>NC_058370.1:128787000-130117500 GCF_018350175.1 Felis catus | reverse complement strand
AATGAGCTCTCTTAGACATTCACCCAATTGTTTTGAATAGTTGTGCCCACTCAAATATCTGACATTCATGTTTATTACAACTTTATTCATAGTCAACAAAAACTACAAGCAACCAAAATGTTTTCAACAGATGACTGGCTAAGCACACTGCAGCACATCTATAAACTGCAATACTATTCCTTGACAAAAGGTAACGAGCTGTAAATCCATGTAAAGTCATGGCGAAACTTAGAGGGATACTGCTGAGTGATATAAGCCAGTCAAAGGGCTACATACTGTATGATCTCACTTATCTGACATTCTGGAAAGGGAAAACTATTAGCAACCTTAAACCTATCCGTGGTTTCCATGGGTTTAGATTTGGGGGAATGAACAGGTGCAGCACAGGGGATAGCTAAGGCAGTGAAACTTGTCTGTATGATACTGTAATTCTTGACACATGACACTATGGGTTTGTCACATCCCAGAGAACTTTAAAAACAAAGGGAGAGCATTAATATATGAAAATTCAATGTAGACACAGACACAGAAAAATACTTCATATGATGTTTGGGGAATTCCAGAATAGAATGTAAGAAAAGAAACTGCATTCAAACAAATGAATCAACCTCACTTACGTGGGTGGGGAAGGGGGCGCTCACCTAAGAAACACTGGAACTGAATGGAGTCTGTTTGGCTAAAGGCAAAGAAAGTGCACATGAGCAGTGTTAGTCTGTAAGTGTGCCCACTAAGTCAGGCTAACAGTTCTGGAAACACTATCGTCACGGCTAGACTATGAGCTAAGTAAAAGATCATATAATCTTTGGTAATTAATAAAAGCATGAATGAACACAGGTAAAACTTTGGCGTAATGAAATATGTCTGTCCTTGGTTTCTTGGGAGCTTACATTACTACATGAGTTATTGGAGACTAATCCAAGTCTGCCTAAAATATTATAGGATGATTTTAGTGTAACCTAGCCTGTATTTACTTTAATAGCATACGAAAGAATTTTTCAATGCAATCAGTAAGGTTTTACTGAGCATTTGTTATGTAGCTAACATCATGCTGGGCAGAAAGGGGAACATTTGGTGATGACTCCCTTGTGGTCCAAGCACTAAGTTGTAGAAATAAGCCCTACTACCAGTAATCTATGAGGCAAGAGGACAAGACAAGGTAAATTTTTGTTCTAAGTTTTTATATCACTGATGGTAAGTATAGGAAAAGGCAGGGCAATACATTTACACATGATGAATTTGGGAAATATTCTCTTATAGTGTTCTTTGAGGGACAGTCTTCCACCTATGATAGAATTCATCAGCTAGTCCATCTTTTCTAGTAGAACACATATGTCATTGCTAATTGATTTCATAAATGAGCAGAGTTATCTTGTGATTTAGTGTTTCTGTCTCAAAAGTATTTTGTCACATGCAATCAGAATGCAATCTTATATTTACCAGAAATTTGGGAGGCGCTAGAAAAACAGAGATGAGCAAAGGGACATTCCTTAGATTCGGAATGCTGACAGCCCATGAATATAAAACCAAATAAGCAAAATAGAGCATTCAAATTATTAAACATATTATATTACAGATGGATAGGAGGTATGGACTGAAAAGCAGATTTACCTTGAAGGTGAAACTTGAGGGCCTCTCACTGGAAAGAGCTACTTCTAAAGTTCAGCATATTCTCCTCCAGGAACATGGGATAAAGCATTGCCCTGGCCACTCACCGACAACTTGGGGGCTGTCCTAACCTAGTGCGTACTCTCTAAGCCAATGGTTCTCAACTAAGCAAAATCTGGAGACATTCGTGAATATAGTGACTGGGGGTGGTGAGTGCCACTGGCATCTGGTGGGACAGGTCACTGCTCTGCCACACATTCCACAATACACAGGACAGCTTCCCCCAACGAAGAACTGTTGGATTCAAAATGTCAATAGTGCTCTGGTACAGGGACTGTGGGTGGGACCAGCAGACTGCCAGCTTACCCTCATCACCCAGAATCTATCTTTGATCCTAATAATAAGAATGTGAACACTCTGCTCAGCTCCTCGAAGGAGAGGAAGGTAGGGTACATTAGCAACTGTCAATGGAGAGGACCTGGCCAAACTAGACCAGCTGCCTGACATAGCTGCCCTACCCCACACCAAGAGGATGTGAGTCTGAATTTATTTTCTACCCAGCTTATATTTATTTAAATTGATCTCTCTGATCTACCCTGCCCCTGTATACTCCATCCTCCATTCAACTCCCCTACTCCATACCCTTCCTTCACTCCTTGTACTGACTCTGATCCTTCCAAACCCAATAAAGTATCTTCCAAAACTTCACATTGTTTTAGAAATTATTTTAGATAAGGTAGTTAATTTCTAGGTAAGTTCTCCTAATTCTCATTTGAAACATTAGTCACTCTTAACATATTTATTCGATTCAATAGTCCACTTCATTGAGTGTATAACTTTGCTGAACCAGAAATTCCTCTTTTGCTTTGGGTTGATGCCAAAGTATCAGCCGACATTTGAACCTCCAAAGAAGATCAAAGTTACCTGTTGTTGAATAATTACTACTCGTTGAGCTGTCTTAGGAAACCTTTCTTTTTATTTCTATGTTCACTTTCAAAATGTATTAGGTGTTTGAATTTTTAAAGAATTGAGCAGGCATATATCCAAGATTTTATGAGGATTTATAACTCTATCTTTCATTAAATATATGTCTGGAACTAGTGCTTTAATAGGAAAAGAAATAGGCTTTAGAATTTTGAAACGTAGTAATACATTCGATAGCCAAAATAAAGTAGGCAAGAAAAATGAATGGAAATTCTATATCAAAAATTTATTTGAAAACATGTAATAATAGAAGTAGATGTCTTTCTTAAGCACTAAGGAATTATGGTGTTTGTTAGTTTCAGCTTCTTGAGAAATTTATCTTTAGGAGAAAAATTAACATCACTCCTAGTAAGAAGATGGACATATAATATGAACAAAATTGAAGAAGGGAAAACACAAAGCGATAAACATGAGAAATGGGACAATTAAGAGAGCTGAGAAAATGGAGGAGGTGCAGGGGTAAACAGAAGGACCCCTGGAAACACAAATGGGCTGCCATTTTCAAAATTAACAAAAGTAGGTTTAGCCTATTACCTGAGATTTAGTAGAATATTTATTGAGAAGAAGTTTTCTCTTTTCCTAATGAATTAAAAAGGCCCTTGAACCTATAATACAGATTAAAAATTAATGTTACATATTTCATTATCCAGGAGCATTATATTTAATATGTCTCATTAATGGGGCGCCTGGGTGGCGCAGTCGGTTAAGCGTCCGACTTCAGCCAGGTCACGATCTCGCGCGGTCCGTGGGTTAGAGCCCTGCGTCAGGCTCTGGGCTGATGGCTCAGAGCCTGGAGCCTGTTTCCGATTCTGTGTCTGCCTCTCTCTCTGCCCCTCCCCCGTTCATGCTCTGTCTCTCTGTCCCAAAAATAAATAAACGTTGAAAAAAAAATTAAAAAAAAAAAAAAGATGACAGCACTGGGTCATTTGAGTACAGTTTGGAGTAACAGCTATGCTTTTGTATCTAAACCTATTTCAGATTAGGTACCCATGATCAGCCCTCTGGGATATCATTTGGGCTTCATTCTTTGTTTTCTATGATATGTACATTTAGAAAGAAATTTTCCCAGGGGCGCCCCAGGTGGCTCAGTAGGTTAAGCATCCAACTCTTGATTTCCGCTCAAGTCATGATCTCAAGGTTCGTGGGCTCCAGCACCATGTTGGGCTCTGTGCTGACAGTGTTGAGCCTGCTTGGGATTCTCTCTTCCCCTCTCTCTTTCTGCTCCTCCCCCACTTGAACTCTCTTTCTCTCTCAAAAAAATAAAATTAAAAAATAAAAGACATTTTCCTATTGACAAGTGAGAGTTGCACATGTTTGTATGTCTGTACTTAACATTCTTACTGAAAACCTTTATATTGTTGTGGGAAGAGTTTTGAAATTTATTAACCCATATCATCAAAACATTACTTTGCAGTTACTAAACTTGATGTAATCCTTAAAAATAACTGCCCCTGCATCTTTTGGGATGAGCGCTGGGTGGTGTATGGAAACTAATTTGACAATAAATTTCATATAATAAAAAAATAAATAAAAATAAAATAAATTGAAAATATATTAGGAAAAAAAATAACTGCCCTGAAAAGTTGTTTTCATCCATAGTAAGTGTTTTCTATGGAAAAAGATTTAAAAACTCATTTTTAATATGGAATATTATTTTAAAACAACCGTTTACCAAATATTAAAGCAAACTAGCAAACAAAACCAAAAATACTCTCGCTTTCAGCTTGTTAGGTTTTTAACGTATGCATTATCTCAGGAAAATCTTCCCAGATTAAATTTGTTCCAGGGGCGCCTGGGAGGCTCAGTCAGTTAAGCATCCGACTTCTGCTCAAGTCATGTTCTCATAGTTAGTGAGTTCGAGCCCTGCATCAGGCTCTGTGCTGACAGCTCAGAGCCTGGAGCCTGCTTCAAGTTCTGTTTCTCCCTCTCTCGTCCCCTCCCCCAATCACGCTCTGGCTGTCTCTCTCTCAAAAATAAGTGAACATTAAAAAAAAATTAAAATTAATTAATTTGTTCCTACTGTTGCTTTTATTGTTGTAAGTAATTCTCATAGGTTTAAATAGCTATTGCATGCATATTTAACTAATGTCTGTATGATCCTACCAGACAGTGCTTCCAGAAGGAAAGTGTGTGTCAGTCTTAGGTCCAGTGACTGACCTATAAAATGGTCTGATATATTTGTGAATGGGAAAAGCAGGTTTAGGACAACCTCTGAGAAGGTGGAAGAATTTCCACAGCCTGCTATCCTGGCCGTGGTGACCCAAGTATTAAATTTCATCCTGAAACATCTTCAAAGTTCTCGCTTTCTATTTTACTCTAAGATACCACAATAAATTTAGGACAGGGAGATTTATCACCCGTATCCTCAGTCTCTCTCTTGCCGCTAATGAGGAAGCATTACGCGAAAATATAAAGTGATGATGTGTTTACAGTCAAACCTCCTTTGATGAAAATTAATAAAGAGAGAAGGCTGGCTATGAGGTAGGATTCTCACCAGCTTTTGTATTTCTTTTCTAAATGTATCTCCCCTGTGTTCACCAGGCTTTATCTTGCTAAATGTTAGAAGATTATGCTAATTAATAAACAAGTGAAGACAGCAGAAGGGATGAACAGAACATTAATTTATCCTGCTTAAGGCTTTAAATAAAATCTTCTCAGACCATGAGGGGGGAAAAGAAAAACAAAACTCGGACAGCTTTTTAATAACACCCAAGCTATTAACGAATATTTCTTTATGAATTCTTTTTACCCAATGCCGTGAGAAGAGCTGCTTGAAATTTGATCTTTTTCCAAAAAAAGCCACAAGAAATTGCCATGCCCACTTCTGCAGAACAAGAACATTTTCTGTTTTATTTTGTTTCATCTTGTTTTAAGCTCGGTGGGTTAGAATTTGTTAGCTCATTGGATTGTAAAATATACCTCTGTAGCAAACGATTATTGGAGTGCTTTGTCACTGAAGCATACAAGTTGGCATCCTGTAGGATTAGCCTGCTAGAGATTTCATACGCTGGGCCCACTGGAGCTGTGTCTATTTGTTCTGCTGACAAGCCACAGCGTCTAAACTTTTCAAAGAATTGAGTTATGTTTAACAACATCCCTGCTCTTTTCCCGAAAAGAAATGAAATATTTACAGAAGGTTGACAGTTTTAGGAAGCATTAAAGAACTGTCACTCGATGCAACTGTGGTTTCCCCAGGATGAGGTGCCCGGGTTAAGGGATACCCCGCGTAGCGAAGGGACTCTCCTCAGACGCGTTGGAGGTTTGACACGATTTCTAAAAATCTACAGTGTGCGTGGGTCAGAGAAAGAAGTCCTTTTTGCTGCCTGGGAGAAGTCTGGACCAGAAGACGGTTCTTGCAGAAGACGGTTGCTATCTGTCTGCCAAGATAGGGCAGACCATGGGCAGCTCCTGGCTCTTCAGAAACCCTGACAAGAAGGTGGTGATGGGCGTCTGAGGAAGAGGCCACAGAGGAACAAACCAAGGCATGAAAAGCCAGGGAACTGTCCCCGTGAGAGAACGAGAGACAAACGAGGTTCATTACAGCTCAAAAGGGAGAAGGTTGAATGGACACCTAATCTTCAAGGAGAGGAAATATTGCTTAGGGAACAAGGAGCAGTGGCCTTTTCTGTTAACTGAGGAAGTAAGTTAGAGTTTTAGCAAGGAGGAATTCAAACTCGAGAAGAAACTTGGGCTGCCCAGCAGGAATCCGGGTTACCAAGGAAAGCTTTAGATTTCCCTTGCGGAGATATTCAGTATGCTGACATCTGTGGCTTCATCAGCAACACCCAAAACCACAAATTTGTTTCCAAGCTACATCCAAGTGTTGGACTCTGTCCTAGAGTCCAAGAGAAGAGGGCTTAAGAAGAGGGTCAGGCCATAAGTTTCTGTGTTTCCAATTTCCTAAATTGCAAGGGCACGGAGTCAGAAACCCCAGCAACAGTCATGATGCTGCAATCACTCCACAGGTGAAATCCAGAGTTCTCAGAATAAAAGAGGCACATGTGTATTTCAATATTTTTAGTGCCAACCCCAAATTAATGTAATTACATTCAATGCCTATTTACGAAGACCTCACTTCAAATTCTTGGTAAGGCTTCCCATCAACAGTGTGCTATTCGTGGTTAAGTTTTGGGGGAGTCAAAAATCATACGTGGACGTCCACATGTGCAGGGGGTTGATTGACACGCCCACCTTGCACTGTTTGAAGGTCAACTGCACTCAAAATACTCAAACGATGTGTTTTTTGAAAATTCTTAGTGAAAGAGAAAAATTCTCTGCATGAATTCAAAACAAGAGAATTCATAACAATATTTCAATAGAAACCAGATATTTCCAATGGAGTAGTGACTTTTAAGGGAAAATGTGATAAATTGAAAAACATACCTAAATAACTTATATACTTAATATACCCAGCTGACTACACTAACACCTTCTCTGATAATAACCAAAGAAATAAAACCAACAAATACACATATTTATTTCATCCATGCATGACAGTGTAGGAAAGAAATAATTACTCTGGAGAGAAAACTAGCAATAATTATATCATTGCCTTGATTAGAGAAATCCTTTCTTGAAGCTTTGGCCCTGAGCAGTGAGGAAAAGCAAAAAAAAAAAAAAAAAAAAAAAAAAAAAAAAAAATTCCTGAGACTTTTGCAACCATGCTCCAGTCCTGAGGTAGGTTTATAGTCCTAATAGAAACCTCTTGGGCAGCGCAAAAAGCTGCGAGAATTTAGTAGAAATTCTAACTCGTGGATCTACAGTGATTGCGGAAACCTGTAAAAGCAAACAGAATTATTTTTTCAGGAGGGATTTTCATCTGAGATCAAATAATTCAAATAATTCCCCTATCTACACATCCACAAAAATGCCCATTTCACATTAAGATAGCAAATACACAAAGTAATGTTATCATTAGTTAAGTGTGAAAGTTAATACTGGAGTAATCCTCGAAATCATTAAATAATGATATGATTTACAAAATAGAATTGCAGATATTTTAAATTTTTTTTTTAACATTTATTTATTTTTGAGACAGAGAGAGACAGAGCGTGAACGGGGGAGGGGCAGAGAGAGAGGGACACACAGAATCGGAAACAGGCTCCAGGCTCTGAGCCATCAGCCCAGAGCCCGACGCGGGGCTCGAACTCACGGACCGCGAGATCGTGACCTGAGCTGAAGTCGGATGCCCAACCGACTGAGCCACCCAGGCGCCCCGAATTGCAGATATTTTAATAGGTTCCTAGAAATAAAAAACAAAGGCATACAAATTTGAACAAAGAAGATTTCAAATTCTTTCCAATAGAAGTTTGGGAGGAGTGTGCTTCTGTCTACCACTGTTTGCTTGTTGTTTGCAGACAGAAAAGGGACACAGAAATGAGGAGAGATATCATCGTGATGGTTCATTTGCTGTGTCAATTTGGCTAGTCCATGGTACCCAGATATTTGGTCAAACGCCAGTCTAGATGGTGCTATGAAGACATTTCTTCACATCAGATTAGCATTTATATCTTTTTAATATTATTTTTTAAAATTTATTTGAGAAAGCACGTGCATGAGCACACGTGCATGGGCGGAGCAAGGGAGAGAGGGAGAGAGGGAGAGAGAGAGGAGAATCCCAAGCAGGCTCCGTGCTGACATGGGGCTAGAACCCATGAACAGTGAGATCATGACCCAAGCCAAAATCAAGACTGAGATGCTTAACATTCAAATCTGGTTATCCTCCTTATATGCACGGGCCTCATCCACCCATTTGAAGACCATAGAGAAAAAGACTGAGGGACCCCCAAGGAAGAGAGGGTTCTGTCTCCAGGCTGCTTCTGAACTCCAGCCGCAGTATCAACTTTTCCCTGAGTTTCTGGTCTTTCTGACCTCCAAATTTTGGACTTGCCATTCCCCCAAATCATATGAACCAATTCCTTAAACTAAATCTCTCCCTCCCTCCTTCCTTCCCTCCCCTCCTCCACCTGTCTCTCTCTCTCCTCCCCCTCCCTCCTTCCTTCCCTCCCCTCCCCCACCTGTGTGTCTCTCTCTCTCCTCCCCCTCCCCCTCCCTCTCTCTCCAGCCTACAGAGGGACCACCTTGAAAGCTCAAAAGCTACCTCTAATACCTCTAGTAGAGGAGACCCTCCTCCTAGTAACATTACATAAACACTGACCTGTTCCATCTGATTCCATCGATCTTTCTGTCTCAATGTTACCATTTAGAAATGTATAAAGCATGGTTTTAACTTTTGCAGTTCACCTTATTTTTTTTCCCCCAAATTATCTGATTATTCTCATACTTTCCCACTAAGGTGCATTTTAGAATCCTTTTCGCCACTCCATGAAACAGCCCCGCATGCTGGGACATTGGTGACTGAATGGTTGCCCTGTTTTTTTTTTTTTTTTCTTTTATGTATGCCTAGTAATTTCCATCTTGGAAGATAATTCTGAACTTTTTATTACACTTTTCAGGTTCACTTGAAGTAATCATTCTTTGTCCTTTAAATGTGTTTTTAAAAAGGCCACCCATTAGTTCATGAGTTAATAAGCATCACACATTTGGCCTCTATATTGCCTTGCAGCTTCTATCTTGCTTCTTTCCAATTGAAGTACTCTTTGTTCTCCGACTTGATAATGCTGTGTTCTGCCTCTGTGTTTTGCATTCTGCCACAAGCTTTGTTGCAAAAGTGTTACTGTAATTTGTTCCTTTTGATGAAACTAACTTTCTTGTTGATATCTGAGCCCAAAATGGCTTCCTTTGCTATGCAGAAAGAGAAACGCTCTTTCCTTCATGTACAGTATCATTGAGCATCCCCTCCGAGTTCAGCGATTTGCTTTATCACTTATCATTTCATACCCAACACTGAGAATCAGATTTATCTCCAATGACATTGACAGTAAAGGAAGGGTAGTAAGGCTTTGCGGTTTTAGGGTCATGTTCCTCTGAATGTGGCTTTGGACAATTTCCTGTTGATGTATGCAGTTGGGTATCAGCGTGTGTTACGTTCACTGTATGCATATCATTCTTTTATTCTTTTTTAAATATTTTTAACATTTATCGTTGAGAGAGAGAGAGACAGAGACAGAATATGAATGGGGAAGGGGTAGAGAAAGAGGGAGACACAGAATCTGAAGCAGGCTCCAGGCTCAGAGCTGTCAGCACAGAGCCCAATGCAGGGCTCAAACCCACGAACCGCGAGATCACGACCTGAGCCGAAGTCGGACGCTTAACCGACTGAGCCACCCAGGCGCCCCTTTTCTCCTATTCTTTTAACAAGGGTTCATTCATTAGCTCTAATCTTCCAGGTGTTACATTACCGCCAAAGATGAAAACATTTAGAAACCATGCTTCTTACTCTGACATAGCTCGTAGTCTATCACAAGAACAGACAAACCAAAATTTTAGAGCATCAGGTAAGCATTACGGGTAAGTAAGAAACTTTGAACGTGGTTGCACAGGAAAAGAACCAAACTCTGATTAGTGGATGATCAGGAGAAGCAGCCCCGTGAGTGCTGTGGACTGAACCAAATCTGGCAGGATGAGAAATTAGCCAGCCAGTGCAGGGGCAAAGGGCATTCCCACCGTAGAAAAACACATGCACATGAAAGCAAATGGGAGAAAGCGGAATTCATTCACATTTTTAGAGCATTTCTATTAGACTTAAGTATAAGGGAAATTCAATGAGAACTGTGGCTGTCAAAGAATATAGATGATAGAGGTAGAAGCAGAACAGTTCACAAAATAAACTAGACACATGATTCCCTGATTCCAGAAGAATCGAAAGCACTTCACTAGTCATTTATTCACGAGGTATCTCAAAACGTGCCCGAGGGTAGAAAGCGGAAAAATAGTTGCTTCATTAACGAATTTAAGGACAGCGATCACTGTAGTCAAAACTGTCTGCCCAGTCAATTCTTTAGACCATTCCTTCGGATTTCCATTCTCCTGGGAATTAGAAATCTGTCACTCCCCAGTTTCAGTGAAGCAAGGATATAGGGGACGTCAAATGCCAGAGGCCACCGCTCTCACCCTTCACAGCCCTAAATTCAAGCTCTCTTGGAAGAACCAGTCCAGGACTTAACTGGCACCACAAAATCCTCACTGAATCTGAGAGCCCTCTGCTTCTGTTCCCATCTGAAGTCTTAGATAAGCCACTTCCTGTGACAGGGTTTAATTCACCTCTTGAAATCTTAACTTAAACTTTGTTATAACTTTTGTTCTGATTTTTAAAAAATGATTTGGGGTGCCTGGGTGGCTCAGTCGGTTGAGCATCTGACTTCAGCTCAGGTCACGATCTCGCAGTCCGTGAGTTCGAGCCCCACGTCAGGCTCTGGGCTGATGGCTCAGAGCCTGGAGCCTGCTTCTGATTCTGTGTCTCCCTCTCTCTCTGCCCCTCCCCCGTTCATGCTCTGTCTCTGTCTCAAAAATAAATAAACGTTAAAAAAATAAATAAATAAATAAATAAGCACATCAAACTATGCATGGAACATAAGACTGATTTTCTAGAATTAGAGACTGTATCACCAGGCGGTATTGTAAAGGAGGAGCAGGAACAAGACTGCAACTCTTGCTCTGTCATACCTTTCACCCAGGAAATGAAGTGTCATGATACGCTCGGTACCTTCACCATTGGAAATACATAAGGGATTGCCACCAGTCTTTTCTTTAAAAACCACTTTGTTGCGGTATGACTGACATACAGAAAGCTGTACAAATTTCATGTACACAACTTGAGTTTGCACACAACTACGCAACCATAAAACCCTCACCACAACCTGTGCCAAACACACCAGCAGTTTCCTCCTGCTCTATTTTGTATTATTATTTTGTGATAAGAACACTTAAGATCTACCCTCTTAACAAATTCTTAAGTATACAATGCAGTAGCATTAACCGTAGGCTCTCTAGGACTTACACATCTTGTGTAACTGACACTTTGTATACTTGGACTGATACCTCCCCATTTTCCTCTCCCTCAAGCCCCTGGAAATCAGCATTTTACTCTCTGCCTCTATGAATTTGACGATTACAGGTAACTTCACAAGTTGTATTTGTCCTTCTGTGTCTAGCTCATTTCCCTTAACATAATGTCCTCTAGGTTTATCCACGTTGTCATAAACGGCACAGTTTCCTTCTTTTTTAAGGTCGAATCCTATTCCATTGTGTGTGTGTGTGTGTGTGTGTGTGTGTGTGTATGACAGATTTTCTCTTTCCATTTAACCACTGATAGATATCTAGGTTGCTTCCACGTGTTGGCTGTTGTGAATACTGCAGCAATCAGCTTAACAGTACATACGTCCTGATGGGAAATTTCAATATTGCAGAGGTCTCAGAGTTTTCCCAAATGAACACAACTGCTATAGCAGCTCAATTGTTTCCCTCCAAAATTCATCTTGGAAGTTCTAACCACCACCCCTCCCACATACCCAGTACCTCAGAATGTGACTTCATTTGGAGGTAAGGTCCTTAAAGAGGTAATTAAGGGAAAATGAGGTCATAGGGGCTGGTTCTAATCCAATATGGTTCTAATCCAATTTCCCGGGGAAATCAGAATACTGACACAGACAGGGAGAAGACCATAGGAAGGCACAGGGAGGAGAAGACGGTCATGCACAAACCAAGAAAAAGGCCTCAGAAGAAACCAATCCTGTCAACACCTTGATCTTGGACTTCCACCTTTCAGAACTGCGAGAAAGTAAATTTCTGTTAGTTAAGCCACCCAGTCTATGGTCCTCTGTTAAGGCAACCCTAAATAACTGATTTCAAAACTCTAAAATTCTAAAACGTATTTGTAAAATGTATTATGAAGAATAATACAGTAATAGTCTGTTTAGTATATAGCTGGTATAATGCACTATACAAACTACTTTACATGTAGCGTATCCTAAAATTCTCCAAGTTACTATGTCAGCTAGGTATTAGTATTATTCACATTTTTAAGTTGCAGGTAGGTTAGGGAATAGTCCTAGGTCACAAAGTAACATTACAGAATTTAATGCCATAAAGCCTGTGCTTTAATTAACCACGCTTTATACCAGAACTGTCTACTTCTTTAATCTCTAAGGAAGTGGAGGAAATTGATAATGTTGATTGATGGTTAATAGTCAAAAAAATTTTTTAAACAAGATTACTGAGGATGAGCATATTCTTCCAGATCAGTAAATACTATCATGGTACATTAAATAAAACAGTCTAGTAAAGTGTTTTAGAAGTGGTCAAATAACGGAATGAAGTAGGCTACCACCTAGTTGGAAGTGATTCTCCATACACAGAAATGTAAAATCTAAAATGTATTAAGGGGCGTGTGGGTGGCTCAATCGGTTTAGCGTACAACTCTTGATTTGGGCTCGGGTCATCGTAATGGTCCTGAGTTGGAGCCCCATCTCAGGATCTGCACTGACAGTGTGGAGCCTGCTTGGGATTCATTCTCTCTCTCTCTCTCTCTCTCTCTCTCTCTCTCTCTCTGAAAATAAGTGGACTTTAAAAAATGCATTTAAAATACACGGGAAAGACCAGGCATTCCAATAATTTGGGGAAAACTCCTGTGCCTATAGAAAAAAAAAAATCCAAAAATTAAGCAGCTACCAAAAGTAAACTTAATTCTATATAGTTAGAACTAAATCCCAAGGTCAATCATCCCTCATCCAAAGGGATGTCTTGAGCATTCTATAAAGCTCCTTGTCCCCTTTTTTTATTGACATAATCTCAATTCCTCTCACCCTTTTGGTCGCTCAACTAAATGACACATTCTGTTCTCTTAAGTTTACTTACAACACGTGGAGCTCAGAAGAGAATACAAAGCCTGTTGTGACTCTGCCTGGTCTGGATACAGCGGAATATTACTGCACTTGTTCCAGACACTTTATTTCTTATAAGGAACTTATGAGGATATTAAATTTTTGTTGACAGCCCACAGTCGGCTCTACGTGAATCCCCTGTAATCATACGTCCTCCAGCCGTGCTTTCCTAAGCCAGTGACCCCATCAAAGGAGAGAAAGAATATGGTCTCATAGGAATTTAAACTATCGAAATAATGTTACCAGTTAGAAATCAGCTCTTCTTTTCCAAAATAGTTTCATAAACTATCTTTCAATAATTTAGGATTTGTCCTACATCAGTTGGAAGCTACAAAGTCTAGAGGTTTATAAAATTTCATTCACTCATATATGTAAAAAAAATAAGATGCCATCTCCTTCTTTTCCTTGTCTTAGTATTTTACCCATTATTCATTATTCTTTGAAGATTCTTAACTGTGCCTTGATAAAACTATTTTTCAACTGTCTCTGTCAATAATACCTAAGCCAGTTCAACTACATACACTAATACTATACATATATATAAAATTTTGACTCTGTAATGAGTTTTTCTTTGTGGTGTTTATAATTCATTTTATACACCATTTTGTATATCAATCACCCAAGAACTAAAATCAATTTCACTGAGAGGCTTATAAAAGACATAATATTGTGAACATGAAATAAACCAACTTATGGGATTTTACAGGTGCAAATGGATGGAACGTGTCAGTATTACTCTTGTACACATAAGCTCCCCAGGGTTTCCATTTTTTACCTTTCAGAAAAAAAAAAAATACTTGTACAGTGTTGAGAATTCCTCAAAGGTTTCTGAGGACAAAGGGATTTCAATAGAGATCAATAGATACAAGTTAGATATTTAAGTAATTGGGCACATACTGGCAGAAAAGAATAGACGTAATTCCTAAGTCACATTTTTTTAAATGGCCTATGAAGATAAAAAAAGAAAAGTTTAGAGTAGAGGTTGCAATGGGAATTGCCTTATTTTCTGAGAACAACTGGCCATTTGTTCTGACATGTAATATGGTAGATCAATTCACAAGGTGTTTGTGTTAGCGAAGAGTGCACTCAAAATACTTCTCGTAGACACAGAAGCTATGAATCACAATGAATTCTAAAATCTTGGTAGAATTTTTTATCTTAGAAAAAAATAGAAGAAATGATTCTACTCATATGACATAAGTCAATATTTATTTTATCTTTTTCATTTTAGGGAGAGAGAGAGTACACAAGTAGGGGAGAGGGACAGAGCGGGGGGGGGGAGAGAGAGAGAGAGAGAGAGAGAGAGAGAGAGAGAGAGAGAGAGAAAGATGTTTAATGGACTATCCACCCGGGCACTCTGACATAAGTCAATATGCCATTTAAGTAATCATCAGAGCGATAAATAGCCAATGTAGTACTAGTCATTTAAATGTTACCTAATGGAAGCAACTGGGTAGCTCAGTGGGTTAAGCGATTTCAGCACAGGTCATGATCTCATGGTTCACGACATAGAACCCCGCCCTAGGCTCTGTGCTGACACTGTGGAGCCTGCTTGAGATTCTCTGTCTCTCCCTCTCTCTCTCTGCCCCTCCCCATCTTCTGCCTGTGCTCTCTCTCTCTCTCTCTCTCTCTAAAATAAACCAAAGAAAAATGTATTTTCAAATAATAATCCACACTCTCTTTTCTAATTTGGCTGAATACAGTTCTTTAAGAACAAATGATTTGGTTCAAGCCAACATTTCACTTATTAATTCCTGCAGGGTGAAATTACCAATATATTTGCACAAAGACACCCATCGCCTGGTGGCAGACGCCAACCTGATCCCAAATAACATACCCCATTCAACGCAACAAATTACTAGAAAATCGACACCTTTGATTCTCCATTTCTACTGTCATATACATATTGTTCTTTGTCTAGTGTACAGATTATATCCCAAATATCAGGTATGTCAAGCTGAGAAAAAAGTATAATATGTAAGAATTAGCATCCTGGGTCACTTTAATACAGGGTTTAGCAACCTTTTTCTCTAAAGGGCCAGAGAGGAAATATTTCAGGCTTTGTGGTGCATATGATCTCTATTACAACTATTCAACTCTGCTGTCATAGTGTGAAAGCAGCCATAGATAATATGTAAACAAATTAGCACAGCTGTATTTCAATAAAACTTTATGGACACTGAAATTGGAATGTCATAGAATTTTCATATCGTAAAATATTATTCTTTTGATTTTTTCCCAGCCATTTGAAAGTAGAAAAGGGATTCTTAGCCTGTAGGCTGTATAAAAACAGGTAGCAGGCTGAATTAGCTCAAGGGCCATAGTTTTCTGACCCCACAATCTGCATATGACTTTACTAGAATGAAGCCTGCAATAACTTAATTTGCATAGAGTTTACTTAAATTCTACCTAGCCCTCTTACAACTACAGGCTGTGGATTCAAAAAGATGGCAATGGCACCAATACACAATTCTCCCCTTGCCCTAACTTGCAGGTGCTAGAGATCTACTTTTCAGAAATTATATTTATGTAGAATACGTTAGTGATCAGCTGGTTCTCCAAGTATGATATCCACGATGGAGGTGTGCAACTTTGTGCACCTGCTAGCCCCTACAAATCAAGCATTAGATCAGTTACTCTCTACTCTTCGTGCCAAAGATTCAATGAACCTGCGAGGAATATATGGGACTGACTTTATAACAATTCTCATTATTGTATATAACCCCCTGTCTGAATTATACATCAGTATGTTCTGGCATACCTTACTGAGGAATACCTTACTGAGGAATACCTTACTGAGTCTCTATTAGGGCAGGGACACATGCACCATGTACCAATCCCTGCAGTACTCCCACAATGCCAGTTAAGGAGCTTCATGGAAAAGGCTACTTATCTGCACAAGCCTCGAGGGGCAATCAATAGAACTGTGCTCTCTAGGTTCTAGGGAGTTGCTGTCTGCTAAATAAATACTATACAATGGCAGATTCATTTGCCATCTTCTGTAGACACCAGTAGGTAAAGGTAGCTAGTATTTGTTTGCTTTTATGGTGGGACAATTAGCAATATAGCTGTTTCAGTATGCCTCAGCTATGTATGAAAACTCTCCAATATTGCTCTCGATGTCCAAATGATAATGTGAAAGATTTGATTTTTGCTTGAATATCCACTCTGAAATGGCTTGTAGATGATTCAGTGCTGTGTTCCCCTGAAGTAGTCCACAGGACTCCATCTAGTTTTTAATAATAGCTGAAGAGCTGCATAAAGCATCTAGAATAAACTTGCAAATCTGTAAAGAAGCTGTGCAATATTTGGGTCACAATCTCGGAAGATGGGATTGTAAAAATAACGGCCATCCAATTATATCTGTCTCCAAACTAAAAGACAGCTAAAGGTTTTTGGTTGGTTTGTTTGGTGATTTTTGTTTGTTTGCTTGCTTGCTTTTAGGATTGACTGGTTTTTGTAGACAATAATAGTTATTTGTTCTAATGTAGCTCAGTCCTTACCCGAATTTACTCATACTGGTACCTCCCATGGATCCAAACACCGAAAACCCTCCTCATTAAAGGCCTGTCTGCAGCAACCTACAACTCTGGGTATCCCTAACTATGCAAAAATCCATCCATCTTGTTATTTGTGAGAGAGAGAAGGCTGCCTGTGCATTAGGACACAGTACGATGGTTCACAGGACAGTCTACTGCCATTGGCGTAACCCTCCATTCAGGAGCAAAGGCATAATTTCCTGCTTGTGTGAAGTACCTGCAGCAGCAAAATTCATTGGAGCTTCTGCCAATATAGTACTTGTTTTTGTTTGTTTGTTTTTTCCCATTAACTCCATGGGCCCCACATTCTTGGCCAAGAACGCTAGTGAATTCTTAGTTGACCATGTGAAAGCTTATGAAAACCTTTCATTGCCTACTTTGTTTGCCAATATTAAACTTTATTCAAATCTTAATCCTGCAATTTTACTGCTTCTAGATGAAGGGGAATACATGGCTGTTTGGCTATAATTAAGGAATTAAGTATATTCAGGTCTGATTTCACAGACCCCTCTTGTTTGATGCTGAATTAATACTGTTTGATGTGGCTTTTATCTTAAAAATGGCAAAGGCATTCCCTGCATGGGACATGGTGTAACCACTGAATTTACAGTCTTTGAAGAATTTTCTTTCGTAATGCTTAATCTGCTCAGATAACTATAATGAGTACCTATGATTTGAGCTGGAACCCTGAAAAAAGCTAAAAGAGTGAACATTTATACAAATAGTAGATATGCTTTTGAGCTGTGCATGATTTGAGGATATTACCACCTCAATAGGGAGGACAATTAAGGATGGTAAAACAATCAGTGACTTCTTAGAAACTATTCAAGATATAGTTAAATGACAGATATATCTATAGGGCACCTGGGTAGCTCAGTCGTCTAAGTGTCCGACTTCGGCTCAGGTCATGATCTCAAGGTTCATGGGTTTGAGCCCCGTGTTGGGCTCTGTGCTGTCAGCTCAGAGCCTGGAGCCTGCTTCAGATTCTATGTCTCCCTCTTTCTGTCTGTCCCTCCCCATCTCATGCTCTCTCGCACGCATGCGCTCTCTCTCTCTTTCTCTCCCCATCTCTGTCTCTGTCCCTCTCTCTCTCAAAAGTAAAATAAAATCATTTAAAAATAACAGATACATCTGTAATTTAGAATCCCATATAAGAGACCACCCGAGAAGCAAAGGGCAATGCTTTGCCTAATTTCCTTGGTAAACAAGTGACTTTTACCACCCAAGTATATTAGGTGCTAATAAGTTTAGGAAGATTTTGGTCAACTCAAAGCAATCAACTAAATTCTTTGAAAAATAAAACTATATCGGCTATCAAAGGAATGCTTTCTCCGTAGTCATTAATTCTGATGATTTTGTCGTGGCTTCCCAGGAGCACCACAATTAACCAATGGATCCTGGTCAAATTGCTCCTTTATTTTGCCCTTACCATAACGAAAAAGATAGTTTCCACATGTCTCACGTGTAACCAGCAAAATCCTAAGAATACATAAAGGCAAAAATGATTCAGAGCTTCCTCCTCAAAGTTTTCTGCAGCAAATTAATCTCATACAACTGCCCATCTTTAAACTATGAATATGTATTAATTCCTGTTTGTAAAGTTTCTGGCTGAATAGAAGATTTCCACTGATAGAGGACTATAGCTGGCAAAGTATACTCTATACTCCCTCCCCAGAAACTGCTTACCAAGTTTATTCTATTAATATTAACATTACGTTATATTATATAGGAATATATTATTAATACTATTAACATTAATATTTTACTTCATATTCACATCACCATGAGTCTTCAAGAAACTCAGAAACAGTAAACATAGCACTAAAGTTAAAAGTGTCAAAGATGTAAGAAATCCTTGATCTCCCTTGGCCTAAAATTTTGCCACTGGCAATCGTGGCCATGGAACAGTCTCAAAACTCACTTTCTCCCTATGAGATCGTAACAAAACAACCCATGGAATATATAATATTTAGAGACTCTGATAATAACTGAGTCCACTATGTTACACATAAACCTAGCTGAATACCGTCAAGGACTTGCTTGGTATACTCATAATTAGGTCAAACAAGCACAAGCCACCTTTCCAAAGGAGATACCTGCCAAATTTTACATGATTTCCTACATGGTAACTGGATCTACCAAAAGAGACAGTAATGTACAAATGCTTTGTCCTTGCCTAAAGGCAATACTTCGAATTCTTTTGATCATAGCTACAAGAGTCCAGATTAAAGATATGGTTTAGGCATGCCACCAATCTATGTATCAGTGGAGTTTCACACATGGGTGACCTCAAACTAAGACTAATTTAAAAGCCTCTAGAAATCTACAATGCCAAGACTCACACAGTGTTCCCAGAAAAGATAACTACAGAAATGACAGTTTCTGCCCAATACTATGGAATGACACATAAGAGGAATTTTCTTAATTCTTTTTCATTCATAATTCCCCCCCCCCCCCCGCCCCGCCCTCTGGTGTTCTTTTGCTGGTTTAACTCAAATATCTTGAGATCACTGTTTCATTTAGGACAGTTATAATAAAAAAAAAAAAAAAACAAACACGTCTGCAGTTAGCTTTTGAATTTGCAGTAGTATTTAATGAGTAAAATGTGGGGTAGATGGATATTTACAACTGCATGCTAGGACCTCCCCAAGAAACCAGTACCATGTAATTCCAAATATGATTTACAGGCATCTGAGGGGTTTCTGATCCCCAGCTGAACTAACTCTGCCACAGGTGGAATTCGTGAATCCCTTCCATCCAGTGATACTTTGTATAGGCACAATTTAACGGTTCAGAAATCATACAGGTAATGTGATACAGAATTGACAACGACTCAATTCTGGAAGTGAAAATGAGAACACAAAATGACCATCACACATAACACATATCACTTTCAGTAATGCCCAAGAGATTTGAACAAGGAAGGGGGAAAATACAATGGGTCGTTTTGCATACAAATTTCCTGAAGTCTGGTGTTAGGGTAACCCCTGTATCCTAAAATTTTAAGATACAGACCTGAAGGCTGCTGGTAACTGATGTTACCAGTTGAGTAGCAGGCTAATATTATTTGACCTAAATTATAATATTCTAACATTATCTGTTGGCTATTTTAAAGCAAAGAAATCGTGACACAATAAATTAGCTAAAAGCTAATCTTGAGATTGAGATAGAAACATGTTCCTATAAATGCAGAGGACTATCTTTTTTTTTTTTTTCTTCAAGCAACTTGTCAACATATTTTTCTTTCTAGGAAACTACAAAGTTAGGTACGATAATGGAAGTCTCACCAAATCTCTTTACTACTGGCTGGCTTAATGAGATTGGATGACACTACTGATTGCTTAGAATAGGAGATACCAGAAATGAGACACCCTGTCCTCCAACATAGGATATTCTTAGACAAGATCTTTGTTTCAGAGGGAGGACTTGTATTGCCTTGTATAATATGCGAGACCTATGTGTATTTTTCCCCCCTCTGGTTACTCTCATTCAATAATTCATTTTGAGAATCACCCATGTCATAGTATGTATCAAAGGTTCTTTCATCACTGAGAAGTGCTCCATTGTACAGATATGTGACCGACAGTCTGCTTACCCATTCATCTCATAATGGGCACGTGGGTTGTTTTCCGTTTGGGGCTATACCAAACGAAACTGCCAGAACCGTGCATGTTCAAGTGTTTGTATGGATATATGTTTTCCATTTCACTTGGATAAATATCTAGGAGCAGAATGACCACAGCACATGGGAGGCGTACATGTTACTTTTTAGAAAGCTACCAAATAGTTTTCCAAAGTGGTCGCGCCATTTTATACCCCCATCTGGAACGTATGCGATTTCCAATCTCCCCACATCCTTGTCAATATTAAACATTGCCAGTCCTTTTTTACTTCAGCTATTCTAGAAGATGTGTAGTGGTAGGTCATTATAGCCTCGATTTGCATTTCTCCATGACTAATGATATTGAGAATCTTGTTATGTGCTTGTCACTCACATGTTTTCTTGGGGAAATAGCTGTCCAAATCTCTTTTCCATAATTTAAAGCAGCCTAGTGTTTTCTAATTGTTTATCAGGCATTTGATTTGAAAATATTGTATCCCAACCCTGGGGGCCTATCTCTTTTCATTCTCGTGTTCTAGAAAAAACAGAAAACTCTAATTTTAATTAGTTTGAATTATCAATTGCTTCTTTTATGAATTACATTTTTGGTGTTGTATTTAAGAAATATTGGTCTAAGTGAAGGTCACAAAAGTTTTCTCCTAGATTTTATTCTAAACGTTTTAATTTTAGGGGTACCTGGGTGGTTCAGTCGGTTAAGTGTCCGGCTTTGGCTCAGGTCATGATCTCATGGTTCATGGGTTTGAGCCGCACGTCAGACTCTGCACTCACAATGCAGTGTTTGGGATTCCCTATCTCTCCCTGTCCCTCCCCACTTGCACACACTCTCTCTTTCTCAAAATAAATAAACTTAAAATAAATAAATACATACACAAAAGTTTTAGTTTTAGGTTTTATATATGTACCTATGATCTGTTTTGAGTTCATTTTTGTAAGTGACATGAGGTATAGATCAAAATTCATGTTTTTCCTCAAGTTAGATGTCTAATTATTATATCATTTGCAGAAAAGACTAACCTTTCTCCACTGAATTGACACTAATATGAAAGATACTCACTTCCAGTATTTTGTCTTTAAGAGACCTAGCCTAATTCTCTTCCCTCGAACCTCAACTCTGAGAACTTTGCAAGATACTAAGAGATAAGGGCAAGATCTTCCTTTATTACATTTCAAAGAAACAGTCCCCAGGTCCCTGGGAAAGAAAGTCCTGGGTTATAAAATCTGCAGGAAGCTTTTAACCAGATTTACACACCAAAGAAGCAGAGAAAGAACCTGGAAGCACAAGTTTTGTAAAGTAAACGCTCTACGCAAAGGGAAGTCAGGGACCCATGGACAGGGGCATGCCTTCTCGGTCAGTCCATGGAGCATATCTGTATACACAACATGCCAGTCAGTATGGTAGACACTTTACATAGCTTGCTTCTTATCCTTACTTTGCAAAGGGAGGGAAGAATGCAAAATGAATGAGCACATTGTTCCTCGGAAGGTTTATTGTCTAACAGAGTCAGAGTTGGAGGGAGGTCACTGAAGTCTTCAACTATCCAGACAGTCAAGAGTTGGAATCCTGCATCTGTGCCCACTCACTACATGATTTTGCAAAAATTAATGACCCTCTGTAATCCTCAACCTACTCCTGTGTGAATGGTCATACTGAGAATGCCTACTCCAGAGATTAGGCAGAGAAAAGACAATGAGTGTGAACTGAAGCATGGTACATATCGTCCACTGAAAAGGTTTAAAGGTAGTAGCAAAAATTAGCAAAATTAGCAAAAAGACATTGCAAAACTTAGCACAAAACACTCCTAAGGCAGTGTAAAGAAAAGTGATGGGATATAAAAGAGATGTATAGATACTGTTCTGGAAGTTTAGAACCAGAAACAATTAATTTTGCCTGGATGATTTAAGAAAAGCTTTACTGAGTGGAGGAAAGACACAGGGATTCAACTGTTAGGAGGAGCAGCCTAGTCAGAAAATGTCCTTTCCAGCAGGATGTAAACTCCAGGACAGAGATATTACCTCCGCGCTTGTTAGACATTCAGGGCTTCTTTACTGAATTGAATTGAACTGACTTCCAAGAATTCAAGAGAATCAAGTGTGCTCAAAACTGTTGGATATTTCAATATGAACAGAGAATATAATCCTCAAGTAGGAAGTGGTAGGAGATGGGACGGTGGAAAAAGATTTTAAAATAACTTGATTCTTACTGTATATACAGGCTGGTACTATCAGAATTCCCTTGATTCCCCTGAAAGTGCATATACTAAACACTGGACAAAATAAGTAATTTTAAGAAAGTTTCTATGAAGCCATGGAAAGATTTTGAGTTGAGTACCAACATGATCAGACTTTGATTTTTAATGAAAAACAGTTTCATGATATCCTCATCTCAAGAAAACCTAAAAGACGCATAACTTTTTCCTTTACTAATTTCATTTGCTGCATATGAAATATTTCTTTGGCAATAAAGAAATAATCTAATTCTTTTAAATATAGTAGGGACAGTCACATAACTTGTAGTAAAAACTGCTGAATCACATTTTAAACTCGGCTTTTGTTTTTTGGATCTAATTTATTTGATTTATAAGTCTCTTCTCATATTGGTTTTGTGAAAATAAACAAAGACCACCCAAATGAGAACAAACGGAAGCTATTTATTCAGAGCTTGCTAGAGCAAAAGAGTCAGCCAACTCTTGCATTTGATAGAGGTTCAAAGGCAGGCAAGAGAGTGGGACAATTTCTAGTAAAAAAAGGGGGAAGGTTTCAGCTGAGCTTTGACTGGAGGTTCACTGTTGCAGGGAGTATGGCCAGATTCACGAAAGATTAGTCTGCAAAGTGCAGTTAAGTGAAGGTCCTCACACTCAAGTCGGAATGAGCACCCCCCCCCCAACTCCAGAATGTAGCTTCTTTTTATTAAGATAATTGCTAAAGACTACGTGCATAAAGGCAGCTAAGCAAGTGTTAATCTAAGGGTTTAGCTTTTCAAGGTTGAATTTCGAGTTAATTAGTTTCTTTAACACTAGGAAGGGTCAGGTGTGAAGGAGGATCTGGCCCTGGACAATGTTAATGGTTCTATGTGTTCCTTACAAGCCTTACAAGCCACTTCCACTGGCTGCGTAAACATGTCCTAAGGCCTTGCACCTTCTCCAGCCCTTCCCTTTTGAAGTCTTTTCTTTTGATGCTTCTCTCCTGCGTCTCCCACAGTTCATGGCATGGAGAAGGGGGAGATGGGCAGGAAGCCATCTTAGATGATCAGTCTGGGAAACATGTTTGACTCTGATTGATCGTGTCTTGAAAACCAGGGCTAAGTATAGGGACGTGGCAGTCACTGACCAATCTTGATGTTTCTGGGCTGATTGCTGTGGTTGTGGTTTGGATTCCTGGACTGGTTGCTATAGAAGTTCTGGGTCAGAATTCTACTGTAATATATAATTTGGCCACTGTCGATCTGTATTTTGACTGTCACTTCTAACGCTATCCATGGATGCTAAGGACTTTGGACTCATCAAAACCTTCAACACTAAAGGGAATTCAAATGCTACATTTATGTTAAAATTATATTTTGGAGCATCTGGGGGTGGCTCAGTAGGTTAGGTATCCGACTCATGGTTTCGGCTCAGGTCACAATCTCATAGTTCTTAAGTTTAAGCCCCGCATCAGGCTCTGTGCTGACAGTGTTGGGCCTGCTTGGGATTCTCTCTTTCCTTCTCTCTCTGCTCCTCCCCAACTTGTGCTTTCTTTCTCTCCAAATAAATACTTTTTAAAAAATTATATTTTTATAATAGTGATGTTGAAATAAAAACAATTAGGATTACACAACTTGAAAAATTGCTCTTGATCACTAAACTAGATAGTTGGTGCATGCTTGACCTCCCAAATTTGGGGCATCTCTTGATGTGTATAAGGATATGTATGTATTCATATTTATTTATCACTGGGTGGTTTAATACCAAAAAATCTTGTTTTTGCCCAACAAAACTTGCCTTTGTTCATTAGTATTAAACTCACAAATATTTCTCCTAACCTCATTATCTTGAATTTTACAGTGACCTTAATAATAAACCGTTATTCTTAATAGCGGCCATCTTACAAAAGTGTGTATGTAATCAACATCTCCAAAACTGAAAAAAAAAAGAAGATATTAAAGCATAAAGAAATTATGCCTTCTCTGTTTCAAAGCTATCCGTTGGTCACCGAATCATTCTTCTTCCTTGAACGTGCAGGAAGGATTGAGAGACAGGGTATGACTTCATTTGTTGACAGACTGTGCTCTGGTTACAATTAACTAATAGGAACAGAATATAAGGGTCGCTTTCTCATTCCAACTGCCTTTTAATTTGACAACTATTTAATCAGTGCTACACCATATGGTTCAGTCTTTGGTCTTCTCACTCTCTTGGTCCAGAAGCGGGCACAGTCTCACGAACAAGTCAGGATGACCGTCGGTATCGTGTTCAGTAGCAAAAGTATCCACCATCATGGAATGTGTACAAGCTATAAAGAAGACAGAGACTATGTTCTGTAGTCAAAGTTACTAAAAAAATATGCTTAAGCTGTTCTTTTGTTTCCTTAAATCCGTTTTTAATCGCACACAGAAACTTCTAAGCCAAAGAAAGTGGAAAAGGTGTCCTCACAACAGCAAGAATGGTATATACAAGATCTCATGTGTGTGAAACAAGCGGAGCTCATACCCCTCAGGGTCTAGTGCAGCATTAGAAGAATCAGAAGCAATGGTGACCTCAACTCACATTGGACGTGTACAAGAATTCACAGGTTGGCTCCCATGTTTTGCCAGTGACTAGATGTGTAATCTTGCATAAGTTACTTATGTCACTGGGTCCAAGTTATGTACTAGCAAATGGGGATGACAGAGTCGTTCTTCAAATTTAGAGATAACCTATGTAGGTTTTATGCACAAAGCCCGAAGCCTTCTTCATCACCATCAATGCAGTCATGAAAGCGGTTGCTTTTGTGATTTACAGAAACAATACAAACAAAACTAAATAGCTAACAGAACGTCTTCCTTGATGTGTTTTTTAATGTGTCAATATTAGGAATATTTACTAAGGCCTTTAGGATGATGAGACACCTGTTTCCAAGTGCTTATTTGACTTTTCAAGGCATACACCACTACTGAGCGCTCACCCTCGGGGGCTCTCTCCCCCTGTCCTTCGTTCTTTCCCCCTTCCCTTCATCCATCCGGACTCCTTGCATTTCTGCCCTAGGGACACCAAAATGTTTCTACTTACAACAAAGAATAATCTATCTTTCTCAAGCTCTTATTCCTTATTGAAACCCCAGACCCACTCTCTAGATCCAAATACAGAGAGGACTCAGGTGAATAAAAGAGCGACTCAATTTTTCTTCAGTTGCTAACACCATTCTTAACAGGCAACTATATTTTCTGAATTCTATTTAACAGTATCCAAGATATGAGGAAAAGGGAAAGCAAAATGCCTTTAAGAGTTCCTGGTGATAGGAGGCTCTATAAAGTAAGCCTAGTCTCTAGGCTTCTCAGAGCCAAGGCTGTGCCAGATCTTTGGATTTCCCTAAGAGCTGGACACCACATTAAATATGCTAAAAATTGGGGCGCCTGGGTGGCTCAGTCGGTTGAGCTTCCGACTTCTCCTCGGGTCACAATCTCGCGGTCCGTGAGTTCAAGCCCCGCGTTGGGCTCTGGGCTGATGGCTCAGAGCCTGGAGCCTGCTTCTGATTCTGTGTCTCCCTCTCTCTCTGCCCCTCCGCCGTTCATGCTCTGTCTCTCTCTGTCTCAAAAATAAATAAATGTTAAAAAAAAATAAAAAAATATGCTAAAAATTATTAAAAATATGCTAAAGTAAAAATGTGCCTGGGTGGCTCAGTTCGTTAACATCCAACTCTTAATTTTGGCTCAGGTCATGATCTTAAAGTTCATGAGATAGAGCCCCACATTGGGCTCTGCACTGAGTGTGGCACATGCTTGGGATTCTGTCTGCCTCTCCCTCCCTCATTCATTCTCTCTCCTCTCTCTCTCTCTCTCTCAAAATAAATACACATTAAAAAAAAGAATATGCTACATAATAAAGCCAAGGATTGCCATAGACATTCTTCAGCTATGTTATAATAATATTAAGTATATATTTGCAGGGGCACCTAGGCAGCTTGGCTGGTTAAGTGTCCGACTTCAGCTCAGGTCATGATCACATGGTTCATGAGTTCAAGCCCCGTGTCAGGCTCTGAGTTGAAAGCTCCAAACCTGTTTTGGATTCTGTCTCCCTCTCTCTCTCTCTCTCTCTCTCTGCCCCCTCTCGCTCTCTCTCTCAAAAATAAATATTTTAAAAAGTATATATTTGCAAATCACCTGTATATTGGGTTCTATAATATTTTTTCAAAAAATAATATGGATGTGCATTGTTAAATCTCATTAATGTAATAGTTAATTTGTTCTCTGATTAGAAAAATTTCTTTTTCAAATGCTCAGGATACAATTGCATACATTACCAATAAGACTCATTTAAATGAATAGGTTAGAATTCATTAGTAAATAATGAAGATGTAATTTATAGACTACTGCCCCCAAAAAAGTTCACAAGTAAAATTATTTCTAGATATAAAATGTTTAGCCACGTAAAGCAAACTCTGTATATGCTAAGTCAAAACGTAACTGTCCCTTCTAGGGAGTCAATTCAACACTTTCACTGAATCAAGAAATATTAATTAAAAACCTAATATGATCTCAAAACCATTCTAGGTGCTCTAACTTAGGGATTAAGAGCAAAGACTGGAGTCAGACTGGCTGGGTTTGAATTATTTCTCAGCAACTTACCAGGTTTTGTGATCTTGAAGGGTTTACTTAATCTGTCTGTGCCATTTCTCCACCATAAAATAGTATGATGGCAATAATGAAATGTACTTACACTGTTATGACAACTAGTCAACATATATTATTGTTTATATAGAAATAAAATCACTTCAAATTTGTGCTGGTTTATATAAATCCATATTTATATATTCAAGTATATATTGTGATATTAGTTATATATAAATATATAACATTAAATGTATTAATGTATATATGTATACATGTATATATGTGAATACATATATATGCATATATACAAGTATATATACATATACATCATTTAGAACAATGGTCAAAAAACATCGAGAACTTTAAGTGTTTTCTGTTATTATTAATGAAGGTTCAGTAGTGAGCACACACAAAGATCCCTGTTTTCAGGTAACATACACACTATGGAGAAGGAAGGCTAAATAAGTAAACAAATACTATAGAAAATCCCCCACAGTAACAAACACTAGGCTACGAATTAACACACAGACATGCGGTTGGAACGAAGCAGTCCTATAGCTTCGGCTGAGTTATGAGAGCAGGCTTTTCCAGGAAGGTGGCATTCAAGCTGAAATCTTGGTAAGAATTAGGCCAGTATAAAGATATTAAATATTATCTGTGTCAATGCTAAGTTTTAGGATGGTTTAGGGTTGAAGGAGAGAGAAAAATGAGGATATGAACAGACTTTGTATACAAAACTTAGCTGAATTGTTACATGCAAATTTTAGGGAGGAAATGTGGAACTAGGCCAAAGAGGTAACGTCAGAGACTCAGCCAAGCAAACAATTTTAAGACATATTTTCAGTTTCACTGTATACACTTTGCAGAACACTCTTTGAGTCATTTCCCTCAAGTGAAAACTTTTATAAGAATAAATATGAGATAAGTAAACGAAAGCAGAAACATTCCTGAGAATTAGCTAAATCGGATTATCTTTAGATGTTTTATTGTGATCTATTCAGTTAAATGTTAACATATCATAAACGTGTCAATTGCATATAACATATGAAACAAAAAGCCAAAGGGGATAAAATGCAGAGTCTTTCAGGTATCTAAACTGTATCGGGGGAATATGACAGGACTTGCTAAGACAATGCTTGAAAAGAAGAATAAGAGGAAATCCCACATACCCCTTTCCTAGTTTCTTCCAAAGGTAATTATGCATAATTGTGATACTATCAAAACCAGGAATTTAACATTAGAACAATGTGTGTGTCTACCTTTTTTAATCACATGTGTAGATTCATAATGCCACCATATAACCAAGATACAGAAATACTCCACCACACCAAGAACTCCACCTGCCAAGTGAGCCTGCATCCTTGCCCCTAGAAGCACCGCTTTGGTTGTACCCCATATTCTTCGATATGTCGTATTTTGATTTTCACTAAATTTAATGCATGTTTTAAATATTCCTTAAATCTTCTTCTGAAACACACAGACTACTTACAAGTAGTTGTTCAGTTCTAAGTGTTTGGAGACTGCCTGCTATCTCTTACTTACTGATTCCTGAATGGATTCCATTATGCCCCTCGTCTAACAATGAAATCCATTCAGAAATTCCATTGATTTTTGAATGGATTACGTTGTGCCCCTTGTATAATTTTATTTCTTTTTAATCTGTTGAGATTTTATGACCTAGGGTATCATCTGTCCTGGTATGATTCTGGAGGTGCTTGGAAAATGTGTATTCTGCTACTAATGCCATCATATCACATTCAATAAAAAAGAAAAACAATCTTGGGGTGCCTGGGTGGCTCAGACGCTTAAATATCTGACTCTTGATTTAGGTAAGGTCATGATCTCATGGTCATGGGATAGAGCCCATGGGCTCAGTGTGGGGCATGAAGCCTGCTTGAGATTCTCTCTCTCTCCCTCTCTGCCCCTCTCCCCTACTCCCTTGCTCGCTCTCTCTCTCTCTCTCTCTTTCTCTCTCTCAAGAAAGAAAGAAAGAAGAAAAGAGAGAAAAGAAAAGAGAAAAGAAAATCTTATTTAAGGATCTCCTTTCTTGGGTGTCTGGGTGGCGCAGTCAGTTAAGCATCCGACTCTTGATGTCGGCTCAGGTTGTGATCTCATGGTTCATGAGTTCAAGCCCCACATGGGGCTCTGTGCTGATGGCAGGGAGTCTGCTTGGGATTATGTCTCTCCTCCTCTTTCTGCCCCTCCCCCACTTGTGCGTATGCCTGCGCATGCTTACGCTCTTTCTCTCTCTCTCTCTAACAAACATTTTTTTAAAGATCTCTTTTCTTTTATTTCAGCAACCCCTTGTCCCAAGCAGAAAGTACTACTGTTCAGGAGATTCCATTACAAAACTCAAACAAACCAAACAAAAACCTACCAGTTCTCCATCCGATCACCTTTACCTCTTTTGTGTTCCCAATTCCACTCCTTTTTTACAATTAGAAGATTCAAAGCCAGGATCAACCCTTTAGAAAAGTGCTCAGCTTGTTTCTGTGGACTATGGTTGCCTCCTCTCTTTCCCTATCCTTCCACGGGTTTTGTTTTACATTCAACTGCTACCCATCAACAATGATACACACCCAATTCTGAACTTCCTGCTCACTCTCAGCTACTCCACTGGCAAAGCAGATGTTTACAGAGTTGCAAACCAGAAAGTGCTAAATTGATGTCTCCCATTTGCATACATTCCACTTGAAAAAATTAACACAACATAAAACAAGGCAGGTGAGGCGTCCTGGGAAGTGATGTGAAAGCAATTGTTCTGTTCAAAATGTTTTGTCTATATATGGTATGCACTCCATCACTCGCGGCGTGTCTTCTCTGAATGTGATTTCTGACATCCTGTTGTTTGCTGTGCCACTTAATTACAGTGAGTAATGAAGAGATTTTAAAACCACAGTGCCACAGTTAATAGGGTGAATAATTAAAGTCATATAGAGTCGGTTTCCCTTCCGTACAAACTATTTGGTCTCCTAACACCATCGTTTAGATTTTCCCCCAAAGTGATTCATTTCCTCAGAATTTACCACTGCGTTGTTTCATAAGCCTGACTTTACCACTGTGTTCATCACAAGAAGAATGTGAATTAACCTGTGTGACTTTCCTGAAATAACATATTAAGGCAGATAGTTACACCTTCACACTTGTCCTTTCTCTCTTCCTACCCTCAGCTGGGATTAAGGTGGGCAATTTGATCTCCTGAAGCAACATGCTGTTGATAATCCATTAATTGAACAATTATGAATTACCAGGGTTGTTTTTAGTTTAATAGAGGTGAAACAGGCATGCTGGAGATAAAACATAAGCAAAAACTATCTTCACAGTCATGTTTAACAGGATAGAACAAAAGCATAGGGACCAAAACACCTGGTACCAAGGGGTGGGAACAAGGAAACATTATTCTGATTAGGAGAGGTTCCTGGGGGACAGAAATGGAGAATAAACCAAAGGGTAAAAGTTTGGGGTCAGATTAGGAAGAGTCTTTAATGTCAAGATAAGAATATGCAATTTACTCTGTAGGAAACTCGGGACCATAAAGGTTTGAGCATGAATATAACACCATGGCAAGTGATTTTTACAAAGATGAAAAAAAGGTTAAAGAAGATTAATCTGTAAGGCACATATTTAGTGCCTTAGGATGCACACTTGTTCATTTCCGGTCTTCCAGGGACTAGAATTCTTCATACTTAATTTGAGATGTTACTGTTTAGTAAGCAGATCCACATATTGGAAACATCCCCAGATTAAAGTCAAACAAAAGTCCTGTCACATTACTGGGCTTCATTTTCGTGTCCTGTAGAACACGTCTGTCCTGTCTTCCTCCTAGGGTGGCAGTTAGGAGCAAAATGAGAAGTTGATTGCTGAGCCCATGAAAGGAAATCAAAACTACCTGTTGATCAAGTAAATCAGGGTTCTTGCTGTCTGCAGTGATAGAGACAATTCCCCTTGACAGAGTCTAAGTACTGTCTTGTACGAGGGAGGCTGGAGAGGAAGTACTTATAAAGTTCCGGGAGTCTAGTTTAAGACAGGACTTTCAATACGGAGGCCAGGCTAGCCTGGGCAACATTTGGGGTGTAATAGTTTAGAATTAGTGTATAAGAGGCATTTTTTTTTTTAAAAATGGATACTGTGAAGTAAACAGCTGGTTGATAAATCCAGTTTAGTAACTTATTTTTCTAAGAATTTCTTCTCGGAAACAAACAATAAAGTTACGTCCAGTCTCAGTTTCCCAAGACAGAATTCCCCAGAAGAGTAAAGTCATATCCAGACAAATGATTGTAAAGTCCTTTCCTCCTGCTTTTCCTCGGAGGCAAGCTTTATTTTCAACCTTACTAAGCTGTGTGGCTTAATTTCTTGGTGGTTACGGTGAGAAATGACAGCGGTATAGAAGGCAAGGTTGGTCCCTTTTAGAAACTCGAGTCTGGTTGCAAACCACCCGAGGGAGCCCTAGACACTGCTGCGATTTCTAAGTGATTGTACAGAATCGCTAAATTAATCAAACTGTGTACTTAAAATGGCTGAATTTTATTGTATGTAAACAATGCCTTAATTAAAAATAAATATATAGATGAAAAATTCATTCTCAGTACTCCCTGCCAAATTTGTATTAGTTCCCTAAATTCTCCCATTCGCTTTCCAATGCAAGGCATTCTGGTTCCACGTTCTAATGCCCCAGTGTTTTAAGGACAAATCTTTCCAAAAAGAAGGAGGTTTTATACAAAAATATCTAGGGGTTCCTGGGTGGCTCAGTCTGTTACGCATCCGACTTCAGCTCAGGTCATGATCTCAAGGTTCCTGAGTTTGAGCCCCGCGTCAGGCTCTGTGCTGACAGCTCGGAGCCTGGAGCCTGCTTCGGATTCTGTGACTCCCTCTCTCTCTGCCCTTCCCCAGCTCACCCTCTGTCTCTCTTTCTCTCTCAAAAATAAACATTAATTTTTTTAAATAGATAAATATCTAATATGTCACATTTCCTCCATACAAAGTATTCTTTATTTCTCCAAACATCCACACTTAAATAATGTTCTGTCTTTGCTCACACATTCCAGCAACCCAAACAAAGCAGCCCATATCTCTGTGTATTAAATTTATATACACATCCTCAGAAACCAATATAAATACGATCTTTTCTGAAAAATATTGGGGCGCCTGGGTGGCGCAGTCGGTTAAGCATCCGACTTCAGCCAGGTCACTATCTCACGGTCCGTGAGTTCGAGCCCCGCGTCAGGCTCTGGGCTGATGGCTCAGAGCCTGGAGCCTGTTTCCGATTCTGTGTCTCCCTCTCTCTCTGCCCCTCCCCCGTTCATGCTCTGTCTCTCTCTGTCCCAAAAATAAATAAACGTTGAAAAAAAAATTAAAAAAAAAAAGAAAAAAAAATATTTCCACATTCCTATTCTAACATTTTCATATCATGCTTAGGGCATTGATTACTTTTACTTTGGATTGTAGACATCTAAATGGTTATATGTGTGTCAAATCATTAAAACAAGGATCCAAATCTGTTTCGTCTCTTCGTGTCTTCAAGTATTTAAAAATACACTTTGCATAGAGAATGTGTTTAGGATAGAGTTTAAAAATGAATGACGGGTTGAAGGAATAATTGTGAAAATCAAATTGTGTCTATTCAAGTTTCTAAAGATACCTCCAGAGGTCAGGTACCCAGAAGAATGGCACACAGGTCAGGTAAACTTGGTACTGCTCCAGAATTGCCAATGATAGTCCCTGAGCACTCAGAGAAAGGATGTTCTCTCCCGAAGAGAGAGTGCAGTGCAAAAAGAATAATAGATGAGAACCATGGATGATGGCACAGGGTAAGGAAGCCTGGATTCTATTTCCAAGCCAGCTGGTAAATACACTGTAAAACCATTTAATGCTCTCTCTGGTCACATTCTCTACGTCTCTTTTGAATCTTACAATTAACGATTCTAATTTGGGACTTCCCCAGCATTATGCTGTGTACGTATGTGCCTATATATCCACTACCTAAAAGTGTGCATTGTCTCATAGTCTTTCGTTTTGCTGTACCTCAACTTTCTACAATTCCCTGTGTAGACAAACAAACATGGCCACCAGTGATTTTTTTCCAGTGATGGCATTTAATTAATCACCCCAGACCCCAGCACCTGGTTTCTGTTTCTCTTGTCATTTCATCATTGCCCCACCACTTTTAACAATTTTGCATTTCAAACACTGTGGTGTACTTGTTATAACACCTATTAGATTCCCTTCTCAAGCTTTGAACTCACTCAGGCTGCATAATGGATCATCTTATTATCTCAGGCTCGCAGGTAAACTGTAGCAAGGTTGTGATTTGCATGAAGCACATCTTTCAGGGTGTGGAAAGGACCAAGATGACAGGATTGATGCACCAGGCTTTCAACTTAATTAGTTCCACCCCAGTGTCTGGAATTTTTTACTTCCTAGTTTCAGCTACGATTACGCTGAAAACAAGTGGCAGGGGTAATATTTTATTTGTGAATTAAAGGCTCACTTAATAAAGCTGTGTCACCTCGTTACCTACTTCTTAGAGTGTAAGGCACATATACTTAAAGGTAAAGAAAAATTGCTCTTTATGGGTTATTTCTTTTAAAGGTTAAAGAAATTTTAACCTTTAACCTTTAAAGATATCTCTTGAATTAATATTAGCAATCTGAAAAAGGGAGAAAGAGGGGCACCTGGGTGGCTCAGTCAGTTGAGCATCCAACTTTGGCTCAGGTCATGATCTCACAGTCCATGAGTTGGAGCCCCGCGTCGGGCTCTGTGCTGACAGCTCAGAGCCTGGAGCCCGCTTCAGATTCTGTCTCGCTCTCTCTCTGCCCCTTCCCTACTCGTGTTCTGTCTCTCTCTCTCTCAAAATTAAATAAACATTAAAAAAATTTTAAATATTACTTCTTCCAAAAAGCCTTTCTTGAAACCTGAGTTAAATTAGTTGTCTCCGGGAGTTCTCAGAGCACCCTGAAACTTTTGCAGTATGCTAAGTTTCACACTCTATTCTAAAGCTAGCTTAACTGCTTGGACCCTCATATAAATTTCAAGCTCACTAAAAACAATATGATATGATATTCACTATTCTACTCCAAGTTAGTATGTCATATTACACATTAGTGTATAGCTCATTCCTATTTTATGATGCTCACAACTGAACAGGGCCTCATGGTTTAAAAGAGCTTCAGCCTTGGTTTAATGCTCTGCAGTCTTTTCTCAGAATTTGCAACAATTGTATCTTTGTGGTTTTTACATGTGAAGTCAGTAGGACCATGGAGCATGTGAGTGAGTAGAGAAAATCTGCACAGAGGGCGTGTCTGCATGGTTTCTGGCTGGCTTGTTTGGACTCAGCTGACAATGCCCCCCAAGTGGAATCCCAGTGGCTCCCTGATGCATGAAAGAAAGTACAAAGAAGCAGTCAGAAGGGATACTGACAGCATGGAGATGCGACACTTCCCGAAGTAAGGCTATAGCATTCTGGGAAAGCCAGAGAACCCAGGAAGCTTGCCACGTTCTTCTTTACTTGTTCTGCATGATTATGTTAGCCAACAACTTACACTGAAAATAAGAGCATCAAAGGAGGGGTGCCTGGGTGGCTCAGTTGGTTAAGCCTCTGGCTTCAGCTCAGGTCAGGATCTCATGGTTCTCGAGTTTGAGCCCCGCATTGGGTTCTGTGCTGAGAGCGTGGAGCCTGCTTCAGATTCTGGGTCTCCCCCCTCTCTCTTCCCCCTCCCCACTCACATTCTCTCTCATTCTCTCTCTCTCTCTCTGTCTCTCTCTCTCTCTCTCTCTCTCTCTCAAAACCAAATAAACATTAATTTTCTTTTAATTAAAAAAAAAAGGCGATCAAAGGAAAGGGGAATATGAGGAGACAACAAAGATAGAAACAGTGTTTTTCCCCTCAGCCCTTCCTCATCTGTAAGCCAAAGGTAGGGAATGTTGGTATGTTGGTAGAAGGTGTGCATGTCGGGAAGTGAACTTTAAATAGCTGACTGAATTTTGTGTGTTGTTTCCACTGTTCTGGTTAGAGCTAAATACGTACGCACTTATGAGCTAGGAAATACAAATTGTACAATTTTGGTTATTCAACATATGAGTTAACAGCTTCTCTTTGGGGGCACCTGGGTGGCTCAGTTGTTTGAGCGTCTGCCTCTTGATTTCAGCTCAGGTCATGATCTCACTATTCGGTTCATGAGTTCAAGCCCTGTGTCAGCTCCAGGCTGACAGCACAGAGCCTGCTTAGGATTCTCTCTCTGTCCCTCCCCTGCTCATGCAAATGCTCAATTACTCCCTCTCAAAACGAATAAACTTTTATAAAAAAAGGCTCCTATTTGCATTTAAAACTAGTATTTTACAGCATCAAGATAAAGAGTAACATTATACCCAATAGTTAGAATTTAATTCTTCTTTAATTAGAGTATTACACAGCAAATATGAAATACCATAGGACTCTGAAAGAGGTAAAAGAAGACAGAAAAACTCTCTACTTAGTTCCTTTAATGACACTATTTACTTCCTTTTTGATCAAGGAATGCCACATTTTCATTTTGCACTGGGTCCTACAAAATATGTAGTCAGCTATGCAGTAAAATTTTAGTTCAGCAAATGTTGAGTGTTCAAACCCTATGCATTCCAAAGAAAGGATTTGCCCTTGATTCCTTTCTGGGAGATAAACTCTGAGCCCTTCGATTATCCTGTTTGATAAACGTGCTTTCATGTACTTGAGAACTTTGGCCACACTGTATAGTTTGTGCTAACAAGATGATTTATGGCAAATATCTAGTTTTATTCGCTTGGGGCTCTGGGCCACGTTTTATCAGTTTAACCCCTGGGAGACCGCTGGAGACTAAGTAGTTAAGATCAGTTACACAGGGTACTCCGTGCCTATGTGACTGACCCCTAATAAAAACCCTGGACATCAAGGCTCAGGTGAGCTTCCCTGATTGGCAATATGTCATACATTTTGCCATATATCATTACTGGGGGAATTAAGTGCTGTCTATAGGACTAAACTGGGAAAGGTCAATTGGAATCTTCTGACTAGATTTTCTTAGACCCCAGTATACAGGTCTATTAAAGTTTGCTGATTGTAATCTATATCCTTTCTCTGTAATAAACCTTTTTAAGTGAGTGTAACAACTTCACCGAGTTCTGTGAGTCCTTCTAGAAAATCATCCGATGTGACAGTGGTTATGGAGACCCCTGGCACATTGGCCCTTACTCTTAGTTACAAACTGAGTCACCATATTTAATAGTCCCAACAAGACTACAACAAGTTATTTACACAAGTGTGAAATAAGAATATCACTCTAAAAGGAGAGAAGAATTGGTGATAAGGTAAAAAGATTTACTTTTATTACATATATGATTCTTTTTTTCCTTTTTATGTCTGAAAAACTATTCCATCATGTGCATCCACCAAATTTTGTTTATCCATCCATCTGTCAATGTACAGTGTGTGGGGGTTGTGACTTCTTTAGCTTCAAGTTTAGGATATATGAGGTAAAAAGAAGATCCAGAGAATTCACCATGGTGAGTCAAGTACCAGGATAGAGGGGTAGAAATACCCAATCTGAAAAATAACAGGAAAATCAAGGAAAAAAATATGAACGATCCTCAATGACCTGTGGGACTTTTTTAAAAAAAATCTAAGTTTTGTGACATCAGGGTCCTAGAAAAAGAGGAAAAGGAGAACAGGACTACGTAAGTACAAGAAAAATAATACTGGATACTCCCTAAATATAAAAAAATTACAGAAAACTACAGTCACAAGAGGCTAAGAAAACCCCTAACTGTACAATCCCAAAGAGATCCAGACCAAGATACATTCAACCTCAGAATACAAAAGGCAAGGAAAACATTTTAAATGTATTGAGAGAGGACCTACCCTTACCTTTAGGGGAAAATGATTTGAATGACAGTGGATTTGTCATCAAAAACCATGGAAGCCAAAGGAAAGGGGCACAACATTTTTCAAGTGATGACAGAAAAGAACTGTCAACTGGAATCTTGTATCTACAGGATGCATCCTTCAGAAATGAAAAAGAAATCAAAAAATACTCTGATAAAGGAAAACTAAGAGAATTTGCCACTAACAGACCTACCCTAAAACAATGACTACATCAAACCAAAGAAGACAATAAAAGAAGAACCTGGAAGATCAGGGGAAAAAAAATAAAAACATAGGAAGTAAATGTATGGGTAATATAATAGACTTTTCTTCTCCTCTTGTGTTTTTCAAATTGTTTTATAACTGAAGCAAAATTACAACACTGTCAGATGTGGTTCTAAATGCACGTAGAATTTTTTAATTATTAATATTTATTAACAATTTAGTTATTAGAATTATTTTAGAAAATTATAAATAGAAGAGGGTAAGAGAACCTACAGGGAGGCAAGGTTTCTACACCACTCACCCTGGTTAAATAATGGTACAAGCAGACTATGACAAGTTACGTACATAAAATCTCATACCTAGAACAACCCACTCATAAGGCTATAAAAAGGAGATATACTCAAAAACACTGTATATAAATCAAAAGAGAATTCTAAAAACTGTTCAAGTAAACCACAGGAAGGTAGGGAAAAGGAAACATACAAGAGACAGAAAGCAAACAGAAGCCAATATAGTAAAACAAAATGGCAGACCGAAGCACTGATATATCAATGACATGAAATGTAACTTCTCAATAGACATCAATGAAAAGACAGATTGGCAAAGCAGATTAAAAAGCCTGACCAAAGTATGGACTGTCTACAATAAACTCACTTTACATATAATGATATAGATAATAGATATGTAAAATAATACAATGGGTATATTATGTAGACTTTAATCAAAGGAAAAGAGAAGTGGCTATATTAATATCAGTTCAAGGACACATTAGAGCAAATAAAATTACCCAAGACAGAGAGGCACATTATATAGTAAGAAATGGCCAATCCAGCAAGGAAGACATAACAATAATAAATGTGTATGCATTAACACAACATAACCACAAAATATTTGACACAGAAATTGACAGAACTGAAAACAAAATAAACAATTCAACAAAAAAATTGACAGAACAACTGGAATGAAACTCAGAACAGGTAAAGAATTCAACACCAACAAGATCTAACAGACATTTGTAGCACACTCTACCCAACAGCAGCTGAGCACACGTTAATCTTGAGTGCCCTCAGACACACATTCCAAGATAGACCATCTGCTAGAACATTAAAAAAAAAATAATCAAATTAAGATAATTGAAATCATATAGAGTGTGTTCTCTGAAAAAATAAAATGAAATCTAACTAGAAATCAATACCAGAAATACAATAGGAAAATCTCCACACTTAGAGAGTAAACATCACACATAAATAATACCTGGGTCGTGGAGGAAGTCTCAATAAAAAAAAAAAAATGCATTGACCTGAATGAAAATGAAAATGCAACATATCGAAATTTGGGGAAGAGGTAAAGCAGTACTGAGAAATTTATAACATTAATGCATACATTAAAAAATAGAAACATTCTCAAATCAATAAGCTTGCACATCAAGAACCTATAAAAGTAAGAGCAAAACAAGCACACAACAAGTAAAAAGCCAATCAGGGATTAGGCAAAACATATGAGAAGACATTTCACTGAAGAGGACATCAGATGACAAATACACACACGAAAATGTGTTTGATTTCATTAGCCATTAAGGACACTCAAGTAAAGGTATCACAATGAGATCACCTATAAGAATGGCTAAAATAGAAAACAGGTGTCACCACTGAATACTGGCAAGGGTGTGGAGAAACTTTGTCTGTCGTTGATACATTGTGGGTAAGAATATAAAACTGTATTGTCTTTCTGGGAGTTTCCTAACAAACTACATATGTAATTATCCCTAAAAATGAAAACACAAAAATCTATACACTAATGTTCATAGCAGCTTTATTTACAATAGCCACAATCTGGAAACAATCTGGGTATTCTCCAATGTGTAAACAGTTAAGCAAACTATGGTACGTCCATACCATGGAATACTTGTCTAAGTAAAAAGGGAGTAACTATCGATACACACAGCAGCCTGAATGAATCCTGAGATAATTTGTGGAGAAAACATCAAACAGTAGCATACATTATCATTGCATGCACATGATATTTTTGAAATGACAAAACACTATAAAAGTTGAAAAGAGATGAGCAGTTGCCAAGGGGGAAGGAGGGGTTGATGGTAGAAGGAAACTGGGTGTGGATATAAAAGGGTAACATAAGGGTTCCTTTTGGTGACGGAAACGTTAAGGAGCTTAATTAAATCAATGTCAATATTCTATTTGTGTTATTGTACTCTAGTTTTGGGAAACTGGGTAAAAGGTAAAATGAATCATTCTGTATTATTTGTTGCTACTACATTTAAACGTAGGAAACATTTAAATAAATAATTGAAATAACTTAAATACTAAACATTTAAACTTACAGAGAGTATAAAAAACAAATACAGCCAATTAAAAAAATAATGAAGGGAAAAATAAGCCACGGTAGACACTATATTTGCTGTTGCATTTAGAATTTGATTCACATTCAAAACCTGCTTTTGGAGAGAAAGAGATGTTCAAGCCTTTATGTCATATTTTAAGTTATAAATATATCATGATAACTTTCTGTTCCTCAGGCTATTTTAAAACAATATTCTTGGGGTGGCTGGGTGGCTCAGTCGGTTGAGCATCCGACTTCAGCTCAGGTCATGATCTCACGGTCTGTGAGTTCGAGCCCCACGTCAGGCTCTGTGTCAACAGCTCGGAGCCTGGAGCCTGTTTCCGATTCTGTGTCTCCCTCTCTCTCTGACCCTCCCCCGTTCATGCTCTCTCTCTGTCTCAAAAAATAAATAAATGTTAAAAAAATGTTTTTTAATAAATAAATAAATAAATAAAACAATATTCTTCTACACTGTTTATATTTCTTTCTCATATCAAATCCATTACCATCAGTAGGGGCCTTTCCTTCTACTCCATATATTTCCCTGGAATGTGTGAAAACTTAGTCTCAAATCAAAATAACCTGATTTCCTTCAATTACATATTTTGTTGTGTAACATATGGAATATCCTTTAAATTCTTAGTTTCTGCAAACATAAAAAAGGAACAATTATATATGTATATTGCAGTGGCATCCTAAGAAGAGCACTCAAATGGAGACAGGCGGTAACACTAAACAAATACATAATCACCAATATATTTGTTCAGCACCTTCCATAAAAGAGGATTCTGTGTTTGTATTCCTAGATATATAGGTTTTGTTGTATAGTAATCTTTTTTATATGTGCATGTAATGAAAGTGTGCATTGGCATTTTATTTAATGTTTATTTATTTTGGGGGGGGGATGGGGAGAGGCAGAGAGAGGGAGACAGAATCCAAAATAGGCTCAAGGCTCTGAGCTGTCAGCACAGAGCCCAATGCAGGGTTCGAACTCACGAGCTGTGAAATCATGACCTGAGCCAAAGTCAGACACCCAACTGACTGAGCCACCCTGGTGCCCCAAAAGTGAGTTTTCATTTTAACTCTGCCATTTGCTACCTAAAAAATTCATACTTTCTGTCATGACTGTTTAGACAAGGCTCTACCAAATCCAAATCACTTATGCTTGTATGGTTCCAGGTAACCACTGAACATAATTAGAAAATCTTCAAGTCATTGTCCATTATCAGTACTTAGAAGGTTAATATTAACAAAATGAGAAGGCAAGCTTCAAGAATTTTTGTATAAGGCTAAGTTATAGAATAGAAAAAAACGTGACTGAACAACAGGGGCCAATGAAATCAGAGGCCCATATTTTTAGAGTACAGAGACCCATATTTAACTCCCAGCTCTGTCATTTTCCATAAGTGGTCTTAGACAAATCTTAAAACAATTTTCATTTTCTTCATCAAATTGGGTGGTAATCCATAACTCGTAAGACTGCTGTGAGTACCAACTGTGATACTGTGGTTGCAAATAATCTGTAAAATACTGAGCATACAGCAGGTATTTTTCTCTCTTTTGCTTAAGATTATTTTCAATCTCCTTATCTCAGCAGTGTGAATGAAAGAGGAGAACCCACTGAAATGCCTGTTTTAAACTAGCCAGTAGCTAAGATCTGGGCACTAGGAGAGTGACTTATTTGTATAGGGCTGGGAAGATTTGAAGACAGAGTCAAGAAAACAGGGGGGGGAAAAGGAATCACTGAAAATAAGTGAGATATTATAGATTTAATGATTTGCCTCACCAGAGCAAGTACAGTACATATTTGGAAATTTTTCAAGGATGTTTACTGCCTTTGGTATCCACAATGGCAAAGAAATACCACTATTTTATTATTAGATTACTGGATATTTGAAAGCAGTTTACAGTTTTCTACTCTGCATTCTAAGAACTTATAAAAGTGTCTAAGTCAGAGGAATTTCTGAATTTGTTTGCCAATGAATAAACGAGTTAATGAATGAATGATTAAATGAAAACAGTGACTCAGTAGGATCATTTTAAGCCTATAGATTTCAACAAGAAGTACAAAAATACTCAAACACCCGTGGAACTCTGCCATTTAGGGAAACCTTCCTGACGATTTCTTTCCAACGAAGAGAAGATAGCTAGCCCACAAGCAACCTGAACTTTTCAGAAAACTGTACTGCTGGCCAGGATCTATGATGCTCAGACACAGCCTGAATGTCAAGAGGCTGGGCAAGACACACTAACTTCTTAAAATATATGAACCAGCCATAAATTTTAGCATAAAGGCCTCTCATCCTGGCCTCCAGAGTATATAGATTATAATGACAGGCCTCTTTGTATAGGGAACATCCATGTTAAATCTTAGCTGTTATGGATGAACAAGTGCAATCAGTAGAGTCACAGTGCCATTCTCTGTGAATGGGAGCCACGCGAGGGACATTCATCATTATATAACAAATCAAAGGAGACCATATGGCCACTTTAGTTGTTCTTAATAATTTTTCATTTTGGCATAGGTCAATATATAGAATTAATGTATTTTTATAACCACGGTGCCTGAATGAGGCTGATTTTCCCAAGTTTTAATCTTTGTCTCTAAGCTGCTTCCTCCCAGATCTATCTTGTTGCAAGGGTGATCATCTTCCTAATACACCCTGGGTCTGATTTCTTCCACGTCTTCTCATTGCCTTTGAGATAAAGTCCCAGCTATTATTATAAGCATGCAATGCTACCATGGCCTGGCCTCTTCCTTTTTATCCAGTTTCATTCATCAAGATTCTGCATCTTAAAATTTATACTCCAGTAAATCAAAACATTCTATAGTTCCTCTGAATGCTATGGGAATTCATGCTTCGGTACGTTCCTTTGTTCAGTTCCCTTTATCTGAAACGCTCCACTTTCCCAGGCTCTTTTTGGAGAAAGCCTACTCATTTCTCAAGATTTAACCAAGTATCCTCTTCTGCAATTCCTCCCCAAAGTGACTAATTTGGTGAAGCAACCCCTCCTTGCAGTTCACTCATTGGGTATCTATTTATCACAACACTTGACATAGTATATTAAAATTTTCTAATTACATCTTTGTCTCCCTCATTAGACTTGCATATCATCAAGGGAAAAGTGCACTCAAATTCATCTTTGAACCTCCTGGGTGTGGTGAGTATTCAGAATTGTGCTCCATGATATTTACTGAAATTAATGCAGACAAGTGGTAAGAAATAATTTATTTTAAAGGAATACCATCTGGTGGCCTGAGGGCTATCTTTTCTGAGCCAAAAACCAAAACAAACAAACAAACAATACCACTAAGTGTTTAAGATTAGGATTACAGCCAGTGGTTTTTCTGGAAAACAAATTGGTTAATTTATGTTGTCCTGTAAAAGGTTACATTCTAGGCCTTCCAGTTATCACAGCAATAGAATGTTTACTCTGGATGCCATGTAAGAGTCTTGATTTATTTTTCTGTAGTGAATGTGCCTGCTTTGTTTTATTTCATTTCTTTGGAAAAGCTATTATACAGTCTGCAACACTCAAGAGATTATTTCTTTTTAAACTGAGCTTCCTTAATTTCAGATACATAAATTGGCTATAATTCAGAGTGAAATGTGTCATTATAGTCTAACAGCATTTATAAATGTTCATAGATGTTAAATTATAAGCCATTCAGACACTTAAGAGAATGCATGCACATGTACATTGGGCAGCACATAATGAGAAAATTTATCTTTATGTTTGGCTGCACAATCTATTTTCATTCCCTGGACTATTTCAATTCATCATTTAAACCTGGTTCTAAATCTTCTACTGAAAATATTTCTAATGCGGCCAATCTGGGCTGGCAAACAGAAGCGAGTAGGTGTTTATCCATCTGGGGGGTGGTATGTGGTTAAAATGCTGCGGGTACCGCTTAATATTTCAACCTTGCTCAGACATACATAGGATAAACCACACCCTTGAACACAGTGATTACCGGGGCGCCTGAGTGGCTCAGTTGGTTAGGCATCTGACTTCAGCTCAGGTCATGATCTTGGTATTTGTGAGTTCGAGCCCCACATTGGGCTCTCTGCTGACATGACAGCTCAGAGCCTGGAGCCTGCTTTGGATTCTATGTCTCCCTCTCTCTCCACCCCTCCTCTGCTCCCACTGGGTGTCTTTTTCTGTCTTAAAAATAAACAAACATTAAAAAGATTTAGATAGATAAATAAATAAATAAATAAATAAATAAATAAATAAATAAATAAAGCAAGCAGTGATTACTATTACTAATATTTTGTCTGTGAGAGTTCCCTGAGTAATCCTAGAACTACCACCAAATTATTTGAATTTACTAAATGAACACTCTCTTGCTTATGCTGTGGTTCCTTTCTCTTTAACTGCATAAATTCCATAATGCATTGAATTGGGAAGTAAGGTCACCTAAGTGCACACAGTAACTCCTCAATCAATTAAGCCATATAATTGCTCAACTGATCAATTTGTTGTTGATAAACTCTCTGTAGTTTCTTGGAATAAGCAATTCTTATATTCATATTCATTCTGGAATATAGGCTGGTCACAATACATCATATTAGAGTGCCAGAGCAGGAAATGATGAGTAGTTCAATTATTTATCATATAGAAAAACAGAATGTATATGCAACATCCCAAAAGGCAGAATAAATACAGACATAATTGCTGTTGGAGTAAAGAATGGGATTCCAATCAGATACACTGATTTTGCTTCTCCTTGTCTTGGATCTTAGGATTCTAAGGAGCACAATCTAGAAAAGTAAGGTATCAGATCACTTTTAGTCCTAACATTTACCAATTGAAGCACATTTGTGAGACTTTTTTTCTACATCATAAATGTGTTCATACTTCCCAGGCTCTGAATACTAAAAAAAGTCTAGAAAACGATAAGGGAAACAAAAGACTTTAGGCATAATGTTATCTTCCCATTAAAATTATCACTATCTCAATAGTCTTCATTCATATCTTTTAGATTTTTTTCTGTGAAGTATTCACCCTTTTTATAAGCAATTATGCTTCTAAGCACCTTTATAAGATCATTTTTTAGACATTATGATCTCTCATTTAAGAACCAAACGGTAGTTTCTTCCTGGATATCTGACAAATGTGTAAGATTCAGAATTTCCAAACCTTACTTTATCAACTTCGCCTTAAATATTTATTAATGTGTGTGTGTGTGTGTGTGTGTGTGTGTGTGTGTGTGTGTACTTACATATTGGCAATACCCTGGACACAGGATACTCAATTTAAAAATATGGGTAGGGATTAATCATTTCTTCAAATACCACTTTACCCCATTCAAATATCCACATATTTAACTTATTACTGAAAGACTTATAGACTGCCACTGTGATCATCTCCTACATCATTATTTTCCATTCTAATTTATACCATTTGAATTCATTTCCTCATTATCTTCTGTCAACATAAAGGTTGTGATAAATCATCTAACCTATCATTTTATTCTACTTTACTTAAATATTTTCCTATTAGGGGGTATTTATGTAGTTTTCCATTTTTTCACAACCATGAATAATATTTGTGCATATATATCTGCATTTCATATTGGTTCCTCATCAAAGCCCATTAGGATTTTTGTAATAGTATGATATTAACTTAATGGGGCGCCTGGGTGGCTCCGTCGGTTAAGCGTCCGACTTCGGCTTGGGTCATGATCTCGCGGTTTGTGGGCTTGAGCCCTGCATCAGGCTCTGTGCTGGCAGCTCCAAGCCTGGAGCCTGCTTCAGATTCTGTAACTCCCCCTCTCTCTGCCCCTCCCCTGCTCACACTCTGTGTCTTTCTGTCTCTCAATAGTAAATAAATGTTAAAAAAATTTTTTTAAAGAATGTTATAAATTTTAGTAGGAGGGGAAGTTTGTGAAGATTATTTCAAAATTTATGGCTCCTATAACTGGTGAATGATCATATCAACTATAGAAACATGCAAAGCTTGAATATGACTAAATTTGGAAAAGAAGATCATTAGATAGAGTTTTAGAAGACTATAAATTAGAATTTTAATTTACTGAGTTTGGTAAACCTTTGAGAATCCAAGAATATTTGTAATAGGCAGTCTGATGTATAGATGTGGAGGTTGAAAGAGGAGACAGAGACGTGCATTTTTAGATGATCTGTGTAGGTTATTCTTAAAGCCGTACTTGTAAACAACAACAAAAACATGAGGCCATTTAGGAAGAGAATATATCCTGAAACAATGTATAAAGTTACGGTTGAATGGTCATGATGTAATGGGACAAAATTCAAGAAGCAAAGATTTATATTCCATAGGGAACAAATTTATAAATGTTTACAAATGTATGATAAGAGAGCACACAAGAGAAAGAAACACACTTCGGCAAATTCATTAGTGTAAAAATAAAATCTACATGTTATGTATGTATTTATGGGAATATATACTTTTTAATTCTCCTTTGTTTATTTTTGAAATTCTCCCACATTACATTATAAAGGTATATTATTTTCATAATCTAAACAATATCATCACAAGTTAAGAAAAGTAACTATCATTTCATACAAGAAAGAGATAGCTAAAATAATGAAGTATAAGACAGTGAGAAATAGTGAGATCATCTCTAAGATATAAGGTTTCACACATCAAAGTGAGATTATAATTTAAACATATGATAAATATTTTAAACAAATCAAATGCAGTACTTAAATAGTACTGACGGGACAGTTGCAGAAAGAGGTTCAGGATCCATGTAAATAAACATAGTTATTGATCATTGATGAAACAGCAAAGGCAATACAATGGAATAAAGATTGTCATTTCAACTGGAAGTCTGTATGCAAAAAAACAAATATAGACACAGACCTTATTTCCCTTAAAAACTAACTCAAAACGGAGCATAGATATTAATGTAAAATGTAAAACTATAAAGTTCCTAAATGGTAACATAGGAGAATATCTAGATGACCTTGAGTATGGTGATAACTTTTTAGGTACACCAAAGGCACGAGCCATGAAAGAAGTAATTGATAAGCTGGACTTCATTAAAATGTAAAACTCTTGCTCTGTGGAAGACACGTCAAGAGAATAAGACAAGCCACTAACCGGGAGAAGATATTTACAAAATACATATATGATAAAGGACTGTTACCCAAAATATACGATGAACTATTAAAACCAAATGTCAGGAAAATTAAAAACCCAATTAAAAGGTAAACAAAAGACCTAACAGACACTAGACCAAAAAGGTATCCAGATGACAAATAACCATGGAAAGATATTCAACATCATACACCATTAGGGAGAGACAAATTAAAACAATGAGACACCACAACCCACAAGAATGACCAAAATCCAAAACATGGACGAGACCAAATGCTGGTGAGGATATGAAGCAACAAGGATTCGCATTCACTGCTGGCAGGAAAGCCAAATTGTCCAGCCGCTCTGGAAAACAGTTTGGTGGCTTCTCAAAAGACTAAGTGGGCTCTTACCATACGATCCAGCAGTCACATTTTTTGGTATTTAACCAAATGAACTGCAAATCTATGTGCCCATAAAAACATACACGTGGAGGGGCACCTGGGTGGCTCCATGGGTTGAGCGTCCGACTTCTGCTCGGGTCATGATCTCCCAGTTCGTGGGTTCGAGCCCCGCGTCGGGCTGTGTGCTGACAGCTCGGAGCCTGCAGCCTGCTTCGGATTCTGTGTCTCCCTCTCTCTCTGCCCCTCCCCAGCTCACGCTCTGTCTCTGTCTCTCTCAAAAGCAAATAAAACATTTTAAAAATTTAAAAAAAAATAACATACATGTGGATGTTCACCACAGCTTTCTTCATATTCATTTCTTCTTAAAAAGATATCCCTACGTTTACAGCATCTTTATCTTTGTTTTGTTATTCCAAAACATGGAAGCCTCCGAGATATTCTTCAGTAAGTGAATGGATAAGTAATCCATGGTACGCGAGGCGATGGAATATTATTCAGGGCCAAAAAGAAATAAGCTGTCAAGCCACAAAAAGACATGAGGGACAGCCCCTTTAATGCGTTTTTCGAAGTGAAACAAGCCAATCCGAAAAGGCTTCATAGTCTAAGATTCCAACTATGTAACATTCTGGAAGAGGCAAAACCACGGAGAGACCAAAACGGTCAGCGGTTGCCACGGTTTAGGGGCAATGGAGAGACGAACAAGCAGAGCCCAGCGGATTTCGGGGTCAGTGAAATTAGTCTGTATACACTACGATGGTAAAAACGTATCAAGGTACACGGTCCAAAACTACAGAACGTACAACACCAAGACAATCCTAATGTAAACTACAGACTTTGGATGACAGCCATGTGCCAATGTAGGTATTGGGATTGCACCACGTGTACCCCTGTGGTGTGGGATACTGGTAACCGCAGAAGACTGTGCTTGTGTAGGGGAAATCGTGTATGGGAACTCCTTCCGCTGTCCACTCACTTTTGCTGTCCTATAAAAACTACTCTTGGGGCGCCTGGGTGGCGCAGTCGGTTAAGCGTCCGACTTCAGCCAGGTCACGATCTCGCGGTCGGTGAGTTCGAGCCCCGCATCAGGCTCTGGGCCGATGGCCCGGAGCCTGGAGCCTGTTTCCGATTCTGTGTCTCCCTCTCTCTCTGCCCCTCCCCCGTTCATGCTCTGTCTCTCTCTGTCCCAAAAATAAATGTTGAAAAAAAAAATTGAAAAAAAAAAGTCTACTAAAAAATTAAATGACAAAGAAAAGAAATTAAAGAAAGAAAAGAAAAGAAAAGAAAAGAAGGAAGGAAGGAAGGAAGGAAGCAAGGAAGGAGAGAAGGAATGAAAATAGGCATCATTAGACATTCACATCTTTGAGCTCGCAGAAAATGGAGAGAAGGAAGTTCTAGGAATTACGACTCTACCAGACACACTCTTTGGCTAAAGAATTGTCTGAATGAACTATTTAAACTCTGAAGTCTAGCTGAACACTTGCAGCATCAAAAAAAGTGCCTCAAGCAGGAAAAGACTTGTAAATTTTGGTAAACTTTGGCCTTCTGAGTAGTGGGTACAATTTCCCAGCCCCCAGGCCTGCAGTGGCGGCCCTAAAGATTGTGGCCCAGAGTCCCAGCAAGGTTTATGCCAAATTACACAACAGGGACATTATCGTCTAAAAACTGGGGCTGTGGGTTTTGATACACCTGATGGTTCCCTGAGGGGGTAGCACAGAGGCTGACCGTTGTTTTAACTCTAGCCCGTGCAAGTGGCTTCTTCAGCAGTGTTCATCAAGACAAGGGGTCTTTTTTTTTCCCCCCTTATTTTCTTATGTAGTTCAGGCATTTAAGCAAATCTCTTTCAGGCCACTGGCTGACTATGAAGAAAATAAAACAGGAACTGCATTAACCATGTGTGACAAGAAATACAGTCCTCGTAGAAAACAGTTAAGAAAGTCACTAAATAGAAAATTACAGCTTTTATCAGGAGACAACAGCAATCCCTAGGGAAAGAAGAAAATCTGACTTCCAGTTACCACATTGTAATATTCAAAATGCACGGTTCTCAGCAAAAAACTACAAAGCATACAAAATTAGGAAGTTACCATTAATTCAGAGGAAATCAAATTTAAAAAATGATAGAAAAACCTTGCCAAGAAAGCAAAGTATTGGACCTCCTAGGCAAAAACTTTTCAATTATCCATCTTGGGAATGCTCAAATAGGGAGAGACAAGCCAAAAAACAGACCCTTAACTGTTGAGAACATAGTTACCAGAGGGGAGGTGGGGGCGGGTGGGGAGGATGGGTACAATAAGTGATGAGGATTAAGGAGTGTACTTGTCATGATGAGCACTGGGTGATGTATGAAATCATTATATGTACACCTGAGACCAATATAACAATGCATGTTAATTGTACTGGAATTAAAATTTTTTAAACTAAAATTTAAAAAGTGCTCAAATAGATAACAGAAGTCATGAACAAAAAACTAAAGCATATTGGACAACAGTATTTGAGCAACTAAGAAATATCAATAAAAATATAGAAATTATAAACATGAGGGCGCCTGGCTGGCTCAAGTTGTTAAGCATCTGACTTCGGCTCAGGTCATGATCTCATAGTTCATGAGTTCAAGTCCAATAACGGGTGACTTGAGACCTGCTTCGGGTGAGCATGGGCCCTGCTTTGGGTGAAACACAAGACCCAGGTGAGCCCCACCCACCCCCTCTCTGCCCCTTGTGGGATTCCCTCCCTCTCTCCCTCTCTCTCTATCTCTCTCTCTCTCTTTCTCTCTGCCCCTGCACACTTTCTCAAAAAAAAAAAAATATATATATATATATACGTGTATATATATATATGTATATACACGTATATATATATATATATGGGGGTTGCCTGGGTGGCTCAGTCGGTTAAGCATCCAAATTTAGCTCAGGTCATGATCTCACAGTTTGTGAGTTCAAGCCCCACATTGGGCTCTCTACTGTCAGCACAGAGTCTGCTTTGAATCCTCTGTCCCCTCTCTCTCTCCCTCTCCCTTCCTCTCTCTCTCTAAAAAATAAATAAACATTAAAAAATAATGAACAAAGTAGAAATTCAGAAGTTGAAAGTACAGTAGCTGAAAAGAAATCAATAGAGGGATTCCACAGAATATCTGAATAGGCAAAAAAAAATTTTTTAAAAAAGAGTCAACAAAGTTGAAATTAAGGCAATAAAAGTTTCCCAGTCAGTGAAGAGAAAAAAAAGATTAAAAGAGTATAAAGAAGCTGTGAGACATTACCAAGCATACTAACATTAGCGGAGCCTCAGAAGAGAGAGAAAAGGGCAGAAAAAAATAGTTGAATAAATAATGATAAAAACATTATTTGATGCAAAACATGAATCTACACATCCTCAAAGCTCCATGAATCCCAAGTAAGATATACTAAAATAAGTATCCACACCGAGACACATAATAATCAAATTGCCAAGGCCAAAAACAAAGAGAACATCTTGAAAGCAGCAAGAGAAAAGTGATTAGCCACATTCAAGTGTCATCCTCAATAAGAGTAACAGCCAACTCCTCATCTAAAACCACGTAGGCTAGAAGGCAGTGGTAAGATATTTTTAAAGTGCTATAAAAAAAATACTGTTAACCAAGAATCCTATATTTGGAAAGCTTATCTTTTAAGAATAAAGGAGATACGAAGACATTCCCAGATAAACAAATGCTAAGGATGCATGTCCCTACTAGAACTGCCGCTAGAAGAAATATTTTTTTTTTAATTTTTTTTTAACGTTTATTTTTGAGACAGAGAGAGACAGAGCATGAACGGGGGAGGGTCAGAGAGAGAGGGAGACACAGAACCGGAAGCAGGCTCCAGGCTCTGAGCCATCAGCCCAGAGCCCGACGCGGGGCTCGAACTCACGGACCGTGAGATCGTGACCTGAGCTGAAGTCAGACGCTCAACCGACTGAGCCACCAGGCGCCCCTAGAAGAAATATTGAAGGGAGTCTTTGGAGCTGGAAAAAAAGATACTGCAGAGTGACTGAAAGCCATACAAAGAAATAAAGATCACTGGTAAAGGAAACCATAGAGATGAATATAAATGTTACTATTGTTGTAGTTTTGTTCTATAAGACTACATTTAGTATTTAAGTTTCTTCATTTACATGCCTATATGAGTTAAAAAATAAATGCATGTAAAATGATCATTATAAAATGATCTGTTGATAGGTAACAGTGTATAAATATGTTGTTATAATGACAGTATAAAGGGTGGGGAAGACTTTATAAGCAGAGTTCATGTGTGCTATGAAAGTTAAGTTGTTACCATTTTATGCTAGATTGCTATAAATGTATTAACTATAATCCTCGTGGTAACCACAAAGAAGATAAAAACATACAGAAAAAAAATAATATACAGAAAACGAAATGAAGACAGAATCAAAATGGTGCAGTATTAAAAAAAAAAAAGAAGAAGAAGAAGAAAAAGAAAACACAGAGGGGCACCTGGATGGCTCAGTTGGTTAAGTGTCAGACTTCAGCCCACGTCATGATCTTGCAGTTTGTGAGTTCCAGCCCCACATCGGGCTCTCTGCTGTCAGTATGGAGTCCCCTTCAGATCCTCTGCCCCCCTCTCTCTCTGCCCCTCCCCAACTCTCTCTCTCTCTCTCTCTCTCAAAACTAAATAAACATTTAAAAATAAAAAAGAAAATACAAAACAAGGTGGTATTAGGGGAAATGAGAAAGACAATATTTGTGACAGAAAGAAAAGTAATCCACAATGTCAAAAGTCCTCCACATCAGTTCATTCTAAATATAAATGGAATTAAGTTCACCACATAAATTAGAGACTGGCAGAATTGATGACAACAATGCAACCCAATTATGTGGCACCTACAAGAGACTCATTTTGGACCCTAAGACAACTAACAGGGTTGAAAGTGAAAGGATGGAAAACGATATTTCATACAAGCAGTAACCATAAAAGAGCTGAAGAGCTTGCACTAATATTGAACAAAAATAGATTTTAAGGCGGAAGTTATTATAAGAGAAAGATAAAGCATTTTATATTGATAAAGGCGTCAATTCATAAAAGATATAACAATTATAGCCACAAATTCAAACACCAGACCCCCAAATATATTAAAATATTGACAAAATGAAAGGGACTGGTACTTCTATAATAATATTTGGAGATTTCAATATTGCACTTTCAGTGATGGATAGAAAGGTGAGTCAAATGACTAGTAAGGAAATTACAAATTTGGGTTTTTACCTGCAATACAATGCTAGTCAGCAATAAATTAAATACTGATACATACTATGATATGGATGAACCATAAAAACCTTATGCTGAGTCTAAGAAGCAGACACAAAAGGTAATATATTTTATGTTGCCTTTTACAGGCCATATCCAGTTTAAACAAATACGTAGAGAAAGAAAACAGATTATTGGCTACCAGGGCACCAGGGATGGGGAAGTGGGGAAGTGGGGAATGATTACTTAGCAGATACGAGTCGTTTTTCTTGAGTGATGAAAACATTTTGAAATTAGAGCAAAGTATGGCTGCACGACATTGTGAATACATTAAATGTCACTCAAGTGTATACTTTAAAATAGTTAATTGTACGTTATGTGAATTTCACCTCAATTTAAAAAATCATATCTCAGATACCTACTTTATGAAATCATTAATGCTGAGGTATAAAATTCTTAACTACTTTTTCGTCATCCTTTACAGAGGGATTTGCATTTCGCTTACCTGGATCTGTGTATGTTTGACTGTGACCATCAGGGAATTAGAGCAAATTCAGGAATGTGGGCTAATGTATAATGCAGAGATTGTTACATGAATTTATATTTATCTCTCTATTCTTATTAAAATAATTTCATCTCCAGTTTTTCAGCAATTAGTTTATAATCTTAAATTAAGCAAAATGTACTGAGCTAATAATTCACCTCTATGCTATGTTCTTAAGGTACTAAAATAACTGCAGATGTAAGAAAGTCTCTTTACTTTAAGGATCTTATTTACCAGTCTGTTAGGCTAAAAAATTGTTACACACACACACACACACACACACACACACACACACACACAATAACATGTATGCACACAATAAATGCGATGAGAAACCATATGTAAAAATAAAAGTATGTATTAAAATATTTTATGTATGCATGTATGTATTTCTAGGAAAATTTAGGGGATAAAATTAATTCCTCAGCCTGAATGATTGTCATCCATTAAACTCTTTAAAAGAGCTCCTTTTAAGCTGAGTCTTAAAGTTCAATGAGGATACCAATGACAAAAATAATATTATATATGGTTATATGGAAACAAAAAGAGTATTTTTAACTGAGTGGTGACAGCAAAGTTTGAATTTCAGTTATTGTAGTGGTATTATTGTTGGGGGTCAAAGGTTGATACAAATGTGTTGGATGGGAAAGGGATTGAATCCCACCTTCAGATGCCATTGCAGTATGGAAGGACCTGGTCTCTCTTATGTAAATTCTTATTACAGTTTAATGTATACAAAGAGCAATGTACAGCACAATGAATACAACACATAATAAACACTATGGCTTACTACCACAACATGTAATAAACACTACGGATTATTACTACAACACGTAGTAAACACTATGGATTATTCTGTTTTCTAATGGTGCTCCAAACGTTTTGGGAAGAATGGATTGGGAGCAACAACCTATAGGAAAGCACTTTGATGACTGTAGTCATCCCTTCAAGCAGGGCTGTGGGTCTGAATAAAACTATGAAAAAAAAGCATGGAGAAGAAATGTCAGAGGATGTCACATTAAATTTTAGTTAAAAGGAACTGGTAGCCAATTAACAAAGAACAAAGGAACTCACTACCCATATGTGGCTACTGATCACTTAAAATGTGGTCCTTTTGAATTGATATGACTGTATACACACAGATTTCAAAAATGCCCCCCACCCACCAGCTCCAAAAGCACTCAGCCCCCTTCCAGCAGTGAAGGTGTTGCTTTTCACAATCTACACGTCCAGAACCAGGGTGGGAGGGATGGCGCCAGCTCCAGGCAAGAACACCACATTTTCCCACTCTTCCTACCCAAAGTTTGGTATTTTCTCATGAACAAGCACTTCCCATTTGGCTGCATATCATCGTCAATTTTCAGAGCACTAAAATGGCTCTCTCTGATAGCGTTGTCTAGTTTTCTTTTCAAGGGGAAAGGATTTACAAACTTCCTTACTTCTTCTTGTTGGAAGTAGCCACTCAGAGCCACTAACTGTTACTTAGGTAAATAAAAATAAATCAGTTATCCAAATTTCAGCAGTTCTCTTTTATTTAAAAAACCAGGGGTACCTAGGGGCAACTGGGTGGCTCAGTCGTTTGGGCGTCTGACTTCAGCCCAGGTCACGATCTCACAGTTTATGGGCTCAAGCCCCACGTCGGGCTCTGTGCGGACAGCTCAGAGCCTGGAGCCCGCTTCGGATTCTGTGTCTCTTTCTCTCTCTGCCCCTCCCCCACTTGTGCTCTGTCTCTATCAAATGTAAATAAAATATTTTTTAAAATTTAAAACAAAAAGGGGCGCCTGGGTGGCGCAGTCAGTTAAGCGTCCGACTTCAGCCAAGTCACGATCTCGCAGTCCTTGAGTTCGAGCCCCGCGTCAGGCTCTGGGCTGATGGCTCAGAGCCTGGAGCCTGTTTCCGATTCTGTGTCTCCCTCTCTCTCTGACCCTCCCCCGTTCATGCTCTGTCTCTCTCTGTCCCAAAAATAAATAAACGTTGAAAAAAAAAAAAGAATAAAATTTAAAACAAATAAATAAATAATCAGGGGCGCCTGGGTGGCTCAGTTGGTAAGCACCCGACTTGATTTCAGCTCAGGTGATGATCTCATGGTTGGTGAGTTCAAGCCCTGAGTCGGGCTCCATGCTGACAGTAAGTATGAAGCCTGGTTAGGTTTTTTTCTTTCTTTCTGCCCCTCTCCTGCTCTTTCACACATCCTCTCACTCACTCATCCTCATCCTCATCCTCATCTCACTCATCCTCATCACTCACTCCCTCGCTCTCAAAATAAATAAACTTTAGGGGCACCTGGGTGGCTCAGTCGGTTGAGCGTCCAACTTCAGCTCAGGTCACGATCTTGCAGTCCGTGGGTTCGAGCCCCGCGTCGGGCTCTGGGCTGATGGCTCAGAGCCTGGAGCCTGCTTCCCATTCTGTGTCTCCCTCTCTGTCTACCCCTCTCCCGTTCATGCTCTGTCTCTCCCTGTCTCAAAAATAAACGTTAACAAAAAAAAAATTTTTTTTTAATAAAAATAAATAAATAAATAAATAAATAAATAAATAAATAAATAAACTTTAAAAACTAACTAAATAAAAAGGATAAATATATAGTAGGTAGGTAGGTAGACAGATAGATAGGATTACTGGAGAGTGATTTAGAACCAAAACTATATTGCAAATTGCAGGGTGAAAATCAAGGGACATTACTGCAATTCAAATTTTAAAGCCCTTATCTAGGTCCCTTTATTCCCTGATGTGGGAAAACTCTATAATGTTTTTTCTCCAGCTATTAGTAGGAGTACTTGAATGGTTTTAAAAGCTTTCAATTTTCCAGTACATAATAGACAATAATATTGCAGTATTTGCGTGTGCTTTGAATCTACAATATCCCGACACCTTTTAAATGCATTCTCTTACTACTATTGTTAACTCAGGTTTACTGCTTACTTTTCAAGCGAGAAAATTTAAAAGAAGTTCACATTTAAGGGGAAAATGCGCCTCAAATCACCATGTATGTTAATACTGGATTCATCCAATTCCCTTGCCTTCTGACACTTTCAAAATGCCTTAATTTTTACTCAACAGGAAGAAAGGGGATCCTATAAAATAGGCTCATTTGGTTGATGAAATCAGGTGTTATCCTAGGAACCATAATGTTCCTGACACTATGACAAATAATCTGGCAGATTAATGACTAGAATCCAATCATCTTTTCTTCTTGTTCCCTCCCTGAGCTCTGAAAAGTCGTCGGTGTGTCCTTTACATGATTCATTTTATGTTCCCTCATATTTCATCAAGCCACACTTCTGTCCATTTATCCTGTCAGACCACAGTGGCAATTTTAAGCTCTTACCTTCACTTTCCCTTTTCCAGTTTCAGACTATCCCCCAGTCCTTGCTAGACATTTATTTATATAAGTGAGGGCAGAGATTTCCAATGGAAAACTGCAGATAATTTAAACCTGCTGATTCGGACCAAACTCACCAAAAGTGCCTCTGTCTTCAATTGTGTGACCTAATCTCCCTTTCTCCCTGAATTGTCATCGTATACTCCGCCTCTTTCTCCTAAGTTTCCTACAATAATTGCTCAACTGGAGGCCCCTTTTTAAAAACATACCAAGTTTTCACAAACCATATGCACTGCAAATGCAGTTTCTTTAGAATTCTTTGAATGTAAATATCAGTGCAAATACTGTCTTGCTCTCATTCAAATAAGGAAAGAAACAACAAACAAACAAACAAAAAAACACTAAGAGAATATCTGGGATGGGAGTCAGAATTTTCAGGGATTATAGAGATTTCTGAATTCTGGTATTTCTGAAAAATGCCACTAAAAACGGGCTTTCCAAGAAAGAGGAGAGGGAATACCACTTTATTCATTCACTCCTTTTTAAGATTTTTAATTTAAAAGAAATTGTAACCGATAGCCAGAGGAAACCAATCTACCATTAACTGGACATGGTGCTCAATGCTTTTTTCACTATTCCCTCAAATTGTCACTACTTGATACATACCTTCATCCTTCTTTGTCCTCAGACTATTTATACGTCATACAATATCACATCCATACATTTACACCCAATACATACATTTACATCATACATTCACATCTTTCGCTTTCACGGAAGAAACTGTAGTACTTTTAACGAAATGACAGCCGTGAGAAGAGGGAGTTCATAATTCACACGCACGGGACGACAGGTTCTCAACATGTCCAAGCCACGGTGGAATGAACGCTGGGTCACACCACACTCCACTTCCACTTGGAAGGCCCTCCACATCAGAAGCCCTGCCTACTGCTTCCGGATGTTCTGATAGTGAGATGAAGTCCAGAGCCATAGTCGTGACGGCCCCCAGTGACTTCTTGGTTCGAGTCCATTTTATTGTTCCTTTGGGACAGAAAGAGTGCCCTTTCCTGACCAGCTTACCGAAACCTATGTGAAAACCGTGCCTCCAGCTACTCGCAAAAAAGAAGGGGATGATGGAATCAGCTGTTACTTCAAGGCACGAAGCATCTGAGATGTGCTGCCACCAAATGAGCCTCTGAGACTTGAGAGCTGAGTTTACGAAAGAATGTATTTTTTTAGGGGAATAATTCATTTTGAAAATCGTTTTCTTAGGTACCTTCCCAATATTCATTTAGACCGACGGGCACAGTCAATTCCCTAGTTACAAAGTTTGGCTTATACCGGGGCAAAGAGAGGGGTCAAAATGTGACCCAAGGAGTACATGGTGACAAATACCAAGAATGTCTGTGTTGAGTAACTGAAATAAGCTTTCAAGGTTTTTATCCAAAATAATATACTTAATGAGTGATGAAACAAAATATGAATCCAGGCATGCTGGGTTTGTGTATTTTCTACTACAACTTGAAATAAATACAAGCACTAGGGGGCGCCTGGGTGGCTCAGTCGGTTAAGCGTCTGACTTCGGCTCAGGTCATGATCTCACGGTCTGTGAGTTCGAGCCCTGCGTTGGGCTCTGTGCTGACAGCTCAGAGCCTGGTGCCCATTTCAGATTCTGTGTCTCCTTCTCTCTCTGCCCCTCCCCTGTTCATACTCTGTCTCTCTCTGTCTCAAAAATAAATAAACGTTAAAAAAAAAATTAAAATAAATAAATAAATAAATAAATAAATAAATACAAGCACTAAAGACTATAGGCAATGTTCACGTATTTTATCCATGTTGCAAGTACATTTTGGGGTGGTAAATGTTCATTTGCTTGAATTCATGTGACTACATGATCATAACTTTAAGGGAAATGGTGACTTCTGACTTCTCTTACACTAGGAATATACACATTGAAATTTATTTACAGAACATAATACAAACAAACAAACCTTATGTTATGTCCCAAATTTACAGGCAAATTTTTAGGTTGAAGCAATTGTTATGTTTTAGGCCAAAAACTATGAAATAGCAGCAATTTTATATAAATCAGTCAAATATTCTAAACCTTAAAAAATATTTATTAATGAAGCCATCAACATAAGCCATCTAGATGGAAATCACTACATATACCTCGAGAAAAGAGCCTAATTTATCTGTTACCATGTACGTCCACTGCCAACTTAGGTTTTGTACATGTAAATTCTCAGCCATATTTAATGTTTGAAAGAATAAACACATATATACTACATGTATTAAAATACCTGAATTACTAGGCCATAGCTTTTCAAGCATTGAGACTTGTTCTAATGTTTTTTAAATAATATCAAAAGCTTCAATAAAAGTTTCCTTAATTTTGATGGAGTGCCTGGGTGGCTCCGTTGGTTGGGCGTCTGACTTCAGCTCAGGTCATGATCTCACGGTTCATGAGTTTGAGTCCCGCATCAGGCTCTGTGCTGACAGTTCAGAGGCTGGAGCCTGCTGTGGATTCTGTGTCTCCCTCTCTCTCTCTCCCTCCCCCACTCATGCTCTGTTTCTCTCTTTCTCAAAATAAACTTTTTTTTTTAAAGTTTCCACAATTTTGAAGACCAGAAGCATGGAAAATTAACCAAACTCTGAGGACTAGATCACCTCCAAGTGAACTGGAAAGGACCGAAGCTACAGGGAAGGCATTTATTTTCCAAAATTTTAACAAATAGTTTTGATACGTCTCCTATGCACTAAGAACTATGATAGATTCTGGATCTATAAGTTAAGCAAAATAGTGTTCCTTCCCAACAAGGAGCTTAGAGAGGTAAAAATAGAAAAGGGCACACCGGACGCATTGGTGGCTAGGTCGGTTAAGCATACGACTCTCGATTTCGGCTCAGGTCATGATCTCACGGTTCATGAGTTCAAGCCCTGGGTGGGCCTTTGTGCTGGCAGTGTGGAGTCTGCCTGAGATGCTCTCTCTCTCTCTCTCTGCCCCTCCCTTGCACACGTGCACATACGTGCATGCTCTCTCCCTCTCTCTCTGTCCCTCCCTTGTTTGCACATGTGCACATACGTGCATGCTCTCTCTCTCTCTCTCTCAAAATAAACTTTAAAAGAATTATAGGAAAAAGGGCACACATCCCACAAATGTTGTGGTTGAAACAACCACAAAGTACTCAGTGAAACATCTTACGAGAATAGCAAACGCAGTCTTAGAAAATCAGGGAAATATTCCTTTGTAATAACACTTCAAATCTGAGCCCTAAAGGATGTCAAGAGGTTGTTCAGATAAGATGCTTATGAAACAAGTCTCCAGAAATCTACAAGTGGATCATGAGTCTAATTTGTTGAGTCTACTGTACTGGATATGAGGCAGTATAAATGAAAGAAAGGCTGGGGACAAATCATGAATGACTGTGTTGAGTTCACTGAAAACACTGGAAGACATCCTGAAGATAACAGGTGTGAGGACTTGAAGCAAAGACATTTTTAAAAAGCAGAGTTTCTATTTGGAAAGATCAATCTGGATTCAATATGGAAAACAGACTGAAGGAAGCCAGATGGAAGCTGGGAACACACTTTCAAAGATAATGACAGTAATTCCCAAAATCGAGGCTATTGACTAAAACTACGGAGGTGAAATTTTATTTTATTCTTTTGGAGGTGAAATTTTAAATTTAAAAACCACACAAAGCAAAGCAAGTATATTTCTTCTAACATTTTGGGAATTTAAAAAATGATTTGAATGAATTTGGGGGTCAAGGGAGGAGAAGAAAGGGGTATGATTTACATTTTTACAGTGTGGAACACTATAAATCACAGGGCTGGTCGGTGTACAAATTCCTGAAGGAGGAGCAGATTTTTTTTTCTTTCCTGTAGGGAAGTGGGAGGTATAGGGAGATGACTAAAGTTTGAGTTTGGACACAATTGCATTAGGGTAGCTTCTATGTTAAACACTCAGAAATATCCAATGGGTTGCAGATTATATGTGTATAGAGACTAAGGAGAAAACTATGGTAGAATTTTAAAAAAAGCAGGTCTGTGATAACCACTCTAAATTTAAAAGTAGAGAACATGGAAAAAGACCAACACAAGACATATGATTTGGGAGAAACAGCTCTTGAAAATCTCAAAATGCAGAAGAATCTGGAAATAAACAATACAGAAACAAGACCACTATCCCCAGCCGACAGGTCGTTTACTTCACCAGAAACTCTGGCTTGGACTGGATATTCTTAGGAATTCCACAAAGTTCCACTTTTAAGAAGTGAGCTTGGAGGACATGAGCAACAAAGGTATAACTTTCAAACATAGTCTGTTCTATTCAGAAAAGACTCTCTTTCTATCCTAAATCAGAAATGATGGGGCACCTGGGTGGCTCAGTCGGTTAGGCAGCCGACTTCGGCTCAGGTCATGATCTCGCGGTTCGTGAGTTCGAGCCCCGCGTCGGGCTCTGTGCTGACAGCTCAGAGCCTGGAGCCTGTTTCCGATTCTGTGTCTCCCTCTCTCTCTGCCCCTCCCCCGTTCATGCTCTGTCTCCCTCTGTCCCAGAAATAAATAAACGTTGAAAAAAAAATTTAAAAAAAATAAATAAAAATGATACAAAAATTATAAATAATGTTTTATTTTTATAATAACAAAAATTAACATCCACTTGCTACCTAAGTAAAGACTTGGGCCAAGAACATTATGTAATATCAGGTGGGACTAAAATTCTCAAATGTTTTACTAGCCCTATAATCCTATTATTCTGATTCACCAGATTGAATGGTAGACATGATTTTTTTTTTTCATTCCATACCATGCATGCACTTATAAATTGCTTTACTAAACCTGCATAAACACTATAAGAAAATATATATATGCAACTGAGGTCACTTTTGACAGTTTATTGGCATCAAATAAGAAAGAGCTACATAAATGCACACTCTCAGAAATGGACAGTCTTGTGTGCTAGGATTACTTTTAACCCCACGAGGCTTGTTTGAAATCAGGTGCAGAAAAAAGTCATCACTTTGGGTGGTGTATTTGTTTGCTAGGGCTGTCTTCAAAAAATGTCACAGACTGGGTGGCTTAAATAACAGAGGTGTATTTTCTCACAATTCTGGAGTCAAGAAGTCCAGGTCAAGGTGTTAACATGGCTCGTCCCTTCTGAAGGCTGTGAAGGAAAACTCTGTTCCAGTCCCCTCTCCTTGGCTTACAGATGGCCAGCATCTCTGTGCCCTCACATTTTCTCTCTGTATCTGTGTCCAAATTTCCTCTTCTTATCAGGACTCCAGTATTATTGGATAAAGGCCTAGCCATATGATCTCATTTTAATTTAATTATATCTGTAAAGACTCTACCTTCAAATATTGTAACATTCTGAGGTCACTGTTCCCAAGCAAGTCCAAAACCTAGCCAGGCAAATTCTATTATATTTTAAAGCTCGAGAATAATCGACTTCAGCTGGATGCTTTATCCGCTGTGCCCCTCCGGGTGGAAGCTCTACCTCCCAGGCAAATCAGGGCCCAGCCCTGCTCCCTCACCCCAGGGCACCCCCACCCCTTAGCCCTGTGCTTCACTTCCTGGAACCAAGGGGGAGACGCCCCTCCCATGAGGTCTGTGTCCTCTGGGTCTTAACTTCTTGATTTAAAAAGTTGACTGAGGCACCTGGGTGGCTCAGTCGGTTAAGTGTCTGACCTCAGCTCAGGTCATGATCTCACATGATTCGTGGGTTCGAGCCCTACGTCAGGCTCTGTGCTGACAGCTCAGAGCCTGGAGCCTGCTTCTGCTTCTGTGTCTCTCTCTCTCTGCCCCTAACCCACTTGCATTCTGTCTCTGTCTCTCTCAAAAATAAGTAAATATTAGAAAAATATTTTTGACCGTCCGACCAAGAGGGAAAATGGGTATTTTAGCCTTTTTGTTTGTTTGTTTGTTTGTTTGTTTGTTTAGAACCCAAGTCTTAGCACTGCCAACCACTAGCCAATGCCACTGGTTAAGCTGTTCAACCTCTGTACATTTTAGAGTCTGTATCTTGAAGTATGGATACCTTAAAGTAATAATACCTCCAAGGAAAAAAAAATGTTTGACAATAAAATAAAGTAAAAGCTCTATACTATGAACTTCATAGGGACTCAATATTATCAAAGCAATTTACTGAGAAGTCAAACCAGGTGAATCTTAAGTTTCCATCCTCCTCCAAATGCTATGAGGCTTCATGCCTTGTAAATAAAACCCATGGCAGGAATTCCCAGACTCCTCTTTAATAAGCCTTCTGATTGTTTTACTCCTACTTAGAATGGCATCACAACATTAGTAAGATAGGGACCAATGGCAGAGGAGAACAACAACTCCAGGCCTTGATTTTGAGGGAATTAAGTTAAATTCCAATTCTTTTTATACTTGACACTCTTCTTAGACCCCACAGATTAGTCAGAAAAGAAGACTGTTCAAGGGCTTTTTAGGACTCAGATAGAGAACGCATTCTCCCCTGTGTGCCCAAAGGTATTGCATTTGAAGGGAGTGCAGAGATCATGGATACAGTGGAATATAACAGAAAAAAACACAGGCTGTGGTTTGGGACAGATAGGAATTAGAACTTCAGCTCTGCCTTATATTAGCTAAGTGACGTAGGACACATCTCACTTTTGCTGGGCCTTACTTTTACCATCTATGCAATGGTGATTCGATCAACAATCTCATGTACCATGTATATTAGATGAAGGCAACAGGACAAAATAGATATAATTTGCATTGTGTAAATTGGAAAGTACAATAAAATTATTCATTTGGATATAATCTAATTGAGAAATTCCACAACCCTAAGAAGAAAAAACTAAACAGAAGAAAGAGGTGAAACTGTAAATATACCCCCCTACAGGGGTGCCTGGGTGGCTCAGTCGGTTAAGCGTCTAACTTCAGCTCAGGTAAAGATCTCATGGTTCATGAGTTCGAGTCCTGTGTTGGGCTCTGTGCTGACAGCTCAGAGCCTGGAGCCTGCTGCAGATTCTGTCTCCCTCTCTCTCTGCCCCTCCCACACTTGCACTCTCTCTTTCTCTCTCTCTCTCAAAACTAAAATAAAAACATTTTAAAAATTTTAAAAATATACCCCTGTGTATAAACCATGGGGAAATTCATTGAGATAATCAAGACTAAAATTTTTTTTGATGACCCATGCTATCAGTCTGTTTAAATATATTTAAGACACAGAGGTTCAAATTACCCTTAAGACTCTGAATACTTGACTTCCATATCTTAAACTGTAAAATTCTCAACTTTCTCTTATTTTTTTTTACATTAAACTCATTTTTGTCTATGTATCAAATACTTTATGAGACTTGATTTTGAAAAGCTTTTTCCTGAAGTAGAAGGAGAAAACAAACAAAACAAAACAATAAACCCTCTGGAGGTTCTACCTGGAATACAAACACAGATTTTCATGAAATGACTTGTATTCAGCATAGACCCACATTTCTCCGCCTGGCCACTGAAATTAACCTGCTGTATCATGCCCACTTCTAGAGCTGGGCTAGGTATTTACTTAGAATGTTAGATGCGTTTCAGGTTTATTTGATCAGGAAAGATGATTTTCTGCATGGATTCCCTGCATGTTCCTTCATCATTTTTGGCATTTAACAATACAATATTTTCAAGTTCAGTAAAGCAGAGTGAATGCATTATATTATAACATGGTACTTTCAACAACTACACTATTCTTGCCAGATGGAAACATTTCTTTTTCCATATATGTTAGAATAATTTGAGTCAAGAGACGAGACTTTATTTAAAAATAAGGTCGAAGGCACATTTTTTTCTGGGACCAAGTGAAGAGAAATTTCTCTAAAAGTTACAGAAAAAAAAAATGAGAGAATTCTAAAGGAAAGTTTGAGAACATTTAAAAGAACAAATTGAATGAAGAAATCCTTCCTCAGTAAAATTATGCTAAGCAATAGTAAAGCCTCCAGGTGGAAAAAAGAAAATCCCTTAGGTGAAAGTTTCTCAAGATCAAATATGGAAGTTAAGTTACGAGAGAGACCATAATTGTCTTTGTATGAGACTTAAGATCAAGGCTACCATCAAGACATAATAAAACATCAGAATAGAAATCAGAAATCCTAAGCACCCAGGTGGCTCAGTCAAGTGTTCAACTCTTGATTTCAGCTCAGGTCAGGATTCCAGAATCAGGGGATCGAGCCCTGTGTCAGGCTCTGAACATACCTTCCATAAGATATTCATTCTCTCTCTCTCTCCGCACCCCCCCCCCGTCTCTCTCCCTCTCCCCCCGCTGCCTCTCTCCCAAACTTGCTCTGTCTCTCCCTAAATTAAAATATAAATTAAAATAAATTTAAAAAATAAAAGCTTAAAAAAAGAAATCAGAAAACCTAAATTAAATAATACTTCAGTCATTTTGCTGTATTTCCAGGTGCACCACAACATTTCCACCTGTAAAAAATGTATTGTCAGAGTCTACTATTAAGTCTGTTTGTGAGTTGGAAAAAGCTATTAGAGCTCTGGGGTGACAGCAAATCTTATAATGCCATGTAATGCTTAAAAATAAAATGAGGTCGATAAGTGGGAAGAAGATATTAGGAAAACCGCTAAGGATCATTTTTATATGTGATATCAAATTATTGTTGTTACTGTATGCATAAGAGAGTATTAATCACATTCATAAACTCATTTTGAAATAATGAGAGATTTGCAGAAAATTGCAAAAAAATGTTCAGGGAGATCCTATGTGCCCCTCAAGCAGCGTTCTCCAATAATAACATTTTTTGGTAACAATTATACGATACTAAAAACAGGATACTGACATGGGTACAACTCAGAGAATTTATTTGAATTTCACCATCTTCAGAAGCACTTATTTAGGTGAGGGTAGAATTCTACAGAATTCTGCCACATGTGTAGCTCCACATGATCACAGCCACAATCAATCTAGAAGGTTCTCTGTGGTTATCTCTGTGTAACCACATGCACATGCCTCCCACCAATTCTTAACCACCAGCAACTATTATTATGTTCTCTTACTTAGCTATGTCAGAATGCTATACGAATAGAATCATAAAGTATGCACTCTTTTGAGATTAGCTTCTTTCACGCAACACAATTCCCTTGATATCCACCCAAGTTTTTGTGTGTACCCATAGTTTGATCCATTTTTTGTTGTTATTTACTACTGACCTATATTCCATGATGTAAATGTGCTCCAGCTTGCTGACTCGTTTACCTGTTGAAAGACCTTTGAATGCTTCCAGTTTTTGCCTATTACTAATAGGAGTGTATAAACATTTGTTTATAGGTTCTGAGTGAACATAAAATTGCATGTCTCTAGCATGCATGCCCAAAAGTGTGACTGACTGAAGGATCAAATGGTAGTTTTAAAGGGAAATAAATGAACTGTTTTCCATATTGTTTCTTCCGTTTTAAATTCCCACCAACAAACTATGCATGATCCGGTTTCTCCACATCTTTGCCAGCATTAGGTGTTATTATTTTTATTTTAACAAGTCTGATAGCTGTGAAGTGACCTCACCACAGTTTTAATTTGCACTCCTCTAGTGATTAATGATGTTAAAAATCTTATTGCATGCTTATTTGCCATCTGGATCTCCTCTACAGTTAAGCTTTCTGCTCCTGTCTTTTCCCACTTACCAACAGGATCATTTGCGGTGTTCAGAATGTTGAATTTTGAGGGTTCATTATACATTCTAGATACAAGTTCTTAGGCATATGGCTTGTGAATATTTCCTCCCAGTCTGTAGCTCACCTTTTTACCTTAACAGAGCTGTTCACGGAACATTTAATTCTGATACACATACTTTATCAATTGTTTTTCTTTATGCATTATCCTTTTGGTGTCAAGTCTAAATGGCCTAGTTCTAGGTCCTAAAGAGTTTCTTCAATGCTTTTATTTTTTCCTAAAAGTTTTATACTTTGTGGCTCACATTTAAGTTTGTGATACTTTTGAGGTTAAATTTTGTATAGGTTTTGAGGTTTAAGATCATGTTCTTTTTTTGGCCTATGGATGTCCAATTGAAAAGACCATCTTTCCTCCATTTAATTGCTTTTGCACTATTATGAAAGTCAATTGGACATATTTGTGTGGGTCTATTTATGTTTTGTTTTCTTTTCTTTTCTTTTCTTTTGACTTCTGTTCCATTTACCCACATCTATTCATCTAGTATTCACTGTGTTGTTACAGGACACATTTAGTAAACCTTAACACAGAAAAAAATAAATCTTTTTTCAAAATTGTTTTAGCTTTTTTTAAAAAATTTTTTTAACGTTTTTATTTTACTTTTGGGACAGAGAGAGACAGAGCACGAACGGGGGAGGGGCAGAGAGAGAGGGAGACACAGAATCGCAAACAGGCTCCAGGCTCCAAGCTATCAGCCCAGAGCCTGACGCGGGGCTCAAACTCACGGACCACGAGATCGTGACCTGGCTGAAGTCGGACGCTTAACCGACTGCGCCACCCAGGCGCCCCGAAAATTGTTTTAGCTTTTTGAGGTCTTTGCTTGCAGAGATGATTTCTTTCCACCCGTATTTTAGAATATTTAAAAAAAATTTTTTTTTCAACATTTATTTTTGGGACAGAGAGAGACAGAGCATGAACGGGCGAGGGGCAGAGAGAGAGGGAGACACAGAATCCGAAACAGGCTCCAGGCTCGGAGCCATCAGCCCAGAGCCTGACGCGGGGCTCGAACTCACGGACCGCGAGATCGTGACCCGGCTGAAGTCGGACGCCTAACCAACTGCGCCACCCAGGCGCCCCTTAGAATATTTTAAAATATGCATGTATATATCTACAAAAGATCTATAAAAATCCTTATTAATATTTTTATAGGAATTGTGTTAGACTTAATCTAGCCACATTTCTACTATGTTGAGTCTTCTAATTCATGAACATGGTATGTTTTATCTACCGTAAGAAATGTGCCACTCTGGTTCAAATATTGATAGTGGGGGAGGCTGTGCATGTGTGGGGGCAGAGGGTGTATGGGAATTCTCCATCCTTGCCACTCAGTTTTGCTGTGAATACAAAACTTCTCAAAAAGTTGAAGTATATATTTTAAAAAGTCTGTTAACATCTCCTTGATCATGCACTCCAGCCTATTAAAGAGGGAGATTGTGAAAACAGTTCAAGATTAGGGACGTATTTTGGAAAAAGCTATTACTGAGATGGGAGTCCCACTCTTGATTCCTACAAATAGGGAAAGTGTCTCTGATAGACCACATAGAGAGTTTAACGTATCACCCTTAGAACCTGGAAGACAATAAGCAGTGATACCTATTTCATGATTCAGAGAGCTAACGAACAGAAGTCTGTGGCAACTAGGATGCTCTGGTGTTAGAGCAAATGAGAAGTAGCTGCACTGGGATTTGTCTGCCTCAAATCATTTCTCCTATCTCCTTCTAACCCTGGAGATTTTAGAAACCATTTATTAAGATGAGATAAAACAGGAATGCCAGGGTGGCTCAGTCAGTTATGTCCGACTCTCCATTTCAGCTCAGGTCATAATCTCGTGGCTTTTGAGTTCGAGCCCTGCCTGGGGCACCACGCTGAAAGTGCCGAGCCTCCTGGGATTCTCTCTCTCCCTCTCCTTCTACCCCTTCCCCTACTCGTGTGCTCTCTTTCTTTCTCAAAAATAAATAAACATGTAGAAAATTGTATTAAAAAACAAAAACAAAAAAGATAGGATGGAACACACCAGATCAGGAAAGATGAACAGGTCAACCACACCTCTATTAATAGTGTACCGAAGAACTGATTGCAGACCCAAGATAGAAAAGAGGCAACTATTTCCCTGCACTTTTCAAGTTATTCAACAAGACCAGGGGTTACCGAGATATTAGCTACCTGAAAACAGCCAAAAAAGCCCTGTAGTTTCCCTTGGATTTCATGTGAGGATCTTGGGAAAAAATAACCTTTTGAATATATATGCAGAAAAAACTGGAGTAGTTGAATGTAGTGTTTGTTCTGATAACACCATGTGTCCTTCTTTCTTAGAGTTAGAACTCTACACTTAAAATAGTAAAATAACAATGAATAAGGAAAGGCAAGCACTTTAGTAAAAACTATTTGGTAGTCTACTTACTGATCGTTTTAAATTAATATAATTTCTTGGGGCCCCTGAGTCGGTTGAGCACCCGACTTCAGCTCAGGTCATGATCTCACAGTCCGTGAGTTCGAGCCCCGTGTCAGGCTCTGTGCTGACAGCTCGGAGCCTGGAGCCTGCTTCAGATTCTGTGTCTCCCTCTCTCTCTGCCCCTCCCCTGCTCATGCTCTGTCTCTCTCTGTCTCAAAAATAAAAACATTAAAAAAAAAGAAAGAATTTAAATTAATAGAATTCTTTTAGAAATCAAGTTTCCAAATGTCCCAAGAATCATAGTTATTCTAGCACTGGGTACAAGTTTATACTAAAAATATAATAATCATAATAATGTTTTAAAAACAGCAAGACCGGGGCGCCTGGGTGGCGCAGTCGGTTAAGCGTCCGACTTCAGCCGGGTCACGATCTCACGGTCCGTGAGTTCGAGCCCCGCGTCAGGCTCTGGGCTGATGGCTCCGAGCCTGGAGCCTGTTTCCGATTCTGTGTGTCCCTCTCTCTCTGCCCCTCCCCCGTTCATGCTCTGTCTCTCTCTGTCCCAAAAAAATAAATAAACGTTGAAAAAAAAAATTAAAAAAAAAAAAAAAACAGCAAGATTTCCAGGCCACCTGTGTGGCTCAGTCAGTTAGCATCTGACTCTTGATTTCAGCTCAGGTTGTGATCTCGCGGTTCTTGAGTTCGAGCCCCACCTCTGCACTGTCAGTGCAGAGCCTGCTCGGGATTCTCTTTCCCCTCTCTCTCTGTCCCTACCCTGCTTGCGCTCTCTCTCTCTCTCAAAATAAATTAATTTTTTTTAAATAAAAGTAAATTTTTTTTTAAAAAAGCAACACTTCTTCTCACAAAGACTTTTTTATTGCATAAAATGTAATAGCATCTGGTCTTCCTGAAGATTTTCTTTAAGAAAGAAGGGGAAGAACTAACTTTAACTAAGTACCTTCTAATTGTTAGGCACTCCATTCACATTATTCCTTGTAATTCTTACATTTATCCTTGACTGAATTCTTAAAGCTCTCGGCATCCAATTTGGGGCTTTTTGTTTATTTGGTTGACTTGTTTTGTTTATATAGACCGGTAAACTGACATTCTGGGAAAATTGATTAATGACTCCATGAACATAAAACTGGCCAATGGGACAAACAGAATTGTATTTCCAAACTTTTTTTCCAAAGTACATGTACCTCAGTATTTCTGGTACTCCACCACACTTGGAGAACGTAGTCTGACTCCACTATTAAAAGAGACATTGCTATTTGCTTTTTCTTAGTATATTTGAAATCTTGGAGTCTGAAAAATTAACACTAACAGTCTGCAATACGTCCTTCACAATAGGGCCAATGGTGATATGTGTTCAACCACAAATTAAGTTGTTATAATAAGTCATGTTTCAAAAAAAAAAAAAAGAGCAATAACAGAGAAGGAGTAGGTGTGGATGTAGAAAGATAGAAAAAAGAAACGTGAGGCAGTGATACATTTCGCATGGGAAAAGTTATGGGCACATCCACAAGCTAGTGTTTGGGATGCTCCGTTCTTTCAGTGATGTTCCAGAACCCTTAGCAATAGCAAACGATGACTCATTTGCCATAATCATGAACAGAACAGTGAAGTTCGGTAAACAAACAAATAACACTTATTTCAAGTATGTCCACTCACTGGAGATTAAAAGAGAAGATGTGCTGGTCAGATGCCCTGTCTCAAATCTGTCATTTTTCAGCACATTTGCCCTTATTTGCAGAGTAGATTGTTTTTTTGGGTTTTTTTTTTTTTTTTCTTCTCAGGTCATTTTTCTAGAAATCCTGGTAACAGTCTAATAGGAAAAAAAAAAATGGTTTTCCAAATGGTTGAAAATGAATTTAAACAGAAAAAAGGAAAACCGGCATTGCAAACATCAATAACATCATCTCAATAGCCTTTTCTTCCTAATCTCGGATGAAATAGTAGGAGGCAGAGAAGTCATTCTAAGCAGTGTGATTAAAGATTTATATTCGCCACTTAAAGACACCACACCAGTAGGCAGCCAAATCAGTAAATCTTGTCCAATTCTTAACAGCAGGTAGACAAGTCTTTGGAAGGAGAAAAAATATACTGTTGGGTGAATCCAATAAATTGAAGCATGGAAAGAATTAGGACTCTGTGGGTATGCTCAAAAGCTCATTCAAGTTTCTTGTCTTCTTAAGGCTTTTATATTCCCAGTGCTATGAAAATATACTTCCAGCTTATCGAAATATTCTGCAAACCTTCAAGACTCTAAGGCAAGGTTTCATATCTGTTTTTGTTTGTTTGTTTCACTTGTTTTGCTTTGTTTGAGAGGCCTCCAAACTGTTTTAGAGAATTAATATACATGATTTCAGGCATGGCATGCCCCCTTAGTCCTCTTTTACACCAAGCCTTCCTGACTACCTTATAAATCTTCCATTTAACAGAAGTAGAGGAGAGGCAAATGTTAAGGGTAGGAAAAGTAACAAAAAGTCTCCGTGAGGCCATGAAATATTGCCATACATAAATGAACAGTGCTTTTCAAAACTTCAAGCTGAAACTCTTCAAAGATTACTTGACAATTCCTAAAAATTGAGAAACACCGATCAGTAGTTTCTATACAAAACTGTATAAAGTAACTGCCTTCAATTATTCCTGCCAGATATGCTTGGAGATTTGCAGGACTCGATGAAGTCTTTAAAAAACAGACTGGGATTTATTCAAGCCCTCATTAATTTAACCCTATCGATTTATGACTCTGACATGTGTTTGTACCAGGAACAAAAAAAAATCAGTCTAAGTTGTTTGTCTACATTGTAAAGATTTCCTTACACATATGCCACTATGCTACTACTTCTGTGGGAATTTATTCTGGTGCATGTGGCATTCTCTTGTGAGATTAAAAATGGCACCCAGCATGATCCCATCCTGCCATCACAGCCCTCATCTAACGCTGTTCCTCTCAGCAGCATGAAGCACTTTTCGTTTCCATTCTGGAAACATTTTCTTCTCTTAATTCACCCAACCTCATTCTCTCGTGTAGTTCTTATTGTCTGTGTTTTTCCCTTTGGCCTCTCAGGCCACCCTGCCCTCTTCCTCTACCTGGATGGGACTCAGCCCAGAAGCCCATCCTAGTCTTCTTCCTCTCCTCTCCTAATGAGACAGCCATACTCATCTCAGGCAGCAGCCTCTGTGTGCGTATGAGTCCTAAAGCTGTATTTTCAGCCTCCCTCTTGAATGATGCTCCTGCGGGGCCAACATCTTACTTTCATTTCTCCTTGGTGTCTCATGACGTGCCAAGCTTAACAAGTCCATAATGATTTATTGATTTGCTGCTATCCTCAAATCTATCTCTCCTCTTATGATGCTCTTGTCAAATGTGTCTCTTTCTATCTTTAGCATTGCAGTCTTAGCTTAAGCCACTATTATCTCTTACCATCCCAAGGTATTTGCAGAAGCTTACTAATTTGCTTTCTTTTTCTTCCATTGCCTTTTTACCTTCTTCAAAAAAAAAAAAAATTGTCAGAGGGACGCATGAACTTTTTCAGTGATTTCTTTTTTTTTTTTTTTTTTTTTAATTTTTTTTTTTTTTTCAACTTTTATTTATTTTTGGGACAGAGAGAGACAGAGCATGAACGGGGGAGGGGCAGAGAGAGAGGGAGACACAGAATCGGAAACAGGCTCCAGGCTCTGAGCCATCAGCCCAGAGCCCGACGCGGGGCTCGAACCCACGGACCGCGAGATCGTGACCTGGCTGAAGTCGGACGCTTAACCGACTGCGCCACCCAGGCGCCCCAGTGATTTCTTTTTGATCTTAACATAAATAGAAATCCCGTGATCTGGATTTTATGAGTTGAATCATGTCACCCCAAAAAAGATAATATCGAAGTCCTAATCCCCAGGACCTCGGAATGTGACCATATTTGGAAATAGGGTCATTCCGGACAGAATTCCTTAAATTGAGATCATACTGGAGTAGGGTGAGCCCCTGAGACTGTATGACTGATGTCCTCATGAAAAGCCGTCCAGGTGAAGAAACAGGATCACACAGAACACCATGTGCAGACAGAGACATCGACTGGAAGGACACCAGTCCCACCGTCGACTTGTCACGCCAAGGGACACCGAGTACTGCCATTTGTCACCAGAAGTGAAGACAGAGCCATGGAACAGATTCTCCCCCAGTACCCTCAGAGGGAATCAACCCTACAAACACCTCGATTTCAGACTTCCAGCTTCCAAATCCGTGGAAGAACAAATTTCTGTTGTTTTCAGCGACCCAATTTGTGATACGATGTCGCAGCAGCCCTCGGAATCTAATGCCACGGCTCAATATTCTTCATAATTTACCGTTACCACCTTCCTTTTCAAACCTCATCTTGCACTCCTCTCCTCTCCCGGTTTCAGCTGCTGTGGCTATACTTAAGGCCATTTTTCACCTCAAGCCATTTATCTAGGCTGCCCACTCCCATCCCACATGCTCTTTATTTTTACTCTCGGACTCATTCAGATGTCACCTAAAATGTCACCTCTTCGCAAAGGCCTAAAATTCTCTGGTAACTGTTTCAATACAGTGACTCATTTTGTAATTATTATTATTATTATTATTATTATTATTATTATTATTTTATCAGTTGAATGTCTTTCTTCTTTCACATATTTGTTTGATGAGTAAAGAAACTTTGTCTTGGGGCGCCTGGGTGGCTCAGTTGGTTAAGCGTCTGACTCTTGATATCGGCTCAGGTCCTGAACTCGTGGTTCGTGGGTTCGAGCCCTGTGTCAGGCTCTGCAGAGCCTGCTTGGGATTCTCCTTCTCCCTCTCTGCCCCCCCCCACTTGCGTGCACGTGCACTCTCTCTCTCTCTCTCTCAAAATAAACAAATACACTTAAAAATAATTATTTAAAAAAATGAAACTTTGTCTTGTGACACTACAGAAGTGGCACTTAGCACGGTGACTGGGAAGTCATCCTTGCTCAGCTGAGGAATGGAGGGAAACAACAAACCAAGTCACTTAAAAATAGATTTGAGGGGTGCCTGGGTGGCACAGTCGTTTAAGCGTCTGATGCTCCATCTCGGCCCAGGTCATGATCTCACAGTTCGTCACTTGGAGCCCCTGCTTGGGATTCTGTCTCTCCCTCTCTCTGCCCCTCCCCTGCTTGTGCTCTCTCTCTATTTCTCTCAAAATAAGTAAATAAACTTAAAAAAATATATAGATTTGAAAAAGTTACTGGGAAGCTAACTGCAGAAAGCAACGTTTTATTGAATGTTTCTGAATGAACAATGATCGTTGTCCCCCATAACTGGCCCACATTTACAGTCAAGTTTTCCTGAAATGAATATATACAGGTGTGGAAGAACCTATTACCCAAGTGCCCATTACCTTTGGCCTTGGAATAAGCCTTGCCGGGGTCCACTGTCACCGACCACATTCCCAGTAACAACCAGAGCTGTGTATCAGCTTCTCTCTATCCACGCTCTCTTGTGAAATTATCACATCTTCGTGTTACTTCGCAAACTAAGAAGTATAAGTTAACCTGGGAAGGAAAATCCTGTAGAGTCAAATTTCTGAAGCACTATCTTTGTCGCTTATTAGCCTCTGACCCGAAAACAACCTTTAAGGCCTCAAGGCCACGGTGTTCACACTGGCAGCATAGAGACGGTTAAGGGCGGACCTCCCTTTCTCCCAGGATTGCTATGAGCGGCTACTGGTAGTGAAAAGGCTCGGCATTCCCAGTACTCAGCTCTGTGGGACTCAAAGAAGATCGGTGTCAAGGAAATCTTAAGGCATAAATAATGTTAACATTTGGCTAAATGGCCAAATAAACAGCATTTTGCCTCATCTAATAGAGTCTGTCAGATACATAGCATTCCAATGAATTTTCCCTTTTGCAAAAATTTCACAGGCACTCCCGTCCATAAATTCAACCTGTTCTCGTTAGTCAGCGATTGAATGATAGCTAGCTTCACAAAACTTAACTCCTTTTAATGTGAAATTTTCACCTGCCATAAAAAAAGAAATACAGTCTAAGAAATGTGGTATTTACAGATTCACCCATCAAGGTGGTCTTTCTCAAAAGTTCTGGAATCTTAGCGGCGGCCTGTAAGTACTCACCCTCGTCCTCCCCGCTCCCCCCACCCCCACCCCCACCCCCAGGACGACTTCTCTACTTTGGGGAAACAAAAAAATCAGCCGTACAGCTTCTGTAACCCAGAGCTCAAAGTTGGTATGACTTACAAAACAACTCCGTTTAAGGGAAATGGGCGATACTCTTAAATGATAAGCCTCATTATATATAAGCCTTAAATGATATTATATTATATATTATATATTATATATTATATATTATATATTATATATTATATATTATATATTATATATTATATATTATATATTATATATTAGATATAAGCCTTATATTATATATAAGCCTTAAATGATAAGCCTCAGTATATATTTTATATACTGAGGTCTCAAAACACTGTGTCTCAGTGATTTTTCTGAGGATCACGTGAAATCATGAGTACAAAATCCTTAGCACAACCTTCCTCACACTGAGCACCTAACACATGGAAGGTCATTTATTCTTCTCAGACAAGCAGCACATGCTCCTGGGATCAATACATCTGTTTGTAAGATGTACAGAAAGCTCAGGGAAAACCATGGCATTTCTTTCTAGAGTATCAATTTTCCTTGACAGAAGACAATGCAAAATATTAACTATGTGTGAAAATACACATATGTACTCCGGTAGAAATTTTACATTTTTAAGCACAGTAACTTACGGATTTTAGTGCTAGGTGGGTAGTATGCGGAAACCAGATATTTTAAAGTCAAGGACTGCGGTGCGCCTGAGTGGCTCAGTTGGTTGAGCATCTGGCTTCGGCTCAGGTCATGATCTCATGGTTCATGGGTTCAAGCCCTGAGTCAGGCTCTGTGCTGACAGCTCAGAGCCTGGAGCCTGTTTCGGATTCTGTGTCTCCCTCTCTATCTCTCTCTTGCTTGCACTCTCTCTCTCTCTCTCTCTCTCAAAAACAAATCATTAAAAAAAGTCAAAGACTTCATTTGATCAGGTAATAAGCAAATAACTAGGACAAGAATTCTTACATCTCAGGGATTATGGTCCCAAGCTATATAACAGAGATACTAACAGCTGCCTTGAAAGACTATAGTGACAATGTATTAAAAAGCCGAGAACTATACCTGTCACATAGTAGGTGCTTAAAAATAGTAGATACTGTGACTCCTTTAACTTCCCTTTGAAAATAAGATTCTATATATGTACAAAAATGAAAATAAAATAAAAAAAAAAACCACAGCCATAACTTGATCTAATTGCTTACTGTTGGCAACACACTTCCTTCACTAATGAAAACGCTTTTAAAATAAAAACTTCTTGTTCTTCCATTTATTTTAATTAATATGTCTGAGGTCAGACAGGTTGCTGCGAAAGGGGTCTTTTTTCTCTGAGGTGGGGAAACAAAAAGGTAGAGGTTTCAAGAGTTGTTTAATAATAAGGGTAAAATATGAGTGCTCTCCTTCTTAAAACTCATTTAATTTTCTTTTAATGTGCCTGAAACTTTGCCAAGATTTAAATTGAACTCCTGAATTTGATTTTGTTTAAAAGATTTCATATTTGTCATCACAGCTTCATTTTTTAAAAGTTTAGGGCCCATTCATCAAGATAATGATTTGGGCACTCTATGTGCTTGGAGGATTTTAAGACCAATTCATTAGAAATACCTGAAATTTCTCAGGGCATTCATATCATGAATATCACCAGGAAGAGTTGCTTGGCCATCCTATAAAGAGTGTGAATCCAAGTTAAAAGACGCCTTGGAATCCATTCATTTTGTTTCAATTTAAGGCCACTTGTCTTGTTGGAAAGAACACCAGCTCTGACACGAAAGCTCAGGATGGATGGTCAAGTCTGTTTGACTTCTCCCAGAAGTTAAATTGCCCATGAAATAAGTAAAAAGGTCTACCCTTTCCTAAAGGGTTGTCATTGTCAAATGGCACAAAGTATTTCATGGATTCCAAAATGCAATAAAAGTGAAAGCCATTCAGTACACAACTATTTGTTGAATATCTACTATGGGGAGACCCTGGGGGAAATGCACAACTTACGGCCTCATCCAGTCTGCAATCTGGTACAGTAGGTAACAATCAATGACAACCTATGCTACATGTCAGAAAATGATGTATTCTGAAGAATTTAGTCACCTGACATTTTTCTGATATTATAATGTCACTCTCCAATGTAAAATTTGATGGTTTTACATATTGCTGGTATAATTTTACAAGGTGACTTGAATTAGGAAAACAAGAATACACACCAAATAAACACTGAAAAAAAACAGTGAACCTAATAAATAATAAAAACAAAATATTAGCAGCTAGTAGAGACTATAGGGATTTTCTTCTTTTTTCTCCACACTTCCTTTTTAACAGTGTAAGAATAACCCTCTCCTCCTTGCCTACACTTCTGTAGGCTTGTGTCCTAGGAGACAGATAAAGAACCCACCGAATGCAGAGAAGATATATAGAGTTCCTGGGTGGAAAGAACCAGGGCCAACTTAATGGCATTTATGCTGGAGTTTGAAGGAAGGGCTGGATTTGCATATGAATAGATGTTGGCAGATATAGCCTATTTCTACAGGGATTGACAGTGGAGCTATCTCTGTAAGATCTCAAATCAGCTTTGTAAAAACTTGCCAAGGAAATCTACCCAAGGACTTGGATTCCAAACTTGGAAGAGAAGGTCTTTTTTGCTGCATGCCTTTCTTTTTGCCCTTTAATATTTTAATTAATTTAAGACTTCAGAGATGGTCCCCTTACCCCTCCTCAGCTGTTTCACACCTCTGTTTAATCTGATATAGAGCAGCAATACACAACTTGAGGGGAGACACAAATAGGGTTTTTTTTTTTTAAGAAGAAGAGATATTGAATATACTTTGCAGAACAGTGGTAGAAATGTTTCTCTTCATTTTTTTTTTTGAATGTTCATTTATTTTTGACAAACAGAGCACGAGCAGAAGAGGGGGCAGAGAGAGAGAGACAGACCCAGAATCCGAAGCAGGCTCCAGGTTCTGAGCTGTCAGCACAGAGCCTGACATGGGGCTCGAACTCACTAACCATGAGATCATGACCTGAGTCGAAGCCAGACTCTTAATTCACTGAGCCACCTAGGCACCCTGAAAATGCTTCTCTTCAGAAAGTAAATTTACCGGAGCGCCTGAGTGATTCAGTGGGTTGAGCGTCTGACTCTTGGTTTCGGCTCAGATCATGACCTCCAGGTTCATGGGTTCAAGCACTGTGTTGGGCTCAGCGCTGTCAGTCTGCTTGGGAATCTCTCTCACCTTCTCTCTCTGCCCCTCCCCCACTTGTGCACATGTGCTCTCTCTCTCAAAATAAATAAATAAACATTTTTTTAAAAAAGAAAATAAATTTACTTACCAATATTTGTGTAATACATATTCATTACAGAACATTGGGAAACCACAAAACCTTAAAAAAATCACCTATTATTCTACTAACTATATTGAAATACATTTTCATCTTTACCCCAACTCTATATAATGTATAATATTATTCACTTTATTTGATAGATGAGAAAACAGATGCAGAATGGTTAAGCTAAGGCTTCTAAGACGACATTGGAGTTGAAACTGGCTGGGGGGGGGGAGGGGGGGTGCCGGGTAAGCTGGCTGGAAACATGCAAATGTCCCCATCCTCTACAAAGCATCACCATGCACGGTAAGTGCACAAGAAGGGTTTGACAAACGGAAACCAAACTGTTTTCACGGTTGTGGCTCCAGAGAGCAGAAAAGCAAGAACTTTTTAATCAACCAGAATTGGGTTTCAATCACAATTACCCTAGTTTTGGACATTTCATTTTTCCCTAAAATCCAGCTTCAACTTCTTCAACTGTATGCGGAATAATGCCAGACTAAAAAATAGAGCTGTGAGGAGTCCACGTAAGTCTGTAAATCCACAGCAACGACATCCACACATGGAACTCAGCAAATGGGGGATTTGATTATTGACATGCCCACCACCTGCGGCTGACTCGATTCTTTCTCTCACTGACCTGTGATGCTAAACCTGCAGGGTATGCTCTCTACCAAATTTATCCAAAATGGCACATGTGTGATGAGCAAGTAAAATATAAAATCATTGTAATGCAAGAAGCCACCTGAGATTATCTGAGCACACGTCAGATTCTCTTACAGACAATGATGAATATTTGAATAGGATTTTAGAGTTTACAAAGAATCAGTAAGAATGGTAATTGAGGACAGCCTAGTTAGGATTAAGGCCCCACCCACAAAGGATACTTCAGACCTTGGATAACTTCACTCAAGGTCATACAATAGCTCTGGTCAAAGTCTGAGGCATTGCATCAACATTCACTACATTATTCTACAGAAAAGAAAAAAATTTTTTTTCTGCAGTTAGGTGAAGTGATAGTAAATTAAAACAATTACCAGCTAGAATATTGCCAAACCGCTTTTGCGGACAGTGAGTAGCAAAGGAAATGAAAGTAAAATGAGAGATAGGTAGAAAGCAAACATAAAGTGACATAGGCACGATGAATATCAGGCATTTATCATGCATCTATATGCATTTTCCCATTCGCAAAACATCCTTTATGGTGACAGTTTCATTCTTAAATAGCACATTGCAAATGGCTCTTCGCTTCTTTCTCCAGGGGACACGCTTTGTTTCCCTAATCACTTGATACAGTGGTTTGCAAACTTGATGTCTCTCACAATCCCAGGGAGTTTGCTAAAGCACAGATTGTCCAGCCCGCCCCAGAATTTCTGAATCAGTAGCTCTGGGGCAGGACCCAAGAATTTGCATTTTTTAACAGGTTCCCAAGGCGTAATCATGCGGCAGCTCCTAGGAACACACTTTAAGAACTAGTACAGTCCTCTTTGAGGCTCAAGGCCACTCCCCCCGCAAAGAATCTTGGGATCACTCTAGGCTCCTTTAAAGCCTTGTGCCCTGTACCAATTAGACTCATTACATCACAGAAAGTAGCAAAACAGAGTCTGGGAAAGAGCATAACATGGGGAATAAAATGTGTTTGCGCTCACCCAGTAAGCAGCTGTGTCACCGTGGGCAAGGTCCTTCCTTCCCTGACGTGTCGCTTGGCACATATTCCCCGGTCTCTTCCCTGCGCTCCAGTCTCTGCCTAGCCCGGGCCAGCAGAACAAACAGCCCGTCTCGTGGCGGGAAGCAGTGGCTCCTGGAGGAGGTGAACCTGACCTTCAAGTCCGCCCCAGCTCCGGCTTGTCTGCAGTCCTCTGGGGTTGGCCAAGCAGCCTCTTCTAGTTCCAGCAGCTCCCAGGAGCTGAGGGTGTGCCCTGCCCTGCCCCGTCGGAGCGGCACCCAGAGTTGGCCCGGTGACCTCAATAAACGCTGCCTTCCTGCGACGCCGGCGTCCCACCGAGGAGGCGGAGCCCGTTGGGGCGCCCCCTGCTGGAGGGAGGCCACCGAAGCTTCAACATGCCTTCCTGAGCGCGGGGGAGGGGGGCGAAGTGCCCTGAGCTGCTGTCGGGTGGTTTCGGCATGAAAGTTGGGGTGTCCGCTGTGGGACATCGAATTCTTCACCTCTGCTCCGCGGAGAACCTCCTTCTGGCTTCTGAGTTCCCTCCAGATTGTGGGTTGCCCGCAGGGGTGAGGCTTAGGACAACCTTGTGCTCAGCCGCTCCTACAGGCCTGCTCGTGTTTTGTTTTTCTCTTTGCCGGAGGTGGGGTCCCTCCGCTAGTTTTTAGGTTTGTGTTTTTGTGTTGTTTGTTTATTTTTTGGTTTTTGTTTTTGTTTTTTTCAGAAGAAGGTGTTCCACACGTAGCTGTAGATTCCACGTGTTCCTGGCAGGAGGTGAGTTCAGGATCTTCATATGTCACCTTGATGAGTCAATCCCGCCATATATGACAGGGGTGGAAAGGAAACGGATGGCTATTTAGCGCCTGCTTTGTTCTAAGATTTCCATATGCATTAATTCTTTACATAATCAAAACAACTATTTTGAAATATATTATCAAACATTTCTACAAAAAGGGAAGCGCAAACTCAGAATTAGGATAAATTGCCCCGTGAGAAATAAACCCTGTGACCCAATCAAAGGAGGGACGGAGACTCGGAGCACAGTGAAGCGAGGCTTTAACCAAGGTTCTTGCAAGAGCAGGTGTCTGGTGGACAGGCACCCTGGGGGTAGTTACAGCAGGCAGTTTATCTCCTAGTGTGAAGTCCCTCCCCTGATTCCTCATTGGCTAGGTACTACAGCCCTACCCGGAAGTCGCCTATGCCCATATAAGGCCGAGAAGCCGTTCCTTGAGGCGTCACAGCGACTTCAGGTCTCTGGCGCATGCTCACTGCAAAGCCCGGGAAAAATAAGCCTGTGAAATGGAGAGGGGAAGAAGGAGCGGTAAGTGAAGTGTCTTAAGTGTTGCGGACTCCATTCTGTGGGGGTGGGGGCAGGGAAATTGTACATATTTCCAATAGGTTGTAAACTGGCCCGCACAGCTTTTATGTGATATTTCTGAAAATGAATCATCTCACTTCTCACAGCCCGTGGCTCTCCCGCCCCCAAGGAACCTGCTAGACTCTAACCTAGACTGCTCCATGTTCTCAAATATGAACTCTTTTCGCATTCTTCTCCAGCGAATGACACTCAGTAGAGCTGGGGGATGGTACAGGTCACTGCCGCCTCTGAATTTCCTGGTCCTTGTTATTTCAGATGGTTAGTCTCATCTTGCAAAGTGAGGGTAAGTTTCCTGAAGATTTACGATATCAAAGCAAGTGTTAAGAATGAATTTCCTGTATTACGTCCTACTCTAGTCCAGGCATCAGAGAAAACACACCTAACGTAATGGAATCCTCACTTCCACCTAGAGACCTTTCTGGTTGACCCCAATGGAAGTGTTGTTTCCGGTTTCATTCTCTCCCTCGCTCTCACCGAGCTTTCTTCTCCAGATTGCACTTACCACTATCATAAGTTATGGTGTTTATTGCGGGTCTGTTTTAGGTCACTCTGGCTTGAATGGAAGCTTAATGAGAGCAAGGATCTTATCTGAATTGTTTCATCGTTATCTCTACCAGCTAGCAAATACTGGAACCTCGTAATAGACCAATCGATACTTTAAGCAAATAAAAAGATAATATTATCCTTTCTATATGACTGCTTCCGCTAATAGAGTGAAGTCATTATCTTAAAGTTCTATCAGTTCAGGTTTGTTTTGCCATTTGGCCCCAAATGGCCAAGGGAACAGCAGCCTACAGAGCTTCTCCGAGCCTGTAAACCAAAGCTCCCTACCCCCAAACACTGTCTTTGATGATGCTCTACATCTTGCATACTTTTTCCACGAGCACCAAAATTCTGACTATCCCCATTATGCAAACCTACATGTGAACTCTTTCTACACACGATTAATTAATTGCTCATAATGTGAGGAAATCTGGGTAAAATCACAGGCGCTAATATCAGACCCCCATGAAAGGTTTTTAGGCAGTTTCTGAATTTGTTATCATTGCTTAACCACCGTTCTTCCTCCAATAGGGGTATAAATAAAAGGGTGTCACATCAGGAAACTTAACACCACACCTTACTCTCCCTACTAGCTTTGAGGAGCGTAGCAAAGAGTTTATACCGTTGAATTCGGGGGTCGTGGGATCAAGCCCTGTGTCAGCCTCCAGGCTCAGCTTGCGATTCTGTCTCTCCCTCCGCCCTTCTGCCCCACGTGCACCTGCTCACTCTCTCTAAAATAAAATTAAAAAAAAAAGAAGTCACAACAATATGACAAGAGTAACGATGATGGTAAAGAATTGATACTTTCAATGAGGTAAAACAGTTTTCAAATCCAGGATTTAAATTTAGGTCTTAATCTCATGCACTCCACCAAGATAGATGCTTCTTTCATTTTATTGCTCAGGGTCCTTTGGCGAGTGCAGCTGTTCTTTGTAAACACATTTTACTTCATCCAGTATGTTGAGCTCTTAAGTTTGTAACCTGATAGAGCTCCCTAAAGGCTCTTGATTCTTCCTGGCTTTCTTTAATTATAATGATTTTTGTGGAACAACATGGGTTAACGTGTTCCTCCTGGGTTGCAATTAACTTAATCTGAAGGATACTTCAGCTTTAGTGGGCTTTTGATCTGAGAATGTCATTTTGTTCAGGCTATCTAGATACTCATTGATCTGACAGGTAGCTGGCAACATTTCTAATGGAGATCACTCTTTTTTATTAATTTTAACTGCATTATGGTTTTTGATAAAGTGGGCAACAGTGGATGGTAATCTATTATGGATCTGAGGGAAAAAAAAATGCCTCCATGAGGACAAAGTGCTAGTTGGAGAAACTGGACTTTATTTTCTTTTTAAGTTTTATTTATTTATTTTGAGAGAGAGAGAAAACACAAATGGAGGAAGAGCAGACAGAAAGGAGTAGAGAGAGAGAATCTCAAGCAGGCTCCACACTGTCGGCACAGAGCCCGACGCAGGACTCGAACTCATGAACGGGGAGATCATGACCTGAGCTGAAGTCAGATGCTTAACTGACTGAGCCATGCAGTCACCCAGAGAAACTGTATTTTATTTAAAACAAAAACAAAAACAAAAACAAAAAAACCCATGTTTTTAGAATAAATCCCCTCAACATAGTAATAATTTTTTACATTCTTTGCTCTTTCCTTTTAATATGAAAATGAGCATACTACAGGAAGTAAGCACTATGAATTCATGCACCCAACGTTTTTCTTTCAATGGGGAAGTGAGACTTCCCAATAGAGTCAGCAAATATTTATTAGCCATATATGATATGCCAAGTACTGTGATCAATGTAGGGCAGAGTTTCTCATCCTCAGCATTATTGGAATTTTGAGCAAGAATTTCTCTGTTATGCATGGCTGTCCTATGCGTTGTGGGATATTTAACATTATCCATATGCTCCAGCCACTAGATGCCCCTCTTACCCTCCCCCTCTGATTATGGTGGCCAAAAATGTCTGGTGACGTTACCACATGTCCCCTGGGGAAAACTTGCCTGCAGTGGGGGACCACTGGCTTAATGTGCACAGGGATTAATCAGACAACTCCTGTCCTAAAATGTATGTATCCATTGATCGAGAAATGTGTATAGTTACATGTAATACATGTACTTTGAAAAATTAGAAAAAATCATATGCACAATTTGCCATGCACGTATTTGTAGGTGGATAGTTTGTATCCGTATATCTAAGGCATTATCTGCAGCATTATCTATGCTAGCAAAAAGAAAAAAAATAATCTTAACTTCTCAAAGGAAGAAAACAATGTATATATCAAGCATTTACTATGTGTTGGCAACACACTGGATTTTGTCACATATGGTAGCACATCACTGTCCATAAATGCCCTGTGATTTATGCGTTATTTTCTCCATCCCGTAAATCAGCAAACCATGGCTTGGCATTGTTAACCGTGTGTCCAGGGAAACCCAGCACACTGCTGTCCGCCTGAATTCTCATTCAGATCTTTCTGATTTCAGCCATTTTGTTTTTATACCCAAGAAAAGTGTTTAAGAAACGATGCTAATGCGATAGGTTAAAATATTTATTGTCTGAAAAAACTCTGAGAAAATGAATTTAAGAAAACAAGCAATGAGAAGGTATTCTGCTACCGGTCACAATCAGATGGACTGATGCCTCCGTGTAGATAAAGCATAAATGGAACAGAAGGCTTCATGGCTCATGCAAGCAGCGTTTGTCGTCTTGGGTTGGTAGGGATACGAGGTGGTTTTGTCATGAGGCATCGTTGAATATGCTGCTATGAACGACGGATACAAAATACATCAGACTAAGCATTTTTATGGTGTCTAGGCATACACTTCAAAGTCAGAGATTTCTTCTACGTTGAAAGAAACTAACATGCTGAATTTTAATTTGCTCTTTTCTCTGGAAATGTAAAGTGCTTTGCTGACCTCTGCGAATAGAAAGCATTTCTCTGATGGCAGAGGAGTGAAGGCGAGATAGCCAAGTCACTGCTGCCGCTGAGTGCACCCGCGGGACACCTGCACTGACCCACTCAGGTGCCTGAGAGGTGGAGACAGCAGGCTGGCGAGTCTGACGGAAGAGACGCTCTGGAAAACTGTCAGCTAGAGGCAAGTGCACACGTGGGTGTGATCTACACAGGACTTAGTTTCAGTGAGCGTGCAATTGTTTTTTATTAAAATGCCAGGCATTTTTTCTCTTTCTTTCTTTCTTTTTTTTTAGTTTATGTATTTATTTTGATAAAGAGAGTGAGGAGCAGGAGAGGGGCAGAAAGAGAGGGAGAGAGAGGAATATCCCAAGCAGGTACCATGCCACCAGTCAGCACAGAGCCCAGTGCAAGCAGGGCTTGATCCCAGGAACCGTGAGAGCGTGACTTGAGCAGAAAACAAGAATCAGACGCTTACCCGACTGAGCCACCCAGGCACCCTGGCATTTTTTTTTTAATTTCTTAAGAAAATATTTACTTTTGGGGCGCCTGGGTGGCGCAGTCGGTTAAGCGTCCGACTTCAGCCAGGTCACGATCTCGCGGTCCGTGAGTTCGAGCCCCGCGTCGGGCTCTGGGCTGATGGCTTGGAGCCTGGAGCCTGTTTCTGATTCTGTGTCTCACTCTCTCTCTGCCCCTCCCCTGTTCATGCTCTGTCTCTCTCCCAAAAATAAATAAACGTTAAAAAAAAAAAATTAAAAAATAAAAATAAAAAAAAAGAAAATATTTACTTTTTTTCTTACTACAGGATTGTTTCAAAGAAACATAGATTCAGAACTACAGGCATTATTATACAGTAATCCAATTCAATCTTTACTAGAGAAAAAGAAATGGGTACCGAGAAGGAGAAATACTGTGCCCAAATTCACCAAGCAAGCCTGTAAGAAGACAGCATGTTCAAATCAATATGGAAACTATTCCTGTGGGAAACATCTCCTTGGTGTATTGTCTGTACATTTGAATTTGCTCTTTTCACCTCTCTGTTCCATTTATTCCGCTGCAAACGTTTATCGTCCACTACATGTCGTGTTCTTTATACATTTCAAGGGAAATAAAATATAGAGAGAGCTCTAAAACTCAGCACGCCCAGTGATGCAGGGTTAATAGCTATAATCAAGTGAAGACGCCGCTCCAGGAAGACGGGAGGGTTGGTAACAGGGAAGACTTCCTGGAGGAGGTAGCACTTCATCTAAGGATTTAATTATAAGACGAACGAACCAGCCACACTGCAGATAGTGGATGTTCAAAGCAGAAGGATTGGCATGGAAGGATATAATGTCAGGCCAGCCTCAGAGTCGCAAAATACTCAATATTCAAGATCAGACACTGTGTCAGGTAGGAAAGGGAATAAGCAGAGACAGGCTGTCGGAGATCTGACCCAGCTGGATGCCATTTGAGGATGAGCATTATGCAACAGACCCTGCGCTAAATACCTTCCACAATTTTTTAACCCCCCACAATAACCTGCAGGAGTGATCTGTCCCCATTTTAAAGGGGAGGAAACTGAAGCCCAGAGAAGTGACTTTGCTCCGGGTTCTGAAGTGCTGAAACTTGAATGATGTTAAATCCACACAGTCCATTATGATTCCTAAATGGCTTCTGGTATCTCCTTCTGAGGAGAGCTGTCTTTTCTCCTTCTCGGTCCCATGTGGCCATTTAGCTGTATCAGTTTTGTTAATCTGGGTCATTTGCTTCCCATGCATAAGAGCTCTTGGGCAGAGAGACCTCTCCAAAGGTGAAAGCAGCAGCATGGAGACCATCAGCTTGAAAGAAGAGAGCGGAGAAGGTTTGGGGGTCCACTTGGGTTTAAGATCTTCAGCATTAGAAGACTGCCGTGGGGCCAGCAAATGTTGGATAATTCCTAGGGTGTGCCTGTCATAAGCCCCTCCTGTTAGTCTGGCTCTAATGGCTCTGTATATCCAGGATATCCATTTTGCCTTTGGTCATCCCATCTCATAAATTATTATTTTCTGGTAATTTTTTTCATGTTTATTTATTTTCAGAGAGAGAGAGCACGCACATGCACACACAAGCCTGGGAGGGGCAGTGAGGGAAGGAGAAAGAATCCCAAGCAGGCTCCATGCTCTCAGCACACAGCCCGACTTGGGGCTCTATCTTAGAAACGATGTCTTGACCTTGAGCGGAAATCAAGAGTTGGACGCTTAACCACCTGGACCACCGAGGCGCCCCTATCTTATAAATCCTGAGACAAAAGTCTGACTTCAAGGAGACTCGTTAAATTCTGTGTTTTCCCTGTGGTCTACGAGGTGAGCCACAGGGCCCTGGCATGCCTCGTGAGCCCTCCGCAATCTGGCTCCTGCCTGCTCTTGCTTCTTATCTCCTGTCTCTGGCCCCTCTGTTTTATGGTTCAGTTATATAAAATTATCTATAGCTTCTCTCGTATGTAATACTCTCTCAAATCTCCACTCTTCTGACTGGGACGTCCTCTTTTTTGTTTGTTGACTTAGAAGATATCCACCCACCCTTCTGTGAAGCCTTCCTTGCCCATCCCCTTTGCAGTGATGAAGTGAGTCTTTTTGCTGCTTTCTAGCTTGCAGGCCTCTCCATGGGCACAAGTTGCAACCATTTGGCTGGCGGTTTCCTTTCCCCCATGTAAACATATTTTGATTTATTTCTTTTCGCGTTTGAATATTTAACATCAGCACACTGAGTGATTCAGAGTATATGCTTGTGATGGTTAATTTTATGTGTCAACTGGGCTAAGCCACAGTACTCAGATATTTAAAAATTATTCTAGGTATTTCTGTGAAGGTCTTTTTTTTTTTTTTAAGTTTTTTAAGTTTATTTATTTTGAGAGAGAGAGAGAGAGGGAGAGAGCAGGGGAGGGGCAGAGAGAGAGGGAGAAAAAGAATCCAAAGCAGGTTCTGAGCTATCAGCAGAGAGCTGGATGCAGGGCTGAAACCCACGAACCGTGAGACCATGACCTGAACCAAAACCAAAAGTCAGACACTTAACCACTGAGTCACCCAAGTGCCCTCCCTATTTTTTTTTTTTTTTTTTGAGGCTAATGTTTAATTCAGTAGACTTTAGGTAAAGCATATTACTCTACATAATATAGGTGGGCCTTATGCAATCAGTTGAAAGCCTTAGTAGAAAAAAGATTGATTCTCCTGAAGAAGGGGGAAATCGGACAGTGGCCAGCCTTAAGACTTCACCTACAGCATCCTCCCTTCCCCATGTCTCCTGCCTGCTTGCCTATCCTGCAGATTTTGGACTTTCCAGGCTTCGTGATTGCTTGAGCCAATTTCTTAAATCAATTCTCTGTCTCTCTCCCCCTCTTATCCTCCCCTCTACCCACTGGTTGTCTTTCTTTCAAGAACTTGGACCAGTGGAACACTGAATGGATTTGTTAAAACAATAAAAAATCAAACTGATAGAGTGTTCTTTTTCCTAGACTGACTTTCTTTTGTCCACATACAAAGAATAGTATGTACCCCTGAAAAACATTCAGAATGTATACTAACAGAAGTTCTGCTGTTTACCATGGGGGATATTTTTTATTAGTAATTACTTCTGCAAAAGAAGCGATTAGCTTCCAAATATTCCCTAACACTGCCCTCACTAGGAAGACATAATTTCATATATTTCAATCCCTCTATTATTAGGATATGAGCACTGACTTCCAACTGAAACATCTGGGGTCCCACGTAAAGATCTGGGGTCCCATGTAATCCCTCTATTATTAGGATATGAGCACTGACTTTCAACTGAAAGATCTGGGAGCTGGAAGACCTTGGGCAGAAGTTGCTCAGCCTCTTTGATCCTCGGTTTCCTCATCTGTAACTTATGTGCTGTAAGGTGACTTGATTCCTGTGAAAGAGAGCAAATTTAAGTGGAATGCGTGATTTAGACTTGGAGACGTAGGGTTCGAATTTAAGTTTGTTAAATTACTAGTGTTAAATTACTACTATCTCTAAAAAAATGTCCTTCACCTTTCTATTAGTTTCCTCATTCATAAATGGGGATCATTGCATTTGCCTGTTTTGTTACGCATATTGAGTGTGGTGCTGCAGACAGGGGTCAGGCTTGGGATAAAAGCATCAAGAACTCACCAGAACTGCCCTTGAGTCCAGCGGGGGTGTTTCCCTGTTGCTGCCCAGAAATGTCATGACAACTCTGTGCAAAGGGGAGTCGTTCCCCACGTCTATGCTAAGCAGGAAATGATCCTTTCTACCAGAGAAGTTTTGAAATATTCCTCCCATGATCTCAAGAGGGAAGGATCCTCGCAGAGAAAGTGCCTACACCGAGCGTGCAAACACACAGGAAGACATCCCCGTGAGACATCCAGGGGGAGGCTGCTTTGCACAGCCTATGCCTCACACAGAGGGCCGATTTGGACCCTGACAAACATATCCTAGAAAGGGATGAAGTGTTGGGATTCAGAGCCTACGGCCAAGAAAGAATTCTTGAGATGTCTTGGTGCAAAAAGATGGTTTTATTAAAGCACAGGGTCAGGACCTGTGGGCAGAAAAATCGGCACGGGGATTATGAGGAGCAATTGATTATATACTGGGAGTTGGGGGAGCTCAGACTAAGGGGGAAGTTTCCAGAAGGATTTTTCATATGCTAAAGAAGACTCCCAGGAACATGCAGGCCTAACTATTGTTGAGCTAATGTCGTTTTTCCCCCTAGCAGAAGCAGTTACATTCAAACAGTTGGGAATCCCTGGAGGAATGTTATAAGCTGCCTGCGTCAAGTATTTGTCAATGGGCTGCAGGTAATAAGGAAATTTAATATCTATGTTTCCTTTTTGCCTTTGTTCTTCACATCAGAAAGCACGGATAGAACGTTGTACTTCAGGACTGTTTGCTGGGAAGTAACACAATCCAAGGCTTAGAACTTCCTCTGATCGGGACAGAACTTGAACAAAATGAACAGCTGGGCACCCACAGGAGATCTTTGGACTGGATGAGAGCACCTGACCAGACACTTCAACAGAGTCGTGAAACGAAAGGACAATGAAGCAACATTACTACAAATTCTTAAACTTTATTTCATATGCATGTGTATCTTATTATGTTTTTTACAAGATGAGGCTTTAGTCATTTTGATACTTTTTTTTTTTTAACCAGATAATCTGAGTTTGAGGCGTCTGGGTGGCTCAGTTGGTTAAGTGTCCGGCTTCAGCTCAGGTCGTGATCTCATGGTTTGTGAGTTTGAGCCCCACAGTGGGCCCTGAGCTGGTAGTACAGAACCTGCTTGGGACTCTCACTCTCTCCTCTTTCTCTGCTCCTCCCCACCCTTGTGCTTTCTCTCTCTCAAAATAAACAACCTTAAAAAAAAAATCTGAGTTTAAGGGCCCATGAGATTGTTAAAGACTAACTTGATAGGTCATGTGGTACCACCTAATTCTGAGCCATCATTGCCCACACTGCCTTCCATATAGAATGCTGCCTAAGCCAGGTATATTTATCAGTGGTAGTATTGAATTTTTGAGGGGTGGAAGTATTCCATGCGCCATAAACCAGTTACCAAGTACAGATATTTTCAAGGTAAAAATTGCACTGGACAAAGTTAAACACGTAAGGAAGACTTTATTCAGGGCTATTACCATAGATGCCAGAACCCAGTATGAACCCAAATCCGCTGAAACAAACGTTGGGAGTGTCTGGAGAGCTGGAGTAGGGAAAAGCCAGGCCATCTGTGTTTGCAGATTGGCCTTGCTCAAAGGAAAGGGAACTTTCTCCTATCTTTGTGGCAGAAGGTTGTTGGCAACTTGAAGCCAGTTGCCGGCTGAAGTCCAGCTCCTAACCGTCCCATAGAAACTAGGAGATAGCAACCACTCTCTTCCTTGATGATGCATTTCAAAGGCATGGCTCCCAGGTGCTTGAGAAAGACAGCCTTGGGTTGGAAAACTGGCCAGAGGCTTTTAAAAAGATTTACATCTCAAATAAACGGGAAAAGAATTTGCAATCCCCAGTTTTCTAAAGTCAATGCTCTTAAGGAAAGGGAGGTCAGGATCTAGAATCCAGTCTAAAGTGTACTGAAGCCGAGGGGGACACGAAGGCCATCTTGATCAATGACTAGAACATAGAACCCCCTGAATGCACTGGTCATATTGTGATCAGAACAATGATCATGTTTTGTGCTCTAAGCTTTTAAATTTAGAATGTGGCTTTATTTTCCCTGTCTCAAAGGGAAGTTGTTTACTGTTTAAAAATAATTATTTTTTCTCGTGCTTCAAAAAAGAAATGCCTCTCCTCTCATGAGACTGAGGATTCATTATAGTTGTCTCCCCTCACACTTACAAAACGAATTTTTTCACTGCACTTTACACTTGAAAGGAATCCAACATTAAAGTTTGAAACTTTCCTTCACATCAGGCTTATTTGCTCTAATTAAAACAAGATTAGCTGACATTCACAAGTCATTTACAAAATGTATAACTGCATTCTGAGAAAATATCTAATTATAAAGACAACATGGAGAATCGCAAGGAGGTTTTGAAATTTGCCCTAATATTTTCTTTGAGCTATTGTCTTCAAAGCTTCGTTAATGAATGGCTATTAACACATTCTGTGTGAATTAGAATCTAGGTCTCTCCTTTATCTTTCTATCACGGCATCAGAGTTTCCTAGAAAACACACAACACACACACACACACACACACACACACACACACGATTACAATGGAAGCATCCAGAGAGACTCAACACTATGAGTAAGTGTTTCATGTCAGATGCTTTTACATCAATGACTTTATTTAATCCATATGGCAATACAGTTGTCTGAGTGTATCATTCTCATTTTATAGATGAGAAAATTGAGGCTTGGTGATGTTAAATAACCTAACCAAGCAAGCACAGTAATCTAGTAAATAAGCAAAGAAAGAAACAAATCCCTGCCCCTACTTTGTGGCATATAATTCCCAAATAGACATATCAGCAGTAGCAAGAAAAACAAAGGGGACTTTGTGAGTGATCTGGGGAAATGATATTCAATATCAAAATATAGATTTCTACTTGCCATAAGAAAAATAAAAGTGATGGAACATAAACTTCTGAGTGCCATTTGGTGGCTCGGTCCTTTAAGCGTCTAACTCTTGATGTATTGGCTCAGGTCACGATCTCAGAGTCAAGAGATCAAGCCCCAAGTGGGGTTACTATGCGCTGAGTATGGAGCCTGCTTTGAATTCTCTCTCCCTCTCTCTCTCTGCCCCTCCCCGACTTGAGCGTGCGCACTCTCTGTCTCTCTCTCTCAAAATAAATAGACCTTAAAAAATGATAAATAAAATAAGAATCTTCCCTTTTGATAAACATGAAAGCTCACTGATGAAAATAAGATTAGTCAGTTTGTAAGGCTTGGGAGGTATTCACTTCTCTGAAAAGGAAAAAGATTTCAAAACATAGTGTTCCTTCCCAACACTGAATTTGTTTGCCATTCCATTTTGGAAGAAGTGCACAGTTTTGAAAAACAAACCTAAAGATCCCCCACAAAGTGACCAAGTAAAAGGTAACGCAGTTCTGGATCAGGTGGCTGGCACCTCGGGACTTAGGCACGGAAAGTTCAAATCTCCCAGAAATGGAGATCGAGAGGAGATTTGCCAGTGAGAACTTGTAACTTCCCACTGTGAGCCTGAGGCTCCTGTACGGTCTGCAGGGAAATGGGGAGAGAGGGAGAACATGGCAACCTGCCTCCCTCTAGATTACACTAGGGCAAACAGTAGCTCACAGGGGTTCCTATGTGCATCCATTTCGTTTTCACTTATTCTTATCTCCTTAACCATTTCAGTAGTTGCTCTGCAAACTAGTGTTTGTATACACTTAGACAACTCACTACTTTTCTCTATAAGCCTTCTTGTTTTCAAACAAGGGGATTAAAGCAGATAAATCCCAACATATTTGCCACCTACGACCTCATTAAGTAGTTCTTCAACAAAAAAGAAGGTTGATGAACAAAGAAGGCAACAGGTCCATTGGCTTGGTTCCAAAAATCATCATTTATCCAAAGGCCATTTTCTCCCAGGTTGATCAAAGACCAACTTACACCTTTCCATTCTCAGTTACTTCAGAAAGTTGACTTTCTTTTCCCTTGACTATCTGTGGCTAAATATCAAACAATCCACATCCCGGCCACGATGCTGCCCATGCCCCAATCCCTGGATCACATTGATGTATTTTCTTACAAGGCGAAAGGGACTTTGCGGATGTAACTGAGGTCATGGACTTTTAAGTGTGATAATCCTGGATTATCTAGGAATTCCCAATCTAACCACATGAGTCCTTAAAAGCACACAACGTGCTCAGGCTGAGGGGAGAATGATGCTGGGGAAGAGAAAGACAGAAGAGATGATGTGCAAGAGGAGGTCAGGAAGAGTCCAAGCATGAGGTATTTTTTTAAAAGAATTTTTTTTAACGTTTATTTATTTTTGAGAGAGAGACAGAGCACTCACAGGGCAGGGGCAGAGACAGAGGGAGGCACAGAATCCAAAGCCGGCTCCAGGCTCTGAGCTGTCAGCACAGAGCCTGACTCGGTGCTTGAACCCACAAACCATGAGATCTTGACCTGAGCTGGAAGTTGGATGCTTAACCAACTGAGCCACCCAGGCACCCCTGTTTTCTTTTTCAGATTTCAAATACAAGGGAAATCACATGGTGTTTGTCTTTCTCTAAGTTATTTTACTTAGCATAATACCCTCTAAGTCCATCCACGTTGTGACAAATGGCAAGATTTCACTATTTTCTATGGCTGAGTAATATTCCATTATATATTTATAGATATAGATATAGATATACCACATTTTTACCACATCTTAATTTAATTTAATTTAATTTAATTTAATTTAATTTAATTTAATTTAATTTAATTTAATTTATTTAAGGCAGAGAGGGCATGAGTGGGGGAAAGGAGCAGAGGGAGAGAGATAGAAAATCGCAAGCAGGCTTCATGCTCAGCAAGGAGCCTGATGAGGGGTTCAGTCCCACCATCCTGGTATCATGACTCAATCTGGAATCAAAAGTCCAACACTTAACCAACTGAGCCACCCAGGAGCTCCCCTTCCCCACATCTTCTTTATTCATTCATCTATTGGTGGACATGTGGGTTGCTTCCCTATTCAAGATACTTTTTATTCATGTTTCCCGAATTTGTTTGTATTTGTTTTGCTAGGTAGTGTTTCTACCCGCACCCCACCCCTCCAGTCCTGGGCCCCCTTCTTCTCCATCTTCTCCTTTTTCTTCTTCTTTATCTCCTTATCTTGGTTAAATTACAACTTCTTTGAAGATAGAGACCCAGGACTGGTTTACTATTATCAGTGTGAGGTTTACGCCAGGTGAAATTTTTCTCATATCTGGATCCATCAGTCTTGAATTCTTCAAAACTATTGAAGTCAGTTGATCTGGGTTCCCATTTCTGTGTATATGAGCATCATTGTATTTGTAAATATCTACTCTTCAAAATGAAGATTAAGTGATATAATAGGTGGATAATACCTACAGTTGTGTAATGAATACCATAACTGCTACCCCATGCTTCCTCAGGACTATGCTATGTGGCATGTTCTAGAAGCCCTGGACCCTTAAAACAGCCCAATCTCGCCGTGGCTATGGTAAGCTAAAAATTTTAAAGCACAAACCACAATAATTCCTCGTGTCCTCTAATTTTTAAAAACGATTGTTCAACACGGGCTGCACTTCCTCCACTTCCACATTCTGACACTAACAAATGGTTTCCTACATAATTGAAAAGTGATTCTTCACTGAATTACCCATTAACTGTGCTATTTTCTTTAGAGTGCTCACAAAATAAATAAAGCTGGAGTTTGAGAAAGAGCGATAATAAATTCTGTCACTCTCCTAGGGTGTAGGTGATGGATTCCTGTTAGATGTGACTATGGATTCAAGGCGCTAAATGCTATCTTATGCATTTGACCTTGTGTTAATACAGACTGAAGGTAAACAATATCAAGAGGTCCATTCCCCCAAATAAAAAGAGAGGCTTAAAAGAAAAGAATAACGGGTTTGAAAATCAGAACTGAATAACTATATGAAATACATGTATATTTCAGTCCCGGTTTTATGGAAGAGGAAATCTAACAGAATATCTGTTTTCCATTATGTAACAAATGCTTAGAATATACGAAGAGACACAGATTGCCCTGAGCAGACTCGGAGCAAAGATTGTGTGCATAATTACCAAGCCAGAGAGAAAATTTTAACTAAAGCATGAAATTTCAAAGACAAATAATTTTCTGCACTACTAGAAGTATCTTCAATAATTTTCAAAACTCGATAAACTCAGCAAATGGATTTTATGAAGTCAATATTACCACCCTTCCCCCAAAATAAGCCTGTTCAACTCCAGAGTAATTTGGTATTTTGTTTAATATTTGGTTAGCTCTAACCTTTATATCATTTTCTTCCTTTTACACTGAATCTTCTAGAGTTTTATTATATTTACTCTATTACTTAGAAAATTAAAAATTGATAAAAGCTCTGTGTTTACTCCAAAAAACTGACATATGTATTTACATAATACCTACACTTAAAAATAAAATGTAAATAATGTTACCTAAATTAGTCAGTATTATAAATATCCTGCATTGAAATTCAAGAAACTTAAACATTTTTTTTTTAATTTCAATTACCCATTTCTTAACTGGGATCTGGGATCTCTTTTCCTTGATTCCTTACAAATCAAGTATTATTTAATTATTAAATATTATTTAATTATTATATCTCTAGATTTGCTTTTCCTCATTGCGGTAAAGATATTTGGATTTTTATTATATATCTTTCTATTTTAAAATATTAAGAAGACACAAACCAGAATTTAAAAACTGTTCAGGCCAAATGTTGAGGCCAGATTTTGCCCTCAGGCTATGAATTTGCAATCTCCGATCTATGAGTTTCTTTAACAAGGCTTTTAAGGTAATAAAATACCCATTGTGGAGAATTGAAACTAAATGCAAAATAAACTGCAAACTCTTTACTAAATGGTTAATTGAAACAAGTTCTATAGAGATGGCGTCTACTGGTACAACTATAATTAAAGTAAAATTCTAGTGTAATTAGCAAAGTACTTTGTAAATTCTTTAATCAGATATAGTTAAAGAAAATATTTGTATTATGGTTAGTGCTGTTTCTAGTATCTAATATTTAATGATGTATTGACAACTGGGTTTCAACTAAAATGTTATTTGGAAAACCCTTCAATTACAATTATCCTGCCATTTTGGTAGCAAAAGTTAATATGATTCGTTTCAATATGTCACAAATGAATATTATAGCCCTAGAAAACAAAACTTATATCAAATCACAGTTAAAATTGGACCAAGATTTTTTTGATTTAGAAATTGTGATTTTCTCACTTCCTTCACGTTACTAGGAAGGATGTGCATATTGCAGAAATATTTCGGGAACTGCCAGTGACATCATCGCAGGTAAGTGTCCTCTACCTGTACCATGCCTAAGATGTGCCAGAAATTACTCAAACTCACTGAACTTCAGTTTTGTCACCTAAGATGGAGATAGTGACACTCTTTTCTTAAGACCTAGATCTAAATTTCAAACAATTTGTACCAGTGGTATACCTAAGAGTAGAGATTGGCACATAAACATCACTAATAAATGTTAGTTCGTATAATTATTTGCAATATTCTATATAAGTAGTGAAATCTTTGTTGACAAATTGCCTTCTCATTTCCGATCAGATAAACCGAATAAGAAAATATTTGCAATGATAGATAAATAAGGAAATATTCAAAGAAAAAGTATGGATTTTTAAAATCCCAATAAAATTATGTTTACATTACCTTTATTTTCAAAATATTAAGACAAACTTATATTTATATCACTTAAAGATCTGTTATCAAAATCATTTTCAATTTCTTTTAATGTTTATTTTTGAGAGAGAGACAGAGACAGAGACAGAGAGAGACTGAATGCGAGCTGGGGAAGGGCAGAGAGAGAGAAGGAGACACAGAATCTGAAGAAGGCTTCAGGATCTGAGCTGTCAACACAGAGCCCGAGGCAGGGCTTGAACTCACAAATTATGAGATCATGACCTGAGCCAAAGTCGAAGGCTTAACCAACAGAGCCACACTGGCACCCTGTTTTCTGTTTTTTTTTTTCATAACTCAATGTAAAATTGCACGAAAACCTCTGTGATAACTGATGAGGTTTTGGGAGGTGACAGTGGGGTTCATGGAGTCCAGAGCCAATGGCTAAGAAAGAGTTCTTGAAGATGTCTTTGGTGCCAAAGGTGATTTTATTAAAGCATAGGGACAGAAGCCATGGGCAGAAAGAACTGCCTGGGGACCATGAGGAGAGGCTGGTTTTATACTATGGGGATTGGAGGGAGGGAAAGCCCAGGGGAAGTTTCCAGTGAGATTTTCATATGCTAAAGAAGATTCCCAGGATACTGGAGGCCTAGCTATTGTCCAGCTAAGGCTGTTTTCCCTCCAGCAAAGCATTAGCTTTAAGACAGTAGGCGGTTTCTGGAGAAACATTTTACTCTGCCAGCCTCAAGTGTTTGTCATTGGGCTGCAGGTTATAAGGAAATTGAGTTCTATCTGCCATTCCCTTCTGCCTTTGTTCCCAACATCACTATGGAGGGGTGATGTGGGGCTCCACTGCCAGAGCTCAGGTGGGGTGAATTTAAAACACAACTCACTATGTCTTCTGTTTTTTTACTTAATTTGATGAAAAAATTTAAACATATAGAAAAAAACTAGGCTAGTTTTAAAAGCACCCAATGTGCTTGTAACTTACATTTACTAATTAGTAAAATTAGTATTTTTCATATTTGCTTTAGCTACTTTTAGTTTGCTGGAATATCTTAAAATCGAGATCTCATACAATTTTATCCCTAAAAACCATATTAAATAATTTGTAAGGCAAATGTTGAATTTTGATTTTACCGTAATGTCTTAGCTTGGGCACAAACTAAGGAGCTACTTTGTGCACAAACACATGAAAACTACACAGTAGCAAATGACAGTGAAATATTCAATTACAAATTTATCAAGATGATTACATTTATGCAATTTCAATAGCCTGTGTAATTATTATACATAATACTGTTAGACACAAATATTTCTATTGATATTTCTCCCCTGTCTTACTTTATTCATTGAAAGCAATGTTAGCCATCTTATTAGAAATTGTGATAAACCATAATACCAAACCTACTTTTTACTTTTTTTTCTTTTTTTTTTAGCAAAGTGGTTTGGTTAAAAGTTTACCTATTGTGATTTTTATTTACCGTGTTCAAAATTTTAATTTACTTACATTTAAGGAAATAACATACTTAATACATATAAAAAGAATATGTAGCATAAAAGAGCTCTCTGTCCTGACCATTGCTTTCAATTTACCTCTGCTCCTGAACACAGACAGGAATGTTTCACTGTTATCAGTTTATCATCAGTCAGGGGCTAATCTGAAAATTGAAATAATCTAGGTATATTTTTTAAGTTTAAATATAGATAATTAGTTACAAAGTTGCTTGCAAGGCTTCAAGAATAAAAGAAAGATGCAAAATATTTTCTGGATATATTACATTCTTATGAAACATGTGGACAATAAAAATTAACATGGTTATCCTAACAGACACATATTAACCACTGTACCCAATTAATATAGAATAACATTATCTTAAGATGTTCATGAAACATTTCCCAAAATTGACCACATGCTGGGTTATAAAAAAACAAAACAAAACAGGCTTAACATATTTGAAAAGATAGAAGTCATACCGAATATATTTTCTAACTTAACTTCAGTGAAAATGAGCTAGAAGTCAATAGCACAAAGATAACCAGAAATACCTAACTGCTTAGAAATAGAGCAACAAACTTCTGAATAATCCATCCATTGGTCAAAGAAGAAGTGGAAATATGAATCAGAAAGTGTTTTGAACTGAATGATACTGAAAACATGACATGTGAAAACTTGTGAAATAAACCTTCATCCTACCCCCATTTTTGAGAACTAATTGAGTTTCATTAATAAGAAAAAAATCATCAGTAACATAGCAAAGTAGCAATTTTTACATTGGATGTAATGACTGGAGGAAAAAATAAAAACTGCAACTATTGTTAAAATATGTAGATAGATGAGACACTTCAGTTTGTTTTGGAGATAACTTCAACTGGGTTACCATTTTCCCAAAATGCCACTCAAAGTTTTATGTCTATCCTTCCTTATTGTGTTCTCTGACCTTTGACAACTCTTCTGTTTTCTAATTGAAAAATCACTCTTCCTTCAAAAACCTTCCCTCAAATGTCATCCCTTGATCTCTCTATGGCACAGATCATGTAGTTCTTGAGGTATAGGGAGTTATAAGAACCTAAAGCCTTACTGTCATTATTTGCCAATGACTCAACCCTTATTTCCCCTTGGAAATTGACATTGAAAATGTCAGCATGTATGCCCTTCCACCCTAAATTCCTGTGTTATCAATGTCATTATTATCATTGTTGTTCTTGTTCTTGTATTCTTTGTTTTAACAATCACACATATGGAACTTTTATTATACCTAGAGCAATGTGATAGGTATAATTTGTGACATGTATGGTTTTCCTCAAATCATCTTTTTTCTCCAGATTTTCTCCTGTTGTCACCATGGACAAAAATATCCCCAAATCCCAATATTTTGTCATTAGGACATAACAAGACTATCAGTTTGTTAGTATTAAGTTTTCAAAACTAAATTTTGGAACCTAATTATACCTAGGTCTTAAATGGCATCTGACCTGGCTAGTGTAGTTTAAAACCCATTACTATAAGGCAGGCACCAGGCTAGGCAATTGTTACGCTACTATTTGATTTACTCCACCAAACAACTATGGATAGGGATTAGGATTTTCATCTGTAGATCAATAATCATATGAAATGGCTTGCCAAGGTCATTGAGTAGAAGTCCAATGCCAAGGCTTTGAAGCTATCCTGTAAATATACTTTCATCCTTCTAAAGGGGACCAAATAGAAACCAAAAATAAAAAATAAAACTTCCCACATTAAAGTTAAATATAAACAATATAAATTGGAAAGTCATAGTGCAGTCTTCCAAGGCAGAATCCTATATGTAGTAGTATACAATGAAATGAATGTGAAATCTTCCCCAAACATAGAACACAGGAAACACATCCAAGTGCCACGTAGACTAAGTGGTTATAGAGCATTAACTAAAAATAAAGCCAAATTATTGGCTGATTATTATTGGTGATAGGTGCACCACTGTTTATATAAATAGGAATAGTGCCTTTAAAATGTCCTGTCTCTTAATACTTACAATTTTTTCAGTTGTATGGATATAGAACTGACATATAACATTGTATTAGTCCAAGGTGCACAAAATAATGATCTGATAGATTTATATATTGTGAAATGAATACCATACCAAGTTCATTTAACATCTATCACCTCAGAAAGAACTTTTTTTCCCTTGTGATGAAACCTTTAAAATCTACTATTTTGGCAACTTTCAAATAAACAATAAGGTATTCACTATAGTCACCATGCTGTACATTACATCTCTAGAACTCATTTTTTTATTTTATAACTGGAAGTTTGTACCTTGTGACTCCCTTACTTCTTTCTCCCGTTCCCAACCCCCACCTCTGGTAACCGTCAATCTGTTCTCTGCATCTATGAGCTTGTTTTCTTATTTTTTTAATTCTATATTCAAGTGAGATGCTACAGTATTTGTCTTTCTCTATGTGACTTATTTAACTCATTTAATTTAGCATTATGCCCTCAAGGTCTATCCATGTTGTTGTAGATGGCAGGATTTCCTTTGTTTTTATGGCTGAATAATATTCCATTGTATACATATACTACATTTTCTTTTTTTTTGCTTTTTTGTATGTTGTTTAGTTTTTCTTTTAATTCCACTTAGTTAACATATAGTGCAGTATTATTCTCACGTGTACAAAATAGCAATTCAATACTTCCGTACACACCCAGTGTTCAACACATCAAGGGCACTCCTTAATCCCCCTCACCCATTTAACCCATCCCCCACCCACTTCACATCTGGTAGCCATCAGTTTGTTCTCTATAGTTAAGAGTCTGTTGCTTGATTTGCCTCTCTCTCTCCTTTTGTCCCTTTGCTCCTTTGTTTTGTTTCTTAAATTCCACATATGAGTGAAATATGGTATTTGTCTTTCTCTGACTGACTTATTTTACTTAGCATTAACTCCCTAGCTCCACCCATGTCATTACAAAAGGCAAGATTTCATTCTTTTGATTTCATTTATATATATGTACATATATACATGTATATATATTACTGATATATAACCAAATTATGGAAACAGCACAAGTGTACCCTGACTAATGAATGGGCAAAGAAGAGGTGATATTCACCAGCTGCTATAAACATTGATGTGCATGTATCCCTTTGAGTTAGTATTTTTGTATTCTTTGGCTAAATTCTTAGTAGTGCAATTGCTGGATCATAGGGATGTTCTGTTTTTAGGGTTTTGAGGAACTTCCATACTGGTTTGCACAGTGGCCGCACCAGCTTGCCTTCCCACCAACAGTGTAAGAGGTTCCCCTTTCTCCACATCTTCACCAACACCTGTTGTTTCTTGTGTTGTTGATTTTAGCCATTCTGATAGGTGTGAGGTGATATCTTATTGTGGTTTTGATTTGCATTTCCCTGATGACGAGTGATGTTGGGCATTTTTTCATGTGTCTGTTGGCCATCTGTATATCGTCCTTAGAAAAGTATCTATTCATGTTTTCTGCCCATTCTTAAATTGATTTATTCATTTTTGGGGTGTTGAATTTTATGTTCTTAATGCATTTTGGAGACTAGCCAAATTATTGGACTAGCCAAATTATTTATTGGATATGTTATTTACAAATATCTTCTCCCATTCCAAAGGCTACTTTTTAGTTTAGTTTAGTTTTGTTGGTTGTTCCACTGTACAGAATCCTTTTTATTTTGATGTAGTCCCAATAGTTTGTTTTTGCTTTTGTTTCATTTGTCTTAGGAGACATATCTAGAAAGAAGCTGATGTCAAAGAAGTTACTGCCTGGGTTCTCTTCTGGGATTTTTATGGTTGCAGGTCTCACATTTAGGTTCTTAATCAATTTTTATTGCATGGTGTAAGAAAGTGGTCCAGTTTCATTCTTTTGCATGTAGCTGTCTCAACACTATTTGTTGACGAGACTTTTTCCCATTGAATATTCTTTCCTGCTTTGTCAAAGACTAATTGACCATATAATTGTGGCGTCATTTCTGGGTTTTCTATTCTGTTCTATTGATCTATGAGTCTATTTTTGTGCCAGTACCATACTGTTTTGATTACTACAGCTTTGTAATATAACTTGAAGTCTAGAATTGTGATGCTCCAGCTTTGCTGTTCTCTTTCCAGATTGCTTTGGCTATTCAGGGTCTTTTGTGGTTCCATACAAATTTTAGGATTGGTTGTCCTAGCGCTGTGAAAAATGCTGTTGGTATTTTTTTGGTAGAGATTGCATTAAACGTGAAAATTACTTTGGGTAGTATAGACATTTTAACAATATTTGTTCTTCCTATCCACGAGCATGAAATGTCTTTCCATTTCTTTTGTCATCTTCAATTTCTTTCATTAGTGTTTAATAGTTTTCAGAGTACAGGCATTTAACCTCTTTGGTTAGGTTTATTCCTAGCTTATTATTTTTGGTGCAATTATAAATGGGATTTATTCCTTAATTTCTTTTTCTGCTGCTTCATTATTGGTGTATAGACATACAAGAGATCTGTACATCGATTTTATATCCTGCAACTTTACTGAATTTGTGTATCAGTTCTAGCAATTGTTTCGTGGAGTCTTTTGGGGTTTTCTATATATAGTATCATGTCATCTGCAAATAGTGAAAGTTTTACTTTTTCCTTGCTGGTTGGGATGCCTTTTGTTTCTTTGTGTTGTCTGATTGCCGTGTCTAGAACTTCCAGTACTGTGTTGAATAAAAATGGTGAGAGTGGACATCTTTGTCTTGTTCCTGACCATAGAAGAAAAGTTCTCAGTTTTTCCCCATTGAGGATGATATTAGCTGTGGGTCTTTCGTATATGTGCCTTTATTATTTTGAGGTATGTTCCCTCCAAACCTATTTTGTTGAGGGTTTTTATCATGAATGGATACTTTATCAATACTTTTTCTGCATCTACTGAAATGATCATATGGTTCTTATCCTTTCTTTTATTAATGTGACATATCATGTTGATTTGCTAATATTGAGCTACCCTTGCAACCCAAGAATAAATCCCTCTTGATCATTGTGAATGATTTTTTTAAAGTATCATTGGATTTGATATGCTAATATTTTGTTGAGGTTTTGCATCTATGTTCATCAGGATATTGGCCTGTAGTTCTTTATGTGTGTGTGGTGTCTTTATCTGATTTTGTTATAGGGTAATTCTGGCTTTATAGAATAAATTTGGAAGCTTTCCTTCCTTTTCTATTTTTTGGAATAATTTGAGAAGAATAGGTATTAACTCTTCTTTAAATGTCTGGTAGCATTTCCTTGTGAGACCATTTGGTCCTGCACTTTGTTGGTAATTTTTTTGCTTACTGATTCAATTTCTTTGCTAGTTATTGGCCTGTCAAATTTTCTATTTCTCCGTGTTTCACTCTTGGTATTAATATGTTTCTAGGAATTTATCCATTTTTTCTATGTTGTCCAATTTGTTGGCATATAGTGTTTTATAATATTCTCTTACAGTTGTTTTATTTCTGTGGTGTTCATTGTTATTTCTCATCTCTCATTTGTTTACCACATCTTCTTTATCCATTCATCCATTAATGGACACTTAGTTATTTTAATATCTTGACTATTGTAAATAATGCTTCATGAAAACATAGATATCTTTTCAAAATAGTAACTTCTCAATATTTTTAATGGAATGAACCCAGACTTTCTTTTTTTTTTTAATGTTTACTTATTTTTGAGAGAGAGAGAGCACAAGCGGGGGGGGGGGGGACAGAGAGAGAGGGAATCACAGAATTCAAAGCAGGCTCCAGGCTCTGAGCTGTCAGCACAGAGCCCAACACAGGGCTCAAACTCACGAACCATGAGATCATGACCGGAGCCAAAGTCAGATGCTTAACCGACTGAGCCACCCAGGCACCCTGAGCCCAGACTTTCATAGTGCGTTTCTTAGTACTCATTTCCAAATAATAACCATCCATCCATTCATTTTTTTGACACTGGGGAAAAAAAACGCACTCAAACTCTCAAAAATGTGTCGTTGTTATGGTTGTTTGTACTTCAGATACACCAGTGCCACTTGAAACTTTGCCATTATTGTAGCAGTACCCTTAAAAACTTGTAAATCAAATACTTTACTACAGCTATGAACTTAGGAAGCATTCAGTGCCTAAAAGAGCAAACTCTCTTGAAATATGTAGCCTACACCATTCGTGGCATTTCTGTGATACATAACTTTAATGTGGAAAACATTTTTCTTTTTTTGCTAAACACATCAGCAAAAGTACTTATCAGATAACTAATTTTTTCAGGCTTGGCTTTCTGAGACTTACGATACAAGTTATCTCTTTCTCAGAATAAAAGTAACTTTAAAATATCTCATTTGGTCTAGGGAAAGTGATAAGCTTAAAAAGATTGTTGATAAATGTATCTTTCAAAACACAGGTCACACATCCCAGTTCCTCTCCTCAGGTAGTATCTACGAGTTCTCAAAACTGAAGTAATGAAGCAAAAATCCCTTGTTGAGTCTTTCAAGTCACTGATGATCTGGCTGCTTTCCATCTCTTCAGTCTGTCTGTCACTACAACTAAAATTTTGATGCCAACATCGAACTGGCCGTATAGATCTTGACAAACAGAAGGCACAGGAAGAAAAGCAGATGTATTTTTTTTCCTTTCATTGATTTCTAAGACTTGACAAAACAGTCTGAATCACACAAAACATGGAACTTCAGAAAATATATAATGCTGAACTTCACAGATCTCATGGCTGAGCTGAGGTTGGTCTTGAACCCATTTTTTTCCATCTCCCTAATGGGAAATGCGGGGAAGGTCCTCTTGAGGTGGATGTTGGAAACTTCAATGCAGATTTACCTACACACATGTCTAGCATCAGCTTCAAGTACAGTCATTTTAAAACTTGCTTGAAAATTAGTTTTATTAACCAAACCTTCCCACTGATTTGTAATCTGGATCACTAGTCGTGTGCACTATGTTCCTTTGCTCCATTTATGTGGTAGTGTGGCTTAATCTAAGGGTATCTGATTTCTATGAATTAAAAAGTATTTAAAACTAAAGCCTTATTTCCAATCCCCTAATAATATAATAATAGTCAAAAATCTTGAGTAGCTTCCAAATGAGATTGAAGAACAGGGACCAGATTTACACTCTAACCTGATAGAATGAAAAAACTGGACGAAACTTATAAAACAATGGTTTTCAAAACTTTGGGCAACTCAAAGGGCAACCTCTGAGATACGGAGAATGAATGATATAGACTCATAGTCTCCAACGTAAGAAGAGAGAACATAAATATAGCAATAAGTCAAGAGGTTCCCCAAACAAATGGCAGACCTTTGCAATATCTCTAACAATAGGGAATAATCTATCATCAACGCTTGGAAAAAAATCAATGTAGTTCTCTTTGTTAAGAAATGCAAGCTTAATTATCAGTGTTGAAGGAGTTAAGAGCACTCTAGAGGTGGCAAATAATTCAAAGGGAATATTGAATTTCCTTGGTCAGTATGACCCGTTTCTCTTATAATATCTGAACCTTGAAACTACTTGTTAAGGTCATGTTTCCATATTGTGATGTTGTAATTAACTCCCGCTGAGGGGGGGTGATGATATTCCAAATCCTAAACTTAACCTTCCAGTTTTGAAAATGTAAATATTATTTTAGGCTTTGTGAACCTGGGTTACTACCATAAGGTCATAAACACTTTTTTTAATTTATTTTTATTTATTTAAAAAATTTTAATGTTTATTTATCTTTGGGAGAGAGAAAGAGAGAGACAGAGTGTGAGCAGCAGAAGGGCAGAGAGAGAGGGAGACACAGAATCCAAAGCAGGCTCCAGGCTCTGAGGTGTCAGCACAGAGCCCAATGTGGGGCTCGAACACAAGAACCGCGAGGTCATGACCTGAGCCGAAGTGAGATGCTTAACTGACTGAGCCATCCAGGCTCCCTAAAGGTCATAAGTTCTAATAATTAGGAAAATTATTCATTTTATTCCCCAAAATATTATCAACAACTGTAAATTATTTATTATTAGCCTTTACTCCCCAATATATTTAGGCAAGACATTTTTTATTATTTCAGACTTTGGCCCAAATTCCATCACCGTGGTACTTCTGGAATGGAACAAGATGGAAAAAAAATAATGTATAGTTCTTCATGTTTTATATTCTTCCGTCCAGTTTAATATCAATATTAGAACTAGCTCTATTTTGTCATGAAAAGTGTTCCCTAATGTATTTCTATTGTCCAATTCTGTGTGAGAGGTACAGGCAAAATTTTTATACCAACATAATACATATGTTAATATATAAACAAATATGTATTTGGCACCTTTTATGTGCCAGGTGATGTTTTAAATGCTATTTAAAAACTGAATGTGCCATATGTATCAGTCAGGGTACAAATACAAAACAGACACAGCATAGAAATTTGAATGGGGAAGATTTCATATAAAGCATATGATTAAGTATAATAGGAAATTGGAGTAATGAGGTCATGGCTTACTGGAAGAAAAGAAAATTCTAAACAATATACGAATAATGAAATATAAGTAGCAGCCCCTATGCCTTGGGCTGAGATGTCGTACCCAAGGAAGAGCCCCCACACCCACCCCCAGGTCTGAGATCCACACCTTACAGGGATCACAACCGTGATCTACTGGATGGTGGAGAAGTCTCTGAAGTGCCATACGGGCAGAACTTGAGTAAACCTTGAGTATGGGAAGGTGTCCCAGAGGATGACCAGATTGTCATGGTTTGTCTGAGAGTGTCCCAATTTTGTTTATTTATTTAAACAGTTTTTAAGTTTATTTACTTATTTTGAGAAAGAGAGAGAGAGAGAGACAGAATGAGCAGGGGAGGGGCAGAGAGAGAGGGAGAGAGAGAATCCCCAGTAGGGTCTGCATGGCCAGTGTGGAGCTCGATGCAGGGCTCACACTCACGAACTGTGAGATTATAACGTGAGATGAAACCATGAGTTGGATGCTTAACTGACTGAACCACCCAGGTGCCCCTCTTGTCTTTTTGATGATAGTCATCCTAGCATGTATGAGGTGACATCTCATGTTCAAAGTATTAGGTGCTGAAACTAAGTGTAATTCTGCCAAAGTTCTGACATAGGTGTGTTCACTAAAATTATGGCTGCAGCTGTCTTCAGGGAGAGCTGCATCAACCCTAGAGAAAAACACCTGAGCAAAAATGTTCATTCCAAAATCTGGTAGATTTATGTTGTACTTGCCTTGGAATGAAGACAATGTGAATTTTACTTTATCTCTAATCAAGTACAATCAATATTTTATCACCCCCTTTCCTTGCCTATCTTAATATTTCAGTTAATTATCTTAGACAAGGCTGAATTAATCACCTGCTATTTAAATTAGTTTTATCTTCAATGTTATTGCTGGTTCTGACCACAACCATAAATGAATGTTCATACTGTGAAATAGAATGTAGGTCTCGAAATTATATTACATATATTCTGGTTTTCTGTTTCAGAGTAAGATAGAGTATCTTATAAGGGAACAATGCTCCCATCAAGAGCAACTAAAAAGGCTGAATAAAGCACAGTTCATCAAGTGTGGGTGGCATTAGAGAGCTGTGAGGGAACAATGAATGGGGAGATGCATTGATTGAATGAAGGGTGGGGCGGTCACGCGGCAAGGGAGAGGAGTCACTGGCATTGTGGGGTGGCATTTTTCAGAGGGTATTTGCTGATTCTCTAGTGAGACTACACATCTGAGCTTTGCCCCGGCAGAAAAGTACTGCTGGGGAATCAAGAAACCAGCCAAGCTATTGTGATCTTTAAGGACTGGAGACATGAGTGGAGCTGCAGGGTTTTGAGCATATGATCCCCTGCCCCTGCACGGTTGTGTATAAAAATTGTTTTAGGTTTAGTTTTTGAGAGACAGACAGACAGGTGTGCATGTGTGGGAGAGGGGCAGAGAGAGAGACGGGGAGAGAAAGAGAATCCCAAGCAGGCTCTGCACTGTCAGCACAGAGTCCGATGCGGGGCTCAAATTCACAAACCATGAGATCATGACCTGGGCCAAAGATGGACGCTTAACCAGCTGAGCCACCCAGGCACCCGGTTTTTTAATAATTTGTTATTTTTATTGTTTTGTTTTTTGAGACAGAGAGAGAACAGGGAAGGGGCATAGAGAGAGGGAGAGAAAGAGAGTCCCAAGAAGGCTCCACACTCAGCACAGAACCCCAGTGTGGGACTCGATCTCACCACAGTGAGATCATGAGTTGAGCTGAAATCAAGGGTCAGACGCTTAACAGACTTGAGTCGCCCAGGCACCTCAGTTGTGTGCAAATTCTGAAGCTTCACAGAGTGCAAAGAAAAAAAACCTACTGAGTCAAACTGAAATTAATCTCTGAGATTAGAAGCTAGGATTGCAGTTCTCCTTGGAGGTCAGGGAATTAAAGACAATTTGAAGGGGCTTGCACATTGCTGGTAAGGTTCTGTTTCTTGACCTGGGTGATCCTTACAAAATACATTCACTTTGTGAAAATTCAAAAGGCAACGTGTTTATTATTTGTGCTTACTATTTCTGAAGTATTATATATATGCACATAGACACACATATGCAGAATGTATGTTTCATATACAAGAGGCAGAGAGACTTACATATACACACATATCCGTACATAAATATTTTGGGTACACATTTGTATGCATATATATGAGTGTGTGTGTGTGTGCGCACATGCACATATATACAACATATATTTCTACTATTATTCTTTCATGTGAGTAAAACTATTGCTTCTTCTTAATGTTTAAAATTGTTTAAATAGGGGCGCCTGGGTAGCTCAGTCGGTTAAGCGTCCAACTTTGGCACAGGTCATGACCTCTCAGTTCATGGGTTCAAGCCCCATGTCGGGCTCTGTGCTGACAGCTCTGTGTCCAATTCTGTGTCTCCCTCTCTCTCTGCCCCTCCCTAGCTTGCACTCTGTCTCTCCCTCTCTCTCAAAGAGAAATAAACATTAACATTTTTTTTAATTGTTTAAATAGTATAGAATACCGAAGACTTTTAGAGTCGAGGAAATAGGCAGGAAGGATAGCCACCCTCTACCTTGGCTTAACACAAATTGCCCAAATGTTAGTAAAAGCCACTGCTATCAACAGCTCAAAGGCACACCCAAGTCCACATATTAAAATTTGTTGCTGAGCAATATATTATCTTATAAAAAATGAATATGAATCAGAGGATTGCAATAAAACAAATTGTGTAACAAAAAGCCTGTCCATTGTAGGTGAGGCTACTCTGGCATTGTCAACTGAAACATGAACTTTGAAGGAAATTAGAGAAGCACAGATATTGCAGAAAGGTTAGATGAGGATACCCCTCTGCAGAACACTTCCCTACATACTAGAGTTCCAGAGTTATTTATTTATTTAAGTTTATTTATTTGTTTTGCAAAGGAGTGTGTGCCCGTGAGCAGGGCAGGGGCAGAGAGAGAGAGAGAGAGGTAGAGAATCCCAAGCAGGCTCCACACTGTCAGCGCACAGCCCCGTTTGGGGCTCGAACTCGTGAACCATGAGATGGTGACCTGAGCCGCAGGACGCTTAACCGACTGAGCCACCCAGGGGCATCCCATGGTTATTTCTGAAGGAAAAAAGAGCCACAGAAAGAAATCACTTTGCCCTGAGACTTATTTACATGCCATCCATATACACACACCTGTGTGGCACACATTTTTTTTATTTTTATTTTTAATTTTTTTTAACGTTTATCTATTATTGAGAGACAGAGAGACACAGAGTACGGGCAGTGGAGGGGCAGAGAGAGAGGGAGACACAGAATCTGAAGCAGGCTCCAGGCTCTGAGCTGTCAGCACAGAGCCTGATGCGGGCTCGAACTCACGAACTGCGAGATCATGACCCGAGCCGAAGTCGGTCGCCCAACCAACCGAGCCACCCAGGTGCCCCTGTGGTGCACATTTTTAAATGAAGAAGGACTGTGTAAGCAACTAATGGGGATGTACAGTAGATAAAAGTCACAGTAACAGACGTACTGCGATGTTGTGACATTCTGATGCGCAAAACAATAACAGCATATTATCTTCAATGCATCTTCTGGTAGCGATTTTCCTTTCTCAGACATTATATCAATTTGAAAAACCCCCCAATATTTTACAGTGTGAATCATATTTAAATGACCAATATTAGTGAACTGAAAAATATTATCATAACTGAATTATGTAAGATCATTTTTTTTTTTGCTAAATTATATCTAACATTTGCAGAGACCTTACTATGTGCCAGGCACTGTCTTACATACTTTACATGCATTAATTCATTTTATCCATTAAAAAAACAACCCTCTATTGTATACCTACTCATATAATCTTATTTTAAAAATGCAACAAAATCAGGGCACCTGGGTGGCTCAGTCGATTAAGGGTCTGACTTCAGCTCAGGTCATGATCTTGAGGTTCATGAATTCGAGCCCCACATTGGGCTGTGTGCTGACAGCTCAGAGCCTGGAGCCTGCTTCAGATTCTGTGTTTCCCTCTCTCTCCACCCCTTATCCATTCACATTCTCTCTCTCTCTCTCTCTCTCTCTCAAAAATAATTAAACATTAATTTTTTTTTTCAAAATGCAAAAAATCAAGTCAACGAGATGTGGAGACATCCAGGATTTGTCAAATAGCGGGAGAGAGGAGGTGCTGGGATTCTAGGGAAGCAGTGAGCTCCAGAGCTCCAATATTCATACCCCATGTCCACACTGCCTCTCAAAATTAAACCGATGGTCTCAGATAACAATAGCAGGTAAATTAACAGGTGCTGCAATCTTCACACTACATGATTCTTCATGTGTTGACTCAGAATATTTTCAAATGATGTCAGTACTCTGGTTCCAACCTGCATCTGGGGAAATATTTCTCAGAGTTCAGAAGGGGATATATTTGGGATTATTTTTCTTCTTGATCTAAATTCCATCCTCTGCTGTAGGACCTCATAACGCCTTTCACCTACAGTGCTCTCCTCACTTCAAATCCAAACAAACAGCAATCCTTAGTGGCAGCTTTTCTGGAGACCATGTACAGTGAACACAGTAAGTACTGCAGAGTAAAAAGAGAAAGACTGGAAAAGAAAATGGCATCTTTACTTAATCATCTTTTTTCCCTATAGCAGATCAGCAACTACACGTAATTCAGCATTGGTTGAAGTGTGGTCATTATACATACTGTGTAGTGCACAATTTCAACTTAAAAAGGAATTTTTATTTCAAATTTGCTGATGGAACATGGAACGGTTGGCTGTGACTTCTTAGGTTAAAATGGTAAGGATTGTGATTCTCTGGAATAAGATAGGAATGAAAGTTGGTGTTCAAAGGAATAGAAGAAAGTCAATCGTCCTCGTGGAATTGGGGGTGGGAGAAATGGTATCACAAGGGATATATTAAAGAAGGTGACAGGCATCAGAAAGGCAGCGACTAAAAATAAAGCCAGTGACTTTATTCCCTGAGCCAATTTCATTGTCTCCACCAATGAGTGAGCCCTCCCAGTGCCCTCCAGTAGGATCAGCACAAAGGGCAGCCATGTGCGTGTTGCTTCAAAATGGAACCAGGAAGTCAGAAGACAATAACTTGCCTAGAGGTGGACTAGTGGCATTGGTTGTGAGCTCTCAGATTCCCCTGAGGTTTCCTACTGTCCTCACGGTTGTGGGGGCTGGAGAAGTGTCCATTGTGTATTACCAACCGCACACAGGTAAGCATAAACGTGTATAACCCTCCTAGATATGTATATGTTCCCTAACTCCACTATCTCAAATTTCGAAGTAAAAAAAATGGGTAAATTCACTACCTGGAAACAGAGCATGAAAGCAGTGAATTGAACTGCTAGCAACATGGCCCAAACTGCCTCAGACCTGGGCAATTGACTACACCCAGGGGGGACTGAATCCATTATTGACCCAGGAAACAGACATCCTACTAAGAATGAGTAAGCAGGCTTCTTGTAGAGAAAGCATCTAAGACTGGCAGGCATTTAACTTATTATCTCCTTTCTAAGCAGTTGATATAATAAAGCAACAATGTCCAGCTCACTGGCCTGCAGAGAGAAAGAAGATCTAAAATCATTTTGAACAAAGTCAAAGGAAATTGGGAAATTGATTAGGAAGTAGATTAATATCTGAGTGACCACTATTCTTGGGGCCAAGAACTTTTAAAACTTTCAATCTCGTATTTCTTCCTAAGAATCTGGTGAGTTAGATATCACTGTCCACATTTTTTACGTAAGAAAATAAGATTTCAAGAGTTGAAGGAAATTGACCAACTCTTCCAGAGCTAATAAGTGGCCACCTTTGGATACATACCAGATTCTCTTCTCTAATGAGCTATGGGTGAACATTGGTTCTCCTTCTGACTCAAAATCATGATCACTAGGAACAAATAAAATACATATCATACTTTTTTTCTTTTTCCTTGATGAATCAGAGAGTATTTCAAGAGGAAAAACAACTGTAGAATGTGGGGAATCCCATCAAGGAGTGTTTTCCTGGGTGGACTCTGAGAGATGAAATGACTTCCTGGCTTCTCCGGCTGCCTTGATTCCTGTTCAATGACTTCAATGTTTAAAAATTGTATTTAGTTCTTAATTCTTCCTGGTGGAAAGTTTTCTCTGCTGTTAAACTAATTTGCCATAGCCAGAATTAGAAGAGAAAAACATTTTAATAAGCATTTTTGGAAGGGAATTGGTCATTATTCAGTTGTATTTTAATTATGCACATATATTGAGTTGGTAAATAGGCTTTTCCAAATCTATCCTGCATATACCTCACATGTACATTTAAAGATATATGTGGAAGGATTTTTACTGCATTATTCCAAAACAAAGAAAGAAAGAATCTAAATTTTTATTTAGTAGAGAGATTATAGTATATACATACATTATATTTATACAATGGGATGCAATGCATCAATTATAAGAATGGAAATAAAATTACATTGTTCCCACATTGAAATATCATAAAAGTAAACTGATGAGTGTCCAAATTTTTTTCAGAACAAGAAAGTACCAGTTCCACTAACGTAACAGGACAAGAGTGTATTTAATGTACAAACTGTTGACCAGATAGATTGCTTTTCACGTTGACTGTGGTGAAGAAACAGGTTTTAATTCCAATTTCACAATTTTGTGTTCCAATCTTTTTGTAAACTGTAATAAAAATAAAGAACTGATTACTTCATTGTTCATCACCAGAAAGGAAAATTCCTACAAAAGATTCTTAACATTCTGACTTTGAGTATTCACCTCATTGCAGACTGGAAACTCAACCTTTTGAGGGCTCGTATAGATTATAGACTATATTAAGAATAGCACTGGATTATGAGTCACCACAAACTACTTACTAAAAGGCATTTTTTTTTTAATTTTTTTTTTTTGACCTTTATTTTTGAGACAGGGAGAGAGAGCATGAACGGGGGAGGGTCAGAGAGAGAGGAAGACACAGAATCTGAAACAGGCTCCAGGCTCTGAGCTGTCAGCACAGAGCCCGACGCGGGGCTCGAACTCACGGACCTCGAGATCACGACCTGAGCCGAAGTCGGATGCTTAACCGACTGAGCCACCCAGGCGCCCCCTAAAAGGCATTTTGTCATAATTAGTAATGAGTGGGAGGGTACACGGAAAAGGATTGTTAAAAATCATGTAAGATTAGCATTCATTTATTTACTTCTTGTGTATCTAATATTAAAAGGAGGGGTATGGACTTTTGATTGCTACTATCTGCTCTCTCATGCTCCAGCTCATATATATATAATTATTTCATTCATGCAATTATTTTTCATTTACCAAGTTACAGATATTTATTCACCTCCAAATTTAATATGTTCAGCGTAATAGGTTATTTTCCTGGGCATGTAATCAGAACACTGTGAGTGAAGTGTCCATATTTGCAGACCTATTTTTTTAACATATAAATTTTATTCTAAGATAATTAACCCAAGCCTCTCCACAGTGCTCATTTATCTTGCACCATAAAATCAATGAGAAATGGTACAGTGAATTTTAAAAGTGACTTACAGAATTTATTTTAGTTGAAGTAATCACTTGCTGAAATCATTGAATAATGGCCTAACATACTTGTTTTCCAGAGGCAGCTGCCAAGGAGGCCAGGAAACCACTTTCCAGCAATCATGACAATGCTTATCCCCTAGATAGTGACATTTCCTCCCTCTAAATACATAAGGACTATATTTTGTTGGACTTACAATGAATAGGTGTGGTATTTATGACTGACTAATAGAATGCTCTGGGGCTTCTGAGCCTAGGACATAAGAAGGGCATTTTGAAATCTTCAAATCTTATTTATTCATGGATTCATTAATATATTCATTCATTCACCCACTATTTATTTGTGTCATAAACAATAATACATGCCAGTTATGTTTCATGACTTGGAATACAAAGATGAAGAGCCGAAGTTCTAACTCTCAACCACAGTCTGGTAAAGTAGGCGTGAAAGAGACAAGTAAATACTTATCACCAAATTTATGTAATATAGGTACGCTCGGGGTACGCTGACACTCGAGCAAAGGGATACTAATAATCTTCCCTCATACATTCATATGTTCTTTTAAGGAATCAAATACCACTGATAGGTTTAAGACTTCCTGCACAGTTATGTGTATTGTTCTGTGTTCCTGATCTATGCTATCAAGCATTTAATCGACACCATGAAAATATGTGATTGTTATCTCAAACATGATAAAACAATGAGTTTTCGCTCTCAGCTTCATGCTTGTCCTTTGTTTTCTATATTGGGAGACACTGGAAGCGTTTGCATATTTGTTCAAGCCAGATGCCTGCACACCAAACTTCACTCATTCCTGTGCCCAGTGAACGCATGGGGTCAAGGACTGAATTCAGCCAATTTGCTCTCAAAATGGTCTCTCAAAACTATCTCAATACTTCATTTTGAGTCTCCTATGTTTCCTCTCTCAGTTATCGGAACAACCCCTTATCTATTATTCTGTCTCAAATTAATTTGGCACCTGGCAACCAGTGTGGTTATTTTCACCAAATTAAAACATATTAGATTCTTTCCCTGATCAAAACATGTCAGTGGTATATGATACTGTCTGTTAACTAACCGGAATTAAAATAAAAACTTAAACAAAACAAAACATGTCAGCAGTTTCACATTGCCCTCAGGGTAAAGTCTCCACTCCATAGCGCAGGATGTAAGACATTTTATAATCCAGCCCTTCGTAATCATCCCAAAGTTGTCTCTTGGCTGGCACTCCTCTACATGCTAAGATTCAATCAAGCTAAAATTGCTTTTCCAGCGCTATTGTGTACTCTCTTCTCTTGGCACTTGCATCTGGTGTTCACTACGTAATGCTTAATCTTCCCCTATTCTTCTTTGTATTAAATTCTATTATGGCTCAGCTTAGATATACCTCCTTGGAAAGGAGTATCTGACTAGTTAAGTTTCTTTCCTAAGTTTCTTTATATCTCTTTAGCACCTAGGTACTTTAGTACCTTGGTATTTGGTACATTGTTAAGAGACACTAACAACTATTATTCTCTATTCAATGACTAGCCCTGTGATCACGTTAACACATATAAAATAAAAATCTGTAAGTCTTCTAGAAGAAAGTAAGTGAAAATCATTGCAACTGTACTGAAAAATCTTTGTAGGACAAATATGCATGAGTTGAAATTAAAAAAAAAATTGAACATTAAAAAAATTTTTTTAAGGATTTTCTCTTTGAAACTCACCATTAAAAATGAAAAGGCAAGCTGAAGGCTTGGAGAAAATACTACACACATATTGAAAAGGACCTGCATAGTAAATGGATAAAGAACTCTTACAACTCCATGATAAGATGACAAACAACCCAAATTTACAAAGTGGGTAAAATATTTTAACAGACTCTTCTTTTTTTTTAAATTTTGTTTTAACATTTATTTATTTTTGAGACAGAGAGAGACAGAGCATGAACGGGGGAGGGTCAGAGAGAGAGAGAGGGAGACACAGAATCTGAAACAGGTTCCAGGCTCTGAGCTGTCAGCACAGAGCCCGACGTGGGGCTCGAACTCACGAACCATGAGATCATGACCTGAGCCGAAGTCAGAGGCTTAACCGACTGAGCCACCCAGGTGCCCCTAACAGACTCTTCTTAAAGAGGTATGAATGGACAATAATCATATAAAAATCAATGCAATTCATCATCGGGGAAAACAGTTAATACCACAATGAAATATACACCCTCTGGAATGACGAAAATTTTTATTTTTATTTTTTATTATTTATTTATTTGTTTATTTATTTTAAAATGTCTGGGTTTTTTGATAGAGCGAAACAAAGAATGCACATGCGTGAGTCGAGGAGGGGGAGAGAAAGAGAGAGGAAGAGAGAATCCTAAGTGGGCTTCATGCTGTCAGTACAGATCCCAACGTGGGGCTTGGTTTCACAGACTGTGAGATCATGACCTGAGCCAAAGTCAAGAGTCAGACACTCAACCAACTGAACTACTCAGGTACTCCTGGCATAACTAACATTTTTAAAAGACTGAAAAAAAATACGAGTTTTGGTAAGGATCTGGAGTAATTGGAACTCTCATCATTAATTATGCCAATGTAATATAAAAGACGATTTGGAAAATTTCTGGAAATTTCTTTTAAGGTCAAATATATACCTATACCTACTTTATGGGTCAGTCATGTCACTCCCAGGAATTTACCGAAGCAAAATGAAAAAAGCTGTATATAACCACATGAAGATTTTGCACACAAGTATTCATAGGAGTGTTATTCATAGTAGCCCAGAGCTAGAAACAAGAAAAATGTCCCTGTGAAAGAATAAGCCGAATGTGGCATATCTATACAATAGAACACTGTGCAACAAGGTAAAGGGGTGAACTAAAGATACTCCCACGGATGTATCTCAAAACTAATACATTGAGTTAAAGAGGCCAGTCACAAAAGTGTGTATTGTATATTATTTTATTTGTATAAATCCTGGAAAATATAAACAAATATAGAGACAAAAGAAGATCCACTGGGAGGGAAAAAGAAGGGTGACCTTTTGGCTCAGATATGAGACTCCAGCTTTTCTTATAGTACTTTTGAAGATTTCCTTAAGTAGATGTTGCTTCATTTGCTGTATTACCTTAGGACCGTTTCCAGAAGCTTTAAATGTTTTCTTTTTCTTTTTAAAATAATTTTCACCAGTTTCACTGGGAATTGGATGTGCAGAGCTCCTCGTGCCAACAGAACAGAATTCAATCTTTTACAGCTCTTTTTAATGTTATCTGAACTACATTAGTTGTCTTTTAAAAAACACAATAAAAGCTCTTAATGGATTGCCAGGGTGTTTTTAAATAATTTTCAGTTATTTTACTGAGAAAGCTATATTGATTTATTTTCCAGTGCCGAAGTATATGCACACAGAGAAAACAATTTCCTTCATGTACAAAATTTTAGCTGTTGATTTTTTTCACTGTCCATTATGTGACTTCCTAAATAGAACTTTTAATTTTGTTTAAAAAAATGAAAAGCAAATATGCTGTATATGTGTGCTTGTTTTTTCCCTGCAAGACTGCTATCATGAGAGTTACAATGTCATTTTCCTAGTTGAAATTTGACTATGGCAGACATTGCAACAGCATGAGATGTACTGCTGATTTGTTATTCTTTCCCGTTCAATTTGAGCACACTATAGTCCATGATAGAATATCCATTATTTGTTTTGCACTGAACCCATCATTGTATTTATACAGGTGGTAGTTTTATCCCAGACTTGTGCACATGAAAAATTTTACATGCACCTACTACATCTTCTGCTTTCATAGACAGAAACAAAATTGGCTATCATTTATTCCTTGATTCTTTTTTGAACATCAGGGATGAAGGTGAGAGTTTGAATATGTGCCTGTGGAAAATAGATAACAGTTCCTAGGTTTCTTGTTTAATTTTTTTTAATGCTTATTTATTTTTGACAGCGAGAGAGAGACACACAGTGAGAGCAGGGGAGGGGCAGAGACAGAGGGCAACAAAGAATCCGAAGCAGGCTCCAGGCTCCGAGTTGTCAGCACAGAGTCCGACACCGGGCTCGAACTCACCAACCGTGAGATCATGACTGAGTCGAAGTGGAAGGCTTAACTGACTGAGCCACCCAGGTGCCCCAACAGGTCCTAGTTTTTAATTAACTGTAAAATCCAAAATATGACAACTGCTGCCTGAGTGGAAGCATTGGTAGGAGACTGTTCTTATAAGGTAGTATCCATGCATATAATATAACTAAGATTTGATACAAATATCAGAGATAGAGTGAAGAATCTGCTATCGTCAAATTCATGAAATTTAGAATTTAGCAATTACTGATTCTATTTATTAAACACACACTATTTGCCAAGCGAGGGGATATCAAGGGACCAAGTGGTCTATGTAGGATAATTCCCTTATTTTCCACAAGCACGTGAGGCATAAGTCTTAATTACTACATTTTTACCAATGATCAAATAGGGCCATGAAAGGGTAAAGAACTTGTCTGAATTCACACAAAGCCGAAGTGTATTGTATGTAGCACAGATTAAGAATATTACCAAATACGTTCAAGGGAATGTGTTTCATTTAAGGTAGATAGAGAGGCCTAGATAGAGAGGAATTTGCAAGTTCTGTTTAATGATGACGATGATGATGATTTTCTGTTTTTATCGTTGTATATTCAAAATATGTAAGTACTTTGTTGTGTGTGCATTTGGGTATATACATACGTATGACATGGCTGCATAGATTAGCATACATTTATGCTGTACAGAGTAGAGAGGAGGGACACAAAAACAACTATGGAAAATGAATAAATAAAGTGGATCAAATATGGAAAGTGAACAAATACAGAAAACAATAAGGCAAAGCAAAATTTTGTATCTAGTTATTAATAAATTGAGCAGTACTATTAACTCCCTGCCAAAAGTGAATTGGCTGTAATAATTAGAATGACAGCTATTTAGAAATCACAAGTTTATAAAGTGCTTGAAGATGCAGACAACATTTGTTTCTGTCAGTTCACAGCCAACTTTTCTTTTTTAATTTAACTTAATTAATTTAATTTTATTTTATTTTAGAGACAGAGCGCGAGCAAGTGGAGGAGAAGGGGAAAGGGGGGCAGAGAAAGAATCCCAAGCAGGCTCCGTGCTGTGAGCAGAGCCTGACACGGGGCCAATCACATGGCCCTCGGATCAGGACCTGAGCAGATATGAAGGACGCTCAACTGACGGAGTCACCCAGGTGCCCAACACAGCAAACTTCTGAATCAAGGCAAATAAAAATTGGCATAATGTTTTATGTATTAACAGACTAATCATCTAAATCAATAAAATGCAGATTATTTTACAACTTAGAGCATGTGGTTTTGGAGATATAATAATGTCAATGATACGTCTAGACTGATGTCTGTGAGGTCATTGATACAGCATTTTGTCCCCTAAAATGTCCGTATCAATGTAATTGAGAAGTAGTGACATGTAAACAAGTTTCATGGATTCCCATCTAAAATTAGATGGCAATTTCTGTTGAGGCCATGGTAGCCACAGGCTGAGTGCTGTGCATTACAGTTTTATAGTTTAACTATAATTAATTTAAACGTCAGACCCAGTTCTTTAAAACAGTGACAATTTAAGGAAACATCGCTTTATAACAAAATGCATTTCATAAATATCAAGCTGTGAAAGACTCAAAGTTTAAGAATGTCTAATAATTTGCCATTGAATATAAAAATCCACAAAAGTCAAATCATCAATGAAAGGTCACACCCGTTCTAGATTTATTTTTTTTAACGTTTTTATTTATTTTTGAGACAGAGACAGAGCATGAATGGGGGAGGGTCAGAGAGAGGGGGAGACACAGAATCTGAAACAGGCTCCAGGCTCCAAGCAGTCAGCACAGAGCCCGACGCGGAGCTCGAACTCACAGACCGCGAGATCGTGACCTGAGCCGAAGTCAGACGCCCAACTTACTGAGCCACCCAGGCGCCCCTAGATTTAGAATACATACCTCTATACCCGTGGTGTGACTTAATTACTTCTTCATATTTCTTTTACCTTCTAATTCTTTTAGAAACAAACCAATTAATATGTTGTGCAAACCAGTGCAAAACATTCCAAGGCCGGGAGTTAGTTTCACCCTCTGGTCTAAAGCTGCTATTGATACTTTGAGCAAGTTTTATGGAACTTGGTGGCAGCAAATCCTCTCTCCCTCAACGGAAGATGGAACGACTTATTCTTGCTTTTCCAGGATCCCCTTCCCTAGGGAACAGGCACAGGACCCGGACTCTCCACTCAGCCTCACTTGCCCAAATTTGGAATTGTGAAACCATGACAAGAAGAAGAATAACGAAGAATTAATTCAGTGTTTGTGGTACTGGAGAGTTCATGGTGCTCTGTAAATAAACTATTCGTATCCTATATAAAGGTGCCTTTTCTATTCAGACAGAGTCACCAAAATATGTTCCAGAAGAAGGGAGGGATCCTAGACCACAGCCGTGGCCTGCTGGGTAAGAGCTCTTATTACCAGGCTAATCAAAAGGGATAGTTCGTGGATAGGGAGAATCTCCTATTCTAAAATATCTACCTCAAGAGAAAGAACTAGATCATCTCTTCCTATAAACAACGCTTAGTGTATTAGGAAAAAAAAAAAAAGGCTCCTTTCATCAACTTGTATTTCTTTCCATAATAGTTCTACGCTTCAGATCTTGGCCAAATAGATATTGTAAGCCAGAGATGTGTTCCCAGAAACTTTTTTCTAGTTATCATCAATTCACAGGATTGTTTTGAACTCTCAGGTAATTTTGTGTTTTTAAAATTTTCTGTCACCCTTTATGAAATGTGTGCAAATAGCAGCTGGGCTATTATTTTAATGCACACTGAAGCACACACAATTCATTTTTATGAAACAAAAAGCCACAGAAACATTGGCATCCTTGCTTTTTCCCTTGCCTCTGCCTATAATCTTAAAATGATGTCAAGCTATTGGAGGGGAAAAATTTGCAGTTATGTTGTCTAAGCCATTTTGTCATCACATTTCCAATTATGGGAGAAAAACTTAGTTGAGTTATCATCAGAAATGCAGGCTTTTAATAGATGTGCCAGCAGAAGCACTTTGGGGATTAATTTTTATAGCTGTCATTAGTTGCCACGGGACCTATCTATGGAAATCTTCCATTTATATAGGAAGCATGGCTGAAGAGAATCCAGAAATTTGAAAACCCATAATATGAGGATTGTTAAGTTACCAAAAGGATGATCATAAAAGCTTAAAGTTTTGGATATATTTTTGAAATATATTCATATTATCCTGCTAGACAAAAAAAATACCATAAAAGGAGAAAAATATTTTTGGTGGTAACTTTCTATCAGCACATAACATGTTCTAAATGCTTTTGCTAGAGTTGCTTGGAAAACTCTGATGACAAATATATTTGAGTATTTTTTTAATGTTAATGTAGGGATCTGGGTACTTTCTGGGCTATCAGCTTACAAGGAAGGCATCATGTCTGCATTTAAGGATGCAAAATCAAAGAGCTCCGTAAGTAACCATGTACTGAGTCTGTTAGGAGATTTAAGGTGCATCGCTTGATAACATGGAAAGCAGAGGTAATAATTAGATATGAGAATAACATGTATCTGTGTAAAAAGACAAAACAGAGGTGAAATATGTCATTGGTTCTGACAAGAAATATGTAGTCAGTTGTTAAATAAGGCAAACACCAGTGAAGGTTTAGGACTCCATTTCCTTTCTCTTTCAGGGAAGGGAGATGAACAGAGGAGAGGCTGTCCGTGAATTGTTGGAAGTGTTTCACTCTGTAGCCGGCATATAAGGTAGTGAAGTTACATACATATGTTACAAACAGAGGGTAGTAGATGGACACTTTTGTCAGCATTTAGTTTTCCCAATTAGTGATATCAAATTTGGTGTGTTGGTATGGATTATTACATATTTTCCTTATTCCCCCCCCCAAAAAGACACCCCACAGCCTTTTAATTATTGTTACTATTGCCAAGATATACTCTGAAGATTTTAAACTAAAGTTTTGCTTTTGCACACTTTTTTTTTCTTTCTTTTCTAATGTCTCTCACACATTAAGCCAGTGCAGGTATTGCCCCAGGAAAAATGATGATCCAATCTGATAAAGAAATTACTTCTCAGTTTTGAATTTCAATGTATATTTTTTTAAGCCCTTGGCAGGAATGGTAGTGCTTTTGATATGCTATTTCTTATTTGGTGTATTTATTTTCAATTCAAAAAGAAGAGCATGGCATATTGAGATGAAACTCAGAAGGCCTCAGACTAGATGGCTCTCAAAGCAGAAAATTGAGGAGAATTCTTCATCACACCATCATTTTCTCACCTAAAAGAGTAAATAGTTTATCTTCCAAGCATGTGTGGGAGGAGTGTGAGATACAGGGGTCTTGAGTTGAATTTAGACTTAGTGAATATAACCGTTACAACCCCCTTTGATTCATTTAGTAGAACCCAAAGAAATGGGCAAGGGTATGAATGGAAATTCATAGTCAAATTGGAAGTATCATGCAACAGATGAGGTTTTTGCTTCCTTTACAAGGTAAAACCTAGAGAGGATGCACAATCGGTTAAATTAGGGTGAAATGCTGAAGGAAAAGAATGCCACATTCTGAATGTGGTGCAAGACTACATCTTAAGCTTTTCCATGTCTGTCGTAGATGGCAGAAATAAGGTGGTGATAATAGGGTGGTGATGATAAACAGAAATGTCTAAATGTCTGATATCTCTTTTGTAATCCCTCCAACCACTCTTTAGAATATGGATGTTTAGTGTCCTTATTTGCAGATGAAGATATTTTGTCATAGGGAGACTAAGAGAAAGCCTTTGAAACAGTAGAATCTTTGACTTTAGGATAAGAAAAGACTCAATGGGAAGAAATTGTCAATAGCTGGTCATGATAGAGGTATCGGCGGCAGATGCGACAAAAACGTTGTATCAGGATTCTCACACAGAGTCGTGACAGTAAGGCTTTCCTTTCCAGGAAGCAACTTTATTGGTACCAGCCCGGCTCAGTTGGGTTCATACCTGAAGAACTGAGCTCCAAATGCCACGTGGTGTAGTTTTTTATATATTTTCTACTTCTTTGTCTCCCATATAGGGTAACACACAAAACATGCAGTCTGATTAAATGGCCTCATGTTACAAGGTCGTGAGGGATGTTGTCACGTACGTATGTACGAGTATAGCCAGGTTGCCTTGCGGTGTTTTGTTTGTTTGGTTTTTTTCCCTTTCCTTAGGGAGGGGACCCTACCACAACTTAATACTTAATATTGGATAAGCACCTCATATTTTTAAATGACAAAGATTCATTTCTCACTATAAATTCCTGTCCTTACGGGTTAAGAGAAGATGTCTCCTTGTTGCAATCATTTCGGAAACTGATAGGGCAGCAACAGCCATTTTGCATGCTAACAGTTGCTATGGTAGAGAGAAAAAAGTAAAAATGTGCATGGATGATCTTGCATTGCACTTAAATGCACAGACCTATAATAGGCATAGGTAATTAAAGTGTTCCATAAGTGATACGTTATTAATGCACCTACTGGTCATTTATTAATTAAGCATGTGGTCCTAACCTACCACAACGTGTTCCAGGAGGTGAAATTCTATTGAATCTCCAGAAAACAGACAGCCGGAAGTATTTGACAAACCATATTCCACCCTTTTGGTTGCTACAGATTTTGCTCAATTTCTTCTCTGGATAAAAACAGACTCCCTGTTACTCCGTAAGAGTGAGAAGTCAATTTCCCTAGCCTGTCGCCATGTCAAGCACCGAGTCCTGTATCTTTGTGAGGTTTCTCCGTCTCCATTATTTTCCCCTGTCACATATGAACTGGCTGCTGGAGAATATTGCTTTGTTGGTGTCAGAGCAACTTTTTCAGCCTTCTTGTCCCTGTGGAATAGCAAAGGGTTAAAGGTCATTTTAACCTTCAAAGAGTCACAAACTCACAAAACTCTTCATTTACTTTCCATAACCAATGTAGCGACCTGCCCAGCTTTCTTCATGGTAACAAGTAGTTTTATCACCTCCCTCTTACTAGTTATTCTGTTTTTTCAGGCAATATATCCTGGTAAGATAAACACACACTTTGAATTCAATATGACTTCATACCAAGTATGTATTAATTCAAGTATAAATAAATAGAACATATCTAAAGATGCACTTGTGATGAGCACCTGCGGTGCTGTTGTAGGAAAGTGTTGAATACCTGAAACTAATATCACATGTATATTAGCTAACCACAATATAAATAAATTAAAAAATATTTTTAATGTTTATTTTTGAGAGAGAAAGAGAGCATGAGTGGGAGAGGGGTAGAGGGAGAGGGAGACACAGAATCGGAAGCAGGCTCCAGGCTCTGAGCTGTCAGCACAGAGCCCAACATGGGGCTCCAACCCATGAACCGTGAGATCATGACCTGAGCTGAAGTCGGATACCTAACAAACTGCCACCCAGGAGCTCTTAAATAATTTTTTTTTTAAAGCAATGGCTTGGAAATAACTCTGAGTCTTCTCTCATGCTATGTGGCATCATGTTCCTTCTTCTATGAGTATTGCACTCAGTCTGTGACTTTCTAGTTGCTTTTTCTCTATTTGAGGTATGAATGTGTCTGTTTCCAAGTAGTCACCTTCAAGTATGAAGGTGTGCTGGGGGTGATTTGCTGTGAGGATGATATTTATCATGATGGGGATGTTTTTTTCTCATCTCTGTTCGTCTCACCTATTTTAGGGATAAGAATCTTAGTTTGATCTGAGAAGTTAGCCAAACAGCGATTATTTAGATCGCCTTCTTCCTATATCAAATATGCTGACAATTGGTCGATAATTTACATGGTTATTATACTATGATTACTATGTTATTATACTATGATTATACTATGATATCAATGTGACTCTAGGCATATTGTTCTAATTATTAGATTTTTTCCCCCAGTTCACTGGGTGACACTATCATAAGTTCTCTAGAAGCAAAGATAAAGGTCAATTTTAATGACACCACATAATTAGATACTCATATTATCCCTTTTCACCCAACAAAACAAAGTTATGCCCCTAATTCTCTTTCCTCTTAATATGATATATTTGCACAAGTAATATCCTGGGTTAGAAGGTTAGGACTATTCTATACAAACCACCTGATTGTCAGCTTGAACACAGGATACCAGACTAAACTGGTCAGTCTTGTTTCTTCTAGAAGGCGCATAAGGCCCTTAAAACAACAGAAACCTGATAAACCTAGAAAAGATGCCTCAACACACCTGCATGAGCACATTATCCTAGCCGATGTGATACATCGGAAGTGCCGGATTTAATATACATCTGCTGGAGAAAATTAAAATGAGTTTGTTATTTAATTAGAAAACAGAGGCTGTAATTTTCTGCTCAGGTTGTCAAGAACCCAGCCAACTTTAAAGAGAAGAGAAAGCACTTTAAGAGAAGATGCGTTTTAAAGGTAACACAGCAAGTGGTTCAACTAGCACGGACATAAACACATTGAATGGGTTTGATTGAGCAACTTCCTTGGGGAAATCCCGGCTTTCAGTTCTCCCGTGGTCTTCAAACACTTCGAGTTTAGAGGTCAGAGAGAAGAAAAACTTAGCACTCAATTAAAGGAATCATCGTTGTCTTCGCAGCTGGGAGTACGTGAACCAGTGCACTGACATTTACAAATCCTTTGATTGCTGGAGATGATCAGGTGAAGTTGTTAGCCAGACAAACTCTTCTTGTTTCATCTTAGCGACTGGAAGCAAAACGGCCACGGGCGTCACACTCATTCTTCACAGAGAAACACAAAGGGACAGAGGTAGGACACGCACACAGCTCTACATTCCTCAGAAGAGGAATGTAAGTGAAAAAAAGTAACTTGCTAAACCTTTTGTCATTTCTTTAAAACTGCCACAGTCGATCATTTCAATACAGAACTTATTATGAGATAACACTTTACGAACTTTTCTTAAAAAGGAGATACAAAAGGCAGATTTTGTAGGTCTAGAAAATATATGCGTAACAGAAAGGCTGACAAACCCTAAATTAAGAAAATAATTCCTATAGTCTAACTTTGACAGTTAAATTTAAGAGACCGATAACCCTGGCATTTCTTCCCACTTACATTCTCAGCCTCAGAGATAATTGGAGGCAAGAGAGATTTAACTATTCTAAGTCTTTCTCCTCTGAGAATTGCCTTCCTCTGTAGCACTCTCTCCTTTCCTTTTTCTTCCCAATTTACTGTCACTCCCGGGTACATATAGCCTGTTTAAATATGTGTCAGGAAAATATGCATCAGTGATTTAATCCTTGTTGTGAATATAAGCCAGGCTCTTATTTCTCCTAGCAAATATTGGCCTTTTAGTCTCTAATCTGCTTGTGGAATAAAGAAGTCAGTTGAATTCCGGGATCCACGGAAAGATTGCTGGGAAAACATATGGGAATATTGACGCGTAGATATAACACTTCTAACACCGTTTGGTTAATTACACACAAGACCAGATCTGTCCACATAGGAAAAGCAGGTCTAAGCTGATTTCTTCATTAACAGCAGAAATCTGGGCATGCTGCTGCGAAGAGAATGCAGACAGGAAGTGTCAGCTCTACTTACTGGAAGACATGTACCAAGGAGTAGACACAAAAGGCAATCACCTCGACAGCCTTCATTAAGAAATTAACTGGGCTGACTTTGAAAGTGTCCATTGAAAGCCCAAAAGTTAATAAATCAAAGCAACAAAGTAGGGTAGGAAGTGCCTTCTTAGGTATCCTATCTGGCTTAAGCCCCTGGCTTTCCCACTTACTAATTTGTGAGAAACATGGCAAATTATTTAGCCCCTCTTTGTGCAAGAGTTATTTCCCTTGCAATAACTTGGAAGGTTGTTAGGTGAATGCGATGTGATCACACATAAGCATGCCTCTCATATACTCTTTGCTAATTCACAAATTTTCTTCCCATTCCCTGTTTAAATTGGGCTTATATTTAAACATGAAGCAGATGAAGAAACAAGTTTTATAGGAACTGCTTTCTAATACTAAGAAGCATTACCCTGTTAATGTAGCCTTGGTCATATAGGCAAAGTCATACTTTAGTGTTTCAGTGAATATGCCAAAGATTTCATTGGTCTCTTTTATTTTACTGAAATTTAATTACAATTTGTGTCATGGATAGGAACATAGCTCAATTTTCATACCCATAAAAGCTCTGAAACTATTAAGATTAATTTTGTTTATTTTTAGTCATCTTTATCGTAAAAACGTATCGTTTCAAAACTGACAGATTGATGTGAGTATATTTATTCTTATGAATTTTAACAACTGAGTATAAATCTATAACTGCTAAACTGTTATCACTAGCACAATAAGACTATACAGAAAAAAATCAGAATTTGTCTTTTTCCCACTGCTTACAGAAGATGTAGATATACACCATTTCCAGGCCCTTCCTAATAATTGTATCCAGGTTTGCTTCTGGGTAAAGCTTTGTTGTTTGAAATGGGACTTTGGTTTCTAGAAGGCAAAAAGCGAAATCTTCCCTTTGCCAAAAATGTTGTTTTAGGTATAGATAACAACCCAGTCCTATGCCAATCAACACATGGGATTTTCATGCCCATAGATATGGCTAAGGTTAGACCAATTAATGCAAAGTTCAATATTCAGATATAGACAAGAAATCTTATAGCTCTAATTGTTAATGGCAGCAGAATTGTAACCATGTATGTAGCCACACAATTAAAAAGTCAAGCCACCGTAACAGGGCAAAGAACATTAGAGAATTGGAGTTAATTCCTTTACTGAACATGCCTGAAGACAGCCCTTCTACTAGATTTTCCATTTGCAATACCCTGATAAATTCACTTACTCTATAAGCCAGTTTGAGGCTGGTTTTCTGACACTTGCAATTGAAAGAATTCTTCACCCAGCTCAAATTTAATAACACTTTCCTCGACTTTATTCTGAAACTGTTTTTAGAAATTTTATTCTTTTTTTCATATCATTTCCATGGTTTTCAACAAGTTAAAGTCTGTACTTGTAAACTTGCTTTTCAAGGGCATTAACAACCTGATTCTAGTTACTTTCCACCTTCTGCTCTTTTATAGAAAAGCTTTGCTTCAGCTGAACTATTCTATCAACATCTCCAGCACACGTCAGGCACACTCCCCTTTTAACATTTTTCACTTCCTCTAGCACATAGTCCTGTATCTGTGTCTTCTTAAAAGACTTTTCTCCCTCAAATTCCAGCCCAAGCCCCTTTGTATAAATATTCCACTAATGTCTTTTGTTCATACTGGATCTTTTCCAGATACATGGCACTAATTATACGCATAGCATATTGGTGAAATTCCGCTTCACCTAGAACAATTCTATGTATGTCAAAACTACTTTTGTAAAATTATTTAATTTGCATGTGTGTGTTTTCGGGATCCATTTGAAATGCAAATTGGAGTCTGTGTCGATGCTGCTAATGAAATGACTTTCTAAAATTTCATATGGTTCTCATACGTTTTGACACTACGTGAGTTTTGTTGTAAGCATTTCCCCCTAATTCTGTAAATATTTATTAAGAATTTAGGGTCAGTCTATGCACACTGTCAGTTGTGGTAGCACATCGGCAAACGAACAGAGTCTCTGCTTTCATTGTCTAGTGGAGAAGGAATAGAAAAATTAAATAACAGAAATCAGGAAAATAAGTCAGTTGACTAAGCTGTTCATTGGGATGGGGGAGACTTCTCTAGGACAGGGTGACTACATGTCTCCTTTGCCTAGGAAACTTCTGGGATAGTCCTGTTGTATTGGCATTCCATCTTTGTCATAATGTATTTCAGATTTTAATGTTAACATAAAATATTGCAGCTAAAATTTGCATTAGAGTAAACTAAGGTGGATTTGGCAAACTTCTTTGCCATCTAGTCATTCATCACGGCTTACTGTTTGTAACATAGTTTAATCTGAAACAAGACTGATAGTAACTCTGTTTTTGTGAGACTTTCACAATCTATCTTATACCTTCCCTAATAGACAGCATGCTGGCTTTCATGTAAAAAAAAAAACGTAGAGTACTCAGACATTCACAATTATGACAGAGAATTCTTTCTAGTCTTGGCCAGTAATAGAGGAAATATTCAATACTACAGCCTGCCAGACATTGCCTGTACCAGCCAGCTTTGCCTCCGCTGATGCCTTAGCCTTCCAGCAAAACTAAGCTTTCATGTCAATGCAGTCAGTGGGAAATGTGGAAAATTCAAGATTAAGAATATAGAAAGCATGTGCAACAAGTGGAGTCTGAAGAGTGCAGCCAGAGACCCACAGAGAGTAGCCTGTGCAGTGAAATAGTTCAGGTAATACACAGTGAAAGTATATGTAGCTTGATTCATCATGTTTTATTTATTTTATAATTTTATGTATTTATTAATTGCCTATGCATTTTGCAATAAAAGCTTTAAATAAAAGCAATAAAGCTTTCAGCAGCAGTGGTCAAAAAAGTAAATATCTAATAAAAAATAAGAAGAACTGAACTTTCATTCTTCTAGAAAGCAGATAATGAATCTATAACGTGCACAAAATACAAGTTGGATTTACTTTCCACAGTGGAGTTACAGTGTTTATTACTAATGATACGAAAAGCATCAGACACAACCCTGCTGACAAACATCAGCATCTGTTTTAAAATTAGTAGATGCTTTAACAAGATGTTATAAAAAATGTACATGTAGAGTTTTTTAAACATCTAGAGTTTCAGAAGATGCATTTACATTTTATTCTATGAAGCATGGCTTTGCATTTAAATCAAATGTATTTCTAAACTAATTTTGTTCATTTTGGATTCCAGAGTGTCCTAGGTAGAAATAAAAAGTGCTATTTTTTGGCTCTGTTAGCAAAAGAGAGAGTTCATAAACAGGTAAGTGATACTAGTGTCATTAAATGCTTTGAATAAAATAATTCTAATAATGTTTTAATTTGGTTTTTGAAACAGCTCATGAAATCCAAGTAACATGTTTAGAATTTTGGTCTTTTTTAAGTTTATTTATTTATTTGAAGAGAGAGGTTGAGTGAGGGAGGAGCAGAGAGAGAGGGAGAGAGAGAATCCCAAGCATGCAGGGCTTGAACCTACCAAATGTGAGATCATGACCTGAGTCGAAACCAAGAGTTTGACACTTAACTGACCAAGCCACCCAGATGCCCCTAGAATTTTAGACTTTGAAAAGATTAAATTCACTTTATTGTAAATGTTATTATAAACTCAGTTGAAAAAGCATACATAGTTATTTTTGTATTGATATTATGAAAACAAATTTTAGGTGAGCATGGTGTTGGGTTAAAAACATGGCTCCTGTTAAATTAAAAAACAACTTGTGATATTTGTCTTTCTGCCTGACGTATTTCACTTAGCATAATACTGTCTAGCTCCAACCACAATGTTGCAAATGCAAGATTTAATTCTTTTTCATGGTTGAGTAATATTCCAGTGTGTGTGTGTGTGTGTGTGTGTGTGTGTGTGTGTGTGTGTGTGTTCGTGTGTACCATATCTTCTTTATCCATTCATCAGTTAATGGACACTTCAGCTGTTTCCATAGTTTGGCCCTTGTAGATAATGGTGCAATAAATATTGGTGGGGATGTATCCCTTCGAGTCAGTATTTTTGCATTTATTTATTTATTTATTAAAATTTCCATCCAAATTAGTTAGCATATCATGCAACAATGATTTCAGGAGTAGATTCCTTAATGCCCCTTACCCATTTAGCCCATCCCCCCTCCCACAACCCCTCCAGCAACCCTCAGTTTGTTCTCCATATTTATGAGTCTCTTCTGTTTTGTCCCCCTCCCTGTTTTTATATTATTTTTGTTTCCCTTCCCTTATGTTCATCTGTTTTGTCTCTTAAAGTCATAATATGAGTGAAGTCATATGATTTTTGTCTTTCTCTGACTGACTAATTTCACTTAGCATAATACCCTCCAGTTCCAACCATGCAGTTGCAAATGGCAAGATTTCATCCTTTTTGATTGCTGATTAATACTCCATATATATATATCACATTTTCTTTATCCATTCATCCATCGATGGGCATTTGGGCTCTTTCCATACTTTGGCTAGTGTTGATAGTGTTGCTATAAACATGGGGATGCATGTGTTCCTTTGAAACAGCACACTTGTATCCCTTAGATAAATGCCTAGTAGTGCAATTGCTGGGTCATAGGGTAGTTCTATTTTTAGTTTTTTGAGGAACCTCCATACTGTTTTCCAGAGTGGCTGCACCAGCTTGCATTCCCACCAACAATGCAAAAGAGATCCTTTCTCCACATCCTCGCCAACATCTGTTGTTTCCTGAGTTGTTAATGTTAGCCATTCTGACAGGGGTGAGGTAGTAATCTCATTGTGGTTTTGATTTGTATTTCCCTGATAATGAATTATGTTAGCATTTTTTTTTCATGTGTCGGTTGGCCATCTGGATGTCTTCTTTGGAGAAATGTCTCTTCATGTCTTTTGCCCATTTCTTCACTGGATTATTTGTTTTTTGGGTGTTGAGTTTGATATGTTCTTTATAGATTTTGGATGCTAATCCTTTATCTGATATGTCGTTTGCAAATATCTTCTCCCATTCTGTCGGTTGCCTTTTAGTTTTGCTGTTTCCTTTGCTGTGTAGAGCTTTTTATTTTGATGAGGTCCAGTGGTTCATTTTTGCTTTTGTTTCCCTTGCCTCTGGAGATGTGTTGAGTAAGAAGTTGCTGCAGCCAAGATCAAAGAGGTTTTTGCCTGCTTTCTCCTAGAGGATTTTGATGGCTTCCTGTCTTACATTGAGGTCTTTCATCCATTTTGAATTTATTTTTGTGTATGGTATAAGAAAGTGGTCCAGGTTCATTCTTCTGCATGTCGCTGTCCAGTTTTTCCAACACCACTTGCTGAAGAGACTGTGTTTATTCCATTGGATATTCTTTCCTGCTTTGTCAGAGATTAGTTGGCCATACGGTTGTGGGTCCATTTCTGGGTTCTCTATTCTGTTCCCTTGATCTGAGTGTCTGTTCTTGTGCCAGTACCATAATGTCTTGATGATTACAGCTTTGTAGTATAGCTTGAAGTCTGGGATTGTGATGCCTCCTGCTTTGGTTTTCTTTTTCAAGATCGCTTTGGCTATTCGGGGTCTTTTCTGGTTCCATACAAATTTTAGGAATGTTTGTTCTAGCTCTGTGAAGAATGCTGGTGTTACTTTGATAGGGATTGCATTGAATATGTAGATTGCTTTGGGTAGTATCGACATTTTAACAACATTTGTTCTTCCTATCCAGGAGCATGGAATCTTTTTCCATTTTTTTGTGTCTTCTTCAATTTCTTTCATAAGCTTTCTATAGTTTTCAGTGTATAGATTTTTCACCTCTTTGGTTAGATTTATTCCTAGGTACTTTATGGTTTTTCATACAACTGGAAATGGGATCGATTACTTGATTTCCCTTCTGTCACTTCATGTTGGTGTATAGGAATGCAACCGATTTCTGTGCATTGATTTTATATCCTGCAACTTTGCTGAATTCTTGAATCAATTCTAGCAGTTTTTGGTGGAATCTTTTGGGTTTTCCATATAAAGTATCATGTCATCTGTGAAGAGTGAAAGTTTGACCTCCTCCTGGCCAATCTGGATGCCTTTTATTTCTTTGTGTTGTCTGATTGCAGAGGCTAAGACTTCCAAAACTATGTTGAATAACAGTGGCAAAAGTGGATATCCCTGTCTTGTTCCTGACCTTAAGGGGAAAGCTGTCAGTTTTTCCCCATTGAGGATGATATTAGCATTGGGTTGTTCATATATGGCTTTTATGATCTTGAGGTATGCTCCCTTTATCCCTACTGTCTTGAGGGTTTTTATCAAGAAAGGATGCTGTATTTTGTCAAATGCTTTGTCTGCATCTATTGAGAGGATCATATGGTTCTTGTCGTTTCTTTTATTGATGTGATGAGTCACGTTAATTGTTTTGCAGATATTGAACCAACCCTACATCTCAGGTATAAATCCCACTTGGTCGTGGTGAATAATTTTTTTAATGTATTGTTGGAGCTCTTGGCTAATATCTTGTTGAGGATTTTTGCATCCATGTTCATCAGGGAAATTGGTCTATAGTTCTCCTTTTTAGTGGGGTCCTCTGTCTGGTTTTGGAATCAAGGTAATGCTGGCTTCATAGGAAGAGTTTGGAAGTTTCCTTCTGTTTCTATTTTTTGGAAGAGATTCAAGAGAATAGGTGTTAACTCTTCCTTAAATGTTTGGTAGAATTCCCCTGGAGAGCCATCTGGCCCTGGACTCTTGTTTTTTGGCAGATTTTTGATTACTAATTTGATTTCCTTACTGGTTATGCGTCTGTTCAAATTTTTTATTTCTTCCTGTTTCAGTTTTGTAGTATATATGTTTCTAGGAATTTGTCCATTTCTGCCAGTTTGCCCATTTTATTGTCATATAATTGCACATAATATTCCCTTATTATTGTTTTTATTTCTGCTGTGCTGGTTTTGATCTCTCCTCTTTCATTCTTGATTTTATTTATTTGGGCCCTTTCCTTTTTCTTTTTGATCAAACTGGCTAGTGGTTTATCAATTTTGTTAATTCTTTCAATGTACCAGCTTCTGGTTTAATTGATTTATTCTACTGTTTTTTAGGTTTTGATAGCATTAATTTCTGCTCTAATCTTTATTATTTCCTGTATCCTCCTGGTTTTGGGTTTTATTTGCTGTTCTTTTTCCGGCCATTTAAGGCGTAAGGTTAGGTTGTGTATATGAGATCTTTCTTCCTTCTTTAGGAAGACCTGGATTCCTATATACTTTCCTCTTATGACTGCCTTTGCTGCGTCCCAGAGGTTTTGGGTTGTGGTGTTATCATTTTCATTGGCTTCCATATACTTTTTAATTTCCTCTTTAACTGCTTGGTTAGCCCATTCATTCTTTAGTAGGATGTTCTTCAGTCTCCAAGTATTTGTTACCTTTCCAAACTTTTTCTTGTGGTTGATTTCAAGTTTCATAGCATTGTGGTCTGAAAATATGCACGTTATGATGTGAATCTTTGTGTACTTACTTAGGGCTGATTTGTGTCCCAGTATATATTCTATTCTGGAGAACATTCCATGTGCACTGGAGAAGAATGTATATTCTGCTGCTTTAGGATGAAATTTTCTGAATATATCTGTTAAGTCCATCTGGTCCAGTGTGTCATTCAAAGCCATTGTTTCCTTGTTGATTTTTTGATTAGATGATCTGTCCATTGCTGTGAGTGGGACATTGAAGTCTCCTACTATTATGGTATTACTATTGATGAGCTTCTTTATGTTTGGGATTAATTGATTTACATATTTGGGTGCCACCACATTTGGTGCATAAATGTTTACAATTGTTAGGTCTTCTTGGTGGATAGACTCCTTGATTATGATACAATGCCCTTCTGTATTTCTTGATACAGTCTTTATTTTAAAGTCTAGATTGTCTGATATAAGTAGGGCTATTCCAGCTCTCTTTTGTTGACCATTAGCATGATAGATGGTTCTCCATCCCCTTATTTTCAATCTGAAGGTGTATTTATGTCTAAAGTGGGTCTCTTGTAAGCAGCATATAGATGGTTCTTGTTTTCATATCCATTTTTTTACCCTATGTCTTTTGATTGGAGTATTGTATCCATTGACGGTTAGAGTGAGTACTGAAAGATATGAATTTATTGCCATTATGATGGTTGTAGAGTTGGAGTTTCTGGTGGTGTTCTCTGGTCCTTTCTAATCTTTGTCAGTTTTGGTATATATATATATAATATATATATATTATATATATATATTATATATATATGAAATATATATACGAAATACATATATGAAATATATATACGAAATATATATATATATATATGTATATATATATATATATATGTATATACATATATATATATATAAAATTTTTTTTCATCTTTTCTCCCCTTAGAAAGTCCCCCTTAAAATCCTTGCAGGGCTGGTTTAGTGGCCACAAACTCCTTTAATTTTTATTTGTCTGGGAAACTTTTTATCTCTCCTATTTTGAATGAAAGCCTTGCTGGATAAAGAATTCTTGGTTGCATATTTTTCTGATTCAGCACATGGAATATATCCCACCACTCCTTTCTGGCCTGCCAAGTTTCTGTGGGTAGGTCTGCTGCAAACCTGATCTGTCTTCCCTTGTAGGTTAGGGACTTCTTTTCCCTTGCTGCTTTCATAATTCTCTCCTTGCCTGAGTATTTTGTGAGTTTGACTACGATATGCCTTGATGATGGTCGGTTTTGTTGAATCTAATGGGGGTCCTCTGTGCTTCCTGGATTTTGATGTCTGTGTCTTTCCCCAGGTGAGGAAAGTTCTATGATTTGCTCACATAACCCTTCTACCCCTATTTCTCTGTCTTCCTCTTCTGGGACCCCTATGATGTTGTTCCTTTTTAATGAGTCACTGATTTCTCTAATTCTTAAATCATGCTCTTTTGCCTTCATCTCCCTCCTTTTTTCTGCTTCATTATTCTCTATAAGTTTGTCCTCTCTATTGCCGATTCTCTGTTCTGCCTCATCCATCCTTGCCGCCACTGCATCCATCCGTGATTACAGCTCAGTTAGAGCATTTTTAATTTCATTCTGGCTATTTTTTACTTCTTTTATCTCTGCAGAAAGGGATTCTAATCTATTTTCGACTCCAACTAGTATTCTTATTATTGTGATTCTAAATTTTGGTTCAGACATCTTCCTTGTATGTGTGTTGGTTAAATCCCTGGCTGTCATTTCTTTGTGCTCTTTCTTTTGGGGTGAATTCCTTTGTTTTTTTCATTTTGAGAGGAGAAAAGGAATTAATGAGGTAGAAAAATTAAAATTAAAAAAATTAAAATTAAAGAAATATTAAAATTAAAAATTAAACACACACACACCAAAAATCGAATACATGATGCTAAATCCTAGGTGTGGGTGTAGGTTTTGGTCTGCGTGTTTAAAGTGGTTTCAAAGATTAGAGAAAAAAAGGGGGAGGAGCAACAAAAAGGAAATCATTTGAGAATTTGAAAAAATGAGTACACTGAAGTAGACTAAAATGAGATGCTGGGAGTAAAATAGAATTTGAAAAAATATGCACAAAAGTAAAGAATATAGAGAAAAAATAAAGAAAAATACTTTTAATAAAATTAAAAATAAATATGATTCTTTTATTTTTATGTATTCAAGAAAAAGGAAAGAAAAAAAAGAGAAAAAAGATAAAAAAAGAAAGAAAAAAAGGAAATCATTTTACAAATTTGAAAAAGTGAATACACTGTAGTAGACTAAAATAAAATGGAAGTAAAATAGAATTTGAAAACATTTACATAAAAGCAAAAAATATAGTATAAAATGAAATAAAAATATTTTTAATAGACATTGAAAATAAAAATGAAGTTTTTCTCTTTCTGCATTCAATAAAAAGAAAAGAAACAAAAAAAAAGAAAAAGGAAGAAAAGGAAATCGTTTGAAAATTTGAAAAGGCAAATACACTGAAATAGACTAAAATAAAATGAGGGAAGTAAAATAGAATTTGAAAAAATTTACACAAAGGTAAAAAAATATAGTAATAGAAATTAAAGAAAAATATTTTTAGTAAAAATTGAAAATAAAAATGAAATTTTCTCTTTCTGTATTCAAGAAAAAGAAAAGTGTAAAAGAGAAAAAGAAAGAAAGAAAGAAAATTGTATAGATGAACCTGCTAACAGATTGAAGTAGGACTGAAATGATTTCGTTTTCCCCTAGGAGTCAGTCTATGTAGTGCTTTATAGTCCATAAACTAAGCTGGCGGTGAGAGTTGTGTTCTTCAAGACCGAAGTTGGCCCAGTTGGGCAGGGCTCAGTGTAACAGCTCCGCTCTCCACTAGATGGCGCTGCTATCCTAATGGGGTGGATGGTTGCGGTGCTCTTAGGTGCGTATGCGCATGCGTGGGAGCGAGAAAATGGAACCACCCAGGTACCTGGTCTGTTCTCCCAGATCAGCAGTCACACACCTGTCCTCTGTCTTCAACTTTCGTCCACTCCCCGCTTTTTCACTCTCCAGGTCCCGGGCAGTACCTCTCTCCCGAGGTTTGTCTCAGATGCGGCTGTTTTCCCCGGCCCCTGACTTCCGAAGGACTGTGGCTTTGACCCGCTCCGCCCCTCTGTGGGAGGGTCTCACCAAGCAATGGCCGAATGCCGGCTGCACCCAGGAATGCTTGCGGGACTCTGCTGCTGCCGGTGCCCTGAGACTGTGGCCAGGTGCCAGCCCGCCCCAGAAGAAGTTCGCGAGATAGCGTGGCAGCAGCATTTCAGGGATGATGGAAAATCGCAACACACATCTGGCACCAGGACTCACCCTTAACAACTTTGCCACAGCACCAGCGAATGTGGCCGTTTTCTGGGGTCTGCTGGGACCAGGTGGCTTCAACAGTTTCCACCAAATGTCCTTACAGCAGTGGAACCGCTTTTCCTCATGTGGCCCGAGAACCTCCCGGACCCCATTCTGTTCCTGAGGATTTGCCTTTCCCACCAGAGCACCACCAGGTATGGAGCTGGGGAGCTGCAGCCTCTGCACTCCCCCTGTTTACAGTCTTAATGGAATTTAAACCCTCTCCTTTCTCCTTTCTCTCTTTTTAGTTTAGTCCCTGCGGCTGTTTCCAATTTTCCACTTTCTCTCCAGCTGCTTTTGGGGAGGGGTGCTTTTCCCGTATTCTCCCCCCCCCAAGTCTCCATCCTCTCTCCGCTCACAAAAGCACCTCCCTTCCTGCGCCTTCTCACTTCCCAAGCTCACCAATCCGCGCCGCGTACCTGCTGAATTCTGTGGTTCAGGTTGTGCGATTGTTGTGTTAATCCTCCAATCGGTTTTCTCGGTGTGTAGGATGGTTTAGTGTTGGCCTGGCTGTATTTCATGGATGCGAGACACACAGAAAAACTTCCATGGTGTTCTGCCATCTTGGCTCCTCGTCAATATGTTCTCCTTCTTTGGATAAATGCCTAGTAGTACACTTGTTGGATCATAGGGCAGTTCTCTTTTTAACTTTTCGAGGAGCCTCCATACTATTTTCCAGAGTGACGGCACCCATTGGCATTCCCCCCAATAGTGCAAAAGGGTTCCCCTTTCTCCACATCCTCGCCCAAACCAAGAAACAGGCTTTCACTGTAGAGAACAAACTGATGGTTACAGAGGGGAGGTAGGTGGGAGGATGGGTTACATAGGTGATGGGGATTAAGGACTGAACTTACAGTGATAAGCACCGGGTGATGTATGGTAGTGTTGAATCACTGGACTGTCTCCTGGAAACTAATGTTACACAGTATCTTAACTAACTGGCATTTAAATAAAGACTAAAAACAAAACAAAACAAAAAAGACCATGGCGCACAAGTGGACTTCGAGTTAATTTCAATGAGTACAAAAAGCTGACACATTCCAAAAATTTAAATTAAAATTCTGGTTATCAAGATGAAGAAAAAAAAACCCAACAAAACGAATCTTGTTCTTTGCACAGAATCACTGAACTAGAGCTGTTTTGTGAGAAAGCAGATGTGGAACGTTAAAAAGAAATCAGAGTTTCAATTCTGGCATCATCTTGGATTTAGTTTGCCCTTATACTGTGCACAAATATAAACTGGACATAGTGTACGAGGCAATAGTTTTAAGACTTTATTAACAGGCCATACAGAGAATAGGGGATAAGGTAAAAAGGTGAGTCCTATGATGAACCCCCCTCCAGCCTTGGTGCACTTCTGGAGTGCAGCACAGAAGATCACTGGATGAACAAAGCCAATTCTCTGAGGCAAGGAGAAAGGGATTGGATTTGGGGGAGGATGAAGTGACTTGATTTTGTGGAGAATACATGTGATGATGGAACTGTATTGGAAAGAACCCCAGAAATATAACTCAAGTCCCTTGATGATGCTGTTGAATACTAACCTGTTTATGCAGAAGCTGGATTTCCACAAGGCCAAGCAAATACTGGTGGGCTGCACACTGAACAATTTTTAGGCCTTGCGTATGGCTGAAAAATATTCAAGTTTCAAGTAACAAGAGTAAATAGATCTTCTTTTATTTTATTAAAAAAATTTTTTTAATGTTTATTTATTTTTGAGAGAGACAGAATGTGAGCAGAGACACAGAGAGAGGGAGGCAGAATCTGAAGCAGGCTCCAGGTCTGAGCTGTCGGCCCAGAGCCTGACGCGGGGCTCGAACCCACAAACAGTGAGATCATGACCTGAGCTGGAGTCAGATGCTCACCTGACTGAGCCACCCAACTGCCCCAGAGATCTTCTTAAACACCCAGGACATTCGGGAGGTTTCTCATAATGACTGTGTTATAGGAGTAGGGCTAGACTAGCCTGGGAGTAGAGCCCTAGCCAAGCTTTAAAGTAGCAATAATAAAACTACCTACAAATAATTAACTGCTAACAAGAACAAAGCATGTAGTATTCAAAGAAAGAAAACAAAAAGCTACTACCAAACCATTAAAGTTCACGAGGGTAGGCATTTGGTAAAAAGTTAGCAATGTAGAGAAGGAAGAAATCATGACCCAAAAGCAAGTGGGGGAAAAACAAAAGAAGTGATAACAGAATTAGCAGATAGGATTTAAAAACACAGTATCCAAAATATATTCAATAGCATTAGCATAATAAATACATTCATATAAGCATATCTAGGCAAAGCAATGGAAAATACATAAACTAATCAAATGGAACACCTGCAGTTGAAAAGTACAGTAACTGAAATGAAAAATCTCTTGTACAGGCTTAAGAATTGATCGGACACTGCAGAAAACAATATATAGTGAACTTGATTTCCCAACAATATAAACTATGCAAACTTGAACACAGAAAACTGTAAGACTGAAAATAAAATATACAGTGACATGTGGAACAAAATATGTCTACCATCTGTAATTGGAATCCTGCAAATGGTGGGAGGGGGGAGGGGGGGAGAAAGGCATTTGAATAAATAATGACGGAAAAAGTTTCAAAGTCAATGAAATCATAGGGATCTAAAGAGATAATGTTTCTTGTACTTTGAGACGCTGGGATTTTTCTCTGTTCTGTTTTTGTTTTTGTTTTTGTTCATTTTTCATTTGGCTTCCTCGCATCGTGGCATACCCTCCCCCGTCTCACGTGGCCTGAGAGTTTGTCCCTTGAGATATTTTGAGCTTCGCTCATTTTAGCCTGCTTTCCTATTCAGGTTAAAAATCGGGCAGATTCTGCGTGGGGGCAACTTGTTTGTGGAGTTTCGTCTCTTAAACATCAAAAACTAGAGGATTCCATTCTGCTTTTCCAGACTGCCACATTCATACGTGGGGCCATAGCATTTGGCAAAGCTTAGTAGGGGAACAAACTGTGAGTTTTCTGTTCTTCAGGTTGCAAAAGCCCCCGCGGCTCAGAGGCAAGGTCCTTTGTTTTCTATTTTCCCTAGCAGAACACTTCTGTGATTGGCAGGGAACCAGATCCTTTGCCTACACACCAGAGCTGGAGGGAAGTTCCTTGGGGGATGAAAAGGGCCAATGGCCTCAGCTCAGCTAGGGAGTGCTGCTCTCTATCTGGAATTTTAGTTCGTCTAGCCTTCTTTGGAATCACAGCCATTCAATGTTTTTAACCAATTGGACCCTGTAATTTATTCTTTTTTTTGAGCTTTTTGCGTGGCTGTCTGTGTTTACTGGATGCGGTGGCTTTCTAGTATCTAGTATATCTCACTCAGAAGCAAGCGTCTGTCCAGGCATTTTTATATTACACCGGAATAATGTTAATAATTATTATAATCATTTTACGTCTCCAAAAAATTAAGTTTTTAATCTGTAAACATTATTTTAAAAAGACAAGGTGATTGAAAATGAACTAGAAAAGACTCAAATGCCCAGAACAAGACGAACTGATGGATAGCAATATATGCATGATACAGTCATTAAAAGAATAAAAAAATCGTTCAAATTCAAGATGGTTTTTTAAGTAGCAGAAGAGTCAGCCATGTTCTTTCCCTCTATGTTCTTTGCATCCAAAAGAAGAGCTTTTCTTTCCTCTGAACTAATACTGTAAACAGTGCCAAAGGGGTTATTCCTCCTCCTTTTGTTTCTTTTTCCCCAATCTGAAGGCTTCATTAGCAGGGGATCCAAAGGGGTTGTTTGTAAGGGAAGAACCCCATCCCAAAAGCTGACTGGACACACATTCCTCAGATAACTCATCAAGCACTTTTTCAACCATCTGCTTTTGTTTTTTTCTTTTTTCTTTTAGAGAGAGAGAAAGGACTTATGAGTGGGGGAGGGGCACAGGAAGGGAAAGAGAGAGTCTTGAACAGGCTCCATAGAGTGCAGTCCAACACAGGAGTCGATCTCATGGCCCTGCAGTCATGACGTGAGTCAAACTCAAGAGTCAGATGCTAACCTACTGAGCCACCCAGTGGCCCCCAGACCATCCACTTTTCCACCAGCAATGAGAATTTTCAGTTTCCTAGGGTTTTTTTCCTGCTATTATTCTTCCAGGGCTGGATTATTACCCACCTGGCCACATCCTAGAAGTAGAAGAGAAGAGTCTTTAGAAGTCCTTCCACTATCAAATGAGAATTCTACTGAATGTCCAATCACATCAAAAGTTTTGGGCCATTTGTTTATATCTTTTAATAGATATTTAAACTAACTAGCTTTCTTTATCAGTTGATCAGCTTAGTTTAAGAACTGTAATTTTGTAAACATTTAAGTAGAATGAGATTTTAATACTTGAGTGTTTTTTGAATAGTATGCATATATGATGACTCTTATGAGTAAATTATTTCCATTTCATTTCAAAGCTAAATAACATAAAAATTGTATTTTACTTTTTATAACCAGTCCATTGTAACAAAAGCAGCAACTGGAGTATTTATGAACAGTTCAGAATCAGAGATATTTTAAACTGCAAAGAACATTTTTGTCATATTTATGTGAGAAGGTAAATGTGAATATAAATCGATGATTATCTAACTACATATCAGTGAGTTATTAAAAAAAAAGGAATTAAGCCACAGAATTTGAATGCCATCCACTGAACAAATGCTTAAAACTGAAAGGAAATTGCATTTAATGATGCAAGCCTTTGTTATTTGGGAAATTATTTTCTTTTAAACGTTTTGTTTTGTGATAATATAAGCTATTAGGCATTACATAATGTTATTTTCATATCCTAAACATCTTTTTAAAATTCTATAAAGCAAGCAAGACATCCACATCTTTATAAGAACCAGATATTAAATATTCACTAGATTTTGATAAGATTGGCTCATTGAACGTTTGTATTATTCACCTAATGTGCCATACATTGTCACAGTTTATATGGGGAAATAAATATGACAGTTTGTCTTCTCCAAAGACTCATGGTCTTTTAGGCAAAAAAAGACAGAGAACATGCAACCGTAAAGGCATATGAGGAATGATAATAACATACATGTAGATGTATGCATAGGGCGAAAATACATTTGTCATGTAGGAATTGGTTGGATTTCCTGTGAGTCCGAGGAGAGGAGACTCTAAGTAAGAGAATACTTCATTGCACCTTGCAGCACATAAAGGACTTTTGCAAGCATTTAAGGAGCTAACCTTTAGGTGTCAGTTAAAACAAGGAGTCAAACTGAAAGTTTTTTATGGACCTGCAGGACTGGGGGCAGGGGCAGGGGATGTGAAAGGACTAAGGGTGGAGAAGTACTGAGTCAGAGCTGAGAAGAATGTTTTAGTCAAGGACCCCCCCCACCCCCAGTGAGATTTAAGCGCTGGTGCCTAAAAAGTGCCTCCGGTGAGCTCCCCACCCCTCAAATGGCTGCCATTGGCAGCAGGTGGGGTAGGAATACCATTAGGCATGTGAATGTGTATGAGCCAGTCTGGGAAGGCAGTGAATCCGTGCCCAATTCTTGCTGCAGAGGCTGTGGTGTGCAGGCCGTGCACCAACTCTGGCGAGGGAGGCAACTTCCCCCCATGAGTCCTGCCGGGCAATGCCTTGCAATTGCCTATGGTTGGTCCTGAAAGATCACTGACTGGATTTGGGCCAAGGACTGGACTCCTCAAAGAGAGGAAGAAAAAGAGAAATAATTATTTTCAAACACCAGTTTATTTTAGTGTGCCTACGACACTGGGTATAGGAGGATAGTGGTTGAAGGGGAGGTCTTGGGTTATCACACTGGATAGGCAGGTGGAGGCCAAGATGCAGAGGGCTTTGGTCGTTACAAGGCGCTAGGACTCTGGCCTTAGTGTAACCATTGAAGGATTCCACCTTTTGTAACTGGAAAAATAGTCTAATTGAATGGGATGCATAGACCCTGACAATTTATTTCCAACAGGAGGGATGCATTAACTTTATTGATTGACAGTTTATCAGTACTGATCTGGAAACAGGCTCTAAATCCACACCAAGAGAATAAAACAAAATAGGCAAACGTTTTTTGCATAGAGCAGATGAACTAAATCTATCATTTTTCAACCACTTATTTTGCCTTCTTGGGACACAGCCTGAGAAAGAGACTATAGCACAGCTTAAATATTGTCACCATCGCCAAATATATTTTTTTTAATTTTTAAAAATTTACATCCAAATTAGTTAGCATATAGTGAAACAATGATTTCAGGAGTAGATTCCTTAATGCCCCTTACCCGTGTAGCCCATACTCCCTCCCACAACCCCTCCAGAAACCCTCAGTTTGTTCTCATATTTATTAGTCTCTTCTGTTTTATCCCCTTCCCTGTTTTTATATTATTTTTGCTTCCCTTCCCTTATTTTCATCTGTTTTGTCTCTTAAAGTACTCATATGAGTGAAGTCATATGATTTTTCTCTTTCTCTGACTAATTTCACTTAGCATAATACCCTCCAGTTCCATCCACATAGTTGCAAATGGCAAGATTTCATTCTTTTTGATTGCCAAGTAATATTCCATGGTGTGTGTGTGTGTGTGTGTGTGTGTGTATATATATATATATATATATATATATATATATATATATATATATATACACCACATCTTCTTTATCCACTCATCCATCGAGGGACATTTGAGCTCTTTCCATACTTTGGCTATTGTCAATAGTGCTGCTATAAACATGGGGGTGCATGTGTCCCTTCGAAACAGCATACCTGTATCCCGTGGATAATTGCCCAGTAGTGCAATTGCTGGGTCATAGGGTAGTTCTATTTTTAGTTTTTTGAGGAACCTCCATACTGTTTTCCAGAGTGGCTGCACCAGCTTGCATTCCCACCAACATTGCAAAAGAGATCCTCTTTCTCCGCATCCTTGCCAACATCTGTTGTTGCCTGAGTTGTTAATGTTAGCCATTCTGAGACGTGTGAAGTGGTATCTCATTGTGGTTTTGATTTGTATTTCCCTGATGATGAGTGATGGTGAGCATTTTTTCATGTGTCGGTTGGCCATCTGGATGTCTTCTTTGAAGAAATGTCTCTTCATGTCTTTTGCCCATTTCTTCACTGGATTATTTGTTTTTTGGGTGTTGAGTTTGATAAGTTCTTTACAGATTTTGGATACTAACCCTTTATCTGACACGTCATTTGCAAATATCTTCTCCCATTCTGTCGGTTGCCTTTTAGTTTTGCTGACTGTTTCCTTCCCTGTTCAGAAGCTTTTAGTTTTGATGAGGTCCCATAGTTCCTTTTTGCTTTTGTTTCCCTTGCTCTGGAGACGTGTTGAGTAAGAAGTTGCTGCAGCCAAGATCAAAGAGGTTTTTGCCTGCTTTCTCCTAGAGGATTTTGATGGCTTCCTGTCTTACATTGAGGTCTTTTGTCCATTTTGAGGTTATTTTTGTGTATGGTATAAGGAAGTGGTCCAGGTTCATTCTTCTGCATGTTGCTCTCCAGTTTTCCCAGCACCACTTGCTGAAGAGACTGTGTTTATTCCATTGGATATCCTTTCCTGCTTTGTCAAATATTAGTTGGCCATACATTTGTGGGTCCATTTCTGGGTTCTCTATTCTGTTCCATTGATCTGAGTGTCTGTTCTTGTGCCAGTACCATACTGTCTTGATGATTACAGCTTTGTAGTATAGCTTGAAGTCTGGGATTGTGATGCCTCCTGCTTTGGTTTTGTTTCTCAAGATCACTTTGGCTATTCGGGGTCTTTTCTGGTTCCATACAAATTTTAGGAATGTTTGTTCTAGCTCTGTGAAGAATGCTGGTGTTACTTTGATAGGGATTGCATTGAATATGTAGATTGCTTTGGGTAGTATCGACATTTTAACAACATTTGTTCTTCCTATCCAGGAGCATGGAATCTTTTTCCACTTTTTTGTGTCTTCTTCAATTTCTTTCATAAGCTTTCTATAGTTTTCAGTGTATAGATTTTTCACCTCTTTGGTTAGATTTATTCCTAGGTACTTTATGGTTTTTTGTGCAACTGCAAATGGGATTGATTCCTTGATTTCTCTTTCTGTCACTTCATGTTGGTGTATAGGAATGCAACCGATTTCTGTGCATTGATTTTATATCCTGCAACTTTGCTGAATTCTTGAATCAATTCTAGCAGTTTTCTGATGGAATCTTTTGGGTTTTCCATATAAAGTATCATGTCATCTGTGAAGAGTGAAAGTTTGACCTCCTCCTGGCCAATCTGGATGCCTTTTATTTCTTTGTGTTGTCTGATTGCAGAGGCTAAGACTTCCAAAACTATGTTGAATAACAGTGGCAAAAGTGGACATTCCTGTCTTGTTCCTGACCTTAAGGGGAAAGCTGTCAGTTTTTCCCCATTGAGGATGATATTAGCATTGGGTCGTTCATATATGGCTTTTATGATCTCGAGGTATGCTCCTTTTATCCCTACTGTCTTGAGGGTTTTTATCAAGAAAGGATGCTGTATTTTGTCAAATGCTTTGTCTGCATCTATTGAGAGGATCATATGGTTCTTGTCGTTTCTTTTATTGATGTGATGAGTCACGTTAATTGTTTTGCAGATATTGAACCAGCCCTGCATCTCAGGTATAAATCCCACTTGGTCGTGGTGAATAACTTTTTTAATGTATTGTTGGAGCTGGTTGGCAAATATCTTGTTGAGGATTTTTGCATCCATGTTCATCAGGGAAATTGGTCTATAGTTTTCCTTTCTAGTGGGGTCTCTGGTTTTGGAACCATCACCAAATATTTTAATCATCTTATGGAAACAAGCACATTACTTATTGAAATCAGCACCTACCAGAATTCTTTTTCTTTTTTGTTAAGGGATTGATTTTCAATGCAAAAAAACTCCAAAAAATCAAAAACAAAAACGACACAGACACAGAAACAAACAAACAAAAAAACAACTTTTATGGATGTCAAAGGTTTTATATATATTTATGTTACATAATAGTCACAATAATCTCATTAGTTATTAATTTTTTTTAATTTCACTGTTTTTTTTCTAATAGAGGAGTAACCTAGCATTCAAAAAGCCATGGTAACTAATCCAAAATAACACAACTAGTAAGTAGTAATATTGAGCACCAACGTCTGTGTCCTTTAAACAGTCCTATTGTGGCGCCTGGGTGGCTCAGTTGGTTGAGCATCAGACTCGGCTCAGGTCATGATCTCCCGGTTTGTGAGCTGGAGTCCTGCGTTGGGCTCTGCTGACAGCTCGGAGCCTGGAGCCCGCTTCAGATTCTGTCTCCCTATCTCTCTGCTCCTCCTCTGTTCATGCTCTGTTCTCTCTCTCTCTCAAAAATAAACATTAATTTTTTTTTAAAAACAGTTCTTCATTGCTTATATTGCAACAACTGTTGCCTTTAAACATTTTGACCTAAAAGCACGTATTTCTTATCTTTCCTATGCTTTGTGTGTTTCTGTGAAGTCCACTCACTGCTCTGGTTTTATCTGCTTGGAATGGCACCACTGAAAACATCTTGGAGTGTATCTTTAGATTATTTCTCTCCTGCATCCTTTTGATGGCCTCTGTGTGGTATTGATGGTGATTACATCATGGAAGGGGAAATACCGGAATAATGAAAAATAATCGGCACGTGTAATACATGTCTTTGATGTTAGTGATGAAAAAGATGAGAAATAGTGAGGAAGGGAAAAGGAACATATATTTTATTATTTTTTAAAAAGTTTCTTTATTTTGAGATAGAGAGAAAACGCACACGCACGCATGCATGCCCAAATCAGGTAGGAGCAGAGACAGGGAGAGAAAGAATCCTAAGCAGGCTCTGCATTGTTAGTGCAGAGCCCAACACTGGGCTTGATCTCACAAACAGTGGGTGGGATCATGACCTGAGGTGAAATCAAGAATTGGAAGCTTAACTGACTGAGTCACCCGGGTGCCCCAAAGGAACATATATTTTAGAATTCAGTTATTTGTTGGTGTTAAGCTGAGAAACCTAATTGAACCTAAGACATGCATCAATTACTTGGAATATCAGCCTTCTCTTCACAAAGTTCAACTCTCATGAGAAAAGAAAAATTGAACACACATCATTTTATATTTATGTCCATCAAATTTGTTAGCTTAATACAAGTTAATTGACACTAATGAACACCTTCATGTTTACAAGACCTACATCAGACTCTGGGAGTGGGATATGATAAATACGTTGGTGTGTCTGTTCATGAGTAACATGTAACACATCCTTGTCTTGATATATGAGAATGAATTGAGAAGCATTTAATGATTAAAAATAAAAATAAAACATTCCTGAAAATGTTCTAAAGTCATGGGAGTGGATGTTTAATGGGCTTCACAGAAAGAATCATAACATCTACATGTCTGTTTAATGGAAGAAAATTTTGTCAAATCTGATCCCAATTAAAAGTGACTGTTTCCTCCCACTAAGATCATTAAAATTCTCCTGCCTTCATCACAGCATAGCAGAAAGCTCAAGTGCATGAAAGTAGAGAGCATATTTAGGGATGGAAAAGGGAGACAGAGACAGAGATGGGGAGACAGAGACAGAGAGACAGTCAGAGACCGACTGCATTGTTCAGATTGTGTAGAGCAACTGGCAACTAAATCTTCGTAACAGAGTGGTGTTGACTAAAATTTGAGAAAATTCTCAAGTAGAAACTGACCTTTAAGGTGAGGCGGAACAAAAATAACATCACAGGGTTGATTTTCTAGGACAAAAATCGTGTGGGACACACAATAGGACTAGGAGGACAGGGGAAAAAAGAATCAATTCAGGATGCTGCTGTGTCCACGCTGACCAAAGGTTCTCACGGCTGTTCAGGTGGCCTTGAAGTTGGTGTAGACTGTCATGTTCAATGCATTTGTGCATGCGTACATGAGTAGATGAATAGACATCTCCATATCATCCCCATTCTATGGTATGAATTTGTTTATTTCTAATGAGTTTCCTTATTCTTTTTTTTTTAATTTTTAAGTTTTTTTTAAATTTATTTATTTTTGAGAGAGAGACAGAGAGAGTGAGTGGGGGAGGGGCAGAGAGAGGGAGAGAGAGAGAATCCCAAGCAGGCTCTGTGCTGTCAGCACAGAGCCTGACGCGGGGCTCGAACTCACACACTGTGAGATCATGACCTGAGCCGAAACCAAGAGTCGGACTCTTAACCTACTGAGCCACCCAGGCGCCCCTCCTTATTCTTTATAAAATCCTGAACAGGTGTGTTAAATCTGGATAGGGACTAGATTCTGCCCCATCAAAGTCAAGAACTGGGTAAGCGAGACATATCAGGTAAGTGGAACCGCTTATAGTATGCTACCTTAGTAGGTTTTTTTCCTGCCTAAATGTGCTATGCATTCTCTTTTAGCTTTAAAAATGCCTTTTCTCATGTTCTGTTACATATCATTCAGTTCAAAGAAATTTTCAGGCTCTTAAAATGTCTGTTCTCAGTGACATTCCTATTAATGTATTTTTAGCTGGTTTGTTTCACATGAAGTTGTTCTATTTTGGAACTTCTGTCTTTGTGGCAGGACAGCTAACTCTTTTGTACATGCAGGGTGGGTTGGACAAGACATATGTGATTAGTTTATGAGACAGAAAAGTCTTCATCATTTAAGGCTGAAATGGAGCATCTAAGTTTGTGTTCATGCAGTTTAACAGCACCCATTCCCTGCTTGAGGCAATATATAGTTTATTTCTCTTTCGTTCTTGGTGGCCGATACTACATAGGAAAGCTTCCTGAGAAATGATGGCCATTAATATAAATTTGAAGTCAGAGAAAAGATGAACATTGAAAATTCTCATGCTGTGCCAGCATGCTCTGACAGACCTCTGTGATTTAGCATCCCTCCCTGACAGTATGAATTATAATTAAATCACAGACATATGGAAGGCTAGTAACTGAATGTCATTTGAGCTGTCTACATAGGGAGGAGGAGGTATGAAAAGAAAGACATGGAAATGTGTTTCTAAAATCACTTCTGGTTTCAGATGGTGCGTTGATAGAACAGTGCTACAGGTAGGTGCTGTATTATGTAGGAACAGTTGCTCTACAAGAGATCATCATCCTGCCACCCCTCTGCAGGTGACCATCCTGAGGACAACTCAACCTAGGTAGCCTCTACTACCTGATTCATCTGTTAGACTCAAAAAACTAGGGATCTTTCTGAAGCAGGGTCTTGACCTGACTCAGAGACCCATCCATAATACAAAGACTCTGGATTTTGAGCTGAATGCAATCCTGTGATGAAACTTTGGAGTTGCCTCCCTTAATGGGGAGGTGATGGCATCCTACATAAAATGTCATCATAGGAAGAAGGGAATGGGGTAGTACAAGGAATGATAGCAGCAGATTTAGCTACCCCAAACCTCTCACATCTCCTCCTCCTTTCTTTCTTCTACCATAAAGGCTGGAGACATAAATTATCCCATTTCCCAAGCTACCTTCACTGTTTCTTGTTAATGACTTGAAAGTGGAATCACTGGGGGAGAGTTTCCCCCAAGTGAAAGAGAAACACCTCATGGCACCATTGACCATTTTGTCCAGTTGCCTTTGGCTCGTCATATGAGGTTTGTGAATATTGGAGTGAAGCACCCATTCTCAACCACAAGGCATGAAGATATAGCCTACATACGTGAGGTGGCTGATTGGAGAGCGAACAAGCCTGGCTTTGTAATGCTATTATTGGCAGTTGCCGATGTCCCGGACTTCCCCTTGTGTAAGACAAATAAATCCCTATGTTACTTCCCATTAGGACAAAATGAAGAACAAATTCTAGCCTTTAACATTTCTTTCAGAGCTGAACGTGACCAGAAAGCACCAAGAGCTCAATCAGATCCTTTCTCTACTTATCGTGCTGCTCCCCAACCCACCCACCCTCATGCTGGCATCTTTCCCTGCCCTGAATTTGTTAGCATTTTTCATGCTTTGTCTTCACATGGGATTCCTTTGGCCAGAGTACTCTTTTCTCTATTTTTTTTGGCCAGTGATTGCTACCCACTTTTCATGCCTCACCTCAAGTTCCTCTTCAAGAATTTTTGCATGAATCCTATCTTAAATGAAATGTATGTATGTATGTATGTGATGATTTCTTTGGTGTCAGTCTTCCCTACTGGCTGCAAGTTCCTATTTTACATTTCTCTCTCTAGCCATTAGCATGGTACCTGACACACACTAGACACACTCAGTAATTGTTTGCAGAATGGATGAGTAGATGAAACAAAACAGAAATCAATTTTCTTTAAATATATGATTACGTGGCTTCATGATACAGAGATATGATTTCAGCAGAAAAGAGAGATCATCAGATAGGAAGTCCTTAGCCACTGAATGTACTAACGTTCCTTGACTTAAATTTTCTTCCCTCATCTCTCATTGGGGGCAGTGCCTTTTTCTCTAGCATTGGTCAATCTCTCTGCTTGTTCCTTGGATTCCACACCTTCTCATGTTTTTAAGGTTCTTCCTCTGTCAGTTGTTGGAACAAAAATAACACCTCTGACTAACAAAATCAAGGAAGAAGGAAATAATTACATCTAAAATGACTTTAGAGAGGAGTGTGAGCTCAGTTCTATTTTTATTTGATTGGCTTATATGTACCTAAAAGAGTTAGAGTAGATAATTTTTTCTTTTTTTAATATGAAATTTATTGTCAAATTGGTTTCCATACAACACCCAGTGCTCATCCCAACAAGTGCCCTCCTCCATGCCCATCACCCACTTTCCCCTCCCCCATCCCCCATCAACCCTCAGTTTGTTCTCAGTATTTAAGAGTCTCTTAGGGTTTGCCTCCTTCCCTCTCTGTAACATTTTTTCCCCTTCTCCTCCCCCCTGGTCTTCTGTTCAGTTTCTCAGGATCCACATATGAGTGAAAACATATGGTATCTGTCTTTGTCTGCCTGACTTATTTCACTTAGCATAACACTCTCCAGTTCCATCCACATGGCTACGAAAGGCCAGATTTCATTCTTTCTCATTTCCAAGTAGTATTCCATTGTATATATAAACTATTTCTTCTTTATCCATTTGTTGAAATGTCCAGTTGATGGACATTTAGGCTCTTTCCATAATTTGGCTATTGTTGAAAGTGCTGCTATAAACATTGGGGTACAAGTGCCCCTATGCATCAGCACTCCCGTATCCCTTGGGCAAATTCCTAGCAGTGCTATTGCTGGATCATAGGGTAGATCTATTTTTAATTTTTTTGAGGAACCTCCACACTGTTTTCCAGAGCGGCTGCACCAGTTTGCATTCCCACCAACAGTGCAAGAAGGTTCCCCTTTCTCCACATCCTCGCCAGCATCTATAGTCTCCTGATTTGTTCATTTTAGCCATAGAGTAGATAATTCTTATCCAAACTCAGAAACTTAAAAATTTTCTTCATTTGGCTGAATTTACGTAATTAGCATGACATAGGTGTATCTGTTTGTGTATGTGAGTTTTCAGTGATGATGTGGAAAATATCATTTTGTCTTATGAATTACTTATTTATAACAGTCATGAGAATCATGCTAAGAATAAATTAATTTTCAAATCAAAGCAAAAATTAATCTGATTGTTTTGAGTTGCTTTGATAACCCCAATGATTAAATTGGCCTTCCCTGAACATGTGAGTAGTACATTAAAACTAAATGAATTGGAATGGATGAAAGATTGTGATGGAAATGCCCTACCTTACCGCCATTATTCTTCTCCATTTCCCCCTTCTTTTTGCTGTAGTGTGTCAAAAGCCTATTTAAATTTTTACTTATTTACTTTGAAAGAGAGAGAGAGAGAGAGAAAGAGAGAGAGAGAGAGAGAGAGAGAGAGAGAGAGAGAGAGAGAGAGAGAAAATCCCAAGTAGGCTCCATGCTGTCAATACAAAGCCCAGAAGGGATGATCTCAGGAACGGTGACATCATGACCTGAGCCTAAATCAAGAGTTGGAGGCTTAACCAACTGAGCCACCCAAGTGCCCTTATTTTGGACATTCTTTACTTTCAACTTTTCAGTCGAAGCTTTTCATGTAAGAAGATAAAAACACCAGCAAAGTAACAGCAATGATCTTGAACATCATGTGTTCTAAATAAGATTTTTCAGGGGTGCCTGGGTGGCTCAGCTGGTTAAGCATCTGACTCTTAATTTAGGCTCAGGTCATGGTTTCACGGTTTGTGAGATTGAGCCCCACATTGGGCTCTATACTGACAGCAAAGAGCCTGTTTGGATTCTCTCTCTCTCTCTCTCTCTCTCTCTCTCTCTTTCTCTCTTCCTCTCCCACTCATGTGCTGTCTCTGTCTCTCTCTTTCTAAATAAATAAATAAATAAATAAATAAATAAATAAATAAATAAAAGCCCAGAATAAACTGTCATGAGTCTAAAGTTGATTTTCCACATTTCTTCAATATATGGAGTGTTATTAAATGCTCACATTATTATTTTTTTGAAACTTAGGTTGTCGGCAAGTTGATACAGAGAGGAAGAGCCACTTCTGTAATCATTTAACTACAACTCTCTTCATATCACTAAGTCGGAAATGGGGACTAGTCATGCTTCTTAACTTTTGTCATATTTATGAAAACTAACCTTAATTGAGCACTTATTCTGTACCCTACATGTATGAAGTACTGTAAATTATGCTCTATATGTTATACTAATCATTATAATAATCCTATGAGTTAGGTTTCATAGTCCTTCAAAGGACTATATCAAAAAGACTCAAAAAGACTCACTTTAATAACATGTCCAGCCTCACAGAGCTAGTTAATGGTGAACATGAGGCTGTGAACACAGGTCTATGCTTATCTCAAAACTGGGTTTCTAAAGCATAGTTTATGCTGCTATTATACTATACTACACCTTCTAGTTTGGAAAAGAAATATTAAGTGTGATGTAATGCTTGAGGAATAAATGGTTATCAGAATTTGCCTTTTTCACAGGAAAATAAAATAATATTATACTTTTGGGATGTCTTCTACAGCCAAAACAATTTAGTCTGTCAAGTAAGTACATTGCCTTAGAAATTATTTCAAGCTTTTGATATGGCTTGAGAGAATGGCATACAGAATGGTCATTCAAAAACAGAATTTATGGTCCAATAATTTAGGTACAACCACTTTAAATCCTTGCTGGAATCAAATGAGCTCTGAATAAGTCATTATTTGATATGTAGCCCCGAGAACACCACTAACAATAGTGCTAAGTAAAACTGATATGCAAAGAAAGCTATAATATGTCCAAGCTCCCTAGTTTGCCGGGAAGGATTTTGCCAACTCCAAGAGCACAGGAGTCTGTAAAACACATTACCACAATGACAGTTTCTATGTGTAACTTTAATATTTTCCATTAGATTGTATTTTAAAATTGTGAGTAAGTTCATCTAGGGAATCTGATCATGCTGTATCTTAAAATAATATTTTGTGATGCATAAATATATAGAACCCACTTAATAAAAATGTAAAAATTAATAATCTGTAAAAATTCCTGATCATTAAAGATTCTACTCAAATATCCCTAAGATGTTTTAAACGGATACTGGATTTTATGCAGGGAAAGTAAGTGCATTGAGAGTATCATTCTTCTTCCATCTGAATTGTTTGCCCAGAACAGGAGCGAAAGGATAACTCTTTACCCTAGTTTGGTAGGTACAGAAATCCCCCCCCCCCATTTTATATCTATAATTCAATGATTTTAAGTACATTTTTAGGGTTCTCCAACAATTACCACAGCCTTGAATACAGATAAGTTTCCCTGATCTTTTATGAACTGAAACCTGAGGCAAAAAACATTCAATCAGTCATATAGTTAGTAATTCATAATAATTTATAGAGGACATATTTATACATGAAGATACTGAGATGAATATGAGGATACAAAGATAAGGTAATAAAAATAACAGTAGTTAACAATAAATGGGTTCCTTCTATGTCTCAGACACCAAGCCAAGTGCTTTATGTGTGTTAATACTTTTACTTCTCATAACAACCCCTGATGGGTGCATTTAATACTTCTATTTTATTTTTGAATGAACAGGCCTCAGAGTGTTAGGAAAACTCGCTTATATGTATTCAGTTCATAAGTGATGTAGTACAATATTGTCACTACATTCAATAAGCCTTCACAGAAAATGAAAATAATACAATGACTCTCTATTATCCATATCCCTCTGTAGTTAAAGCTCAATTGTCCTGCACTTCTACACACACAAAAAAAAAAGAGAGAGAGAGAGAGAGAGAGAGACTGTTTCTATACCTTCATCTCCAGTTTTATCTTCAATCGTCTACCAGCACACTCCATCTTCATTGCTCTGCTGAGATCCCTTCATTAGATACCAGGGCCTCAAATGTCCATTGATGGATGAATGGATAAAGAAGATGTGGTGCGTGTGTGTGTGTGTGTGTGTGTGTGTATACACAATGGAGTATTACTTAGCAATCAAAAATAATGGAATCGTGCCATTTGTAACAACGTGAATAGAACTAGAGGGTATTATGCTAAGTGAAATTAGTCAGAGAAAGACAAATATCATATGACCTCACTCCTATGAGGACTTTAAGAGACAAAACAGATGAACATAAGGGAAGGGAAACAAAAATAATATAAAAATAGGGAGGGGGACAAAACAGAAGCAACTCTTAAATATGGAGAACAAACTGAGGATTTCTGGAGGGGTTGTGGGATGGGGAATGGGCTAAATGGGTAAGGGGCATTAAGGAATCTACTCCTGAAATCATTGTTGCTCTATAAATCATGTTGCTAACTAACTGGGATGTAAGTTAAAAAAATAATAATAAAGAGAAAGGGGGGAAAAAGATATCAGGGCCTATATATTGTAAGTACAGTGGTCAGCTCTCAGAAATACTCTGCATACTTACAACTCTTTTCTTTAAGGTCATCTTCTTTTGGATGCCATGGTGCCGTATTGTATTGGTTTTAGTTCTACCTCTCCTTCTTGATCCCCTTTGTTCCAGACTTACCTTCTAAGCAACTTCGAAAGTTGTAGGGTCCCAAGATTTTGTCTTTGGCTGCATCTTCTTTTCTCTTTCTAAGCTCTCTCCCTGGATAGTTTGCAATGTTTGAAGCACCACACCTACACTATTGACATTTGCATTCATATCTTTACATGTGACGGGTCTACCCTCCAAAACTTGACGTTTCTTTTTGGATGTGTAATACCCACCTCAATCTTAATAGAACAAAAACAGAACTCTTCTTTGCTTTCCCACAAACACAAACATATTTTTCTTTCATCTTCAGGTTTCCTTATGTATTCTGCTACATGGTGTTTCTGAACAATCATTCCATCTTGCTCACCTCTCCCCAGTAGGAGAGTGACCTTTATGATGAGTAAACTAAATACTTTCTTTCTCTCTCCCTCTCCCTTCCTTTCCTTCTTCTCTCTTGCTCTGTCTTTCTGTAAGAAGAGACACATTACCATGTTGTGAACTGACTTTGAAGCTGCTAGGAGCTGAAAGCTAGCATTATGATAACAGCGACAGACAACAGACAACAACTACAAACTCAGTCCTACAACCGCAAGGCATTGCATTCAGCCAATAATCTGCGTGAGGTTGGAAGAGGATCCCAAGCTCAAAATGAGAACCACAGTCCACCTGATATTTTGTTTCTTCGAGAGACCTGAATAGAAAACCCAGTGAAACTACACCTGGACTCCTGACCCACAGAAACTGTGAGACAATAAACTAGAATTGTGTTCTGTCCTTGTTACATTACAATAGAAAGGTAAACAAGTCTGCTGGATTTTCTTCCTTCCTTCCTTCCTTCCTCCCTTCCTTCCATCTTTCTTTCTTTCTTTCTTTCTTTCTTTCTTTCTTTCTTTCTTTCTTTCTTCCTTCCTTCCTTCCTTCCTTCCTTCCTTCCTTCCTTTCCTTTCCTTTCCTTTCCTTTCCTTTCCTTTCCTTTCCTTTCCTTTCCTTTCCTTTCCTTTCTTCCTTCCTTCCTTCCTTCCTTCCTTCCTTCCTTCCTTCCTTCTTTCTTTCTTTCTTTCTTTCTTTCTTTCTTTCTTTCTTTCTTTCTTTCTTTCTTCCCCTTCCTTCCTTCTCTCTCTCTTTCCCTCCCTCCCTTCCTTCCTTCTCTTCCTTCCCTCCCTTCCTTCCTTTCTTCCTTCCTTCCTCTTTTAATTTCTAATTATCTGTCATCAATATTTATTTACCAAATGGTCAAAAGCTTGCTCATCTCAAATTGTCCTTCAGACATTTTTTTTTAACAGCCCTGAGTATGAAGGTCCTGTAGAATCAACTGCTCCTGATCCCCCATTAGGCCACCACATTGTGCTTCTGATGCTGGTGAACTATTTTTAGTTGTTTTCCCACAATGGATCACATTCTCTTCTACAAGTTACCACCACTGTGAATGCCTCTATGAACTTGGGGAAGAAAAGTCCAGTCCAAATTTTGCTACTCAATCCAAATTTTAAGGCTGATCTAACCATAATTGCTTCTATTACAGTTTAGACAAAGTGATATATGTTAAAAATATTCTACTAAAATTTCAGAAAATGGAAGAGAAAGGCCAGGGGATAGCATACAAATATAGTTCAGGCTCACATATAATTAATTATTTTTATGGGACAACTCTTAAATTTCTAAAGTGCTAGCTTAATTTGTATGACGTTGTTTTCCTCAATTCCCATGCATAATTCTTTTTTTTTAAATTAATTTTGTGTGTGTGTTTGGAGTATTTTGGTTAGAAGTAACGTAAATCAAATTTAAAATAACGTATCTAAAAAGAATCTCTCCAAGGTGTTTGAAGAAATCTGGTGATAAGAATAAGGCCTTAGGAATGAATGGAAACAGAAACTGAATATTCTTGGGTCTCTGCATTTCTGTTTATGCATTTGCTTTATTCTTGACATTCCATATGAAGGTAGACTTTTTCCACATCTTTAGTTCAGGTAGTGGAGCACATGGCTGATGGAAAACCTTGGATTTTATATGACATACCTTCAGGTACTTCTAGAGAGTCTCATTTCCTTCCTCAGTTTCAGTTCCAAAATTCTAAATGATCAATACTGATTGTCCCAGAATTAGTTACATTCCCATGTATGAACTGTTTGACTAAGCATTATTGTTTTTTGACCATAAATTATTCAATTTTAAGTCATGACTTAACAGCATGTTAACATTCACAATAACCGTGTAAGTTTTGTGAGTGTGAGTGTGTGTGTATGTGTGTGTGTGCACACACACGGTTGTAAAGGCAGGTAGGGGGGAGGAGAAAGGCCTCATTTTCCAGGAAAATATGAAACAGTTTTCAGAAATTCTTTGATTAGTGGCACTGATGTTGGTATACTCGCTAGGCAAAAATAATACTTATAACTAGTCCACAAGATGCAGACTTTTAACTCAGATTTGACCCCTTTTCTTATCATGAGAAACCAACCAAAAATATTATGGACATACCTTTTATTCAGCACTAGACATGCCCGAGAACTCTAATCCATAGGATTTATTTACTTGAATTCTCTTAAAAAACAATGAATAGGTATTTGCTATATTGTGTTGGGTCTAAAATAAGAAGACAATTAAGATACAGCCTCTACCGTGAGCACTCAGCCTAGAAATGGAGGCAGGCACATAATTGATATTTCAATGCAGTGCACTAGGGAAGGATGCTCAAAGTGCAGTCAAGAAGCAAATAAAAGAGCTATCAAATCTGCATGGGTAGTTCAGTAATGATTTCCTAGACCAGAATGTGAGTTTACTCAGGTTTACTGATGAAAAAAGGCTAGAAAAAAAGTTCGATAAATTAGACATTACAGGTAGAGGAAAACAATGTGCTAAGGCATAGAGATATGAAAGCATGAGAATTTAGGCATTTATTCATACCAGTACTAATTTTTAAAAATGGTTTAACTTTCCATCAAAGTCATGCAGGAAATTTAAGAGTCAATTAATTCTACAAGGCTGATTATGAAAACAGCAGCAGATCCTAACCATTTAACTCTCTACAGAAGCAAATACTTAAGACTCTAGCTAATTCTGTTAATGTTCACCTCCGTATTGATAAATAACATGCTTATTTAACCAATTATTGATTTTTCAGTATTACCCTTTATCTATTATCTTTCTAGTATAGAAATTGACAATTTAACTTTCCATTACAGCCTCCAAACACTCATCCTCATCATTCTCTCTCTCAATCTCTCTGTCTCTCTCTCTGTCTCTCTGTCTCTCTCTCTTTCTGTCTCTCTCTCTCTCTCTCTCTCTCTCACACACACACACACACACACACACACTTTGTCCTTCTAATATAGTTATAATTTTTGTTACAAAAATATTCTGTTAGTGTTAGTCTATTAGACACTCTATGTTTTGCTTACTATTCTCCATTAAATATTATTAGTCTCCCCCTAAGAGCTTTTAGTAATAAAAGCTTTTTAGGAATACACACACACACACACACACACACACACACACACACACACACACGATTTTCATAAGAATACTGTGAGGTCATATTATGTCTACTTTACAGATGAGGAAACTAAGGCTAAGAAATTTAGCCAAAATCACATGGCTAGAAAATGGTAGAGTGCTATTTGAACTGAAATACTCTAGTACCAACATTCAGTTTTGCATTTAAAAATGATTTTATCATGATTCTCAGTTGTAATAGCTTTTGCTGATATTATCTTACTGGCTTAGCTTCAGAGCTTATGACATAATTACTTTGAATTCTCTTCTTATTGTGCAAATCCCTTCTCTATTCATTCAACCTGTAATGTGTCTTATAAATTTTATCTTCTCAATAGAACCTTTTCAATGGCTGCAGTCGAGACTGGTAGTCCTCAAGTTTTCCATGTTTATTATATAGTCTTAAATTCCAGTTATTCTTTCCTGTCATCTGTGTGTCTTTATTCAAAACAACCTGTCTCCGTTTCATGAAAACTGCATTAATTTTTTTTTCTTCTGAATGGTCCCTCTTTCCACTAAGTAGCTTTTTATTTTCTTGATTTGTGTTATGTTATTTGTATTAGAGCCTCTGTGGCTCTCTTATCTTTATGATGGGACATCTGAAAGCTAGTTGGAAGTTCTGGGTGTATGGGTCTGTGGTCTCCTTAGGAGATCATGGGTCACATGATCTCCTTAGAGGTTTTCTCACAGAAACTGATGTCAATGCCAGATCTTGGGATCTGCTTCTGGGTGCAGACTCAAATTCTTTACACAGCGTATAAACTTTCACTTAATCACCTAGTTTTTGGAATGGTACAATCTCCCTCAACATGATACCTTTTAATTTTTTTCTCCAAAAGATAAACATTCTGTTTTTTGTCTCAGTGGAGGTGTCATTGCTCATTTACAAAATGTGTGTGTGTGTGTGTGTGTGTGTGTAAGAGAGAGACACAGAGAGAGAGAGAGAGAGAGAGAGAGAGAGAGAGAGAGAGAGATGTGAGTCTTATTCCATGTTAAGGTTTTCAATCAATTTTTTTAATATATGAAATTTATTGTCAAATTGGTTTCCATACAACACCCAGTGCTCATCCCAAAAGGTGGATTGGAAGAATAAATATTGTCAAAATGTCAATACTACCCAAAGCTATCTACACATTCAATGCAATCTCAATCAAAATTGCACCAGCATTCTTCTCGAAACTAGAACAAGCAATCCTAAAATTCATGTGGAACCACAAAAGGCCCCGAATAGCCAAAGTAATTTTGAAGAAGAAGACCAAAGCAGGAGGCATCACAATCCCAGACTTTAGCCTCTACTACAAAGCTGTAATCATCAAGACAGCATGGTATTGGCACAAAAACAGACACATAGGCCAATGGAATAGAATAGAAACCCCAGAACTAGACCCACAAACATATGGCCAACTCATCTTTGACAAAGCAGGAAAGAACATCCAATGGAAAAAAGACAGTCTCTTTAACAAATGGTGCTGGGAGAACTGGACAGCAACATGCAGAAGGTTGAAACTAGACCACTTTCTCACACCATTCACAAAAATAAACTCAAAATGGATAAAGGACCTGAATGTGAGACAGGAAACCATCAAAACCTTAGAGGAGAAAGCAGGAAAAGACCTCTCTGACCTCAGCCGTAGCAATCTCTTACTCGACACATCCCCAAAGGCAAGGGAATTAAAAGCAAAAGTGAATTACTGGGACCTTATGAAGATAAAAAGCTTCTGCACAGCAAAGGAAACAACCAACAAAACTAAAAGGCAACCAACAGAATGGGAAAAGATATTTGCAAATGACATATCGGACAAAGGGCTAGTATCCAAAATCTATAAAGAGCTCTTCAATCAATTTTTTAAAAAAATTTTAGTCTATTCTTACCCATCTACTTTCAGAGGGACCTGATGCCAACAATCTTGAACCTTTGGGGATGCTATACCAATAATCTTGAACTTTTGGGGGTGCTCTGATGTCCATGCAATTGCTCCTCTGCATGACTCCACATGACTTCTTCTTCTGTGACGCCACAGCCACTTTGGAAGATGGTTTGGAATTTCCTTATAAAGTTGAACATAAACTTGTCACATTTGTCATAAAACCCAAAAATTCCACCTGTACGTATTCTATTCTTCCAAGTAAACTCAAAACTTATGTTTATGGCAGCTTTATTCATTAATCACCAAAAATTGGAAGCTATCAATATTTTCTTTAGCAGATAAATAAATTATGGTGCATCCATGAAATTCACTGGTAAAAAGTAACAATCTATTGATTCACATAAGTGAATTTCTGAAATACATTTTCCTAAGTGAAAGAAAGCACATATCAGCCAGACATTATGTAGAAAAATGATACATATTAAATAATTCATATTAATTGCAGAAAAAGGCAAAATTATAGACACGGAAAACTGATCAGAAGTCAAGAGGTAAAACCAGATTACACATCCTATCATTCCCACACTTTTTGTTGAAATTATTCTTCCTTCACCTAATTGCTTTTGTAAATTTGTCAAAATTTAATTACTTATGTCTGTTTATTTTGAGACTCTATCATAATCCAATGATCTGCCTGTGACCAATATCATACCCTCTTGATTCTTTTAGTTTTAAAGTAAGTTATGAAATCGGGTAGTGTGATTTCCTCTGAATTTAGTTTTTCTTTTCAAAAATATTTTAGCTATCCTACCTTTGCCTTTCCATAAAAAAATTAGAATCAAATTCTGTATATCTACACACAAAAAGTTTTCTGTGATTTTGACTGGAATTGCATCGAATCTATGGAATAAATTAGGAAAAGTCAACTCAACAATATTGAGACTTCCAATCTATGAGCATGCTATATATCTCCATTTATTTAAATCTTCATTGATTTCTTTCATTGGTGTTTTATAGTTTTCTGCATAAAATTTCCACACATATTTTGTTTGCTTTATTTATAAGTACTTAATACCTTTTAGTGCTATTATAAATGATATTGTATTCAAATTCCTGTTGGTTATTTTTAGTATATAAGAATACAGTTGACTTTTATATATTGTTCTTATTTTCTATGATCTTGCTAAGCACACCTAAATTGTTAAATATATTAGCTCCATTTTCATAATATCCTCTTTACTTCCTGATGTCTGTATGATCTATAGTGATGTCATTGTTTTATTCCTTAAGCATAATTTGTTTCTTTTTTTTTAATCAGTCTTCTTAGGGTTTATCATCTTACTAATCTTTTCAAGAATTGACTGTGGATTGTTGTTTTCTCAATTGAACATTGCTTTTATATTTTTACTGTCATCTTGGTAATTCTATATCTTTAGGCTCTGATTTATTGTTTGTTTTTAAGCTTTTAGATATATATTTAAATAGTTGATTTTAGATATATATTTAAATAGTTGATTTATTCCTTTTTTTTTTTTAACATTTATTCATTTTTGAGAGACAGAGCATGAGCAGGGAGGGACAGAGAGAGACAGAGAGAGCGAGAGAATCTGAAGCAGGCTCCAGGCTCTGAGCTGTCATCACAGAGCTTGATATGGGGCTTTAATTCATGAACTGTGAGATCATGACCTGAGCTGAAGTTGGATGCTCAACCAACTGTGCTACCCAGGTGCCCCATTATTATTTTTAATATATGCATTTAATGCTATGAATTTTCTGCTAAATACTTTCTAAGCTATATCCTACAAATTCTGATTTGTCATGCTGTGAGCTAATTTTTATGTGCCTTTTAAAGGTAATTCCAAAGATTCAGTCATGGGAAATTTCAGCATTAAAAATCAAGGAGGTCAGAAGGAACCAGCAAATAAGTCTCAGAATTCATGGCCAGTGACATATAAGGGAAGCCAGAGCGTGTGGTGTACTAGAAGCTTAGTCATTATTTTTAAATGAAACCTCACTACTTCTCTCATCAAGAAGTTGACACTATTTTTCTCCTGCTTATATCTGTGTTGGATCCATGACTTGATTTGACTAATAGAATTTGACAGAACTTACCAAGTCTGGTTTTTGAAGTTTGGTTTTAAAAGATTTTGAAATGTATTTTCATGGTCTTTAAATGTTTATTTTTGGACCACTGCCTTGAGACTACTAATATGTAAGGAGGCAATATATGAGCTTAATTCAGCTCTGTGAGAGATTAAACCATAATATCTTGAAGAATAAATTTTTTTCTTGTTTTAAGCCACTTAATTTTGGGTTCCTTCCCCACAGAAATAAATAACTGAATCACTAATGAAGAAAATGCTTCATATAGAAGTATAATGTGTCAATGTTTCTTCCACAGTCAAGAAAGTTGATTTTGAGATTATCTAATTGATTTAGTAATTCAGCATTCATTAGTTTCTTAAAAAGAAAAATGTTGGCAGGATGACAAAGAATTATAAGAATGAATTGTTGGCATCAATAACAATTCTCTGGAGGAATTATCCTTAAAACATAAGTGGAGAAAGTAGGTGATAGCTGGAAAATAAAATGGAATGAGACTTCTTTTTTTTCTGAGATTATACAGAGCTATTACAGGATGTTGTATGCTGTTAGAAATATAACAATAAAAAAGGAGGAGACTGATAATGCAGGAAAGAGAAAGAATTCTTGGGCTGATACCTTTGAGGGGAAAAAAGAAATAGGTGATCACTGGGAATATAGTTCATAACGGGAAAGTTTGCCCTTGGTCATGAGCAAATAATTCATTAGTGGCTGGTGCAGGGAATCAGAATATACAGATGTGAGTGCCTGGGAAGTTGTGGCAGTAAGTTTGGAATGCAGAGTCTGTCAGTTTCTTCCCTTGGACTTTCTTATGTCTTATGAAATAGGAAATAAGGTCATTAATAGGGAGTCAAGATGGTGAGCGTTTGGAGGTTTGAGGAAAACATATTGCAGATGAAATTTCTGGGTTTTGTTTTTGTTTTTGTTTGTGGGTTTGTTTTTGAAAGTGAGAATACACTAAGAAGTGCAATGAGCATTAACACACCATTTTAGGTAGTATATTTTAATGTCTGAAGGAAAATTTTACACTAGTATATTATGTTTTTTAATATTGCTTATAACAACAACCGATGTGTGTCTTTAGTTTATGTATGTATATTCCTGAGTTTACCATAAACTAACTGAGGCTTCCTTTTGGTTTCCCATGGACAGTGGGCAGATTTTTTTTTTTTCAAATTCACTATTTGGAGAATCAGTAGCACTTTTAGGACTCTGGATTGGGAAATGGTCTCATTTTACTTATATATGTGACAGGGGGTGCCTGAGTGGCTCAGTAGGTTAAGTCTCTAACTTTGGCTCAGGTCATGATCTTGCAGTCTGTGAGTTTAAGCCCCACGTTGGGCTCTGTGCTGATAGCTCAGAGCCTAGAGCCTGCTTTGGATTCTGTATCTCCCTCTCTATCTGCCCCTCCCCTATTCATGCTCTCTCTCTCTCTCAAAATATAAATAAACATTTAAAAAAATCATATATGTGACAGTAAAACCTGGATCACTGTATCAACTTAGCCCTGAAACTTCTAGGTCCGAGATTACTGAAAAAGCTCCATGGCCAATTACCCTCCTAGGAACACAGAAGCATCTGTTTAAAGGATTCCAACGTCCTACGGCAGCATCTGTTTAAAGGCTTCCAACATCCTAGTGGTTTCTCTATTGCCTCCTGAGGTTTCTTCATAGCCTGCTGCAAGGTTATCTATGTTTGTGAGAAGCTGTTTGTTATATTTTATGTAGCCTCCTTAGGTATTTTTAGTGAGAGAGTTTTCACGTTACTTTGCCAGAAATAGAAATTGTGTGTGTTTGCATGTGTGTGATTTTGGGAAATTTACATTATATTTTGAGCCACTGTTTCTTAATCAACAATATGCAGAAAATAAAATGAGACACATAGAGGTATTGTGAAGATGATTAAGCAAGGTGAAGCATAAAGAAAAGATTGGTTGTTCATTAAATGTTGGTTTAGTTTTTTCTCAGAGATTTCATTCCCTGTGGTTATGTTTAGTGGTCCATATGGAATTACTAGTTGTGAACTGTATTATATAATTTGTAAATGAAGAAAACTCAGAAATGGCAAATAAATCTTTTCTCCAAAACCTAATAGATTTATGTTATCACATATGACTCACAAATTTCACATGAAATACTTTTAGATGTAATTTGTAATTAGGTGTAATTATTTTTAAAATTCACACTTGTCAAAATAGTCAACGTAAGTGATTTTTTTAAGGTAGAGCGAAACTGGAGCCATTGAGATAGAGACTCCTATTGCCATAACATTATGCCTAAAATCTGTTGTGTAATTGTCAAATTGATTTATAATATAAGAAAGAAGGCTACACAATGAACACCCAAGCCTTGAAGCTAACAAAGATTTGGTCATATTACCACAACATATTCGTAAAGCTTTGCATTAGATTTGATGTGAAAATACAATGAAGAGTATAATGATATTTTTGAGAACTTGATCCTATGTTACAGTCTCTTTATTTCATTTACATAATTTAGAGTCGGATTTTTTTTTTCAGACACCAAATTTATCACCTCCAATTTGCAATCTGGAAATCAATAGTGTTCTCTTGGCACCTTCTAACCTCATAAGCAATTAAACATTTGAAATATAAGCTTAGTCTAAAATTGTGTTGACAAGTAACTTGGCCACATCTGTCCTAGAATCTGCAGCCAACAATCATAAGAACATATTTATAAGGAAAGTGATCAGATATGATTAAAGTGCAAGACAAATCAGCAGCCAAACTATTTACTTATTGTACAGAGAAATATAATTTTAAGTAAGTATTTTTGTCTCCATAATTCATCTTGAAGAAATAGAAAAGTGAGAGGAAAACATTGTGCATTCTCACAAATTGCAAATGTCACCAAAAATAATAAAAGCAACTTGGTCTACAGCCCATAGGAAGTGTTGAATAAATATGCACAAAAAAATTACTAATTAATTTATTTAATGTTTTGTTACATTGATAACAATTAAATTTAAAATGTGAATTGGTCATTATTTCACTTAGATTTTATAAAGGTTAGTAACTGGTGTATGTAAGGCACTAATCCTTCATGTTTTGCATGCATTATTTCCTTTAGTCCACACAACAAACCTATGAGTTATATACTAAGGCATAGAAAATTGAAGTTGGTCATTACTCCAACTTTGCACACCTCATCAATCATAGAGTCAGTATGTGATCCTGGGCAGTGTGGCACTCGTTCTTTTTTTTTAATTAAAAATATTTAATGTGTATTTACTTTTGGGAGACAGAGAGAGAGAGAGAGAGAGAGAGAGAGCGCCACTGCAAGCAGGGGAGGGGCAGAAAGAGGGAGATACAAAATCCAAAGCAGGCTCCAGGCTCTGAGCTGTCAGCACAGAGCCTGACGAGGGGCTTGAACTCATGAACCAGGAGATCATGACCTGAGCCAAAGTCAGATGCTTAACCAACTGAGCCACTCCCATGCCCCTGCCCTAGTTCTTTACTTACTGCCTTTATATAAAAAAAGGGATATATAAAAAAGATTAATACCATAGAGAGGTGGACACACTGTTTTTGACTAAAAATGATGATGACATTAAATTTTAATTGGCATTAAAAACGAGTGTTTGCATTGAGGAAGTGTGTGTGTGTGTGTGTGTGTGTGTGTGTGTGTGTGTGTGTGTGTTCTTGTCCAAACAGTTGCTTGCAGGAGATCAGATTGGGGCGAGAAAGCCTTTCTTTGTATATACTGAAGGACAGATGTAAAAAGGAAATGCAGTGTGCCTGGTGCAGCATTATATGAACTGAGCTTTGCCATTGCACACGTGACAGTGCCTTAGATTAAGGAAAACCAATTGTGGGGAAATGTACTGTCACATGTTGAAATTGCCTTTCCATCTGTGAGTCTGGCACATGCCCTTGAAACATGATGAGGTTTTTCTGAGTAACGAGGTTTCAACTGTCAATCACTTTAAACAGTTTTATACTGAAGCAAGACATATGGAAAGAAAGATGCTTTCTCTATTCCTGTGACCTGTATGCATACCTGTAGGGCTAAGGCTCCTTCCTAGCAATCCAGCGATTCTAGCAGCCTTCATGGATATGGGTCTTTTTAATTTTTATCTATTTATTTATTTTTGAGAGACAGAGAGCACGAGCAGGGGATGGGGGCAGAGAGAGAGAGAGAGGAAGACACAGACTCCAGGCTCTAAGCTGTCAGTACAGTGCCTGACACGGGGCTCAAACTCACAAACTGTGAGATCATGACCTGAGCCAAAGTCAGACACTCACCCAACTGAGCCACCCAAATGCCCCTGATACGGGTCTTTTTAACTTGCTTATATCAGCTTAGGTTGCGCAAGAGAGACTGAGAAATTTTGTGATCCTGAGATCCAGCTTTGGTTCCAAGAGTGGTTGTTTCTAGGGATATTTCTAAGCAATTCTTTGATTTGCTTGTTTGCATCATATGTTCAGTCCTATTCTTGACCACTAGAGGCAGCAGTTTCGTCTCTGAGTTTGGAGTGACAGGTTAGCCTCTGTACCATGCCAAAGCGTGAACAAAAGGACTCTGGTGATGGAGTAGGGACAAAGCAAACACTAGAAAGTCCATTCGCTTAAAAACTCTGACAAATCTAACGAACGTTTTGAGGCAACTGATTTTAGGTCATTACACTACTGGTAGACCCAACATAAAAGGTTTATGTCTTTAATAAAATCCATACAAATATATTGGTACTTACAGTTTTTAAAGATCCATGACATATGTATTAAACACAAATAATAAAGCTGAGAGCCATAAAATTTAAATGACAACCCAAAGGCATACAAACAATTTGAGTTAGCTATAAAGCTATTCAGAATGTTGACAGTACTTTTACCCATGGCCATACATTATTACCAGCATTACTTAATTTTGGATGTCTGCTGTGATAGGAGCTCGGGAATTCATAAATGTAGCAGTGGACCTTCAGTCAATAAGAACAACAAATGTCTATCAATTCTGAGTTTTGAGCTTCACTTACTGCCCAGCAGGGCAGAAGGGGGAATATAGCCACTGACTGTTTACATCAATATCTCAGAGTGATAAAGCACTTTATTTTTATTTTGCTTTTAAAAATCTCTAGGAGTCAACTTTATTTTCCATTTTGCACAATGCGTCATTCCAGGATCAATTTTGAGTGTTAAAAAAAGCATTGTAGACTCAATACAAATTCTGGTGGGCTTTGAAAGTACTTGTTGAATTTCACTAGATTTTAGCAAGAGCACATCGTGTATGATTTCATTATAGAACTTGTATTACTGTATATCATGAATTACAGTAGTTGTCTCTCTCAACACCATTCTTTTCATTGTTCTGTGTGTCTTCAAGTCAAATGGAGAGCTCTAGATGTAACCGACTAACGGAAGTTGTCACAAAGGCTCAATACTCTGGGCCATGCTTTGGACCACTGGGTGGGTCAGATTGTAGTCAGTGGTGTGTAAAGGACAAATAAAAACATATGGATTCAAACATATAGGTTTGAACCTCAATGCTTCCATTATTTACATTGAAAAACAACACCATGAAATTCAGCTGTTCCCTCTGATAGCCTAGTTTAATTCTTAATTTAAATATAGGACTTTTATCAATTAATATTGTTACAAAGCAAATTATCTGGTAAGTTAAAGGCTTAAAACAACAATCATTTAATTAGCTTGTATTCTGTGGGTAAACTGGACGGTTTGTCTGGTCTGCGTTGGCTATTCTGGGTGTGGGTGATCTAGAATGGTCTCACACGTCTGCCCTTCGCTGGTCTGTCTGAGGAAGCAGGAACTTCCCTTCTCATGGGCTCTCAGCTTCCAGGAGGTCTGGTCCAGTTATACACATGATGATGGAAACATCCCCAGGAGCAAGAGAGGGCCAGCCCTCATGTGCAAGCATTTTTAGCTAATGCTTTGGTCAGGGATGCTAATGTCCTATCGGCCAAAGTAAGACCCATGGCCAGGTGCAAAAAGTGTGGACCAATAAACTCCCCTTCTTTACAGAAACACTTCAACAGCTTTGAAGAATTTGTGGCCTTTTTTTTTGGGTTTTGTTTTAATTTCCAATAGAGCTGTTTTGAATATTAGTGAAAATGAAGGCCAAGGTTTTATCATGTAATAATAACTAAATACATGTTATTGTTAATGTGCTTTATCAATCGTTAATTTTATCATCCTATGATTTAACAAACATTTATTAAGAAAATACAGCAGGTAAGCCTCTTCCAATTCCAATCACAGTGAATAATAGGTTTGAGCATAAATCTTTGGATAATCGTTTGAGTGTTGCTGAAGAACAGTTATTGATAATTGTGAGAAGTTAGTTTTAAATGAGGGACATAGAACAGAGAATATCCCTTTCTTTGATTTCTATGATTTTCCAATATTTTACTGTTCCTTCTGAAGACATATCTATTTACCTTTGGAATCATGATTACCAGGTATTCAGAAACTTCCTAAATCATGATTAAAGAATATATTTTCAGAATATTGAAAGTTCTAGTGATTTAAAATTGTAATCTTTATCATGACTTTCACTCTTCTGAATCAATGGCATTTATTTCACATTAAAACCTCAAAATAAGCTACAAATGAAAAATATTTGATTATATATCAACAAATGAGAAGATGTCCTTGAATAACATATTCCTTCCCTGTGTAATCTCATCTGGTTTCACATCTGTAAGGTTTCACGTATGTAAATACTAGCTATCAACTGTGGATTTCTGCATTTTAACTTCAGTATTGGCATCTCTCCTGAGCTCCAGATTTGCCTGACCACACTGTGCTATTTTTGAGTTATGCTATAAACCAATTAGAATATAAACAGGTAAAAGACCCTGAGTGTGCTTCACTCAGTCTTTATTTCCATTGTGATACAATACTATTAAGGACTCAGTAAATACACCACAGTATATAAAATGATACACAAAAGTAGTTGAACTGAAAATCGCCAGAGGAAACTTCCTTCCAAATCCTTTCACCTCAGTAGTTTAAACGACTTCTCTCTAACTTTTAATACCATTCCAATACCATCTAAAGTGACATTTCCTAAAGTTGGCTTAGCATCCTGTCTGTCATATCATATTGGCTCTTGCAATTCTCAGAACTTAATCTCTGATTTTGCCAAGGACTGTTCTGCACCTGGGTTCTCCTGATGCAGCCAGGAGACCAGATGCAAGGAGACATCCTGGCAGGTTTCATGTTGGTTGGCCAGAGAATCGATATTCTTTCCTGTGATGTTTTATTGTGTACAGAAGTGTTAGCTCTTCCCTCTCTTTTGTGAGCAAATTGCTATATTTTTGTATTTTGGGTTGATGTTTAAATAATGATATTGATGCTGGATGCTTTCAGCCACTCTCTCCATTTATATTTTAATGAACGAATATTAACCACCTCACAAAGTAGTTGTAAGGATTATAGATGAATTAGATTCTGTATGTAGCGTTCTTCCTAAACTGATAAAGTATGTATAAATGTTAGCTCAGAATTCATTCTGTAAATTCCTCTGAAATAACTTCACTGTTCTAGTCAATTTCTGCATGTTGAAGAGCCCCAAGATAGATAGATAGATAGATAGATAGATAGATAGATAGATAGATAAGTAAACCAACTATACTCCTTTCTTTGAAGGGACTTGTGGTCTAATGATTCATTAAATAGCCTTAAATATCTCTTGCATGCATTCAATAATTTAGATTCTTTACAGTGTTTTCATATGCATTAGCTCATGAGTCCTTCATAACAAACCAGTGAGGTAGACAGAACAGTAATTATTTCTCCCATTTAAAAAAAAAGGTAATTGCTCACCAAGGAGGTAAAATATCACACTTAAGTTTATAGAATATTAGAATATTGGATTTCTGTGAAATAGACCAGTGCTTTTTCCACCAGAGAAGATACATTTTATAAGAGGAAAATTGATTTTCACTTGAAAAAAATAATCTAATGTATGGATAATCTGAACAAGATTATACTCTTGAAAAAGAAATAAAAACAAGTAATAACAAAAATCACCTTTTTAAATATCAGTTCTACCTTCCACATCTAATTTGATCATGGTTATACTTGTGCCTAACCATAAACAATTATTTGTTTCTATGTCTCCTATTAAAGACACTAAAAAAAAAAATACCATACACGGAAAGGAAGTAGGATTTAAGTTGAACATCTATATATTAAAATTCCATTTCATTCATTTATTAGGTATGTGATCTTGAGTGAATTATATATCTTTCCTGTGCATTGATATGTATCTTTGGAAATGAAACTATATCTAACCTGGAGAGACTCTATGATTTATTCAAAACATAGGCAAGCAGCATTCACTCAAACAATTCAGATTTCTCCTAATTCCTTTCTCCCACCTCCTTATTATTTCACCTTTACTTTATTTTATTTTCTTTAAGTTAATTAATTAATTTATTTCAAGAGAAAGAGTGTGTGTGAGTGGGGGAGGCAAAAAGAGAGAGAAGGAAAGAGAGAGTTCTAAGCAGTCTCTGTCAGCACAGAGCCTGATGTGGGGCTTGATCTCACAAAACTGTGAGATCATGACATGATTGGAAATCAAGAGTTGGATGCGTGATGACTGACTTAGCCACCCAGGTGCCCCTTACCTTTACTTTAAGTATACAATGAATTTGTCCCAATCAAAATAACACCAGCGTTCTTCACAGAGCTAGAAAAAACAATCCTAAAATTTGTATGGAAACAGAAAAGACCCTGAATTGCCAAAGAAATCTTGAAAAAGAAAACCAAAGCTGGAAGCATTACAGTTCTGCACCTCAAGATATATTACAGAACTGCAATCATCAAGACAGTATGGTACTGGCACAAAAACAGACACTCAGATCAATGAAACAGAATAGAGAACCCAAAAATGAACCCACACATGTATGGGCAACTAATATTTGGCAAAGCAGGAAAGAATATCCAATGGTATGAAGAGTCTCTTAGCAAATGGTGTTGGGAAAACTGGACAGTGACATGCAGAAGAATGAACCTGGACCACTTGCTTATACCATACACAAAAATAAACTCAAAATGGATGAAAGACCTAAATATAAGACAGGAAGCCATCAAAACTCTACAGGAGAAAGCAGGCAAAAACCTCTTGACCTTGGCCTCAGCAACTTACTCAACATGTCTCTGGAGGCAAGAGAAACAAAAGCAAAAATGAACTCCTGGGACCTCACCAAGATAAAAAGCTTCTGTATGGTGAAGGAAGCAATCAGCAAAACTGAAAGGCCACCAGCGGAATGGGAGAAGATATTTGCAAATGACATATCAGATAAAGGGTTAGTATCCAGAATCTATAAAGAACTTATCAAACTCAACACCCAAAAAACAATAATCTAGTGAAGATATGGGCGAAAGGCATGAATAGACACTTTTCCAAAGAAGACATCCAGATGGCTAGCAGGCACATGAAAAGATGCTCAACATCACTTATCATCAGGGAAATACACATCAAAACCACAATGAGATACCACCTCATGCCTGTCAGAATGGCTAAAATGAATAATTCAGGCAATTAGAGATGTTAGGGAGGATGTGGAGAAGAAAGAGGAACACTTTTGCAATGTTGGTGGGAGTGCAAGCTGGTGCAGCCACTCTGGAAAACAGTATGGAGTTTCCTCCAAAAATTAAAAATAAAGCTACCCTATGACCCAGCAATTGCACTACTAGGTATTTATTCAAAGGATACAGGTGTGCTGTTTCGAAGGGGCACATGCACCCTAATGACTATAAGCAGTTCCTTCGACAATAGCCAAAGTATGGAAAGAGCCCAAATGTCCATCGATGGATGAATGGAGAAAGAAAATGTGGTTTATATATACAATGGAGTATTACTCGGCAATCAAAAAGAATGAAATATTGCTCTTTGCAACAATGTGGATGGAACTAGAGTGTATCATGCTAAATGAAGTTAGTCAGTCAGAGAAGGACAAATATCATATGACTTCATTCATATGTGGAATTCAAGATACAAAGCAAATGAACATAAGGGAAGGGAAGCAAAAATAACATAAGAACAAGGAGGGGGCAAAACATAAGAGTCTCTTAAACATAGAGAACAAACTGAGGGTTGCTGGAGGGTTTGTGGGTGGGGGGAGGACTAAATAGGCAAGAGGCATTAAGGAAGACACTTGCTGGGATGAGCACTGGGTCTTATATGTAGAGGATGAATCACTAGATTCTACTCCTGAGATCATTTTTGCACTATATGCTAACTAACTTGGATGTATATTAAAAAAATAATAAAGGGGCGCCTGGGTGGCACAGTCGGTTAAGCGTCCGACTTCAGCCAGGTCACGATCTCGCGGTCGGTGAGTTTGAGCCCCGCGTCGGGCTCTGGGCTGGTGGCTCAGAGCCTGGAGCCTGTTTCCGATTCTGTGTCTCCCTCTCTCTCTGCCCCTCCCCCGTTCATGCTCTGTCTCTCTCTGTCCCAAAAATAAATAAACGTTGAAAAAAAATTTTAAAAATAATAAAAAAATAAAATAAAATACTAATATTATCTGACATAAACAAACAAACACATAAGCCTTAAAGAAATCTCCATCCTGCTGCACACAATCATTTCCAGGGGAGTACATGTTATCTTATGGATGCTATAGATGCTAATTCTGGAGAGGAAAGGATCCATCCAGCTAAATTTATGTCCAGAGGTACAAGCTCCAAAGTTTAAGTGTTTTTATTTTTTTTCAGCTTTACTGAGGTATAATTGAAAATAAAATTGTAATATATTAAAAAATTAAAAATAAATAAATAATGGATTTGTTTTATATTTTCAGATCCAAAGAGGAAAACTATTATATCAAGAAGCAAGACTTCATGATCATCAGAGGTAAACTTCTTTGTTCAAGCAATTTATGTCATGCTGCAGACAACTTAATTAAACACAAAGCAATCCAGGATAATCATTTAATATGAAACTTCCCAGACTTTTCAACCTTCGTGACTTTCTGATGGTTACAAATAAGCATAATAATTAGAAATATAACTACCATCTATCCTGCATCGCAAACCCGGTAGATAGACACAAAGGATCTAGATCCAAGAGTTACATTAACTAAAAGTTGTAGAAATATTTACATGGATTTCTGTTCCTTCTGAACACATACAAAATTCTTGAGACCATTTAGTAGACTACTAGGTTCATTTACATACTCTGTAGCTTAAACTCTGATTTTAGAGACACATGATAGTAAACCTATAAGAGTTTACCGGGGTTAACTTGGTGAAATTGAATAATAACCCTAAAATTTCTGGTAAGAGACGCTCCCCCCCCCCAAATAGTGGTCTTAAGATAGAATGGAGACACCAGAAACTAATGTAACCTTGTGTGTCAACTAAACTTTGATACCAAAAATAAAAAGAAAATAAGATAAAATCTAAAAAAAAAAATAGAATGGAGATGACTAGTTCTTAGTGAAGGAAATCATATACTAAGGCTTCTATTAACATGAAAGGTTTGGAACCACAACAGTCCAGCACTGGAGGCAAGGGACAACACCTGCATTGAGGGAATGTGCCAAGGAGTGTATGTGACTATGTATATACTGCATTTTACTTAGTGGTTTCCCATTGTTCTGGGAATCTCAAACAGGCTTGGAAACCTTTCAAAACGTCTTATTAAAAATCATGGTGCCATTGTAAATTCTCTCAATTCATGCTTCTGAGACTGGATAGGTGAGCATAGGAGTTCATTAAGTTGACTCAAGACAATTTTCACAGATGTGCAGAGATGATGGAAATCCAAGTAAATATTTCCACTACTTTGACGTATTGTAATTCTTGGAACTAGAGTTGCTTTGTGTCTATCTACCAGAGTGGTGACATAGGATACATATTAATTATATTTCCAATCGTTGTGCTTATTTTTGACCATCAGAAAATCACTAAGTTTGAAATGTCTGAAAGTTTTTATACTAAATGATTATTATTGATGCTTTGTATGTAATTAAATTTCCTGCTTTATCATATGCTGTCTAAAAAGTGCTCCCTTGATGATCACAAAGTCTCATTCTATTATTATAACATTAAAAAATAAGAGTGAATCTTATGTTTAAAGTACAAGTGCCAAATAAAATTATATGAAAGAATCCTTAAACATTTCAATTAGTAAAATAAACATAGGATGCCTAGATGGCTCAGTTCATAGAGCATGTGACTCTTGATCTCAGGGTCATGAGTTTGACCCCTACATTGGGTGCACAGATTACTTAAAAAAATAATAAAGCATTAAAAAAGTAGAACATAGGGGCGCCTGGGTGGCTCAGTTGGTTAAGTGTCCGACTTCAGCTCAGGTCATGATCTCACGGCTTGTGAGTTTGAGCCCCATGTCCGGCTCTGTGATGACAGCTCAGAGCCTGAAGCCTCTTCAGATTCTGTGTCTTTCTCTCTCTCTCTGCCCTTCCCCACTCACACTCTGTCTCTCTCTCTCAAAAATAAATAAACATTAAAAAAATTAAAAAAAAATAAAATATAAACAATTTAAAAAGAAGAAAGTCTATAAAAACTTTTTACTAATGGATTGTCTCATTGAGTGATGGTTTTACCAATAAATTTCATTTTAGACAAGCGCAGCCAAAGAACAGAAATTGGATAAAACAAATGTTATAATTATTACATCTCATTCATTAAGTATGGCCTTAATATATTTCCTCTTATTAAGAAATTCATACACAAATTCATTAACAAATGAAAGAGCCCCAGGCTTCAATGCAAGTTAAGTAAATTAATTTCAAGCCACAAAAATTCCGATAAATTCAATGTTTATTGAATTCTTCTTATGAACCAAGCACTGTGATAATACCAAAAATAAATGACATGCTCCTCGCCACAGCAGGTGCAAATAACTCCTGCTTAAGCAGTCATTACCCAGTCTCGTGGTTAGACCTGGAAAAGCACTGTTTGGTTTTCCAGAAGCCATGGTGCATTAGACTCAAGAGTTTTTTTTTTTTTTCCAACGTTTATTTATTTTTGGGACAGAGAGAGACAGAGCATGAACGGGGGAGGGGCAGAGAGAGAGGGAGACACAGAATCGGAAACAGGCTCCAGGCTCTGAGCCATCAGCCCAGAGCCTGACGCGGGGCTAGAACTCACGGACCGTGAGATAGTGACCTGGCTGAAGTCGGATGCTTAACCGACTGCGCCACCCAGGCGCCCCTACACTCAAGATTTAAGCCTGCTTGAGGCATACCTCTGTAGAGCCTTCTACTCCTTTGGGGATAGGAATTGAGAGAGGAGTGGGGTTGGAAGAAAATTTTTTACTATTTAAATTGCATACAGCTATTAAAGTTCTATAACCTGCTAAAAAGAAAATCTATTTAACAATCAATAGTAATTGAAAAAAATTATTCCTTTTTTCTAACATATTTGTAATGGTCTTGTGCTTACCTAGCAACCCTCTGATTCAAATTTAGTTTGGCTAATTGAGAGGGCTCACCAATAGAAGGGAAGTATGTTCTTCCTCACTAAAATGTTTATTAAAATAGATGAACAGTGCATTCATTTGTATCATAATTCACCATCACAGGTGACTTGGGATGGAAGGGAATGAACTTGAAGTTCTGGACAGACAGATGAATGTTCAATTCTCTTCCTGCCAATTATAAGTTGTGTTATACTAGAAAAATTACCTAAACTCTGAATCTCAGCTTGATTGTCTATAAAACTAGATTATAATAACTGCTTCAAAGGTCTTGTGAGAATTGAATTAAAATGTGTATAAGCCTTTAGCATAGTCCCAGATAGAAAATAAATCTTCACTAAATACCTGTTTATTGTGGTTATTTCTAGTCCCTCTGAATATCCTTAAGGTAAATTTTTAAAGGAGTGTTAAGGTATTTACTCAGACTTAAATAAATTTTAGTCAGAATGAATTTATTTCTTAAATTCTGATAGCCCTTAGGCATTAGCAAGGAATTGTTCTAGCCCAAATTCAATGAATCTTCCTCACACATGACTATACATTTTGAAAATGTATATCCCTTGTACCTTCTACATAAGTCTATTGCATTTGTACTTAGCAATACTTCTCTTTTTCCTGCGAACATGAATAATATGTAACATTTTATATTAAAATATTATTTATGTTTAACTTGTATTATGTTCAGGAGAAGGAAGAAAGAGATGATTCACGGAACAAAATCTATCACTTTCTAAAAGTTCAATAGAAGTTCCTGGAAGAGGGAGCCCATCTAGATAAAGAATTACATCAGTTCAGTAGTTCTGTCCTCTTCCATGCCTCATCCTGGAACTCACATGGGACTCACTTTGAGAGATTTAAAGATACTGATGTCTTGTTCCTTCCTCCAGAATTTGTGGTTAATCAGACTAAGGTGTGGCCTGAGCACTGAGATATTTAATAGTTTCCCAGGCGATTTTCATCTGTACCCACGTTTGAGATTGTGGGCCTCCCTTTTTATTTTTTCTATTTTTTTCAGATTTTTATTTATTTTTGAGAGAGAGAGATTAATCACATTAATAATGTGATTGTTGTTCCTTTTATTAAAAAATACATATTCATTACCTTTAAAAGATCAAGCAATTAAAAACACTAAGAATTAAAGTTAAAATGAAAGATCGCTAAACATTTAACCTTGGAGAATGAAGCATTTCTAATAGTCTGTAAATGTTATTCCAAAAATGTCTCTATAAATACTACATAGAGATAAATAAACAGACAGATGTGGTTACATACATGAGACCATATTATGGATGATTCACATTCTTAGTTTAAATTAGCACAATATTTAAATTAACATTAAAACATTTCATTTATTTCCATACTTAATATTCAACCAATTTTAATTTTCTTTTCAAAAAAATTTTTTTCTAAGATCTGTTATCTCACTTATTACATGTTTAAATATCTCTTTGTTCAATGAGTATTTATTTATTAATTTAATGTTTTTCTTTGTATTTTTTTAATTTACATTCAAGGTAGTTAGCATAGTGCAACAATGATTTCAGGAGTAGATTCCTTAATGCCGCTTATCCATTTAGCCTATCCGCCCCCCTCCCACAACCCCTCCAGCAACGCTCAGTTTGCTCTCCATATTTAAAAGTCTCTTATGTTTTGCTCCCTCCCTTTTTTATACTATTTTTGCTTCCCTTCCCTTATGTTTATCTTAAATTCCTCATATGAGTGAAGTCATATGATATTTGTCTTTGTCTGACTAATTTCACTTAACATGATACCTTCTAATTCCACCCACGTAGTTACAAAAAGCGTGTCTTCCTAGGAACAAAATTTGGGGAATATACTTATTTTCCAAATCAGGATTTTTAAAGTATTATTTCTCTTTCCTTTTTTTTAAGTTTATTTATTTATTTTGAAAGAGTGAGAGAGCGAGCATGCAAGCAGGGGAGGTGCAGAGAGAGACAGAGGGAGGGAATCCCAAGCAGGCTCCAAGCTGTCAGAGTGGAGCCAGACTCAGGGCTTCATCTCATGAACTGTGAGATCCTGACCTGAGCCAAAATCAAGAGTCTGATGCTTAACAAACGGAGCCACCCAGGTGCCCCGTATTTCTCTTTCTCCTAGCCACGAGGCTCGCTGTACGTAAAACTCTTTTTGTCACGACACACTAAGAAGCTATCAGAATTGGGAAAAATATGTGGTTATACGTCCCGTAAATTGTCAACTCCGTGTTGTTAAGATTATTAAAACAACATTACTTAAGGGGCGGCTTAGCTGGTTGAACGTTTGACTTCTTGGCTCCTGCTCAGGTCATGATCCCCCAGTTCCTGTGGTCGAGCCCCTCCTCAGCAGCTCTGTGCTGACAGTGCAGAGCCTGCTTGGGATTCTCTCTCTCTCTCTCTCTCTCTCTCTCTCTCTCTTTCTCTCTCTCTCTGCCCTCCCCTGCTTGTGCTCTCTCTTGCATGCTCAAAATAAACTAATAAATTTTTAAAAATCACTTAAGAAATCATGAAATGTTCAAATATTTGGATCTTGCTATCTGCCATTGCTATTTGCCAACCAAAATATTAGCTATTTTGCAGGAAAAAAAAACCATTTTGAAAGATACTGTTTTAAATCAGATGCTCAATTTTATGAGATTGACACTCTGCTTACTGTCCTGAGGAGGTTAGTTCAGATGCTCAGTTTTAACTATTAGCCTTATTCCATTTTTATTTTTATTTTTTGTAGACAAATGAGAGGGTCTTAACACATATCATCTATGCTTAATGAAAGCTAAAAGGAAATATTTTTAATATACAGTATGGAAGATATATGATGGTATATATATTTTAGCATCTGCAAAATGTTTCATATGGTTGAAGACAAGTTTGGCTTTAAAAGTAGTTATAAAGATATATATAAATGATAGATAGATGGACAGATAGCATATTCTTCTAGTGGACTTCTTGCTAAAATAAAAAAATATATAACAAATTCAATGCACAGAAATTAAGCACAGTAGCCTGGTGGCTAAAATTAATTGATGTGAAGGGACACTCACACATAATCAGTTTCTGTATACCAATGTGAGAAGAATTATATTAAAGAGTGGGAATAAATGAACTTAGATACTGTAAGTATTTATAGTGAGTATTATTTAGTATTAAATTTAGTATTATATGGGTCTTAAAAATTTATAAACACAAAGTAAATGTTGAAATTAAGAGAAATGCTTTAAAAAATTATAGGCCAATCTCTGATGTAAGCACAGAAAGATTCTACACAAAATGTTAGCAAATTGAATCCCATCATATGAAAAAACATACATGATTGCCAATTTGGATTTATTCCTTGAATATGGGGTTGCTTTTATATTTAAAAATGACTAGTCAATGTAATTTATTTTATTAAAATAATATTTGGAAAACCTATATAACTATCAGAAATATACAAAATTATTCTTATGAAATCCAACATCCTGAGGTCAGATGAATGTCTACAGTCATATTTCTATTCATTTTTATACTGGAGGTACTTGCCAGTATAAGGAGGATTTTTTTTAATTTTGGATTTTTTCTAGATTTATTGAGACATAATTAACATGTAACATTGTGCATATTTGAAATGTACAATGTGTTGATTTGATACACATATATATTATGAAATGTTTACCATTCTAGTGTCAGCTAACATGTCAATCACCTCACATAATTACCATTTCTTTTTTTGTTTTTGTTGTGTTTTGTTTTGTTTATGATCTCCTTAGCAACTTTAAAGTATATAATACATTATTGTTACCTATAATCACTATGCTGTATACTAGATCCCCAACATGTATTCATCTTCTACCTGGAAGTTTGTACCTTTGACCAACGTCTTCCCATTTCCCCTATTCCGCTGCCCTGATAACCACCATTCTACTCTGTTTCTAGGAGTTCAGCTCTTTAACATTCTACATGTAAGTGAAACCCTGCAGCATTTATCTTTCTCTGTCTGACTTATTTCACTTAACATAATGCCCTCAAGATCCATTCATGTTGCAAACAGCACATCTGTGCACATCTGTGAATATACACATCTTCTTTAGCCATTCATTTGTTGATGGAACAAGTTGTGCCCATATTTTGGCTATTGTGAATAATGCTGCAATGAACATGGGATGCATTAGTATTATTGAGATTCTGATTTCATTTCCTTTGGGTATGGGATTCGTGGATCATATGGGAGTTCTATTTGTAATTTCATGAAGAACCTCCACACTGTTTTCTATTATGTTTGCAAAAATACACACCTCTCTGATAAAGGGTTGATATCCAAAATAGAGAAATAATGCATCCAACTTGATAGTGAAAAAACAAACATCCAAATAAAAAACAGGCAGAGATGGGGCACCTGGGTGGCTCAGTTCGTTGAGCGTCTGATTTCGGCTCAGATCTGATCTCACCATTCGTGAGTTCGAAGCCCGCGTCAGGCACTGCTTTGAATTCTGTGTCTCCCTCTCTCTGACTCTCTCTCTCTCTCTCTCTCTCTCTCTCTCTCTCTCTCTCTCAAAAAATAAATAAACATTAAAAAAAACAGGCAGAGAAACTGAGTAGATACTTTCCCAAAGACTCAAAAACACTACCCTAAAAATACTTTGTGCTCCACCTGTTCATCATTTCCTCTTCCTTTGCATCTATCTCCTAGCAACCACTAGTCTTTTTACTGTCTCCACAGTTTGGCCTTTTCCAGAATACAGCTGGAGTTAGGACTCTGGGTGATAATGATGTGTCAGTGTAAGTTCATTGACTATCATAAATGTATCATCCTGATGCAGGACGTTGATGGTTGCAGAGGTGTGTGTGTGTGTGTGTGTGTGTGTGTGTGTGTGTGTGTGTAAGGGCAGAAGGTATATGGGAACCCTCTGTACTTTCCACTCAATTTTGATGTGAACACAAGACTATTCCAAAAAATAAAGTATACTTTAAAAATAAAATGATCCAAAAAGCATTTATCATAATCATATGATATGATATTTTATTCCAAAAAATAAAGTATACTTTAAAAATTAAATGATCCAGGGGCGCCTGGGTGGCGCAGTCGGTTAAGCGTCCGACTTCCGCCAGGTCACGATCTCGCGATCTGGGAGTTCGAGCCCCGCGTCAGGCTCTGGGCTGATGGCTCAGAGCCTGGAGCCTGTTTCCGATTCTGTGTCTCCCTCTCTCTCTGCCCCTCCCCCGTTCATGCTGTGTCACTCTCTGTCCCAAAAATAAATAAACGTTGAAAAAAAAATTTAAAAAATAAAAAAATAAAAAAAAATAAAATGATCCAAAAAGCATTTATCGTAATCTGTTAAAATTACAGATTTCTGTTCAAAACACAACTCGACAGGAGTAAAAAGAAAGTTAAAGATCAGTGAACTTCTTAATTTTGTAATACTTCTAGCATACAAAAATTCAGGTTCAGAACATATAGAGAATCTTCAAAAATTGATAAAAAGAAGAGCCCAACTAAAATTAAAGCAAAAACTAGTGCAGGCATGTCACAGAAAGAAAGAATATGCAAGTTGCTAATAAGTAAGTGAAAAGATGTTCAATTTCATTACACAACAAGGAAATACAAATTAAAACCACAAGATACTACTAGTTATCCACCAACCTTTTAAAAATTAAGTAACCTCACAGTGTAATGTGTTTCTGAGAATGCAGAGTAAAACAATACTATTGGTAATACAAATCTATACATTTTGCAATCTTGTATTATCAATTATACTGAATATCCACATATATGTGACTCATCTATCAATTCTACTTGTAAGTACACACCTCTTCCCAAATGCATGTATATGTGGTCCAAAGGCATATTACAGAATGTTCATAGCATTGCTAATGATAATAGTCCCAATGTTAATATCTACCAATAGTGAATGGAATGAATAAATAAACCATGGGATAGAGACATGGTGGAAGACTATATGACACAGCAATGGAAGGGGGAAAAAAACCTACTGATACACAAATATATGGAAAGAATGAAAGAAGTCAGTCAGAAAGAAATCGGTACTGTGCAAATCAACATTTAAAATTTAAAAGGGCAAGGCTAAGCTATTTTGTTTCAATTCAAGATAGTGGTTACCTTTTGAGAGAAGAGAGGGTAGTTTAGAAGAGGGCTGAAGACAGCTCTTGGGGTGCTGATAACTTTCTACTTTATTTCTGGTTGTTTTATGAGTTGACTTTGCGTGTATTTATGATTTATGTGTATATTACATCAATAAAAACGTTTAATAAAGAATATCATGTGTAAGACTTTAATAGTACTAGAATCCCATTACTTGGACTTAAATATTACTATCTATGGCAATATGTCTTGGGCATTTTTACTTACCTCTCAGACTCATTTTTATTTTACATAAAATAATATGGCGAAACTATAAATCTCAGAATTACACGGTATGATATCATTAGTGTGCTCTCTGTCATCTAAAAAGCACTTAATAAATGATATTTGTTGCTGTGTTTTTGTGCTATTTCTGTTGTTATTTTCATTATTTACTTCTTTCTTAAAGCCATATTTGAACCTTACGGATTCTTTCTTAAAACAGCATTTGAACCTTACTGATTCCATTACAGATTTCATTTATTTTTTTTTCACTTTTCATGAGCATATGGCTTTTAAATTTGTGACAGTCCTGTAGTATAATTTTAGCATCAGTTTTATTACCACTCATTTTTTAGTCTTGCGCAAGTTCCTTTCTCTCTTCTTCACTAAGTCTTACATCTTAAAAAAAAAACAACACTGGGTTCAGGTAACATGAGAGCAAGAGTTTCTACTTACTCTAAATTTCTGGTAAACTATGTTAAAATAATATTATGGTCACAGGTATATATAGTAAATGTAACTAGATCCAATATTAACCATATCTTGTTGAAGGGTCATATATTTTATACTTTTGTGAGGCAACCAATTCTTACTTTATTCCTCATTGAAAGAAACTATAAGGCTCTGCAGATAAGCAAAAAGATAAAATGTCACACTCTATTTCCAATATCATTATTTATATTGTAGGGTAGATAGAGATAGAGACAGAGATAGATATTTATATAAGATATACATATATATTTCCTTGTAAACATAAACATACACATCCAATACATACACACGCGTTTTCCACTTTCTCATCACATGTGGATTTCCCTTTATTTCTTGAAAGCAGAATATGCGTGGGTAGAACATTGTGTTCTGGTACAAGGAAGTCTGCTGATGAATTATGCTGTTAGAAAATCATTTAGATTTTTTTTAGGAAAATACAGAAAATAACGTTTTTAAAATTTTGAGGTAAAGAAAAATTCTCTTTTAGAGAAAATGTTTATAAGGAGGTATGTTGTAAATAAGGACCAAAAAGTGATGTTAAAAGAATAAGGATACATATCACTAATTAAATGACACTTCAAATTACTTGAATTGAGAGTAATATTAGTCAGCATAGGAAATCTTACAAAGAGATTATATATATACAGAGGGAGAGAGAAACAGAGAGAATGAGTGGAGGAGAGACAGAAGAAGAGGGAGAGAGAGAATCTTAAGCAGGATCCTCTCAGCGTGGAGTTCGAAGCACAGCTCGATCCCTCCACCCTGGGATCATGACCTGAGCCAAAATCAAAAACCATTCGCCTAGCCAACTGAGCCACCCAGGCGTCCCCGCATAGCTTCCTTCTTATGGTACAATATCAAGAGAAATAATATTCCTTTACTCACGAGACATTTATGGAGTACCCTCCCTCACACAACACACACTTTCAAAGGAGCTGGGAAGACCTTTGTAAATAAGGCAGACAATTTCTTTGTGCTCTTATGAATTGTTTTCTAACCCCAGAGATAGACATAAACAACTAAACAAATGAGCAACGTAATTACAATTCTGATAGATTCTATGAGGGCAACAAAGAGGATGATAAAGTATATAGTAAATCTCAGGGTCCGCATTAGGTATATTTCCAGGACAGTCTTTCTGCAGAAGTGATATTTGAATTGAGAATTGCAGGTGAGAGTGAGTCAGCTAAAGGAAGAGAATTTCAGTTCAGAGATGAAGCACAAATTCTCATTGGCACAAATAGGGTGGAAAGGTGGAGGGAACGAAGGGAAGACAGGAAGGAAGGTTAGGTTTGATTGAATTCTCTCTTCAAAGATAGCCACACTTCACTTGGATATCACCTCCTAACAAAGGAATTTCCTGATCCTCTATCAAACTAGCGCCCCTTTTGTCATTCCCTGGTATGGATTGAATTGTTTCTATAAAATCCAGGAGTAGAAGCCCTTTCCACAATGTGATGATATTTAGAGGTGGGGCCTTTGGGAGGTAATTTGGATTATATGAGGTCATTAAGGGGGGAGTCCTCACGGTGGGGTCAGTGTCTTTATAAGAGGATGAAGAGACCAGAGACAGTTCCAGTATCCTTCAGATCTATTTTCCCCTATTATCAACACCTTACATTAGTATGGCGTATTTGTCTCAATTAAGGAACAAATGTGGATATGTTATTAATAACTAAAATCCATTCTTCATTCTGATGTCCTTAATTTTTCCCTAAAGTTCTTTTCTTCTCTTACCAAACCCCATTAGAATGTCACATTATAGGGGTAACTGGATGGATCAGTTGGTTAAGTGTCCACCTTTGGCTCAGGTCATGATCTCATGGTTCATGAGTTCTAGCCCTGCATCAGGCTCTGTGTTGACAGCTGGGGTCCTGGAGCCTGCTTTGGATTCTGTGTCTCCATCTCTCTCTTTGCCCCCAGCTCTCTCTCTCTCTCTCTCTCTCTCTCTCTCTCTCTCTCTCTCTCGGATACATAAACACTAAAAAAAGGATGTCATATTATCACCTTTAGGCTCTTCTTGGCTGTAACAATTTCCCAGATTTTCTTTTTTTTGCTAACCTTTACAGTTTGGAGACACAGCAAGATACTCCAGAACCATCTTTTATATTTCCTGTCCTAGTCAAGAATCCATCATTTCTCCACGGAACTCTGGTTCCTTTGGTTGGAGAATGGGTTGAGAAAACAAGATTACCATAGCTTTAGAGTAAGTCTTGAAATAGGGTAGTGTGACACAGTGTGTTTTTCTTCTTCAATATTGTGTTGGATATTCTAGGTCTTTTGCCTTTCTATATAAATCTTAGATTTGTTTTATTGATAATTACAAAATAAGTTGGATTTTTTTAAGTGTTTATTTTGAAAGAGAGAGAGTATATATATGAGAGTGGGAGAGGAGCAGGGAGAGGGAGAAAGAGAATCCCAAGCAGGCTCCTCACTGTCAGAGCAGATCTCATGAGATTATGACCTGTGCAGAAATCAAGGGTCAGATGCTTAATTGACTGAGCCACCCAGGTACCCCCAAAATAAGTTTGATTTTAATTGGGGTTGCATTCAATAAATATATCAAGTTGGGAAAAAATGAAGTTCAAACAATACTGAGCCTTCTAATCTATGAGTATCAAGTATCTCTGCATTTATTCAGATTTTCTTTGATTTCTTCCATCAGAGTTATTTCATTTTTTTCCACAAATAGATCCTGTATATAGTGTTTTGTAATTTTTGGTTCCACTATTAGTGATATATTTTTCTTACTTCAAATACCAATTGTCCATTACCTTGTTCCTTATTTTAGGGGAAAGGCCACCTGCCTCTGAAAGTGTTTATTGAATTACACATTTTGTTATACACATTTATATAATAAAATACCATCACTACATTTGACTATTATCCACTGTCAAAGACCTATGTTTATTGATGTGGTAAGTAGGTTATGATAATTGTTCAATAAAAATAGTAACAAATAATTTTAATAACGTTTCATTTTCTAAAGAGTTTTTAATGCTTATTGATTTTTGAGAGAGAGAGAGAGAGAGAGACAGAGCATGAGTGGGGGAGGGGCAGAGAGAGAGAGAGAGAGAGAGAGAGACACAGAATCCGAAGTAGGCTCCAGGCTCCGAGCTGTCAGCACAGAGCTGGACATGGGGCTTGAACCCATGAATCATGAGATCATAACTTGAACCAAAGTCATATGCTTAAGAGACTGAGCCACCCAGGCACCCCTAATAACCTTTCCTTTTCTAAAAATTATACACATACACATTAGAAAAGCATTAAATAATACATTTAAACACGTTAATAAATAACACCTTGGAAAGTGGGATATAGGTAGCATCTTCCTTAGAACTTTATTATAATTTCCAATTATTCTTCATTGAACAGACATTATTATTACTAAACAAAACGATAAGAACATGCTCATAAATTAGATGTTCTAGACTGAAGACATTTTCCAGTGTGTTCATTGGAGACTCCTGCCTGGTTTCCCGAGTTAAGTATTTTCCACAGAATGTAAGTGTAAAAAGACTGTGACCATCCCCACTCTCACTTTGAAGAAAAGAAAAAGAGAAAAAATTGAGACAGAGTTGAACAGTAATGAACCCTGAGAGGATCAGAAAGTAGAAGAGTAAGTAGAAACTAATCCCAAGTCAGAGAAGATGTTAGACACTGCTTTCAGATCCGGAAAAAAAAGACAATGGCTCTAAGAATCCCACAACAGGAATCCCCAGTTGGAGTTCACCAAGTTGTTAGGAAGTAGCAATGGAAGGACCGTGTTCCTCCCACTCGCCCCATGAGTGAACATTGTATAGTGATAGAGGTTCGAGCACTACTAAGAACACTTTCGAAAAGTTGATTTGGAATATTTGTAACAATATTTATCAATAACTGGAATAGGAAACTTCTTAGAGTAAGACCACCAGAGATAAATAAGAGGTGCAATCTCTCTTCTCTATTTGGAATAAAAAAAAATTATTGTCAACACGAAATACAGCTATTGGAATTTCAGTTTTGCATAACGGGATGAATTTAAAAGAGAAAGATAAGAAAGGTTTTCAGCTAACAATAACAGCCATCTTGTACCTAATTCTGAGACCACCATTATCCACACTACTGAGGTACACGGCAGCAGTAGACAGAGCTGAAAACCCAGTAGGTTAATTAACTTGTTACAAATTACTAAGACGTCAAAGGGCCAAGTTAAAATTCAAGTTCAGTTCTAACACCCTCCAAAGGTCAGACTCATTCCATAATAGCATGTTATTATTTCTTTTAGATGTTGCTAGGCAGGAAACCTTACCAAAATACACACACACACACACACACACACATATATGTATGTATGTATATATATGTATATATGTATATATGTGTGTGTGTATATATATATATATATATATATATATATATATACATATATATATATATATGGAGAGTGAGATGAAATTATAGTAAGGGGATTTGTTGATAATAAAAAAGTGGGAAATCCATCCCATTTATTAACTTCTCTTTCTTGAAAGTCAGCCAACTAAGCTGGGAGAATGAGAGAAAAATACCTACAATGACCTAGACACAGAATTGCTTTTTTCACAGGCAAAGGGTAACTTATGTATTGATTGCCTAGCCAGAGAAGGAGAGTCATAGTTGACCTTTGTTTAGGAAACAACTTCTGTTCCTTTCCAGAAAGTGATTTCTTCCTCCTCTTTGCATTACCATATATAAATACTGCCTTTAAATTATGTCTTATATTAAAGGTTAAAACAGTTGCTGCCTATACATACATCTATAATTTACAGCACATTGGTATACTTTTATATTTATATATTGCTCTAAATAGCATATTCCCAGCTTAGGGTCTATTATTACGTCTGACAAAATTGAAATGAGAACATTAGAAATTTGAATTTAGCGAGGTATGGGACCCTTAGGGACTATACAGCACATTCTTAAAAAGTTAATCCCATACAGCATTGAATTACTCCAGTGCCCTTGAGAACTTATATGTTCTGTATTTTAAGTAATCTGATTCATAGCTTTTGTTTATATATAAAAGTAGAGGACATTATATGGTTACTATGTATGCCTTTTTAAAAATAAAGGACAATTTTCTTTATTTTCTGGTAAAATAGCATCTGTATGTTTCATTTGTATTGAAACATAAGCTCTTTTTTAAAAATTTCAAATTTCAATTCTTTTCTAAGCATTGTGCATAAAATAATTTACATTTACCTCCTGGATTTAGTTCTTCAGTTTTAAGAATATTTCCTAATGTATAGCATTTAATTGTATGCTTAGATAAAAATCGATGGGATGCTTACTAACCAAAATACTTTCCTCAAATGTTTAATCATAATACAGAAGTTCCTTTGGGTAACCTCTTGTGAATTTCATATTTCAGAATTTATTCTCTACAATACTATGTGATGAGATTACTAAAAACATAAATAAGATCTAGGTCAGCAGAATGCCACCCAAATCTACATAACAGCCTTCATAGATTTATCATTCATACTATGGCTGAAGTTCTCATATGCTTCTTATTTCGTGAGAATAAGTGTCCTTTGAAGTAATATGCTATTTTTCCTATCATACTATATGTTTGGAACTCATATGATTCTCTCATCTTTCAGACTATATTCTGTATCTGTGTTTCCTAGACTCTTTTACTTAACAGTTTGGGGGAAGCCCCCATAAGCCACACCCTTGTCAGCTGAAATTAACACTATAAATAAAACTAAGAATTAGCATCAGCTTTCTCTTCTAGTTTTTCCCATGAAACTTGGAGAATTTCTCTAAAGTGTTCATGGATAAAACCACCAAACTTTTGACAAATGAGAGCCATACTGAAATTAGAGATTGCTTGTCCTAAACTCCTATTTGAATTCATCCAGACCAAAGGTTTTTGTAAAGTTGTCTGGAACAGTCAGCTGACATCTTGTGGGCACCCTTTCTAGTACAGGGCTAATAGGGAAAGAAACCGAACATTTCATTTCTCTGACAGACTGGGTCCATTAACAATTTTTTTAATGTACAATAAGGAAATGTGTTATGAAATCATAGTTTGAAGACTGGGAATTTGGCATACATTACTGAAGGATGGGTATTCTGAGAGGCCAGGTGGTGGGCCAAGTAGAGGACATTAAAAGACAATGAGATTGTGGGGCACCTGGGTGGCTCAGTCACTTGAGGGACTGGCTCTTGATTTTGGCTCAGGTCATGATCCCAGGGTCATGGGATGAACCCAGCCTTGGGCTCTGCGCTTAGCTTAGAGCAGGCTTGGAGTTCTCTTTCTCTCTCTCTCCCTTTGCCCCCTTCCCCTACTCACACTCCCATTCTCTCTCTAAAATAAATAAAATGGAAAAAAATATTAAAAGATAATGAGATCACAAAAATGGAAGTTATAACAATGCCATGGGAGTGCTTTAATGTCTCTTTTCACCCCTTAGAGTTGAGAACCATCAGGCAAGCCATCAGATCTCTTCATGGCCTATCACTCTAATGGGAAAAAAAGGTGAAAGGAGCTTGGGGGATTTACATTTCAGTTCCTAGGTCAATAAAATTAAGATTCAGACAAAACTCTAACCTCAGGATAAGGACAGGTGCCATGGTAAGGCACTTGGGAAGTCTGAGTAACAGTCATGAAAGCATAAGCACATGGCATTAGATAATTTCTTCTTTGAAATGAATCTTGGTGATAGTCCTATTTAAGGTTTTTCTGTTTGGTATATTTAGATTGTACTCAGTTTCCTGAATTTAAAAGCAGAGAAAATGATCTAATCTAGGGAAAAAGGTAGGCTGTAATTGAGGTTACGGTGACAGGTGGCAAGGACAAAGGAGTTAGGGGAGAGAGTGGCAGAAATCAAGTAGGAGAAGGAAGGAGCCATGGAGTCTTGGGTAGAGATGGGGAAATGCGTAATTTCAAGAGCATGGTTAAGCTTCCATAGTCAAAGAAATATGGGATGTCATCTAAATTCATTAGTTTATATCTTCAGAAGATGACAAATGCGTCTCTTAGCCTAATTATGTTCATCTGCATGCATACAGCCTGGAGGGCTCCCTGAGAACGCATGAGTGGGATGGAGAGGCCATGCAGGACATCAGAGCTCAGAAGATCAAAGAGTTAAAGAAAGTTTCTGCAAGGAACACCATTGATTATATAGTTAGAGTAACTCAGAATGATCGTAGGATTTAAAGAATGAAGAAGACAATATTTGTCAAATTAATTAATTATCACCCCCTACCAATCAGTCATTTTGGCTTTTAAATAAATACCTTTAATTATGTTACAGTCATGATTGGCCAAGCAAAGCCTCTACAGGTTTTAATTGCTCTGAAAGGTTGGAGGGCTCTTGAACATATTGAGATGAAAGTTTAATGCTGGAATTTTTTTTCCTTGATTATAATTATTACCATAGTGATCTACCAAAAAAAACCATTTCACTGTATTAAATTATTCTACACATCTGAGGGGATGGACTGGTTGTAGAAGCAGGGAGGTCCTGGCACAGGTAAGTAAAGACCTCTTTATTGGGACGGGTGGGAGAAGGAAATGTATCCCTTCCCAGCTCCTGACTCCTGATTAAGTGGCTTAATAGAATACAGAATCAAGAGAAGATAACCCACGCCGCAGTCTGAGACTAACCCAACTTTACCTACCTGTATTTCCAAGCATGAAAACTGCAAGTGCAAATGTGAGTTTTGGTTGAAATTAAAGGTGGCCACACACACCCTGACAGGGCGCAACAGTGCTGGGAGTGTGGACTTGTTTACCGCATCGGCACGTAATGATAAGTTTAAATGGTAGAGCCAGCTGTCTCTCTACAGATGTGAGCACTGAGACTCAGAGCGGGTAAGTTGCCTGTTCCTTTCACCCAGGGGAAGCCAGGGTGGAAGATCAGCCTACCCGTCCACGTTCTTGTGACATTTCAACATCTGCTTCTGGAAAATACTTTCTTCTTCCCTTTTCATTCTTCTATTTCTCTCCTCTCCCTTCTGCACCACATCCTCTTGTACTATCTTCTCCATCCTGGGCTCTCCCCTTCCCTACAGTTTGCCTCTCTTGCTTTCTGTCATAAATGGCAAAATCCTAACAGAGATTTCTCACTCTAAAGGGCTGGTAGTTCCCAGGGGGTTCTGATGGCTCAGGAGGTCATGGCTGTACTCACTGTCCTTTGTCTCTGGCCATGGAATTTTAGGACATACATAAATATATACTTGCAAATGAATATAATTTAGCTAAGATACTTGACTGCTTACACCTATTTATATTTCATCATGTACTTAAAGTGTTTATAAATGGAGCTTTTATCCTTGTTCTGCTGTGACTGTCTTCTTGTCAGCTTTGAACAGCACTCTGCAAAGGATTCAAAGACACCAAATACATATCTGTATTTGTTTTATGTTTTAAGAAATCTACTCTAATTCATTCTTTTTTTTTGATACAAAAGTTTATGGGGAAGACTCACCTAATAAAAGGAAATTAGAAACCATGTAAGCAGAATATTAAAAAGATAGCCATGTACCACACACAATTATGGAAATTTCCAGAGTGCCTTTGGCTCAGGTGGGTTTCCTTAGTATAGCAACCCTCCCTCCTTTTGCAAACATGTGAGTGTGTGTGGGGTTTTGTAACTGTCTCCTCATTGCTCCATTCAGTGTCTCTGAGAGGAGGGTGAAATGGTTGGGAAGGCTTTCCTTTGGGTATCTAGATGGAGAAATGGGCTCTGCATGGCCGCCATTTGCAGAAGGTAAGGGAGTGAGACAATGGCAGTCATGGGACACATGGGACATGTGTAGGACTTCCTCATCAGCATCATGCAGACAGTAACTGAGGTCCCCCATGAACCTTGAGAAGATGGGATAGAGTTGGGGACTGTAGGCAAATGTCAGTAGATGAGTGGACTTGGAAATGGAAGCAGACACTCAGACTGATCTGGGTTCCTTTGGAAAATAATGCCAGGAGATCTCATCTTTGAGGCGTGGGGGTCTGCTTCATTGTTTTGTGGCAAGGGGATGCCCACCCATAGCACACTTTCCTGTGCTGGCCCTAGTTCCTATACATTTCTCTCCATACCTGGGCTATGGCCATGTTTTTAATTTTCCCCCTTTAATTGACATATAATTATCATACATTGTATTAGTTTCAGGTGTACAACAAAATGTTTACACATTCATACCCACTGTGAAATGATCACCACAATTAAGTTCAGTCACCAGCCATCACCATTGAAAATTTCCAAAAAGTTGTTTTCTTGTGATGAGAACTTTGAAGATCGACCCTCCTGGCAACTTCACATACGCGCTAACAATACCACTAATGATAGTCTCTTGCTGAACACCATGTCCCCACAACCTACTTACCTTGCAGCCAAAATTCTGTACCTCCCCACCAACTCCACCCATTTCATCTGCCCACCTCTCCAAACCCCACCCATATGGCAACCTCCTCTCTTTCTATGTGTCCGTGGAGTGTTGCTTTGTTTGTTAGATTCCTCATATAACTGAGATCATTTGTCTTACTCTGTATGACTTATCACTTAGCTTAATGCCTTCAAGGTCCATCCATATTGTCACAACTACAAGGAATTTCTTCTTTCTTATGGCTGAATATTACATCGTGTATATACACCACATTTTCTTCATCCATTCATCCCTTGATGGACACTTCGGTTGTTTCCGTATCTTGACTGTTATAAATAATGCTGCAGTGAACATGGGGGTGTGGATATCTCTTTGAGATGATTTCCTTACCTTTAGATAAATACCTAGAAGTAGAATTGCTGCATCATATGGTAGTTCTTTAATTTTTTATCTGGTTTCCATAGTGGCTGCAGCAATTTACATTCCCCCAATAGTATTAAATTATACTATTCTTATAGAGAAAGAAAAACTAGAAATTAATAATGACTTTGAAGTTTAGGAATTGAAATAGTAAGATGTTCATTGGGCTGTTTGAGCTGTGTGTGCATTCTTGCTGTTATCATTAGAAATGAATCCTTACACCCCTCCTCTCCTACACCCAAAATAAGACAATGAGAATAAGTGCCCTTTTCCCCAAAAAGCAGATGAACACTCCGGTATCTTTTAAGAGCAGTTAAATCATTCATAATGTGACATGAATTATAAAGAAACACAATTTCTGGTTTCTGTTCAAGAGGAAACGTGCACCTCTAAAAATGTAAAGTGTCATGTGAAGAGAAAATTCCTCCTGAATATTGCTAGTTTTCTCTCCTTGCTAATTTTAGAGGTGTTACCACACAAAACCTGCCTTCATTCAAGATGCAGTGATTGCCAGTGATTGAATCAGACGGCACCGATAGAACTGTGATGAGTTTGTACCAATAACACATTTAAAAATAATTTCTACTAAAAATATGTTCTATAAGACTTAATTAACAACCAGAGTTCCCAGTTTATACATGAGATATAAACAGAAAATATATTTTGAAATCTTTACCGCAAGCCTGTATGAAAATTGGATGTTCAAATGAGGAGGAGGGTTGTGTATGGCAGTTTTTCTAACGAGACAGCTTGGCTGGAAGGGACTTAGACCAGCAGAGAAGTAGGTGGCAGATGTGATCCCTTATCTCTTTACCTCTTGTAAAAAAACGTTTAATGACTCTATCGATGAGCGGGCCAGATCACACTAAATTTACAATTCTTTCTATGTCTTTTATGTTAAACCAGAGGATGAAGTCTTTGCACTATAGCTAGGTTGTTAAACCTGGGAAATTTGGACCACAGGGCAATAGTAAGAAGAGAGGATTAAGCTAATTCTAAAGTCTTAATAGCAAAGATAGCCTTATAACTCTGTAGTAAGCCCACATGAGATCTACGGCATCCTCTAATAGAAGGTTCTCTCCCTCCTGCTTGCTCTTCCTTTCTCAACATGTCAAGCAGACTAAGAGGGCCACAGAATCACAGACACCTTCCTGGGATGGGGAGTGCTGTTGCAGTTGGAGAAATGGTAGATGTCCCTGTAGGGAAATGTGTTGTTGTTGTTGTTGTTGTTGTTGTTGTTGTTGTTGTATATACAGTATATTTTCAGTATTTGGTGTATTTATAGTACCTTTTTAAACCTTGTATTTAGTTATTTATTTATTTTAATTTACATCCAAGGTAGCATATAGTGCAATAATGATTTCAGGAGTAGAATCCAGTGATTCATCCCCTACATATAACACCAAGTGTTCATCCCAACAAGTGTTCTCCTTAATGCCCCTTATCCATTTAGCCTATCCCCCCACCCCAAATCCTCCAGCAACCCTCAGTTTGTTCTCTGTATTTAAGAGTTTCTTGTATTTTGTCCCCCTCCCTGTTTTTATATTATTTTTGCTTCCCTTCCCTTATGTTCATCTGTTTTGTATCTTAAATTCCACATATGAGTAAAGTCATATGATACTTGTCTTTCTCTGACTGACTAATTTTACTTAACATGATACACTCTAGTTCCATCCACATTGTTGCAAGTGGTAGGATTTCATTCTTTTTGATTGCTGAGCAATACTTCAGTGTGTGTGTGTGTGTGTGTGTGTGTGTGTGTGTGTGTGTGTATACATATATATATATATGTGTGTGTGTGTGTGTGTATACATATGTGTGTGTGTGTGTGTGTGTGTGTATATATATATATATATATATATATATATATATCACTTCTCCATCCACGTCGATGGACACTTGGGTTCTTTCCATATTTGGGCTATTGTCGATAACACTGCTTATAAACATTGGGGTATGTGTGCCACTTCGAAAGAGCACACCTGTATCCTTTGGATAGATACCTAGTAGTGCAATTGCTGGGTCATAGGGTAGCTTTATTTTTAATTTTTGGAAGAAACTCCATACTGTTTTCCAGAGTGGCTGCACCAGTTTGCATTCCCATCAGCAGTGCAAAAGGGTTCCTCTTTCTTCTCCACATCCTCCCCAATATCTCTAATTGCCTGAATTGTTCATTTTAGCCATTCTGACAGGTGTGAGGTGATATCTCGTTGTGGTTTTGATTTGTATTTCCCTGATGATGAGTGATGTTGAGCATTTTTTCATGTGCCTGCTAGCCATCTGGATGTCTTCTTTGGAAAAGTGTCTATTCATGCCTTTTGCCCATTTCTTCACTGGATTATTTGTTTTTTGGGTGTTGAGTTTGATAAGTTCTTTATAGATTCTGGATACTAACCCTTTATCTGATATGTCGTTTGCAAATATCTTCTCCCATTCTGCTGGTGGCCTTTCAGTTTTGCTGATTGCTTCCTTCACCATACAGAAGCTTTTTATCTTGGTGAGGTCCCAGGAGTTCATTTTTGCTTTTGTTTCTCTTGCCTCCAGAGACACGTTGAGTAAGAAGTTGCTGAGGCCGAGGTCAAGAGGTTTTTGCCTGCTTTCTCCTGTAGGGTTTTGATGGCTTCCTGTCTTATATTTAGGTCTTTCATCCATTTTGAGTTTATTTTTGTGTATGGTGTAAGCAAGTGGTCCAGGTTCATTCTTCTGCATGTCTCTGTCAAGTTTTCCCAACACCATTTGCTAAAGACACTGTCTTCATTCCACTAGATATTCTTTCCTGTTTTGTCAAATATTAATTGGCCATATGTTTGTGAGTCCATTTCCACATTCTCTATTCTGTTCCATTGATCTGAGTGTCTGTTTTTGTGCCAGTACCATACTGTCTTGATGATTACAGCTTTGTAATACAGCTTGAAGTCCAGGATTGTGATGCCTCTTGCTTTGGTTTTCTTTTTCAAGATTGCTTTGGCAATTCAGGATCTTTTCTGATTCCATACAAATTTTAGGAATCTTTGTGCTAGCTCTGTGAAGAATGTTGTTGTTATTTTGAAAGGGATTCCATTAAATATGTAGCTTGCTTTGGGTAGTATTGACATTTTAACAATATTTGTTCTTCCAATCCATGAGCATGGAATATTTTTCCAAATTTTTTGTCTTCTTCAGTTTCTTCCATAAACTTTCTGTAGTTTTTAATGTATAGATTTTTCAACTCTTTGGTTAGTTTTATTCCTAGGTATTTTATGGTTTTTAGTGCAATTGTAAAGGGGATTGATTCCTTGATTTCTCTTTCTGCTTCTTCATTATTGGTGTATATAACCACAACCGATTTCTGTGCATTGATTTTATATCTTGCAACTTTGATGAATTCATGGATCAGTTCTAGCAGTGTTTTGGTGGAATCTTCTGGGTTTTCCAGATACAGTATTATGTCATCTGTGAACAGTGAAAGTTTGACTTCCTCCTGGGTGATTTGGATGCTTTCTATTTCTTTGTATTTGAATGTTGAGGCTAAGAATACTAGCTGAATAACAGTGGAGAGAGTGGACATCCCTGTTGTGTTCCTGACCTTAGGGGGAAAGATCTCAGTTTTTCCCCATTGAGGATGATATTAGCAGTGGGACTTACATATATGCCTTTTATGATTTTTGTGGTATGATCCTTTTGTCCATACTTTCTTGAGGGTTTTTATCAAGAAAGAATGCTGTATTTTGTCAAATGCTTTCTCTACATCTATTGAGAGGATCATGTGGTTCTTATTATTTCTTTTATTAATGTGATGTGTCACATTGATTGATTTGTGGACATTGAACCAGCCCTGCATCTTAGGTATAAATTCCACTTGATCATGGTGAATAATTCTTTTAATGTATTGTTGGATCTGGTTGGCTGGTATCTTGTTGAGAATTTTTGCATTCATGCTTATCAGGGAAATTGGTCTGTAGTTGTCCTTTTTAGTGGGGTCTTTGTCGGGTTTTGGAATCAAGGTAATGTTGGCCTCATAGAATGAGTTTGGAAGTTTTCTTTCCATTTCTATTTTTTGGAACATCTTCAAAAGAATAGGTGTTAACTCTTTTTTAAGTGTTTGGTAGAATTCCCCTGGAAAGTCATCTGGCCCTGGGCTCTTGTTTTTTTTTTTTTTTTTTTTTTTTTTTTGAGATTTTTAATTACTAATTCAATTTCTTTACTGGTTATAGATCTGTTCATATTTTCTATTTCTTCCTGTTTCAGTTTTAGCAGTTTATATGTTTCTAGGAATTTGTTCATTTCTTCAAGATTGCCCAGTTTGTTGGCCTATATTTGCTCATAATAGCTTCTTATTTGTATTTCTGCAGTGTTGGTTGTTATCTCTCCTCTTTCATTCTTGATTTTTTTTGTTGTTGGGTCCTTTATTTTTTTGAACAAACTGGCTAGGGGTTTATCAATTTTGTTAATTTTTTCAAAGAACCAGCTCCTGGTTTCATTGATCTGTTCTGTTATTTTTTTTTTTTCATTTTGATAGCATTGATTTCTGCTCTAATGTTTATTATTTCCCATCTTCTGTTGGGTTTAAGTTTTATTTGCCGTTCTTTTTACAGCTAATTAAGGTGTAAGGTTAGGTTGTGTATCTGAGACCTTTCTTCCTTTTTTATGAAGACCTGGATTACTATATACTCCCTCTTATGACCACCTTTGCTGCGTCCCAGAGGTTTTGGGTTGCTGTGTTATCATTTACATTGGCTTCCATGTACTTTTAAATTTCCTCTTTAACTTCTTGGTTAACCCACTCATTCTTTAGTAGGATGCTCTTTAATCTCCAAGTATTCATTGTCTTTCCAAATTTTTTCTCGTGGTTGATTTCAAGTTTCATAGTGTTGTGGTCTGAAAATATGAATGATACAATCCCCATCTTTTTGTACTTGTTAAGGGTTGGTTTGTGTCCCAGTATGTGATCTATTCTGGGGAATGTTCCATGTGCACTTGAGAAGAATGTATGTTCTTTTGCTTTAGGATGAAATGTTCTGAATATATCTATTAAGTCCATCCAGTCCAGTGTTTCATTCAAAGCCATTGTTTCCTTGTTGATTTTCTGCCCATTGATATAAGTTGGATGTTGAAGTCCCCTACTATTATGGTATTTTTATCAATGAGTTTCTTTATGTTTGTGATTAACTGATTTATATATTTGGGTTTTCCACATTGAAGGCATAAATATTTATAATTGTTAGATATTCTTGGTGTATAGGCCTCTTAATTATGATATAATGCCCTTCTTCATATCTTGTTACAGTTTTTATTTTAAAATCTAGATTATCTGATATAAGTACAGCTACTGTGGCTTTCTTTTGACAACCTTTAGCATGATAGATGTTTTTCCATCCCCTTACTTTCAATCTGAAGGTGTCTTTAGGTCTAAAATAGGTCTCTTATAAACAGCATATAGATGGATCTTGTTTTCTTATCCATTTTGATACCCTATGTCTTTTGATTGTAGCGTTTAGTCCATTGACATTTAGAGTAGGTACTGAAAGATATGAATTTAGTGCCATTGTGTTGCCTGTGGAGTTAGAATGTCTGGTGGTGTTCTCTGATCCTTTCTAGTCTTTGTTGCTTTTGATCTTTTGTTTGTTCGTTTTGTTTTGTTTTATCTTTTCTCCCCTCAGAGAGTCCCCCTTAAAATTTCTTGCAGGGCTTGTTTAGTGGTCACAAACTTCTTTGGTTTTTGTTCATCTGGGAAACTCTTCATCTCTCCTTCTATTTTGAATGGCAGCCTTGCCATTAAAGAATTCTTGGCTGCATATTTTGCCAATTCATCACATTAAATATGTACTGCCTCTCCTTTCTGGTCTGCCAAGTTTCCATGGATAGGTCTACTGCAAACCTGATCTGTCTTCCCTTATAGTTTAAGGACTTTGTTCCCTTGCTGCTTTCACAATTCTTTCCTTGTCTATCTATTTTCTGAGTTTGACTATGATATATTATGTTTATGTCGGTTTTTGTTGAATCTAATGGGAGTTCTCCGGGCTTCTTGGATTTTGATGTCTGTGTCTTTCCCCAGGTTAGGAAAGTTTTCTGCTATAATTCACTCACATAAACCTTCTGCCCCTTTTTTTTTATCTCTTCACCCCCTGGGACTCCTATGATTCAGATGTTATTCCTTCCTAGATACAAGTTCTCTAATTCTTGTATCACGCTCTTTTGCCTTAGTTTCCCTCTTTTTTTTTCTGCTTCATTATTCTCCATAATTTTGTCTTCTATACCACTGATTCGCAGCTCTGATTCCTCTAACCTTGCTGCCATGGCATCCATTTGAGATTGCATCTCAGTTATAACATTTTAAATTTCTTCCTGACTAGATTTCACTTCTTTTATCTCCACAGAAAGGGATTCTATACTTTTTTCAACCCCACTAGTATTCTTATCGTCATGATTCTAAATTATAGTTCAGACATTTTGCTTATATATGTGTTGACTGTCATTTCTTCCTGTTCTTTCTTTTTAGGGTGAATTCCTTCATTTTGTAATTTTGGAGGAAAAACAAGAATTAATAAAATAAAAATTAAAAAAATTAAAAACAACACAAAAAATAAAATGAAGCTGGATCCTAGGTGTATTTTGGTCTGGTTTTTGAAAGAAGCTTGATAGAGAAAAAAAGGAAAGAAAATTTTAAAAAAGTGAGAAATATTTGAAAATTTAAAAAATGTATGCAATAAAATAGAATAAAATGAAATAAAGAAAGTAAAATAGAGTAACAAAATTTACCAAAGAAATGTGGTAAAAAATTTTTTTAATATTAAAAAAATGGAAAATAAAAATAATTTTTCTCTTTCTCTACCCAAGTATAAGAAAAGAAAAAGAAAAAAAATTAAAAAAAAATAGATGAAACAGTGAACAGAATGAAATTCGAGTGAAATTACATCCAGTTTCCCCTAGAAGCCAAACTATGAAGCACTTTATAGTCTATAAGCTAGGCAGGCGAAGACACTTGTAGTGGTCCTCTAGGGTCTGAGCTTGTTGGCTCATTTGGACGGGGCTTGGTGTAATGGTTCTGTTCTCCACTAGGTGGTTCTGCTTAGCTTACTGGGGTGGAGCGGTGTGGCATACATGTGCATGTATGTGCATATGCAGGAGAGGTGAAAATGGAATCACCCAGCTTCCCAGTCTATGGCACAGGGAATCTGTGCTCTCACCAACCAGCAATCAAGCACCCCTCCTTTGTCTCCAGCTTCCGTCCACTCTCTGCTTCTACACTGTCTGAATCCAAGCCTTCAGCGTGTCAGGTGGCAACTCCCTTCCAAATTACATCCCATGTGGGGCTATGTCTCCAAACCCCTCACTTCTGAGAGCCCTGTAGCTTGGACCTACTCTGACCCTCGGGGGGAGGATCTCGCTGGACAATGGCTGGGTGTCAGCTTGCCCCAGAACATGTGTGTGGTTGCACTGTTGAAGAGTTTCAGAGATGGAGGTCAGGTGCCTGCTTGCCCCAGAAAATGTTTGTGCAATCACACAGCAGGAGAGGTTCAGAGATTATGGCAAAACAACATACAGCTAGCACCAGTTTTCCCCTCCCTCTTGCGTTTTTGTTCCAATACCAGCAGTCATCTGTTCCCCAGGTTCTGCTGGGAATGTTGCCTGTGGGGAAGCAGTACAGCCTCTACCAAATGCCCTCCTAGCAGGATAGCAGGGGAACTGCTTCTTCCCATGTGACTCACAGACCCCTTGGACCTCGCTGCCTGCTCCTGGGGATTCGGTCTTCCCACCAGAGCACCACCAGATACTGAGCATTGAAATTTCTGACTCTGCTTTCCCCTGTTTATAGAGTCCTAGTGGTATTGGGACACTCTCCTTTCTTCTTTCTCACTTTCTTGTTCAGTCCCTTGTGAGTGTTTCCACTCTTTCTCTTTCTCTCTAAATACTTTGAGTAGGAGTGACTTTCCTGCACGCTCTCCCTTTTCTCTGTCCTCTCTCTGCAAAACAGCTCCCTGCCCTCTGTGGCTTCTTTCTCCCCTAATTCACCTCTCTGTGCCATGTGCCTGCTGAGTTCTGTGGCTCAAGTTATGCAGATTGTTGTTAATCCTCAGATTAATTTTCTAGGTGTGCAAAATGGTTTGGGGCTCATCTGGCTGCATTTAAGGAATGAGAGAAACTGAGAACTTCCATGCGGCTCTGCCGTCTTGGCCCCTCCTGGGAAATGTGTTTGATAATTTTTGTCTTCTCCCCTAAGAAAAGTAAATCTCCCTCCAATTCCCCCATCAACACACTTATTCCAATATAGTGCTTACAGGAGCTCGCCTGGTTTTCTTCCCCAGTGTGTATTGTATGGTTTTCTGGAAAGTAAGAACCAATGTAGTTTTGGGCCTGGCATAGAGTTGTGCACAACGATAGGGACAGAAGAAAAAGGAGAGAGTAAAGAGACAGCATACAAAGGAATAGGAGAAAAAGACAAGAGGAAGAAAGGAATTTAGGAGGAAAACTGCTTAACTGTACAGCCGCCATTTTTCTTTCCCAAACTGCCACCTTTCCATTCTGCTTGTTGTATTAGAGATGTCCAAAAAATAGCATCTGTTTAGGCAGATGTTTTAGAAACACATTATATATAAATTACCATATTTAATTTTAAACTGTGAAGCAATGCTGTGAGGTAGGTATTATAAGAAAGGTAAATATTATTTTCTTTATAAGGAGAGACAAAATCTCACAGAATTTAACACCAGATTGCCAATTCTGTCCTGATAGATTCTACATACTTCTCTAGCTTCTGTTCCATCTCACCTCCTTTAGGATGCCCACCAAGACAGCCCCAGTTCACAGTGTTTTTCTGGGTTTTTGAGCAAACATTAGAAAATGGGGACTTAGCCTTATCCAAATATTGCTTCTTAGCTTTAATGATGTTTTATGTAGGTACCCTCTTTCAATATAGACAGAAAACCTTTCAATTATGCTATATTCCCAAGCACACAACAAAAAACTGAAAAAGGAATTTAACAGTTAATCTTGGACACTTGGACCAGAAACATATGTTACTCAAATAGATTCTGTTTCAAATGGTTAACAATGACTTAGAATGCCAGGGATTTTAAAGTTTGGTGAGTGTGCTCCCTCCATGTTGATCCCTACCTTGGGTGTATATAAACATCTGTATCAATCTGTTAAAAGCTAAAATGTGTTTAATCTCTATACCAACACAGTTTTTTTTTTACAGTTCCCTTTTTTTTTTATTTAAAAAAATTTTTGTTTTCAACGTTTATTTATTTTTGGGACAGAAAGAGACAGAGCATGAACGGGGGAGGGGCAGAGAGAGAGGGAGACACAGAATCAGAAACAGGCTCCAGGCTCTGAGCCATAAGCCCAGAGCCCGACACGGGGCTCGAACTCACGGACCGCGAGATCGTGACCTGGCTGAAATCGGACACTTAACCAACTGCGCCACCCAGGGGCCCCTACAGTTCCCTTTTTTATTTTTAAAAGCTTTTTAAGTTTATTCATTTCGAGAGAGACAGAGAGAGTGAGCAGGGGAGGGGCCGAGAGAGAGGAAGAGAGAGAATCCCAAGCTGACAGTATGCTGACAGTGTGGAGCTCAATATGGGACTTGAACTCACAAACCATGAGATCATGACCTGGGCCAAAACCAAGAGTCAGATGCTTAACTGACTGAGCCACCCAGACACCTCAATTGTTCTCTTTTTAAATGTATCTTCTCCTTGGGTATCAGCACATTCTTTCCATAATTATTTCTGCAACATCCCCTTCCTTAAATCACCTCAATTGTATCCTGGTGCTTAAGGGATAGTTCAAATTCTTTGGTTCAAAATCCATGGAATTTGCTGTTCTCAAAATATTCAGTCTCCTTTCTTGTTTCTCTGTCTTCTTCCTCTGCCCCAAATACTTTTTCTTTACTTGGCAAACTTTTCCTATCCTTTCAGATCAAACTCAAGGGTCCCATCCATTCCAAAGCCTTCTGTGGCCAAATTGTTTCCTGGACTTAGACCTTTATGCCTTTATCATTCATCGTTGTTTTTTTTTTTTTTTCCATATAGAGTAACAGTCTGCTTGGCACATCACCAGAGCTTGATAACTATATGGAGAATAAATGAAGAAGTTAACTAACTAATTAATCCATGAGTTAACCAACTAATTAGAACATTTCTTTCCTTCCCTATGTCTTATTTTCATTGACTGTGGAATAACATTATTGTTCAGAATATACTCTGAGGCCTTTGTCTGTGCTGACATTCTAAGTCTCTACATTATTAATGAGACAGTGTGGCTAGTAGTTTAATGCATTGTTCCCAACCCAAGTTACAAATTATAGGTTTACCAAGGTCAAGTAATTTTGGGAAAGGTGGTACCCTTTTCCCCCAATGTCTCCTTGGACATGCACATTAGCATAGGAAAGACTCACAATAACAATATATGTTTAACTTCCTTGAACTCCTCAATTTCAAAATCTGTTGAAGTGTGTAATAAATTGTGTGGGGTGTTTCACATCACCTACATTAATGTCTCAAGGTTAAGGCAAAGATTTCCCATGTTAAGATAAAACAAAAAGAATCCAGTTAAGTTGTATTTAAGCTTTCAGATGGGGAAGAAAATGAATGGAACAGATTCTGTGCCCTTGTAGGAGCCTACCACTGGTGTAGGTACCATTTTTTCCACTAAGTAACTACACGATGCAATGATGGAAACAGGACTGACCATTATGAAGAATAAAGGAAGGAATGGGGGAAGAGAGAAGTTAAGGATTTATTAGACATCAGCCAGCTATTAACTGGGGAGACTGGGATTGGGGGATGATCTTTATATTCTGTTTCATTTGATACAGGGGTTATTTTAAATTTCATATTGCATCTCATATTTTAACAAAGTTCCAATGCGTCCTTGGATTTTAAAGTAACTTAACTGCACATAGTATAACTTTAAAATTTAAAGAACTGTACTTAGAAGAACCATGCTGTTACTTTTTTTATTGCCCAGGAAGTTCCTTTAGGTGTAAGGACATTTTAAAAAATCATGTAATTACCACTCACAGAAGAAAACGTGACAACCAAACATTTTAGCAATATGGAGTTTCATCACAATATGCTTCAGATATTGAAACCAATGGTAATAATATTAAAGATTTTGATGAAATTAAGACAAATTACAAACCCAGCATTTAAACAAAATGCCTGTTGGGGATTACTTAGGCTAGAAGTATTTTTTTTCTGTGTAAATAAAAAAAAAACATACTAAAAAAGGCAGTTTTCAAGCTTAGATGTTACTAGTGGGGATAATATTAATGCTCTGATTATAGTTTTATTTTTCATTGAAAGTTTCTGGTACTAAAATCTCATTTAAAAATTTATTATTGGGGGTGCCTGGGTGGCTCAGTCAGTTAAGCGTATGACTTCGGCTCAGGTCACGATCTTGCGGTCCGTGAGTTCAAGCCCCGCGTCGGGCTCTGTGCTGACTGCTCAGAGCCTGGAGCCTGTTTCAGATTCTGTGTCTCCCTCTCTCTCTGACCCTCCCCCGTTCATGCTCTGTCTCTCTCTGTCTCAAAAATAAATAAATGTTAAAAAATTTTTTTTAATTTTATTATTGGCATATAGTTGATAGACAATGTATACACTGGAAGAGTGTAGTCACCATCTATCACCATACAACACTATTACAATTTTATTGAGTATAATCCCTATTTTGTACTTCTCCTCTTTGTGACCTATTTTATTTTTTAAGTTTATTTATTTATTTTGAGGGGTAGGGAGGGACAGAGAGAGACGGAGAGAGAATCCCAAGCAGGTCCCACAGTCAGCATGGATCCCCACACAGGGATTAATCTCATGACCGTGAGATCATGACCTGGGCCAAAATCAAGAGTCAGACACTTAACCAACTGAGCCACCCAGGCACTCCATGCCTTATTTATTTTATGATTGGAAGTTTGCACCTCTTAATCCTCTTTATCTATTTTGCCCGCCCCCCGCCCACCTGTTCTTTGGCAACTTCCAGTTTGTTCTCTGTACTTAGTCTATTTGCTTTTTGTTTGTTCATTTGTTTCATTAAAATAGAAACACCATATGATCCAGTAATTCCCCTACTGGGAATTTACCCAAAGAAAACACAAACACTAGTTTGAAAAGATATATGCACCCCTATGTTTATTGCAGCATTATTGACAGCAGCTAAGATGGATAAAGATGTGGCATATATATATATATATATATATATATATATATACACACACACACAATGGAATATTACTTCCCCATAAAAAATAATGAGATTTTTCCCATTTGTGACAACATGGATGGACCTAGAGAACATTATGCTAAGTGAAATAAGTCAGAGAAAGGCAAATACCATATGATTTCACCTATATACAGAATGTAAAATCTCATTTAAAAGTAATATGTAGAAAGAAAAATCAGTGTACTTGTAATTAAAGGCCTGATTCAGTTTACCTCATTTTTGGACAAGTAAATTATCTCTTCTGGCTTTTCATTCCTTCATGGCAAAACATTTCTCCTGCTGTACCACATAAAGCTCTGCCTCCACCCGTGAGCCTGCTGGACCATGACATTCACAGAGGCGAGATGCAGCCCCTCTGGGGAAGCCAAGGGAGTGAAGGAAAGCTGGACAGAGGAAGGGAGGGGCTGGGGATGTCCCTGGATTCTCCTTTTCTGCTCTTTCGGACCCTGACAATGCAATTGGCAAAGAAACTCAGAGAAGTTTTGGTGGAGTGGAAGATAGAGCTGAGAATGAATTAATAAAGAGACAGCACATACATTTAATATTATAAAATTATTGTTTAGATCAAAACGTATTCATAACAGTAATAAGCATCTTCCCTAGAACTGATACTTTATAAACAACAATTACCTTCCCTAGATGCCTATACTTTATAAAGAGCAATTACTCTGATCACTGAAGTGTTTTGATAAATCCATGAGGTCATTGTCATTAACAAGGAAACAAGTGTTATGAGGAGAGAATCCATTTACACAAGATTACACAGAAGAAGCAAGTATAAGATTTAAATACACACACACACACACACACACGTATATGTATATATAATCATGTTACCTATATATTTATATATATAGTTGCTTAGCATTTTATACCCTTCTACATCATTTATTCATTTCAACCACTTATGCATATTGCTTTTAAAAATGTTTGTCCAAATGTAGGAAAATAAAATATATGCTCCTCCATGAAAGGGCTTGGCAACCACTAAGCCATTCCAATAACTTTAAATTATCATATTAATGTTTTAAAATAATTAAACCAGCAGACCTTTAGAACCAGAGGGATCTTTGCTAAGGAATTTTACTCACTGTTAACCTCATTGGTGAAATTACTTCCTGGCATTAAATCTGAATTTTTAGCAAAATCTTACTAGCACTCTGTTTGCCTGAATCCCAATTCAGTATTCTTTCCACTGCCTAATAAGCCACCATGTGTGCCTATCTGCCACCTGCTGGGACATTTATTAGTAAAGTTTCTGCTTAATCCCTATATGTGCTGTCAGACTAAGCACCCTATGAGAGCACAGATGGTATCATTGTTTGCATACTTGTCATCTCAGTACATAAAAATACCTCCTAATTTAACATGGTTAGAGAAATGGCAATTTAAGCATTTTATATTGGTTAAATATTTGATTTCATTTTAAGTTTGTTTATTTATTTTGAGAGAGAGGGGAAGCAGGAGTTTGGGAGGGGCAGAGAGAAAGAGAGGGAGAGAGAATCCCAGGCAGGCTTCCCACTGTTAGCACAGAGCCAGACGCAGGATTCAATCCCGGGAACTGTGAGATCATGACCTGAGCTGAAACCAAGAGTCACTTAACCGACTAAACCACCCAGGTGCCCCTGTTAGTTGAATATTTTAAAAGATCTCTTCCCTTGACTATATTTCTTTATTCTCTTGTCTATTCTGGGAGACACATAGCAAAGCTAGTATCATCCCTTTTCACATATGATGATAATGGTCATAAAATTTAAAAGATTTTCCAGTGATAATATAACCGTATAGAGTATAGCAAGGTCTTTTGACATGATCAGTAGTTGTTTTTTGTTTGTCTGTTTGTTTGTTTCCTTTCCTGAGGTAATTAGGTACACAGTTCAGGGGTTTAAGAAGGTTCTCTTATAAATTTCAAACTTTAGCATGCCTCCAAAGATAATGGGCTAAATTTAGCATGGAAAAATAGTTTATCTTTACCGCATATTTACCACTTTCAGAGCTATTTATTCTTTTCATGTAGGTCTTTCCTACCTGGTGCCAATTTTATTCTGCCTGAAGAGTTACCTTTAACGTGTTTTTTACTGCAAGTCTGTCAACAATGAATTAATGTCCAAAAAAAAAATCTTTATTTTCCTTCACTTTGATGTATGTTTTTCCTGTGTATGAAATTCTGCTTTGGCGGTCTTTTCTTCTCGGGGTGTTAAATATGTCTTCGTCTTCAGACTTGCAGAGTTTCTGAAAATCTTGCAAAAAAGATATATTCTTATTCTTCTTGAAATAATGTATCTTTGTTCACTCAGACCTTCTTCTAATATTTCTTTCTTCGTCACTCTTATTTTAGACATTTTTAATATGATATTTCTTGTTTGGCAACTTTTTGGAGTTTATTCTGTGTGTTTAATTTAACATCATACATGTGTGCATTTGTAGTCTAATCATTTTAAAACTGTGGCCATTTTTCTTTGAAAGATGTTTCTCTGTGCCTCTTTTATTATTATTTTTTAAGTTGATTTATTTACTTTGAGAAGGAGAGAGAGAGGGAGAGAATAAGGGAGGGGCAGAGAGAGAGAGAGGGAGACAGAGAAATCCCAAGCAGGCTGAACACTGTTAGTGCAGAGCTTGACATGGGGCTCGGTCTCACGACTGTGAGATCATGACCTGAGCCAAAATCAAGAGTTGGACGTTTAATGGACTGAGCCACCCAAGAACTCCTCTTTTTTTCTTTTTGTGACACAAAGTGTTCATATATCAAACCACTTGATATTATCTCCTGGGTTAGTGAAACTCTATTCATTTTCTGTTTATTATCTTTTCTCACTGGGTGTCAGTTTCTTAATTTCTCTTGCTTTGTCTTCAAGTTCATTAGTTTTCTTTTTTGGTGACTAATAGTCCATTAAGTCCATCCAGGACATTTTTTCATATTAGATCCTATATTTGTTTCATGTCTACTTATTTATTTATTTATTTATTTATTTATTTATTTTATTTATTCTTTTTATATATTCAATTTTTTTCTCAATAACTTTAAGATTTTCTTTGAATCCTTAAAAATATTTATAATATAATATTTATAAAAAATAAAACATAATTATAATATAAAAATTTATACTTTTATAAATTTTCTTTATAGTCCTCTAAATATTATAATATTTATAATAATATACATATAATTTAACATAAAATTTATAATTTATAAATATAAATTTAAATGCCTATTGATTCCATTATATCTGTTACTTCTGTTTGTTTTAATGGACTGATTTTTCTCATGCATGTGGGTTATATTCTTTATTAAATACTAGGTGTTGATTTTTAGTTTTAATTTTATTTTTATTAGTTTTTAAATGTTTATTTATTTTGAAGAGAGAGAGAGAGTGAATACACAGGGGAGGGGAGGAGAGAAAGAGAGAGAGAGAGAGAATCCCAAGCAGACTCTGCACTGTCAGCACAGAGCCTGACATGGGGCTTGATCCTATGAATCATGAAGTCATGACCTGGGATGAAATCAAGAGTCCGACACTTAACAGACTGAGCCACCCAGACTCCCCAGTACTTGGTTTTTAAAAAGATATCTTTTTATGTCTTGTACTTGATTTCGTTACTTTAAAGAGTGTTGGTTTATGTTCTAATAGTCTTCTGAGGCTTCTTTCTAAAGCTTTTTAGGGCAAGTCTAAGGCAGTCTTACTCCTTATTACTAAGGGGCCCAAGTACCCAGTGAGGTCTCTGTCCTCTGATTGGGGAGAACTAAAACAAACCCTTCCCCTGGGTGAATTCTAAAAACTGTTCATTTTAACGTTCCTTTGTAATCATTATTTCTCTAGTAGTTAAATGCTTTGACAAGCCTGGTGAAATTTCAGTCAACCACGTGAGAACCTTTCGTAGATTTCTTTTACTTTTTCTCTAAATCATTTCCTCATCTCCAGTCCTCTGCCTTCATACATTCTAGTCCCTTTAATTTTCCACATTTTCTATTTCTCTTCTCCATAACTTAGCAAACCCAAGGGCTCTGGATATTTCCTCTTTGCACAGCAGGTGGAGGGAGATATAGAAACAGAGTCATAACTAAACTTTGGAAGGGAGTTTTTTTTTTTTTTCTTGATTAAGTTCTAAATTTCTATGTGGTAGACTTCGCACAACTAGGGGGATTGGCTACTCAGGAGAATCTGAAATCAGGACCCTCCCTAACTTTCTCTCTAGCCCCTCTTCTTGAAAAACACTGCTTTTTATTTGTTTGTTTGTTTGTTTGTTTGTTTTTACTACTTTCTAAACTTGGAAACGACAGTTACAGTAAATCCTTTAGGGTAGTCTTAACTCACACTTGAAAGTGTGATACCTTTATTGATACCCAAATCAAACCATCTGTTTGCTCTTCATAGGGAAGGGTAGAAAGAAAAAAAAATCAACCCTTGGATTAGCTTTATGTAACATTATATTCTAGATGATAATGCAAATTTGCAAATGAATTTTGGCAGTGCTTGCAGCCATTTGGGTCAGATGTATTAAATTATTTGTGGGCAATTTGAGAACTTTGAATATTGCAATACATAAATATGATTAGCTTAACCTAGGAAACCTCATGAATAAAGCACAATCGGCCTGTATCAGTACACAGTGTCTGTAAGGATTCTCACTTCTATTTTAGGAATTTTAATAGGCTGTTGTTTTAAAATACAGGATTGTCTTCTTCATAGGTTTCAGTTTTCAATTTGCCAGAAAGCATAATGTCTACCACTTTTCCATTGTAAATATAACTTTTATATTTGCCAGTTTTGTCTATTGCCTCTCAGTCTTTCCTCCAGCATAAATAGAAGAGCAGAATTTGTGATCTGAGATCAGTTTATCACCCTTGGGTATGTCTCTTCACCTTCCTCAACACATTCTTCTCAACTGTAAAATAAAAATAACTTATGATTCTTAGGATTTGCTAACATCAGCTATAGAAACAAATGTGGAAGCATTTTATAACATGTTTTGTATTCATTATTGATAATACTCACGTATTTATTTAGCTATCTTCTTAAGAATGACTGAGCCAAGCACACAAACCCTAAATTAGTGGTTTAATATGGCCATGCTGTTCCCCATGCTTGACGTCATAAATCCCGTAGTTTGAAGAATATAAAAAGAAATAATGGGATGCACTATTGCCTGCTGATGCCCTGGACTCCTACGGTCACTTAACCAGAACCCCTCACTCTGTCTTTTTGGAGGCCTACTTTAATATCCACTTAGTTTTTTAAATAGAGCCCAGCTCCATTTTAACTCAAGAGCCCAGCTCCATTTTAACTCATTAGTATCACAGATGGAAAATAAAAAAGGAAGAACAGTGTGACAGATCATCCAAAATATCAAACAAAAATGGAGAATGTTTCAAGACATATGGAGCTTTTGAACTTTTTTTTTTAAATTTTTTTTAACGTTTTTATTTATTTTTGAGACAGAGAGAGACAGAGCAATAAAGGGGGAGGGGCAGACAGAGAGGGAGACACAGAATCAGAAGCAGGCTCCAGGCTCCGAGCCACCAGCCCAGAACCCGATTTGGGGCTCGAACTCACGGACCGCGAGATCGTGACCTGAGCTGAAGTCGGACGCTCAACAGACCGAGCCACCCAGGTGCCCCCTTGAACTTTTAATCACTCTCCTGAAAGTTCACATGCCTAACACTAAGACTCAGATTAGTCCTTCGCCCAACAATAGCCCTTCTTGGGAGAAATGGAATGATAGAAGGGGAATCTCCTTTACAGGCAAGGAATCATCAATGACAAACTCACACATTTTGTTATTTTTTTAATCGAAACAGTTGAACAGTCAACTCTATTGTCAGTGAGAACTATTAATAACACTCTAGAAGGAAGAACTTAGTAAAGAATCAGAAGAATTACCTTTTTTTAATATTTGAGAAAAATTTTAATGTTTATTTATTTTGGGAGAGATAGAGACAGAGCGTGAGCAGGGGAGGGGCAGAAAGAGGGAGACACAGAATCCGAAGCAGGTTCCAGGCTCTGAGCTGTCAGCACAGAGCCTGCAGCAGGGCTTGAACCAATGAACTGTGAGATCATGACCTGAGCTGAAGTTGGATGCTTAACCTACCAAGCCACCCAGGGCCCCCAGAAGAATTTACCTTTCTAAGCTCATATATTCAACCTTGCAATTGCCCTTTGGTAACCTGCTAGGACTCAAAACCTACTGAGGCTCACAGACTTCTCTTTAATGTTGCTTTTGCAAACCACCTCAATGTGTAGGAATGTTACTTCAACTACATTTTCCCCAGAGCCACCTCTCACATAAGATAAGGACTCTCTCATTTCCCATTTCTTACCTTGATGTTATCCAGCTCAGTGATTTTTACCAAAACATGGTCATGAAACAAGAACTACACATGTGTTGAAATAACCCAAATCCTAAAACATCTGGCAATATAAAATACTGTCACATATCCCTCAGAGTGCATTACAAAACTGTACCCCATATGTTTCATGTGTTCCCACAGGAAATTTTGAATCCCCAAACGTGTAGAGCATGGTTTCTTTATTGTTGTCATTTTGTATTATTCTGTCCAGTCCTAGCCAGAGTGGCCTTGGAATCCCAGTGGGCCACTGGGGAGAGATGCAAACTGGGTATCTTTCTAGATGCTTTGCATGTTATGTTTTCACGGAGTCTGATCATTATAATTGCATGTAGTAGTGTGAGGTTGGAAGCAGATAGAATTAGGGATAGTGGAAGAAAGTTTCAGCCCTTGACCCCAATATGATCAAAGGTATCTACGAACACTGCTAAACAGTTGTGACTGAAAGCTGTAGCAATTCTTCCTGTTTGCATAATCTAATTCAATGACAGCAAAGCCCTTTCACAGGTGCATGAACCCTAGTTAGATACAATGGACTGTATTATAATTACTTCACAGTAGGAAAAAAAAAGAGAGAATTCGAAGAGGGCAAATGAAATAAAGGAAAGAAAAGGCAGTTTGGATGGGTTTATGATTCAAAACCCAAGCCACTGCCCATTACTGGAGACCGATAATGAGGTCTTGGTGCATGCAGGCTTGTGCCAAAAAGGACCTAGTTCTTGTTGAGTGACATTATTAAGAGGAAATGGGCAAAGCCATGCAGTGGAAAAGTGCACTGGCTGTGGGTCAGACTGATCTGGGTTCAAATTCTGGCCTCCTGTCTTGGGTCTCTGAATATAAATGTTCACATCATTACATGGGCACAAGTATGAAATCCATAGAGTGATTAGGAAGATGATAGGTACTGAGAAAATGTATATCAAACACCTGGTGTGATGCCTAGCACCCAAATGATAAATATTGATATGATTCTCTTATTTACTTCTTGCTGCATTGAATGCGATTTTTTAGTTGAACAATCTCTGACACACTAAAATCTCAGATTCTATAAAAACAAATAAGAAATACTAGGTGAACATACACAGGTGAATACTCAGATAAATGTAAATGTTGCTTTTAATTCATCTAATGTCATTCAATTTTTCAGCAGATATTTATTGAGCACGGGCTACATGCTAGTGTATGGAGATTCACAGTGGACTCATTAATGATCCTGCCTGAATGAAACTTGAATTTTAGTGGAAATGACAGATAATAAGCAAATAAAAATAAAATACCTGAGATAATATCAGGTAGTAGTAAGTACTATGAAGTAAACAAAGCACAGTATATGGATAGAGGGTGGTTGAAAGTACTTGGGAAGGAAGACAGTGGTAGTGTAGGAGGACACTAAGCAAAAGGACAGAGTCAACCTCAGAAGACAAGCTGAGGGGAGGGTCCTGCAGGCATGAGCAATGGGAAATGCAAAGGCCCTGAGGCAGAGAACATTAAAGTGGCCAGGCTGAGAAAAGCAAAGCAGAGAGCTTTAGGGTATGGAGTAGGAAATAGGCTGGGGCCAGGATATGTAGGGCTTGGAGGCTACATATCGAATTTTATTATGAATGAAATGGAAGCCATAAGAAGGTTTTGAGCCAATAGCTGTCACTATCTGACTTATTTTTAAAGCTCGCTCTGACTCTTATTTGAAGAATGGGCCATATAGGATATGCAAGTGCAAGGACAGAACCAGGGACGTGTCAAGAAACTATTTTGACTTTAATTGTCCATTTGATATATTTTCATCCAATATATGCTTTTGTGGAGAAATTACACAATTTCCACATACTCTTGCAATGTAATTTCAAGGAACTTCCACTATGCTCCAAGGTGGTAACAATTTGGCCAAGTGCAAATTCCTCTCCTGAGCTCCTGGTCTCTACTAAGAAAGACTTTCCCCAAATATTTAATTACATATTGCTTTTTGACCCACGTACTCTGGGCTGGGAATCTGTGAAAATGCCCAGAGCAAGGAACTAAAGAATGTTCTGTGATATTCAGCAGGGAAGAAAGAAACAGTGACGCTAAGTAGGGAGTAACTCTTATACCCCGTAATGCCATGAGAGGACGCTCTCCTTACAATGGAAGCACAGAGAAGGAGCAGTTAACTTGCTACATTGCTTTGGGACCGTTTCCTGGGGAATATTAGGAATTAGCTTTCGCCTGTTTCACCCCTTTCTTCTTGAATCGATTTTATAAATGAAAAAAAAAACATGTTGAGGAAGAGTTTTTTTATTTTAGTTTAAGGATTAGCTGTTTCTAGGGCTGCAAAAATTACCAGGGCTCATTAGATAAAAATTTTATTTGAATGGTAATGTCTACAGAGAAAACTAATTAGAAAATGTATCTGTCAGCTTTATAGAAAAAAAATTGTTACTACCCCTTCTTAAAACATTCCCAGAGGGACCTTCTAAAACTAGAAGCATTCTTTTTTTATTTCTTTAAAGTCAGTAGTACATTTAAGTTCCTTATCTTGTGTTTCATGTATGATTTTGGTCGCGATGCCTGAGACTCGTATTTTCACACTGAATTTGAACCTACTTTGTGTTGAGGCCTGGCCTCTGCCAGTTCATATCTGTATCTACTACTAGCTCTGAATACTAGCGAGTGACCAGACCAATTGCCTTGGTGGTTATGCTTTCTGAATGGGGACAACATAAGGATTGCATGTCATGATATTAACATGTGATAAGAGTTTTTATTCTTGCCTGGTCCGAGATGGTCCAGGCACTGAGGGACCTAACAGTCCACATATTCTCTTCATCCACATAATACAGGTGCCTCTACTAACTCCTTTTTCTATGTTCCCGTTCTAATTGCTGTATGATAACCACCCCAAACTTAGTGGCATAATGAAACAACAATCATTTTATTATACTTACAGATGCAGTGGGTCAGCAAATTGAAAAGGGCACAGACAGGATGGATTCTCTGCTTCATAGAATCTGGGCCTCCCCTGGAAAGGCTAAGATGTCTCAATGTCAGGTGGCCTGTATTATCTGAAGGTTCTAATAATTTATGCTGGCTTTAGCCGAGGTGGTTGGCCAGAACGTCTATACCAGAGTCTCCATGTAGCTGTTTGGGTTTGCTTACAGCGTGAGTAGCTGGGCCCCAAGGGAAAGCCATCCAACAGAACAAAGCAGGAGTATATGGCACTCTTGTTATCCAAAGTTGGAGGTGAAGTGGGATCAATTCTACTGTTTCCTATTGGTTGAGGTAGTCACAAGAGTCTGTCTAGTTTCAAGAGAAGGGGAAATAGACCCATTATCGGATGGAATAAATGTTAATGGCACAGTCTAAGAAGGGCCTGTGGGATGGGAAATATTCCTGAAACTATCTGGGAAACACATCCTGCCATGATCCCATGATCCATCATCCACCTGGCCCAAAATATGTCTCCACTATTCCCTGTTTCTTCACATCTGTGAACTCTATTCTTTTCCCTATACTTATTTAGATATTAGTTACTTGTTTTGTCCACATTTCCTGTCTATATAAACACAGTTCTCTTGCAAAATAGCAGAGATTTTTCCTCCGAGTTCTGTGCTATCCTTTGCCTTCAGTCACATGCTATAGAACTAGGTTATTTTGCCATTAAATCTCACTACTCAGAACTCCTGAGAGATCTGATGATGGAGGCCATGTTAGAGATTTTACATTTATTCAAGCATTCATTCACATATTGATCTCCTTCTGCTCGGCAGAGGTTACCGGAAACGCAGAGGTTGAATCATGTAAGTCACAAGTCTCAGGAGGATCAAAGATTGGTGGAGAAGATGACAAATAAATAATAACTTTTGAATTTACTTATTCTTTCAAATGTATTTGTTTGTCAACAACTCTTTGTCAGATGCCTTTTTTAGTCCATGGAAATACAGGGACAGTAAGAGGGGCAAGGTTCTGACCTCATATGGAGCTTCGTGCACGTGTGAGCAAAGGACAATTGAGCAACAAGCAAAGAAACCAGCCTCTTAGGAAATTTAAAAGTGTTAGGATTTTTACTAAGAGGTGAAATTGTTAGAGAGATTTAAGGGAATGGGTGTCACACTTGAATTCTAAAGGATGCATACAGAAACAAGGTTAGGAAGTTACTGCAGAGGTCCTAATGAAAGATTGCAGCTGCTTTAACCAGCATGGTGTAGTGGAATTAGAATGAAGGGGTTTACTTTGGCATATGCCTTGGAGATAAAGTTCACAGGGATTCCAGATGCGTCGACTGTGGACAAAAAGGAGAAAAACCTAGTTTTTGGCTTGAGCAACTGAATCTAAGAGGAAACTAAGAAAGGCAGAAAGATCTACCTGAAGGTATATGAATGTAATTGTATGGCTGGGGATAAATGTTCGGGAGCCATAGACTGAATGAAGTCACTTGTTGATCATTTGTAGATAAATAAAAGTAGGAAGACCTGCACCGTGTCATCAGATATCTTCATATTTAGAGGTTATGTGGGGTGGCAAAGCCAGGAAATTTGAAAAGAAAAAAATCGAATGCAGAATGGCCACTGAAGTCAAGGGAAATCAGATGCTGTATGTAATCCAGAAGCCAAGAGGAAGTGTTCAGTTTGTGAACTTATTCTATGAAGTCAAGCAAGATAATTGACTCATGGATAGCTATGTCAACCAGCAGGTCGTAGACAGCCATGGTAAGAGTAGAAGCTGTACAGCGAGTGGCATGGCATCCAGTAGTGACAAGAACACAAGGAGTCAGGACACGGGGACATCTAGGGGCACTTTGTTACTTTTTCCATGTAAACAAGTAAAGAATATTTGCATGGAATCAAATGAGGATTGATCTTTACATACGTGCATAAGCTATAGGAGAAATCCAACAGAGAAACTGATGATACAGGAAAGAGATGAGAAGGTTCCAAGCGTGCTATCATTACATCAGTGCAGGGGAGCTAGCTCATGCCATCTCAGGAAAACCTTGAGAAATAAATAGAAAGGATCTAGACCTCGGGCCCCTGGGTGGCTGTCAGTTAAGCATCTGACTTCAGCTCAGGTCATGATCTCAAGGTTCATGAGTTTGGGCCCCATGTCAGGCTTTGTGCTGACAGCTGGAGCCTGGAGCCTGTTTCGGATTCTGTGTCTCCCTCTCTGTCTGCCCCTCCCCTGCTCACGATCTGTCTCAAAAATAAATAAACATTAAAAAAATAAAAAAAAATATCTAGACCTCTAAGGCAACATGACTATTGTTAAACGCAAACATTTCATGCAAAATTTAGACAATAAACCGTATCCCAGATATTCCAGATCAGTGTATCCAATAATATCCTGTACTGTAAAACTGCTACAGATGTTTCTTATTCTCCAAAATCGATTTGATTTTTATTTATATGTCATTAATTGCTGTTTAAACTTTTTTGCTGTGAAACATCCATGGTTTTCCTAAAAAAAGTTTTTAACGGTTTTATTCATTTTTGAGAGACAGAGCACTAGCAGGGGGGTGGGGGGGCAGAGAGAGAGGGAGACACAGAATCTGAAGCAGGGTCCAGGCTCCGCGCTGGACAAAGCCCTTCATGGTGTTTGAACCCACAAACCATGAAATCATGACCTCAGTGGATGTGGGACGCTTAACAGACTGAGCCACCCAGCCCCCACCCCCCACCATGGTTTTGTTTTTAATGATGCCAAATATTAATGGCTAACATAAAAACACGTGTTGATTTTTTTTCGTATCACTCAAGGTAATTGAAACACAAAAGACGGTTTCTGGTATGTGGTTTTGTTGCTGAAATGTGATTGTGTTTTACTGTCCTTCACAGCAGATGAAATTAATGCTACTTCGTATTTCGTTCACCAGGAACCAGAACCAACTCTGAAATTATGCCTTGGTATTCCCTCTTAGGGTTTGGGTAGCAACATGAGCCCCATTCCTGAATTTTGCTAATGTCCAAAAGCACACCTCCCCACCATGTAGGCCCGAGTCAAAGGTCCAAACAACAGCTAGCTCTTTCAGTACACTCCAAAAGTCAACGCCTCTTCCTGCATCAGGTCTAGACAGAGCAACAAAATTCACAGCCAAAGATAATTTTGAATTAACTTTAAAACTAGGTATTCTGGAATGATACATTTTATTTCAATCTACTTCACTCTGAGAATACCAAAATTAATAATGACTTAAGGAGATCTCTCCCATGTTAGTATAATACTGTGTGCTCTGAGGCATACAAAAAGGAATAGAATACATGGAATTTTGAAGTCTGTGATATGCTGATAACTCTTAGGTGAACATATTATTTTTATTCCAATGGTTTTCTAGGTTTTTATTTGTTGGTTTTTTTCTTTTTTAGTTTTGTTCTGTTTATACAAATTCCTTTTTAATTTATCTAGAATTAGTTATGGGGACTAGTCTCACTTGATTTCCCTTTTACCTAATGGATGCCCAACTCACTCAAGGACATTTATTCAATAATCTTTCACTACTCTGTTGAAATATTACTTATTTATACAAAATATATTGCTTATTACATATATATTATATATATGTTTTATATATGCATGAACCCAATTCCCCAATCTCTTATTTCATTGACCTGTTGGTCAAATCTGTACTATATCACACTAATTTAATTAATATAGAATTTTAATATATAACACGGAGGAAGGAAACCCAACTTTCTTATTCTTCTTTCTCAAAATTACCTTGAATGTTCTTGCATATTTATGATTCTATATGAATTTTAATATCAACCTCTCTAGATCTGTCTATGCACATATGAACTCTTTGGTAGAACGGAGGACGTGATAAACTACTCCCACTTCTGGACAAAAGAGAAATACTTCAATTTTAGGTCAGTTTGATAAACATTCTCTAATGTTAGTCAGTAGGACCAAAAAAATAATAATAAAATTAAGAAAACATGCCTGCCCTTCTAAGCTTTTACTCTAATGAGAAGTTACAGAAATATACAAGGATGATTACTAGAAAAGCATTTTCCTGTGGTTACTTCTGGGGTAGTGTTTCTATTATTCCCTGCAGTAAGTACCACAGTCACCCACCACTCTGGAGACAGGCTGTTGGGTTTTGCTGTTCAACTCTTTCTTATCACATTGTATCTCATGCTAAACTTTCACATGCATTGTTTATTTTATTTTATTTTTTGCTTTTTAATGCATAAATTTATTTTTTAAACAAATAGAGCATCATCCTGTACATATTCTATAACCTGCGCAATTCACTTAAAAATCTATATAATGAGCATATTTCCATATCATTATATACTTTTTCTGTCAGATTTTAAGAATTTTCTTTTTTAAAATTTATATCCAAATTAGTTAGCATATAGTGCAATAATGATCTCAGGAGTAGAATCCAGTGATTCATCCCCTACATATAATGCCCAGTGCTCATCCCAACAAGTGTCCTCCTTAATGCCCCTTGTCCATTTAGCCCATCGCCCCACCCACAACCCTTCCAACAACCCTCAGTTTGTTCTCTGTATTTAAGAGTCTCTTATATTTTGCCCCCTCCCTGTTTTTTATATTATTTTTGCTTCCCTTCCCTTATGTTCATCTGTTTTGCATCTTAAATTCCACATATGAGTGAAGTCATATGATATTTCTCTTTCTCTGACTAGTTTCGCTTAGCATAATACACTCTAGTTTCACCCATATTGCTGCAAATGGCAAGATTTCATTCTTTTAGATTGCCAAATAGTCCTCCATTGTATATATATATAACACATCTTGGTTTTTTTTTTTAACATTTATTTATTTTTGAGAAGAGAGAGACAGAGCATGAATGGGGGAGGGTCAGAAGAGGGAGACACAGAATCTGAAGCAGGCTCCAGGCTCTGAGCTGTCAGCACAGAGCCCGATATGGGTCTTGAACTCATGAACAGTGAGATCATGACCTGAGCCGAAGTTGGATGCTTAAGAACTGAGCCACCCAGGCGCCCCTATACATCTTCTTTATCCATTCATCTGTCCATGGACATTTGGGCTCTTTCCATAATTTGAATATTGTCAATAGCACTGCTATAAACATTGGGGTGCCTGTGCCCCTTTGAAACAGCACATCTGTATCCCTTGGATAAATACCTAGCAGACATGCACTGTTTGTTTTAAACAAATGCACCGGGTGCCTTTTACATGCCACATCATATAGATGGACATGGAAGTGGTCCATTCCCTCAAGGAGCTGAGGGCTAGAGGCAGGGATAGACAGGTAGACAAATACAGCAAAGTGAAGTACACACAAAAAAGAAGAGTGCAGGATGCGATGACCACCCCCTCCCCCCAGTACGGGAAAGACATTGGAATGTGGTGATCAAGGACTCTTCTCAGGACTTCTCCCTCTTGGACCCTCTTGTCGGGTCCAAGCCCTGCTTTCCCACTTAACACCGTGGGACCTTGAATATACTACTTACATTCCTCGAGTCTCAGCTTTTTGATCTGTAAAAAGAAGACAATAATAGAACCTTCCGTCAGAGTGAGATGACCCACACACAAAACCCTCAGAACACTCAGGCACAGAGTAAGTGCTCAGAGAGTAATAACCATCATGATTACTATTATTGGTCAGGGGAAATAAAAATTGAAGGAGATGAAATCTTCATGTGAATCCCAGAAAGAACTAGGAAGAAGATCCAAAGGAATATTTTTGTAAACTATATCACTCACCAGTGGGCTGAGTCCAAGGTCAAAAGCTACCAAAATTCTATGTGGGAAATACATTGATGCATATTTCACAGACGAGTAAGCAGTCCCCAAACAGTTAAGAACCATTCCCAGAAATACTGTCCTAGAAGACGTAGAGATGGAAATCAAACGTAGGAATTCTGCTACCACGTTGCACATCTATTGCTCTAACCAGGACTGTCTGCTGCCTTGTCTGTTACCTACTCACTATAAGCTATGACTTGGTGAGACTATAACTTGCAAAAGCTGAGCTTTTCTCTGCCCACTCATCTAAGGTGCCTTGATGTGTTCTGATTGCACACTCTTCACGGCTTGTAATGGAGGATAAAGTGAAATGCATCCGTTCCCATTTTATTTTAAAAGAATGCTATAGTGAGTTTAATTAAGGGGGAGAATCTTGTCTTTTGACCAGTGTAGCTAGAGAATTTTAATATGGAGGTCATTTTGAAAACATTGTCAGGTTCCTAAATTGCAAAACTAGGATAGAGTCATTTCTCTCAATATGTGTTTAGGGATTGCAAGAAAGTGAACATTTCTACCCAACAGAAAGCACAGTTTTAATTATTGATGGTCTGACACTTGTGTGTGGGCTTTCCCTTTTAGTGCTGAGTCACATACAAATTTGGTAGTATTAGAAATCATATTATCCATTTTAAAAGAGGGCATGGAAATTGAGATTCTGAGTTTGTGATAACTGCCTTTTTAACACCCCCGATTTTGCTTTTCTTATCTTAAAGTTTCACACTAATATCCTGTGGCCATCTGGAGTGTCTCAATGTTAGGATCCATCAACTTGATCTTAAACCTATTCTATCCATGCCTCAAGCATAAAACATGCCTCTCTACTGTGCCAGACCAGGAAAATATTTACTTTGGAAAAATCTACCAAGTTACTGTCCACTCTTTGTGTACTGATAACCTCTGGTCATGCACTTGAATTAGGAAAGACCTCCAGCTGCTTTTCTGGAGGCCTTTATTTGAGGCTAATTTTCACTTCTGTATATTCTTGTACTATTTGTATTACTTGGAAATTACTCTGCATATACCTGCAAGAATAATCAGTTCCATGATAAATTATTCTTCTCCATAACAAGGGAGCATAATTACTTGTTCACATGTCCACATTTGTAATTTCTTTTCATAACAGAACACAAATATTATTTCACAAAAATCTATCTGTATTACATTTGTATAATTAGCAGGGGCTTAAAAGATACTTGATGATTTCTTACTTCAGTGAATTTTGAACTATAAGCATATCAGCATTTTATTATCATCTGCTTTAACATTAATAGCAAGCTCAAAAAGAAAAACTACATAGAGCACAATCTATGAGATTTTTACTCAGTAAGTATATGCTTGTTTTTTTCCAGAGTCTTTTTTACCCAGATAATTTACCAGTTGCAAGTTGAATGAGCTGCCAACAACTTTTTAGCTTTTAAATAATGCTTGTTTTGAAAGAAATAAAATGAGACTTCCTTATCTTCCTTATATTTACTATTGAGTTATCTGTCGTAAAGAATATTGGGCCCAAAGTACCAGGGGAAAAGGTGGTGGTGGAAATTGTAACTCATTGTATTTCAATAATGAGGTGAATTTTTGACTTACATACAAAAAAAAGAAAACAAGCATAGTTCCATAATGTAATTCACTTTTCCATCCAAGAAGTGCTGTTCTACACATTACTTTTGCATTTTGATCAAGCAAAAGATCTTGAAATAAAATAAATAAATAAATAAATAAATAAATAAATAAATAAATAAATAATAAAATAAATAAAAAGATCTTGAAAATAGAAAACTTTGAGTAACAAAACTACAGTATCAACTCAAATGAGGTTTTCAATGATTTATATCTTTTAAAATTTTTTTCAAAGTTTATTTATTTATTTTGAGAAAGAGAGAGAGAGAGAATGACAGAGAGGGAGAGAATCCCAAGCAGACTTCACGCTGTCAGTGCAGAGCCTGACATGGGGCTCAATCCCACAAACCCTGAGATCATGACCTGTGCCAAAATAGACCCTTAAGTGACTGAGCCACCCAGGTGCCCCTCAGGGATTTATTTATTTATTTATTTATTTATTTATTTATGAAGTGTATTGTCAAACTGGTTTCCATACAACACCCAGGGCTCATGCCAACAGGTGCCCTCCTCAATGCCCACCACCCACTTTCCCCTCCCTCCCACCACCCCATCAACCCTCAGTTTATTCTCAGTATTTAAGAGTCTCTTATGGTTTGGCTCCTTCCCTCTCTATAACTTTTTTTTTCACCCTTCCCTCCCCCCTGGTCTTCTGTTGAGTTTCTCAGAATCCACATATGAGTGAAAACATATGGTATTGTCTTTCTCTGCCTGACTTATTTCACTTTGCATAACGTTCTTCAGTTCCATCCACATTGCTACAAATGGCCAGATTTCATTATTTCTCATTGCCAAGTAGTATTCCGTTGTATATATAAAACACATCTTCTTTATCCATTTGACAGTTGATACAGACATTTAGGCTCTTTCCATAATTTGGCTATTTTTGAAAGTGCTGCTATAAACATTGGGGTACAAGTGCCCCTATGCATCAGCACTCCTGTATCCGTTGGGTAAATTCCTAGCAGTGCTATTGCTGGGTCATAGGGTAGATCTATTTTTAATTTTTTGAGGAACCTTCACACTGTTTTCCAGAGTAGCTGCACCACTTTGCATTCCCACCAACAGTGCAAGAGGGTTCCCATTTCTCCACATCTTCTCCAGCATCTATACTCTCCTGATTTGTTCATTTTGGCCACTCTGGCTGGCATGAGGTGGTATCTCAGTGTGGTTTTGATTTTTATTTCCCTGATGAGGAGTGGCGTTGAGCATTTTTTCATGTGCCTGTTGGCCATCTGGATGTCTTCTTTAGACAAGTGTCTGTTCATGTCTTCTGCCCATTTCCTCACTGGATTATTTGTTTTTCCAGTGTGGAGTTTGGTGAGTTCTTTATAGATTTCAGATACTAGCCCTTTATCCGCTTTGTCATTTGCAAATATCTTTTCCCATTCCATTGGTTGCCTTTTAGTTTGTTGATTGTTTCCTTTGCAGTGCAGAAGCTTTTTATCTTGATGAGGCCCCAATACTTTATTTTTGCTTTTAATTCCCTTGCCTTTGGGGATGTGTCAAGTAAGAAATTGCTGAGGCTGAGGTCAGAGAGGTCTTTACCTTTAGGGTTTTGATGGTTTCCTGTCTCACATTCAGGTCCTTCATCCATTTTGAGTTTATCTTTGTGAATGGTGTAAGAAATGGTCTAGTTTTATTCTTCTGCATGTTGTTCTCCAGTGCTCCAAGCACCATTGGTTAAAGAGACTGTCTTTCTCCCATCAGATATTTTTTCCTGCTTTGTCTAAGATTAGTTGGCCATACATTTGTGGGTCCAATTCTGGAGTCTCTATTCCATTGGTCTATGTGTCTGTTTTTGTGCCAATACCATGCTGTCTTGATGATTGCAGCTTTGTAGTAGAGGCTAAAGTCTGGGCTTGTGATGCCTCTCGCTTACTTTGGCTATTCGGGGTCTTTTGTGGTTCTATACAAATTTTAGGTTGTTCTAGCTTCGAGACGAATGCTGGTGCAATTTTGATTGGAATTTCACTGAATGTGTAGATTTCTTTGGGTACTATTGACATTTTAACAATATTTATTCTTCTAATCCATGAGCACGGAATGTTTTTCCATTTCTTTGTATATTCTTCAATTTATTTCATAAGCTTTCTATAGTTTTCAGCATACAGATCTTTTACATCTTTGGTTAGGTTTATTCCTAGGTATTTTATGATTTTTGGTGCATTTGTGAATGGGATCAGTTTCTTTATTTGTCTTTCCATTGCTTCATTATTAGTGTATAAGAATGCAACTGATTTCTGTATGTTAATTTTGTATCCTGAGACTTTGCTAAATTCATGTATCAGTTCTAGCAGACTTTTGTGGAGTCTATTGGGTTTTCCATGTATAGTATCATGTCATCTGCAAAAAGTGAAAGCTTGACTTCATCTTTGTCAATTTTGATGCCTTTGATTTCCTTTTGTTGTCTGATTGCTGATGCTAGAACTTCCAACACTATGTTAAACAACAACGGTAAGAGTGGACATCCCTGTCGTGTTCCTGATCTCAGGGGGAAAGCTCTCAGTTTTTCCCCATTGAGGATGATATTAGCTTTGGGCTTTTCATAAATGGCTTTTATGATGTTTAAGTATGTTCCTTCTATCCTAACTTTCTCGAGCGTTTTTATTAAGAAAGGATGCTGAATTTTGTCAAATGCTTTTTCTGCATCAATTGACAGGATCATATGTTTCTTATCTTTTTTTTTTTTTTTATGAATGTGATGTATCACATTGATTGATTTGCAAATGTTGAATCAGGCCTGCAGCCCAGGAATGAATCCCACTTGATCATGGCGAATAATTCTTTTTGTATGCTATTGAATTCAATTTGCTAGTATCTTGTTGAGAATTTTTGCATCCATATTCATCAGGGATATTGGCCTGTAGTTCTCTTTTTTTGCTGGGTCTCTGTCTGGTTTGGGAATCAAAGTAATGCTGGCTTCATAGAATGAGTCTGGAAGTTTTCCTTCCCTTTCTATTTTTTGGAACATCTTGGGAAGGATAGGTATTGTCTCTGCTTTAAATGTCTGGTTGAATTCCCCAGGGAAGCCATCTGGTCCTGGACCCTTATTTGTTGGGAGATTTTTGATAACTGATTCAATTTCTTCACTGGTTATGGGTCTGTTCAAATTTTCCATTTCTTCCTGTTTGAGTTTTGGAAGTGTTTGGGTGCTTAGGAATTTGTCCATTTCTTTCAGGTTGTCCAGTTTGTTGGCATATAATTTTTCATAGTATTCCCTGATAATTGCTTGTATTTATGAGGGATTGGTTATAATAATTCCATTTTCATTCATGATTTTATCTATTTAGGTCATCTCCCTATTCTTTTTGAGAAGCCTAGCTAGAAGTTTATCAATTTTGTTTATTTTTCAAAAAAACCAACTCTTGGTTTCATTGATCTGCTCTACTTTTTTTTTAGATTCTATATTATTTATTTCTGCTCTGATCTTTAGTATTTCTCTTTTTCTGCTGGCTTTGGGGTGCCTTTGCTTTAGATTTTGTATTTGAGATTTTTCTTGTTTCTTGAGATAGGCCTGGATCGCCATGTATTTTCCTCTCAGGACTGCCTTCACTGCATCCCAAAGCATTTGGATTGTTGTATTTTAATTTTCACTTGCTTCCATATATTTTTAAATTTCTTCTTTAATTGCCTGGTTGACCCATTCATTCTTTAGTAGGATGTTCTTTAACCTCCATGCTTTTGGAGGTTTTCCAGACTTTTTCGGATGGTTGACTTCAAGTTTCATAGCATTGTGGTCTGAAAGTGTGCATGGTGTGATCTCATTTCTTTTATACTTATGAAGGGCTGTTTTGTGACCCAGTATGTGATCTATCTTGGATAATGTTCCATGTGCACTCAAGAAGAAAGTATATTCTGTTGCTTTGGGATGCAGAGTTCTAAATATGTCTGTCAAGTCCATCTGATCCAATATATCATTCAGGGCCCTTGTATCTTTATTTATTATCTATCTAGATGTTCTAGCCATTGTTGTAAGTGAAGTATTAAAGTCTCCTGCAATTACCACATTCTTATCAATAAGGTTGCTTATGTTTGTAATTAATTGTTTTAAATATTTGGGGGCTCCTGAATTCAGTGCGTAGAAATTCATAATTGTTAGCTCTTCCTGCCGGATAGACCCTGCATTATTATATAATTCCCTTCTCCATCTCTTGTTACAGCCTTTAATTTAAAGTGTAGTTTGTCTCATATATGTGTGGCTACTCCAGCTTTCTTTTGACTTCCAGTAGCATGATAGATAGTTCTCCATCCCCTTACTTTCAATCTGAAAGTGTCCTCGGGTCTAAAATGAGTCTCTTGTGGACAGCAAATAGATGGGTCTTGGTTTTTTATCCATTCTGATACACTATGTCTTTTGGTTGGAGGATTTAGTCCATTTACATTCAGTGTTATTATGGAAAGATATGGGTTTAGAGTCATTGTGATATCTGTAGATTTCACTGTAGATCTCTTGTAGGGCTGGTTTAGTGGTGATGAATTCCTTCAGTTTTTGTTTGTTTGAGAAGACCTTTATCTCTCCTTCTATTCTGAATGACAGACTTGCTGGGTAAGGGATTCTCGGCTGCATATTTTCTTCTGTTCATCACATTGAAGATTTCCTGCCATTCCTTTCTGGCCTGCCAAGTTTCAGTATATAGGTCTGCTACTACTCTTATGTGTCTACCTTTGTATGTTAGGGTCCATTTCTCCCTAGCTGCTTTCAGAATTCTCTCTTTATCCTTGTATTTTGCCAGTTTTACCATGATGTGTCATGCAGAAGATCGATTCAAGTTACGTCTGAAGGGAGTTCTCTGTGCCTCTTGGATTTCAATGCCTGTTTCCTTCCCCAGATCAGGGAAGTTCTCAGCTATGATTTGTTCGAGTGCACCTTCAGCTCCTTTCTCTCTCTCTTCTTCTTCTTCTTCTGGAATTCCTATGATATGGATATTGTTCTGTTGATTGCATCACTTAGTTCTCTAATTCTCCCCTCATACTCCTGAATTTTTTTTATCCTTCTTTTTCTCAGCTTCCTCTTTTTCCATAATTTTATCTTCTAATTCACACATTCTCTCTTCTGCCTTTTCAATCCACTCTGTATCCGCCTCCATATTATTTTGCACCTCATTTATAGCATTTTTTAAATTCATCATGACTATTTTTTAGTCCCTTGATCTCTGTAGCAATAGATTCTCTGCTGTCCTCTATGCTTTTTTGAAGCCCAGCGATTAATTTTATGACTATTATTCTAAATTCTTGTTTCGTTATATTGCTTACATCGGTTTTGATCAATTTGTTAGCTGTCGCTACTTCCTGGAATTTCTTTTGAGGAGAATTCTTCCATTTCACCATTTTGGCTAGTTTTCTGTCCTTTATGGGTTTTAAAAGCTTTCTGTATGCTCTGCACCTGCGAGCACTGCTATATTAATGGAGGGTCATACACTCCTACACTCCTGCGAGCACTGCTCCTGTGAGCACACTCCTGCTCCTACACTCCTGCGAGCGCTGCTGTATTAAGGAGGGTCATACAGACTGTCCAGGGTCTGGCCCTTCAGGAGATGTTTTTTCAGGGATTGTTACTTGCTCATTGTTGTTGACTTTGGTTATTTTATTACCCTACTTGTAGTGATATTTGGATCCTCTACCAGATGTGGTTTGATTTGTCCCTTGGAGTAGCCCTGTAAAGGAAGATAGACCAACAGGAGACAAAAAATGCAAACACACAAACAAATAACACAAACAAACAAACAAACAAAAACAAAACCCCAAAGACTAAAAACGAAAAAAACAAAAGCACAGACTACAAGTAAAGAAGAGGGTGGAGGCAGTGCTGATGGAAGAGCAGATACAAAGAGAGAAATGATGGGGGGGTGCATAAAAATAAACATTGATTAGACAGAGAGACTAAAAGGCTTAATCCGGAGAGAGAGAAAGGAAAATAAAGAAGGAGGCGGGGAAAACAAAACGATGATAACGTTACCCAGACAGAGAAACTATATGGCTTGATTATTCCAGAGAGAGAGAAAGGAGTGTAAAGAAGGAGGTGTAGAACACGTATTAAGACAATGAATTAAATATGTCTGTTTAGACAGACCAATAACCAGAGTAACCAGCCTAGGGGAGGGAAGAGATAAAGAGGAGAAATGGGGGGGGGGGCTCTGAGAATATATCTATATATCCAGAATTGACCTAGAGTCAATCCAGGCAATGCTGCATCACTTGGCAGGAGGAGCTGTCCACAATCCGGTCTGTACCAATCTGGTGGATATGCAGTTACCCAGTACAAGGGGGGCATGGTTTGATGTTTTCTGGGCCCACCTCCACTATGAGTGATCCCTGAGGCGGGTGGTGGTGGCGGGGTGGGGGGTGGGGGAATCTTCTCCATGGAGCCAGACCTGGTGGATTCAGTTTGAGTCGTTCTCACTGTGCCATGGATGCAGACAGGACTGTCCTTCTCGCTCCGCCAACTCCCCTGACCCTGTGCTTGGCTAGGATTCAAAGTCCCTCTCTGATGCTCTGGCACTGAGGAAGCGCCTCTCAGGGCGGTGATATATGTTCCCGTCTGGCTTTGTCTGTGCCACGGCCACTTCAGGGAGGACAGCCTTCTGCGGACTGAGCCACTGCCCCTGGGGTGGTGGACACAGGCAGCCTTTGTCTTTTCCCACCGCACTCCAGGGATATGGCCTCCTTTTCCTCCTGCAGACTGAGCCCTCGGACCAGCCACTGTGCCCCGGGGTGGTGGACGCAGGCAGGTTCTGTACTATCGCGCAGCCCTCCAGGGAGGGAAACACTTTCTCAAGCTGTGGACTGAGCCTCTGACCTACCACCACACCCAGGGATGGCTCCCCTCCTCCTCAGGTGCGTGAACAGGGACCTGGCTCCAGTCGGAAGAAAGCCCCACAGTTAGAGAGCAGATCCCTGTCAGTCTCAATCCCCGGTCTTTCTCCTGTCCAGATAGGGTCCTACACTTCTCTGGCTGCTCTTTCTCTCCCCTTTGCCTCTCTGCAGAAGGGGGTCCATCCCCTCCATGCCCACGCAGGCATTTTTTATCTCCCCTAGCTCATAGTTACCCACCTATCTTTTTTTTTTTAACGTTTATTTATTTTTGAGACAGAGAGAGACAGAGCATGAACAGGGGAGGGGCAGAGAGAGAGGGAGACACAGAATCGGAAACAGGCTCCAGGCTCTGAGCCATCAGCCCAGAGCCTGACGCGGGGCTTGAACTCACGAACCGCGAGATCGTGACCTGAGCCGAAGTCGGACGCTTAACCGACTGAGCCACCCAGGTGCCCCGTTATCCATCTATCTTTTTTCCAGCTTTCCCATTTTCTTCCTACTAGATCCAGTCTCAGTCTCTTTTCCTCCCAGGCTCTGATGGTCAAAGTCCTTTGGCTTTTACACTTCTTTGTTTGAGAGATGCAGGAAGTATGGATTCCCCCTACTTCTCTGCCATGTTGGCCCCTCATCCACCAAGGATTTATTTTTCAAATGGGAATTAGTTCAGACTCCAAAATATCATTTCCTTCTGAAATGATTTAGGATAAATACAGGATAAACCTAGAACATCTTGTCATTCTACAAGTTGTCAAAAAGGTAGGAAGGTCATGTCAAAAGGTCTTAGGAGCCAATTTGAGAAAACTTTGTTGACCCAAAGATTTTTAAAAAAGCGAAGAGTTAGTAAAATGAAACAGAAGACATTAAAATAAATGAATCCATGAGAGTAACAAACAAACAAAAAAAAGGTTGATCACCTTGAAGCATGCTTGAGAAATAACTTGTTACTTTAAAAAGAGATAAAAGGCCAGAATAAGTCATAAACAATGCCTTTGCTATGTAAACTGTACAACAGGGTATCTTCCCAATGACAGGAAGACATTTCTTATTTATAGAAGTGTCATAGCTGAAAAGTGAAGGGATGATGTATCGCCATTTTGCAGCTATGATGAGATAATGTATTTAGACAAAGTTCCTCAATGGCTAATCATGTCACAAAACATTTTGAAGAAGCTTAAAAGCTTTCTACATATCAATAATTTCATTTTAGGATTATGGTGTTAATGATGGAGGAAACTGAATCCAAGAGTTGTAAATCAGAACCCCTTCCTAGGAGTTTGTTGTTTAAATATCTTAGCCCAGTTGATCAATTTATTCTTTCTTTCTCCTCAGATTTTTCCTTGAAAACACAAAATTTTTATGTCATAATGAATAGATCAGGATATCCCAAAGCCCTGCAACCTAAATCATAATCTCTAGTTCTTACCATATCACTTCTGTCTTTTACTAAATTGCAATCTTTATTGAGACTGCTCTGGTTCTCACTCACCATGACTTTATCTCTGACAATGGCAACAGCCTTCTCACTGTTCTTTCATCTACTCTACCTTCAGAGCCAGTATCTTAAGTCCCTGGACTTAAGTCACTGGAGGTCACAACCACGTTACTTCCTTTTGCAGAACTCTCCCAATTTGCAGTTTCTGTAGACTGCACCTATACCAACTTCCATCTGGACCCTTTCCATTTCGCTTCCTGCCATAGCCTTCACTGTAACTTACAATCTCTGTAGGGTCAACTGTGCCTTGGTTTTTCAGGTCCCGTGATTGCCTAGACTATTCTGTGAGCCTACGTCTACTCGTATGTTGTAGTAGATCTCAAAGCATTAAAATATTTGAAAATTATAATGTATGTGTGCATGAGCTGCTATCTAGAAATGTAAAAAATTAGATGTTTGCAATGGGAAAGCAAGTATTAATGGGCTTAAAGTCTGTTCTGCTCCAATGCATGTTTCTGTAATGCAAATTGGCTCATATCCAATTAGCATAAAGAGGATTGAGGTCAATATGATATTGAAGGGGATTGAGGTCAATATGATATTGAAGTCAAATTGATTTATTCACATTTTTCCTATTACATTAATACTTTTATGCCATCCAAGTGAGAACAGCTAAATGCAAAGTATACCAAGACAGCTGAATACGAGCCATAGAGAAATGGATTATTGTTTATAATGTTTATTCACCTCACTTTTTATTTTGGCTCCATTTGGATTCGTGTCCTGTCCTGCATTGCAAGTGCTTTCCACATGGTTCTTTCTAACCCATGTACATTTTGTTCTTTTCTCTATGATTTAGCAGCTTCAACTTGTTTACACCCTCCTGGCATGTAGAAAATTGACCTTTGTTTTAAGGATAAACCTCCAGTGTGTTTTCGAGCATTTCTTCCTATTTTTTTTGTTTTTACAAATTTTACATTTTTGATTATATAGGTACTGTACTGTATTTTTCCTAAATATATATTGGTTTTGAGTGGTTTGTCCTTAATCCTATTCATCCCATATGTCCTGTAATTGTTTCCAGAAGATAAGGTTATTTAGGAATGTAAATATATTACAGTGCTCAGCTCGTTTTATTAAAGAGAAAAACAGCAATGTTGAGGGATTTCCTCTATTTCTCTCCTCCCCTACATGAGTAGATGTGGCTTTAGACTTACCTACAGTGACTTTATGTTGCCCCCTTCATCTTTAACACATAGGAATCTAGTTTTGTTGCTGCTCTGTTTTATTTCAGCTTTATTTGACATTCTAAGATTGCATTTCTAAACCTTTAATTTGGCTCTTTCACTTTATTTCATTTCTGTCCCATTTCTCTAGTTATTACCAGCATTATAAAAATAATTACCTTGTAATCTTTGTTTAATAGAATGACCCATTGTATGACCTTACTGTATGATGGGTTTTGATTATTTTCAAATACATCTTACAATAAAAGCTAATCTTAGTGGGCCTAACTTAATGGTATCTCACAGATAATCCAAGGTACAGTAATATCAAAGTTGTGGATATTTCATACTTTAATGGATAAGATTCCAATTCTGTGCTTTGACAGGTCAATTCCTGTCCGTCTTGCTTGCCTATCTGAGATTCTAAAGGTCAACAGTTCTGGACTCTGCTCTTCTCAGTCTGTGGCTTGTAAAGAAAGGCTCAGTGGCCAGAATGCCAAGGGCAAAGTCTGAAAGGTCTCCTGCCACCTTCCAAAGGCCAGTGTGCTTGAAGCTAACTGTGCTCTGAGGGCCTTGGTGCATCCCACCTTGACTTCTTCCTCTTTCACTCTGTCCAACATGGCCTGATCGAGCTTCCATCTGAATCTCAGGTTTTACTCCAGTTCCCCTCTGGAATTGGCTATCATGGGAAAGCTCCAGCCAGGTAAACTGGGAACTTGATTTCCCAAGTTACTTTTAAACAACCCTTCTTCTCTGGGCGCAAGCTGGAAATTGTTTCTATCATTTCACCCTGTTCCACATTGCTGTGCTTGACCATGCATCAGCCTCCCATGGAGCCTTCACTTTCTAGAAGCCCTGGATCCACTTGTCCTATGCATCGGACTCGCCTCTACTCTGTGGATTTGTGATTTAGACTCCTGACTTCCCCTGGGATTGGCTAGTCTTCCTCCTTGGCAGGTTGGGTTACTGTTCTTCTGGTTTTCCCTGGCTTTTTAATTCCAGTCATGTTTTTCTGCTGTGTGGTTAGGGGCACCTTCACTACTCTCACAAACCAGGTCATCATCTCGGTGGCTTAAGGTAATGTAAGTTTGACTCTCACTCACAGAACAGAGCAATGTGGGCTTTCCTGGTCAGTAGGCGTGTACGCCAGGGCTCCGTTTTGCATGACATATCGAAGCACCCAGACCTTCAGTTCAGCCCCTGGCTTCTAAGGTTACTCTGCTCATCTGTGTCAAAGTGCTGAAGGGAGATCTTAATGCACCAGCCTAGAAATCATGATGATGGACCCAGCCTGGAAGTTGTATGTACCTATATTAAATTGGCTGCAACAACACCTGATTGCTAGAGAAATGGGGAATATAGAATCCCTGTATGACACAAACCAAAGAAGAGAGAAAGAAACTGTTGACCGGCAAGCAACTCCTGTCTGGCATATAAGGAAATATAAACAGCGCAATAAGCATATGCTGCCACACAAAAAGCCATTAAAATCATGACATATACTTTATACCCCAATCTTGACAGATACTTAAAAATATCTTTAAAAAATACCTTTACAATAAGGATCAGGTAAAATCACCACACTAGGCATGATAATAATGTATCATATCCATATTTGCATAGCTAGGAAATTCAGAATTGTTAAACTATAAGGAAAATGCAACAAACCCAAACAGTTTCAAAAGTTATTATATTACCACTCTTTGCATGGATGACATCGAGGGGAAATACAGAAATGATTGACAGCTGAGGTATGATTCAAAGGGTTTGTCTTTTAATGCGGAGATCAACATGTGAATAGAGGACTCTATTACAAAGACCAGAAGAAATAACAGAGAGAAAATGGATTAAAATAGATGTGGACAGATCTTTGACTTATGCTAGGATCTAACTAACCTCACGTGATTGCCTGACTCCTGGTTCATGCAGTGGTGATTTTCTCTGGAGTTGTCAATATGACACTTTCAAGGGTCACATCCTGGTAATGAGCTTCTCCTCCATTTACTGGCACATTTATCAGCATGCAAATGTCAACACTGCTGACCCCCTTTCTTAATCTTCTACTCAAACTCATAAATAAATTACCTGTTTCCTCCAGGGTCAAACTCCCATATGTTGGAGATGAGCAATGATATTAAATTACTGAAAATAACAAATGGATAAGCAAACAAATTGGACTGGTCTTTGGGGAAATGCACAATGAATTATCATCTGTGGGATGGACCCCAGGTATTTTGTCTCCCAGATTCTCATCTGTTCCTTCCATCAGCCCTCCCAGGAAAACATCTCCCCAGCAGCTCCATTTACAGCACTGGCCACTCATATCATGCACTAGCCCATAGCACCTCTCCATGTGCACGCTTTTATGTCATTTGTGGAATATTTTTATGAATTGTAAATTTATCAGATTTACCATGGCATAGAAGTCTCCACAAACTAGCTCTTGTTTTTTCTCTAGCTACATGCCACACTGCTTCCTGTACGTGGGCACTTGATGCTTTATCATACTGGATTCTTGGCAGCTTTCTGTTCCCTTTGCTTTGTGGATGTTGTTCCATGTACTTAGAAGGGCCACCTCCTTCGTTCATCTTATTCTGCTCATTCTGCTCGTTCAAATCTCAGCTTCAGCTCTTCTTCTAGGAAATCTTCCTAGAATACAAGGCTGAATTTATTCCACCATTTTGTATGCTTTCATTGAATCTTGAGCACACCCCTCTTACAGCACTCAGTAAAATCTTGTGTATCTTTCTGTATATGTGACTATTCATCATCAGGAGCTCTCTGAGGGTGGGAACTATATGCTTTTTTTCTACATTTTTAATGCCTGACACAATAAGAACCTATTAAGTTCCCAATGCATAAGTCAAAGAATGAATCAAGGAGTCTGTGCCTCAGTTAAGGGAGACAAGCTGTGTACACAAAAACAACTCTTTCACATATTTATTCTTCTGCTTAATTAATATCTTTATCCCTGTGCCAAATGCACATGCCAAGAAGAATGCAAGAGTGAGTAGCACATGATGCCTAGCCTGGAGGAGCTCATTTTCTTGAGTAGCAGATATTTAAAGACCTTATTTCAGTGATGCTAAGACATGATTGGTCATAACATGTACCATTATGTCATCTGCCACGAAGAAATATAAAAATATAAAATGCCAATGCAACTCTGACATGGCCCTTATTATGTAGAATTCTTACTTTATCCCTGTTGAAAGAGCTACTTAAGACTCATTCAAAACAAAATTGGTTACATTAGTCTTAAAATTTCTTCACATTTGAAAGTTGATTCTTTTGAATCACTTTTCAACTGAGTTGTCAATCCTGTGTTTATCCAGTCAATGCCATCCTTTATGCTCAGCAGAAGTATTGACTAGTGTTGCTGAATTCTTTAAAATAATCCATAAGAACTCAAAGCTATTCAGCCAGATTTGTAATGTTTACTCCTTCTTTTTAAATGTTCCCTAAAAACTTTTGATTTGTTGCCTCCTTCAACGTCTCCCTACAGTCCATTTGGTGCTAGGGATTAAAAATATTTTCATATTTCAATTCTGGAGGTTTCTTGTAAATTCTGAAATTGTTGCTTTTGATGTTTGGGCCTGCACAGATCATGATACTGACATAATAACTGATGTCTAAGTGACAAAAACTGTAAGATGGTATTGATTAAAAGACATCTCTTGAGTTCAGAAAGGTTAAAACCAAAAATAAGTAAAAGAATTGTATTTAGACTTGACAAAATACAGCATAATCTACTCTTATGCCTGCTAGAATCATTATAAACACAGCAGATTACAGGAATACAGATGATCATTAGATTAATTCTGCTAGATGAATCTGGGAGACTTCTATATAGGTGCAGAAACAGTGAGCTCAATTTTTAGAGCTCAATTTTTGAAACTTGAATAAAAAGGAATGCAGGATGATTGTGACTTAATACATACAGTTATGTCTACACAGGTCTTCCAGAAATAGATGACAACTCTAACTTCCAGGTCTCTAATGTAGTTCACACAGAACAGGTGAAAAGTATCATAAATATTTCATGAAAATAATCTCATCTTTAGGTAGGATGCACATATATTAAATATTGACCACTGAAGGTATTAATACTTAATGTTATTTTTGACAAAATGAATGTTTTATGATTAAGAATATCATATTTGTTTGTAAAATATATTTAATATTTAATGGTATCGGTGAAGGTAACTGTTCACATTGGAAACAATCCATTTTGAAATGCATAAAATTATAAAAAGAACAAACGTTAAGAATGTTCATATTAAAAATTAACTATTACCGGTCTTATTGAGTGAATAGAATTAAAGGTGAAAAAAAATCTATCTCCAAGAGTAGATATATAATTACCCCTGGTCCTTTTTCTTCAAGAAAAAAATAATTGCAATATCAATAAGAAAATAATGATCATTTATTGAAAGATTAGTGTATGTCAGGCACTGTTGTTAAGATTTTCATGTCCATAAATTATTTAATCTCCTCAGAAACCCTACGAGAAAGGTACTCTTATTATCCTGATGGTAAAGATGGGGAACAGGAGTGGAGCTATGCTGTCTTCACCACCATTCACACTGTTGCTGACGAGGCTTGAGGTGGATGCAGGACAACCAGCCAATGGGAGATGCTGAGTGCAGGACAACCAGCCAATGGGAGGAGCTGGGTGCAGGACAACCAGCCAATGGGGTGGAGCTGGGTGCAGAACAACCAGCCAATGGATAGAGCAAGCAGAAAGGGTAGTGTGCCCAGCACAAACAGAATATTTCAAGTCAGATGAATTTATATTACAATTGTGACTCATCGCTTATCTATTATGTAATTTGTGGGCAATAATCCTTAATCTGGTGGAATCTTAGTTTCTTCATATCAGACTGCGTGTAATATCTGTCTTGCCAGAAGATAGGATAACTGGAAACAAAGTTTCTATATAGTGGTTAAGTAGAACACTTACGGGTGTCTGGGTGGCCCAGTTGGTTAAGCATCTGACTTCGGCTCAAGTCATGATCTCACAGTTCGTGAGTTTGAGCCCCATGTCCCGCTCTGTGTTGACAGCTCAGAGCCTGGGGCCCGCTTCCGATTCTTTGTCTCCCTCTCTCTGCCTCTGCTTATGCTCTAGCTCTCTCTCTCTCAAAAATAAATAAACATTAAAAGAATTTTTTTAAAGTAGAAAACTCAACTGATTATCTGCAAGTTGTGATAAATTCTTTAAAAAATGGGAATCTACAGTGGAGGGTGACAAAGGAGCAGTTGGAGGGAACATGACCAAAGGGAAAGATGTCGGACTGTGGGCGCATCTTCACTGCTGAAATCCAGTCTCTACCACTCCCTTACGTGGGTGACCTTCAGCAAGCCACTTCGACAAGCTGAATCTCAGCTTTGTCCTCTTTAAGCTGAAATGAGAAGACTTACTTGCCTCTGAATTGTAGGGTGAATGAAGGAGTCTGAGTACAGAGCAGGCACAGAGCAGCACGCCTATAGGATATTAGTTGCTGTTGTAATTCTCCACCATTCCTCCCCGTTAACTTTAGTCCAGGAGGTTAGTACTAAGACTTTCCACTGCTGAAAACCAACCACATGGAAGGGATGACTGTGATGTTCGTGGCTAGGAGTCACAGACCCCTCAGCAGAGATGAGAGAGATCAGGGAAAGTATAATTCAAGACCTTGCTTTACGAGGAGCAGCCTGGAACTCTCAGGGCAAGAGACTTAAAACACAAAGCTACCAGTGCAGGGCACACACCTGTTCCCCAGGCATCTGCTCAGCTCGCGTAGTCACTTTTGGACAATGTTAAAAAAAAAAAAATCAGTCTGAACAGGAGCGATCTGCCTATGATTCTTGTTTACATGCACGGTAAAACCAGTAAAGGGATAATGACAGCATCCCGCCACTCAGTGATGTTAACATGTCTTTATGGAGTTGGGTTTTTTTCCAATTTCAAATATTTCTTGTACTTTATGAAGTGTAAGCCTCAAGTCTTCCCTACAAAGTGCACAGGAGAAAAAAATCATTAAGCCTATTACACAGATGAACAAACCGTTCTCTAGCTAGAGATGGTCTCCAAGCCCGTGCTGGATCAGGAATGGGGACTCCAGGGTCAGGTTGCTTTGGCCCCCACACGCCAGGTCTTAGTCCCCCGATGGGTGAAGGTCTGTCTTCTTCAAAGACACAAAATATATTCCAATGTAACTTTTCTATCTCTCACTTTCTTGAGTTGTTTTTGTAGGAGAAACTTTTGCTAAATCTTGCCTAGCGTTTTAAATAATAAATGACTTAACTCTATTGAAAGCAAAATGCGTTTTTCACACATCTGCAGTTTAGAAAACACCTAACATGATGAACATGAATGGCCAACAATTTCAGTTTGGAGAACATGGGGCTTTCAGTCTCTGGGAGTGTCTGCGATGGGGGAATAAATGCACCAATTTGCCGCATAATTTAAACTATTCTAACAGTTGTTACCAAGAAGAAAAACAGGGAACCTTGCTGTCAGTAAATTCATTTTACTTCATTTTTATTTTTAAATGTACACAGCTCGTGGTGGCAGATAAACTAATATATACAGGACAGTATAAATTCCACAGAGCGTGTTGTTTCTACTTTATGACTTATCCCCCAAGAACAGTAGTGAAAGGATTCACAAAAAATGTGTTTAATAAAAGAACATCCTCCCTTCCATCTGTATGTTTTATAGGATACAGAAATATTTGAAAGGAAGTATTGAGTTGGAGTAACTTAATAAAAATAAAACATGATCAATTGTCGCAGACCACAGACCAGCAATTCCGATAGGACTTTAAATTCTCTTAGAAATGAAGGCTGACTCCATCAGGGGAAAATGGGTCTTGTGGGGACACATTGGAAGTGTACAAAAATCCCACCTCAAGCTGAAGTTTTTAGCATTATACGAGATAAGAAATTAAGGGCATCACAACAACAATGTTCCGGTCACAGGATGGTGAGCACTGGTAATTTGTCTGCTTACAATAGCTTTAAGATTAGCTTTAAGATCAGTCTTTCAATGTTAGAATTAATAGTGTAATAGGCAGTGAGGAGGAGGCTGTGAAACGAACCAGTCTCAATAGGTTGTAAATTCCTGCCAAAGATTCTTTGAGAATTGAGAAAAAATTACTATGTATCCAAGTATGAACGTACTAAGTGTTTGTAATCTAATTTTTAAAAAAGAAATATTTTGAGACAAAATAAAATATTACATGTAAGATAAAAATCATATATATATGAGATATATATATGATATATATATATGGTTTTGTGATCATATAGGCATATGGTCATAGTCTCACACTCATGCACACACACGTATATGTGTGTGTGCTTGTATGTATATGTATATATACATATATACATATACATATACATACATATACATATACATATACACATATACATATATACATATACATATATATAGCCACTACACACTTTTCCCTTCGGCTTTCTTCTGCTTTTTGGGCTGTGCTTTATATTTACCCATATGAAGCAAAGGAACACTAAGAAAACAGCAGTGCCCTGAGAGTACAGCCCCAGTCTTTCTGTTTACTAGGAAAACACCAGAATGGAAAAAGGGCTTAGGGGCAACGTCCTTAGCAAAGCAAATTATGGTTTAAATGCAGGCTATCGTGGCTGTGTGACCTTACACCCCAAGTCCCAATTTTCCCACCTGTAAAATTAAAACATGTTAAACAAGTCCATGGTTAATATTTGCAGTAAGATCAAACTTTATAAAAACAGAAAAATACTTGGCATAATGCCAAACATGCAGTGGACCCTGATCAATGGAAGCTATGATTCCGGCGATTTTCATTATGAACTGTGCATTTTCCAGAATGCCTTCACCTCCCGAACCATCAGTTTTGATTTGTATAAATGCAGTGGCTAATTTCCGCCTTGCCCTGCACGGTTTAGAACTTCCATGAGCTACAGCATGGGGAAGGTGTGTGGGAAGCCAGTAATACTGTAAAGGCATTAGGGTGAATATACAACACATAGATAGAAAGAAACAGTGTCTCCTGCATTTGTTTTGTTTGTTTTTTTGTCCCGCTGCTTTTCTTACTCTGCCCCTGGAAAGAAACATGGGTAGGTGCCATGAATTTTCCTCACAAGTTTAGATAACAGAGAATCCTGTTGTCACACTGTCACAAAACCCAGCGAGAATCCATCTATCGAACAGGATGGTGCTCAGTAATATGGAGAAACAAGCTACGGAGACACAGGTGCAAAAACACGGTGCAATAAAAGGGCATTGTGTTAAGTGAAGGAATCCGGATGTGGGATCCCTGGGTAGCTCAGCTGGTTGAGCGTCCAACTTCAGCTCAGGTCATGATCTCGTGGTTCATGAGTTTGAACCCCACGTCGGGCTCTGTGCTGACAGCTCAGAGCCTGAGCCTGATTTGGATTCTGTGTCTACTTCTCTCTCTGTCCCTCCCCCACTCATTTCCTCCACCCCCTACTCCTTCTCAAGAAAATAAATGAAGGGGCGCCTGGGTGGCTCAGTCGGTTGAGCCTCCGACTTCAGCTCAGGTCACGATCTCGCGGTCCGTGAGTTCGAGCCCCGCGTCAGGCTCTGGGCTGATGGCTCAGAGCCTGGAGCCTGCTTCAGATTCTGTGTCTCCCTCTCTCTCTGCCCCTCCCCCGTTCATGCTCTGTCTTTCTCTGTCTCAAAAATAAACATAAACATTAAAAAAAAATAAAAAAAAGAAAATATTTTTAAAAATTTTAAAAAGAAACCCAGATGCAAGATGATTACTTCTATATGATTATGCGATTTTCTGGAAAAGGAAACAAGAGGGTCAGAAATCTGATCTGTAATGGATTCATACTTTGGGGGTACTGCAAAGAAGCAGGCAGGGACTTTAAAGGTGATGAAATGTGTGTATCTAATTTGGGAGATGGTTAAGCAAAAGTATACATTTGACAAAATTCATAGAAATATGTACCTTCAGTGATAACAATAGCTAAAGTATGGTATGGAACGAGCCCCAATGCCCATTGACTGATGAACGGATAAAGAAGATGTGACATATGTATAACGGAATACTACTCGGTGATGAAAAAGAATGAAATCTTGCCATTTGCAACAACGTGGATAGATCTAGAGTGTGCTATGCTAAGTGAAATAATTCAGTCAGAGAAAGACAGGTATTACATGATTTTGCTATGTGCACAATATGTGGAATTTGAGAAACTTAACAGATGAACATAGGGTAAGGGAAGGAAAAATAAGATAAAAACAGAGAGGGAGGCAAACCATAAGAGACTCTTAAATACAGAGAACAAACTGAGGGTTGAAAGGGGTGGGGGGCAGGGGCAGGGTGGGTTAAATGGGTGATGGACATAAGGAGGCCACTCTTTGGGATGAGCACTGGGTGTTATATGTAAGAGATGAATCACTGGGTTCTAGCCCTGAAGCCAAGACTATGCTGTATGTTGACTAACCTGAGAATAAAAAATAAATAAATATAAAAAAAGAAATATGTACCAAAAAAGGGTGATTTTTCTGTGTCTAAATTATACTTTACTAATCCTGATTAACACACACACACACACACACACACACACACACACACACACACTGCCTTGGGATTATCATCTTCCAGATTTAGAAACAGGACCAGAGAAGAATCTATGAGTATGTTACACTTGTAAACTGATCTAATATCTTCATAATAATGCTGAGACATAATCTCTAATTAGAATGCTTTAAAAGCTTTCAGATATAGACTCTTGATTTTGGCTCAGGTTATGATCCCAGGGTTGTGGGATCAAGCCCAGTACTGGGCTCTGCACTGAGCATTGGAGCCTGCTTAAGAGTCTCTCTCTCTCTCTCTCTCTCTCTCTCTCTCTCTCTCTCTCTCTCTCTCCCCCATCCTTCTCTGTCACCCTCTCCCCCTCTCCCCCACTCACACTCTCTTTTTCTAAAATAAAACTAAAAAAAAAAAAAAAGAAATAGAGTAGAAAGGAGTTTGGGGTTAGAAAAGGTCTTACTTGACTGATATTTTGATAATAATATCGATGATTGTTTTTCACGTTCTAGTCACTGGAACATTTATTAGACCCATTGTTTGGAAAGGGTAATGGAAGCAAAAAAGATTATAGGTTGAATAGTTTGCATAAAACACACCGCTTTTCCGTGACATTTGAAGAAAGTTAGAACCAGGATTCGATTCTAGAAAACCTGACTCAGTCTATGCTTTCGATGCACACCATGTATTTCCAGGATAGGCTGGTTTGGAGTCTCGCTGGTACTGGCGGATGTTGGAAACTGACGCTTTCTCTTGTAGATGCTTGTACGTAATTTTGCAGTGTCCATCCGCGGACCATCCCTGCAGGTTCCCGCTTACCTGTATCCCCGACTTTTTCTTGAAACTCCTTATTATCCCCCAGGGCATTCCCTGCCAGCTCTGGAATGCAGACGCTGAATTCTCCTACAAGTTTCCTTGCTGAGACCTGATGACCGACACTTGTTTGTTCTTCCACGTGGCCCACTGGTCACCCGAGATGCACACATCCTCTCTGTCCCTCATGCTCTGGCCCTTTCCCGTGCTGCCCTCTCCTGCTTCCCAGTCTGCTTTTGAATTCTCAGTCATGGCTCAGTGCTAGTTCTCAGTTTCTCCCGAAGGCAGGGGACATGCTTAAATTCTGAGTCATCCTAAGAAAGCATCTTCATAAGATTTGACATGAAGGAAGTGACACTCCCCCTACACACACACACACACACACACACACACACACACACACACACACGGCTCCATGTGAAGGCGCTTGATCTCTCCCCACACATCTCCTCCCCAGACCTGCTTCATGGCTGTGCCACTAGTGCATTTGCACAGGGTACCATGTGCAAGGACCAATGCTGTGTGCGCGAGTGCTCTCTTGAAATACTTGCTGATTTTGTCTTTGTGTTTTGTAAGTGAACTTTCACGGGATAATGGGCTATGCACTAGAATAGGCTGGGGGCCTATACTCACACAAGGTCCCACATCCCCCCACCCCTCTGGGATGGGTTCTTTGACCCCAATAGGGACATGTGCATGGGCGCTGGGAGGGTCAAGCTGGAGCACATGCACCCCATTCTGGGGGGAAGTCAGGGCGGAGCCCTGGGTGCTCACTTGCACATACACTGAGGTATCCCTATACTGGAGGGAGTGCAGCATTAAATAGGAAATAAAAAGGGCGCCTGAATGGCTCAGTCGGTTGAGCGGCTAACTTAGGCTCAGGTCATGATCTCACTGGTTGATGGGTTCGAGTCCCTCGTTGGGCTCTGTGCTGACAGTCCGGAGCCTGGAGCCTGCTTCAGATTCTGTGTCTTCCTCTCTCTCTCTCACTCTCTGCCCCTCCCCAGCTGGCTCTCATTCTCTCTCTAAAAAAATAAATAACCATTAAAAATTTTTTAATAAGGAAATAAAATCTCTGTGACGCATCAAGAAGGAGAGTGAAGGAAAAAGGAAAATCACTTTTTTCTTGCATTTTGAATGAGACCCCTGCATTTTCATTTTGTACCGAGCTCCCCAAATTTTGGAGCTGAGCCAGCACCCACTGCAGCCTTTTAGGCCAAGGATGAGGTGCAGAGTCTGGCTACAGTCTCCTCCAAAGCCGTGTTTGCATGATTCCAAGTATTTTTTCCTCCACCCTCTCATTCTGTTTCCATTCCTGATAGGTTTTGCAGGTCCTGGCGTCATGGAATTACTTCTTAAACTGTATTTTGGCTTGGACATTTCATATGTATTATATTTGCTCTCTTGGCCAAATTTCCGCTTCCATATACTGTTTAAAAAGGTGGCTTTTCTTTCCTGTTTTCAACTTTTTCATCTTCGGTTCATCTCCTTATCCAGGAAAGCAGTAGTTACCTTTGTAATTACCATTGGTGAGTTAGAAGTTCAAGCCCTATCTTGGAAAGGTTATATTAAGAATAATCAATGTCGGGGCACCTGGGGGGGTTCAGTTGGTTAAGGGTCAGACTTTGGCTCAGGTCATGGTCTCGCAGTTGGTGAGTCCCAGCCCCACATTGGGCTCACTGCTGTCAGCACAGAGCCCACTTCCGATCTTCTGTCCCCCCTCTCTCTGCCCCTACTCCACTTGTGCTCTAGTGCTCTCTCTCTCTCTCTCTCTCAAAAATAAAAATATTTTTTAAAAAGGATAATTGATATCTGTCATTGATTTCAAATAAAAACGAATATAGTAAACATGTATAAAGTCCTAACTCTGTCAGGCACCGTTCTAAGCTCATTCTATGACCTTAACCTGTTGCACCCTCATGATACTTTGGTGTGGTGGACACTGGTATTATCTCTGTTTTGTAGATGCGGAGACAGGTTAACAACTATCCCACAGTCAAAAAAGTAGCAAGTGATTTAAGCAGAATTCAGGTTCAAACACTGTAACTCCAGGCTCCATGCTCTTAATCACTTGGATGTATTACCGCTGGAGGTACTGGAATTATTTCTTGCAGGGTCCCTAGCCTCCCCTGCTTCCTGAGGAGTAACAATAATAATATTAATGTATTCGCTGAGGGCTCACCTGTGCCAAGCATGGAGCCAGTATGGTGTGTTGGTGTTTTGCAATTTAATTTTCAATTAGATATAGGTATTAGCCCTTGCTTGAAGATGAAGTTCAGGAAGGATGAGAATTTGAGCTCATTCCCAAGGCTACTAAATGTGGCAACAACCCACTTCAGTCCCAGGTGTGCACAGAGCAGAGCACGATGGTGCCGAAGAGCATGATGTCTGCCACTGTGACCGTCATGGTGGGCGGCATCATCCAGCTTGCTGTCAACACCCACCAGCTTTGCTCCTGAGAGCCCATCATGTGCACCTCTTCCAATTCCACCTTCAATTTTTATCAGATTGACATCTTGAAATTAATCACGGTGGCCATGTTTACACCACAGCAACGAGCAGACTACAGATCCTGGTGCTTTCTACCCACTTCCCTTTCGGAGAGCTGGCTTCCCAGCACACCACTGTGTGAACTTCAGAAACTTACTTAACATTATCTGCCACCCCTTCCTGATTTGCTCTTGTCATTTGTACTCCCTACACCCTTTCCCACATGACTATGAAATTTGTCTCCACTGATATCTTGCCTGAACTGTTGGTATAGCCCAGCCCTGCCTGTAGACTTACCCCTGTTTGGATCCAACTTTCCACACGTCTGCCAGAACTTTTTTTTTCATTTTGATCTTGATTGAAAATGAAAAATAAAATATGATGAAGTATAACATTTAACGTGACAACATCCATGTAATGATGTAATTCTCCTGTAGCACTGAGATTCTTCACAAATGCAGAATTGATCATGAAATTGCCCTACATGAGCCCTTCTGTGGTTCTCCATCCCAAGAGAATGAAAAGAGGCTCAGCCTGGCATATCTATACATCAGCCTGATATCTTAGTCAATACCTCTATACTCTGACTTTCTGGGGTGATACAGCATAAGGGGTGGAGTTTAGGCTCTAGAGTCAGGCAGAGAGCTTGGGCTGGAGGCTTTGGCTCTCCTGTGGTTTAGATGTGCAACTTGGAATCCACTATCTAAATGTTTCAATCTCTTTGCCTGTGAAATGGGAAGAGCATGAGTAGCTAGCTTATAAGACTTTTGTGAAGTTTAAATAAATAAATATGTATAAATAGACTTAAAGCTTGGCACATAATGGGAACTACATAAATGTAAGTCACTATCATTGTTTTTAGTATTATTATCATCATTATGGATAGACTTTCTTATTACGTTGATCATTTAGAACTGAAGGAAAAGGATTATCACATACCCTCGGAAACTTAATCATGTGGTTCCATTGAATTGAGTGCTCGATACGAGAACACTCATTTAATTACCAGGCTTTCGGAAAGATAAGAGACTCGTTTGTTGGGCATAATCAAAAAGAAGATAGTGGCACAGATTTCCTGCCTCTCTTTCCATCCACATCAGTCTCCCACCTCTGCTACCAGGATGGTAGTGGTGTGGGGTTGGGGGAAGGGAATGGAACAAAACAAACATGTATAGAAGAGAAGGCTGTTCTCCACCACTGCCAGTTTTCTCCTTCCACAATCACAAGTGAGCCTGGCACTTTACCACTCATGGCGAAAACCGCATTTTGCCGGCTCTCTTGCGGAGAAGTGTGGCCGTGAGACTGAGTCCTGGCAAATGAGATAGAAGTGTTGCATGATAAAGTTAATTTCCTAATTCCATAACCATGGTAGGAGATTTAAGAGCTCTCTCTAAGAACACGATAGATTGAAGAAGAAAAAATAACTATACCGACTACTGAGAGATAGAGATAGAATATAAATGTGGCAAATGGACAAAGGATATGTGGGGGTTCTTTGTATTATTTGCAGTTCCTCTGTGAGCTTGAAATTACCTTAAAATAAGATTGTGTTATCAAAAGAAGACATTTTTAAAAAGTAACTGTAATGGTAACCAGAATTCTTCCTCACCAAAGACCCCAGGATAAAACAGCTATTCTTTAAAATTTTTAAATAGGTTTTAAGTAGAACTTAGAGAAAAATATTAAAAGTATTGCAGAATTTCTGTATAGTCTTCATCTGACTTTCTCTAAGGTTAACATCTTGCATAGCCAGAGTATACTCGTCAAAATTAAGACATTGACATCGCTACAACATCAATTACCAGATTTTATTCAAATTTTGCTAGTTTTTCTACTGATGTACATTCATGTCTTGTATTTGTTATACCTTCTTACTGTCTTCTAATCTATGCAAATACCTCAATTATTCCTTGTTTTTCATGACCTTGACATTTTTGAAGAATATTGATTGAGTCCTTTAAGACTATTCCACAATTTAGATTTATTGATGTTTCTTATGATAAGGTTGGATTCATGCATTTTTGGCTAGACCAACAAAGTGATATGCCTCTCACTCTGTCATATTAGGAATACATAATGTCAATATATCTTATTCCTACTGATATTTACCTTGATCATTTATTTAAGGCGGTGCATATTGATTTTATTCTCTGTAAAGTTACTACTTTCCCGTTCATAATTAATAAAAACCTGGTATAACTTTAGACTATGCAAATATCCAGTTACTCCTCAAAACTTCGCCCAAGAACTATAGAATCCATTGATGGGTTATACTTAAAGCAATTATTTTTGTAGTGTTCTAATGATGATTTCCTAGTCTTTCTTCTTCTGTAAGAAAGCGCTCCCTCTCCTTACCTATTTACTTGTTTGTTTATTATCAATATTATTCCTTGAACATTAATTTGAATCTATTTATTTAAAATGTTATTTTTACAAGAGAGTTTTAATTACCCAAGAAAAATATTTTTCCTCTCTTATGCAATATGTTTTAGAAAAAGAAGATGAGGGGCGCCTGGGTGGCGCAGTCGGTTAAGCGTCCGACTTCAGCCAGGTCACGATCTCGCGGTCCGGGAGTTCGAGCCCCGCGTCGGGCTCTGGGCTGATGGCCCGGAGCCTGGAGCCTGTTTCCAATTCTGTGTCTCCCTCTCTCTCTGCCCCTCCCCCGTTCATGCTCTGTCTCTCTCTGTCCTAAAAATAAAAAAAATAAACGTTGAAAAAAAAATTTAAAAAAAAAAGAAAAAGAAGATGATTTATTCAATTTATTTTGTGGGTAAGACATAACTTTAAAATAAGAATAGGACTAAAAGAATACAAGAAGAATTATAAAATGGCATCACTTATAAATATAGATGAAAAATCCAAAATAAAATATTCATAATAAAATTAGAGAGATTTCTATTTATCATATATACATATTGATATCTATATTAAATACATGCATTCCATCACAGACAAGGATTTCATATTAGAGAATAAATACAGAATCAATCAATAAATAGGTCTGGAACTTTTGGTATACATCTAGGGAAAAAAAACTAGATGTGTAGCTCACACCAAAAGGAAATTGATATCCAACTGATTGACAGTCTAAGTGTAAATATACTTTGTATTGTGTAATTTTTCCTAATGATCTTAGGGTGTGTTTCTCATAGAGTGATTCTTGCATCAGCCGCAGCAATAGCATCACCTTGGACCTTATTAGAAATGCAAATTCTTAGGTCCCACCCCAACCCAGTGAATTAGAACTCTGGGGGGTGGGACCCAGTTGGTTTCATTTTAACAGTGCCTCTAGGTGATTCTGATGCATGTTGAAGCTCAAGAATCACTATTCTCAGAATAGGGGAAGATTTATTTAGCAGAAAACATTAATTATAAGGAAAGATAAATGAAATTGACTTCATTAAAACAGAAAACTGATATATTAAAGAAAAACAAAGATACCCTCAAACAAATAAAGACAAGCCATCAGCAAACACAATATATGTAATTGAACATAACTACTAAATAAATATGTAAGGAATTCCTAAAATTTATTGAGAAAAGGACAGCACTTTAAAAAAAGAACAAAAGACATAGACATGTCAAGGAAGATAAAAATGAAATATGACCATATGACCTCGTAGACAACTGTAGATCATGAGAACAGTGATATATCATTTCAAATTCATCAATTTTCATCATTTTTGCATTTTATAGGTCTTAGGCCAATCATGTAATTTAAAAATTTTTTTAATTTGTTTTTATTCTGAGAGAGAGACAGAGAGTGTGAGTGGGGGAGAGGCAGAGAGAGGGGAGACCGAGAATCCCAAGTAGACTCTGCACTTGTCAGCACAGAATCCCAAGTAGACTCTGCACTTGTCAGCACCCAACATGAAGCCTGATCCCACAAACCATGAGATCATGACCTCAGCCAAAATCAAGAGTCAGATGCTCAACCGACTGAGCCAACCATGCACCCCAATCACTTACTTTTTTTAAGAAAGAACGAATGGCCAATACACTTTTGTTAAATACCTACTATTATGATAAGCATTTGGCTAGTTGCTGGGAGTATGGCAAATTGCTATACTTTACTCTTAGTCATTTGTCATAATCTAGCCATGCTCATGCTAAGCAGGACTTGGTTTAAAGCCATGTTAGATCTACACCTGATATTAGCCAAAAGGCCGAGAAGCGATTGGGCTGTGTTAGATCTAAGAGGTAGTGTCCATGAAAGAAACTAGATCTGAAGCCCAGTAGACAGAACAATCAAGGTGTCAATCTAATGGAACCAAGCAAAGAAAAAAAATCATATAAGGGCAACTGTCAAGGAACCCTCATATAGAACGAGAAGTTAGGACTAAAGAAGCAGAGAGGGAGAGCCTGAGATCAGCAGTCTTGCTAAAGTTAGCTGTGGGCTTTTTATAGAGTGACTGCTACCTTTGCTGCACTGAGGGGGAAACTATTAAAAATGTCAATCTCTCCTCTGACAGGTGAATGTAACTCACCCAGCCCTCAAGGAACTCAAGACTCTAGTCTAGGGTGAGAGAGGCAAAACTGAAAAAAGTTGCCAGAAACTGGGGAGAAATTTTTGTCTCATCTTTTACAAGGGATCTTCTTTTCCTCCTTTCCTTCTTTCTTTCTTTCTTTCGCACTTTCCCCTGCATTTTTGAATATTATGAATTACATAATTGACTTAAAAACATTTCCTTTCATTGAGTGCGTGAACATAATTTGTGATGCAATTTCAGCAAACATATCAGGTCATTATAGTAAGTTCCTTAAATTATTATTTTAGTGATTTTTTTCTCATCACTCCCCCTTTCATTTTATTTGCCACTCAACTAATTTAATTACTTTCTGGAGCAGGAGTGTATCAATGAATATAAAAATATTAATACAATAATTACAGTGTGATATATTAATAACAGATTTAATTTGCATAAAATGATAATAAATGATAAATGCAGATGTAATACATTTTCTGGGAAATCCAAAGAAGGTTTGACAAAGGACCATCTGTAATTTGGATCTGGAATTATAATTAAGAATTAAGTGGACTGATCAGAAGGCTAAAAATGTCCATGGCTAAATGCATAATCACAGCACAGAATGACACAGAAAACCTTCTTTTCTGTATAAGTAAGAAATTGCACTTTCCTCATCTACCTAGAGGATTTGTTCTGGGGACCATATGCAAAGTATTCAAAAACCTTTTCTAGACTTTATGTAGTATTATTATAAAATCTTTCCATTTTTTTCCCAAGAATTTGCTTGTTTATGGCAACCATTTCCAGTTAGAAACACAAAATATGTTTTTTTTTTTATTTTCTGCAAAATCTCTAAGTTTTTTGGGATACTTTTTTTAATAGAAAATTATTTACTTCTGTCAGTGTTTGACTTACTTTGACTTTATTTTTGTCAAATGTTAATCCTCAAACATAAATAAGATTTGTCTGTTTCTAAGATGTGGAATATATGTCTTTTTTAAAATAAAATTTGTTGAAAATGTCTGTTTATTTTTCAAAGAGAGACAGACAGACAGACTGCAAGCAGGGGAGGGGCAGAAGGAGAGGGAGACACAGAATCCGAAGCAGGCTCCGGGCTCTGAGCTGTCAGCACAGAACCCAACGTGGGGCTCGAACCCACAAGCAGCAAGATCATGACCTGAGCGGAAGTCAGTCACCCAACCAACTGAGCCACTCAGGCGCCCCTGGAATATATGTAGCTCTAATTATATCCATGCTATTATTTATTTTTTATTTATTCTTAATTTTTTAACTGTTTATTTATTTTTGAGAGAGAGAGAGCAAGAGAGAGAGAGAGAGAGAGAGCCTGAGCCAGAAAGGGGCAGAGAGAAAAGGAGACACAGTATCCAAAGCAGGCTCCAGGCTCTGAGCTGCCAGCCCAGAGTCTGATGCAGGGCTTGAACTCATGAGCAGTGAGATCATGATCTGAACTGAAGTCAGACATTTAACAGACTACACCATCCAGCCACCCCTATCTCCATGTTTTTAATATCCAAACCAATTGAATTATTTGACATCAACAATTGAATGATGGTTTTCCTATGTTTTTATGGATTATTTGATTTTAAAACCTTAATTTGTCCTTGGACTCTGTTCTCATTGGTAATATTGGATTGCTCCCACCTTGTCAATGGACAACACCTTTCTCTAAAAGCAGTTTGAATTTGGAGTGTATTTACTGAGATTTTTTTTTTTTGGCAGAAACATATATTTTCTCAAGCCTGTGGGGGGGTATTAAATATTTTTTATTTAGATTTTCTTTTTAACGTTTAGTTGTTTCTTTCTTTGTTTTGCTTTTGGAACATTCAGATTGTGTTTTTTTTTTAGAAAAGAATTGCCCGAGTTAAATATTTGATTATTGATTTGTGCAGGTACAATGGGGCTAATGCTGCAGTCATCTGTGTGCCCAAAGTATTGCATTTGATAGAAAGAGAAATGATTTGGAATATAACGGTAAGATGGGGGCCTTAGGATCAGACAATTTGTATTCTGGTGGTCCTTCTTCAAAGAGTTCCATCTTTGGAAAATCACTTACACATTAGCATCGGTTTTGTTATCTATTTAATGAAGATTCTACACTTACCCTGCCTGGGTAACAGACACAACATAACTTGTTCTGATTTTAATTATTATTAAATTGTCATGTTGAATATGATGCCCTGAAGGAGTCTCTAGGATACCAAGTTGAATTACACAAGCCAATTTGAGAATAAATTGAGTAGTTATCTGGTTGAATCTCCCTTTTCCCTGTGGAGAAACTGAGCTGCAGACATAGCTGTGATTAGCCACAAGCCTCAGCAAATCGGGGCCAGAGCTATGACGAGCCGATCAGATCTCCTTATCCAGGAGGAAGCAAAGCTGCAAATATTTTATTGTGTTGAAATGCATCTTTTTGGATTGTGAGATTTGGGGAAAATATCCAGATATACAGCTTAAATATGTAGGGGGTACTATGTAAGTGGCAACTTGGGAGTGGTGGCTGAGGCTGACCATGAACGCCTGAGTCGCTGTGCTCACCCTAGAATTGCAAAAGCTCTCTTAAAGAGGTAAAGAGACACATTATCCTAATAACAAAGCAAAAGTAAAACACGCCCCCAACAAAAGGGGGAGAGGCTACAGATACCTTAGTTTTAAGACAGCTAAACCAATAATGTATCTACAGAAAGGGGATCTTTCAGCGGAGAACATAAAATGAGGGAGAGCAAAACCCCGGTGATGGATGCCCAGCGCTGTTGTGGTGAGACAGCCCTCACAGTGTTTTGTTTGCACAATAGCTGGTCTTAATTGTAGACATGGACACATTGGTTATTTTATGCATGTCATTAGCCATTATTAATATCATCCATTTGATTCTTCTTGATCTATACTCACCCAGTAATCTTAAGATCATGGGTTGACATCCTGTATAGCTTTTCTACACAGTGAGGTTCTTCTGAGTATGGCAATTATTTTCTCATTAGGGAGTAATATGTGTCATCTGGCTAAATAAAATTATAAATTTGGTTTAGCGGGAGTCTGACTCCTTGAATCCAATTACTGAGAAAAGTAGGTCTATTATAGATATTTTAATAGCTTGGTTTATCAGAGAGCAAGGGCATAAGACCAGACCAGAGAAAACCAAAGATTCTCTTACAATGATTCTAATAATGACTTAAGAATGATGTCCGAGACTTCTCCTGACCAGCGAGGACAAAAGGTGGCATGGACCACGAACTCATGGAAAAAGTGCCTCTTGTGATTTAAATTTTGTGGAACAGAGGAGATTTGGGGGAACAACATTCTAGGGAAATTCAAGGTCAGAGTCAAGGAAAGAGTAAAACAATTAGTCACCGAAAATAAGCATAGGTGAAGAGAAGTAGCTTCTGTATAAAAATAAATTATATAAAATATGGAAAATCAAATTTAGTATACAATAAGACAGTATACTTAGTAGTTAACAGACAGAAAATTGATTTGAGTCTAAATTCCAGTTCTTCCCCTTTTCCACTTACAAACCATTTGCCCATGGGACTCTATTCTCAAAGATTATATTATATAAATTATGTATATTATTTATATATTTATCTAGATAGATGTAGATAGATAGAATGCATATAATCCTCTGAGAATAGAGTGAATATATCTAATGGTAAAATATATCTATACGTATCTATCAAATATCTCTATCAATCTATCTCATGATAATATACGTCTGACTGACTCATGGTAAATACTTAATAAATGCAAAATGCAGATAAATGTGTCCATGCTTCTCTCTGCCGGTGAGTTATGCATGCCTGAATCTTTTAAAGAGGTCACAGTAAAACAGATGGCGGCCTAGAAAGAACAGTTCATAAACAGATGTAGGTAAAGAACTGGGTCAACAGATATTGGACAAGACAGGAATGATCATAATACGACCCAAGGAGCCAGTTTCGGGCCTCCAGGCTTAGACTGAACAAACCAATTATAAGTGAAGATCCAATGAACAATATGTCTATTTCTTGTGTTCACACAGTACTTCCTTATCAGTTGTGTCTGTTAGGTTTCAGGTATTAAACTTGCCATTTCACAGAAGAGGGGTAAAATGAAACCATTTGTCCAATATCGAGTGGATGGTTTGGGAAAGATTAAAAACATGGCTTTGCTGTGTCAGGTGAATAATATAGAATCATTCTTTCATTCCCTGTGTATAAAAAATACTAATAAGACAGATCAAGTCCCTTTCCTCACAGAGAATAGTTTTCCAGTGTGATGGCACAGAATATGAACATTTAGTCATTTGAATAACTAGTGGCACCTACTTACTATGATAGGGAGATGTCATGTATTGGGATAGGGTGAGGTTGGGATGGGAGACAGCTCTGTGATTATTCCTCCTATTTAAACATGAGTTTAAATTCATACTTTGTGAGTATTTGAAAATTCTGTTTGGGAAAGAACTTTTTGGAGTGCCTGGGTGGCTCAGTCAGTTAAGCATCTGACTTCGGCCTCAGGTCATGATCTCTCAGTCCCAGTCCATGGGTTCGAGCCCCGTGTCTGACTCTGTGCTGACAGCTCAGAGCCTGCAGCCTGCTTCGGATTCTGTGTCTCCCTCTCTCTCTGCCCCTCCCCCGCTCACTCTCTGTCTCTCTTTGTCTCTCAAAAATAAATAAGAATGTTAAAAAAATTTTTTTTAAAGGGAAAGAACTTTTTCTCCTATGATATGATATGATGTGACATGATATGAAGCTCAAGAGCTATTATGAGCTTTGCATTCAGAAATAATCATCAGTGGGGCACCTGGGTGGCTCGGTTGATTGAGCATCCGACTCTTGATGTTGGCTCAGTTCATGATCTTACAGTCGGTGTGTTTGAGCCCCGAGTCTGGCTCTGCGCTGACAGCTCAGAGCCTGCCTGACAGCTCAGAGCCTGCCTGAGATTCTCTCTCTCTCTCCTTCTCTTTCTGCTTCTCCCCAGCTCACACTCTCCCTCTCAAAATAAATGAATATCCCCTTTGTCCCTGGCTGCTTTCAGAATTCTCTCTTTATCTTTGTATTTTGCCAGTTTCACTATGATATGTCATGGTGTTGACCTGTTTTTGTTGATTTTGAAGGGAGTTCTCTGTGCCTCTGGGACTTGGAGGACTGTTTCCTTCCCCAGATAGGGAAGTTCTTAGCTCAGAATGGGAAGGAAAAAATAAGATAAAAACAGAGAAGGAGGCAAACCAGAAGAGACTCTTAAATACACAGAACAAACTGATGGTTGATGGGGCTGAGAAAATGGGTGATGGGCCTTGATGAGGGCACTTGTTGGGATGAGCACTGGGTGTTGGATGTAAGTGAGAAATCACTAGAATCTACTCTTGAAAGCCAAGATGACACTGTATGCTAGCTAACTTGAGAATAAATAAATAATAAATAAATAAATAAATAAATAAATAAATAAATAATAAATAAAACTAACACATAAAAATAAATAAATAAATGATTAAATAAACAAACATTTTTTTTTTAAGAAATAATCATCAGTAAAGAGTTCTTTTTTTTTTTTAATTTTTTTTTCAACGTTTATTTATTTTTGGGACAGAGAAAGACAGAGCATGAACGGGCAAGGGGCAGAGAGAGAGGGAGACACAGAATCGGAAACAGGCTCCAGGCTCTGAGCCATCAGCCCAGAGCCCGACGCGGGGCTCGAACCCACAGACTGTGAGATCGTGACCTGGCTGAAGTCGGACGCTTAACCGACTGCGCCACCCAGGCGCCCCAGTAAAGAGTTCTTAACATACTACTTGAAATTGCCTGGAATTGAATGCCTATGGGGTGTGATATTTGACTATAATATGTAGATTTTAGAAACTTATGATAGAAGTATATTACACAAGTTTTATGGGGTCAGAAGGCTGCTTTTGAACATGCTGAAGATTTTAGAGAACAAAAACAATAAGGTTGGGACTTTAAAAGTTCGACATTAGGCATGGATAGAAAATAGACATTTTTTTTACTACAGCTCTACTATATTGCTATAGAGCAAATATTGCAGGAAACGAAATCCGAAGTCTTATCCAAACGTGGCTGAATTAACAAAGGAAACAGAATCCGTAACTTCCCCAGGTCTCTTACGTTACAATTACAAATAAGTGGAACTATAATGATGGACTTGAGGATTGTGAATTCCCAAATCCCAGGGAAAACAAAAAAGCAAACCCAAACATAAACAACAAAGCAAAACAAAACAAACACATCTCCCTCCTTATCTGAGTAGATTTGCTTCCCGTGGACTAAAGATCCTAATGACACTCTTGCCTGAGGAAATTGCCTTGCTCAGGCAAGTGGAATCTCCTTAAGACCCAATTCCACACTTCTCGTTGCTTCAAAACTCATATTAGCCTCAAATCCCATGGGCGCCTGCGTGGTTCAGTTGGCTAAGTATCTGACTTCAGGCCAGGTCATGATCTCATGGTTCATGGGTTCAAGTCCTGTGTCGGGCTCTCTGCTGTCAGTGCAGAACCACTTGGGATTCTCAGTCTCCCTCTCTCTCTGCTTCTCCTGTGCATGTGCTCTCTCTCTTTCAAAAATAAACAAACATTTAAAAAAATTAGACGGAAATCCCAGTGAATCTCAGTGAGCGCAAACACTGTCTGAGAAGAGTTATCACACATACAAAAATATTTCAAGGTTTTGCCAACTCATACGTGTAGAAACCTGCGAAATGTGTACCAGGATGGATGCTAAGGGTATTTGATAAAGGAGAGAGGGATGGTGAAGATTTGGGTCAGTATGGTATGGGTAGACTGGCCAGAGATTCTGGGTTCAAAGTTATTGGAAGCGCTTAATTGAAACCTAGATTCAATGGCAACTCTCCTTCTCCAATGCTAATGTAAGCCCTGGGATACCAAGAGTAGTTTCTGTTTTCCTGACTGAACTTTGCTGCTCTACCATCCTCACTTACCTTTCAACTATGCCGCCCTCAAGCAGCCAGGAGAAGGTCTTGGAAAATGAGGGTGCCATTGTTTTAATTGCAGATCTCTTGCCCCTACAATTAGATTGTTTTAGGCATATTCTTCTCTTTTTTTAGAAGACTTTTTTTAATGTTTATTTCTGAGACAGAGAGAGACACAGCATGAGTGGGGGAGGGGCAGAGAGAGAGGGGGACACAGAATCCGAAGCAGGCTTCAAGCTCTGAGCTGTCAGCACAGAGCCCGATGCGGGGCTCGAACTCACAGACTGAGAGATCACGACCTGAGTCGAAGCCGGACGCACAACCGACTGAGCCACCCAGGCGCCCTTAGGCATATTCTTCTCTTATTGCATGTTTTGCTGAGTCTTGGGACAGCTTTGCTCTAGTCCCATGATTACTGGAGCAACACTTCCTGATGGAGACTCCTACTGTTATTAGCATAATATTCTGCTGGAGGTGTGAGAAATGTTTGTTGTTTCGTAGCAAAGTTTCCTCATGTTGAGAAAACCATTACAAGAATTTACAGATGTGACTTATAATTTGAGGTATGGTTTAGGAAATTTTCTTTGAATTTATTCTATTTTTTGTTTCTGTATTTTTGTTTTTAATGTGTTTGAATTATGCTGAATAGAGTAACAATTAACTCCATTACATTTTTAATAGGAAAACCAAGGCTAAATGACATTAAGCATTTTGACCAAATGCACAGGGAAATGAGAGGTGAGCTACAATTAAAAACATATCTATCTGAATCCATAGTATTTTTTATTAAAAAAAAATAATCTCCCTCTTCCAGAAAAGGGACAAAGGCTTATAAACCAATATGTGACAAAACTGGAGACCTTACCTAATGTCTAGCATGAGGCGGGCAATGGATAAGAAAATGCACTCTAGACCAGCATTTCTCAATGTGCCTTTATGGTAGAACTTAAATCCTATATTCAATAGGATTAAGAAGAAAGAATTTAGAATTAAAGTAATGCTAGTGACATCTTGACACAGAATATAGAATTTCTCCTTATATTAAACTCTGGATTATCTACTTATATATTTTATGATACTTTTCCATGCTTTCTGCTATCTCTTTTCCTCCAAACAGGATTGCACAATGGAGCAGCCAAATATAAGAATCATAAATTATATATGCAAATCCACACTTATCGGTGACTGTTATCTACACCACGTGAAGCAGCATGAATTTGAAGACAGGCGACACAAACTGGAATCCAGCTTACTATTTTTCAGCTTTGCTTACCTCGGGCAAGTTTCTCGACATTTTCAAACTCCTGTTTTGATGTCTGTAAAATGAGGATAACGCTCGGCAGGGTTGCGGAAAGATTAATCATGATGTTTGGTGTAAAGCATTAATACAATATTCATATTAAGGCTAAACTAAATATGTAATCTTGGGCAGCCAGAACTTTTCGAACTTGTTTCCTCGCCTACCAACTGGGAGCAGGCACGTTCATTGGTGGAGTATTGTAACGATGAGATACAGTGCAACCCGCACTCTCATTGACCCCTGCTAGATACGGAAATTTGATAAAACTGCCCATCACTGTTTCTATCCAACTCACATATCTTTAGCAGGAAAGCAAATAAATAGAGCAAGAGGTGTATTCAACCCAGAGGGCATCATTTTTATCGACTGTATTTCCAAATGATGAGGTTTAAATGCCATTCCTAAAATCATTCAGCTAGATAGAGGTCTTGCCGATGATAAAGGCAAGATGTACGATGCATTAGATGAGAGAATATTTCATAAGCAGTGTCCCTAAAATGTGCAAAGTTCTGAGGTATGTCTATTGGGGGATGTAGAACGAGAAGATACTTCCCCTGCCCTTTATGAATTGTTAGAAGGTAGAGTTTAAAATGTAAAGAGGACATTTTTTTAAAACACAACAGACGATCTGGCAATATGTATTAAAAGACTGAACAAACTTATTACTTTTAGACCAAGAATACTGTGTTAATCAGTGAGAAAATAATAGTTTTTGTACAGATTCACCTCAGGGTTACACATTAAAATTATTGTAGAACTTAAGATGTTTTTGTTTTTATTCTTTAAAGGAGACGCATTGAGGAAAGGCAATTGTTAAAAGGACATTTCTTGGGGCGCCTGGGTGATGCATTCGGTTATGCGTCCGACTTCAGCCAGGTCATGATCTCACGGTCCGTGAGTTCGAGCCCAGCGTCAGGCTCTGGGCTGATGGCTCGGAGCCTGGAGCCTGTTTCGGATTCTGTGTCTCCCTCTCTCTCTCTGCCCCTCCCCCGTTCATGCTCTGTCTCTCTCTGTCCCAAAAATAAATAAACGTTGAAAAAAAATTTAAAAAAAAAGGACATTTCTTGGAAAAATAAATTATGATAGAAGAGAATACTTCCAATAATTTTAAGGCACAAAGGACATTCAGTTGCATATGCTGAATGTTTACAGTGAAATATGTGAGTATCCTCGTATTAAGCAAAAACAGAACAAAGGAAGTGGTTTGCCAACCTATCCATTTGTTGACCTTCCCTGTTCAGCTTGAATTTCAGTGTTGAGGAAGAGGGAGTCTGTAGTGTGCTGGTCTCAGTCTATTGGTAAGTGATGTGGTGGCTGGACTGGCCCTTGTGTTTCTTAGGATTGCAAGACAGCTTCAGCAAGAACATCAGGAAACTTTGGAGGGCGGGGGGAAGACTTATTACTTATAAGTCCTGGAAATTACTTGGGGCCACACAGTGAGTTCGAGGAGGAGGAGGAGGAGGAGGAGGAGGAGGAGGAGGAGGAGAAAGTGAGAGAAAGAGGGAGAGAGAGAAAGAGAGAATGAGTGTTCACTGACCTGGGGCACTACTTTTATTGGGGTCAAGTGTGGGAGCCTAGGGTTCCCTGGGCTCACTCTGGGTGAATTTAAAACATAAGAGGAGGATCTAAAGCGTGGGAAGAGAAAAACCAAGTGGCCCAAATGGTCAGTTATCGACATCAACCAATGTCTCTAACATAAAGGACCCTGCAGAGGTGACGGAGGTGGCAGTGAGCTGGATCTTCAGCCAGACTTGCAGCTGACAATGTGTTTATTTCAGATAGCTGTCTTTGAAGTCTGTGTCTCCACAATCAAAGCCTAAGTCAGGCGCTGGCATTACAAAACAAAAACAAAAACGTGTTTATACTACAGAGTACCACATTGCAGACTACATAGTTGTTTTGGCTTTTTAATTTTTTATTTTTATTCCAGTTGGTTAACATACAGTGCAATATTAGTTTCCGGTGTACAATATAATGATTCAACACTTCCATACATCACCTGGTGCTCATCACAGCAAATGCCTTCCTTAATCCCCATCACTTAAAACATCCCCGACTTACTGCACCTCTGGTAACCAGCATTTTGTTCTCTATAATTAAGAGTCTGTTTCTTGATTTCTCTCTTTCTTCCCCCACCCTCCCTTTGCTCATTTGTTTTATTTCTTAAATTCCACATGAGTGAAATATGAAACTTGTCTTTCTCTGACTTTCTTCCCCTCCTTCTCTGCTTTGCACAGTGTCTCAAGTAGACGGTAGGTCTCCTCTTTGACTTCAAGTTGTGTCAAACTCCTGGGTTCTGCTAAAACTACCCTTTCCTTTCATCTCTCCAATCTGAGATCAGCAGTGTTGACTGCCATTGCTAATCTCAGGTTACTTTAAGATCTCGTTTGTGCATTTATCTCTGATGTAACCCATCCTGTGCATTGAGTCCCCTCCCTTTAAATACTCAAATTGTGGAAAGAACCCAAATGTCCATAAACTGATGAATGGATAAAAAAGATGCGACACACACACACACACACACACACACACACACACACACACACACACACTGGAATACTACTTGGCAATGAAAGACAATGAAATCTTGCCATTTGCAGCAACGTGGATGGAACTGGAGGGTATTATGCTAAGTAAAGTAAGTCCACTAGAGAAAGACAGCTGTCATATGTTTTCAATCATATGTGGAATTTGAGGAAGTTAACAGAAGACTGTAGGGGAAGGAGAGGAAAACTGAGTTAATAAACAGAGAGTTATAAACCATAAAAGACTCTTAAATACAGAGAACAAACTGAGGGTTGGTGGGGGTGGAGGGTTGGGGGTTGGGAGCTGGGGAAAATGTGTGATGGGCATTGAGGAGGGCACTTGTTGGGATGAGCACTGGGTGTTATATGTAAGTGATGAATCATGGGTATCTACTCCTGAAGCCAAGACCACACTGTATGTTAGCTAACTTGACAATAAATTATAATATATAAATACATACATACATACTCAAGGCTAGGGGGCACCTGGGTGGCTCTGTGGGTTAAACATCTGATTCTTGATCTCAGTGGAGCCTGCTTGGGGTTCCCTCTCTCTCTCTCTCTTTGCCCCTCCCCACTGACTCCTTCTCTCTCTCTCTCTCTCAAAATAATAAATTAATGTAAAAAAAAAACCTCGGTACTAGTTGTCTCTGCCAGATTATACCCTGACATATATAGAAATAGACAAAAATGTTAAAACATATTAATTTGAGGTTTCACGTTTGATGCGGTAAGTTCAAAACCTTTTACAACATTCAAGATTCTGTCATTAACAATCTTTCATCTCTAAATAAGATTGTGGAGTTACTTCTGCCATGAAAACTGTATGTGTCTTTTATCTGTATGTATACTTAGTTATTGTCAATGGTTTTCTTTTCATTTGCAATTCTAACTAGCTATTCTTTATCTTATAAAACAATGGATTTGTTTTTGACTATCCACGTTTAAGCACATTTTTGCAACACGTTTTCATTTCATATTGGGATTCTGCAAAACTTTGCATAAGATGATCATCCCTTCTCTACTCCACAGTTTTAAGTATAGGCTACAGTTTAAGAATATGAGTTTGGAGTCAGAGAGGCATAGATTTGAGTATCAACTCAGACATTTAATTATCTGTGTGACCTTGGTAGAGTTTCCTAATCTCTAGAAGTCTCCATTAAATCCTTGGTAAAAATAGAGATATTGGTTGACTTTTCATCATTAGGTTGATATGAGTGGTAAACTTGAAAATGAATGCAAACTACTTTAGAATGGGTTTCCCAATTATTAAAAATTCAATATAACCTCTTTATTATAGTATTATAGTAAGTATGAGTTTGGCCATTGACTTGAAATATACTTCATTTTATTAAGGAAATATTTTGTGTGTTTGGGTGTTTGTGTTTTGTTTTTAAATCAGGAAAGGATTTTGAAATTTTAAAACTACTTTTTAAACGTAAAAGATACCATCTGCCTGTTTGATTTTCATCTACACACTAAGAAAAACTCTTCTAATAGTGGTGATCCATTTTCCCACTCAGGAAGATTGAGATAGAGTATTAATTTCTTCTAATTAAACTCTAGGTTTGTCCAATATGTTTTATCTATAACCCAGTTTCGATATGTATTTATATACTGTGATAGCCACTCATAAATATTTCAGATGGTAAAAAGCCTCTAATTTTGATGTCTGCAAAACTGAGCCTCTGAGATGTTTCATGAAGTCTATATGCCCTTGGCTTCGGGACCTTCCTTCTGCAAACACTTTAGACAGTTTTTATACATCAATTATGACTACTCAGTATTAAACATTTATTCTCCAAGTATTTAGTGAACACTCAATAGGTATAAAAGATTGTTTTATTTTCAGGAAATACAATAAATAAAAATTTTTAAAAAATCTCTATACTGCAGATACAAACAGAGGAAATGTGCACCTGTCTCAATAGGTTATCTAGATAAATGAGAACAAAAAAAGGTCATCCTTGAGAATTCCTAACTACAGATCCATGTTAGATTTTCTAATTGAATTCATATTAACAATGTGCCCTCCCCTCCAACACAAAATACTGAAAATGAAGTTTAAAGAAGTGCCAGGTTAACAATGCCATAGTAATTACAGAATCCGATGCAATTCCTATCCAGAAACAAACATTTTAAAACCCATTCTAAAACTACAGTTATATTAAATACAAGTGCATAATTTAAAAAAAAATGCTCAGTAGATCCACAAAATAGAAACCCCTCATGAATGATAGTGACCAAAAATAAATGAATAAAATCATAAAATATGTTTCAGGGGCGCCTGGGTGGCACAGTCGGTTAAGCGTCTGACTTTAGCCAGGTCATGATCTCGCGGTCCGTGAGTTCGAGCCCCGCGTCGGGCTCTGGGCTGATGGCTCAGAGCCTGGAGCCTGTTTCCGATTCTGTGTCTCCCTCTCTCTGCCCCTCCCCCGTTCATGCTCTGTCTCTCTCTGTCCCAAAAATAAAATAAAAAACGTTGAAAAAAATTAAAAAAAAATATGTTTCAAAAGTCTACACATAGCGGATTCCTCAGATGCAAAATGTCAAAATCTCAATATGTTTAAATAAGTCATATAACAATAAAAGGATAATAATAGAACAGGAAACTATCCAAAAAGTTCAAGCATATTTAGAAAAAAAATAAATATACAGAACTTCTAGAAATTAAAAGTTTAATAATTGAAATAATGCACACACTAAATTCACAAAATGAGCAGATTATTAGACATAGCCGAAAAAGAACTCATGTATCAGTATAGAGCAGAATCAGAATGTAGCACCAAAGGTAGAATACAGGGACTATGGCTAAAACGTAAAAGAAATTTACAGTTTCTTTGTGTGTTTTTTTTTTTTTACAATTTCTTTCCCAAAAAAATGCAATATTGTGACCCAAAAGAAATATATATTTGCTCATTCAGATGACCATTGGATATTTCTCATATTTGGTCTTCATACAAGCTTCCTGGCTTAGAAGTCCTAAAACCATTGGAATTACCTAAATAATGAGATCAATAAAGATGTTTTTCATTGTGTTAATCAGGTGACTTTTGGATGGCATCTAAGGGTGGGGGCTAGTTGCAAGTGGAGCCAAACATGTCATTAGAGGGTGGAACTTTCAGTACCCCCCCCCTACCTCCGAGATGGGGAGAGGGGCTGGAGACTAAATTAATTGCTAATGGTCAATGGTTTGATCAATTAAAGCCTATGCAATGAAGCCTCCATACAAACTCAAAAGGACTGGATTCAGAGAGCTTCTGAGTTGGTGAACATGTGGAGATGTAGGGAGAGTCGCGTGCCTGGCTAGGGCACAGAAACTCTGTCCCTTTCCCATGCACCTTGCCCTGTGCATCTCCTTCATCTGGCTGTTCCTGACTTATGTCCTTTAACAATAAACCAGTAATCCAGTAAGTAAAATGTTTCTATGAGTACTGTGAACAGCTCTAGTGATTAATCAAACCCAAAGAAAGGGTTGTGGGAACTTCTGATATATAAGAAGTCAGTCAGAAGCACAGGGGACACCCCAGGCTTGTGATTGGCATCTGAGGGTGTGGAGGGACAGCCGTGTAGGACAGAACCCTTAACCTGTGGAACCTGATGCTGTCTCTGAGAAGACAGTGTCAGAATTGAGTTGAATTGAATTGAATTGTAGGACATTCAGCTGGGTGGTGCGGGGGGACCACCTACCCCAATATAATTGGGTCTTAAAAATCAAAAAAAGAAAAATGAGACATTACAGCATACCTTTTACATTTAAGCAGAATCCAGAATGAAAGGATATACCAAGGACATATACAAATTGATAATGACCGTATTCTAGAACTGATAAAAGTATGCAATCCTATGATTTACTATTTTTTGTAAATTTTAAGCAAGATAAATGGAAATTCATGACTAGGGAAATTACCATCAACCCTCACAACACAGGAAAACTAACCTCGTAGAAGTAAAGACTGAAATGTTATCAGTGTTGATGTACAAAAATTTATGGATTTGAGAAATGTTTAAAAATGTGAAGTTAATCAGCCTGTATGATGAATCGAATACATGCTGTAGGTAAGAGTGAGCTATCAAAGAAGGCAGTGAGATTGTGTAATTTGCATCACTACATGGGTGGTGAAGCCCTGCTCTGAGATATGGAACAATGGAGACGGAAGGAATAACAAATAAGAGCTCTTACATGCGTATATTTGAGAGTGATCAGCATCCAGGTGGTAATTAAAATCTCGGGAAAGCATGAAATTGTCTGGGAAGAGATTATGGAGAAGAAGAGTGGAAGGCTCGGGGGAAGATTGTAGGACTCTCCGATCTAATGGCTAACTATAGGAGAAGGTTGTAAAGATAATCACAAAGGGAGAACCAAGGGGGATGGCTGTCAGTGCCGTTTTCACATGGGTTAAACCGCGAGTGCATGGTGTGATAGAAACCAGGTGTGTTTCAAGAAAGAAAATAGAAAAAGCAATATGAGAAAAATAAAAAAAAATGCCCTTTGTATTTAGCAAACTGGCTGTCTTTGATGAATTTACCAAGGTATGTTATAGGTGAGGGGGCCAAGGAAATGGCCACCTTGGAATGAGTTGAGATACAAGAGAGAAATGAGTAAATGTGGACATTAAGTTGGAAGTCTTTGAAGAAATTTATCTGTGAAAGGGAGGGTTATGAAGGGTGTAGATTCACAGAAAAGTCTGTTTCAAACTTAAGTATGTATATAGTTTTATGGAGTTGGAAAGAATGACATTGTTTGATAACTATCTTGATAATGCTAATAATGGGGAAAGCTCAGAGCCCAGGGCACAGGTGGAGGGCTTTGTGTCACAATGAGGAACAAGTTCTCTATCACAGTGGTTCTCAAAGGGTGGGTTTGAGGCTGGCAACATCATCCTTGCAAATATTTGACAGAAACCCTGAGGGTGGGGACCAGCAATGAGCGATTTCACTAGCCCTCCAGGTGATTCAGGGCATGCTCAGGTTTGAGAATTACTGATCTATTGCACCAAGACTGCAGAATGACAGGATGAGTATTGCGCAGCTCGGTTTGTGTTTGGTGAATGAAAGCTGAGAGATTTCCCACTGAATGGGTCGAATTTCCTTAGTTCAGAAGGAGTTACCATCAAATAACAGTGAAAGAAGAGATGAGTTGGTCTAAGTTGGAAGAGAGAGGAAAATGTTTCATGCAAAGAATACATTGACGAGAGTAACATAGTAACTTGCCTGCAGAAACTGAGGTCCTGTTTGAGGCAGGCCATCATCAATTAATAGTGATACATGCCTTGCTATGTGAGCTTTCTGCACCATAAGCAGAAAATGTAGCCCATCTGACAATCCATATTCTTCCCCCTGAACTTTTTCCTGTTCGTATGCACCCTATTCCTGTAATCCTTAACACTATTATTGAATCCAAGAAATCAACTTGATTCTAAAATCAAGATAGGGACATATCAGTAATCACGGGAGTACATCCTAAGGATGAGGGAAAGATCCTAGTTGTTAAGTGTTGGATATAAAAGGGCTTTGGAGATGTTTAAAAGATTTCCAAATCTAGAGACAACTCAAGAATATTCTTAGTGTCTCAGTTAAATATAGATGAACTTAAAACAGAAATGTGTACAATATGCCAATAGAAACCATGCTTCCCAGAGTAATGGCGACAGCAAAGGGCAGGGGGTAGATGTTCCATAACTGCCCGAAACACAAACCGTAACTCCTGAACTCTGCAGGGAAGAGTTCACCTCGAGACTACCTGCCTTCCACAGACTGTGAGCAATTTGACAAAGGCCAGGCTAGAGGGTACAGAATTTTAACTTACTTAACTACAAAGTGCCTCATTGCCCTGAGTCAGGGGTAAATTGAGGTACGAAGATAACTGGCTATCAACGTCAAGAGGACTGTTTCCTAGTGGAGAGAGATGTGGCTGCACCAAAGCCAGACCTGGACTGGAATCAATTACAGAGACGGTTAGGAGAGAGGCACTCGGTTTCAGGGCCTGAGGAAAATGGTTTCAGACAAGCTGGTGCTCAGTGCGAGTGACAGCACTAAGATGTTTCTTGAAAAGGGGAAAGTGGCAGATATTTAAGGAGCCAGCGAACTTCAAGCACCACAGGAAGAGCTGTTAAAAAGAGAGCAGAAAAGTCTTGAGAAAAGGAGGGGATGGCATCTGAGAACATTGATGGTGCTCGGTGGTGCTCGCTTGAAGAGACAGGAGGATGTCTGGATTGTTAGAGGGGAGGAGGGGAGGAGACCAAACAGGCAGAAATGGCAGGACACAGACGAGGGCTGCAGGCGGAAGCACTGTAAGAAGACCCCACTCCTGTGTGACAGTGTGAGGTGGAAATGACCCCAGGTCAGAGGGCGTGGGGTTAGAAGTACTTCTCTCAGAGTTCCGCAGCATGTCGTGTCTTGGCCTCCATATGCAGAGGCCCCAAACTGACATGCACGATCCAGTCTGAGATTTAAAACATTTTTTTAATGTTTATTTTTGAGAGAGACAGAGTGCAAGTGAAGGAGGGGCAGGGAGAGAGGGAAACACAGAATCTGAAGCAGGCTCCAGGTTCTGAGCTGTCGGCACAGAGCCTGACGTGGAACTTGAACCCATGAACAACAAGATCGTGACCTGAGCTGAAGTGCCACCCAGGCGCCCCTCCAGTCTGAGATTTTTTTAAACATTTTTTTTAATGTTTATTTATTTTTGAGAGAGAGAGAGTTCAAGCAGGGGAGGGGCAGAGAGAGAGGGAGACACAGAAGCTGAAGCAGGTTCCAGGCTCTGAGCTGTCAGCACAGAGCCTGACGTGGGGCTCGAACTCACAAACAGTGAGATCATGACCTGAGCTGAAGTCTGGTGCGTAACCGACTAAGCCACCCAGGTGCCCCTCCAGTCTGTGATTTTTAAAGGTCCATCCCCTTAGTCATTTATTGGGTGTCTACCCATCCCTAAACACATGCTGCGTGGAAGGCAGAGAGAAATTAGAAGTATGTACATCTCAATAAGGGTAAGATAAGGTGTTGGGAACACTTATCTCAACGTGGGTGTCAGAAAAGGTTTCAGAGAGGAGATTTGCCTGAACTGAGACTTGACAGATGTGTGGCAGCAGAAGGAACAAACCCCAAATGTGGAGGCCCAGAGATGTGAAGAGCTCACATGAAGTAAGATATCCCTGTAAACGAACATTCTGGCAACATAGTTCTGGAAGGCGGTATTGTCGTGGTGGGAAGTGAACGGGCCATGTAGACAGACAATGTGAATTTGAATTCTTGTCTGCTACCTACTAGCTTGTTAACTTTGGTCTCACTGCACAAAACGTTTGAGTCTGTTCTCTCATCTGTAAATGAAAATGTTACCATTTTCCTCACCGGGTTTTGTGAGGATTATGTGAGGTCGTATGTGTGGAAACTTGCATGCTCCCTGGCATTTTGCTCCCAGGATCTATGGTCGGATGACAGCGAGGAGACGTGTAGAGAGTGGGTCCCATCGCCATACCCCTGCTTCCTTCCATCAGGGTCAGAAATACAACATTGAAGCTGTCAGTGCTGTTCCCTGAATTGGGATCTGGGTGGATTGGTGGGAAATATCAAGGAGAGAGGGGCTGAGTGAGGCATAGATCACCATAATAGTGACTGTCAGGAGGGAGTGAAAGGTGCCCGGAGGCTCAGTAGGAATAAGAAATCAAGAGAGAGGAATGGTAGCAATGGGGTGCGGATACTGCATGTTGCTGCAATGGTCAGCTTAAGGAGTATCCATTCAAAAATGAGTGCGTTTCACATGGAGAAGCTGTAGAACTGAGGACTCCATATTTTTTTTATTTTTATTCATTTATTTTTTTAATGTTTATTTATTTTTGAGAGACAGAGCGTGAGCGGGGGAGGGGCAGAGAGAGAGAGAGAGCAAGGCACAGAATCTGAAACAGGCTCCAGGCTCTGAGCTCTCCGCACAGAGCCCGATGCGGGGCTCGAACCCACGAGCTGTGAGATCACGACCTGAGCCGAAGTCAGACGCTTAAGAGACTGAGCCATCCAGGAGCCCCTGCGGACTCAGTATGTTGACTTTGGAAATTAGTTTTTGGTTCCATGGATGCTACCCGCCACAAAGGGTTCTCTCTGGCACTGAACTGATGGAAGAAATGAAACTTGTCTATGCTTTACGTCACTGCAATTTGCAAATATTTCCCAAGTTCAGGGACAGGCTGACTGGCCCCCACGTTACCACAGAAAGTTTTTCCTAAGGAGGCCGTGGCCCTTGACACTCCGTGGGTGGCTCCCGTGGACCTGCCTCCTTGTACAGGATCTTAGATCCTCCACAGAGAGTTTTCAGTAATGCCCTCTGAAGACCAGCCAGCTGGACCCAGGCAGCACCCTCCGAATATGCAGCATGGTGGGGACACGCTCCTCTGTGCTGAAAGGGGTCAGTGGCTGACGGACTGTTGTGTAATCTGTGCACTCAGCATTGTTGGGCCGAGTGAGAGGGAGTCCACTGCCAAGCTCCACACATACTGGTCCTGTCAGAGAAGGGGAAAAAAATCCTCCTGAACCCCATACCCTTCCATTTCACACGGGAGTCATTATGTGGAGGTATTATCTCCACTCCCCTTCCTTCCATTCTTTTTTTTTTTTTAAGTTTATTTATTTGTTTTGTGTGAGGGAGAGAGAGGGAGGGAAAGAATCCCAAGCAGGCTCTGCGCTGTCAGCACAGAGCCCCATGTGAGGCTCGAACTCCAGAGCCATGAGGTCATGACCTGAGCTGAAATCAAGAGTTGGACACTTAACTAACTGAACCACCCAGGTGACCCCTCCCATTCTTTTTTTTTAAACCCTGCAATTGGGTTTCTATTTCATTTCTTCACTGAATTGTTTTTCTTCAAGGTCACTAATGCCTTCCAGGTTGCCAAGTATAATGATCACATCTCTGTCTTCATTATACACTCTTAGCAAGCATTAACACTGAAGATTAATTCCTTCTTGAAAAGCTTTCTGTTCTGAGCTTGTGCAATGCCACATCCCATGACTGTGTGGGAATTTCTTCAGGCCCTCTGGTCCAGGCAACGTGGAGGGCCCAGAGGGAGTCGTTTCTTGATTTGCTTTTCTGTCTTAAGAAATATTCTCTCTAGGTCACTTAATCAAGACATATGACTTTCCAATGCTATCTCTGTGTTTATGAAACTCAAAGTATATCTATATATTTGGGGTTTTTAAACATATTGACTTGTTTTTATATGGTGTTCAACATTACTGTGCTCGAGATTGAGCCCTCGAGCTAGGACTACAGGGTCCAGTCTTCTGACTTCATGACTCCTGTGTGTGTGTGTGTGTGTGTGTGTGTGCATGTGCATGTGGGTAGCATCACACAACTGCAGAGTATTTAAATATAAGAAAATTAATATAAAATCATATATAAGAAATTTGGCATTTTTCATTTTTAATATTTTTCTTTTTAGAACAGTCTATAATGTCGGTGAGCGGATGCCCACCAGACAGTCCTCACACTCTGGGGAAATAACTCTGTCTCTAGAAAAGCAGATTGCGTCCCTGCTCTTCTCCCATCAAGGCTGTCACCACAGCAGAGCAGCCCAGCAGAATCCAGAGGATTGAGTCCTGAGTTGTCACAAGACCAGGAACACCTTTGCCGGTATCAGCTTATTTACTTTGTCCAGAGGCCTGTCAGGAAAAGCTTAATGGTGAAATATTTTGTCTGAAATAAACACAGACTCACTTGGCTGTTGGGAAACAGCAGATTTCCAATCTATTTATCCAAATAGAACTCTGCTCTAAGGAAAAAGGATGTGTGGGTGGGTGGAAAATATGTTATTACGATAATTGAGACTGTCCCCAATGACTGTCTCACACTTCGACACAGATCACTGCCTACCTGCCAAGATTTTAGAGGAGCTGAATAGTTCCCCTTGCCAGACAAAACTCTCTCACCTGCTACCCTAAAAAAGTCTACTGGTAAAGGTTATTTAAGCATTTGAACCCATGAAAAGACTATTAATTCTGGGCAATAGCACAAGTCTGGCCATTTTAGTAAGGGTCTCCTCCCAAAGGAAAAAAAATATAATAATCAGCAGTCTTGTGTGCTTACAGTTTTAGAAAAACTGCTAATATTTAGCACCTGGCACTCATTCTAAAACTTAGAGTTCCATTAATAATCTTCCTGATTGTCTTCTGTCTCCTTTTGACTTACCCCATCTGACATATATCCAGCCCACTGATTTGGGTTCTGGCTTAACGAAAAGGTCATCTCCCTCATAATAGATAGGGCACAGGTCCAGATATACAAGGGTTCAATCATGAGACAGAAGTTTGGGGTAAGAAAGAGAAACAAAAATCACCGATTTTAGAAATTTTCATTTTACTGCTTCATGTAATTCAAATTAGTTAATACAGTCTAATATTTATGTATTTGGGTTATTTATGGCATATTGCTGGTATTTGGTAAGAAAAAAGACTTTTCAGTTTGTAAATTTCAAAGTTAATATAGTTTTATAGATTTTTCCCCTTCGCATCTGCCTAGCAATATTCTACTCTGTCTTTGGGGCTGTATTTCTCAACCTTTGCTATAGGCTACAATCATCTGACAAGGCTCTGCTGAGAACACCGCTCCAGGTCAGTTCATTAATTCCTCCTCCATGAAGGTTTTCTTTCCACCAGGTAAAAACATTATCTAAGTAATTTTAATCTTCTGAGTTTCCACAGGACTCAATTTGGAATTTCACCACTTCATTTAAATACAATTAGGGCATATATATGTGCATGTGTGTTTTCTTTCTTCACTTGGATGTGGGTGTCTTGAGGGTATCTTGAGCTGTGTTGAGTTCCTATCATCCATATTCTTCTCTCTAACTCACCCTAATCCTTGAGCATCTCCAACATGTGCAAAAGCATCTGGTGGCATCAGAGTGGGTCTGAAAAAAAACCCAAAACTAGAACACAAGAATATGCCACTGACAGTGGCAAGAAACAAGGTTGGAGTTTCCAATCATTTTCAAAAGCATGTGCAAAGTGCATATCCAGACAATGCCCAGGGCAATAGAGTATACAGAAGGGCATTAACAGACAACTTTTGAACCCAGTTCAGAGAAATGTGCAATCTGTGGGGTGAACTATCGCACACTGATCGCGGCAATAAAAAGAGAAGGCTCTAAAGCTGTACTCCTGCGTTTGAATTCTATCTCTAATATTTAATAGCCAAGTGTTGCGCAAATTGCTTGCCTTCATGTTTATGTATTTTTTGATCTGAAAAATGTTTGTAGCAATAATAGTACTGACCTCATGTCACTGCTGTAAGAAAGCTTGATGTACAAAAACATTTAATACATGTCAGCCATGTGTAACTTTTAGGTAGTGAATAATGCAGACAGTAAAATTAATACATGTAATCCTATTGTTTAAGAGATGCCATTTTACCTACCATGCATTGCCCTGGCATTCAATAATATTGGTGATCCAGAGCACTTTTTCGTAGTGAATATACGTCCTACCTACTCACCACATGGGTTAATTCCTTCTCACTATGGGCACCTGTCACGTATTTGTCAATTATAGGGTACCTTAATTGAAATGTGCGTGTGTTCTTGGAATAGAAAGTTTACTGAGTGTTTTCCATTTCTTAATTATAATTGAAATGCTAATACTATAATTGCTTTGAAGAATAGATTACAACATACCTGACAGAACGATGTAAAACTGTCACAGAAAAAAAGAAAATGTGATGTTGTCTGTTTTGTTTCTTTTGTAGACAATGTTTGCCTGATGTCTTTAGAGCCAGTGTCACCATATCCGGTATGTAAATGGAAAATCTGATGGACTTTCTTTGAATTTGTTTCTAGGCATTTTACAATTTGTGAATGTAATTCCATCCAGATGTCCTAATTAAATGGCAATAACAGTAAAATTTTATGCTGTATCTAGGATGGGGGGAAGAAGCATCTTATAGAGGAGGGCATTAAGTTAATCCAAAGTAAAAGAACGTTAACCGCAGAATGAAACATTAATATTCATTTTTTTTGTCGCTCAAAGTTACACTGGATATTTCCATGGAATTATACGTTTGCACACGCATTAACAAGACGACAAACAACCCACTTTCAAAATGGGAAACTGGATTAAAAACAGATTTTTTTCCTAAAGACTATAAACAAATGGTAGAAAAAGACACATGAAAAGATGTGCAACATCATAAGTTAGGGGAATGCAAATAAAACCACACCTAGATACCACTTCACACCCACTAGCATGGCTATAATAAAAAGATAGACAATAAAAAGTGCTGTTGACAATGTGAAAAAATTAGAACCTTCCTACATGTTTTAGTTGTAATGTGAAACCATGTGCCAGTTTCTCAAAAGTTTACACATAGAGTTCCCGTATGACCCAGCAACTCCACTCTTGGATATATACCTGAGAAATAGATGTACATGTAAAGACTTGTCCATAAATGTTCCTAGCAACATGATTCATAATAGCCAAAAAATGGGATCGATCCAGATGTTCATCAACTGGCAAATGGATAAATAAAATGTAGTAAAGACATCCTCCCTTACCCCCAGTTTCATTTTCTGTGGTTTCAGTGAGTTGCAGTCAACCATGATTTGGAAGCAGGTGAATCTCTTTCAGACATGTTGTCAGAAGGTCATTAGTAGCCTAACACTATGTCACGGTGCCTACATCACTCATCTGATCTCATCTTCTCACGAAAGCGTTTTATCATCTCACATCATCACGAGATGAAGAAGAATGAGCACAGCACAGTAACATATTTTGAGAGAAACAGAGACAGAGAGACAGAGATAGCATATTCATGTAACTTTTATCACAGGATATTGTTAAAATTGTTCTATGTCATTATTGTTATTATTGTTAATCTCTTACTTGCCTAATTTATAAAATAAACTTAATCATAGTTATGTACGAATAGAAAAAACACTAAGTATAGGCTATGGTACTGTCTGTGGTTTCAGCCATCCACTGGGGGTCTTGGAACACATCTCCTCTGGATAAGGGGAAATTATTATACATTCAAATAGTGGCATATTATTTGGAAATGAAAATGAATAAAGTGCTAATACATGTTACAACATGGGTAGAACTTGAAAACATTAAACCAAGTGAAAGAAACAATTCACAGAACACAGATATTATCTGATTTCATTTATATGAAATGTTCATAATAGAAAAACATGGATAGAAAGAAATTAAATCACTAGTTGCACAAAGTTTGGGTATATGATTATTAAATGACTGCAAATAATACAGGCTTTCTTTTTGGGGAGATGAAAAATGTTCTAAATTTAGATTATGTGATGGATGGACACTGTGAATATATAAAACATTTTAATTATACAATTTAAATGGGCAAATTTTATCTTACATAAATTTTATCTCGATAAAGTTGTTTGAAAAGTATATTTTTGGTGACCAGATGCTTTTAAACAAAAAAATTGTCTTCCATTTCAGTCGATACAATTATCATTCATCAAATCATGCAAAATCAGTAAGTCAGAATTTTCTACCATTCTGCCACTATAATCCCTACATTGTTTTCATCTTCTATACTTCCTTTAATCCTGCCTTCATATCTCTATATCCATTTCCTTCCAGAAGAATTCTTTCCTCCTTTGAGTTTATATTTCTGATACCTATTGTCATGTAGAAAACCCACAAAAGAGATATTCAATAATAACCATTTACTTATTCATTTTTTAAGTTTATTTATTTATTTTGAGAGAGACAGAGAGAGTGTGAATGGAGTAGAGGCAGACAGAGAGAGAGAGAGAGGGAGAGAGAGAGAGAGAGAGAGAGAGAGAGAGAGAGAGAGAGAATCCCAAGCAGGCTCCCCTCTGTTAGCACAGACCCCGATGTGAGGTTTGAATTCATGAAACTGAGATCATGACCTCAGCCAAAATCAAAAGTTGGATGCTTAACTGACTGAGACACCCAGGCACCCCGCATTTATTTATTCCTAGTAGTATATTGGACCAGGCTCAATGAGGAAGAGTTGTTTCTCATCCATGTGGTGTTGGGTGATTAGGTCTGACTGGAGCTAAAGTATCCAAAACGTCCTTATTTCATGGTTGGCAATTTAGTTGGAGTAGCTAAAATGGCTCTGGGTGGCTCAGAGTGGCTGTATCTCTCTCTCTCTAGCCATTTGGTCAGACTTCTTAGATGACTCAGGGCTCTAAGGAAGGAACATGGAACCTGCCAGTTTCTTAAAAGTTGGGCCTGGAACTGCTTATTCTGTTTGTAGGAAAATACCTGGCACATCATAGGGATTCATTAAATACTTGTTGACTCCATGCATTAATAAGTGCTCTTCAGATGCCAAACATTTATCTGTGTTTTGAAGACAGAAATATGCATTAAGCTAGTCTAGTAATTGTTAGGGAGGTGTTTCTAGAAGAGATGAAACTAAGCAGAAACCACAATGCTGAATAGAAAAAGGATTATATTGTATGTTTGTACATCCAGTCTGGCTGAATTTGGGACCTCTAATCTGCATTTTTTAGTCCGTTCTACTCCCACAGATCTGTATGGAATTTGGCTTATTTTCTTTCATATGGTCTAGTTTGAATGGTTTTATCTTCACCTTTAGAATTCAATCACTTCCTCCTGTTTTGGGAAAAGACAACTTAGCTTATGGCTGTTGGTACCTAACTTGGGTGGGGTCATCATAATTTCAGTTCCTAGAAATATGGAAAATATTTTACGAAGAAGAATGAAGGTTGAGAAAAATAGATGTATAAATCTTACTTGAATTATATCTCTGAAAAAAAGCGTGCTTTATGGTTTTTATTCAACTAGGTTGAATATGTGTGAAACAAAAAGGAGCCAGTTTTCCTTTTGTGTGAGAAAATAATTTCTGTAATAAATTTTCTAGAGACTAGGTGAGTAAAAACCATTTTTCTATCCTATGAAGTTATTTGTGATCTTTATTCTGAAATGTCAGACCAAATTCATGTTTTGTGTTTCAGAAGTGTCTCGCTGCCTCAGTGAGGTGCAAGAAAAGAGTCATCAGTTATCTGACCAGGTTTTCAAGGGCATGTGTGTGCGTGTGCATGTGTGCATAGGTATGGATACACTTGCACTTTGGATGGGAAACTGAAAAGAATGAAACTTAGGCTATAATCTTTTGCGTTCTTGGAAGGATAGATAGTTGACTAACATACTATTTCACATGGTTAGAAGGTGAAGTGTTAGTATCTTTGAATAAGAAATATGCTATTTGTATTTTAAATATTTTATCTGCGGTTGTTTCAGTTACATCATTATTATAAAATATTCAAACACACTCTGGCAGAAAAAAAATGCTAACAAAACAATTACTATATTCCACCACCAAATTTTAACCACTGTTAACACGCTGCCTATTTGCATTATACTGTTTTTAAATAAAAGGCTACAATTAACGGCAAAAGACTATATTTTGTCCTTAATTTGCTAAGAGTAGCTGCCAGTGTAAACATGGTGACTTTAACACCTACGCATATTTTAGGTGATATCATATATGATATCTGTCTAAAAACAATATTAAAATATTGTCTAGTTATGTTAAAATCGTCATAAATCTTATGCAGAGCAAAGCTACAGTTACATATTAAACAACTTCTCAATACAATGTCTAACAAAGATAACAAGAGACCAAAGGACTATGTATTGGAACCTATATTGGTCTATAAAAAGTGTTTTTGGAGATGGAGCTTCTGGATTGATATAGTAAGGAATTGGGGAAGTACCCTACTCGACATTAATTAATGCCACCTAAAATTACCTGAAACAACCATAATTCTAAACAGTATTTTCAGAATTCTAAATTTTGAACAAAGACATATGGCAAATTGAAAGGCATTGATTCCAGAAAAACAAAGGAGCCTTGGATAAAAACAGTGGGAATCTGTGGTGTTGTCACCTAGGTCTATTCAAATCCTTCCCTTCTTCTTAGCTCTGTGACAGCAATAATTCTACCAGTGCAGGGCCAGGCAGAGAAAACAGCAAATGACCTTGGCGTAGAAAGCAGAAAAAGAGGGACACCTGGGTGGTTCAGTTGGTTAAGCGTCCAACTCTTGATTTCGGCTCAGGTCATGATCTCACCATTCGTGAGATCGAGCCCCACATTGGGTTCCACGCTGACAGTGTGGGGCCTACTTAGGATTCTCTCTCTCCCTCTCCCATTTCCCCTCCCCTGATCTCTGTCTCTAAAATAAATAAATAAATAAGTAAATAAATAAATAAATAAATAAATAGATAAACTTTAAAAAAAGAAAGCAGAAAAAGAGACAGAGAAAATCCTGGGTGACTATGTACATACCCAAGTCTATGCCTGCTGAGTAGTGATACCATAGGCTTCCTGCTATGGGAGAAATAGACTTTACTAAAATAGTACACCATGATACTAAAGAAATAAGCAAGCAATCAGCCTTAGACGGGAGGGAGGCAACAGTATTCAGACACTATTTTTAATGTTCAGGTTTCAACAAAATGCATAGAATGAAAAGAAACAGAAAAGTGTGACTCTATATACAGGAAAGAAAAACAAACAAAAAATTGACAATCCCAATTGCCTGTGGCAGATGTAACAGAGATTCCAAAGCAACCATTATAAATCATTTCAGGAACTGCAGGAAACCATACATATAGAAGTCAAGATATGTTTGACGTCAACATCAACCCAAATACAGAATATTAATGAAGGGATAGAAATTGTTTTAAACAAGGATCAAATGGAACTTCTGGAATTTTAAACTAAAATAACCAAAATGAAAACTGCCCTACAGGAGCTCAACGGTAGAATGAACTGGTGGAAGAATCAGTGGACGTGAAAATGGTTGGAAAGAGCTGATGCAATCCAAAAACAGGGAAAAAGATAGAATGAAGAAAAGTAAACAAATTATCAGAGAAAGTGGTACACCATTAACTTCATCAATATAAGCATAATGGGAGTACCAGAATAACAGGAGAGAAAAAAGAGCATGGGGATAAATTCAAAGAAATTGTGGCTGAGTATTTACTAAATTTGATTTAAAAAACATTAGCTTATATATCCAAGAACCTCAACAAGTTCTAAATGGGATTAAAAACAAAGAGATCCATAATTAGACACATCACAGTAAAAATACTCAAAGACAAAGACATAGAGAAAGTCTTGAAAAATCAGTGAATTGTTATGGATAAGGGAACCTCAGCAAGATTTAAGAGTTGGCTTCTTATGAGAAAAAATGCAGGCCAGAGAGGTGCCTGCGTGGCTCAGTTGGTTAAGTGTCCGACTCTTGGTTTGGCTCAGGTCATGATTTCATGGTTTGTGAGATCGAGCCCCTCATCAGGCTCTGTGGTGATGATGCAGAGCCTGATTGGGATTCTAGTCTCTCTCTCTCTCTCTCTCTCTCTCACTCTCTCTTTCAAAATAACAAATAAACATTAAAAAACTGCAGGCCAGCAGGCCAGCAAGCAGTAGGATAACATACTCAAACTGTTGAAAGGAACAAAACAAATTGTGAACGGAGAATTCCTACGTACAGTAAAGCTAACTTTCAAAAGAGAAGACAAAATACAAAGACCACTTGATCAATGAACATTGAGCTAATTCCTTGATAGCAGACCAACTTGAAAAGGAATACTGAAGGTCATCTTTAGGCAGAAGCATTTGACTCCGAACAGTGATTATGGCAAGAACAAGATATTGATTGTGTTAATTGTGTAATTAGCCATGATAATAAAAATGCATATTTCCTTTTTCTCTTTTTTTTTTCCAACGTTTTTATTTATTTTTGGGACAGAGAGAGACAGAGCATGAACGGGGGAGGGGCAGAGAGAGAGGGAGACACAGAATCTGAAGCAGGCTCTAGGCTCCGAGCCATTAGCCCAGAGCCTGACGTGGGGCTCGAACTCACGGACCATGAGATCGTGACCTGGCTGAAGTCAGGCGCTTAACCGACTGCGCCACCCAGGCGCCCCACCTTTTTCTCTTTATTAAAAAGCAATTGTATAAAATACTATTTATGTATTTTATTCTTTAAAGAGGAGAGAGTTGGAAAACTCGTATTTCCCCATTCCAAACTTGATAAAATTGTACATTAGTAAAGACAGTATAATAGTGACATAATGAAAGTGATATAGACCAATAGGATAGAATTGATAGTGTAGAATTAAGCCTATACATCCGTGGTCAATTGATTGCAACAAGAGTGCCATGAAAATTCAATTGGGAAAAGTAGTCTTTTCAAAAACTGTGCTGTGACAACTCAGTACCTACATGCAGTGGAATGAAGTTTGGTGTCTACCTCATACATAACAAAATTGAACTCAAAACTGATCAAATTCTTCATTGTTAAAACCAAAACTAAAATTCTTAGAGGAGAATATAGTTTCTTATACATGACACCCAAAAACAAGCAATAAGTGAAAAAAAAGGTATTATTAATTGGATTTCATCAAAATTAAAAACTTCCACTTTCCTTGTCGAACTTATCCATAAATCCCCTTATATGCAAAGAATCTCTGAGGTAGCTGCATATACTGGTTACCAGTTATGGTAACACTGGACCATGGGGGACCCCCAAAAGATGAAGTGCTGTGTACGCAAATAAAGCCTTATGAATCCTAAGAACTAGATGAAAATAATTTAAATGAAAAGAAAGAAAAGAAAAAGGTTTAAACAGTTTGGTAATAAAACTTAACCTCCAGATTTAAGAATTCAAAACTTTATGCTTCCCATACCTTGAAAACAAAGAATTCGAATTCAATAGGCGCATTTGAGAAGTGTTCTATGAATTGTTATAGGAGCCTTGATGACGAGGGGTGTTTCCCTTTTCCTGATTGTGGGCAGGGAACTTCTGCGTCCTGATGCCACATTAGTTTTAGCATCCTTGGGGGTAGACGTTATCCTACCCTAATGTTTAAGAAATATATCAGTGTATTTAAACATACATTAGAGATAAAGAAACCTAGTTTCTATCCAGGAAAAAACAGGTATTTTATTTTATTTTATTTATTTATTTTTTCAACGTTTATTTATTTTTGGGACAGAGAGAGACAGAGCATGAATGGGGGAGGGGCAGAGAGAGAGGGAGACACAGAATCGGAAACAGGCTCCAGGCTCTGAGCCATCAGCCCAGAGCCCGACGCGGGGCTCGAACTCACAGACCACGAGATCGTGACCTGGCTGAAGTCTGACGCTTAACCGACTACGCCACCCAGGCGCCCCAAAAAACAGGTATTTTAATGTTAATCTGTCCTTAGAGTCTGCCTATTAAGCTGGAACTTTGTTGAAATCCTGAAGGAAATATTAATTCAGCCAGTCCTAATTTATACATTGGTGAACTTTATCCTTTTAATTGGTCTGTTAATAGCATTCATTTTAGTCATGCAGAAAATGAGAGCTGAATGTATAAGCTTATACACATAGAATCCTGAGTTTTCTGGATGTGAAGTGAGTATCATTTGTAGAAGGACATGGCCTAAAATAAAAGAAAATCTATACTTTCAGAAGAATGGAAGGTTTCCCTTAAGTTTTTTGGTTTTAACTTTTTTAATGTTTGTTTGTTTATTTTTGAGAGAGAGCAGAAGCAGGGGAGGGGCAGAGAGGGAGGGAGACACAGAATCTGAAACAGTCTCCAGGCTCTGAGCCATCAGCACAGACCCCGACGCAGGGCTTGGACTCACAAACCATGAGATTATGACCTGAGCCACCCAGGCACCCCTTCCTTTAGGTTTCTGTATGTTTGCTGTTTATCTGAGGATGAGCAGAATATTTCAGTTGGCTTTCCAAATTAAGATGGAGAATAACGATCAATTAATTTGTGCTATGCGTCTTGTCAGTCTTCATAATTTGTCAGGCATTTAGAGAACGATTTTGTGAGACTTCATTCCTCGAGCTGATTATTATTCTCTTGCAGTAAACTTCTCCCCCAAATTTTCTTATTTTTGCCCTATTTTATAATCATCCCCTTCAGGTCCATATTATTTATAATTTTGGAGTTATTTTGTTTTTCAATTTCATAAAAATGAAAGCGACAAGAAAACCTAAGGGTCAGAGAAGCCAATATTAATCATCTTTAGTCATAGATGTTGAAATGTCATCACTGTATTTGATACGAAATATTTACCGTGAACAAGGCACTTCATGCTTTATATTCATATTTCACTTGACTCTGAAAATAGGCTCAGATGTTGGATGCTATTATTATGCTCACTTTGGAGAACAGTCAGCTGAGAATCATTAAGATTAAGTTAAACGGGTGCCTGAGTGGCTCAGTCAGTTAAGCAACCGACTCTTGATTTTGGCTCAGGTAATGATCTCATGGTTGTGAGTTCAAGCCCTGCATCATGCTCTGTGCTGTCAGTGCAGGTCTACTTGGGATTCTGTCTCCCTCTGTCTCTGCCCCTTCCCTGCTCGTTCTCTCTCCCTCCCTCTCTCTCTCTCAAAAGAAATAAATAAACATTAAAAAAAGATTAAGTTATATATCTAAGTTTCTACAACTAAGTGACAAAATTGGGAATCTGACCGAAGCCTTCAAAATCTGAAGCTTGAGAGGTAAACTTCTATGTTCTAGTACTTTCGGCTATGGTGAAACACAGATTGCTAATTTCACAGGTTGCTATTCTGTGGAAACTTTTACTGATTGTATAAATGTAATTTAATGGACTAGACAAGTAAGACACCAATATAAGTGCAAATGCTATAATGAAGCAACATGAAACAAGGGTGATTTTATAGCTTTTGTGAGATTTAATTCTTATGCCATATATTCCACCCATTTTAGTTGTATAATTCAATGGTTCTTAGTGTGTGACAACCACTGTAATCTAATTTTACAACCTCCTTATCACCCCAAAAAGAAACTCATGCCATTAGCAGTCACTTTCCATTTCCCTGTCCCTAGGTGACTGTTAGTTTACTTACTATTTCTATTTGAACATTTGCCTAATCTGAACATTCCATGTAAGTGAAATCATACAATATATAGTCTTTTATGATTGGATTCTTTCACTTAGCATAACATGTTAAAGACCTCTATGTTGTACCATATGTCACTATATTCCTTTTTTTTTTTTTTTTGGACAAATAACATTCCGTTATGTGTCTATGCCATTCTTTGTTTATGCATTCCTCATCTGATGGACATTTGTGTTGTGTATACTTTTTGGCTATCAAATAAGACACCATTCTAACTGAAAATAGAATAATTAATCAATGTTGAACATTGATTTTTAACTTCCATAAAATATGGACTGGGGGATTTTGAAGTTTCTGCCAAATATGGGAGTCGATGATTCTATATTTTTTATAAAATAAAGAAAATATTAAAAGAACTAAATCCATTAACTGAATATTTTCTTTAGGTCAGGAAGTTGTGTATTTCCAGAGCTAATAAAAATAAGCAAGTGGATCTCCTTCTAGTCCCATCAAAATACTGTGCAAGGAACAAGATGAATGAAGTATTCAGAATATTAGTGATATTTTTTTTTCACAAAATGGGCCAAAGGGATCTTTAATGTTAGAGAATGTGTCACAAAGCAATTGAGAGCTAAAATAGTGCCCTGATAAGTTCAAAACATTTTAATAATGGACATAGAATTTTAGGCCTTTAACTTCCTATGGAAAGGATGTAATATGACTGTTTTAGTCTGCTCAGGCTGCTATAACAAATACCATAGATTAGGTGGCTTATAAACACCAGAAACATATTTTGCACAATTCTGGAGTCTGGAAGTCCAAGATCAAGGTGCTAGGAGGCTTAGTGTCTGGTGAGGACCCATTTCTTGGTCCATAGGTGCTATGTACTCATATGGAAGAAGGAATAAGAATGTTCTCTGGACTCCACCTAATACCATCATATTGGGGGTTAAAATTCAACATATAAATTTGGAGGGGACGCAAATATTCAGTCATTGGCATTTCACCCCATCCCTCCAAAATTCGTGCCCATCTCACATAACAAAATACATTCATTACATCCCAACAGCCTCAAAAATCTTAACTCATTCCAGCGTCAGTTCTAAAGTCTTAAATCCAAAGTCTAATCTAAATATCATCTAAATCAGATATGGGTGAGATTCACAGTACGATACATCCTGATGCAAAATTGCTCTTCAGCTGTGAACGTGTAAAACCAAACAAGTTAATTTCTTTTTTTTTTTTTTAATTTTTTTTCAACGTTTTTATTTTTATTTTTGGGACAGAGAGAGACAGAGCATGAACGGGGGAGGGGCAGAGAGAGAGGGAGACACAGAATCTGAAACAGGCTCCAGGCTCTGAGCCATCAGCCCAGAGCCCGACGCGGGGCTCGAACTCACGGACCGTGAGATCGTGACCTGGCTGAAGTCGGACGCTTAACCGACTGCGCCACCCAGGCGCCCCTAAACAAGTTAATTTCTAAAACACAGTGGTGGGAAAGGCATAGGTTAGACATTTCCACTCCAAAAGAGAGAAATAGGAAAGAAGATAGGGGTAATTGATACCATGTTAAGTCCCAACTACAAGGACAATTCCATGAGATTTTAAGGTTTGAGAATAATCCTCTTTGGCTACACACTCAACCCCCCAGATCCACTGGGGTGGAGGTCCCTTCCAGGCCCACTAGGGTGGCTTTGCCAGGCAGGGATTGGACCTCCATATCTAAAAGCTTGAGACACACCCACCCCCATGTTTTGGGGGACTATAGCACTTAGTATTCAGTGTGGAAAGTGGATCAACTAAATTCATGCACCCAGTTTGCATCTACAGTGCAAAAAAACAGTATCTGTTTTTCTCCTGCCCGTCATTTGGCATTCCTTATTTGACTGGAGCACCTTGATCTTTATTTGAGTAATGACATAGTTCTATCTATGCATGTCTGCTAGAGCTGTCACCTGCTGGCTCTAGTTATAACTAATTCGAATTATAGCCGAGTAGATCAGGGAATTGAAATGGTCAAATTACCAATGCCAAGCCCAGGTATTTGCTTAGGTATTTCTTAGGGAAATGGGGGTTACACTTTCTAAGTTGATATAATATAAGCCTAAAGATGTTAGTGGTCATCTCTGTCACAATAGAGACAGAACTCACCTGATGATGAAACTAAACCAGGAAATGTTGGTCAAAATAAATTCCTGCGGCATCATGTGAGTACCCCAATTCAGATTTGCAGGAACCCCATCTACACTAGCCCTTGAACATTTTCTAGAAGAGCAATAATCCCTTCCATCTTGCCTAAGCGATTTCACATTTGTTTTCTTTCACTTTCATTAACAACCTCAAATTGATCCTAAAACCCAGATGTTTTGATTGTCAGATTCTTAGCTGTTATTCTTTGGCATCATGGTACCTCAGACTCTTTGACTTACTTTACTGATTGCCAGAATGAAATACAATCTGGATAGCATTTGGCACTTTTGATCATTATTCATCGCAGCAGCTTTTCTAACACTTGACCCTAAATAAGGGTTCTTGACAGTGAATCCATAACAACACAGAAACACAACCCGACCATATTCTAAGACATTCCCACGCGAGGAGACTCAACTATTATCTTCTTCTCCCTCTTTTGGCAAGAAGGGTTAACACGACTGCCTTCTTTTTCTTCCTCTTCTACTTCTTCCTTCTTCTCTTCCTCCTCCTCCTCTTCCTTCTTTATTAGTTACAGTGACCATAATTGATAGTCATAAAGAGATGATAATTACAATCTTTTTATCTTGAGCGCTTACCCAACATAGAAATTTTGATGTAGAAACCAAGTAAAAGAAGTTGTGAGAGCCTTTTCATTCAGGAGTTGGCACCAGGAATCAGGATGCAATCTGCTTTAAGAAAACTTCAGAATAGGATGACCACCTATGTGTTCCATTTTATGGTACAATCATTTGATTCATGGACTTATATTCATCACTGTAAAATACAGCACAAAATCAACTGTGTAACAACAAAACATTGGAATAATTTCTGCACTACACCTATCAATACTCATGCAACCAAACCTGTCAGTCAGGAAATAAAAAATATCCCAATAGAAAAATAACAAGATATTAATAAATAAATTACCAAGTAAAAGTTAGAAATAATAAATACAGGGGTGCCTGGGTGGCTCAGTCGGTTAAGCTCAGGTCATGATCTTGCGGTTTGGGAGTTTCAGCCCCACATCAGGCTTTGTGCTGACAGCTCAGAGCCTGGAGCCTGTTTTGGATTCTGTGTCTCCTTCTCTCTCTGCCCCTCCCCCTCTCGCACTCTGTCTGTCTCTCTCAAAAATATATAAACATTAAAAATTTTTTTAATAAAAAAGAAATAACAAATACATAAAAACACATAAAAATTAAAAAATTAATAATAAGAATCTATCTTTTAGAAATTATACTCTAATTTCAATATGGGTGATTTTCATTTTCCTTACCACAATTTTCTCATTTCACAGTTCTTCAACAACTAATCTGTATTATTTTTCATTCAGAAATTCATTTTTTGAAGTAATTTGAAAATGTCTGAAAAATGGACAAGAGATTTGGAAATTTTTTCAAAAAATGTTAAGATGTTTAGTGTTTTCTTCATTACAATTCTGTTTTTATTTACCAATCAACAAAAATAATAAATAGAAGTCTAAAGATTAACATAGTACAATATTATTCTGAGTGTCTTCAATAAATAAATAATTTATAAAAAATCCATTTTTTTTTGTCCATTAGATTAATAAGCAAGCATAAGTAAAAGCAGTGATGTTTAATTACTTAAGAAAGACTTATAGTATAAATGTTAGGGAAAGAAAACTCACTTGTCCAGAGTTCTCAGAAATAAAGCAAAAGAACAAAATTTGTATATTTATATCTTGTCTCTAATAGGAACATTCAAATAGTCCATTACATTCCAGCATTATTTTAATGAACTTTAATGAGTCATTGATGCAGTCCAACAGCACGCAATAAATGCCAAAAATATTTGTGCCTTTTAAATTCCCTACTAAATTTGTGCCTACATATCCAACTCCCTGGTTTCTAAAACAATCCTTCTATTTTTAATGTGTGCAGTTCTACATTCAAATGAGATACACAGAACTAAAATATGAAGCTTTAATAATGAGATTTAAGGATATGTAAAAATCAGATGTACTAATTTTAAGTGGAAGTATTATTTTCATCCCCAAATTCTCATTTAATAAGGTTTAATTTGCTACAAAGTACATAGTCATTAAACTACATTAAGATGAGTCGTAAGACTCTCCAGACTAATGGAAATTTCAGAGATAATGTTGCAGAAATGGGTGGGGGGGAACTTAGAAAGTGGAGAAGAGAGCACAGTGTTGTTACATTAAGATTATTTCTTAAATTTAGCCCTCTACGAAAAATCATATTCTGATATCAAGTTCAGACCATGTCCAAATATTTTGTAATTAAAGTGTTTTAAACAAAAAACATAAATTTTGGAGCTAATTTTTCTTCATATGACTAAAGTTTCATACTCAATATAAAACTTTAATCCTAAAATAAAATAAGAATGTTTCAAAAAATTATGTGTATTAAGTAATTTACAGTCATCCCATCTCTTCTACAGTGAATCTGAATAAAATTTACTATGACATTAATATGTTTTCCTTTGAAAAGAGGGAACAATGCAAAAATTAAAGATGCTATACAAATCCCCAAATGCCCACTAAAATGAGCTACAGGTTCTGAAGAGAGGGGATTGAATTGATTATTTTAATTGTAGATGTTGTCTCCAGAGGATACATTTCAGATAGCAAATATTTTCTTTATGTGTGTGAATGAAAATGGAGATCAGAGTTGGAGTGGGGTGCAGTCAATATTCATTAAGGTGTTTTATTTTTAGGTAAAAGGAGTTTAATAAAAAGGAGTAATATCATAAATAAAAGTTCAACAAGGACATTTGCGTACATACTGAAGGATGAGTCTTTGCCCCCAGAGGATAATTCTTAGGTTCTTGAGCCCTGAAGAGCCTTGGCCATCATTTTTTAAATGTTTTCCATGAACACTGATTCGACAGCATATGCTGTGAAAGTTGTAGACATTGGGGCATAGCCTTTTCTCTCATGTTACAGTGTCTTAGAAATAATGAGTTAAATAACTAAGTAAAATGGAGAATTACTTAAAATTATATGGTACATACATGACATCCTAAAAACAAAGAGAATTGGAGAACATATTCCTCCATTAAGAAATAGAAAGGCAGAAGTTCTGTAATTCTACATTGTTGAAACAGGAGTTCGTGAAGTTATCTGACAACAGCGTTATATTCTTCATTATCCGTATTAACACCTGAAAAGAAACTATTCTTCAGACACATCTGAGAAAAAGTCAAGGGAGAATTGTGGTTCGCCAAACTTGTTGATCAATGGAAGCACCCAGGAATTTTTCATACCCAAACGTGGAGATCTCCATTCAGTGTTTTAGTGTATCTTTGGTAAGAAAATGGCCTTTTTTTCTAAAAATAAATAAATAAATAAATAAATAAATAAATAAAATGAAAGAAAAAATAATAGAGAAGGGAAAAAGAAAAAAAGAAAAACTATACTGTTGATTTTTTTCTATCGATAAGCCATGGCCATGTTGGGGAACAAAGAAAAATCGAAAATTGTATACAGAAGAGTGACATGTGATCAGACTCTAAGACTGGTTGGGTTCAAATCATGAAGAGTCTGAGGTATCATAAAGCCTAAATCAGTAAGCGATTAAAAAGACATGGGTTAGCAAGGTGTAGTGTAATTATATTGGTCCTCTAGTAAGAACAGGATACAGGCGGGGAGGGGGAACCTATTTTAATAAATCCAGGAATAAGCCCATAAACCTGCATTGATCCCAGGGTAACTGAAAAGAGGAATGAATGTCAGAAGCAATTCTGAGAAGGAACTATTAAGATGGGGGATTAAATTTGAAGGATTATGGAAGACAAGGCTTCAATGGTGATTCAAGTCTTTAGCATGGGCAACAGAAAAAAAAAAAAAAGAATGATAATGACATTGACTGAGGAAAATGAAACGAATGACAATTTCAGTTTTGTGAAAAGTGACAATAATTATTAACATTAACAGGGAGATTATTGCATGCCAATTACTTTTCTAAAATTTTTATACGTATTAAATTATCTAATCCTCAAAACTACCATGTGATGTAAGTGCTATTATTATTTCCAATATATAAATAAAGAAATTAAATACAAGAGGGTTTAATAATTCAGACAACATCAAAAGTTATTAAGTAGCATAACAGAACTAGACACTCTTTTGGTCTAATTCAATGGGATGCCTTAAATTCTGTGTGAATGCTAACTCGGGGGCTGTTGGATTTCAGCAAACAGTGGCCAACAGTTATTCTCTTTGTCTTAGCTTCTTCGATAAGATCTTCTAAAGTGATTATTATAGCTCTGTATTTTGGGGGTTTTGATATATGTAGATGCAATATTTGTAAAAATAACACTTCAAATTTGGCCAGGAGGGAATGGAGATAATCAGAAATAAGGTTTCTATATTTCACTGAAACTGAGTCAGTGTAAAACTGAGGCAGATTATGGTAAGTTGTCAATTATAAGCTATATAGAAATTGTAGAACAGTAGGAAAAGAATTTAAAAATATATAATTAATTGGTCCAGTGACAAGATAAATAAAAAAATAACTAAAGCACAGTGACTAGTGTTAACAATTTTGTACATTTGAAAGTTGCTACCGGAATGGGTTTTAAGTTTTCGTAAGAAAAAACAATAACTATATGTGGTGAAGGATGTTAACCTGGCTTATTGTGGTAATCATTTTGATGTATGTATGTCATAAGCCATCACCATCTCTTGAATTTTAACTTCCAAACTCTACCTGAAGTTTATCTACTTCTCCAGATAACATAATAAATGTATTTACTTCTTGTCTCCACTGCAAAAATCCAAATCCAAACCATTTTCATTTCAATTGCAGATAATTTTTATATCCTCTTGATAGATCTTGCAGATTCCATTTTTATCTCCCACCAATACTTCACATACCATTTGGAACACATGTATTTAACATATAAATTAAATAATTTCACTCCTAAACTTACAATAGTTCCACCTGCACTTTGAATAAAATTCAATCATGGGATTATATTCTACAAGTTCCTTGCAAGCATCTTACTCAAATCTATGCATTAACCTAACTTCAAAATAATTATCTCCCTAATTGACTACATTATAGTTGCCCTGAGCTTCTTTAGGACCTACAAGTATTGGGATTTTTTTCTTTTCATGTGATATTCTTCATGCCTGAGATGGTTTTTTACAAAGATCTTCAAATGAGTGGTGGGTTCATTTTCACTCCTCAGAAATCAGTCTAAATGCATACATGCCTTTCTGGATCAAACTACCTATTTTCTTGCTCTACCTGTTCATCTGTTTTCATTTCATTAAAAATACACAATGCAACCATTTGTTGTTTCATTTACCTCTCTGTGGTCTGTTGCCTCACTGGAGCGGAGATTCACGAAGGCAGAAACCATCCACATGTTCACCACTGTGTGCCAAACATCGACGACAGGATCTGGCACGTGGCAGATACACAACAAATACTTGTTAAGTAAATGAATGAGCAAGATGCTGAACGCCTACTAATGCCAAACAATTCTACAGTTGGCAAACATGTTCTACCTAAATTCTCATCAATTACAGGCTCCCAATGATTTCCTGCCCAAATACCATTGAAGATGTATTTAAGTTTACACGGACTCATAACGTTACTAGAGACATTTTGAGTGCTTGCCTATGAGATCCTCAGAAACCATGCATGAGACTAAAACAGAGGAGCTGTCGATGTAACTGATGCCAGTGAATATGGATTTATTGATCTATGTATTCCTAATGGTAGTTAATGCAACTGAGGATTCCCCACCACTTGGGAGACTGGTTATTGGAATAACAGTCAGTGTGGAGCTACAAGGAAAAAGAAACATCTGAGGATAAAAGGCACGGAAACCCAGCACCCATTTGCACCGGGTGAGTGTGTTGCAGATCCTAAAACCTTTCTCTGAAATCTTACGGATACACGTTTGAGAATATACACACAAATGTTTTAGAACGATAATACAGTTAATATACTATATATTAAATCACAATGGACCAGTGTATCATAACAAAAACACATTGATCATTCTAAAGCCCAACAAATGAATATTTATTTTTAGTGGAATAAAGATTATAATATCATCTACTTCTGGTAAGTTTGGGGGCCAAAATTATAAATAAACTTTCAGATTTCAGTTTTTGTATTTCAGAATTACAGAGAAAGGGTTTGGGATCCGTAGCTGCTTGGAAAACATTAATGCTCTCCCTTAAGAAATTTATGTTTATTACATTTAAACAAAGCCATAAGTATGAAAAGCAATACTTCACCCCATTTTGTGAAAGGAAAACAGGTCATATTATTTGTGCACATCGGTATCAGGCAGAAGGTTCATTTGCACTGGCTTCATTAAGGACAGTAAAGAATTAGAAAGTGGTAGGAAATGTCTGGCAAGTCATAGTATTATGGGTAAACTCTTTACAGACAATAATACATTCTGATGTCACTATCATACTAAGGTTATGTGAAAGATAGAGCTTTGCTACCTAGGAGAATCTGTGACATGGATGATTAAAAATAAACCAGTTTTGAACATAGACCTCAGTTCTTGTCAGTAAGGCTCTTACCATATTAAAACATTGAGCTACCGAAAGCTCAAACTATGCTAGTTGTTCAGAAATATCATGGCTGTTTGGTGCAACATCAAATGACTGATCCAATCCTTGGTGTGTTTTGTCCATTTGTCCGTTTGCTTTTTTAAAAATTTGAGTAGAGTTGACACCAATGTTACATTAGTTTCAGGTATACAGCGGAGTGATTCAACGACTTTATATGTTATGCATTCCTCGAAATAGTAAAGAAATACCATATGATCCAATAATTCCACTACTGGGTATTCGTCCCCCCCCCCCAAAAAAAAACCCGCTAATTTGAAAAGATATATTCACCCCTGTGTTTACTGAAGCATTATTTACAATAGTCAAGTTATGGAAGTAACCCAGGTATCCCTTAATAGATGAATGGATAAAGAAGATGTGGTATATATGTGTTATACACAATCCTTTGTGTTTTTTTGTTTGGATATTCTGGCGTCTTCCAACTTAGTAACTACTGCCCTTCTTAACGCACACACATACACACGCACACACACACACACACACACCTAGAAATGAGACAGAGATAAATTATCAAAGTTCAGTTTCAATTGCTCAGTAAAATCTGGCATTTAAGTTGCATATAGAAAATAAAAATTCATACATACATACATGAATCTTTCATAACTGCACCCTGATGTATACGGGCTGTAGGACTTCTGTGATTATTTCATTCTTGTCTTCTATGTTTTAGGTATTGATATACATCTGGGGAAAGGAAGTCTTTCTATATCTGATAAAAAAGAGTCCATAGAAAGCAGGAAAAACTTGATGGACTTAATCCAACTAATGTACATTCAGACAAATTGGTTTGACTGCTACTAATCCAAAAGAGCAAGATAGTCCTTCCAGTTCAAACATTTAAGTCAGTAAATAATTATTGAGCATCTTTCAATTGTAATGTCCTAGAAGGATATTCAGAGATAAAAACTAGTACCATTTTTCCCCAGAATATTTCAGTCTATGTAAGATTAAAATGAATGATGAAGCCTGAAAAAATGACGAGAGAGAGACACAGAGACAGAGACAGAGATTTAAGTTTTAAAGAGGGAGGCTGATTTGCTTAGGTGATTTCTTTATAATTATTATTTTTTTTTATAAAAAATTTTTTTAACGTTTATTTATTTTTGAGACAGAGAGAGACAGAGCATGAACGGGGGAGGGGCAGAGAGAGAGGGAGACACAGAATCGGAAACAGGCTCCAGGCTCTGAGCCATCAGCCCAGAACCCGACGCAGGGCTCGAACTCACGGACTGCGAGATCGTGACCTGGCTGAAGTCGGACGCTTAACCGACTGCGCCACCCAGGCGCCCCTCTTTATAATTATTAACTATGTGGCTTTAGGGTTGATCTTTAAAACTTTGAATGTGGAGATGTAAAAGGGGAAAAAAAAGAAGTTTCACAGCTAAAGAACAATGTAAAAAATATCAGAGAGAATCACTATTTTGACTGATGACTTATGGTGTTTTCTTCTGATTTACCTCTTCAGATCAACAAAAACATGGGACACCTGGGTGGCTCAGTTGGTTAAGCTTCTGACTTTGGCTCAGGTCATGATCTTGCAATTGGTGAGTTTGAGCCCCTCATTGGGGTCTCTTCTGTCAGCACAGAGATTGCTTTGGATCTTCCGCCCCCCTCTCTCTCTGCCTCTCGAAAGAAAGAAAAGAAAGAAAGAAAGAAAGAAAGAAAGAAAGAAAGAAAGAAAGAAAGAAAGAAAGAAAGAAAGAAGAAAGAAAGAAGAAAGAAAGAAAGAAAGAAAGAAAGAAAGAAAGAAAGAAAGAAGAAAGAAAGAAAGAAAGAAAGAAAGAAAGAAAGAAAGAAACTTAACAACAAATCCCAAAATAAGCAAAAACAAACCCCCTCAAAAAAACAGTGGCACTAGAGGACACAGACCCAATTAGTGAAAATGAGGATAATAATGCCTGATATTCCCTTCACTGTTCTTGTGATAATTTTTCCCCCAACACAACTCTAATAATATAAAGAACTGTAGTGTTAATAATACTTTTGAAATTAGTATAAAAGGGAAATTAATGCATTTCCTAACAAAACCTGTGATTCTTGCCTATTTCTTTTAACACTGCAGCCAAAGTCTTTCTAAAAGCAACTGAACTCTGTCAGGGTCATTCTAGGTCTACAGGTCTGTATTTATGAAACCAAGGTTCGACACACTTTCTTTGTCATAAACATCTATGTATAATTTTCCTTGGTCACTTGAGTTTATTCCAAGTGTGCATGTCATCAGATTTTACAATCTACTATATTATGTGCCATCTTTTGTGATATATGATACAGTTGTCATAAATTCAGATGACAACCAATGGGAAGACGAGTGATCTGTATTTTTAACTCCAACTGCCATGGCACAACTGATCTATGGCATTCCTTTTAAAATTATTCCCTTCTGTTGTCACGTATGTCTTGTTTTTAGGAGCCAAGTCATATTTTCTTTAGCTTAACTACCTTTCAACTAGTAGTATCTCCTTTTTTAAAAACAGTACATTTAATATACAATTTATTAAGAGATGTTTTGGGACTTAGAAAATGGATCAGTAACATTCCCAGTGCCAACTGAGGAGGAAGGGAAATGAAACACTATTAGGAATGGATGAATGGATGGATGGATAGAAATAAATTCTATGAACACATCAATGAATGAATTCAGAATTCTAGTATATTTGGGAAACCCTCATGTGGTTTATAGATCATTGTTGAATTCAGATAAACTTCCCTAGTAAGTGAACATAGTATTTCCCATTTCTTTGGAGCCCTCTGCCTTTATCTCATTCCTCCCTTTGGGGTGAATAAGAAGCACATTATCAAATATACTTAAATACCACAGTGTAGAGAACAATTTAAAAAAATGTAAGATGTCCACATTTTCACTTTAGGAAATGATAGATTATCCAAAATATTATATGTCCTTTGCATAGATTTTAAAAAATTCTACTGACTTAAATGTTCTGATAAATTTTACATATATGATTTTATTTAATCCACAGAGAAAGTAAATAGCTTGCTCCTTGTTAGACTGATAGGAAAAGGCAAAGCAAAGTTTTAAATCAGAATCTGATTCCAAGGCCATACTCCATACAAATTAAGTATTCTTCCTCACAGTCTGAGGAAGTATTTTCTTCTAAATCACTAATACGAAGGAAGAGAAATGTAGCTGATACCTACCTCACTGAGGAATATTGCCTTATCTTTTCAACTCTGTAACTTTCTCTGCCTGCACAAATGCAGAAGTCTCTGTAGATAATAGTGTAGAATAATATTTGTTGTTTTTGTTATTGTTGTATAGAATTAAATAATCACATCATGATTCATGATACATTATACATTAAAACCTGCTCCTGGGTGTTTTAAGCTGCTGTTTGAAACAGTAATGGACATGTTGTCAATAAGAATGTCATAATTCCCAGGTGACTGACTGTAACATCATAAAGTAATTGATTTGGAGATCTTAAAGTCTCCATTAATCAAAAGAGCTAGTCTAGTTGCTCTGAATGCTCACCTTGGTGCAGTCCACCACTCACTAATTTGGAGTGAGGTGACCATAACGTTCATTTAGCAGCCTTTCCATTTTAGTATATCCCCGATTGAAGGGAAAGCTAACTGGCCAAGCCTAAACAAAGCTTAACCAAGTGTAATTAATATATCTTTGCAGTGAAACAATGAAATTGTTTATGCAGCCTAAGAATCTTCACAGACTGACACTCAATATACCCTTACTGAATGAATACATTCTATCCTGGCTCCACCACTGAGTGATGCATGTGACCTTGGGGAAGTCATTAATTCTGATTTCACATCTTTAAAATGAAAGAATTGACCTCTAAGTACCTTCTCAGTTGACATTTCTATAAAACTTTGGAAGAGGACAGAAAATTTGGAAATAAATACCTACATTAGTTCTGTTGATAGAAATTTGAGTGATGATGGAAATGTTCAATATCTATGCGATCCAATATGATAGTCATTGGACCCATATGGATCTCAATCATTTGAAATATGGCTAGCATAACTGACTAACTTAAACTCTTAATTTCACTTAGTAAATTTAAGTAGCCCCATGTTAATTGCTCCATATTGGCAAGTGCCGCTCTAGATGAGAGTGATTCTATGGGTTGTTAAAGTTCCAGGGGGTGGGTATTTTTGTAATGATTGATAAGACTTTTTATTTAGGGATCATTCCTTGGATGCAGCATAATGTGTAGAAGGTCAATGGACTGAGGGACTGAAAAGCTGAGTTTTAATTTCCGCTCAGGCTTAACTAACCATTTCATAATGGCAAGCAATTTTGTCAACAAAATGGAAAAGTGATTATCAATAAAGGGATAGAAATTACTAAAAAGAAACCAAATGGAAATTGTGTTAATGAGTAAAATATTCAACCTAAAATTGCACAGGAGGTATTCCACAGAAGATTTGAGCAGGAAGAAGAAATATTCCATAAACTTGAAGATAAGCCAATTGAGATTATCTAGTCTGGGAAATAGAAAAAAAAAAGAGGAGAAGGTGGAAGAGGAGGAAAGAAACAGGAAGGAGGAGACTGACAAGCATTGGAGAAAACTGTGGAACACCATCAACTGTACCTATACTCATAATGGATGTCCCAAGAGTATAGTAAAGAGAGAAAAAGGCATAAAGAATATTGAAGAAATAGGGGCGCCTGGGTGGCGCAGTTGGTTAAGCGTCCGACCAGCCAGGTCACCATCTCGTGGTCTGGGAGTTCGAGCCCCGCGTCAGGCTCTGGGCTGATGGCTCAGAGCCTGGAGCCTGTTTCTGATTCTGTGTCTCCCTCTCTCTCTGCTCCTCCCCCGTTCATGCTCTGTCTCTCTCTGTCCCAAAAATAAATAAACGTTGAAAAAAAATTATAAAAAAAGAATATTGAAGAAATAATGGCTAGAAACTTCCCAAATTTTATCAAAAGCATGAATCCATATGTGCAAGAAGCTCAATAAAATCTCAGCAGGATGAACTCAAAAAGATCTACACCAAGAAATCATAATCAAACTTGAAAACCAGAGAGAGAGAATCTTGAATGCAGCAAGAGAAAAGGAACTCATCACATACAAAGGATCCTCGATAAGATGAAGAGCCAATTTTCATCAGAGACCATGGAGTTCAGAAGGCAGTTGTATGCCATTCTCGAAGAACAGAAAGAAAATTAAAAAATCCGACAAACAGTAATTTTGTATGTGACAGAACTATGCTTCAAAATGAAGAAGAAATGAAAATATTCCCAGATAATCAAAAACTTGGAGACTTCATCACTAGTAGACCTTCCCTACAGGAAATACTAAAGGAACACTCCAGGCTAAATTGAAAAGACACTGTGTAGTAATTCAAAGCCATACAAAGAAAAAAAGAAGAAAAAGAAGAAGAACACGGGTATGATAACTACATAAATAAGTATAAGAGTCAGTATGTGTATTTTTCATTTGAAGCTCTATTTTTTCTTAAGTGATTTAAAAGACAGCTACACAAAATGATAAATGTCAATCTATGTTGAAGGACACACAGCGTGCAAAGATGTAATTGTGAAAATAACAACATAAGGGGTAGGGGATTGGATCTTTTCAGGAGTAAACATTTGTACATTACTGAAAATGAGTTACTATTAATTTGACCTCAATTGTTATAAATTAAGATGTTGTTATCCCTACAGCAACCACCAAGGAAATATAATAAGAAGAAACATATAGTAAAAAAAATGACAAGGGAATCAAAATGGTACATTAGTAAATATCTATGTAACACAAAATAATAAAGAATAGAGAAAATAAAGAAAATAGAGAGCATAAGATATATGTAAAAAAAAACAAGTAGCAAAATGACAGAAATAAATCCTCCCTTATCAGAATTGCATTACATGGTAATGGATAAAACTCTTCAATTAAAAGTCAGAGATTGGCAGAATGGGTTTTTAAAAGCTGATCTAATTATATGCTCACTTTAGACCCAAACACACAAATAGGTTAGGAGCAAAGCTTGAAAGTGAAGGGATTACAAAGAGTCACCTAAAGAGAGCTGGAGTAGCTATATACTATATAATAAATTCGATTTTAAGACAAAAGTTGTTAGAGGTCTAAGACAGACATTAGATAATGAGAAATGATAAATCTAGCAAGAATATAATTACAAAGAATATAATTAGAAACATATATTCACCTAAAAAGACATATAAACAAATCAAAACATACAAAGAAAAAAAACCTGACAGAAATGAAAGGAGAATTAAGTGCTTCAACAATAATACTTGTGTGCTTCAGTATCCTCCTTCCGATAATGGATAGAACAAGTAGACAGAATATAAACAAGGAAATAGAAGATGTGACAACACCATAAACCAAATATACCTAGCGGACAAATAGAGGAAACTATACACAACAACAGGATACAGATTTTCTCTTAAGTGCACATAGAAATTGCTCTAGGATAGATCACATGTTATGACACAAGAAAATGTCTCAATAAATTTTAAAAAACTGAAAAAAACATCACGCAAAGAGCATCTTCTCTAACCACAAGGGAATGAAGTTAGAAATTACAACAGAAGCAAATCTGGAAACTTCACAAACATATGATAATTAAATAGCATTCTCTTAAATAGCCAATGGGTCAGAGAAAGAATCCAGAGGAAAATGAGAAAATATTTTTAAGATGAAGGTAAACAGAAACACAACGTACCAAAACTTATGAGATGCAGTGAAATATTCCTCTCAGGTACATTTGTAGCTATAAACACCTACCTTTAAAAATAATAAAGGTCTTAAATCAATAACCTGATCTTCCCCTTTCAGGGACTAGAATAAGAAGAGAAAATGAAATCCAAAGTAAACATTAATGTGGAAAATAATGAAATAGTGATAAATGAAATAGAGAAGAGACAAAGAATAGATTTGATACTTAAACTAATTCTAGAATTGGTGTCGAAGAGCACACCATGCATCTTCTAAATGGGTAGGATGCAGTCAAATTAAACATCAAGTTCAAAAGGCCAGAAATGGAAAATATTTGGGTATGTTTGAGGAGCAAAACTAAAACCAGAATGCCCTTGAGCAGGGTGAATGTAGGAAGAATCCACAAAGTGAGATTGGAGTGGTAAGCTAAGAAATCACACAAAATTTTAGACTTGGATCTAAGTGTCATGGGGATTGTCACAATTTATTGATAAAAATGGAAGTGGGTCTAGGACCCACACTAATAATTTCTTTAAAATTTCTCACATATGGAAAATTAGGCTCCGTAAGATAGGTTTTTCCTGCTAAAATTCATAAACAACAAAACAAATAACTTCTAGATTAATTACAAAACATTCACATCTTCAGCCAGCCACTCATTAATTTGCCATGCTTTTAAATAATATTGTTGAGCAGCCACTAAATACTAGAGTCTGTGTTGGACACTGATTTTAAAGAAGACAGAAGTGGGGGTGCCTGGGTGGCTCAGTTGGTTGAGCGTCCAACTTTGGCTCAGGTCATGATCTCAGAGCTTGTGGGTTCGAGGCCCGTGTTGGGCTCTGTGCTGACAGCTCAGAGCCTCAAACGTGCTTCAGATTCTGTGTCTCCCTCTCTCTCTGCCCCTTCCCTATTTCTGCTCTCTCTCTCTGTCTCTCAAAAATAAATAAACATTAAAAAATTTCTTAAAGAAGACAGAAGTTATCCCTATCATAAAAGAACATACAGTATATGGATTAAAGAAAAACATATTAAATATGTAATTAGAAATACAAAATGTGCTACAATAGGGACATACTGGGTGACAAAAGAGGAAAATATAACAGTTCCCATGGAAAAATAACACTTCAAGTGAAAATCAGAGAAAGAGTTGATATCTTGTCCATATAAGCACATGGAGAACCTTCATTAAAGAGAGAACTATTCTGCAAAAGACTGGAAGTAGGATAAAACAGAATTTAAGAATGAGTCCAACTTTCTGGTTTGATTCATAGAGGTAGATGATGAAGTTCTTAAATAAGGTGAGAAATACTGAAGAATGAATGGGAAAATGGGTTTCAGTTGGGGAAAATAATTTCATTCTGCACATATTGAATGTAGATGCCTGTGGAGCATCCAAGTGGCAATAATTAGTAAGCAATTATTTCTATAGTTATCAACAAGGAATACGGAGGACTGGGTTAGTGTTAGAATTTGAGAAGCATCAACTCATCATTGTAAATTGAACTTGTGAATGAATACAATTAGAAAGAGTAGTTAGTAGCTAAAGCAGTAAGAATTAAAAAAACAGTATTAAGGTGTCAAAAACGAAAAGAGAGAAAAAGATGTCTGCTGTTTTTATATGTCAAATGATTCTCAAATAAATAAATAAATAAAATTTTTGAGAAGTGTATCCACTGAAAACTGCCCATGAAATTCATTGGCTTGGAAGTCAATGACATTGGCATATTTTGATGAAGTACTGGGAATGGCAATCAATTTTTAGTGGTTTTAGAAAACAGAGCTAATGTGACACCATGTGATAGATGGACCGCGTGGTGCCACATCATTGACATAGTTTCACTATAAAGGTGGAGAAAGACAGGAATGTGAAAGGATGGCAACCAGAAGCAATGTGTAGAGACAGTTGCCAGTCTTGAAGATGTTGAAGACAGAGTAAAAGCTCAAGTCTTCCGAGGGAATGGAAAAGAATTACATTTAAGGAGCAGGTAGATTTGGCCGAAGGTGGCCTTTCTTTTTTTCCAAGTAGATAAAGGTCCAATAGTCTTCTCCTTCTCCAGAAGTATGAGGCTTTCAAGCATGGTATCTCTGAACCGTGAGTTGCTACTATAAGTGTATCTTGGTCTTTACCTACTTTCATTTTCCCTGGAATCTCAGCTGATGAATTATTTATTCTCCTCTACATCATCAAATTCTCACCCTGTACCCTTCACCCAATCACTTTCCAGCAACCCGCTTATCATGGAACATTGCTCAATCTGGCCTTTCTTCTTTCCCCTGTGTCGTCAACACTTCTATGACTAATGTAGTTTAGTTGAAGTATTGACTCTGAAGCCCAATTGCCTGTGTTTGAATCCTGATTTCACCACTTACAAGATGGTAGAGTAACCACTTACAAGATGAGTAACTTGATTCAAGTTATTTATGCTTCTATGCCTCAATTTTCTGCTCATCTATAAAATACAGATAATAGAGTTAATGCATATAAAGTACTTATAAAAGTACCTGCTACATAATAAAACTCAATAAATATATTTTACTGTATTTTGTCCTTCAGACTTCAAATTTCTTGTCACCCTAAAATTTACCAATAGCATTCATTCAAAATGTCAAATTCTAGCCGTGAGTTATTACCTTCTCATTCACCCTTCCTACATATGTGTTCTCCACCAATGTTTGCATGTTCTCAACTCACACTGATTAAATTCTCTTCACATTGGTTCTACTCAACTCTATTTAGACTAAATTCACTAACACACCAATTAATATTTAATTGATGGTTTCATTTTTCATAGATCTCTATAGCTTTTGACAACATGGACCATTCTCATCATACTTAAATTATCAATTCTTTTATATTCCATCATAACACACACTCTTGGTTCTCCCTACCTGTCTCAGACTACTATCTGTGCACTTTTGTCTACCTGCTAAATGATGGTAATCCTTATAGTTCTGCCTTAATCTGATTTTTCATATAAAATTATATACATCCTTGATATAAACTGTTCACTCAGTACTGAATATTTTCATCCCAGATCTCTCCTTTGAGCTTTAAGCACTAATATCTAGTTGTATAAGAGGTGCCTCAATAATATACCTTGTTATATACTGTCTTATATTTTCCCCTCCATGTGCTCACATATATTCTCAGCTGGCAGAGTCTTGATTCATTTATTCATGTTAGAAACCGGAGGGGGCACCTGGGTGGCTCAGTTGGTTAAGCATCTGACTCGATTTCAGCTCGGGTCATGATGTCACAGTTTGTGTGTTCAAACCCCACATCAGGCTCTGCACTGACAGTGCGGAGCCTGCTTGGGATGCTCTCTCTGCCTCTCTCTCTCTTTCTCTCTCTCTCTCTCTCTCTCTCTCTCTCTGCCTCTCTTCAGCTCATTCTCCCCCTCTCTCTCAATAATAAATAAATAAACCTAAAGATAAAATACAAAAAAACATGATAGAAACCAGAGGATAACACTAAACACTATTCTTTCACATTCCCATTCAAATAATCATTGACTTTTGCCAATTTTTGTATAATATTTTAAAACTCAGATTCATCCTTTCCCCTGAATTAACACTGAATTGAGACATGTCTTCATAATTCCTGGAGTAGACAATTTAAATAATCTTTCGAAGTGGCCCCTTGTTTCAAACCTGTCCAGCTGAATCCCATTCCATCACAAATAGCAGACAGTAATGGGAAACTGTGGTTCTGATTGAATCACTTTTCTCTTAATAACTTACCATGGCCACCAGGAAAAACCATGACATTCAATGTCTTGAATCGCATGTCCCCTGCTAGTCTTTCAGACCAAATTTGATTCTTCCTCTATGCTTTACCAACTTTGATGTTCTTGAAGTTACTCTTGTGTTCATGCTGTTTTGAGTTCTCTATGGATTTGCTTACACTGTGGTCAACATCTAAACAGTTCTTCCTCCTTTTCCTTTTTCTTTTTCTTTTTTCTTTTTCTTTTTTTTTTTTTTAATTTAATCCATTGCTTGCTTGCCTTTGAGATACAACTCAAATATCACATCTTGGGGCTGCTCTCCTGAACTCATCTTTCTCATAGATCAATTGAGGAACTCCTCTGTGAAGCACCACACTGTCCATAGTGCGTGTTATCATGCACCTTCCATATTGGTTTATAACCATATGATACATTAATATTCCAGGCTCTCCTCAAAACCTACTCATAGTTAATCTATTAATTTTTGCATCCATTAGAATTTAGCATAATATCTGGTACATATTAGAACTTGGTAAATGCTTATTAAGAAAATAACAGGGGCTTCTGGGTGGCTCAGTCGGTTGGACATCTGGCTCAGGTCGTGATCTCATGGCTAGTGAGTTTGAACCATGCATCGGGTTCTGCACTGACACCTCAGAGCCTGGAGCCTGCTTTGTATTCTGTCTTCTCTCTCACTGCCCCTCCCCAGCTCACATGCTGTCTTTCTCTCTGTCTCTCAAAAATAAGCATTAAAAAAATTAAAAAGAGAAAATAACAATATGTTCTCAGCCACTTAGAAATAATGAATACTGTCAAACAAAAACCAGAGTTTATGATTTGTAATCAAATTTACAAATTTATGAATTTTTATATATTTGTAAATTTCTGGGAGAAACCCCACTTTTTCATGAATATCATCTTTAGGATATATTGCTGAATTTGATTCACTAAAATAAAATATTTGGCTTTGTAGGTATCCTCTTAAGGAGTATTAGTCTGTACTTTTGCTATGGGTTTTGTTTTCTTGTTTGGGTTTGGCTTTTTGTTAATTTCTGTGCTGGGATTTGGTATCAGAGTTACACAGACCCCACAACCTTTGTAAATCTTTGAACAATCATGTACTTTCACACACACACACATAAACATACATGCACCCTATGTACACGTTCATGTTGTTTGTGTGTGTATTCATGTACGAGTTGGTATGATTCTATGTATTTGTGTGAGCGTTTCAGTAAAGTGCAAGCACAAATTATAATATATGTACTGATCAGCATGAATATGCACACACTTTCCCTATCTGTGTCCACATTTCCATTGTGGAAGAATGCATTGGTATGTGCATTTACGTTTGTGTACATGCATGATGCATGTTTGTTGCATGTATGAACTGTTCGTGTGATTTTTAAATGTTACGTTCATGTGCACCACCTACCTCCTAGATTAAAAATTAACTGTCCCCCCTCAGAGAAGAAAAATCTTCCAAATGGAGCATTGCCCTTGCTGGATGTAAACTATGTGCTCCCTTGGCTCACTTATGTTTGTATCCCTTATTTTTCAGTGCTTTATGTAACCTGATGTTGCCAGGGCTGTTGGAAGAATTCTTGCTTCAGGTCCCTTCCAGCAGTCTATGAAAAATTCATACTGAGCTCTTGCAAAGACCGAATTCCAGCAAAGATTTTGCTAGGCGGGGGGTGGCAGCTATGTCCTGATGTGCACCTGTCTCAGACTAGTCTCCAAATACAGGGAAAGAGCGTTCCCAAACACTTTAATTTTATTTTTTTGGTAGATTTCAGCTCTCCAACCGAGAAACATGATTTCTCTTTTATTCAGTTATGCAAATGACTTCTTATCTTCCAACTCCCATTTCTTAAGTTCTGTAGGGATCTTTATAATTTTAAAATCATTTTCACCCATCTTATTTGATCTTGTGTGACCTTGGTAAAGTCATTTCACCGTTCTGAGTTTCAGTTTCTGCAAAACTGTGATAATAATAACCACTGCCCTGATACCTAGACGTAGCCTCTGTGAGAATGCAAAGAAGATAACAAATTCAAGAGCTTGTGAACTCTAAGATTAAAATAAATGTGCAAAACTGTAACCTATTGTTATTGTCATTACTATTCCTCTCAACAAGACTATAAAGTAGAGAGTAAAAGAAATTACAAGGTACCTACTTTATAGACTAGGAACCAATTTAATATTCTCTATTGATATACTTGGAAAACAGAACAATAAGCTATTTGTCTTTATACAAAAGAAGGGCAACCACAAGATAACACATTTTACCATTATATTCACAATACTACATTTAATTAACAATCAGTGTTAGCAAGCTGGTGGGAAATGGCACTCTAATACATTGTTGAGACTGCTGTCCACTAGTTTGCAAACTGTTTAGCTATATATACCAAAATTTAAGTTTTACCTAATCTTTGACCCATCCATTCCCATTCTTCACATCTGACCTAAGTGAAAATATCAGAAATATAAATGCACACAGATGCATACACAAATAAACAAATATATGCATATATACGCAGGGAATGCAAGTTAATATATATTATATATGTATATAAGTACAAGTGCCTATGCATGTTATTTGTAAATGGATGTATATGATGAGAGTATGTATGAAATACGTATATTTGTTAAAATTTTAACAGCTGGTCATTCAGAAGTAACCCAAGGTCCATCTGTAAGTGAAGGTTAAATAAACTGTGCTGTACGCCTAACACAGGATTCTGTGAGCCATAAGTCTAGTATCAACCTGGGAATGTAACTATACTATATTATTACTTTAATAAAACAAGTTGCAGAAAAATAAGCCTGTTATAAATCCATTAATTAAAAACATATTTATAAATATAAACATGCTGGTTTAGGGATATGGGTGGCCTTTGCTTCTACATGATTCTGCACTGCTTGATTTTTATGACCAAGTATTATTTTTGTAATTGAACAAAAGTCTATCACTATAATAAAGAGTAAGCTAAAAAGAATTTACATTTTTTAAAGACAGAAAGTAAGTATATTAAAACTCTTTAGAGACCATTCCACTGCTGCTAACTAAGAGCAACTGTGTAATCCAGCAGTTGAAAATGAATATCTAATAACAGCATTCTAATTCTGGCTCATTCAATGCCACCCTGTGGAATCCTCTGGAGGCAAAAGTTTCACTGTTGTCTTTCCTTTAGAGCTGATTATGGAATTATAAAGCTATAATTTCCTAACTTCTTTGGATATTTCCTCTGAATGAAAACAGTTTTCTTGATTGGAAGCAGCCCCTTGTGAAATAAAGAAAGCTGCAAGAAGAATGCAATCTCCCAATAGTGTCACCCTGAATGAGTAGACCCTGACATTTTCATGAAGGGGACACTGGGTTAAAACTTATGCTCTGGTCAACTTAAAATTATAAACAGAAGAATTGTGTCCCTAACGGATAGAGCAAGGGCCAAAACTTTGTGCTTTGCAAGTACTTCTTCCTCTGCCTGTTTTTTAACCAGGACTTCCAAGAAGCGCTCAGCATTGATCCCTGAATCTCAGTCCCATGGGGGATCCAGGAAACATCTTGGGGTGCTCTGTCCTTGCTCTCAGGAGTAGACTCCTTCACAGAATCTAGATAAATTAATAAAGCATGAATGAAACAGTATTTTGGCGGAAGTAGAATGGTGTGCAAGAAATGAAGTAAAAAGATGAATTTCCATCCTTGGCTTTGCCAGTTACTAACTGTGTCAACTTAAGTCACATACTCCCCGAAATATGATTTTATCCTATGAAATTATATATATATATATATATATATATATATACACACATATATATATATATATATACACACATATATACATATATACATATATACATACACATATATACACATATATATACATATACATATATACACATATATATACATATATATATGTGTGTGTGTATATATACGTATATATGTATATATATATATATATATATATAATACTTGATTTAGACACTGCCACATAGCAATCACTCGAGCAAGCCAGCTACTATTACTATAAGAAAATAAATATATGCAAGAAAACAACAAATGTGTTTCTCTTTCTCCTTCTCCCCTTTACCTGCAGAACAAATTCCAACTACATTAGGACCACTTAACCTGACTTTCACCAACTGACTCCAGAGTGTATTTCTGGGGTCATCTATACTTGGCCGGATATACTTCATATGCGTCTTCTGGTCATTGATTTTTGGAATATTTACTGATGCCCTCTGAAAAGACAGCCATCTTTAAAATTCAGTTGGTTATTTCCTTCTCATTTATAACTTCCTATATGAAAGTCATGCCCTTTGGAGGCTTACCTAGTCAGTACTACAGCCCCATACAACAGGCGTAACAAACATGTTCCCACATGATGTTCCCACAGCATCACATGGCCAAGGATCACCAATAGATTTTCTATGTATTAGCTTACCTGACTAGCCTGAGAAATATTTTTTACAGCACTTAGCAAAAGAATTGATTAAAAAGTGGTTCTAAAAAATTACCTAAATTACTGCTTATAAAGTAGGCTTACTTTATAAGAGGGTAAATTAGATATATCCTGGGGCTCCTGGATGGCTCAGTCAGGCATCTGAGCCTTGGTTTTGGCTTAGGTCATTATCTCACGGTTTCCTGACTTTGAACTCCACTTCTGGCTCTGTGCTGACAGTGTGGAGCCTGCTAGGGATTCTGTCTCCCTCTGTCTGCCCCTTCCCCGCTCATGCTGTCTCTGTCTCTCTCAAAAATAAACAAACTTAAAAACAAACAAAAAAATCTGTTGATCCTGACCTTAGTGGGAAAGCTTTGAGTTTCTCATCAAGTTTCCGAATCTACAATATTAATTGTAGAGCTTTTAATATTCCTTACCAAGTTAAGAAACTTCACTTTAGTCTTAGTCCACTGAGGAATTTTATCATAAATTAATGTGGGATTTTTTTCAATTCTTTTTCTGCATCTATTGATATGATCACATAATTTTTTCTTTCTTAGTCTGTCAATGTAATGGATTATGTTAATTGATTTTCAAATGTTAAAAATCATTATCCCAGTCTTCCATATCTGGCCATATGGCCATAAATCCCATTTTGTTGTATTACATAATTCTTTGTACACATTGTTGGATTCAATTTGCTAACATTTTGATGAGGGTTTTTCATTTATGTTCATGAGAGATATTGTTCTGTAATTTTCTTTGTCATGTTTTGGTACTAAGGTAATGCTGAACTTGCAATGAATTAGGAGGAAAAGTCAGTAATAATTGACTAAATTTCTTCAAGAGACATAGGTGTATTTAGATTGTATTTTTCTTTTTGAGTGAGTTTTGGCAGATTATGTCTTTCACGAAATTGTTTGCTGACTTATAAGTTATCAGATTTGTGGGCATAGACTCATTCATAATATTTTTTTATTATCCTTTTAATAACCATGGATCTTTAGTGATTCCCCTCTTTCATTTATGGTATTTCTAATTTGTGTCCTCTCTCTTTTTTTGCTTAAATAGTCTGGCTAGAGGCACAGAGATTTTTTTTAAGTTGTTTTATTTATTTGGAGAGAGACAGAGAGTGAACCTACACATGCGCATGCACACACACCCACACATATACACACACACACAAGTGAGTAGGGGAGGGGCAGAGAGAGAGGGAGAGAGAGAATTCCAGGCAGACTCAGCACTGTCAGCCCAGAACGCAATGCGAGGTTTAATCTCATGAACCCTGAGATCATGACCTGAGCTGAAATCAAGAGTGGATGCTTAACCACTGAGCCACCCAGGCGTCCCGAGGCTTAGAGATTTTATTGATCTTTTCATTCATTGATTTCTACTCTAAATCCTATTATGTATTTTCTCTTGCTTATTTTGGATTTACTTTGTTCTTTTTCCTAAGGTGGAAACATACTTGATTTGAGATCTTTCATCTTTTCTAATATATACATTTAAGGCTACAAATTTACCTCTAAGAACTGCTTTTGCTATGCCCAACAAATTGTTTTTTCATCCCTGTTTTGTTGAAAATATTTTTTAAATTTTTCTTGAGATTTTTTTTCGTTGAGACGTATGTTATTTAGAAGCATGCTGCTTAATCTCCGCATATCTTCGAACGCTCCAGTTCTCTATCCTTTCCTGAGTTTGCAATATACATTTACAATTAATTCAAGTCCACTTTCAAATAACAATGCAGCACTTCACAGGTTTTGTGAGTACCTTACAATAACAAAGTAATCCTAATTCCTCCCTACTAACCTTTGTATCATTGCTGTTACTAATTTTAGTTATATATAAACATCCATGAGCTAATACATATATATAAGATACATAAGTATGCAATATTCAAATACATCATTTGTACTATTATTATTTTGAACAAATTTCTGTTATGTTGATTAAGAATAAGAAAAATAAAAGTTTTGGGGCACCTGGATGGCTCAGTCCATTGGGCGTCTGACTTTGGCTCATGTCATGATCTTGCAGTTAGTGGGTTCGAGCCCCTTATTGGGATCTGTTCTGACAGCTCAGAGCCTGGAGCCTGCTTCGGATTCTGTATCTCCCTCTCTCTGCTCCTCCCCCACTCATTCTCTGTCTCTCTCTGACTCTCAAAAATGAATAAATGTTACAAAAAATTTTAAAAAAAGACAAAAGTTTTTATTTTTCCCTCACTTATTCCTGCTTTGATACTCTTCCTTTTTTTTATTTAAATCTGAATTTCTAATCTATATTATTTTCCATCCTGACATTTCTTGCAAGGCATACCTACTGGCGACCAATTATTTCAATGTTTGATGTCTGACATTAATTTGGGGAAATTCTCAGTCATTACTGTTTTAAGTATTTTTTTCTGTTCCCTCTTCTTTCCCTTTAGATAGTTCCATTACAAGAATATTACACGTTGACCTGTTGTTCTTCTGCCCTTGAGTATTCTCTGGTGTTTTTTTTTTTTGTTTGGTTGGTTTTAGGTTTGTTGTTGTTGTTGTTTTTCTTTTTTCTTTTTTCTGTTTGCCTCTCAATTTTTGGAATTTCCATTGCTATATCTTCAAACTCAGAGATTATTTTCTCAATCATATCCATTTATATTCCAATGTGTTTTATCTCTAGCATTTCTTTTTGTTTTTTTGTCTTACGATTTCCATCTCTTTGCTTATATTGCCCATCTGTTCCTGCATGCTTCCTACTTTACCTCTTATAGCCTTCACATATTTATCACAGTTGTTTTTTTTTTTTATTTTTTTTAACATTTATTTATTTTTGAGACAGAGCATGAACAGGGGAGGGTCAGAGAAAGAGGAAGACACAGAATCTGAAACAGGCTCCAGGCTCTGAGCTGTCAGCACAGAGCCCGACGCGGGGCTTGAACCCACGGACCGCGAGATCATGACCTGAGCCGAAGTCAGACGCTTAACCAACTGAGCCACCCAAGCGCCCCTATCACGGTTGTTTTAAATTCCTGGTCTGATAATTCCAACATCTTGCCATGTCTGGTTCTGATGCTTTCTCTGCTCTTTAAATTGTGCTTTTTGTCCTTTATCATGCCTTGCAATTTTTTTTTTCTTGAAAGCTGAATATTGTGTAACTGGTAAAAGGACTTGTTGTGTTGGTACTAATATAATTGAATACATCTTGAAAAAAAAGTAGATTTATATTTACATTTATTTAAGTATATACAGATTTATTAAATATTTGCCATATCCAGATATGGGACTAAGGCTTTTACATAATTATAATTAATTTCCAAACGTCCTCACCTTTATATGAAAATTCTTGATGAGGAGGTAGGAAAAACCATTTACTCTGGAATTTGTTCTTATGACAAAGGTTATTACCATTCTAGATACTCTATAAAGTGGATGAATTTCCAGATTTGGAATAAGAGGGCTGTTAGACATCTCCCAGAACTGTTTTTTGTTGCCTCATATCTTTTAATGAAGAAACTGAAGTCCAGGGAGTTTAATCTACTTAGCTGTTAAATATTTTATTATTATTTATTTCACAATCTAAAGGAATAACTCAAAGCAGTAGTGCAAGTAAGATTCCAACCATTGAATCTGGATTCCAAGGCCAAAGCTCTGTTCAGTGTTTTCTATAGTATCATGGCTCTTTCTAAAGCTCTATATTTTGAGATAATTATAGGCTTATATAAGAGTTTCAAAAATAGTACAGAATTACCATATACCCTTCACTCGGCTTCCCTTGTTACATCCTAAGCATATGAAGTTAACGAAACCAAGAGATTACTATAAATATAATACTACCATTAAGCTACAGATTTTTAAATGTCCAGAATAGGCAAAAACATAGACACATAGATTAGATGAGCTACTAGGGGCTCATGGGAGGGAGGAGTGGTGAGTTACTACTTAATAAGTATTGGGTGTTGTTTTAGGCTAATGAAGATGTGTTTGGAGGTCATTGTTGCAAAAATTGTGAGTGTACCATATGCCACTGGCCTGTACACTTTATTTTTTTAAATGTTTTTGTTTTTGAGAGAGAGACATACAGAGTGAGAGCATGGGAGGGTGGCAGACAGAGAAGGAGACACAGAATCCGAAGCAGGCTCCAAACTTTGAGCTGTCGGCACAGAGCCCGATGTGAGGCTCAAAATCATGAACTGTGAGATCATGACCTGAGTTGAAGTCAAAACACTTAACCAACTGAGCCACCCTGGTGTCCCTGGCCTGCACACTTTAAAATGGTTAAATGTTGGGGCACCTAGGTGACTCTGTTAAGCATCCGACTGAAGCTCAGGTCATGATCTCACAGCTTGTGGGCTGCAGCCCCACATTGGGCTCTGTGCTGACAGCTCAGAGCCTGGAGCCTGCCTTGGGTTCTCTGTCTCCCTCTCTCTCTGCCCCTCCCCTGCTTGCATTCTCTCTCTCTCTTTCCCTAAAAAAATAAGTAAACATTAATGAAATAAAATAAAATGGTCAACTGTTGGTTATATGAACTTTACCTCAATTAAAAAAAGGGGCGGGGTGCCTGGGTGGCTCAGTCGGTTGAGCGTCTGACTTTGGCTCAGGTCATAATCTCACAGCTCGTGGGTTTGAGCCCCACATTGGGCTCTGTGCTGACAGCTCAGAGCCTGGAGCCTGTTTCAGATTCTGTGTCTCCTTCTCTGTCTCTGCCCCTCCCCTGCTCACACTGTCTCTGTCTCAAGAATAAATAAGCATTAAAAAAAAAAACTAAAAAAAAAAAAAAAAAAGGATGAATGTGGAACTGGGCTCTTACAATAGCCCAAATGAAAGATGATACTAGCTTAGGTTATCCTATAAGCAATAGAAGGTGGAGAAATTTGAAAGATATAAGGTTTTCTTTGGAAGGAAAATTTATGCGATTGATGATGGCGTAGGTATGGGAGTATAGAAAGATACAACTCACATACCCTTACTCCCTTCTGGATAATCTTCTATCATTGTTTACAACTTTTTAAAATAGTACTTTATTTATTTTGAATTTTTATTATTTTTTTAAGTTTTATTTATTATTTTGAGAGAGTGGGGGATGGGCAGAGAGGAGACAGAATCCCAAGCAGGCTCTGCAATGCCAACACAGGGCCCAGCTTGGGGCTCAGACCCACGAACCATGAGATCATGACCTGAGCTGAAACCAAGAGCTGGACGTTCAACCTACTGAGCCACCCAGGCGCCCTGGTCTTCTATCATTTTTGACATGCTTCCAGTAAAACATGTATCATAGGAAATTACAATGGATTGGAAATTTGTTTACCTTATCAACTGTAAGATTCCAAAGCACATATTGAACTATTAATGTTTGCATTCCCATTGCTTGTCTCAGTGTTTCTTACAGTCGGCACTCCACGACTTTTGAATGAATGATGATAATTACATATGAATAGTTGTGTCAGTGATGTATGTGCCTGAGAATGTTTACCAATTTCTTAGCCAGCCTTTTGTTCATGAACACTGAGAACATCAAATGTCCCTCTTTGAATTAAACCAAGTACAAAAAGACATTGCAGTTATAATTAGTGATGTCATTATAATATCCTGTGGGTACTAATATTAAATCCATAGATATGACTGAGTTGATAAATAGCAAAGGCATACAGAAAATCTCTCTGCTATTGTGATGAATTAATGTATGAAATAATTTATACCAAATTCTAATTTTTGCATTTCTCCAAAATAGCCTGATTACTCATTTTCCAGAGGATAAATTGCCTGTCAGAAATGGGAAGCTTTAATATTGTAAATATTTCAGCTTTTCTGAAATTAATCTGCAAATGTAATCTTAATTGAGTCTCAATATATATTTTTGAAAATAGACAAGACGATTTTAAATATGTTTGTAAGAACAAATGTAGTCTAATAACTTGAATACCAATACAATTTATGAGGTTAATTGTATTGAAAAGCCATGACAATTTACATGGCCTATGGCCATGTGAAAAAGTCAGGCACATCAATGAAATAGCATAGAAAATTCTTTAAAAGACATTATACATAGACTTTAGCATTTTAAAATGTCATTTAACACAGGTAGTCACTTAATGAATTATTCAAAAATAATCCTGGGACATGCACTGTTTAATAGGAAAAGGACTGAACAAACCAGACATGTATTTCACCTTTATGTTAAAATAACCTCAATATAGTTTATACTTTAAAAACCATATAAGAAATAAAGGAAAATATAATGTATACTTTTGTTACAGTCTTGGTATATAGAAGGGTTTCAGAAACATATTGGTAAAGGCAGAAAGCATGAAGAAAATGACAGATTAGGTTTTACAGGTAAATTAAAAAAAAATCAGTGGGTAAAATTGTTAAACTGAATAAAAGTGATAAATTAAGAAAAGTATTGCAATGATATAAAATAGGAAGGTTTGCTCCCTTTTACATTAAAAGTTATCATACATCAGTAATAGAGTTGTTCAGGAGGATAACTTGAACACAGATCTCAAAAAATCAGCACATCAAGGGTATCATTAAACTAATTCTACCTACATTTTTCCTAAAGAAATTGTCTGATAAGGGAGAGAGATACAGTATACATATTATCATCCCAATGTTGCTAAAAGTAGCAAAGTAAAATTGGACTCAGTATAAATGTAGTTCAGTACATTATAGATTAGATGAGTTGAATAATTACATAAATATAAAATAAGAGATTGGGAAGCCTGGGTGGCTCAGTTGGTTAAGTAAGCGTCCAACTTCGGCTAGGGTCATGATCTCACAGCTCATGAGTTTGAGCCCCACATCAGGCTCTCTGCTGTCAGCGCAGAACCCGCCTCAGAATCTGTCCCCCTTTCTCTTTGCCCCTCCCACTCGCGTGTGTTCTCTCTCTCAAAAATAAATACACATTTAAAAAAATATGAGATTATGAAGAAATATGAAGATATTTACATCTGGAGATATATACAGATACATATACAATGCTTATATAGTTGATATTAAAAACAGATTTTAAAATATGCGATCTATGATTATATATGTGTGTGCAAGTATGAATAGACAGCTAAAAATAAATGGAAATATAAACAGATAAATACTGAAAAATAAATGTGTGCGTACATTTACATATGCTTGTGTATACTTATGTGCCTTGTGTTAGATACAGACATAAGGAAAATTGCAGCCTAATATAGTTAAAATGTTAGCTATGTTTACTTCCTTTTTTAAATTTTTTTTAATGTTTATTTTTGAGAGATAGAGAGACACAGAGTGTGAGCAGGGGAGGGGTAGAGAGAGAGGGAGACACAGAATCTGAAGCAGGCTCCTGGATCCCAGCTGTCAGCACAGAGCCAGACGCAGGGCTCGAACCCACAGAGCAAAAGATCATGACCTGAGCTGCAGTGGGAAGCTTACCCGACTGAGCCACCCAGGCACCCTTCTCTCGATTTTAAAAGTACATTTTGGGGGCACATGGGTACCTCATCTGGTTGAGCGTCTCTTTTAAAAATGTTTTTTTAATGTTTACTTTTGAGAGAGAGAGAGAGACAGAGTGCGAGCAGGTGGTGGGGCAGAGAGGGAGACACAGAATCCCAAGCAGGCTCCTGGCTCCCAGCTGTCAGCACAGAGCCCAACGCAAGGCTTGAACTCACAATGCGTGAGATCATGACCTGAGCCAAAGTCCTACGCTTAACTGAGCCACCCAGGCTCCCCACTATGTTTACTTTTGAGTCATGGGGGTAGGAATTGGTTATTACTTTTTACTTTTACTTTTATAAAACTTTTGTTAATTTGTAACTTAATCTTTAATAATTCAGCATGGAGAGTGGGGGAATTTATGCTTTCATTTGTTCATCTGAATTTTTGAGTTAATTCTCTAAATCAACATTGCATACTTCAGGGATAACGAGTTAGTATTTGAAAGCTCCCGGGTAGAAGCCAACAATCTTGAGGCGGCTGCTATTAGAGGTTCAGTTACCTTTAGCTCTGAACAGCACTGAAGGCTTAATCAAAGAAGTAGAGATGTCTTTTTCTTGGTAAAATGTGTGGCTTCAGGATACGTGGATTAGCAAAACAGTAATGAGAAGGAGTTCTCAACCTTGCACGAACAGGGTACAGGGATTGAGTCTATGCGTGAGTCTATTCACTTGAGAGCGTTGCCCAAGGCTTGATTCTAAAATGGTTGTCCAGACTCCGACTCAGAATTTGGTTGCCTGAATCCAACTAAGGTTAACTAAATTACGGTACTAAAAGTTTGCCGTGTTTGCTTTGGGAGAACCTTTCATGCAAGGAGATACTGGTGCATTTTATTTTTATTTTTTTAACTTTATTTATTCTTGGAAAGAGAGAGAGAATGTAACCCGAGTCACCCAGACCCCCCCCCCTTTTTTAAATGTTTTTAAAGTTTATTTATTTGCTACTGGTACATTTTAAACATGACAGAAACAGAGCTTCATCGAGCTCACAGAATAAGTAACAAGAAACATTTTATGAGCAAGAATGTATATCTGTACGTGGTAGGAAGCAGTCTGAGAATCACTGTCATGGGAGATTGTAGGGAAGAGACCGAGAGTAATAATATTCATCAAAAACAAACTAGTCACCGTGAATGGCCAAATGCAACTTAAATCAATTTGCAAATATTATGGCCTATCCTCAAATTTGTATACAAACAATTTTAATCAGGGGTGCATTTTCAGTGACTCTATATTCAGTAAAGAATAACTTTTAATATATGATGAAAAGTCAATATGATCCCCAAACGTAATACATCAAATTATATATCGACAACTATCTCTCGTTATGTACGTACATGCATGTACACACACAGAGACAAAAGGTGAGGCTTAAAATGCATTAATAAATTCACAAATTATAGGCAAAAAGTATGTGCTAAAATTGCAAAATGTTTACATTGAATAATCTAAATAAAATGACAGAAAACCAACAATATATCAAAACCCGAGGTTTTTCAGCCAAGCATGTACATGGAAGGAAATATATAGTCTTATGAGAATATATTTCAAAGGGAGAATGGTGGCAAATTGTTGAGTCATGTTTTCAAATAAAAAAAAATTAAGACAAAAATCATCAGAGTAAATCTGAGGGCGTAATAAACAATTAACTAGGTGAACATCAAAAGCATGAACAAAAACAAAAGCTGGTCCTTCAAAAAGACTAATAAAGTACACGGATCTGGCAGAAGTAATCAACAAAGCACTAAAGAGGAGACAAAGCCAAATAATACTGCAAATAAGAGAGAAGATACAACTGTGGATATATGAAGACATATGTAAAAACAAAGAAATACAAAGAAAACATTAACTATTAAAATACTAGGAGAACATTCATGAAAGCTATACTGCATATACAAATTTAGAAAAAAAATACATCACGAAAATAAAGTATTAATCAATATCTGAAAGAATTCATTTTTTTAGTAATTCTTTTTTTTTAACATATGAAATTTATTGTCAAATTGGTTTCCATACAACACCCAGTGCTCATCCCAAAAGGTGCCCTCTTCAATACCCATGACCCCCCCTTCCCCCCTCGCACCCCCCATCAGCCCTCAGTTCTCAGTTTTTAAGAGTCTCTTATGCTTTGGCTCTCTCCCACTCTAACCTCTTTTTTGAAAGAATTCTTTACCTACTGAAACCCACATTTGCAGTAAAAAAAAAAAAAAAAAGTACTACCCCAGACATGTGAGCAGACTCAGCCAAGATCATCAGAGCTGCAGAGATGACGCACAGCTAACCACAAGCCTCTGATCAAGCATTGCACACGGTGGCCAAGGCCATACGGAGGCTGGACGTTTTGTTCCTGGACCTGCTTTGAAAGCGTCAGCAGCACTAGACTTGTAGTTGTATAGTATCAACTTAGCTCCACATTGTTTTGTTCCCTACTTAATTATGCTTTATGCACCTCTTAACCTCATGCGTTATCAATCGTTAACTTGGCCTTTTTCACCCTTACTCCATGTTTACCCCCTGAGTGTAGACACATTTGTACTGACGTTATCCGATGCACCTGATCATACTGGATCTCTAATGGCACCTCATCGTCGGCAAGAATGGACACCTTCAGATTGTTTCAAGGCCCCCCACAGCTGACTTCAAGAAATTCCTCCCCCTCGTCTCAAGTCCCCAGGCTCAACGCGACATATAAAATATATAAAAGCTGTCCTGAGACTCAACAGGGCAAGGCAGCTTTGGAAATGATCTGCTTTCTCATTGGGCCGCCCTTCTGCTTGTAGAGCTTTCTTTGCTTCAAATCCGCTGTCCTAGACATTGCACCCTGCAGCAGGTGAGGGGACACGTTTGAGTTCTATAACGAGACCAGCTCAGCTGAAGCCCACAAACTCATGAGCTAAATAAATGTTGATTGTCTTATGCAACTGAGGTTCTGTGGTTGTTTATTATGCAGCTCTGTTGAGGCAATACATGATTGATATGAACTCAAGAAAGTAACATCACTTTCTTAACAACAGTTGGTTAAGCTGGACTTAGAACCCACGTCTGTCTAGCCCCAGGTCCCATCCACTACAGCAAAGGGATTATACTGTAGTATGAGTGCCAAGGACACCCACTCCATTTCTAAAGACTTAAGATCATACAGAATATGTTCTCTGCATAAAATGCAATTAAGGTAAGGTAAATCATTGAAGATCAGTTAAAAATATCAATATTTTTGAAAATTTAAAAACAAATTACAAATAACATAGAAGGAATTATTCATGAAATTTAAAAATATTTAGAACTGAACCAAGGAAACATTATAATAGGGCAACATTCAAGGACCGAGGCTAAACTAGTATGTCCTTTTTTAATAGTTTATTTAGAGAGAGAGACAGTGTGAGCGGGGGAGAGGCATAGAGAAAGGGAGACTGAGAATCCCAAGCAGGCTCCACACTGCCAGTGCAGAGCCCAACACGGGGCTGGATCCCATATACTGTGAGATCTTGACCTGAGCCCAAACCAAGAGTCTGACCCTTGACTGAGCCACCCAGGCACCTTGGGAAAGTCACATCCTTAAATAGTTACACCTCACAACTGAAAATAAAAAAGACTGGAAACCATCTACTTTAAAGAAGTAAGGAAATTTGGGGCATCTGGTGGCTCAGTTGGCTGAGCCTCTTAGATTCAGGTCATGAGCTCACGGCTCCTGTGTTCAAGCCCAGCGTGAGGCTCTGTGCTGACAGCTTGGAGACTGGAGTGCACTTCATATTCTGTGTCTCCTTCTCTCTCTGTCCTTCCCCTGCTAGTGCTCTCTATCTCTCTCTCAAAATTAAATAAACATTAAGAAAATTAAAAAAAAAGAAGAAAATTCACAAACTCATTAAATATAAAACCAGTCGGGTGCCTGGATCATTCTTGATTTTGGCTCAGGTCGCGATCTCACAGTTAGCAAATCTGAGCCTTGCATCGGGACTTGGCGTTCTTTCTCTGCCCCTCCCACACACTCACTCTCTCAAAATAAATAAACTTTAAGTACAAAACCAGATGAAGTAAAGGTATAATAAATAGAATAGAAAACTCTTTCTTTCTTTCTTTATCTCTTTCTTTCTTTCTTTCTTTCTTTCTTTCTTTCTTTCTCTTTCTCTCTCTCTCCTCTCTTTCTCTCTCTCTCTCTCTCTCTCTCTCTCTCTCTCTCTCTCCTTCTCTCTTTCTTTCTTTTCTTTTTCTTAAGTATGTTCCACACCCAGCATGGAACCTGACCATGGGCTTAAACTCATGACCCTGAGATCAAGAGTGGACTCTTAATCAACTGAGCTACCCAGTTGCCCCAGAGTAACAAACTCTTTTTTTTTTTTTTAGAAAGGACAACTTTTATTATTTTAATTTTTAAGTTTACTTATTTATTTTTGAAAGAGAGACAGAGAGAGTGAGGGGGGAAGGGGCTGGGAGAAGGGGAGACAGAGAATCTCAAGCAGGCTCCAGGCTCTGAGCTATCAGCACAGAGCCCGACGCGGGGCTCGAAATCACAAGCTGTGAGATCATGACCTGAGCCGAAACCAAGAGTCTGACTGACACTTAACTGACTAAGCCACCCAGGTTCTCCCAGAATAGCAAACGCTTAAAAGAGAAAAAAAAATAGAGATAATAAATAAAATAAAAGTCACAAATAAACAGTATTAGGAATTAAAAAGCGACTATAAATACTGCAGAGTTTAAAAGATGAAATATAAACATCTTACTGTCAGCAAGTTTTAGAAGAGATACATATAGGAAAGCGTAGAAAAGGTAAGAGATGGTAAAGACCTTACAAGAAAAGATTAAAAACCTGAAAAATCCCACATGTATTGAATAAAATTCATCTGTTAATAATAATCTTAACCACAGGCAATAGATCAATTTCATGTTTTCATAGGTTAGTTCCTCCAAATATTCAGAGTAAATTAATCCCACTCTTTAAAAATTTTTTTTAATGTTTATTTATTTTTGAGAGAGACACACACACAGAGTGTGACTGGGTGAGGGGCAGAGAGAGAGGGAGACACAGAATCCAAAGCAGGTTCCAGGCTCTGAGCTGTCAGCAGAGAGACTGACCTAGGGCTCAAACACATGAGCCACAAGATAATGACCTGAGCCGAAGTTGGATGCTCAACCGACCGAGCCACCTAGGTGTCCCATATTTATGGAAACATCTTAGAAGAGGAGTAAAATGGAAAAGTAGTGCATAAGAAAACAACTCCACAGACTGTTTTTGTGTTTGTAGAATTTTGAAATGAAAACTAGACACAGTCCCTATAGTCAAGGGAATGTAGAGACCATTCTCATAAATATGGATGCAAAAATCCAAACAAAATAGAGGTGTATCCTATATTACAGGTGTCCCCGTACAAAATTCTCTTAAGAGGACCTGTGGCTTTCAATCCCCAAATTTGATAGAATTCACTTTTTCAGCACAATGCTTCAAGGTTTGTGTCTACATAAAAAGCATAGAATACAAAGCCCCCCCCCAAACTTAATACAATATCTTGAGCAAAACCTTACGTATTGACATCCTTGAGTTACATTCAAAACAAACCTATTTGCACAACAGCATGATGTGTAGATGTTTTTAAAAATCTCCCATTTGGAGTGCCTAGGCGGCTCAGTCGGTTAAGTGTCCAACTTTGGCTCAGGTCAAGATCTTGCAGTTTGTGATTTCGAGTCCCACGTCAGGTTCTGTGCTGACAGCTCAGAGCCTAGAGCCTGCTTCAGATTCTGTGTCTCCCTCTCTCTCTCTGCTGCTCACATTCTCTCTCTCTCTCTCAAGAATAAATAAACATTAAAATTTTTCCCATTTGTCAGGGTATCTGGATGGCTCAGTTGGTTAAGCTTCTGACCCTTAATCTCAGCTCAGGTCTTAATCTCAGGGTTGTGAATTCAAGCCCTGCGTTAGGCTCTGCACCGGTGTGACATCTACTTACAAAAAAAAAAAAAGTCTCCCATTTGTCAATAAAGGATGCACCTCACAGGTACTCTTAGAGCTAAGATGTTCTCAGAGTATCCTCCTCACCATGAGGCAATTCTCAGACCTGGATTCTTCTCTGGAATCTGTCTCTAATTTGTTTCATTAGCAATTAGTCCTTATTTTTGCCCAGATTTGTACACTAAGAACCAAAAGCAACAAGAAGGTATGAAAGGTGCATCCTACCGCATGACCCACACATCGGATTTCTGCATCATGTAGAGGACAGCTCCAGGCACATGCTAGCAACATGCATGAAGTATGTATGTAATATGCTGGTCCCTTTTAATTGCCATTTCCAGAGCAAAAAAAAAAAAAAAAAAAAGTACTTTAGCCTTGAGAAGTGCAACATAGGTTTATAAAGGAGTCAAATACCTGGAGGGGTAAATCTAACAGGAAATTACCCCCCCACACACAAGCTGTTCAGGGTCTCTGAATAAATATCCCAGACTACTCATCCTCCAGTGGAATACTTTTGAGGCAGAACCCAAATTAGGACGCAAAGTAATTACTTGTTAATAATATTCATTTACTGCCCACATCAATTGTCTGGTGATTGAAAAGCAATTTTTAAAGAATTGTGTGGCCTAATCTAAGAGGTTTATTCTATTTAAAGAGAGGAGTTGTATGTTTTTATTTTTTAATTTTTTTAATGTTTATTTATTTTTGAGAGAGAGACAGAGTGTGAGCAGAGGAGGGGCAGGGAGAGAGGGAGACACAGAATCGGAAACAGGCTCCAGGCTCTGAGCTGTCAGCACAGAGCCCGACGTGGGGCTCAAACCCAAAAACCATGAGATCGCGACCTGAGCCAAAGTCAGATGCTCAACTGACTGTGCCACCCAGGTGTCTGAGGAACTGTATGTTTTATTATATAGAAAATAGTTATGGGTTTGGGGCTGAAGTATCATGCATGGTAATTTTCTTATTTTGATAAGAATAAATAATATCCCAGAAAATACTGTTATGAATAAAACTTATTATCAGAAAAAGTTTGTTGATAACTGGGAGTTATCTATATAAAAAGTAACAAGGCACCTGGGTGGCTCAGTTGGGTCAGCAGCAGACTCTTGGTTTTAGCTTATGTCATGATCTCACGTTTCGTGAGTTCGAGCCCAGCGTCAGGCTCTGCACTCACAGCATGGAGCCTGCTGGTGATTCCCTTTCAGCCCTTTCCCCAGTCTCTCTTTCTCTCTCACTGTCTCTCTAAAATAAATATATAAACATTTTTTAAAAGAGGAACTAAGGAAAGTGTAAAATGGATGACATAATGGCTAAAAAGTATTTATTGCAGGAATGCAAGGATTTTTTTTTGTCTACAATAGAAAATGTATTAATGTAACTTATGTATTAATAGATGAAAGGAAAATAAGGAATATCTAAATAGATGCTAAAAACACATTAAAAAATCTTCAATAGAAATTATATTTAGAGAAAAAGAGGAGAATTATAAAACCAGAAATAGGTTGATTACCTGATATACATACAGGTTCTTCCTAAAGATTACTAAATTATTGTTAATTTCTAGCAGAGCATGGCAAGGTTATTGAACACAAGGTCCGTTAGCAAAGATTGATTGCAAATATATACACCTCAACTAAAAATGAGAAAATACAGTCTGAAATAACAAATTTTTTAAATAATGAGAAAATATGAGGTACCCAATATTATGTTTAACAAAGCACATGTTTCTCTAAGAATAAATTGTTTAAAATTGTCCATGATCTTGCACAGAAAGTCTTAGTATCATAAACATGCTTGTTGTCCCTAAATTAACCTATAGCTTTGATACAGTTCTAATAAAAATTATAAAATTATGAAAATTACTGGAAGATATAATAATACTGAAATGTGGAAAAATGACATACTCGTGGAAAGAAAACCTAACTTCTTAATATTTTAATATATCATACGCCTATGTAAAATCGCTATGAATTTGTCTAATAGAACTCGGTAAATTAATCCCAAGTCCAAAAGAATGGGTAAATAGCAAAAAAACAGTAAGATTTTTTTGCCCCCCCCCACCCCATTTATCAAAGAAACGGTAAGAAAAGATATGATGCAGGAAACAAAAACAGTACCTTGAATGAGAACAAAGAAAGGTTAAATTCTGTAGGTCTCTGTCCTTTACCTGTCCTGCTCAATTTTTTTCTTTCTTCACTAATAGCTTGGTTGAGGATATCACACGGGCGACATATTGTCAAATTCACCTCTCGTGTATAGTTATGATTGTTGGGTCATATGCCATTCCACAGAGCCCAGATCCAAAGTGCTTTTGACAGGTTTGAACAAGAGGTTACATTTCCTTGAAATGTAACCTGGAAAATGAAAAGTTATACATCTGCGTCCAAAAATTCTATGCAAAATTGTATAATAGAGCAGTTGAATGGCTTTCCCCGTGTCTCCCACTCTCCAGGTCAGAAGCGGACTTAAAGGTCATTTTAGGTGCCTTTCTCTTCATTCCGCACACAATTCTCTCACCAGACTTAGTTCCCCAGGAGCCCAGACACGGTGAAAGTTCCAGTCAGTGACACACAACTTATTTCTGATTTTTACCACTTTTTCTTCCTAGGTAACTGAGACATAAACCCAGACACAAAATATGCAAGTCCTTTGCATCATGCTGTCTCTTGAAAAATACCTCAGAATTATCCCCAAACCCTGCTTCCTGCCCGTGTCACACTGAGCTCCCATCTTGAGTAGTTCATGAGAGCCAAGCCCAAGAGAGGAAGAAGAGTTCAGGGGGGAAAAGTGGAAACAAGCACAAAGTTTATAGACCCAAAGTTTCCTTGGACCAAGTGAAATAAAATTAGAATTTTATTCCCATTCCCATACCGTGCTTGCCCCCAACCCCCACCCCACCGAATCTCTTAGCTCTTGGCACCTTTATTTCCCACGGGAAGTCTGATTGTTGAATTTTGCTGGACAACAAATCATTTGCCAGCTTTCCAGAGCTAGCTAAACATTCATCTTGTTCTTCAAGGAAATTGATATTCAGGAGGCTTTTTAACTAGACCAGATCGCTAATGGCATTCATTTTTAGAATAATATTTAGTAGTCATCTACAGAGAGTGTTTTCCCATTACAGAGAGTGTTTGGAAGGTTCAGCTCTGGATGTGCCCTTGAAGCAGAGAATTTTTGGTTTATAACATCACAAAATATTGCTGTATTTTTTGTTTCAGTAATTTCCAAGCATGTCTGTTGCTACAAATTGAAGATTCTGTTGCCTTCCCCACAATGCGGGGACTTGCACTTCAGGTTTGGTGATGCTTCGTGTGGTTTACTAAACACTGCTTTAGAAAGTACATAAACACAAGGGGGATATCGTATTAGGCAAAGTCTAATTCACTCCCACCCTACCATAATTTCATTCAATTAAACTGCTTTAGTCTTAGATGATACCGTTTAAAATTTCAATAGGTAACTTGTTCAAGCATTGGAAAGAATTTAAGCATTGGAAAGGAAATCTTTGCCTTACCTTTCTCTACCCCCCAACCAAACTCAGAAGAGAAAAGCTAACCTGTAATATACACCAGATCTATCTGGTCTCTGCTACTTATATGCTGTTAACAGATTGGTGATAAAAGCTCAGGGATGTCACTTTAATAATTGTAATTCTGCTGTGTGTGCATGCACAAACTTCAAACTTTCATCATGTAGGTCACACTGATATTTTAAACTCGCTCACTTGAGGTTCCTTGTATGCAAAATAATACAAAGGATTTAACATCTCATTTCTAGGAATTTTTAAGCTCTAATTATACATGCCGCGATACTAACTATGATCAGAGTGCCATGTCTGGAAGCCATTACTTAAATTCTGAATAGAAATTATTTCCCCAGTTATTATTTAATGTAGAACCCCATGCTTTTAAGAGCCAAGTAGGCCTGGATTTGAATCCTGCTTTCAACTTGTCAAGGTCTCTTATCTTGGGAATTTGGCTTAACCTCTATATCCCTTTATTAATTCAACTATAAATTTCAAAAATAGTATATAGTTCACCAGCACCGCAGTGAGGATTAAGTAAAATTATATACCTAAAGTTCAAAGCACAATGTCTGACACATAATATGCTCCTAAGAAGAATGAATTCCATTCTAGAAAGGATTGCTATTGGAAAAGGTTGTTTGAAACGCTATATATTTCTTATTTTTAAAGCTAATTTATTTATTTTGAGAGAGAGAGAGAGAGAGAGAGCGCATGTGGGAGAGGGGCAGAGAGAGGTGGGGAAAGAGGGTCCGAAGCAAGCAGAGGGGCTCTAACAGATGTGAAGCTCCAACTCACCAACTGTGAAGTCATGACCTGAGCTGAAGTTGGACGCTTCATCGACGGAGCCACTCAGGTAGCCCCCAAAATATATATTTCTATAACTGAAACTGTACTAGGAAACAGTGTTTTATGTTACTCAGTATCTACTATAAATTATTCCCAGCATTAGATGAGAAGTAGTTGTCTTCTGTTTTTCCCATAGTAGAAACTTGCAAATCGATTTCTATTTCAGTTGTCCTTCCGTTGGTGGCGATTGTTTTTCAGTTTTTTCCTAGATAACCAGGTCACTTACGCTACATTGTAACAAATATCTCCTCCCCGGTTTTTTGCATCTTCTTTTTCTCCTCTCTTTCAAGAATCCTTTGTTCTTCCCTCTCTGTTGTATTCAAGTATTCATTTTTGTAAATTCTTCCTTACTGTAATTTTAACATGAGAAGCGCTATGATTTACAACTACCAATCATACTCATAGGGGACAGAGGTCCTGATAGGGAAAGAGGAGAAGAAAAAGTAACACCATGTTACATTGGTCACTGACTAGATCAGGCGCTAGAGCTGGGTAATTGTAGAAAGAAATGGGTCATTGTCCTGTAAGGTCTGAATGAAATCCCATGTACTCCTGGGCACCTTTGAGCCTCACAGGGCCCCGGAGGGCCAGCCAGGAGTCCTCCTGCTCACTCCTGATGTGCTCCCCCCTCAACAGGAAAAGTTCCCCATATTGTAGACAGGATTCGCTGTGCCCAATCCAAGCCTCAAGCCAATGGGTTTTACCTCCCTGCCATTGTGGGAAATTATTAAAAAAAAAAAAAATCAATCCCATCCTCCCGCAGGGACCAGGCATTCCCTCAGCTTCCTGTCGCTGCACTACAAAGCCTGCCTCCCACAGCTCTGAGCACAGCCCTCTATGGCCCGGCACTGTATGTGGTATCCTCCTGCCCCAGGCTATGAGTCCCTGTGACTGAGAAACCACTCTCAACTTCATCTGTCCCATGTCAGCTGCCACGTATTTAGCTGTCTGTCCTATTCAGGACAGGAATCCCTCCTTCATGGACGGGGTCCAGACAGTCAGGAATGCCGGTGGGTTGGCTCAGCGGTCGAAAATGGTGCAAGGGAGAAAATCGCTCGTTTGGTATTCTTTTTTTTTTTTTTATTATTTTTTTTTTTACTTATTTATTTTTTTTTCAACGTTTATTTATTTTTGGGACAGAGAGAGACAGAGCATGAACGGGGGGGGGGGCAGAGAGAGAGGGAGACACAGAATCGGAAACAGGCTCCAGGCTCTGAGCCATCAGCCCAGAGCCGACGCGGGGCTCGAACTCCCGGACCGCGAGATCGTGACCTGGCTGAAGTCGGACGCTTAACCGACTGCGCCACCCAGGCGCCCCTCATTTGGTATTCTTAATGTAGCATTTTATACCCTCTTTCAAACAGATTGTTGGTTTGGGTGAGGTGGGTTTTTGCTCATCTTACTATTTCCTCTACTGGTTTGGAAGCAGTGCTTTGAATTTGTATTACTTGAGTAACTCTTCTTAAGCTCAACACATAAAAGGTCATCTCGTGACCTAGGTCTTAGTCCCACCTTCTGGAAAAGATAAAATGTATATCGTCATTTTATGCAGCTTACGTAAAGGAGTGTGATGCCTAATTTATCCATGCGTTGTTCTACATGTCTAGAACAGAATAATACGCTAATAATATAAAAGTTCTACATGACTAATATGTAATTATCTTATGCTAGTTATTTTTTTTCATAAATTTATTACCCCCACCTCTTTTCCATCCTCATGCTGATCGCAGCGGGGGCTTCATCGTCTGACGCCTGGAGAGCCACTGAACGCTGAGCCGTATCTCCCTTTGCTGTCCCAGAGCTGCTTGTCTGATGATTCAGCGCCCATTCAGAGCCTCTTTTATGTTTCTTGACCTGAGAGATATTTTTTTTTATTTTTACCATTCTTATCATACCTTTATCTTTTATCATAGTTTTATGGCTTCATCCTCTCGATTTGCTGTGATAGTCTATCCAGAAGTGTTTTCGTTCTTGTTGGTTCTGGGGCTAGAAAACCCAGCAGAAATTAATAAAGCCATCTTAAGAGGGAATCAACACTAGATTTGGGAAATTTTGTGGCCTTGACTGAAATACTTCGTGTCCTTCCTCACCAAGGATCCCTTACTGAATACCTATTTATCGCCACTTACGTGCCAAGCTCGAAGTGCTAGAGAACATACAGAGAAGCTCCTACAGATGATTAATAGTCCATCCTTCAACTGCCCCCTGATCCATTTGAGGAGTACACACATTAACATGTCATTATAGTACACCACAATTAGTATTATAATAGAGACACATACTGGACATTCCTTGTGTGTTTTGAGGAGGTGATATGTCTATCCGGGTGGTAGAAAGTTGGAAGAAGCCTTGGATTATGTATTGAAATGTTAATGAGATTTAGTAAAGTGGAGGGGCAGATAAAAAGAGTGCCAAAGTAAAGGAAGGACTATGCCAAGGTGAAGGGCATGTCGATGCATTCCCACACTGACCAACTGATCAACTGGTTGATTGATCCAATAAACACCAACCAAGGACTTCCCGTGGGCTAAATACGGGGCAAGGTAGTTATAGGAGAGACACTCCTTGCCTCCAGGAAGGCCACATGTCATGGGGAAGGGGCTAAGTCAACCACTCAAGGTTCAGCCAGCTACGTGTGAGGATACAGGCGAGCACAGAGATACTAGGTGTTTGTGTGATGGTGACACGCCTCCTGGAGCATGGCTCGTTTAGACAGTTGCCTTTTTCCAATAAGGAAAATGAAAGAAAAGCTCAGAAGAGTCTAAATCAGTCTTTCTAAACACTAGCTTCCCAAGGCCTCTCTTTAGTTTACCTCCTACCTCTTGCCCACATTAAAAGTGCATTTCATTTGTCGTAAATTCATTTTGTTCCCCCATTTCTCTGAAGTGCTTTCCGTCATTCCACTTCACGGCCCTCTGTGCACTCATTTGCTACTGGCGTCAGATTCACCTTCAGTCCTGAGTGGCAGGTTTTGGAAAGAACCCAATTAGAACCCAGTTAATGAGCCCTCCATGGGCTGCTCTAATAGCCAAATGACTTGTTTATTTTCATCTTTTAAATTAAGAAAGAGACTGTAAGTCAAGGAAGAGTTTAGAATAAAGAAGCACTAATTGAATCAGAAAAACACCTGTGCTCCTCAACCTATATTTATTTACGTACTCTAATCCAACATTTAAAAAGGTGCAAAGTGTTTTAAACATGCTAATTAGCTATAAGAAAACAGACTCTCAATAAAAACTAAGAATTAACAGCAACAAGGAAGAAAAAAATCAGGGAACAAAGGACTTTTACAGCCCTTTACCCTGGAGTCCTTTTTATGCAAAGATACCAAATGGAGTATTCTTTTTAAAATTGCATTTATTATGATTCTACAGTCAAAATAAGGTGTATTCATAGGGTGTCATTTGCAAATATTTACATATTTGAGTGAAAAATATTACCCAGTAATTGGAAAACCCTGAATTGTCATTGAAAAGTCATAAAGAGTGTCTATCTTGTGCCTTTTTTCTTTTACGGTTCCTGAGAAGCAGCTGTTAGAGGCTCCATTTGATGCTACAATAGCTGGCTGCAGTGACAGGCCACTGGGACTCCAAGGTGACAATCGTTTTATTTTAATTGTTTCTAAATGTGCACTGACTGCAGGAATCTCTAACAATGTGAATATTTAATAACCCACGATTGCCGCGTACCCCTCTGCCTCTTCTCCTCATCAGTAACATAGACACCACCTGTCTCCTTTTCATAAGCGATCACCTATTATTGCAAATGAATAATCTGCTGTTGGTAATGCGAACACTCAAGTAGAATAACAGAGTTGCTCTGTGCACACGAGACTACAGAACCTTTTGGGTTTGACCTAGGTGAGTAGATGAAGCCAAAAAATAAATAAATAAATAAATAAATACCTCAAATTTGGCATCCTGAGGTACCCTTTGCAAGACTCTTTCTTTACACCTACCATGGCAATCCCCACTCTCATTCCACGGTTGTGTACTTACTAAACCTCGTAAACGGTGAGTGATCAAAAATTTTCTTGCTTCCGTTAGCTCAACTGAATTTCTCATACCTAACGTCTAGCCATATGGGGTTCAGAAAGATTTATGGCATGATATTAATGTCTATCCCTCCAAACGTCTTCTATATATTTCTCCTTCCAAAAATTGCCTTTCTATGTATGCATTGTGGATGCAAATTTTCAAGTCCACCACAGGATCGCTGGCTGACTTTGGTGTTTTCTGTAACTTCTTCCTACATATCCAAGCCATCTCATAACTGGCATTGCCATCTGTAGAGTGAACATGCAGGTTTATTATTCTAGAGTATTCTAGAAATACAGTGGGAGAACAGGAAAGATGTATGTGATAGTCTTGCTAGGTGGAAAGAATGTATCATTGTAAGACTGGTTTGGGTTCCTATGGAGATCCTGAAACTTAAGGGTCTTCATTGAGAATGGGCAGCAAAATGCCAGATTGTAGGTGGAGTCCTGAGGCATACAAAATGCAGTATTTCAGGAAAAATATTAAAGTGTATGGACTTATTAAAGTTAGGGATTGTTCCCACTTTACCCACCTTAGCATTCTTCAAAAAGGAGTTGACATGAATGGCAATGCCTCTGAAAATAAGAAATAACCTATCAAGTTTACTTAAGTTACAGCATAAAACTTTTGCATGTGTTTACAACGGAGAACGTGAAAAGAGTAAAGGGAATGAATACAGGCAGCTACCCTGTATCAGAAGGGAATTAAAAAGTAGAGGGAGAGTTCATGCAAAGTGTTTTGTATGGCCTCAAAGATGTCAAGGAGAAGGTCATTTATCTGGGGAAAAAAAATCAAATAATAGGTAAAATAAGAGAAAGACAGGCAGTTTGGGGTGGCAGGGTTCAGGAAACTAAAGGGACAACTAAAAAATAGAGAGAGATGAAAGCCACAATAGGAACAATGAATTAAAAATAAACTCAACCCAACAAACTGAAGGTTGCTGAAGGGGTGTTGGGTGGGGGAAAGTGATAAATGGGTGATGGGCATTAAGGAGGGCACTTGCTGGGATGAGCACTGGGTGTTGTATGTAAGGTGTTGTATGTTTAAGTGATTCATCAATCACTAAATTCTACTCCTGAAACCATTATTACACTATATGTTAATTAACTTGGATTTAAATAAAATTTTAAAAATACATTTAAAAAATTAAAAATGTAACAAACCCAACTCACATCCATCAAGGAGAGAGGTACAGGTTGAAGAAAACAATGAAAACAAAGTATAATAAAAATAGCAACAGGCAGAATGGTAAAATGCCTAACGCCACAGGGACGTTAAGGGTCAGAACTGCTTGGGATCAAACCACACATCCGCTACTTATCTGCCAAACATCGTGGAACAAGTAACCTAAACCTTTGTGTTTTAAGATCTTCATCTACGAAGTGAGAAAAAAAATGATAAACTTACCTGTTATGTAAAATACCTGACATGCAGTCAGAATCTCACAAATGTAAGTTATACAAAAATGGGAATAAGATAAAAGAGATCTATGACATACATAAGAACAATAACAAATATAACTAAAAACAAAACCACTCCTCAAATTAAGGGTTTTGACACTGGGGAATGAAAGCGTACACCTTATTCTAGGAAATTTGGATGTAAAATTCTTAGCTCCATTGTTTATCCAGAGGAAGATACTGAATTCCCATTAAAAAAAAGAAAAACAAAATCTAGGCACGAGGCAGAAACGGATGCATAAAGTAAAAAAAAAAAAAAAAAAAAACACGAAACAAAAACAGAGTAACAGATTGACAAATTATTTTTCTCTGCTAAATCTCAATGACAGAAGTCAAAAGAACTTCACTTCAGAAGTCCTGCAGAGAAAAAAAAGAATAATGGCCCGAGAACATCAGGATCATCAGGAATATCCTTCAAATGTAAAGACAACATACAGAAAGAATAAATACTTTGGAAGATCATTTGTGCCTTGTGTCTTTTGCACTGAATTTGTCACCACATTACAGCTTTTCAATCTTTGTATATTTTAATCGATTTAAATATATTCTGTAAGAAGAATGTATCTTCATCTGGAAAATGAGATAATTTTATTTGGACTTGGGGTCCAAAATGCAATTGCTTTGTGCAACTTTTCCTAGTTGGTAAAACAAATATATGGCTAAGCCGAGTTTTTTATCTGTCCTAGGAAGTGGTACAGACCTGCCAAATCTGGAGTTGAAATACTTATGCAAATAGCTTATTCAGCAAGTGGTAGAGATTATTCAGTTTAATTATTTCTGCTCAAAGAATGAGCAATACAGTAGAAGATCCCAAATTATTTATTTTCACAAGGAAATCACATCAAGATAAATTATGTCATACAAATAAATGGGAAATCGTGTGTTCTGCATACCATGGTCAACTTTATCTGAGGCTTTTACCTCATAGATAATATATCACTATTCTCTTTGAAGGCTTTTCCTTCTATGGAGTTCCACTCTTCAATATTCAGCATCCTGATCTTCTTTTTCTTTAATACCAAATATCGAGAATATTCTAAGCATCTACCCTTATATGGAATAAAAAATATGAAAAGAAATAAGAAATCCAAGCACCTTTAAAGTGCTTCTAATGCCTCTAAAATCGAATTAATTACGCACCAAAAAAGGTGACTTCAAGCTCGTATGTCCTTTCATCCTTGCTGTTCAATTTTCTACAGCTGCATCCATTAAATTTCCAACTTAAATTGCCACTCTAATCCTAGACCTTGATCAGTCTCAGCATGGGGCAGAAAATATTGGAAAAGCATCTCCCCCTCTGTCCCGAAGTAGACAGTAATAGAAAGAGTAATAAGACCTACAAATGTATATGATTCAGGCACCCACCGATCCAGGGGGATTTGCTACTCAGCTCTTCCCCCAGAGCCAGCCTTTGTAGCTGTGGTTGGTCAGCCCTGGGTAATGGATCTCATCCCGGGAATAGAGATGCCATTCCCAAAACCACCAGCTAGAAATGGCAGAACATCATATTTCACTTGCTAGTTCCCAGGTATGTTGTAGGAAATCATAGCTAGAGAGTCATCTGGGCTTAAGAGATTAATGTAGGAAAAGAGAGAGAGAGAAAGAAAGAAAGAAAGAAAAAGAAAGAAAGAAGAAAGAAGAAAGAAAGAGAAAGAAAAAGAAAGGAAAGAGAGGAAGAGAGGAAGGAAGGAAAGAAGGAAGGAAGGAAGGTAGTTCAGTGTTCTCTCAAGGCAATTGTCAAAGTAGAATGATATTTTCTATTGTTGCTCCAAAACATTATTTAGAGAGAAAACTCATCCAGCCCCAGTTCTGTGAATAATACCGTATCAACTCTCTCTGATAATGCCCACATCTGTTAGCTCGTTAGAGACAAAGTTGAATGCTACTTGGAATCAGTGTTGGGCAAATGTTTGGATGAAACATGCAATCCTCCTGGATGGGTTGCTAATTTATCTTTGCCAATCCTTACTAGTTTTAGCTCAGCAAACAAGGATACAGTATCTGAACTGGCGGCCAGGAAATTCCCAGGGAAGTTCTGGTGTCCCAGCTGCCCTTCTGAAGATTTGGCCTGTTGGAGATGACTGGCAAGAAGCCTGACTGCCAGAGCCCAGCTGTGCTGGGCACAGACAGAGACTGCAGATGGGGAGAGTCAGGCTGGAGGAGCCGAGGTTCCAAGCCCTCCCTGCCGGAGGTCAGAAGGAGGAGGGACACAAAGCCCTGCCAGCTCTAGTGTGAGCAGTGAAAGCCGGACTGAAGTCCCATGTGCTCGCATGCATCACATAAAGCGGAACCCTATGGGTTTAACAAAGGGTTCAGATACCTTTATTTCAATAAGCAAAGGAGAGGAGAAGAAAAGGCTGATCGGTGGCAGAACTGAGAAGCTTGTCTCTGCTTCCTGAACTTCTCTCCCATTTGTACTTTTCTCTCTCCCACTCACATCGTCCTCACAGTCCCGCATCATCTCCGAAAAGATGATTTTGTTGGGATTACGTAGAATAATTTAGCTGACTCAGCTTGATGGCTCCATAGTCCACAAATTTAGGATTCTGAAATAATCAGAAGAAACTTTTGAGACAAGTAGGTCAAGTAAAAACAAACAAACAAGCAAACAACAACAACAACAACCACCATACCAAATGGTGTGTGTCCTTTTTTTCCCTTCTGCAAAAATCACACGTGTTCCTGAGCCTGAAGATAAGAACAAGGCATCCAATGAAATCAAAAGAATGTTGGAGTAAGACAGACATGTGTCCACATTTTAGGTTTGTGCAACGAACTTGACTTTTCTCAGTACTTGCTTCTTTGCCTGTAAAATGGAAATGATAAACACACTTGCAGGGTTATTGTAAGCTTTAAGTTAAATATAAATTAAAAAGCACGGTATCCAGGGGTGGCTTGGTGGCTCAGTCAGTTAAGCATCCCACTTCGACTCAGGTCATGAGCTCATGGTTCATGGGGTCAAGCCCTTAGGGTCAGTGCTGAGGAGCCTTCTTGGGATTCATGCTCTCTCCCTCTCTCTCTGCCCCTCTCCCCACTCATGCTTTCTCTCTCTCTCTCTCTCTCTCTCTCTCATAATAAATAGATAAAGTTTAAAAAAATACATGGTATCTAACACTTATTTAAAATTTATTGTTTTTCTACTGCAGCAATTTTAAGTCAATGTTGCTGTTACTTTTTTGTCACCAAAGTGTAATGAGAAAATGAGACTCTTTGTCCCTTTCTAAATAGACTTCAGTGTCAGTGAGGAGGGGAGTTATAAAGAAGATGAAGTATGAGCTTTATGTCCTTGATATCGTATCAGGTATTTTATCCACGTACACATTGGGGTAGTCCCCGCCCCCCCAAAAAAATCTGCCATCTATCATCTATCATTTACTATCTATCATCTACTATCATCATTTCTATCCATCTATCTATCTATCTATCCTTCCATCCATCCATCCATTTATCCAAACCAACAGCAGTAATGCGAGCATTAATCCCAAGAAGCCCACTCATGTAAAAACTGAGATCAGCAGCTCAAATAGTCATGGGACCTCCTGAAGTTGTTTTGAAATATTTATCAATCACCCTTGGACACCAAAATATGTGTCTAAAAAGTCTGACATTTGGCACTAGTGTTCCCTTTTCTCTCAGCTTCTCTCTCTCTCTCTCCCCCTCTTCCCTTCCTCCCTCTTTCCCTCCTTCTTTCTTTCCCTCTATCTTGATTTTTTCTTTGATTTGAGAGAGAAGGAAACCTCAGAAAGCCCAATAAGTATGAAATAAGAGTTCAAGAAAAGTTTTATGCCAACTTGTGAGCTCGCCTATGTACAACCAACATGTTCTCTGATTACAGGGTCTTCTGCTTCTGCATTGTTGACATAAACAAATGCATGAGAGATAAGAAGAGATCCTCCCACCAACTGGGGTCTCTTCTGGATAATTTATAAGAGCATTTACCTATCAGGACTCACCTCACAGAATGAGATTCATGGTTCCATAAGCTCAGAGCCAAGGTTGGAGTCTGGGGCTCCATTGTGTTCCGTGGTAGATGGATTTTTACAGCCCATGGCGATACTGAGTAGGCAGGGTAGAACTGACAGAACCTTTATTCAGTGTTGTCCCCAGAACATGGCAAAGCAAGGCACACACCCTACTTACAGAGCAGGGGGCTGTGTGGCTGATGGCTGGGCTCAGAAGAAAGAGAACATCGTGGAAGATGATGGTGGCTCTATCATTGTTTCTAGAAAAACCACTACACACATTATTGGGGCAATCTTCTCCCCATACCTACTACTGTAGACCCAAACAAGGAAAACATGTGTGGGGGACCTTTGACAATATTTTCTTCCTTCAAGACAACCCTTAAACTCATAGAAAGGCATCCTGTGTGTGAGGAAGAAGCAAGGAGAGTTGGAGAAAGTGCTCACACACACACATCTCAAAATTCTGGCCACACAGTTGGGAGAGGCCCTGTAAAATCTCCCAAAGGTCTGACTTTTCACTGGGAAAAAACTATTGATAACTTATTAATGTAGCATGTGTCTGAAATATTTAAAAGAAGAGAGAGAGGTTATGGATGTATGTGGCACAGGGAAATAGTCTTAAATATCAACCCAATAGTAATTCCAATGATCTACCAGCCTATGTGTTCTGTGTGTCCAAAAACCAGCTTGCAGAGACCTTGACTTCTGGCAAGAATTAAATGAAAACTTGTTAAGTGAGTGACTATGAAGGATCCCCGCAATGTCGATACCCCAAAAATATCTAATCATTTCAGTATTTTTTTAAACCTCAGGTTATAGACAGACACAGAGTTAGCTATTTGCATTACTTGTTCATGTAGCTATTGAATCACATTATGAATAATATTTTCCAATCTGAAAAGATATAGAGGTATCCGTGAGTGATCTGAGGAGGTCTCTAGATAAGTGAGAAAGGAATGGAAAAGGATTGCTATTTTCATTATCTACTCTGGCTGCCCACTGCCTTGGATGCTGTTTCATAGACTGTGGCCCCTTTGAGCCTCACAACAACCCATCAGACCGACGGTTATCTAGGGGAGGCGAGGCCCCACTTGCTGCTCTGCTTTTATTGCATATGCATTCTCTTTAAAAATCACTCTTGTTTGTATATATTCAGCAGTGGAAAATAATTAATTTGTGGATAGTATATTATTAGAAAATATGTTCTATCCTCCTCTGACATTAATAATGGACTGGAATTTTAATTTCATGAAATTTTAAATTGTCCTGAATCCAAACTCTCTCCTATGTCTTCAGAGTAAGAGGATGGAATCTTAACAGTGTTATAAGTCTGAAAATCAGCGATCTCTTTTTCTCGTTTAAACACTGACTTAGGATGTGCCCAGGTACTTTTTTGAAGCTAAGTGTGTCATTACAGCAGATAAATCTGGCTTAGATAAAACATATAATCGAATACGGTTAGTAGAGCTAAGAGTTCAAGTTTCTTATCTGTCAATCACAACAGATTTGAGATTGATTGTTGGGACCCAAGTTGAATAAAATAGATCCAATCTGTCCTATGTGTTCTAATGGGGGAAATAGTGAAAAACAATGCCAAGAGTAACAAGTAAAGTCTACAGTCATAGACTGAATCGATCCCCAAATTGTGTTTTAGCTGTTAGAGGAAAGAAGGTTGGGTTGGGCACCAAGAGGCTGGAGCATTAAACCACATTTACCCCTGTCATGCTGTATGACCCTGGCCTGGCAGTCTTCATTCCCTGAGTCTTGGTTCTCTACCCCACTGAGTATTCCACATTAGCTTGGAGGCCTCTTCGAGTCCAGGCTCCATATACTTGTATGCTGGACCCAGAGCAGACATTTGACGGAGTGAGGCTGATTTGAATAGTCTGGAGATGAGCCACCAATTAGGGAACCCTAACTCCTCGAAGGTGTTCAACCAATTTAGATAAACTATGACTCCTCTAAGTTTACCATAGTTTCAGGCTGGGTAGTCCAGGCTGGACTACCTGTTAATATATATATCACTTACATTTAAAATATAATTCATAACACATAATTGAAAAAAAATATTCAGAGGACTCTAATTAGACAGTAAGTAAATCAGAACTCAAGGTATACAAGGAGGAGGAAAGAAAAAAATTAATGAGCAGTATATTCGGCAAACCACATGTATGTGTGTATATATGTATGTATGTGTTTATATATATGTATGTGTATATTTGTATATGTATGTATTTATGTATATATGTGCATTTGTATATACATATATGTATGTATATGTTTGTGTGTGTATATATTACGTGTGTGTGTTTATATATATATGTACATGTGTGCTTGTATATATAAATACACGGTCCTTAAAAAAGCACTGGTCTGAGCTTTACAGGTCCCATTATACATGGGTTTTCTTCAGTAAATACAACACAGTACTGTAAGTGTATTTTCTCTTCCTGATGACTTTTTAAATAACATTTTCTTTTCTCCAGCTTACTTTATTGTAAAAGCACTGCATATAATACATACAAAAAACAAAATATGTGTTAATGAACTATTTATATTATTGGCAGACTTCCAGTCATCTGGAACTTGCTAGTAGCTAAGTTTTGGGGGAGGAAAAAGTTATATGCAGATTTTCAACTGTGTAGGGGTCGGTGATCCTAATCCCTATATTGTAAAAGGGACAAATGTACACAAGTATGAATATATACAAAGGGTATTAAGAGATGCTTTTATATACCACATAGTCATTGTTATTCAATTGATAAATTGTGAGACTTTTTAAGTTCTTCAAGGATAGGTATTTTGCTTGCTGTTCTATCCACATTGCTTAGTACATTATCAGACACATAACAGATATTCAATGAATATTATTAAATGGAAGCATAAAAAACATTGTGAAGAAATTCTGTTGGTAGTATCATTTATCTCAGCACAACCAAGAAGTATGTGTGATACTAAAACATTTCAAAAATCTAGTTGGAATAGGAGCATTACTGGCCTCAATTTTTCACACCTCTCTTCATCTATGCCCTCAGCATGGCCTCATCTTGTGCAGAATGTACTTTTCTTAAAGATAAAGGGGGTAATTCATCAGTAGGACACATCAATCACAAATGAGTGTGTGCCTAATAGACCCCAGAAATATATGAAACAAAGCTGATAATTTTAAAGGGTGGAATAAGCAATCCACAATCAGAGGAAGAGATTTTAACACCATTCTCTAAGCAATTGTTGAAACAATCAACAACCACAAAAAAATCATTTGGGTAACACTATCAGTCTCCTTGATCTAACTGATATATGTAGAAGATTATGTTCAACAACAGCAAAATGCACATTCTTTTCAATTGCTTGCAGGACATTTGTCAAGATAGACCTTTTACTGGACCAGGAAAAAATGCCAATACATTTAAAAAGATTGAAATACAGAGAATATACTCACTGACTGCAGTGAAACTAAATTATAATTTGACCAAAATAAACTAGGACAACTCCAAATCTTTTTTTAAATTAAACTCATTGTAAATAAGTCCTGAATCAAAAAATAACAATAATTAAAATATTTCTAAGTGAATAACAAAAACACAATATAAAAATATCTGTGGAAGGCAGCTAAAATAGTGCATAGAAGGAAACATAGCATTATCTCCTTACATGAGAAGATAGGTCTAAAACCAGTGGCTTGTTTTCATATTTTAGAGAGAAAATGGAAAAAGAAGAGAAAAGTGAACCCACAGTGAGTGAAGCTAAAATAAATAAATAAATAAAAAAGGAAATAACAAGATAAGATAGGAATCAAAAATAGAAAAAAAGCAGTCAAAATTTAACAAACCCAAAGTCTGGTTTGTTCAAATGATCAGATAAACTAACAAACTCCTAACTAATTTTATTAGCAAAAGTAAAAGTTAAGGATAGAGAAGAGAAGGGGGATGGAAATGAGGGAAGAAGGGAAAGAGAGATAACACAAATCATCAACATCAACAATTTAAGGGAGTTTATTTATTAATACAGAGGTCCTAGAGATTTTAAAGGTATGTTGGGTAAGGAAGATCCTGAACAAATACACCAAAATAATGTCTCTCATTTCTGAAGGTTGACCACAATCTGCAGTAGTCCTTGCTTGGAATCTCTCATAGGGTTGCAGTCAGATGTTGGCCGGAGACTACAGTCATCTGAAGGCTCTCCAGAGCATTACATCCAAGATGGTGGTCATTGGATGCTGGCTGTCAGCTGGGGCTGTTAAACTGGAGCACCTGCACACAGCCTCCATCTGGATTGTGCTTCTCACAGTAACGAAGCTGAGTGTCAACTGGGAGAGTCTAAGAACACATGATGCTGTATGCAGAACCTGCCAGCCAGTTAAGGGCTGTGGCTAAAACTGAGAAAGTGTCTCTCCATTGTATTCTGAAATACAATACTTGGAATTCCAAGGGAAGTCTTGGGTCCCACCCAGATTCAAAGGTTGAGGAAATAGCAAAGTAACGTTGTAAGTCAGCAGGTGGGATGGGATACATTGTTATATCTATCTTTGGAAAATAAAATCTGTCACAGTTGGCCCCATGGCCACCAGACTCCTATTCTTCTTATGTACAAAATACACTCACCCTTTTCCCCCATGAATTCAAAGTTTCATCTCATTTTGGTATCAGCTCAAAGCTGATCTCTTCATTTAAAACGAGGCCAGATGCAGATGAAATTCCCAAGTGTAGTTCATCAGGCATATGGTTCAAGTATAGCTTCCTCTTGATATGAAGAACCTGTGAATTAAGGAGACAGGTCACATGCCCCCACCCCATACCTCCAGGATTAAATGGTGAGAAAGGGATAGCATAACAACAATAGACACTAGTCTTCAAAATGGAGACAATAGGAGGAACACAGTAGTTACTTTCCTATAGCAGATCTGAAATCTAGATGGGCACATGCTACCACTTTCTCAAGAGCTCTGCTTCTTTATGGCTCATAGCTCTACCCTCTAGGCTCTCAGCTCTGCTCTCTGAGGCATCTTTTTTTTTTTTTCCAAATTGAAATTTTTCCATTTTCCTAGGAAATGAGCTAAAATACATATCAGATTGTCAAATAGTATTCATATAAAACAGAGATCTTATTTGTAAATAGGGTCATTATGGATGTAGTTAGTTAATATGTGGTCATACATCAATATGGTATGCCCCTAATCCGATATGATAGTCACAAAAAGGGGAAGTTTGGAGACAGGCATACACACGGAAGAAAGCCATGTGAACATGAAGAAAGGGAAATGGGCAATGTATCTACAAGCCATGGAATGCCAAAGACTTATAGCAAATTACCAGAAGCTAGGAGAGAGGCATACAAGATTTTCCCAGATAGCCCCCAGAAGCAACCAAACTTATCTACATCTCAATCTTGGACTTGTAACCTCAACAACTGTGAGTCAATACATTTCTACTGTTTAAGCCACTAGTTTTTAGTACTTTCCTTTGGTAAACCTAACAAATACTCTTGGTATCAAGTTTTAGTAATCATTTTCAGAATACAGGCATTTAAGAGGCCACAAGGCTCAGGACAAAAGGAAGAAAAAAGAAAAGAAAAAAAGAAAGAGACAGGCAAACCAATAAACAGATTCTTAACAATAGAGAACAAACAGATGGTTACCAGAGGGTAGGCGGTGTGGGGGGGGTGGGTTAAACAGGTGATAGTGGGGCGCCTGGGTGGCTCAGTCGGTTGAGCGGCCGACTTCGGCTCAGGTCACGATCTCGCGGTCCGTGAGTTCAAGCCCCGCATCGGGCTCTGTGCTGACAGCTCAGAGCCTGGAGCCGGTTTCAGATTCTGTGTCTCCCTCTCTCTCTGGCCCTCCCCCGTTCATGCTCTCTCTCTCAAAAATAAAATAAACGTTAAAAAAAAATTAAAAAGAAAACAGGTGATGGGGATCAAGGAGTGCACCTGTAGTGATGAGCATCAGGTGATGAAAGGGACTGTTGAATCACTAGATGGTACACCAAAATCTAATATTACACTGCATATTAACTAACTGGAATTTAAATAAAAATTTTAAAAAAAGAAAAAGAGGCCCAGGCAAAACAGAGAAGATCTGAGACACCCTACCTGGCACCATAGGTATTTTCTTCTCTTGTCAGATACTCACTGTCTGTCCCAGAATAATAGATGAAGCCTCAAAGTGAAGTTTTACGGGTTATTATCTCCCACAGCAAGGAGCTTTTGAGTTATAAAGCATCTCCATTTTATAGTGCAAGAGACGTAGCTTATGTAACAGTCTTCAAAAAGTCTTCATGCCTCTCTGAGTCTGCATTTATTTACTATAAGTAAGACTTACTTCAGGACATTCTATAGACACAGACTCTTTCTGTTAAAAAAATATTGATGGCAATTTGCCTGAAGTTCCAGTTGATCATGAGGGACTGGATCCCCCCCTGATAAAGTGAGTGCAAGCCCCTGTGCTTTGGCTTGTTCTTCCCCAGGATATGGCCCTTGTTTGCACAGTTGAGTTACTTTCTCATTGAGCTCCCTGTCAATAGAAGTTGGGGTCCCAGGGACTTCTTTTCATTTTGAGTCATTCTCTGTCCTTTGCATTCCAAGCAGGTGGTGCTTGAGCCACTACAATTCTCTTAAATTGTTCATTGATTTCTCTGTACCTTAATGGCGTTAGCTTGATTAGACAGACGAACACACACACAAACAGACCTGTGAGATAAACCCCTTCGTAGCTTGGCATGAAAGGAATGGTATTTTAGGGCAATGCCCTGGAGATACTTTATTGTCCAGATAATTCTACAAATGTACCTTTACAATTCTTAGAAGTCCTAATCCGGAGAAGCCAAGTTTTAAGAGTCATGCCCTTAAGCATCTTGGAGGAGCCAGTGGGCATGTGATCACGTGATCTCAACAAAGTGATCTCAAAGAAGCACCTTGAGATTATGTTTTACAGGTGAAATCCTGTTTTTAATAATTGTTCTGAGGCCATTTCCTACCATGGGGGTCATTTCCCAGAGGATGGAGGGGATGAGAAACACTGCTATGTTTGCAACCACCTAGTCCTGACTTCTTTATATTTTATATAAATTAGGCTCTAAAATGAACAGCTTTGGCTCATCTGGTGGCTCAGCTGGTTAAGCGTCTGACTCTTGGTTTCGGCTCAGGTAATGATCCCATGGTTCATGAGATAGAGCCAGGTTCATGCTGACAGCACAGAGCCTGCTTGGGAGTCTCTCTCTCTCTCTCTCTCTCTCTCTCTCTCTGCCCTTCCCCTGCTCATGCTCTCATTCTCTCTCTCTCTCTCTCTCTAAATAAATAAATAAATAAATAAATAAACTTTAAAAAATAAAAATTAAAGAAAAATAAAATGAACAGCTTCTTTTTTAGTTCACTTCTCTGTTCTTGCATAGGAACACAGAAATTGCCAGTTGGCCCTTTCGACATTATGCCTGGAACTTTCTTTAGCCAGATTTGCAATCTCATTTGAGAATTTGGGCTGTTTTTTTGAAAACGTGGTGTCACCTTATACCAGTGTCACCCTTTTCCCCAGTTTGCAATAACTGTTTCCTCTGCTCTCCAGTTTTCACTAATGGAGTCTGCCCAAGATCCTTCTAGATTCTGTCCACCACTCAGTCCAAAGCCAATGCCAAATGTTTTATGTCATTTATACAGCAGAACTCCACTTTCAGGAACCAGTTTCTAAATTCAGCTACCTATTCCCACTTAAAAGTACCCATAAAATTAGAATATACCAATAACTACTGTATTAAGCTCAGAATGTTTTAGGAAGTCAAAAAGAGCATGGCAGTGACTTTTCATTTCTGCTCCATTTTCTAGAACTTTAGTTGAGGTGACTCTTACAGTAGGGGAATAATATAGCCATGTTTGAAAAATAATAAATGCATATACTTTTTACCCAGAATTTCCTGGAAATCTGTCTTCTCTGGCGTATTTGTTTACTAAAAATGTCAGCCATACAAAGGTATATTTATAAAGCTGTTTCATGAGACAAATAACTGGATGAAATTAATGTTGGCTGAATAAACTTAGATCCACACATTAAAATATTATGCCTATATTAAATACCATATAATGGAGCTGTGCCAGTTGTCTTGAAGAGATTTTCATAAGATAATATTGATAGAAAAAATAATATTCAGAGAAATATATTGAATGCCATTTAATTTTTCCACAGCATACTACAAAGAAATGTCATATATATGCTAATTTTATATATGCAAATTTGTGTTTTGTATGAATATGTAACAGAAGATTGATGCCAGATTATTTATGTGTGTAAGAAGTGAGGGTGGATATTCCATGAGTGGTAGGGAAAACTAGAGATGGCGAGACACACAAAAAAGATAAAAGCAAAATTAAATTAATTAATTAATAATAATGCTGCCCTAAACACCCTAATCACATACAAAGTGTATATGTTATATAATCACATACAGGATTGCATATATTTAATCACAATAAAATGAGAAAATAGTCTATATTTATAAATTTGGAAGTCATTATTTGCTTAGAAAAAATAAATATCCAGTTAATATAATCAGTATGATCATGATCATGTTCTAAGAAAAATCCCTACCATATATATATAAATGTATGTGTGCATATATATATATATATATTGTGTGTTTATGCCTTTATGCATTTATATGAGCAAGGAGAAATGTGTACAAGGTTTGTTGTAAAAATTAAATAGAATTGAAGTCAGGACAGGATGAAATTTTGTATAGCAATATATTTTGTCTTATATCCTATATGCAACTATATCATAGTGTAAGAACCACAAAGGCATTAAAAATGAAAAAAATAAATTGTTACATACTGTTGAGAATTTGGAAATAAAAAGTATTCAACTTCCCACCACCACGTGATCAACATTTTTAATATTTGAGTTTGTGTCTTTCCAAACACACACACACAAACACACACATTTGTGTGCATGCACGTGTGCACACACAGACACACACACACACACACTTATAGTAGTCCTTTGTTTGGTCCATAACATTTGATAGACTATTGCCAGGAAGAGCACTGTACACAGTCAAGAAAATAGTGTTCAGATGATGGTACAAAAGGATTCTTTATTTTACCACCTAATAAGTTATCATCCTTTGAGAGTATAATTTAAAAAAAAAATGCTTGAGGTGTCTCCTCTTTATCTCCCTTCTATCTACATCTTTACATTCTTCTTTTGTCCCTTAAAAACATAATTTCCAAGCATCAGAAAAACAAGCATGGAGACTAGGTAGATATTGGAGCATGGTTACTAGAGAACAGCTGCTTACAAAGTCACCCCTCTGCTAGAGTCTTGCATGCACAAATTTTCCTTTAAGTAATGTTACCTTAAAGAAATGTTGTGAAAGGGCATCTGGCTGGATCAGTTGGTTAAGCATCTGACTCTTGGTTTTAGCTCAGGTCATGATCTCACGGTTTCATAAGTTTGAGCCCTGCCTCAGGCTCTACACTAGCAGCGTGGAGCTTGCATGGGATTTTCTCTCTCTCCTTCTATCTGCCCCTTCCCCACTCATGCTGTCTCTGTCTCTTTCAAATAAACTTAAAAGAATATGTGAAAAATTAAATGGAGTCTTGGCTTCCAACCTCAACTGGGATTAAGACACTGTCCGGGAATATGTCCAGTCATTATACTAATTCTTTATTGATGCATAACACATTAGCACATACTTATAAGCTTAAAACAATTATCTCTCTGTTTCCATGGGTCAAAAGTCTGGGCATGGCTTAAATGGGTTCTCTGTTCAAGGCCTCAGGAAACTATAACCAAGGTGTTGACTAGGGCTATCATTTTATCTCAGGCTTGAGTCCTCTTCCAAGGTCATGTGTTAATTGGGAGAATTAATTCCTTGCAGTTTGGAAAGAAATAATAGATTTTTTTCCTCAAGGCCAACAGGAGTGAGAATCTGCTGTTTCAAGTCTCTGAATTCTAGATCTTTTTAAATAAAGACCTTTCTGATTTTATCAGACCCAGCTAGGATAACCCCTTTTTTCATAAACTCAATCAACAGATTAGGGAACTTAATTACATCTGGAGAAATCTCTTCATCTTTGCCCTATAACACAATCTAATCATGGGGATGATGTCCATTGCATTTGCCATGTTTTATTTCCTACAAAAATGTCGCAGGTTCTGTACCCACCCCTTGAGGGTGTGTAGAAGCCTCCCATCTCTCCACCCCCTTCTTCACAGAAGCTACTTCACCACTCCCAATGCTCACAAGACTCCAGACACTCCATTGTTTCTTTTATTTTCAAGAGATGAAATCACCAAAGGATTTTCATGTTGGCAAAAACCCCGTCACCATCTAGAGCCCTTCCCTCTTTCATTTTTCTATCTAATTTCCAAACAAGATTTAAAGAGTATTGTCTCTTAAAAATCCCAGCTGTTGACCTCCAACAGCTACCACAATGCAATCTCCCCTTCAGGGCCACTTAAAAAAAAAAAAAGGATGTGGATGGGTCCCTTACACTTCTTCACCCTCCAGGCGCTGTTCAACCAGCCTCTTGAGATTTTTCCTCCAGGTTCACTGCCCTGCCTCCTTGATGCTAAATCCACTTTACAATTTATCTCTCTTGGTAATTCTTGATCCTGATAAACCCTCAGGGCTAAACCTCTGCTTATCTAAACTTCCTTCTCCTATTTCTTCACTTGCTGACTTGCGCTTTTTTTCTTTTCCTTTTAGGGATAAAATAAGAAAATATGTAAAGTTTTGTAGAGTTTACTGTCTTATAAAAGGTGTTTTGTAACTATTAATGTGGTCATTAATTTTATGCATCAGCTTGGTTGGGCCAGGGTGTCTGGTACACAGATATATGGCCAAATATTATTCTGGATGTTTTCATGAGGGTGTTTTTGGGTGAGGCTGACATTTAAACCAGTGGGTTTTGAGTAAAGAAGCTTCTCCTAAAGAAGATCTCCCTATAACCTTCAGTTGAAAGCCTGAAGAGAACAAAAGACTGGCTTTCCCCAGCAAGAGAATTCTGCCAGCAGATGATCTTAGGAATTGAACTGCAGATCAACATTTCCTTTTCCCTGGTTTCCACTCTACTGGCCCACCCTACAGATTTTGAACTTTTCATTCTCCGTAATCACATAAGCCTATACCTTGAAGTTAATCTCCCCCGACCCCGTCCCAACACACACGCATCCTATTGTTTCTGTTGTAGAGAACCCAAATACAATTAGTTTTTCATATACCATTGAAAAGACTTGAGAGATAATAAGCATTTTTTTTTATTTTTGTGGCTTACGTTTTATTTTAATTTTATACTTATGATAAAGATAGAAAATTAAGACTTGGAAATAATGGTTGATTTTTAAAAGATTAAGAAAGTATTTTGCTCGAGTACTACTATATTTTTGGTGTTTTAAAAATAATATTTCGTTTCTTGGTGAAATGTTTCATTTAGAGTAAAATCAGTGAATTTCAGGGAAAAATACCTTATAGAGTGCTTAATTGTAACACAAGTCCTTAAGCAGTAAAAATTAATGATTTCTCATCCCTTTAGTATAAACTTCAAATTCTACTGGGACCCATAATACCTATATAATTTGAAACCTTCTTAATTCTTTGACTTCATCTGCCAACACTCCTGCTTGGTCATTAACTGAAGTCACATGGACTTCTTTGATGTCTTAGGCCATTCTAAGTCAGTTCCTGCCTTGAGCTTTTGCATTGGCTTTGTTCCTATCTAGAACATTCTTCCCCTAATATCTGCAAAGGTTAATTTTTCACCTGCTTCAGGTCATGAATATAGTAATAAGCATCCCAAGTTGACATATGGTTTCCCCATAAAATGACAACTCACCCTATTCCTTTCTTCTCTGCACTTAGGTCCTGCACTTAGCTTCCCTGAAGGTATCTGTCACTATATCATGCTACATATTAAACTGTGCATTTTATGAATTGCGTCTCCTTTTATCCACCAGCAATACACTTTGCATGTTTTACTCATATTTGTATCTGTAGCAAATTGAAAAATCAGTGTTGGCGTTTAACAAATATTTGCTAATTTAATTCAATAATACTCCTCTTTTTGCTCCTACTCTGTTACTCAGAGACCACTGTTCTTGATGATATTAAGTGATATTTTATTGTGTACCACTTTTAGGTGTACACGTTATTTTTCTAACTGAATTTTTTATTTCGGGAGCTATGGTGAACATGGTAGCCACTAGCCATATGTCGTTATTTAAATTTAAATGAACTAAAAAACACTTTAAATGCAGCTTCTCATTTCCTCTAGCCACAAGGGCTCAATAGCCTTGGTCGCTATCTCACATGACACACATACAGGACATTATCTATCCAGCATCCCAGAAAGTTCTATTGGATAGTGGTGTTCTAGACAGGGTATCCTTCCCTATAGCTAGCATAATGTGAGATTTACATTTAACTAGAATGCATTCATTGTCTACTGTGTGCCAAGTCACACAAATTTAAATCTCATCTCTTAAGTGTGATCAACTTCAAAGCCTCACTTTGCTTGCGTTATACATTCTTACAAGCAAACCAATGTAAAAAAAAAAAATGCATGAGCAAAACATTCCTAAATTGTTCCTTCAGAACATCCTCCCTTAACAAATTGCCTTTCTAACCTTGAACATAACATCACAAATAAATTAAGAGGATGCACACAGAGCATTTTTTAGCACTCCATTTTTTCTTTTCTTTCTATATTGGTTTTTGTTTCAGGCACATAAATATGGTGCTTTTCCCATGTCTGGGCAATCTCCACCCTAACCCATATTGGTTTTTAGCATTAATATCTCAGGTATGAGATTACCTCTATATTTTGTCTGTAAGCAATGATCTAAATATTATAATCATTTCATCAGTATTAAAACAGAATGTCTAAAATAAGATTGTAACAACAGTAAAACATAGCTCACACACAATGGTCTTTAACTGCGGTTTGAAATCACTCGTGTGCCACAGCCTCAGTTGAAACCACCTGCCAGTTTCTATTACATTCTGTGTAATGCCTCAAAAACTTTTGTTGGCATAAACTTCTATGTCAATAGTGAAATAACAAGTCTATTATAGTGGTTAAGAGCATGGCACCAGACTGAGTTGAGTCAAATTATAATCTTGCCACCTAAGAGCTGTGTGAATGTGACCATAAAATACTTAACCTGTCTGCAAAATGGGGATTAACCTTTTGTATGGTATAACTGTTATAATAAATAAATGGCCTAAGTCATGTAGAGAAATTTCAAGGATGCATGAAGCATAGGAAACAAATGTTGTTTGACAGTTTAATAGCAGTAATATTATTACCATTGTAACTTTAATTGTAATTTTTATCTGTTAAGGTGTATCCATTCATTGGTGTCTAGATAATTTTTCCCCCATGACACATTTTGAGATCTTCCCAGTCCCAGCAATTGCCTCCTATTCTGTGTTCCCTTAGCTCTCAGTATTTCTTATATATCACTTCTCACAGTAATATGATCATCTCCTTCTGTGAATAGTAATTCTTATTAAGTTGTTCTATACCACCTCCATTGGTTCCTGTGGGGGCAAATAAATTTTTTCCTGTTTATTAATGCTGGATGACACTTCTGGACATGAAGAAGAGATCATGCTCGCTCAGAGACTATGCATTTTGAGTTGGATGTCGAAGACCTGTAGCTGTAAGAGACCACAGGGATATTTTCTTAGGAAGGCAGAAAGGATGTGTTCCACTTATGAGGAGAAAGACACGTAGAGATCTTTAATTTGTAAAAAGTGGGGACTGTGGTGAGAACAGATAGTTTACTAATAAGTATTTACTCTCCCTTTATTTTTTCAGTAACACGTACCCAAATTTGGGGGAAGAACATTGCCTTCTAGAATAATGAATGTTTTTGTCTGTCCCACTGGGAACTAGATGCGGCCATAATTGAGTTCCATCCAATAAATTATTAGTAGAAACATTTAGTGGGTCTTTCAAGAGGGCTTGTGAAAAAGAAAGAATGAGAGCTTCTCTTCTTTCCTTCCTGGTTCCTGGAATTTGGATATAAAAGCTGGATCTTCGGCATCATTTATGCCCCATGAGGTCAACCTTGAGGATAGAAGCCAAACATTAGGAAAGAAGGATGCTAGCATCCTGAAGACAAGGGAATCACATGTTGACCCTGGACAGCCTGCACGGAGACAGATTTTATGTGAGAGAGAATTAAATTTCCATCTTGGTCAATCCACTCTGCCTGCCACCTGTGGCTAAGTAAACCAAACCTAATCCCATTGATAGCCCCGCCTTCCAGCACCAAGCACAAATCCCATCTCTTCCTTGAATGCTTCAATGAACACATAGATTTATAGGACTGTTCTCCTTCTAAACCACAGAACTATTATATATATATATATATATATATATATATATATATATATATATAAATTTCCACCCCCCCACAGGAAAAGTACTGTGTACTGACAGGTACTCTATATATATGATTTTTTCCATAGTTCCACGCTAATCTCCAACTGTTCCAATCTCCAACTGTTCCAAGTCTGTCTTTTTGCAACAGTGAATCCCCTATGCTGGCAGACAATGGGCTCAAATATAACCTAAGGCAGTAATTGGTGTTTAAAATTACATTTTATAGCAATTCATGCTTTTTGCAAAGAAAATTGTACAAATCGTAAAAAGTAAATAAGATATTGATAATGAATGAGGTCTTTCATCATAATTATATATATTCAGTTTTATTCTCTGTGAGAATGTGCATGTGTGTACCTGGCATACGTATACATTTGTACACATATAACATACAAATATGTATAGAGTTTCATGTCCTGCCTTTAGTATTTAGTATTATTATATTGTAAGCCAGTGTTTTTCAAACTTTTTAATTAATATTACCCCTTTAAGAAGACTTTTTAAATAACTTCTTTCCCTAATGATCACCCAATGGAATTTTAATGTGATAGACACCCCATTTATCTGCTTATGTTCTATATGCAGAATTATGCTTTCCCCCAAAACCAATTTTCAACCTCTGGATGATGATATTGTACTTGCTGGAATGTGTGTTGCAAACATATGGCTATGTTCATTAATATTCTAAATATTTTAATGTGGATAAATATGCAGCATATTTAATATCTGAAACACATTGGTTTAACCTGAATGTGACATAATTTGTCTCATAATTTGTGACATATTTCTCGATTGCCGAACATGTGCATGAAGCAGCAGTTCTCCATCTTAACCTGCTCCAAAAGTAAGCTTTCATATAAAAGGATATATGGAAATTGAAGTCCTACAATATTTCATACAGAATATATGCAAAACATGCAAAACGTATGGTAAAACAGAGAAGAGAATTTTAAAAGTCAAAATATATTTGGGGCAGCTGGGTGGCTCAGCTGGAAGCATCCGATTTCTGCTCAGGTCATGATCTCGCGGTCTGTGAATTCAAGCCCCATGTGGGGCTCTGTGCTGACAGCTCAGAGCCTGGAGCCTATTTCGGAATCTGTCTCCCCCTCTTTCTCTCTTCCTCCCCCACTCCTACTCTGTCTCTCTCTTTCTCAAAAATAAACATTAAAAAAATTTAAAACAATAAAAAGTCAAAATATAGTGATTTATTTATTTATTAAATGTTTATTATTTTGAAAGACAGACAGGGCATGAGCAAGGGAGAAGCAGAAAGAGAGGGAGACACAGAATCCGAAGCAGGCTTCAGGCTCTGAGGTGTCAGCACAGAGACCCATACAGGGACTTGAACTCACAAGATCGCGAGATCATGACCTGAGCTGAAGTCAGACGCTCAACCAACTGAGCCACCCAGGTGCCTCAAAAGTCAAAATATATCTAAATAAGTGAACAGAAATAATGCTTGTTTGTTGTGTCTGTGTACATAAACTTGATATACTTCCGGTTATTTCCTCAGAGTCTACAGTTGAAATTATTAATTTAATGATAAATAAAAATACCAAATATAGTTGGTTTTTTGGTGTACTTTGCCGAAATACAATTTAATAAATAAAATTAATTTTGGGAGTGCAAGCTGGTGCAGCCACTCTGGAAAACAGTATGGAGATTCCTCAAAAAACTAAAAATAGAACTCCCCTACGACCCAGCAATTGCACTAGGCATTTATCCAAGGGATACAGGTGTGCTGTTTCAAAGGGACACATGCACCCCCATGTTTATAGCAGCACTATTGACAATAGCCACAGTATGGAAAGAGCCCAAATGTCCATCAATGGATGAAAGGATAAAGAAGGTGTGGTATACACACACACACACACACACACACACACACACACACACAAAGGAGTATTACTTGGCAATCAAAAAGAAAAGTGAAATTAGTCAGTCAGAGAAAGACAAAAATCATATGACTTCACTCATATGAGGACTTTAAGAGACAAAACAGAGGAACATAAGGGAAGGGAAACAAAAATAATATGAAAACAGAGAGGGGGACAAAGCATGAGACTCATAAATATGGAGAACAAACAGAGGGTTACTGGAGGGGCTGTGGGAGGGGGGTTGGGCTAAATGGGTAAGAGGCATTAAGGAATCTACTCCTGAAATCATTGCTTCACTATATGCTAACTAATTTAGATGTAAATTTTAAAAAATAAAAAATAAAATTAAAAAAAAGAGCAAATAGAGAACTGATTGCATAAATTATGATTTTTCATAAATGGATACTATTTTAAAAATTAGATATATATGTACTAATATGAAAGCAAGGTGCAAAAAAATAAATAAATAAAAACAAATGAACAAATAAATAAATAAAATTAATTGAATTTGAAAAGCCAAAATCATGTGATACTTACCAAATCCACTAACATTAGAAATAAAAACAAAATGGATTCCTTTATGATGCATCTAGGGGAAGAGGTGATATGTCATTGTTTCTTTAATGTACATTTTTACATTGTTTTTTAATGTGCATTCTGTGAGACTGATATTTTCCATGTGTTTATACCAGTTATGAAATGTTGGTTTTTGATCCTTGCAAAATTAGGCAAGTAGAAATCCCTGGAAAGATAAATACATAGTCAAAAGCAATGAGATCACAACAAAACAAAACAAAACAAAACAAAACAAAACAAAAGGGGAAGAAATCTTCTGATCATCTTAGTGACTAATAAAAGCAAGAAGAGAATTTTCAGAAAGCAAGAAATTTAAATGAAACATTTCTAGAATTACAAGCACCATTTTATTTAACTTTAATTGGTTTTATTAATGTATGCTCCTCTTCACTTTAAAGTGATACTTTACCTATTTCCTCAGCTTAGTCTAAATCACTTACCATTTTAGAATTAAAAATAACAAATATCTCCTAATTGATTTCAGTCCAACCATCATGCATGGAAATCTTAGAGAGCAGACACAAACAGTAATAATTCCTTTTTATTGAGATCAAATTTCCTATATTAAGTGCAAAAACCACACTAGATTATTTATATGTTTGGTTTGTATCTACATGAGAAACTTTCAAAATGTGTATAAAATACCTCTCATTGAACAGAAAAGGCAACCATGATTCCCTAAAGCACATGCAATAGTTGACCTGAAACCCAACATGTGTGGCTGCAAAGTCATGTGTTCTTTTCACTACTGTCCGGAGCTTGTGATCATAACAGTAATTGAGTGATATACACACATTGAAGCACCTGCACTCCGATGATGAATGAACATGTTCTTCAAAAAATGAAGTCCTTCTCAAGCTGTATTACAAAGCTGTAATCATCAAGACAGTATGGTACTGGCACAAGAATAGACACTCATATCAATGGAACAGAATAGAGAACCCACAAATGGACCCACAAACATATGGACAACTAATCTTTGACAAATCAGGAAAGAATATCCAATAGAATGAAGCAGGAAAGAATATCCAGTGGCAGTGGAAAGTGACATGCAGAAAAACGAACCTGGACCACTTTCTTACACCATCCACAAAAATAAACTAAAAATGGATGAAAGACTTAAATGTAAGACAGGAAGCCTTCCAAATCCTCGAGGAGAAAGCAGGCAAAAACCTCTTTGACCTTGGCTGCAGCAACTTCTTACTCAACCCATCTCCAGAGGCAAGGGAAACAAAAGCAAAAATAAACTATTGGGACCTCATCAAAATAAAAATCTTCTGCACAGCGAAGGAAACAATCTGCAAAACTAAAAGGCAACCGATGGAATGGGAGAAGATATTTGTAAATGACATATCAGATAAAGAGTTAGTATCCAAAGTCTATAAAGAACTTATCAAACTCAACACCCAAAAAACAAATAATCCAGTGAAGAAATGGGCAAAAGACATGAATAGACACTTCTCCAAAGAAGACATCCAGGTGGCCAACTGACACATGAAAAAATGCTCAGCATCATTCATCATCAGGGAAATACAAATCAAAACCACAATGAGATACTACCTCACACCTGTCAGAATGGCTAACATGAACAACTCAGGCAACAACAGATGTTGGCAAGGATGCAGAGAAAGAGGATCTCTTTTGCACTGCTGGTGGGAATGCAAGCTGGTGCAGCCACTCTGGAAAACAGTATGGAGGTTCCTCAAAAAACTAAACATAGAATTACCCTACGACCCAGCAATTGCACTACTAGGTATTTATCCAAGGGACACAGGTATGCTGTTTCAAAGGGGCACATGCACCCCAATGTTTATAGCAGCACTATCAACAATAGTCAAAGTATGGAAAGAGCCCAAATGTCCATCGATGGATGAATGGATACAGAAGGTGTGGTATATGTATACAATGGAGTATTACTCAGCAGTCAAAAAGAATGAAATTGTGCCATTTGCAACTACGTGGATGGAACTAGAGGGTATTATGCTAAGTGAAATTTGTCAGTCAGAGAAAGACAAATATATGACTTAACTCATATGAGGGCTTCAAGATACAAAACAGATGAACATAAGGGAAGGGAAACAAAAATAATATGAAAACAGGGAGGGGGACAAAAACATAAGAGACTCTTAAATATGGAGAACAAACAGAGGGTTACTGGAGGGGTTTTGGTAGGGGGGTTGGGCTAAATGGGTAAGGGGCATTAAGGAATCTACTCCTGAAATCATTGTTGCCCTATATACTGATTAACTTGGATGTAAATTAAAAAAAAATAAATTAAATAAAAATGAAAAAAACAAACAAACAAAATGAAGTCTTTCATTATGAACACAGTGTGACAGACTAAACCATAAAACTCTGGAACCAAAAGTAACTCAAGAGATCACATAGCCTAAATCCTTTATTTTATTTTTTTTAATTAATTAATTTATTTTGAGGAAGAGAGAGAGAGTGGAGGAGGGGCAGAGAGAGAGAGAATCCTAAGCAGACTCTCTACGCTGTCAGTGCAGAGCCCAACACAGGGCTCCATCTCATGATCTGTGAGACCGTGACCCGAGTCAAAATCAAGAGTCGGTCATTTAACCAACTGAGCCACCCAGGCACGCCTAAATCCTTCATTTTATAGGGAAGGAAATTAAAAATGCAAGGGAAGTATTTGCCAAGGTTCACACAAACATTGAATAACAAAATCCAGAATAGAATTCAGTTCCTTAAACTCTGTAAGTATGCTTTCATTTCATTCAATGCCTCCCTTCTAGCATTAGACTGGTTTACAAAGATGCCTTTGGAGACTCCAGAAAATTCAAAGCTACTTGTTCCCATCTGGAATGGCCTCTGTATGCCCTGTTTATTTCTTTGTCCTTCTTCTCAAAGATGCTTTGTTATTTCTCTCACTATTAGGCTGCCAGAAATCACTTCTGTTTTCCCCACAACCACTGTAGTGAGCTACAGTCAAATCTACAAGATATAATCTGCTGTAAATGAAAACCAGATCACTGACACTTAGAATTCTCTATAAATAGAAAGTGAATGGGACTCCTCTTTTTCTCTTCCAGACATCCTTCCACTACCTCTTAGTTCAGCGGCGTCCTCTGCAATAGTAGAGGGAACCCAGAGAAGCAACCTTGAAGTGAACAATGCCTCTAAAGATAGGTTGACCTTAAAAAACAACTATCAGAAATAATGTCCGGAGACAATTCTGTTGTGAGAAAAACTGTGGTCATCTCTTTAACCTTAGAAAACATGCACACATTGGCCAGAGCTTTAAAACTAAATTTGATATAAGATTTCACAACTTCTAGGGCACCTGGGTGGCTCGGTCAGTTAAGCCTCTGGCTTTGGCCCAGGACATTATTTCGCGGTTCATGGGTTCGAGCCCTGTGTCAGGCTCTCTGCTGCCAGCCCGGAGCCCACTTCAGATTCTATGCACCCTCCATCTCTGTCCAATCCCTCTCTCTTTCTCAGAAATAAATATTAAAACAAATAAAAAGATTTCACAACTTCTAGAGTAATTTGTACTGATCTGTTAATCTTTTTCCTCCAACATACTAAATTTAGAATAGTGTCCAAGGATGTTTTAATAGAGTACAATTATTTTTCTTGACAACCAAAACTGTGTTTATAAAATTTCATAAACAAATTTATTTTCAAATTGCCCACACCAATGGTATATTCAACTGGATGTGTATCCATTATCCCATCCATTATTAAGGTTATTAAGTATTTTTTGAGAACCTAGATATGCCTGACACCATCTTAGATTCAGAATATATGAAAATTAATAAGACACAATGCTTGTCTTTGTGAATTATTTCATTTTATCCTTAGAACGACCCTATGAAGTAGGAAGTACATTTATTTTTAAAATAATACACATAAAACAACCAGTGTCTAGACACATTAGTAATCCAAGTGAACTGCAAAAAGTCCTACATCTCACCTCCTAAATTTCAGAACTTGATCTGAATCCTAATATCTGATTCTCAATTTGTGCTTTACTTTGACTACACCAGAAGCTGATGTTCTTCAACATTCATTAAGCTATATTTCTGAAACTGAGCCTCCATGTTTCAGAACCAACTCAGAAGGATTCCTGAGCAATCAAAAACCACCAGACCATTTTCCAGCAATGGGTAACTGGCAGATCTTTCTGGGATAATAGAAATGTTCTATATGTTCACTGTCCAATACAGTTTACACAAGCCAATTATGGCTATTGAGAGCCTGCAATGTGGCCAGCCTGCCTGAGAAAGTGAGGTATTTTTTTTTAATGTTTATTTATTTTGGAGACAGAGAGCATGAGCAGGGGAGAAGCGGAGAGAGGGAAACAGAGGATCCAAAGCAGGCTCTGCACTGACAGCAGTGAGCCCAATGTAAGGGTAGAACTCATGAACTGTGAGATCATGACCTGGGCTGAAGTCAGATGTTCGACCAACTGAGCCACCTAGGTGCCCCAAACGGAAGTTTTATTTATTTATTTATTTTAAAACATTTTTATTTATTTTTGAGACAGAGTGAGACAGAGCATGAATGGGGGAGGGTCAGAGAGAGGGAGACACAGAATCTGAAACAGGCTCCAGGCTCTGAGCTGTCAGCACAGAGCCTGACGCGGGGCTCGAACTCACGGACCGCGAGATCATGACCTGAGCCGAAGTCGGCCGCTCAACCGACTGAGCCACCCAGGCGCCCCAAACTGAAGTTTTAATAGCCACCTGTGGCTAGTGGATGTTTTAATGAGTAGTACAGTCTGAGAAACATTTTTATTTAAAGAATTTTAGCACATAATTGTATACAAAACAGCTGGATAAATCATGACACAGAGGAAGCATATTGAATTAATGTTTCACTTTAAAATCAGAACTTCAGGGTGCCTGGGTGGCTCAGTCTCTTGATTTTGGCTAAGGTCATGATCCTAGGGTTGTAGGATCCAGCCCCACGTAGGGCTCCGTGTTGAATGTGGAGTCTGCTTCTTGACTCCATGTTGAGGGTGGATATTACTTCTCTCTCTCCCTCTGCACCTGCCCGGCTCATTCTCACTCTTGCTCTCTCTCTCTCTCTCTCTCTCAAAAATTAAGTAAATAAATAAAAATAAAAATAAATAAAATCAGTACTTCCAAACACGTTCTCAGTTGCTTCCTTTGAATAGACCCTGGATCGCTGGCAATTCTCCTTTGATCATTTGGGTATTTGGATTGAAATATTTGAGAACATTTGAATGAAATGAGAATTATGTTTTTATTTATGAATTTTTATTACTGATTCTGCACAACAGAAAACAGTGAGTATATCCAGAAATCAGAATTCGAGTTTAATTAAGTCAAAATACATGGGTCCAGAGCAATATTTACATGTTTGTGTCTGTGATCTTACAGTTTGGAAGTAGATTACTGAGAAGTTACTGACTTCCTCTTGTCTAAATTGCTAGCAAGATGTAAAGTCAGTGGAGAGGTCAGGTCTCCAAGCTCTCGGCCAGGACTCTTTGTATTACCCCCAGCACTCTACTGACCTTCAGGTTTAAGCTTCTTGTCAATACTTCCTTCAAGTAAAGGAAAAGTACCTCCTTCAGCCCTTCAAAAGGAAGGCGACTCTGACATCTGCTACAACACGGATGTACTTTGAAGACATCATGTTAAGTGAAATAAGCCAATCACAAACAGACAAGTACCGCGTGATTCCATTTATAGGAGGTGTTTAAAGTAGAGTCATAGAGACAGAAAGAATAGTGATGGCCAAGGGCTGGAGGGAGAGTGGCATGGGGAGTTTTTGTCTATTGGGTACAGAGTTTTCGTTTTACAAGATGTGAAGAGTGGGGCGCCTGGGTGGCTCAGTTGGTTAAGCGTCCAGTTTCGGCTCAGGTCATGATCTCCTGGTTCGTGACTTTGAGCCCCACTTCGGGCTTTGTGCTGACAGCTCAGAGCCCGGAGCCTGCTTTGGATTCTGTGTCTCCTTCTCTCTCTGCCCCTCCCTCTCTCATTTTCTCTCTCTCTCTCTCTCTCTTAAAAAAAAAAAAATGATGCGAAGCATTCTGGGGATGGATGGCTGTGACGGTCACACATTATGAATATACTGGATACCACTCAGTTGTACACTTAAAAATGGTTAAGAGAGTAAATTTAATGTTATGTGTCTTTCACAGTTTAAGAAACTGGAAAAAGAAAAAAAAATCAGAAGCACCGTTTGGAACAGTTTGCATTGAAAACTGTAAAATGTGCATATCCTTTGACTCTGTTATTCCGCATCTAGGCACATACAACAAAGAAACTACTATGCAGGCATAGTATGTATGCAGGCATACATTTAGCTTCAGTTCTGGTCTTTGAGTGATGAGAGACAGTACAGTAGGAGAGTTAGGCCTGGAGATTTGAGATCTCCGTCTGCCTCGATTTTAATCAGGCTCCTCAAGTCATTTATTCTCTCTGTGCTTAATTTCCCAATTTATAAAATGAGTACATAACAGTACCACATCATTAAAGTTTTAGTAGAGACTACATTTAACAAATATAAAGGATTTAAACCAATATGGAAGAAAGCACCATATAAACACTTAGCAAGAAAGTGAAAAGCCTAAAGATCACATATGAGGAGTTTTTCTATGGAACGTTCATAAAATGGAATACCATATAAATATTAAAAATCTCAAAAGTTTTAGAAGAAATTTCAGTGACATGGAGAGACATCCACAATATTATTAAGTGAAAAGAGATATAAAGCTGGTTAACAAACAAACAAAAAAGGGGGAAACAAAAGACTTCCATAGACATTTCTCCAAAGGAGACATAAAATGACGCACAAGCATATGAAAAAATACTCAACATTATCAATTATCAGGGAAATGCAAATGAGACAACAATGGGGCGTGTGGGTGGCTCAGTGTCTGAACCTTGATTTCAGCTCAGGTCATGATCTCAAGGTTTGTGAGAGTGAGCCTCCTGTCAGGGTCCGCACTTCAGTGCAGAACCTGCTTGGGATTCTCTCTTTCCCTCTCTCCCTGCCCCTCCCCCACTTGCTCTCGCTCTCTCCCTCTCTCAAAACAAATCAATAAACATTAAAAAAACAACAACAGGGGCGCCTGGGTGGCACAGTCGGTCAAGCGTCCGACTTCAGCCAGGTCACGATCTCGCGGTCCGTGAGTTCGAGCCCCGCGTCAGGCTCTGGGCTGATGGCTCGGAGCCTGGAGCCTGTTTCCGATTCTGTGTCTCCCTCTCTCTCTGCCCCTCCCCCATTCATGCTCTGTCTCTCTCTGTCCCAAAAGTAAATAAACGTTGAAAAAAAAAATTAAAAATAAAAAAACAACAACAAAGAGCTATTACCTCACACCTGTAGGATAGCTATTATCAAAAAGAAGTTATAGATGTTAGCAAGCATGTGGAGAAATAGGAATGCTTACCTACTGTAGGAGGAATGTAACACAGGACAGCAGCTATGGCAAACAATATGGAAGTTCCTCAAATATTAAAAATAGAACTACTGTGGGATCCGGCAATCCTACTCATGGGTATATACCCAAAAGAATGGAAATCAAATCTCAAAGAGATATCTGCATTCCATGTTCATTTTAGCATTATTCGCAATAGCCAAGATACAGAAACAACCAAAATGTCCATTAACAGAGGAATGAATAACAAAAATGCGGAGTATACATACCATGGGACATCATTTGGCCTTAAAAAAAAAGAAGGAAATCTGCCATTTTGACAACATGGATGAATGTGAAGAACATTATGCTAAGTGAAATAAGTCAGTCACAGAAGGACAAGTGATTCCAATTAGATGAGGTATCTAAAATAGTCAAATATATAGAAATTGGATAGAATGGGGCTGGGGGAGGTGAAATGGGCAGTTGCTGATCAAGGAGTATGAAGTTTTAGTTAAAGAGATGAATAAGCTCTAGAAATCTGCTGTACAACATTGTGCCTATCGTTAACAATACTGTATTGCACACTTAAAAAATTTGTAGGGCTCACGCTAAGTGTTCCTACCAAAAGAAAAAATAAATACAATATGAAAAGTGATATTTGAAATGTACTCTTTACTACCAAGAAGGAAGATGGACCATGCATGAGCAGGAACTTTCCTGCTTCCATCTGTAACTGTGGAAAGTTCAGAAGTCTCATTAGGACTCAGAGAAGACTTGTAAGACTTCCTGGTAGACTATATCATGACATCTCTGTAGTCCTATGATGAAATAGAAGTGAACATCAACAGATGTGATTTAGCTAATTTGGAAACAGCCACCAAATTTCTTATGGTACACACATTGATTAACGTGAATGTCAGGAGCATTGCCTTGAATCCCTGAGGTGATATTCCTCCTCAGGGTTACCACAGTAGCTGTTCCAGGAATGGAAAGCCTAAAGTGAAGAGCATAGTTCCATTGAAGATAGGCATGTTTTTAAAAATAAAACTATCATGGGGAGCCTGGGTGGCTCAGTCAGTTAAATGTCTGACTCTTAATTTTGGCTGAGTCATGATCTCACAGTCATGGGGTCAAGCCTTGCATCAGACTCTGTGTGGGGCATGGAACCTACTTAGGATTCTCTCTTCCTCTCTCTCTCTCTCTGCACCCTCCCCCCCAAAAATAAATAAATAAACTTAAAAAAAAAACTTTCATCACAACAGATGTCTATAATTTTAATCTTATAAGAAAGGGGTTATAAACACCTTGTGACACCAAATGTTATTCTCTTTTTATATATAAAATTAAGTTGGGGCACCTGGGTGTCTCAGTCACTTAAGCGTCTGACTTCGGCTCAGGTCATGATCTCACGGTTTGTGAGTTTGAGAGTTTGAGCCCCACGTCGGGCTCTGTGCTGACAGCTCAGAGCCTGGAGCCTGTTTCAGATTCTGTGTCTCCTTCTCTCTCTGCCCCTCCCCTGCTCATGCTCTGTCTCTCCCTGTCTCTCAAAAATACATAAATGTTAAAAATTATATATATAATTAATTCTACATATAAGAAGTCAGGGAATTATGTGCTCCAATATACACAGGCTAATTGTTCCTTTGACATTTTTTAAATCATTCTAGATAATGTTGTTTATGATCTCTGGCCATTAAGATAAAATTGAATATTGCCCATTTTGCCATTTCCAGCGTGACTCTTTAAAAGCTGGTAAACCACAATGCCCCAGTGCTAATTACTATCTGAGGTAACACAAATGGTAGAATTGTCAAGACAGGCTCAAGCCCATCAGGGATCTTGTCCAACATCAGACTTTACTCACAATCCCAAGGATACAGGCAATAATTAGGCTCAGACAAAGCCTAGAGAGGTCTTAATTATCAAGGTAGCTTTCCAGCTCTTTCTTCCCATATCAGACCTGCACATGCTACTCCAGAAGAGATGGGATCTCCAAGCAAGGACTTAAAGGTTATTACCTAACACAGTGAAGGGTATTTCAGTTATGAAACATTCTTCATTTTTTACCCCAGAAAGTCTCTTACATGACTTTCTCCAGAGATTTGCGCCTCATCAATTCTCAGTTTATCCACTATTAATAATCTTTTAATCAGGGAAGATCCTGCTAACGACATTTATGAGACAAAGCCTCTTCGTCCAAGTAAATATCATTAGTCTATTTAACTGGGGGTCTGATTGACGAGGACACTAGACCAGGCAGGTCACCAGCCTTCTTTTTCTTTACCTGTTATGTGGGTGGACAGCCCCTAAAGAAAGTGAGTGGATCACAGTTGTTTCAATTTCTCTCCTGTGGTCACGAAGAAAAACACACTGCATGAAATAAGATGGCCAATATCTTTAACCAGATGCATATTTTAGAATCACCTGGAATAATTATTTTACAATCCCCCCCAACAATACCTAACATCCAAAAATTATGACTAGATTATGACTAGATAGGTCTTTGACAGGGCCAGGGTTTTTTGTTGTTGTTTTGTTTGTTTTTTGTTTGTTTGTTTTTGTAATTTAATGTGCTCATCAACAATTGAAAACTACCATAAAATCTAGGGGGTCAATCAGGTCTCACCCATCTTTTGACTCTCAATTAGATTTTAATGTGCTCTCAGTTGACCAGAATCATTATAAATCTTACCCTGGCAGGTACTGTCTTGAAAAAACTATGTGATCATGAAAGCAATCATTTTGTCACCATGTTGTAAGGGCAGCACAAAACTGAGCCTAAGTCTGAAGACAAATATTTGGGCCTTTCTTATATAAAGACACTGCCCACATTATTTAGTGATGAACTTTATTATGTCCCAGGTAGACAGAAAATGAAACTTCAAATATAGTCCAGAGGTGGGGTGCCTGGGTGGCTCAGTTAGTTAAATGTCTGACTTCAGCTCAGGTTATGATCTCGCCATTAGTGAGTTCAAGCCTTGCATCAGGTTCTGTGCTGCCAGCAAAGACCTCACTTTGGACCTTCTGTCCCCCTCTCTTTCTGCCCCGACACAGTTCATTTGCTCTCTGTCTCAAAAATGAATAATATATTTACAGTTCAAATATAGTCCAGAGAGGTTGAGCTCATTGGATTTGAGAATGTGAGAATGTGCTCCAAGGATTATCAAGATGCCTAAAAGTGGTCTTTATGGGACAGCAACAGAGAGATGGGGGAGCCACCTAAGCAGAAAAATCTTCTCAGCTCTTAATTCTGATTCAACGATAAGGCAGCCATGGTTTAATTTTTACAGTGAGTGTTTATCAGTGTTTATTTAAGTAATCTTCAACTACATGCTGTGACTAAAGTACTTGCTATAGACAGGCACTAGTTTAAGCACAAAATATGCTTCCTCTTGTATTAGGGTTCCCCAGAGAACCAGAAATAGAACCCAATAGTGTGTGTGTGTAGGTAGATAGGTAGGTAGGTAGGTAGGTAGATAGATGATTGATAGATAGATAGATAGGTGATAGATAGACTTATTTTAAAGAACTGACTCACATGATCATGGGGGTTGGCAAATTTGACATCTACAGAGTTGGCTGGAAGTTTGGTAATTCCAGGAGGAGTAGTCTTTAAGATAGAATTCCTTCCTCTTTGGGGACCTCAGTTTTTTCCCTTAAGACCTTGAGCTGATCAAATGAGCTTTTCCCACATCGTGGAAGGTGATCTGTTTTACTCAGTCTACTGATGTAAATGTTTTTCATACCTGAATCATGCCTTCACAGCAACATGTAGACTGGTGTTTGACCAATCAACTGGGCACCATGGCCTAGCCAAGTTGACATGTAAAAGTAGCCATCATACCTCCCTTAATCCTTCCAACAACCCCTAGTATCTTTATTTCATGTCGTTATCATTTCTAATTAGAAATAGGGAAACTGATGCACACAAATTACAATAGAAATAGGGAAACTGAGGCACATGAATTACAAATTAGAGGTAGACACAAAGTATCCTGTGAATTCATAGGACTGTAACTTAGGAGTGAGGTCCTGGCAATAAATATATGCTATAAATATATAACAGAAGAGATTGAAGATAATCAGTTTTTGAAATCTTGCTTTATAATAATGCCACGGGAAAAGAGAGAGTTAAATTCTGCATAAATGGGTCGGGAAACACTAACCAAATTCACTGTGGATGCACCAGGTCTGCATACCAATACCCCAGGAGTCACCACATCTGCTACGCTTTGTCTAGCAGGAGAATTAAGACTTCAGTGACAGGAAAATAGGCTAATACACTCAATTTCCCCTGGCTCGTTTTAACCTTATTTGCTAACATATCTGCATTGTCTTTTTATAGAAATACCAGAACAAAGTTACCTGAAAGAAACAAGGGGGGGTGGGGAGAAAGTAATTGTAATTTTTGGGGGGAAAAATACCAGCCACATATTTATAGCATAAGTAAACAACCAAGGTATCAGAATCAGAGGAATAATAATGATTATTAGGATACACTGGGAAACTTTCATGTTCCATACGATGAAACATTCTATGTTGTTTGTATGAATATTTTATGTTCTGTTTCCCTAGATTAAATCACTCAAAGACAATGGGTTTATTCCCATTTCACAGATGAGGATGATGAGGCACAGAGAACTTAAGTCTACCAACTTCAGCCAACTACTAGTGAGTGGGGCAGGATGCTTCTTCATGACATTTAACTGACTCCTGGAGAAGAAACACTATTTGTGGACTAATCTCTTATTATCTCTTGATTAACATTAGAGATGGTGAAATGGAAAAATGTGAAGGGAGAAGATATTAGCTGAGTTCCATCTGGGATATGTGCTCACTAGGTGACTGGATTAATTGCCCCATTGAGTCTCCAAAGTTCTCATTTCTAAAATATATTGGTATTTCTGTGAGATGTTACATATGAAGTGGCATATGGCGTCAATGTGGTGCTAAATACACATTTATTCCTTTCCTATCTTCTTATAAAAGGGACTCTCTGGGAGTGCCTGGGTGGCTCAGTTGGTTAAGCGTCCGACTTGGGCTCAGGTCATGATCTCGTGGTCCATGGGTTCGAGTCTGAGTTGGGCGCTGTGCTGACAGCTCAGGGCCTGGAGACTGCTTTGGATTCGGTGTTTCCTTTTCTCTCTGCCCCTCTCCCACTTGCACTCTGTCTATTTCAAAAATAAACAAACAATAAAAAAACATTTAAAAAGGGACTCTAATCTGAGATCCCTGGATATACTTTGTTTATACCATGAAACTGTATGTAAAAAATGCATGCATGTGTATGTTTTCATTTATCTGATCAAAAGGACCATTTCCAGCAAAAGAATCTTTATGTTCATAAGATTACAAAGGAAAAAAGAAAGAAAAGAAATACTATCCTGCAGCATTATATTAAAATCAAGGCATGTGATGAAGTACTCTGAGATGTTTTAAAGGGCCAGAAAAACTCTTGAAATATTTTAATTTACCTTCATGGGAAATAATTTTAGATGCAAAATTCATATTAAATAGACAATGACAATGGAGGCTAAACTATGGTTATTGATTTGGTATTTTTTTTTTGTAAGTTTGTGGGTATGTGTGTCTGTGGGAGAGCAAGAGAGAGGAAAAGAGAGAGAGAAAAACCAATCAGGAATATTTTTCAAGTTTTTTGACCAAAGGAGTAGTATTCAATTTTAGACCTAATTGGTAGAGTCTTGTATTGTTCAGGGAGTTTTATGTTCTGCGTTTGATTCTGTACACGCATGAAGAAATATATGCAATTGTCATTTCTATTATAAATCAGAAGTAATAAAAATGGTCCTGTTTTATGGGAAATGAGTGCAGTGTGTGCTGTTTCTTTATGGCCTTTATATTTCTAGCTGGCCAAAAGTACCCTTTATTTCATGCTATACAGCTGTCAGCCTAGGAAGAACCGACGGGAAGAATGACAGAATAAATGTGCATTGCATCTGGCATTTGTGTCCTTTGGCTAGAAAAGGTGAAGCTGGGTTAAGATCTCATCTCCTTTTGCGATGAAGGGATCAGAATGAGGTCTTTTTACAACAACAATACCCTAGACATCCACCTCAGAGAAGAGCCCATTCTTCCCGGGAGACTCTACCTTGAGAGAATGCACAAAGCATTGAAAAAAACTACATGTGGGAAATGAGTCAGGTAAAAAGAAGTTGGAAATAAATCAGGTAAAACATTGTCCAAATTGAGAAAAATTCCAGGAGGGACAGAAGAGCCAAAGTTGGAGACCTTCTCTGCCCATGCCTATCTTCTAATTCAAAGCGTCATTGGATAGTAACTTTGAAGGTCAAAAAGGCTTGAGAGTTCATCTAGTCCAGTGCTTACAAACCTAGGCTGCAAACATTGTTTTACAAAATGCTTTTAAACTGTCTATATCTAAAAAAAACTATTCTATGTGCATATGCGCAGCATAAGTTATTCAGTAGTGTGTTGTGTGACACACAATAAAAAGCTGTTTCTTTAAAACAAGAAAGTATGATCCATCATGGACACACACACACACACACACACTCACACACAAGCAGGCAACAGAAATGCCCTATAAGAACAACCATTCAATGTAATAGACAAAGATTTCAAAATAGCCATTATACATATATTAAGAATGAAAGAAAACCATGGTTAAAGAAGGAAAGTGTGATGATACTGTTGAATCAAATAAAAAATATAAATAAAAATAAATTATTAAAATGATATAAATGAAAATCCTGGAGTTGAACTATATCATAACTGAAATCAAAAATTGACTACAGGGGCCCAACAGTAGATTTGAACAACAAAGGAAGAATTAACAACTTTAATATAGATTGACAAAGATTGTATAATCCAAAGGCAGAGAGGAAAAAGAATGAAGAAAAATGAATAGAGCCTCAGAGAAATGTCAGATACCATTACTGTGCCAACACATGCATAATGAAAGTGACAGGAAAAGATGAAAGGGAAAAATATTTAAAGAACTAATGACTGAAAACTTTCTGAATGTATTGGAAATGTATTAATTTAAACACCCAGGACACTCAACAGACTATATTAGGCAAAACACAATGGGATCCACAAAGATACCTGTCATGGGAAAAATGCTAAAGAGAAGGGAAAATCTGGAAAGCAAGAAAAAATGGACTCATCATTTTAGAAGGTTCTGGAGTAACATATACAAAGTGCCCAAAGCGGGCGGGGTGTGGGGGGGGAGCAACTGCCAACAGAGTCCTACATCCAGCAACGTTATCTTTCATCCAAAAGACTTTCTGAAACAAAGAGACTTTCTCCAATAAAAATTGAGATGTAATCTCACTTGCCTATTTTTGTTTTTGTTGTCTGTGCTTCTGGGATCATATTGAAAAAAAAATCAATGACTAAAGGGATGTTAAAAGGCTGCTTCTATATTTTTTTTCTAATAATTTTACACTTCTAGGTTTTATATTAATCCAATTTTTAACAAAGTCGTTTCCTGTTTTTTTTAAGTTTATTCATTTATTTTGAGGGGAGAGAGGCAGAGAGAAAGGGAGGGAGAGAGAGTCTCAAGCATCATCCTCACTGTCAACACAGAGCCCCATGTGAGGCTCTAACTCACAAACTGTGGGATCATGACTTGAGCTGAAATCAAGAGAAGGCCACCTAACTGAATGAGCCATCCAGGCGCCCCCCTTTTAATTCATTTTGAGTTGAGTTCTGTATATGGTGTAGGTATGAGATAAGCGTTAATTTCATTCTTCTGTATGTGGATATCTAGTTTTTCCAACAGCATTTAATGAAGAGATTACCCTTTCCCATTGTATATTTTTGGTACCCTTTTGAAGATTAGTTGACGATATATGTGTGGACTTATTTCTGGACCCTCTATTCTGTTCTGTCAGAACTGCTTTATGCCAGGACTGCTTTAATTTAAATTACAGCTTTGTGATATATTTTTGAAACCAGGAAATGTGACGTCTCCATCTTTTTTCTTGTTCAAGATTGCTTTGGCTCTATTGGGGTCTTTCCATATTAATTAAAATTTTTTTATAGCTTTTTATTCCTGGTTTAAGTTTCTTTCTTTTTAATTGGGGTATAGTTGACATTCAGAACAACAATGAAGTATCACCAGTTAGAATGGCTATTATCAAAAAGACAAAAGATAACAAATGTGAAGGATGTAGAGAAATGGGAACCCTTGTTCACTGTTGATAGGAATGTAAATTTGTACAGCCAATATGGAAAACAGTATGGAGGTTTCTCAAAAAATTAAATATAGAACTACTTTAGGATTCAGCAAGCCCAGTTCTGGGTATATATCCAAAGGAAATGAAATCTGGATCTTGAAAAGTATTTGTACTCTTGTTCCCACTGTAGCAACTATTCACAAAAGCCAAGATGTGGAAACAATCTAAGTGTCCATAGACAGATGAATGGATAAAGAAATGTGGCACCTGTATGATGGAATATTTTTCAGTCTTAAACTAGAAGAAAACCCTGCCATTTTAACCACATAGATGAGCCTGGAGGACAGAATGCCAAGCAGAATAAGCTAGACACAGAAAGTTACATCCTGTAGGATCTCACCTATATATGAAACCTACAAAAGTTGAACTCTTAAAGGCAGAGAGTAGGCAGGTGGTTGCCAGGGCCTGAGGAGTGAGAGAAATGGAAAGATGCTGGTCAAAGGATACAAAATTTCAGTTACACATGGCCAATAAATTCCAGGGATCTAATAGATGGCAGGGTGACTATTGTTGATAATGCTGTATTGTATACATGAAATTTGCCGAAAGAGTAGATGTTAAGCGTTCTTATCACACACACAAAGAAATGATAAGCATGTGAGGGGATGGATATGTTCATTAGCTTGTTTGTGGTAATGATTTCACAACATGTATATATCTAGGAGACATCACACTGCACATTTTAAACATATACAATATTTATTTGTCAATTATCCCTCAATAAAGCTGGAAAAAATTGAGATAATTTGTTTCTAGGAGACCCACTTTACAAGAAATACTAAGACTAGTAAAAGTAATTATGTCATTATAAATGACAATGGAAGTGCATTTTTTTCATTTCTTCTAAACTGATTTAAAAAGCAATTCTAGAAAATAATCCATACAATGTATTGTTGGCCCTATGACATGCATAAATATAATATATGTATATAAATTTGTCACTAAGAACACAAAAGAGATGAGAAGAATTAAAGTTGTATTAGGTTAAGGAAATGACTCCAGATTTTGCCAAATCCATGGGAACAAATGAAGAAAACCAAAAATAATAAATAAAGAAGTTAATATATTGAATCTGTAAACAAATACTTGTTCTTCTTTATTCCTTCAAACTTTTTCAAAAACATAAAATTATATAAAGTAATAAATATAACAAATATTGTGATTTGTGATATATGTATAAAGTTAATATAAATAATAATAATAAAGTAAAACTAGGGAAAGGAATAGAGCTATAGAAGAGTAACATGCCTATATATAACTTGGAATACCACTACAAACCAACTTGACCTATTGGTATCTGTAGAACATTTCACTCAATAACAGCAGACTATACGTTCTTATCTCTTTCATATTTCCCATCTCTGTCTTTATCAAAGGATGCAGGAAGTTTATGCCAGTCCCTTGTTTCATTCAGTGATCCTAGATTCAGTTCCCCCACATAGTTGGTGAAGCATCAGTATTCCTCACTCCAGAGCACTGAACTTCTAGCTACCTATGACTGCCATTGGATCCAAGTTCCAGGTGTCTTCTGACATGAGCCCCATCTACTGGAGATTTTCCAGATATATGCGTCTTATCTCTGATAAGGGGTATGCTTTTTATTTGCGGATAATTTGCTCTGTTTTTACAGTGATTAGACAGTAAGTTAGAGTTCAAATCTAAATTTTGAAAACTTATACTGCCAACTTTTCCAGAACTGTCCTCCATAAGTTAATGCCCCTAAACCCACAGATTAACTCTTAGCAGATAATAGTTTACCAGTCTTTTATTTTCCTCATAAAATTCCAAGTTGAAATAAACATTACATTTTTTTTTTAAGTTTCACACATCAAATATATTCAACTAAGTTTCTATCCTGCTCTGATTCTATATTGAAATGGGCCATAGAAATAATACTAGTTCAGTATGGAAAACCTAGCTACAATTTGGTTGAGTAATGTAATACAAATATTTTGTAGCAGACAGCTTGCCTTCCCAGGTTTGGGATGAGTATATACTCACCTCACTTAGGTTCAATCGATCAGATGCAAGTGACCCAGACTGAATCAGAACTTATTGATGCAAAGGTGTAGACATTGCAGAGTACCCTTGGGGTAGTGCCAATAATATGGAGTTTCTAGGGCAGTAGGGACAATGGTGCCAGCAGTGGTGAGGTCCCAGCATCTGGTCTAAGTGGTGCTGTTGGTGCAAAGTGAAGCAGTCATCGAAATGGTGTCATAGCCCTGCTTGTGTGGCATCAGCACGAGTGACGTGCCTAATCGCCTGCCCTCTGAGGCAGGCTTTCAAGCCCTCCTGGTGACCCTGTGTATGATCCAGCATCTTACATCCTTTCCATAAATTCATTGCCTAATTTAGCCAGACTAACATCCTGACTGATAACGATAGCCACCATTTCTATTTTTATAGAACTGCAATTGTCTGAATGTTTGTGTCTCCCACATTCATATGTTGAAATCCTAACTCCCAAGATGATGGTATTAAGAGAAGGGGCCTTCAGGAGGTGATTGGGCTCTACCCTCAGAATGGGATTAGTGACCTTATGAAAGAGAGTTCAGAGAGCTCCCTCACCCATTCTGCTATGCACGTGGGAAGAGGACAGCTATGAGCCGGGAAGTGGAACTCACCAGACACTGAATCAGCAGGTGCCTTGATATTGGACTTCCAGCCTCCAGCACTGTGAAAAATAACTGTGTATTGTTAATGAATCACCCCGTTTATGGTATTTTTGTTATAGCAGTCTGAATGGACTAAGATAAGCACCTTGACAAAGAAGCTCCAACTATTAGAAAGACTGTAGATGTTCTGTGGTTTATATTAATGTCCTACCATGCCCACTGAAGATATTGCTCTTCATGGAGTTCAATAAATACAATGAGCACTGTGATAATAAATTGAAGGATGTATCAATTTGAAAGATATATAAATAGTTAGGATTGGGTTTTTATTCACAACATCAAGTTGTTTGAGGAAAGGAACGATTTTTCATTTCTTAGCTGTTAGGTTTCCTTACCCTGTCTTCACCATAACTACTTTGCTCATCCTTTTCATTCCTTTCTCAAAGCATCCACTTGGTATCACTGAGGTATTCACTGAGGGTCACTCTGTCACTTCTTTCCTTGGTTTCTAAGTACGTTTCATCAATTTCTCCTTTGCTGTGTCTCTAATCTAACCTGCACACTGATCGTGGCGCCATGATCTATTATGTGAATTTATGCGTCTGTCTCCATTAGAATGTGAGGTCCCTGAGGACTGGGAGCGTACCTTATTTGAATTCACAAAGTTAACATAACTTAGTGTTATGCTTAGACTTGTTTAAATATATGTAAATGTATCCAAAATAGAAATTGTTATATATACCAAAGTACTAGAAAAATGCTGATGGCAGAAATCTGGCCATTCTGTGAATAGACTTCTCTGGAAGGGAAGTTATTAATCGGTTAAGTATTTGGAATTTAAATTTATTTTTAACCCTCTGGAAACACCAAGACAGCCAGTGAGGCCTCCAGACTACTCAGCAAAGCCCATGGTGCTTCTGTGAATCCCATGATGATGGAAATGCCTTGGTAGCTGTCTTAACCTCCACAAAGACAGTGAGCATGTAGGCAACATCTTACATGAGAAACTTCTCTTGACCATTCACAAGTGCTTCTGCTGTGTTTCTGTAAAACCCTATGATCACTGTAACACTAATAAATTGGCCGACAAGTATTTATTGAATGGAACAGAACAGTTTCTGAGACTGGCTCTTTTACATAATTTGTCCATAAGGCCGTAAAGAGATACTCTTAGTATATGGGTGTGTGTAGGTGTGTGCATACACAGGGATGTATAGACACAGGGATGACACCACAAATAAATATTTGAGGCCATGAACTGTACCCCCTGTTATCTGTTTTCTTCGTTATATCATACTAGTCACATTTCATCTCACATTGGTCATTGCAACTTGACAATAACTTGATAGAATTATTTATAATCTCACAAGGAAACAATTTTGATACACAAAGCTGATTTCGATGCTTAAATTTTGATGCACTTGACAGAAAGGCAGTCCCATTACACTGAAGCCATACTTCAAAGGTATATGCTGCATCAGCCTGTCAGATGCAATTAGAAACTTTAGAAAGAACAACTGGAATAATTTTCAAGACAAAGCCGGGTAAACTCAAATTAGTCACACCAACTTTTTATGGGTTCATAGTGCCCATCTGTGAAAAATTATGGCCCATTAGAAGTGAAAATGGGTAAGTTACAGAGTAAAGGAGTGCTAATCAAATATTCTAAAAATGAAAGCAAAATCTCTGAGCATTAATTTATTTACAGCATGAATAATTTAATATCCACCTCAGATTTAATTACAAGCCATGGTCAATTAACTAATTTAGTAACAATGTGTAAATAATGGATAATTTCTATGCACTAGATGAAACTCAAAGAATTGCTGTAATATCGAAAGGATTGTAAATAATGGGATTGTCTTCCCAAAAGTTTTGACAACGAAACAGAATATGAGTATTTAGAACAGATTTTTTTTTAACTTTACAACTGGTTTTGAATATGAATATTATCCATGTAATTTACACATTCTGGAAAAAGTTAGAAAGATATCAATGAATCCATTGTCTAAATTACATTGTTGTGGTAACGACCTAGAAACATAATGGAAGCCAATATTTGACTTACAAGATGAAAAGCACTGTTCTGAGAGCTTTTCACTTACAAATTCATTAAATTCCTACAACAACACCTTAAGGTAGATACTCTTCTAACCTTTGGTTTGCAATTCAGAAACCAAGGCACTGAGAGTACACAAACATGCCCAGTTTCACAGAACCAACAGCAGAACTGGGGTCAACTAAAAAATTCTGACTCTAGGGGCGCCTGGGTGGCGCAGTCGGTTAAGCGTCCGACTTCAGCCAGGTCACGATCTTGCGGTCCGTGAGTTTGAGCCCCGCTTCAGGTTCTGGGCTGATGGCTGGGAGCCTGGAGCCTGTTTCCGATTCTGTGTCTCCCTCTCTCTCTGCCCCTCCCCCATTCATGCTCTGTCTCTCTCTGTCCCAAAAATAAATAAAAACGCTGAAAAAAAAATTTTTTTTAAATAAAAAAAAAATTCTGACTCTAGATCTGTCCTTAAAGGTAATGGATGTTACGCGGAGCAAACATCCCTACTAAAAGCAGAAATAATAACAAAGAAATGATAATACTCTGATCAACATCGAGATACGTAAGGTAGGCAGTTACCATAACGGGTAATTATCACTCTAATGGAAAACTCATCTGTCAATTTGGAAGCTTCATTATTTCCCAAGTGGAACACAGGGCTCCTGGGGAAGATCTCTGCTTAGCTGAGTATGAATCTCTGACCTCTAAGTAACTCAAGTGCTAATTTCCTTGCTTCTCTATGCCCAGCAGGAATTAGCAATGTGGCAATTGGAGCGAGTAATGTTTTAGAAACTTACTAAGGTCTAAGTGTGAATCCTGCCTTTGTCACTTGCTAACTTTCAGATTTAGGTAGACCTTGTTTGGTGTTCAGTATTATTTAGTTTTCTTTTCACACAGTGCAAATATTTGGAGAAGATAAACCCTGAATACTCTTGCTTTGCTCTTTAAATCTTGCAATTATGAGAGAGTTAAAAAATGCAATTATTTGCCATAATAAGACTGGGAGTTGTAGTTGACTTTTTAACACTGTTTTGATTTCCAATATGGTTTTCGTTACATAGTTCATAGAATAATGTAAAATGAGCAAAAAGAAGTTTCTTATTTGTTGAGTTAGTTTTTATCCTTTTAAAATGAATACTTAATCTCATTCAGAAAAAAAATCAATGAGTTTCTACTGAAAAAATAAAATGCTTATTAAATGCTCATTTGAATCAAAGCTTTGAAACAGAATTTAGTTAACTTGCTAGTTAATTCTTTTTATTCTTATTTTTTCATCATTGCTATTCTGCAGGGCATTTTATAACCAAGAACTCAGTATTTTGTGGAATATTTTTGTCCTTCATAAGTAAATATATATTTTATGCTCTCACTATAACCATAGCTAAGAGAATTTGCCTAGTCATTCCCTCTAATAACTTGTGTCTGAATAAGCTAATCCTTAAATGTGTCTCTGTGGCATCACTGAACCCCAAGGGAATTCTGATCAGGATGCTTCTGACTCCTGCTAAGAATACCTGTTTCCTCCTTAAAATTACAAGGCCTCCAAAGAAATGTCCTACATGGTAGATTGAATTTCTCCATCAATGTGTAGATATTTAATTGATGTTTTTGCTGGGACAGTAAGCAGAAAATTTAGCCATAAAAGCATTCTACCTTGGGCAAGACCATGGATAAAGACTCTTGTTCAAGTAAATTCAATTAAAAATTCACACACACACACACACACACACACACACACTATAGATACAGAGTAACTACACAGAGAAAATTAAAATTACAGTATTTGTTCTTGCTTATAGAAAATATGTTTTGGGCTCTAACACCTTCCCAAAGGTATATGACTAATACCCAGGTCAATTGTTACATACACCAAGAAATATAATTAGATTCTGGCACATGCTATTAAGGTGTTTCACACCAACAGAGATTAGAAAAGGTATAATGAAGTTTAGAATAGAACTTCGTTTTGGAATAGTAACTATTGAGTGTAAATCTCACACTGACATATAAAAAATGTTTAAACTTGGCATGGTATCCAACCTATACAAATCTCAACTTCATGAGTTGAGTATAAAATGAGCATAGTAATATCTAACAGTTTGTTGTAAAAATAAATAAGATGCTTAGACATTAGCAGAGTGGCCTTTCACACAATAAATATTTGGTATTAGATAATCAATCTTGGAAGGAAGAAGAATAATAAAACTTCTTTAGAGGTTAGAGCATTTTAACAAATTGGGCCAGGATGTGCATGCAATAGTATTAATAGGGTGTTTCAAGAGAAAGGAACAATATTGACAAGGGCTAGAAGGAAGGTTTATGCTAAATTTATCCTATTGAGGAAGAGTTCAATCAGGCTAGATAGCAGACTGCCTGAATACACACAGAAAGAAGTTAGGGTACATTGTTCCATCAGTTACCAAAATTTTTATTAAAACCTTCCTATTTTGCATTAAGAGTTTATGACTCTATGGCAGGTAGATACTCGAATAGGTAATCAAGTGAAGACAGAAGAATAGGAAGACAAGAGCCAAAAAAGGTAGAATCAGTCCCATGAGGTTAACAAGCAAGAATATCCCATAGGCCAATATCCTTAGCAAACATTAACATTGCCACAAACCATTAAGATTCTGGATTAGCTTTCAACAATGGAATACCGTGTAACTAAACACCCAAGTTAGAAAAGGATGATGGGGGACAGCCCTATTAATTTTTGTTCCTTCATGAAATTCACTTATTTCTTGGAGGAGTCATGCTGATAACAGCAACTTTCATCAAAACAGCTGCAAGAGTGTGTGAGACAAACATTTATAAATAAATCATGATATAGAATCTCTACATTTCCAACAACTGATATGCATGGAAAAAGAAATGTTTCTGAGTGAGAAATCTACATATTTTCACCATGCTTTTCTTTCTTCTTCCTGTAGAATTGGAAGAATAAAAATTGGCAGAAGATTCCTTTAGTCTGGCATACATTTCATTAGAAATTCTAACAGGCTTATACATGATTTACTGGAAATGTTGAAAGTCAACGTGCAAAAGATTTTGACTTGGGTTAATATGATCTTTGTTGTCTCAACACGGGTTTTCAAAAAATTCCATCCATATCTGTCATGAGGATATGAACTTAACTCTTTGAAATGATTATTTATATGGATTTAGATGTCCTTTATTGATGCCAAAACATCTCTAAAAATAAATCCCACCAAAAACCAACCACCGAATTGAATCCTCCCTTTTTCTCTTGTTTGCTTTCCATAAAGTAATAAACATTTCTCCAGATATGTCTACTGAAGAATTTTATCACATGTACATCTTTTTCACTGAACATAGTCATTCAGTCTCCTTACCCAGAGAAGTTTCTAAGAAGTCCCATCTCACCAATCAGAATTTCCAACTTCACTTCATAAAAAGATCTTCCTTTGAAGCAGCTTGATATTTGTGTCCAAAATGGGGTTACATTTAGAATTTTGACACAGCCATTGCTTCACTTTCTGATAAAAACATGTGTGGATCATCCTGTCATTGAATTTTTGTCTTTAGAAGATCTGTTTGATAAATATCATAATCCAATCAAATCATTTCATTAGGCTATTAAAGAATTTGGAAAATCTAGAAATAATCTAGTTTTATTGTGAAGTTGATGTGAAAGTGCATATTAGAAAAAAAATAAAATAAAAGTGCATATTAAAAACAGAACACTGGGGCGCCTGGGTGGCGCAGTCGGTTAAGCGTCCGACTTCAGCTCAGGTCACGATCTCGCGATCCGTGAGTTCGAGCCCCGCGTGGGGCTCTGGGCTGATGGCTCAGAGCCTGGAGCCTGCTTCCGATTCTGTGTCTCCCTCTCTCTCTGCCCCTCCCCCGCTCATGCTCTGTCTCTCTCTGTCTCAAAAATAAATAAACGTTAAATAAAAATTAAAAAAAAAACAACAAAAAAAACCAGAACACTGTATAGCAACTATTTGGTTATAGTAATGAATTTTTAAGACACAACCATTTTTAAGACGCTTACATACTAAAAGAGAAGATATGCCAATAATTTACAATAGCATTGTTTGTAGGGGTGAAAAAGTGAACAGTAGAGTCCTATTAAAACTTTTGTGTTTGACTTGCTAAAGCCAGAACACTTCAAAAACAGTCACTCTATTTACTATACATGTCTACTGAATTAATCCTTTGGTTGATTATAAAAACTAGAAATATTTTTAGAATATATGCCCTCTTAGTTGAAATTTCACATGGTTTCGACAGATTTATAAATTACAAATAAAAGATGATGTGTATATGCTTCACTTACTGCCACTGTGATACTTTAAACTGTATCTTTTTTTTTAACGTTTTTTTTAAATTTATTTATTTTTGAGACAGAGAGAGACAGAGCATGAACGGGGGAGGGGCAGAGAGAGAGGGAGACACAGAATCAGAAGCAGGCTCCAGGCTCTGAGCCATCAGCCCAGAGCCCGACGCGGGGCTCGAACTCACGGACGCAAGATCATGACCTGAGCTGAAGTCGGATGCTCAACGGACTGAGCCACCCAGGCGCCCCTAAACTGTATCTTTATGTATAAGTGTATGTGTATGTGTGTGTGTAGTTTACCTCTTCCTAATTTTGAATTTTAGATGCCATGTAGAAATATAATGAATACGAAATAAATATTTAAAGATATTGAAGTAAAGGAGAAAGGTTAGTGGAAAAAACCAAAATGAAACTAAATGTAAAGATGATGTAAATCAATGGATGTCATAAAAATCTTATACAGTACAAAGGTGGGTCATAAATGACTTTAAATTCCCTAATAGCCACATCATGTGATCTTTTAAAAGAACATCAATGTCTAAAAGGAGGACAAGACAGAATAAAAGAAACAACAATTTCAGTTGTTCAGAAAAAGCCTAAATGCACTTTCATAATGCACATAAAATTATTCGATATAAAAGCCAAATGATAAATAATTACAAAATCCATTGATATGAATATACCAATGTAAGCATTTCCTTACTTGTGACTTATGTCATAAATTAAAATATTTATTCATACACTCAACGATCTATTCAAGAAATCTTCAATGAACACCTACCATGGTGCCAGGTGCTTTTCTAAGCACTAAAGATACCACTACTGCTCCCATAGCATTTCCATGCCAGTGGGGGGGGGGGGAAACAGACAATAAACAATCATATCACTGTATATTACTTTTTGTATTTCTAAGATCTGCTTGATAAATATCATAACTCAATGAAATAATTTCATCATTAGGCTATATATTAGAGAGTAAGAGAACCATAGCAGAATAAATCAGATTAAGTGGAAACAGAAAAACACTGTGGTACTGGATTGCTTGGGATGATCTCACTGATAAGAGAACATTTCAACCAACAGGACAATTGAAACATGCATCACATGAGACAAAGAGGCGTAGTTGGGGTAAGCTCTTTGGGTCAGAGTTAAAAGTAAACGCAAAGCAACCAGAATACAGTGTGAATCTTGGAGATGCTACGAGGAACCCGGTGTGGTGGAGGGACGGGCACAAGAGGAAAACTGGCAGGAGAAACTGTCAAGCCATTGAATTATGTGGATTCTGAAGGCCACGTAAAAAATGTGAAGTTTTACTCTGCCTGAGATGTCATGCCCTTGGGAGTTCTGGCTAGAGTAGTGAATGAGGTGACTTAATCCATCTTTAAAAGAATTGGTTCAATGATTTTGTGACAGAGAAATGCAGTTAAAGAAGGAGAGAGGTTCAGTGGGGGTTACAGCACTGAACCAGAGAATAGGTGATGAGCTCAGGTGACAGAGAAAGGTTGTTCAAATTCAGAATCTTTTTTTATTTTTTATTTTTTAAAGTTTACTTCCAAATTAGTCAGCATAGAGTGAAACAATGATTTCAGGAGTAGATTCCTTAGTGCCCCTGACCCATTTAGCCCATCTGCCCTCCCACAACCCCTCCAGCAACGCTCAGTTTGCTCTCCATATTTAAAAGTCTCTTCTGAAAAAATAAAAATAAAAAAAAAAGTCTCTTCTGTTTTGTCCCCCTCCCTGTTTTTATATTATTTTTGTTTCCCTTCCCTTATGTTCATCTGTTTTGTCTCTTAAAGTTCTCATATGAGTGAAGTCATATGATATTTATCTTTCTCTGGCTAATTTCATTTAGCATAATACCCTCCAGTTCCATCCACATCGTTGCAAATGGCACGATTTCATTCTTTTTGATTGCTGAGTAATACTCCATTGTACATATATATATATATATATATATATCATATATATATATATATATATACAATATGGAGATATACAATACTCCATTGTACATATATATATATATATATATATGGAGATATACAATACTCCATTGTACATATATATATATCATATCGTCTTTATATATATATATATATATATATATATATATATATCATATCGTCTTTATCCATTCATCCATCGATGGACATTTGGGCTCTTTCCATACTTGGCTATTGTTGATCATGCTGCTATAAACATGGGGGTGCATGTGTCCCTTTGAAACAGCACACCTATATCCCTTGGATAAATGCCTGGTAGTGCAATTGCTGGGTCGTAGGGTAGTTCTAGTTTTAGTTTTTTGAGGAACCTCCATCCTGTTTTCCAGAGTGGCTGCACCAGCTTCCGTTCCCAAAATTCAGGATCTATTTTGAAGTTAGAGACAAGATTACTCAAGGACTGAGTGTCAAGTGTGAGAGAAAGGGAGGAGTCAAGAATGTCTCCAAGGTTTCTGAACAGAAAGATGGGCACTGTGACTAACTTCAGTTGCACACTGGGAATTAGAGAAGCTAGTGTCAGGGTCACGGTGCACTTTGGGGCATAGTGAGTTAATGTCAATCAGGCAGTGTTCTTCAGAGACTAGATTTCAGGTAAAATTTGGTCTTGGAGGTAACAATTTGAGCATCATCAGAATATAGTGGAAATCTAAATGGACTGGATGAATGTGTGAAGAAACAGATAAGCATATGAAGGTAACTAAAAGTAGGAGAATGTTGTCCAAAAGCCAAGGGAAACAAAATCTCAAGGAGGAATAATTCAGCATTGCTAATAGTTTTAAAAAAACCTGATAAGTTGTAACCATATTTTGTCATCTGGAGACAACTCACGACATTCAAAAAGGGGTCTCAATTGGAATTGTGGTGATAAAAACCTTAATTGGTGTGTGGGTCTAGGGAAGAATGAGAATATTGACCCTTTCAATGTAATTAATCCAATCAGCTCTTGTTTCATTGACTAAGCAATTCAAAACGTCTTGCCATATCTATATTAACCATTGTGTTGCATTGACCTCCATGCTTCACAATTTTAAGTGCTTTTTGTATTTTTTTAACATTTATTTTATTCTGATTTCTTTGAAAGAGAACACTAATCACAAAGATGCCAAGATTATCCTTGTTTTTAAACTGAACATGCTGGGTCAGCTTGTCACGACTTTCCACTATTTGTTAAGGTAGTACTTTCAGATCGTATTAATCTTTGATTTCTTTTCCTTTTTAATTTTTTAATGTTAATTTATTTTTGAGAGACAGAGTATGAGCAGGGGGAGGGGCAGAGAGAGATGGAGACACAGAATCTAAAACAGGCTCCAGGCTCTGAGCTGTCAGCACAGAACCTGATGCGGGGCTTGAACTCACAAACTGTGAGATCAAGACCTGGGCCAAAGTCGGATGCCTAACTGACTGAGCCACCCAGGCATCCCCTTGATTTCTTTTTCTATGCAAGTATATTATTTGTGTACTAAACAAGTGGAGGAATTGAGTCATCACCTCTGCCACTCCCAATTTACTGGCTTCTATTGTATTCCAAAAATGTGTGTGTGTGTGTGTGTGTGTGTGTGTGTATGGAAATCTTTCTGGAATCACATAAAAATACAGCGTAAAATAATAAAAACTTCAAGCCTATATGAATAATAGCAAAAATCACTAAATAGGAAGACTCATAATACATATTAACATCTATAATTTGAATCTCTTATACAGTAGATTTTATATAGCTGCTTTTTACCTCATTTTAAAAATGAGCATTCCATGTTTCTGGTTCCACATGTTAGGAAGGCCACCCAAAAGACAATTCTTATAGGATCAATAAGAGAGGTGAGGACATGGGGCTGACAAGTCATGTTGCCCCAAATTAGAGAGAGAGAGAGACAGAGACCTGCACATACAGGGAGTCATGGCTGACACGAGCAGAGACACATAAGCAGAAACTTCACTGGGAGCCAGTGTTGGGGTAGGAAAACCCAAGCTGTAATTGATGAGTTGCTGGAGGCTCAGTGTGGACAATTCTGAGACTTCAAATCTCCAGGGAGACCCGGTCACAGGGAGTGCTCACAGTTTTGTGGAGAATTACCTTCCGGAGCTCAACCGCTTTACCATAGTAAATACTGGAGTAAAATCCACTCACGCTTCCACAAGGGGAGGGGGAAAGGAACCATTTTGAAATATCCACAGTATTCTCTTCTTAACAAGGCCTGCTCTCAGGAGAAACTGTTAACCAGGCCCTAAGCTACTGGATAGGTTATCAGAGCCTTACTGGCCAGCTCTAGCCCACTTAGCCTTCCTATCCCAACTAAGGGGGTGGAGTGGAGGGTACTGACCAATATGTAGTTCACGGTCCAGAGGCATAGACTCTCTAGAAGATGAAGACTCAATCATAGGACTATAGAAATCTTCCCCTCCCCCTAAAAGTCACCATCACATTCGTAAAGGTCAATTTATACCACTTCCTTTTGAGCAGTACATCATGTCTGGCTACCCTCCCCCACCCAATAAAGAATATATATTTTCTCCTTACTAAAACTAGCTCAATATTCCCTTAATTGTTGTGAGAGATTTTCTTTTTCTTTTTCTTTTTTCACAAGTTAACTCTTGGGGAAATTTGAGATTTTACTTGATATAAAGTATGTGCTAGATTAAACTATTCATATGTTTGCTAAACAGGTAATTCCCTTTCTCAACTGATTTAATATTAAACGAGCTCCACAGTAAGGAATAGTTGATACGGAATTGTAATCTGAGTTCTCAGGAATCGCATTTGTCATAATTCATGTGTTTTCTCTACGTGTTCGCACACAACCAGATGTTATTCACCTTTTAAAAATCACACTTTTTTGTTTTCTCACGAGATGGACATTTTCCCACAAAGAGCCAACATTTAGAACACTTCCCAGTTGATGAAAAGACAGCAACAAAGCACTTTTCAAATGAGACTGGATTTCTAAATGATCAGCTGCCTCCCAAAGCTTTGTTCAAATTCATATCTCAGAATAATTGCAAATTACTACATGGCATGAACTGTCGGCATATAGGAGAGAGATCATTAGGGCATGAATTAAGACTGTGGCTCAAGAAAAGGAGAGGAGGAGCTGGACTCAAAAGATACTAGATTATTCTGAATCCTTCTCCCTCTAGAGATCTGCATATTAAATCCCTGTGTTCTTATTCTGTGCCTTCAACAGGCCTGACAATTCTAGCATATCCACCCTGTGTGTTTATATGGCGCCACTCATATCAAGTAAGCTTCTTCTGCCATATTTCTATGTTTTAAAATGTATGGGCTTTATTTTTCTATTTCCCTTCTCACAGGGGAAAAGATTCATGAGAGATTGTTTTCAGGGCTAACGCTCTCCATTCACCGCCAGCAATGCTGGTTACACTTCTCATAGATGTTGAGGAATTTAGACATTCGTTTGGGAAGCATTGAAACCTTCAGAATTGCTATCCAACATTAAAGTGTGACCCTAAATCTAAATTTTTGTAATTTGTCTCCAAAAATGCCTGTCTAAATTTTTCAAGGCATCTTTATGATTTGTGATTGTTTTTGACAGTAGAAAATATTTAGTATATATTTTTTATTGATATACATATTATTTTTTAATATTATAAAAGCAACTGTTTTTCATAGCAAAATATTACAAAATGCTGAAAATATATAACTATAAAAATGGCATCTTAAATAAAACCACTGAAATCACCATGAATTGAATATTTCCAATTTTAAAAATACTTACGTGGTTTCTTATTTTTAACTATTATAAATATAATATTGACCATAAAACATTTATTCAAATCGATGTCCCTATCCTTAATTACTTTCTTATTTTTAATTTCACAAAATGGAATCACTAGTTCAAAGGCATACCCATATTATAGCTCTTGGCACATATTTCCAAATTGTTAACCCCAGAGATAGTGAGTTTCCAACTTCCTAGATCATTACCCAAGCTGGTTATTACCGTTAAAAAATTTTTTTGTGCCCATCCATAGTTAAAACTGATAATCATTATTCTAATTTGAATTTTGCTGGTTAATCATATTGAACATATATTTATCATATCAACTTTCCATGTATCTTTCTCATTAGTCAATTTCCAAGCTAGATGTAGAAATAGGGGAATTCATAGCCTTAAAAAAAAGCCCTCAGAGGAGAAGTTTGTGTAGCAGAAACTGAATGTATCTACAGGTAAGTGTCCTACAAGCTTTGCTGTGTAGTGCTGATATATGAAATACACCGCAATATCCACGGACCCAATGTCTTCACTCCTCCCGGGTCTTCTGAATGAGAAGCAGTGAAGCAGCCAGATACAGATAATCCCGGGACAGATGATCCGTGGGGCAGAGCTCACAGTCTCATTGTCGTTTTGACATTTTCAGGTCTGTGGGAAGGAGAAGTCTGTGCTCACAGCGATCTGGATGTGTGCTTTTCTTGAGAAGTTCCTGTGCAGATGAATTTTGCAACAAGGGTTCTATAATAGAATCTGAGGTTCTTAATTGCCAATTATGGTTTGGTCTTCATTTCACTCCTGCATGGGGGTAGGAGAGACAGGGTGGAGAATCCCAGCTTGTTCTATTTAAAAAAGTGGAAGAGGGGCGCCTGGGTGGCTCAGTCGGTTAAGCGTCCGACTTCAGCCAGGTCACGATCTCGCGGTCCGGGAGTTCGAGCCCCGCGTCGGGCTCTGGGCTGATGGCTCGGAGCCTGGAGCCTGTTTCCGATTCTGTGTCTCCCTCTCTCTCTGCCCCTCCCCTGTTCATGCTCTGTCTCTCTCTGTCCCAAAAATGAATAAACATTGAAAAAAAAAATTTTTAAAAAGTGGAAGAAATTTAATTTGTTTAAATCACATTTCTCCTAAGGAGAGGCCAGACACAACCTCATCAATGACAGAGCTCCTTCTTCAAAAAAATGCATTTCTTCAGTGGAGAAGGACTTAAGTCAAAACAGGAATGAATACACCAAAGGGGAACTTTTGAAGCTCCAAATTTTCCTTTTCATTTCATTTCCAAGTTCATTTACCAACTGCATACTGTTTAGATCAGGGAGTTTTAGCCCACAATGCTAAATGAACTTATTTCTTCACAGGAGCCTGTTTTATCATACGGTAAGTTTTACATGCTTACGTCTTTACAGCTATGTCTGGTGACACAAATCATAATCACAACAACAAAGAATTTCATGACAGAAAGTAATTCTAGGGCTGACCGATCTCATTGCCTGAGTTTGCAGGTACCAAAAGAAATTCGGAACCAGTGTCTTCAGATGGTGCCATGCCTGTCTTTGACAATAAATACTGCTGCATCTCAGAAAGGACTGTGTCTTGTTCATCTGTAGATCCCTAAGGCCTAACAGGGCACTTGTCACCCATAGAAGAAGTTATTAAATAGCTACAGAATACGAGACTTTCTGAAAGTTGAATATAACTTCCTGGATGGTATCAGATTAGAGTAGTGTAACAGCAGGTATTTTATTACTATCACAAAAGCTATTTCTGTTTATTGTTAAGAAAAAAAAATATTAGATGCTGAATGTAGTTAAACATAACAGGCAATTATAACAATCTGGATTTGCAGAGAACACTACTGAAATCATCTTGAAATATTGGTGTGTATAATCTAACCATGAAAATACTCCCTTATTTGGTTGATATGGTTTTCTTTTTAATTTTTTAATGTTTATTTGTTTTTGAGAGAGAGACAGTACAAGCCAGGGAGGAGCAGAGAGAGACAGACAGAGACAGAGACAGAGACAGAATACGAAACAGTCTCCAGGCTCTGATCTGTCAGCCCAGAGCCCAACGCGGGGCTCGAACTCATGAACTGAAATCATGACCTGAGCCACAAGTTGGACACTTAACCCACTGAACCACACAGGCGCCCCTGGTTGATGCCTTAATGGTTGTATCATCTTCCTTCTAACAGATATGAGGAAATTAAAGCGTAAATCCCTATCTTAGCCTGACTCTACTCCTTGGAAACTTATTCATATTAGAAATTTCTTTGTATATCAAAAACATGTGAAGTTTCAATATGTAAAACTTCGAAGGAGGGGAGTCAGATTAAATTGATATGCAGTTTCATGCTTTTCATGTAATGATTGGCTTGTCAGATGAATTGCAGAACAATTCCAGAAAAATGTTACAGATTGATCAACAGATCAAGGCCTGGTGGGGCAAAATTTCACTTTTCTCACCTTGTCTGGAAGATCTTAATGTCCTTCCTTGTTCAGTGAATAGTAATTTTTATACATGGACAGAACCATTTATTCAATTAGTGTTAGCTGAGCACTTACTAGATGCCAAAGACTGCATGGGGTACTGCGGATACAGGAATGAATAAAGCACTTTAAGCAACCTCATGAAGGCCAGAGTATTTGGGCAGCAGATGAGCATACTAAAAGATGATTATAGGGTATCTTATAAGTGCTGGGATAGCAAGAAGTAGCTGATGTTATGGCAGCATCTAATCCAGCTTGAGCATATTAGTAAAGTCTTCTCAGAAGAACTGATGCCTACGTAAGTCGTGCAGGAAAGAAAATGACCATCAATCGAACCATAAGTGGTTCACATATGCTCACACTCTGAGATACAGTGTGATTCAGCTGTGGAATTAAAACAAAACCAAGCAAGTTACAAAATAATCACAACTTGAGAAACCTAACAGAAGACCATGGGGGAAGGGAAGGGAAAAAAATAGTTTCAAACAGAGAGGGAGGCAAACCCATAAGAGACTCTTAAATATAGAGAACAAACTGAGGGTTGCTGGGGAGGGGGACTGGGGAGGGGAAAATGGGTGACGGGCACTGAGGAGGGCATTTGTTGGGATGAGCACTGGGGGCTGTATGTAAGCGGTGAATCACGGGAATCTATCCCCAAAACCAAGAGGGCACTGTATACACTATATTTTAGTCAACCGGACAATAAACTATATTTAAAAAAGATCATAAAATAAAATAAAAAATAAGATAAAAATCACAACTGGATGAGAAGTGCTCAACTGTATTCAAACAGAACTCTAGAAATAGTAATGAGGCCTTGGGCTAGTCACAGACTCTCTGAGCCCTTGTTTTCTCACTGGCAAATGTAAATAACATTATATATCTCACAAGGTTGTTGTGAGGATTGAAAAAATAAGAAAAATGGGGCACCTGGGTGGCTCAGTCGGTTGAGCGTCCAACTTCAGCCCCGGTCATGATCTCACGGTTCCTGAGCCTGAGCCCTGAGTCAGGCTCTGTGCTGACAGCTCAGAGCCTAGAGGCTGCTTCGAATTCTGTGTCTCCCTCTCTCTCTCCTTCAAAAATAAATTTTAAAAAATTTAAAAAAAAAGAAAAAATAGGAAAAATGAAGATGACTAGCGCTATTACTTCTCTTGGAAATATGGTACCAACGTAATAAAACTTAGACTAAGCTGAATCATGTAAGCAAACTGCAAGATACATCGTATGTGTAAGGCATGGACTCTGGTGGGTACGCACAGGCTAAGTCAAGAGATATATACTGATATTATATATCATATGATATATAAATATAACATTTAATATATACATGTGTAATGTAATTTGATACTAGGTATATACCATAATATATATTTAATACAAAAAATATACTTCATCTTCTGTAATTGAATGCTGTCATTTAATAGTGAAAATATTACTTTAAAAAAATCAACAATGCTGGGGTGCCTGGGTGGCTCAGTCAGTTAGGCGTCAGCCTTCAGTTCAGGTCATGATCTCGTGGTTCTTGGGTTCAAGCTCCGCGTTGGGCTCTGTGCCGACAGCTCAGAGCCTGGAGCTTGCTTCGGATTCTGTGTCTTCCTCTCTCTCTGCCCCTCCCCTGCTCATGCTCTGTCTCTCTTTCTCAAAAATAAACCTCACAAATTTTTTTAATTAAAAAAATCAAACAATGTCAATCATATGAAAAACAAGAAAGCCAACTGCTAACATTTATTGAGACTTTAGTGTATATCAGAAACCAAGCTTGAGACCTTTTCACGCACTGTCTTCATCTGTTATCACACAAATGCTATGAAATAGATGTTACCCCCATTTTACAGATAAGGATATTGAAAGTCAGGGAATTAAAAATACAACTCTAAAAGCATGTTAAATTTCAGAGCCAGGATTAGACCCCAGATCATACCCTTAACCATTCTCCTAAATTAAAAACAAGCAGACAAACAAAAGCAAATCGAAAAAGGAAATCATAATTGGCTGGTGGAGGAGGTAGGATTCTGCCCTTGGTTTTGGAGAAAAGCCTCTGCCTCTGTCCTTCCTTCCTTCCTTCCTTCCTTCCTTCCTCCCTCCCTCCCTCCCTCCCTTCTTCCTTCCTTCCTTTCTTTCTTCCTTCTTTCCTTCCTAGACACAATGTCATTGTTCATATTCAAGGGCTATGATTCATAAATTTTTTCAGCATATGTTTTGTTTAAAATTTAATCTGGAGACCAAATATCAAAAACTCAGAATTACAGTGAGGCAAGTGAAGTTCTCATTTTGGATGTGATGCCAAAAAAAACCTCAGTAATGACGATAAGTAATATTTAATGTCATATTTTAAAATATTAAAAAATAAGAAAAAATCCATAATCCATGATGAACACATTGTTTTAAAAAATTTTTAATATAATATTGTCAAACTGGCTTACATACAACACCCAGTGCTCATCCCAACAAGTGCCCTCCTCAATGCCCACCACCCACTTTCCCCTCCCCCCCACCCCACATCAACCCTCAGTTTGTTCTCTGTATTTAAGAGTCACTTATGCTTTGCCTCCCTCCCTCTCTGTTTGTAAGTTTTGTTTTTGTTTTTGTTTTTTTTTAATAAAGGCAGGATCCAGCTCTGTATTTGTGTGATCTTCACTCATGCTAATGATGGACACAATTCAAATAAAATTTTAACAAAACAGATGGCTAGTCTGTGAGCCATAGGTAACTTACTTGATTTTTTTTAAAGATCGCGTTAAATATTCCTTACGTCAATTACTGAGTTTTTTTGGCATCCCCTTCAATTTTGTGCCCAAGGCAAATGCCTCGTTTGCCTCATCCTAGTACTGGCTTAGTAATCTTAAGAGAAAGTCCAATGATAATATTGGCTCAAATGTAATGGTTTGGGTTAAAGTGGGGGTTGGGGACCCACAAGCTTCCCCAGGGGAATATGGTTGTCCTTCTCCTTCCATCTCTCCCCATTCCCTTTGCCACCACACCATGCTAGCAGTGTCTGAGGTCCTCAGACCCTACGACTGAGAAACTTAGGGAACATCTAAGTCTGGATAACATTCAATATGGGGGAAATGGAGCTCTTTCATGTAGAATTTGAATCCTAATTAGGAAAAAAGAAAGCAGATTATTGGAGTCATTTAATTCCTGCCTTATTATTCTACCATGGCAGAGATGAACTTCAAATGATAGGTAAAGAGTTCCTTTTCAGATACATCTTGAAACTCAAATTGCATTTCACTTTGCCCCTCTGGCATTTTTCTTTGTCATGGTTTTATGTTACATTTTTATTTCAAATGCAATAACCACATGTGTGCGTGCACATGGGCGATCTGAAACTAAGATTTGTTGAATCTCCTTCAGGTTGGCATTTACTTAATTAAAGCTTAAAGAAACGTCGGAATTATGAGTATATTTTCTCCTCAAAAAACTCTTCTTGAGGGGCACCTGGGTGGCTCAGTTGGTTAAGCATCTGACTTCAGCTCAGGTCCTGGTCTTGTGGTGCGTGAGTTCGAACCCCATGTCGGGCTCTGTGCTGACAGCTCGGAGCCTAGGGCCCGCTTCGGATTCTGTGTCTCCCTCACTCTCTGCCCCTCCCCCACCTCTCAAAAATAAGTAAACATTAAAATAAATAAATACTCTTCTTGAGGAGAAAGGAGCAGCAGCTCCAAGAGCAGGCCACAGGTGAGCACGCCTGAACTTCTGAGGAACCCCTGATTTTTACCCCTGACCCTCAGCAGAGGACTTATCTTTACTTCTCTCTGGGACCGGCTGATGCTCACCTTCTTGCTGTTTAATAGGTGTTTCCACACATACAATGTATGATTCTTTTTATTACTATTAGTTTTCAAGTCTATTTACTTTGGGGGTGGGAGAACCCAAGCAGGCTCCTCACTGTCCACGCAGAGCCCAGTATGGGGCTCAAACTCACAAACCATGAGGTCGTGACCTGAACCGAAATCAAGAGTCGGACACTTAACCGGCTGGGCCACCCGGGTGCCCCACAATGTGTGATTTAGTATATCGTCACACAGAAGCCTAACTAGTGAGCGCGTGTAGACCTTATTCCTTTCCCACCCACAACAATCCCCATGTGCACCTAGGGATAGTGTCAAAGCTGAGATCTTTATTTGAAAGACTCTCAGCACTTTTTTCTTTGCCTAAATGTGATTTTCTTGGCCAAGAGTTACCTGTCACTGGTCCTACAACCTCTAAAACTCCAATCCTTGGAACCTTGTCAACATGATACCCATAATTAGGACATGTCCTCCCATCCATCTATTTAAGGGTCCTGTCACAAGAAAATGGTACCCAGACTTCTTAAATAGAACTATAATAACTTTGGGGACTTGCATTTCCAATGTACTACATCCCGCAAACGACCTCAGTCTGATAGGCAATTTGGGAACTTTTTCCCCCTTGAACCAAGATCAGCCTGCTAAATCTCTAACCTAGTGCACAAAATATGTGGATGTGTCTTTTAATATCAGTAGAAGAGATACCACAGTTCAATTTTTCCGATGGTATACAGAAGGACACAATCTATACACTGGTTTACCTCTTAAAAGCCGTGCAAACTTGGACAATTTTCTCAGGAAGAAAATAGCCACAGATGTTAATTATACTTCCACAAAAGATTATTCTAAGTATACACTGGGATCACATCCATGATTCAAAGGCTGAACCAGTATTCATTGAGAATGTTTAATTTTGTGACCCTTTGAAGACCCTGTGATCTTCAAAGAGGACAGTGGGGTGAGTTGCTGAGTGTGTGCACAAAGTGGCCTTTAATTGATGAGGTCACAGCTTAATCGTTTTCCCTGTGAAGAGGGCTTATGATAGTTATGCTGAATGTACAGAGTTATCAGAAGCAAAGGTACAAGAAGAGAATAAAGTGGTCGACAACCAAGAGTAACTCCTAATCACTGAGTGATGTGATGATTAAGATTATTTTAATCTTCACATTTTGAGGAGAGGTCAAGGTGATTATTTTGGAGTGGACCCACAGACTACATGTGTGAAACTGGAAAGATATGGAGCAAGAAGAAGCATGTGCAGGTGTTGATTTCCCTGATGTGCCAAGGATGTTCCTAACCTCACTGCCATGCTTAGTCTGTAAAATGTGTACAGTAAACAGGATCTTCTTTTTCCAGTGGGGAGTTGGAGGAAACGTATCTTCTTGTTTATTGTCTGTATCCATGCAATAACCATTTTCTGAGCCTCTCTAACCCTCCAGCTGGTAAATAGGTAGTAGGGATATAAAAGCTGTGAGTTTCTTAGCCTCAGTGAACTAATAATGCAGTAACAACAAATGACTTGGAAACTAGCAACTACAATAGAGATACGATCAGAGCAGGGAATGATGCATAATGAATGCATAAATTTATCTTTTTCAAAGGGCTTTCTCATCTGTTAACTTGATCATCACCCCAACCTTGTGAGGTGTACCATGTGCACTCACTCACTCTCTGTGGTGGGCATGTGCTATATTTTTAGCTGCCTCACAACTTGGAATATATCCTCCCTTCCTTTGGGTCACTTTTCCCCACATAAGCCTGACCGTGCACCCTCTCCCAGCCTCCTGAAGCCAAAATGTAAACCTGGGACCAACATACCAACAATCAGAAGCACCCAGTCTAGACCTCATTTTGGAGCAATAAACCAAAGAAGAAGTTGGTACCAAGAGTGACAGTTACCGTGGAGTTCTTGGGAACATTGCAAAGCGTAGCAACAAATGCTCTGTGTGACGGGTGGTCTCCTCACCAGATGGGGCTGGGGTCTAGCTTTCAAATGTAACCACGGAGCTTCATCTCATGCTGTTGTGCAGATTTCCCGTTGAGTCTATGAACTATTCAGTATCTTTTAAAATAAACTTTTTTTCTGCTTAAAATTACAAATGTGGACTCTGTTGCTTGAAAAGAACTTTGACCCTTCCACCTATATTTTACAGACAAGAAAGCTCAATTTCAAAATGCAGAGACTTATCCAAGATAGGAAATGACTGAGATGTAGTTCAAAACCAGGACTCCTGTACGACTCCAAAGCCTTTTTGTTTCCACCGGTCATGTTTTCTTACATTGCAATGCATGCCAGTCTCATGGCCTGACGAACGCAATGAACTACGGAGAGAGGAAACCTGTAAAACACGGAGGAGATCAGTATCTGTATGCTCAGAATCTGCTTCAGTTATTGTGAGCGTGTGCCCTAGATAACCAGGAGTGTCCTGGTTTACAATGCCATCTTTCTGCCCAAACGTTTGATTTAGGTGCCGTGGGGAACCTAAAATACTGACTGATTTATTTTGTGTTTATTTTGTGTTTCCGAATGCGATTTCTTAAAAATTACTTTTGTAAAGCATTTCATTTTTACTTTGTTTTCCCCCATTAATTTTTCCAGATTTCCTGAAATATGATTGACAAATGAAAATCGTATGTATTTAAGGTATACAAGGTGAGATATATATATATATATATATATATATATATATATATATATGATAATCACAACCAAGCTAATAAAAACATCTATTATGTCACAGTTATCTTTTTTACATTTTCATGTTTTTTTAAGTGTATTTATTTTGAGAGAGACAGAGTATAAGCAGGGAGGGACAGAGGCAGAGAGAGAGAAGGATAATCTTTTTTTTTTTTTATTTTTTTATTTTTTTTAATTTTTGGGAGAGAGAGAGACAGAGCATGAATGGGGGAGGGGCAGAGAGAGAGGGAGACACAGAATCAGAAACAGGCTCCAGGCTCCGAGCCATCAGCCCAGAGCCTGACGCGGGGCTCGAACTCACTGACCGCGAGATCGTGACCTGGCTGAAGTCGGACGCTCAACCGACTGCACCACCCAGGCGCCCCAAGAGAGGGAGAATCTTAAGCAGACTCTGCACTATCAGCAATGAGCCTGAAGCAGGGCTGAGACAGACGTGGGGCTTGAACTCACTCAGATCATGACGTGAGCCAAAATCAAGAGTCTGACGCTCAACCAACTGAGCCACCCGCATGCCCTAACAGCTATCTTTTGTGTGTGTGTGTGTGTGTGTGTGTGTGTGTGTGTGTGCGTGTGTGTGGTGAGCACACTTAAGATATATTCTGTTAGCAAATTTCAGGTATGTAATATAATAGATTACGTCTCCAGGACTTACTCATCCTATAACTGAACATTTGTACCCTTTGATCAATCTCTCTCTTCCCCACTCCCCACCTCCACACCCCTGGTAACTATCTTTCTACTCTCTGTTACTATGAGTTTGACTCCTTTTTTAAAGATTTTTTTTAATGTTCCATATATAAATGAGAGCCTGCTATTTGTGTCAGACTTATTTCATTTAGCATAATAATTCATTTCTCCATTAAATCATCAGAAATTTGTTGAACGCTTACTCTGTACTGAATGCTAACCTCAATGCAAAGTCTTGGAAAGACATTCAACGTGAAGGTGGCCTTCCCGTCTGTCCTTTACTATCAGTGTGACCTTGAAAAAGGTAACAAATCCCCAAATCTCATGTGTCTTAACTGTAACATCCTCACTGCTCTCAAAAGTGTTCCAGTTTAGATGATAAAGTATAAGGATGATTTCTAAGGATAGGTGCTCAACAAATTTCTTTTTTTTTTTTTTATTTTTTTTTTTAACATTTATTTATTTTCTGGGACAGAGAGAGACAGAGCATGAACGGGGGAGGGGCAGAGAGAGAGGGAGACACAGAATCGGAAACAGGCTCCAGGCTCCGAGCCATCAGCCCAGAGCCTGACGCGGGGCTCGAACTCACGGACCGCGAGATCGTGACCTGGCTGAAGTCGGACGCTTAACCGACTGCGCCACCCAGGCGCCCCTCAACAAATTTCTATTAAATTAAGAAAGCAATAGACTGATTATGAGCATATCTGACACATAACTCAGTCCTTTGGGAAAGAAAGGCCTGGGGTTAAATAGAGGAAAATCAATAGGGAATTCCTCAGAAAACTACGTTTTCTACAAATCGGATAATTGTTTTCCCCACCCAGTGTTTCCTCTAGTAATGCACTTGGCAAGCCTTGCTACAGGTGCAGTTTCTAGAACTATCACAAATAGACACATACACACACAGGCTTCAAAGCTAAAAATGAGGAATCATTTGGGCATCTTCGCTCCAAAGTCAGAAGCTCAAACTTTCTACTATTTATATATCAAAAGGAAAACTTTTGTTAAAATCCTTGATGTGCACATTTATAATTGACTTTAACTTAATGACATATTTCCCACTTTGTCATCAAAGTGTGTCAGTCAAAAGTAATAGTAATTGGCCTACAGTGCAATTATGTTTTGACAAATAAATTAATAATGAGTCAACAAGCTTTCTAGAAACGGAAATTTCTTACTTTTTAAATTAATAACTGGAGTCTCTGTCTCAACATGGCCCTGTGTTTCTCTGTTAGAATGTTACAGGGGATGCCACAAAGAAGCAGCATTTTTGTTTTAAGTCTGCGAATGAGCAAATGGACTAAAATAAAGGGATCTACATAAAATTAAGGCAAAATCCAAAGTGACTTCAATCTGTGTCTTTATTCAGGCTAATATGCTAAAAAAATGGCTTTCCTTGGTCATGCCAAAATACTCTCTCTAGATTCACAAGTTGCTCAGTTGCTTTGAGTTCTATGATTTATGTCTTCACTGCTTTGAAACTACACGAGACGCAGCTTGCCACAAAGATAGAAGTGTAAATGTGGTTGTAGAAACATAGAGATGTAGTTATCAATGGAGATATACACATATCCATAGGAAAGTTAAAATGAGAAAAAACGAAAAGAAGAAAATTTATGAAGAAAAGAGATGAGAGCTGTGTCAGAAACAAATGTGAAATTTATTCAGGACTCCCCAGCAGCCAAGATAAAAAGGGAAAGAGAATTGATGACATACTAACAAGGTGTCTCAAATGCGTTCCGTAAAGTATTTCATCATAATCTGTCCTAACAGGCTGTCCGTCATTTGCTGGCTAGAGGCAAATTTGGGGTGTCCATCTTGTGTTCAGTGCTCTCTTTAGGAGATCACAATGATCAGTACGTGCACTAAGTAAAAATAGAAGTCAAAAAGTGAGAATTTATATTCCCAAAGTGATGGTAATTTGACACCAGTCAGGCCACTTTTTTGTCCTTATGACCTGGGTGTTCTTAGGACAGCCGCCCTTCATTTAAAAATGACTGGGAAATAACAACTCAACGGATTGCCATCAGGGCCATCATGACCTTGCACCAAGTAGTGCTTTATGAGCTATAAAGTTTTGTACAGACACCAGCAGCCGTTACTGCCATCACCGTGCTTAGGAAAGCATGTGGGTGGGGAAGGTCAGAGGGAGATGAACATGTGCCACAGACACAAATTTTCGGGGTCATCTGAGCCAATGTTTCTCCAGCACTTCTAATGGAACACGTGTCCTCAGCATGCTTGAAAAAGCCCAGACTCCAGCAAGGCCCATGATGACCTCAAACCCTTCAGCCACACCCTTCTGTAAGGGGATACAGGGCTTTTGGTAAGTTTTGGGGGCCAAGTAACTCCCTGCTTTTGGAGCCGTGGTTAGCCCAGAAGATGATACAGAGCAGATGAGATTCTGAACAGCGCACAAAACTTGCTCCTGGCTTCTGCTTCCCCGATTCTGTCTCACTCTGTCTTGTGTCTCACTTCCTCTCTCCTGCCTCTCAGCTTAGAATGGGCTGATACAAATTAATTTTCAATTTTTAAAGAAGCACTGGGTTATTTCTTAATCTGGTGTTCAGTCTTTTTTTAAATACACAGCCTTACATCACAGTCCAGGTGTGCCTTTGTGAGTTCCAGCAATTTTATTTAAGAAAACACATAGGGGCATATTCTATAAACGATATCTATTTCAATAATCATATTTATTGAGAACTGTCGGGCACTAAGCTGGGTCCTGTACCTTCATGATCTCATGTCATCCTTTCAAAAGTCCTATCAGATGGGATCTTTTATTACCCCGTTTTACATATTTGTAAACGGAGATTTTAAAGAAAGTCAGACTCAAGCTTTAGTTTTAATGTCACTTATTAAGAGAAGTGTTCCCTTACGCCCTGTCTAATGTGGCACCGCTAAGTCATTCTGTATCAAAGCAATCCACTTACTTGCTTTATAGCATTTATTAGAATCTGCATTTATTTATGGGCTTATTCACTGTATGTCTTCCCCACAAGGATCTAAGCTCCAGAGGCAGGAATCACACCTGCCTTGTCCACCTGTATTGTCAGTGCCTTGCAACTGTGACAATATAGGCACAAAACAAACTGTTGAATTAATGCATAAATAGAGAAATGAATAAGTGACTCCAAAGTGTAGATCTTTAAAAATTCTCCTTCCTCCGCAATCTGTTGGGTTGTGTGTGTATGCAGGCATGTATGTATGTATTTATTGCAGCATAAAGCAGGCATTAAGCAAATTATGAATGCCTCTTGTGTCCCATGATGAGTTTATTTCAAATTGAGAGCAAGAGCGTAAACTCATTTTCTATAGGTCACCAAAGACACTCGTAATATATTCCTGAAATGAAAAATAGCTTCGGAATTTATGTGGCCGCTTCATGATATTTAGCCCTTTGATCCCTGCAGTCTTTCAGCTCTATTTGATCCGAATCACGGCTGGGAAGCGTAAGAGAAAATGAATTGTGCCAATAAATATTTACTTTCATCTCTTTTCTATATGCCTAGAGAGCTGCTTCTACCTAAACTGTTCTAAGGGTGGAAATTAAGTTCATCGTTTGAATGGCTTTGTGAAAAAGCCAGTGAAAGAAAACATTGCTAAGGCAGAGTATTTATTTTTCTGCTGTTACTGTGTACGGATTGCTTCTGAATCGCTTAAAATGCAGGCATCTGATTTTTAAGAAATTCAAAAGGCTTAAGTTACAAAATCAGCAAGCTCAACTAATGCATCCTCATACAGGCTGTGAAAGCACCTCTCTGTCCTGTTATCTCCAGGTACAGAAAGTGCTAGGCTACCTTTTCACTACTTCCCCCACGACACGTGCAACCCTAAGGACCAGTCCCAACGCAAAGCACATGCGCGCCCGCGCACGCACACATGCCATCTTTCTCTGGCTAAATCCTTCTTCGGTTCGTGGTATCACTCCTTTGTGACCTTATCCAAGAAAGTCTTCCAAGACCAGTGCCCTCCCCCCACACTGTATAGGATCCTCTCCTGACTGTTCCTCTATAGCTTTTTTCCATTGCACTCACCATAGTCTATTGATTGACTTTACCTGTTTCACTATCTTACTTACTCATGGGAGATGAGTTGTAGCAACAACTCTATGTTGCTCGCATCCATATTCCCAGGACCTAGCTCAGTGCCTGATGAATAATAGGTTTTAATAACTATTCGTGGAATAATTTAATGAATGAGAAGATTGAATCGAGTTCCTTTCTCGGAGAATGGTGAATGGCCAATGAGTCTGGATAGAAAGTATCCCATGAAATGCCTCCTGGTGGGACTTGAATGTCCTGTCTCCACCACCATCTGGACCCTGAGCTTAAAACCCTGAGTAAACTCACTGGTGAAGCATGAGGCAGAAAGGGCAAAGTGAGGGCAGAGTTTCGGGGGGGGGGAACATTTCTTTGACGAGAAAATATGGGAACTGAAGGGAATCAATGACTCTTGAGTGGTAAGAGAGACTTTTTAGGTAGAACTTCACCTAGGAAAAATATTTGAGCCAAATTCCAAGGCAGTTTTTGTTATGCCCCCAGGGCTACTGCAATGGGACAGCCTATTGCTTTGAAGAATATGCATCTTATTTATTTGCTTTAAGGTTTTTTTTTTTTAATTTATTTTGAGAAAGACCGAGAGAGCATGAGCAGGGGAGGAGCAGAGAGAGAGAGAGAGAGAGAGAGAGAGAGAGAGAGAGAGACAGGGGGAATCCCAAGCAGGCTCTACACTGTCAGTGCAGAGCCTGAGCCGAAATCAAAAGCCAATGCTTAACCGAGCCATCCAGGTGTCCCAAAGAATACGCATTTAAAAAAGAGTGAGTCTCCTTAGACTTCAACTTTCATAAAGCTCCCTGTGAAGGATAGAAAAATCAGTAACAAAGGCCTGACCATGGGGATGTTAAGGAAGTGCAGACAGAAGGAATGTGAATCCTTCGTGGTGATTTTCCAGTCCTCAACAAAGAAGTAACAGTTCTAGAACATACTGACATGGGACATGGACCAGAGCTGGACCCAGAATTGAAGCAGTGATTGCAAATAACCAAGGCAGTGAAAGAAAAGATAACTTTCCACTAGCATCACTTGGTGAATGATACAGCCAGTTTTCTATGGATACAGAATTAAGGTTCACAATAAACATGTGCATAAAAATTCTATGTATTTATTTAGTATGTAACTTGAATGCAATGTACTCTGCAATGTATTTGCTTTCTTGGTACTGGATCAGTCATACTTTGATTATATCAAGTTCTGAACCAAGTTCTAAACCAATGTTTACTTATTTAAATAAATAAACCAATGATTTTTTTTTTTTTTTGAGAAAGAGCACAAGCAGGGGAGGGGCAGAGAGAGGGAGACACAGAATCCAAAGCAGGCTCCAGGCTCTGAGCTGTCAGCACAGAGCCCAACGTGGGGCTCAAACCCATGAACCGCATCATCATGACCTGAGCCGAAGTTGGATGCTTAACAGACTGAGCCACCCAAGTGCCCCAGAAGCAACTCTCCTAACCTCTTTTTCCATTCTTCTGTACTCATCTCTTGTCCCAGGCTCACCAACCCATCTAGAGGTATTTTAATCAGTCTTGTTTTGGGATTATGTCTATACAACATTCTATGTGTTGTTCCCTCCCTAAAATGACTACCCTAACTCATTCTTCATATGACTAATTCCTACTCATCCTTTGAAATATAGCTCGTGCATTACTCTATCATTTTTTTCTGGGGAGATTTTCCTTGGTATACCATTTTGGAATAATATCTCCATTTCCTGGTTCTCATATCACCTATGTAGATGAATCTTACTTTATTTACTTGTACTTTTTCAAAGAACATATACATCATTTTTACATTTTCATTATTATAAATAAATCTGCAATGAACCTGCTTACAACTCATACATTTGCATATTTATATAGAATGCTCTGGACCAGCTTAGATGCCATTAAAATAACCTGATTCATGAAATAATTTACCTGTGAAGGTGCCTGGGACTGTTTAAATGTCATAATCACCTCTTTACTATTTGGGGGTCAATAATTTCAAGTTAATTTTAATTATTGTATTTTTATACAGAATCAAGTATTTCATGTAATCTTTACATTTTTATTAGATTCTCTGTGTCTGTGTTGATTTTCTAATTTGTTAATTTTATATGTTTTTCACTCTTCCCTTTCATTAGTTACTGTGTACTTGTTTTAGTAATTGTGGGATCATTTATCAATTCTATTTTATTTCCTAATACATTAATTTCTACTTTTATCTTTATCAATTCCCTCATGTTTTCCTTTCATAATACCTTTTATTTTACTATAATATTCTTGTTGGATGGTCAATTAATGTATTGCTGTGATTTTGTATGATTAAATTAATATTTTTAAGTTATACATTTACCTCTGAATATAGCTTCAGCTCCACCTTGTAGTAGAATTTAGAGCATTTTTATTATTGCTATTACCCAGATATTGATCAACAGCAGTTTTTTTAATGTTTATTTTTGAGAGAGAGAGAGACAGAGCACAAGTCAGGGAGAGGCAGAGAGAGAGAGAGAGAGAGAGAGAGAGACACAGAATCCGAAGCAGACTTCAGGCTCTGAGCTGTCAGCACAGAGCCCGACGTGGGGCTCAAAGTCACCAACAGTGAGACCATGACCTGAGGTGAAATCAGATGCTTAACCGACTGAACCCCCCAGGTGCCCCTGATCCACGGAAGTTTTAATTTCCTCTTTGACATCAGAGTTTACCATAAGATTTTTTCAGTTTGCAGTATTTTCATGTTGATATGTTTGTGTTTATGTTCATTTAATTTAATGTATCTATTAATACTATTTTAAATTTTATCATTTACTTGCACTATAGTTTTGTTTATATTTTATCTAATTGGTATTTTAAAGATCGAAGGCATATTGACATCCCGATTCTCATTTGTACACATGCACATGAGCATGTTTGGGTAAATAATTGTATGTGTGTATATATAAATAGGCAAGTCAGAAACTGAGTAGTAATGTGGCAGTGGTTCTGTTTAAGGAGTTAGAGAAAGGTAATGCTTTCTTCTAACCACATGCACTTGTGTGGAAGTATTACTGTTTTATATATTACTTCTTATATACTGTATGATATAATACTTTGTGTAATATTTAAAATATTTTTATGATCAGGGAATTTGCACCTATCTTCTCTTTACGTATATGATTACCAGTGTTATTTCCCATTAAATGTCTTCACTGACACATTAATTCATTCAACAAGTATTTACTGACTGCCTTTATTTATTTATTTTTGTTTATTTATTTATTTTGAGGAGCGGTAGAGGGGGAGAGAGAGAGAAAGAGGAGAGAGAATCCCAAGCAGATTTCACGCTTAGTGCAGAGTCTGACGTGGGGCTCAATCTCATGATTGTGAGATCATGACCTGAACCCAAATCAAGAGGCAGATGCTTAACCAACCGAGCTACCCAGGCGCCCCTTACATTAAAGTGCCTGTAATGTGCCAGGTACAACATACAGGGGATACGATAAAGGCACAGTGGACATCGTGGATCCAGTGGTCACTGATGGTCATTTAAATATACAAATTCCACGTCAGTGAGGGGTATTTGGTTTGCATGGGCTGGTTTTGTCCGTTTATTAACTGGATATATTTATTGTCCTACAACACTCCGCACATTGGTTCCTTTGTCTTATGTCATTGCACATTCAAAAGGGGGAGGGGAGAGTGTATATCTTCTCTATAGGTGACATGTTTCAGCTCTATGGTTTTGCAATTTTTATTTGTTCTTGAATTTCAATAACCTCACCAAATTAAGTCTCAATCTTGGTATTTTTATGATTGTTTTCAAAAGCCAGTGACATCTTGCCCGATATCCCCTTGGTCCGCCTGAATTTATCTGTAGGTGAAGACGGTTCCAAGGATGCTTGCAGTTTCCCATCTCAAAACTTGGATTTGCTCTTTTCCTCCTCCTGAAGGCTTCCTCCAGTGCCAGGAGGTTGCCTGGTTGCGCACCATCACAGAATGGCAGAGTCGATGCCAACAGAACCAACCTCAACAATGGAGGGCGGAGGGCGGCTAAGTGCCCCAGCCTCCTGTTTGCTGGTGGGATCACTCTGAGCTGTGTTGCGTTCTTGCACCTCTGATCTAGGGGCCCATCGTAGAAAACAGCTCATCAACATATTCTTCACTCCCTTCTTTTTCCCACTTTCCCCTCTTCCTTGGTGTCCTGAGACTACCTCTCCAATAAACTACGCCCACTCAAACTAAGGCAAAAAAGGTGCACACTTAAAGATTCATACATTTCTCCACTTGAGAAAAAAATTCTATTCTACATTTTTCTATGGTTTCTTCGGTTATTGTATTCAATAACTCCGATCTTCATGCAAACACCTCACTTCCACGTAGTTCATTTCATCGCTGATTCCTTTCCCTCTTGGCCCATTTCAACTTCATTTTGTAGGCTGTTTTTCAAACTGGACGTTCCAATAACTGATTCTATTTTCTGCACCTCAATTCTATTCATTGCCGCTTCCGGGGTGGTTTTACATACTGCGGCATAATCTTTTTTAATTTCTTTCCTCAGTGCTGCCATTTTCCACTTCATCTCAGGCTCTTAGTATCTCCTGTGGGATGGCTTGCATTTTGTCTCAGGTTGGGCTCCTTGGAAAGCAGAGTCTGAGAAAGGAGTCTAGTGTGAAATATGTGTATTGGGAGTGCTGTTGGATCAGCACTTGTGAGATGCGGGGGACAATACCCGACTGGGCAGAGGTCGAAATCAAACCCCGGTGTAGTTCCCAATGACAGCGTCGGCCAACCTCAAGGGGAGTTGTCTGGAGCTGCGAAGACACATTCCCGAGGTCTCCTGTGAGGCCAGAATGGCCAGTCCCTTGTAACTCTAGCTGTGTTTGTCAGTGGCTGTTGGCCACCCAGGGGAGGGTTGACTTAGGGCTAAGAGGCTCTGCTGCTGAGTCAACCCCAGGCTGACAGCTCCTCCTAGTAACACGCCTGCCAGCTCCTGGATCAAATCTCTCCCGGGTTGGGGGGGGGGGGGCAAGAACTGGGTGGCACATCTCAGAGTCCATCATTATTCATTCTCCAACCATCATTTTTAATTCACAGTTGTTTCCATCTCTTTGAGGGTGCCATTGAGGATCTCTCACACTTTCTGTATTCCTTTGAACATTTCCTTTGAAATGTTCCAGTTCCTCACTTTTCGTCTTCATTATGAATTTGGTATTCCTTTCCCGGGGGACTTGTGTGTTTGGTACGCTCTTTCACTGTTACTCATTACTGTTACCGAACAGCCAACTTGTTCTGAGCCATCTCTTTTCCCTGAATGCCGTGAATGGAATTCTTTTAATTCGCTCTCCATTTGCCTGAGCACTGGTTCCATTTTATTGTCAGGACATGTATCCTAAACGGCTGGATATTGATAGTGTCGGGTGTTTGTGTGCATCATTGGGTCTTGGGAGGGGGAGGGGTGCAGTGAGCGGCGGGGTAAGGCTGCTGGTGACCAGGATCCTGCCGCCACGAGTCACGGGGGCTGCAGGTTTGCACATGCCGTTCCCTGTGCCTGAAGCACGTGTCCTTCTGCAGTTTGCCCGGCACTTGGAGATGTATTCTGTAGCTCTCAGTTCAGAAGTCACTCCTCAGGAAAGTTGTCCCTAATCCCTGTAACCAGGGTAACACACCTGTTGTAAATACCAACAGTAGGTCTTGATGAAAGGTTGGAAATAATTAAGAATTATTTGCCATTCAATTGACTGTCCTTAGGAATGGAAGGCTGACTAAAACATGTGTTTGACCCTCTCCGCCATTTCATTTTTATGTTTTTACAGCACTTAGCTCAGTTCCAATTTTATTGGTTTCAGAATGATTTTTTCTTAGTCAAATCTGTCACTAGACACAAGATCAGAAAGTAAGTATGTTTACTCACCCCTGTATCTCAGCACCTCGCACAACGCTCGGTATCTGTAGGTGCTCAATAAATTGCAGTTGAATGTAATGTATGAGTAAACGGAAGAATGAAAAGAAAAAGAAAAGAAAAAGATTGTGCTGGATACCAAAAGTTGGTTCACTAGATTTCCAAGTCCATATGACCCCTTACAAATGCTCCTGTTTTATAGGCTTTGAATGCAAATGTTTTTGAAAGTAAAAGAAAGGTTGCTGTCAAATAGTTCCCAAAGATCTGTGATCCTCAATACCACTATTGGAAAGAGATAAAATGATGAGGCTCCTGGACGCCTGGGTGGCTCAGTCAGTTAAGCCTCAGACTTCAGCTCAGGTCACGATCTCGCGGTCTGTGGGTTTGAGCCCCGCGTTGGGCTCTGTGCTGACAGCTCAGAGCCTGAAGCCTACTTCGGATTCTGTGTCTCACTCTCTCTCTCTCTCTCTACCTCTCTCTTTCAAAAAGAAAGTTTAAAAAATTTTTAAAAATAGGGAAAGAGGTAAAATACAGAGTCCTTGGCTTTGAGGGGCTTTTAACCGGAGAGGAAACACTTTCTAGAACAATGCATCCAAAGTAGGGCCCATCAGTCATGATATTAGAAAATTCATGTGTACTTGTTGTTCTGGTGAATATTTAATGTGAGTGGATGGGAAAACGTACTCATTTCTTATCAATATTTTCAGGTTAGTAAGAGAGAATCAGGATGTTTTAACGTTAAACCAGTTCATCATTAAAGCGTCAGAGTGATTTTCCAGGTGATGGGAAAAGTGTACTTCTGCCTTTTTGTTTTGTTACATCTTGTTTTGAAACATCCTAAAATCACCCCAAGGGAATTAACCTTTCAAATTTTATGTTACAAAAAGAACATTCATCTTCTCCAGCCTTCAAAGAGTTTTTATTGAGGAAATCTGCACAAACTCATTTGTTTCGTCTAAATTTGCATGTTCTCAAAAACAATTATGTGTTTTGCGTATTATAAAATTTATGTCCAAGTTTAAGGCAGATAAGTTACCTTCACTGGTGAGTGTTTGAAATATATTTATGTTCTGGTAACCTGAGAACTATCTCATATTGCCCATAAAGGTCTGTGAATGTCAAATACTTTGAAATATTTTCCAAAAAGAAACTGATGGTCTTATAAAAGCCTTTATTCCGTTCTAAAAAAAAAAAAAAATCTCGATTCTCCCTCCCCTGGAAAATAATTGAATGCTCAGTTTATATGTTCTGACTATCCGTCCTTTTTCCCCTGGAGCTCTTTTTCTTCCCAGACAACATCTCCCTCCTTTTATTATCTCTTCAGCCTGAATATTGCAATTCCCATGGAGAGTGTGATTTTTGTCCACAATGGTAAATTGCATACCCCTTTAAAAAAACTAAAACTCTTTTAAAGAACTTATAGTCTAATACTTTTCAAAAACATAAATATCTTCCTTCCATGATAAGCACACTTCTTTTTTTTTTTAATGTTTATTTATTTTGAGAGAGAGAGAGAAAGAGAGAGAGAAAGAGCACAAGGTGGGGAGGGACAGAGAGAGAAGGAGACACAGAATCCAAAGCAGGCTCCAGGCTCGGAGCTGTCAGCACAGAGCCCAATGCGGGCTCGAAATCACAAGCTGTGAGATCATGACCTGAGCTGAAGTCAGACACTGAGCCAACTGAGCCACCCAGGTGCCCCTACACATTTCTAACATAAGGAGTGATTCGCGATATGGAGTGAGAAGTTCACTGCCAGGTCATTAATCATTTTGGTACCAAAAAATAACTAATGAGTGTGAAATAGTTTCTGAGAGGCCTAAATGAGCCATTCTGTGATTTGTTATCTCTACTTCAAAGAACTCTTGGGGCGCCTGGGTGGAGCAGTCGGTTAAGCGTCCGACTTCAGCCAGGTCACGATCTCGTGGTCCGTGAGTTCGAGCCCCGCGTCAGGCTCTGGGCTGATGGCTCAGAGCCTGGAGCCTGTTTCCGATTCTGTGTCTCCCTCTCTCTCTGCCCCTCCCCCGTTCATGCTCTGTCTCTCTCTGTCCCCCCAAAAAATAAATAAACGTTGAAAAAAAAATTTAAAAAAACCCAAAGAACTCTTATTTTCATTACTTTAATTTTGAGCATAGAATGTTTTTATGCTCTTGATAAGTCCCCTTACTATGCTAGCCCAACTTACCAAAATATATAGACTAACCAGACTATTTCACAGAGCGGGAAACTGAGTCCCAAAGAGATGAAGAGACTTATCTGGTATATTAATCAGGTCTTAGTTGCAAGCAACAGAAATGAGAAAGGGCAAATTTATGCAAAAATAAAAAGGTATTACACAGCTCTCTGGGAAAATAAAAAGCCATTTTTAGAGTAGTCAGGAGCAATACCCAAAATCATGTCACAGAATTGGTCCACTGGAGGAGCGCCTGGGTGGCTCAGTGGGTTAAGCGTCTGACTTTAGCTCAGCCAGGATCTCACGGCTGACTAGTTCGAGCCCCGCGTCGGGCTCAGTGCTGACAGCTCAGAGCTTGGAGCCTGCTTCAAATTCTGTGTCTCCCTCTCTCTCTCTGCCCCTCCCCTACTCAGCTCTGTCTCTTTCTCTCTCTCTCAAAAATAAATAAACATCAGAAAAGAAAAAAAGAATTGGTCTACTGGAAACACTACTGTCTCTATGGCTGGGCAAAATAGCTTTTGCATTGACAATCCCATCCCTGCCCCCACCTAGCTACTAGACTCTGGAGGCAGGTCTCACTAGAATCACGGCCATTACCATCCCTAGAAACGCGAAGCCTGGCAGCTGCTCCCTTCTCACTGAGACAGATTTTCAGACTCTAGTTCTGTGCTTCTGTAGCTGGTGATTCAAAATCTGGGTCAGCCAAACCTGTTTGACGTAGTCTGGGTTGCACAGTATGGTTGCAAACAAAGCTACAAAAAAGCTGGGGAGGAAACTATCCATAATTGTCAAGTGTATAGTGAGAGGCAAATCTGGGAATTTCCTAAGCATAGAAGGAGAGTTAATATACCGCACGGGATTACATAGACATTTTCTCTGTTCCTCCTTCTCTCTCTGTCTCTGTGTCTCTGTGTGTGTGTCCGTCTCTCTTAATGTCTACAGTTTGTAAGAATAAGACATGCCATATACAGAGATGCTTTTCATTATATTTTTCCTAACCAAAACCACCAAAGTCATTTCAGAAGTCTCTTGGAGCCGCAAACATTCCCACAGCCTTATGTTTCGACTGCCCTTACAACTACCTTATAGCTCCTTTCTACGGCTGGAGAAGGCAGGCCATTTTAGGCCTGACAATCCCAATGTGAAAACAGTCTACAATACCAGCAGAGAGTACCAAACTGGATGGGTATGCAGGGAAGGAAAGTGAAGAATGATGTGAAGGAAGAAAGAGAACAGATTCAAGTGGGAGAATCACCTCCTTAATGTATAAAACATAAAGTTCTCTCAGGGGTGTCAGGATGAAGGAAGGCTGCCGTCTACACCAGTGACCCTGAGACCTTCCCTTGGAAGAAGTTGTTTATTTATTCGTTTTTTTTTTCAATTTTTTAAGCTTGTTCATTTATTTTGAGAGAGTTACTACAAGCAGGGATGGGGCAGAGAGAGAAGGAAAGAGAACCTCAAGCAGGCTCTGTGCTGCCAGTGCAGACCCCGACGCCGGGCTCAAACCCATAAACTGTGAGATCATGACCTGTGCTGAAATCAAGAGTCAGACGTTCAACCCACTGAGCCACCCAGGCGCCCTGGAATATGTTGTTTATTTAATTAAAGAGTTGACTTTTTTATAAGTGATAGCACTATGAGATAGAGCATGGGCATAGAGAAGCCATGTTCTGGCCTCCTCCTAAGCCCATCTCCCACTGCCCCCTCCTCCTCAATGCTGTGTTCCAGCTCTTGTGTCATTCCTTAGCTCTTTAACTCACCACATTATTATCCCCACATAACATTTCTTACCTGGTTTCCATTGCCTTGAGCTTCTCCATTCTTTTCTACCTGGTTAATGCCTACTCATCACACACCTTCCACAGAAGACTTTCCTCACACACGCCACCCCCATACCGGGCCACCCTCCTACAGAAGATCTGCAGCTCTGGGTGGTTTATGAAAGCTGTGGAGGCAAAATGATAGTGTGCCTCATTGCACTGTGCCCTCCAACTTGTCAGATCGTGTCAGAATAACCTTTGCCAAAACTATTCTGAAGTTTCGCCAACTCTGTGATTGAGTGGGAAGGGCCATCTTGGCCAATGGGATCAAACAAGACAGAGGGCCGGTTTCACCATTTGGCTGAGAAGCCAAACAGAAACATGGCAAGTTCATCCAGAAACTAGCTGCAGTGGGTAAACTAATAGCTTTAGAAACGGGATTAGGTTGGCAAAATTAGGACATCCATTTGGTATTTCAGGCTCGAATCTCATAAAATTACTTTTTTCTTAAATGAAATGGAACAACAACAACAAAAAAGGAAACTAGGCTGGACAACCCCAGGATACCGATGGCCACCTATTTCAAACCTGTCCATGTATGCACCCCTCCCCCAATCCCATATGGGATTAATGAAGACAATTAAAGCAGCTTCTACAATAATAAAAGTTGTGTTGTTTTTGTTTTTACTTTTGGAGCATGTAATGTTTAAATTATTCAAAATAAAATTAAATCAATAAGAACGGAAAATAAATTCTAAAACTGGATATCGGGGCACCTGGATGGCTTCGTGGGTTAAGCCTCCGACTTCGGCTCAGGTCATGATCTCATAGTTGTGAGTTCGAGCCCCGAGTACGGCTCTGTGCTGACAGCTCAGAGCCTGGAGCCTTCTTCTAATTCTGTGTCTCCCTTTCTCTCTGTGCCTCCCCACTCATACTCTCTCTCTCTCTCTCTCCGTCAGAAATGAAACAAACATTAAACAAATAAGTAAATAAACCTGAATATAAACATACTCCTACAGACTCAGTTATAGTTCAAATAAATCATATACTCATATCCTGGGGGAAGAAGAAACTAAGCCAAGTAACTTCAGAACTCGGGACTTTGATTATGTACACTTAGTCACAAGTAAAAGTCCAAGATCGGCAAACAAATCCTGAAATCGTATTAGTAGTCACGCTAACAAGTATGAATAATGCATACTCATGCCAGTATGAGTAAAGCAATTCTGAAATTATTACGGGTGTACTGGATGACCAAGGAATGAATATACCGCCGTTGTTGAGAATCAAGGGTTTCACTATGAAAGGAGGAACATCCAAATGTGGAATGAGGGAAAACATGGAAGAATGCTTGGGTTTGAATTACAATAGGAGGGAAGTCTTCTAGCTCTATCCACCTAAGGGATAGATCAAAAACACTTCCAGGAATGAGGACACTTACTGCTCAGATCATGGTTTCTAAGTACCATTCAAGGAACTGGGTCCTTGAAAAAATGGCCCTCTCCCAGGTTTGGGAAATGGAAAACGCAGAATGAATTTGGAATATCTTGTTTCACTGGAAAGCAAAAAAATACTCCAAAAAAAGGAAAAGAAAAAGAAAAGATGAGAATGTATTTTTTTTTTAAGATTTATTCATTTTTGAAAGGCAGAGAGAGACAGAGCGCGAAAGGGGGAGGGGCAGAGAGAGAGGGAGACACAGAAACAGAAGCAGGCTCCAGGCTCCGAGCTATCAGCACAGAGCCCGATGCGGGGCTGAACTCACGGACCGCGAGATCATGACCTGAGCCTAAGTCGGCCACTTAACCAACTGAGCCACCCAGGCGCCCCAAGATGAGAACTATTAAGAAGACATAGAAGTTGCCTTGGAGCAGCTCACTCTGGCTGGTTCTGGGAAATTTGGGGCGTCAAAAAAAAATAAAACAGCAATGGAACAGAACTAATAAAATAAAAGAAAAAGGAAAAGAAAAAAAATACGATGCTATATAGCAGAGAGATAGATGACAAGAAAAAAAAACTTTTTTTTTAATAGTTAGAATTCCAATTAAGCAACACCCGTAAGTGTTACCATAAGTAACAAAAATTATGAATTTAGAAAATTACTATTTTTCTGCCATCATACTAGAAGCAAATCAGGAATGGATCAACAAGAGATGCTAAATCTTTTCATGATATTTATGTTTACGTATAGCCTCAGTATAGCTTTCTGCAAAATACGCTACAAAAGGAAGAATATTTCAACTCTCTACTGAAGAAATGGAGAATACTTGCTACCATTAAGGGATAAAATGTCGTGTGCCTCCAGATGTGATTCTTTGAGAAGGACACAATATCACGTATGCAATATTTTCACCAAATATTCTGGAAATCCCAAATTAATCAAGAAACATCAGACAACCCAAATTGTGACACAATCTACAAAATGACTGCCCTAACATCTTAAAACATGTCAATGTCATGAAAGAAAAGAAAGGCTAAGGCACTGTTCCATTTTTAAAAAGGCTAAACCAATGTGATTACTAAATGCACTGTGTGATTTAGACCAAATATTGCAACGGAGGACAGGGGAGTGCTCCAAGAACATTAATGCAAAAAGTTTCTTAAATTGGAATGTGGACTGCAGATGAAATAAAAATTTCGTATCACTGTCAAATTTTCTGAATGTTATAACTTTATCATATTTATGTAAAAGAATAATCTGGTTCTTAGAGAACACTGCGACCCAACATACACTGAGGTAGTAAAGTGGGAAAGGCTGTGAAGATGTATTAAGTCTAGATTCCAATGATTCAGGAAAAAAAAAATTATAAAAGAGAGAGACAAAAAGGAAGAGAATCTGAGAAAAATGTAAGTGGAACAGCATTTCTTTGTACTATATTGTAAGCTTGAAATCATTCTAAAATGAAAAAATTTTAAATATGAAACCAAGAGTGCCATGAGAGAAAGCAAAATGTTGACACACCCTAGAATATATATTGATACAGGAAACAGTATTAACTATATATTGCTAAAAACAAAACAAAACAGAAATCTAGAGGAAACCTCAGCCCAGTTCTGCGGCTGGAGTTCAGCTCTGGATACACGGAGACAAGACAGTGGAATGAGCAGTTTCCCGGAGTATTTTCGAAAGGGATTAATTAGGGAGCAGATCTCTGGCAGTTGGGTCGCCAGCTCTTTCCCAGAGCAAATTCGTCCTTGGCTTTTAAACTCACATGAGGACAGTGTATTTGGGCACAGGGGTCACACCCCTACACAGGTAGTAGAGGTAGTGTCCCAATTTGCTAGTGACTTTCAAAAGTGTGAGCTGTCACCAAATCCAGGTGAAAAGCAACCAGAGCCACGTTCTGGAGGATAGTGTGCAATCCTTGGAGCCCAAATATAATAGTCAAAGCAAGAGCCACCCAAAGGTCGAAAGGAAATCTCAGATAAAATGGTGAGCAACACATCAAGAATCACAAAATAGGAAAGAAAAATATGAAAGAAATATACGGAACTCAAATAACTAAAGTTCTGAGTATTTGATCTATTAGAGAAAAATAATATGGCTTTAATAGGCTTTTTTTTTTGAGGGATAATGAGATATCTTCATTTTAAGTAAGACTAGGTTAATATGAAAAAGGATGAACCAGGGGCACCTGGGTGGCTCAGTCGGTTAAGCATCCGACTTAGGCTCAGGTCATGATCTCATGGTTTGTGACTTTAAGCCCCTGCATGGGGCTCTTGTGCTGACAGCTCAGAGCCTGGAACCTGCTTCAGATTCTGTGTTTCCCTCTCTCTGCCCCTTCCCCACTCACGCTCTGTCTCTCTCTCTCTCTCTCTCTCTCTCTCTCTCTCTCTCAAAAATAAAAATAAACATTAAAAAAAGAGAGAAAAAGAACCAACCAATTAAAGTTCTTGGAAATAATGGCTATATATTAAAGTAAATAAATATGTATAAACAGGACTGAAGAGCTGCATAGCAGAATGAAATATTTAAAATCATATTATTGACCAGGAAGACGAAACAATTAAAGATTGTCCAGAAACATAGCTTTATATGGCAAATGGAAATTATGAATGGATAGTTCAGAATATAATATAGATCCAGAAGTTCTAACGTATGCCAACAGAAGTTCTAGAAAGAGAAAATACCTCCTCCAAAAAAGAAAAAAAGATTAAAGTAAAGAAGAAAGGAAAAATAAGTCATCAGAGAATAATATTTGAATGCAGAAAATTTCCAAAAACTGTCATACAAGCTAATTTTCAGATTGAAAGGATCTACTAAATATAAAGTGGGATGAATTTAAAAAAAAAAAAACAGCTTCATGTTTTATAACATGTGTGTGATATTTAAGAACAATGGAGATAAATATCAATCCCTAACATTCAGGACTTTACATAGGATAATACAAATAATATGGACTTCTCATGAACAACACTGGATGCTAGGAAGACACAAAAGCAATTTCTTCCACGGCGAAGTGGGGGGGAAAGGATTTTGAACCTAGAATTCCACTTTTACCAAATTATGAGTTAATTTTGAGGACAAAATAAAGAATCACTTCTCAGCTGTTTGGCTAAGATCAAGTGAGGACAAAATAAAGATACCATTGGACATTCAATGACTAAGAAAATTTACCATTTAAGTAACCCTACTTCTAGAAAATGTTCTCAAAAATATACCACCACAAAGTGGGGGAAAGGGAGTCAACAAGAAGGCAGTAGGCATCAAATAAAAAAACCGTATATTAATGAGGAAACACTAACACAATTCATTTTAAATATAAGTATTGATACATGATGGTAAAGATTTATAACACTATAAAATACATTTTCATATAATTTTAGTGGGAAGTGTAGTTAGGGGATTCAAGGGAGAGGAGATAAATAAAAATGTATTCACATGTTTTTCATTAATAATTTTATAGGGGCATGTGGGTGGCCCATTTGGTTAAGCGTCAGACTTCGACTCAGGTCACGATCTCACGGTTTGTGGGTTGACGCCCTACAATGGGCTCTGTGCTGACAGCTCAGAGCCTGGAGCCTGCTTCAGATTCTGTGTCTTCCTCTCTCTCTCCTCCTCCCCCACTCACACTCTGTCTCTATCTCAAAACTAAACATTAAAAATTTTTTAAAATAATTATATAGATTTTTATGTGAGAACATTTGAAGGGTAGCCAGGAGAAGTGTAGAAATATAATGTAAAATTTAAAAAAGCATTCAGGGAGTATATCAGTCAGGGTTCTCCAGAGAAACAAAGAAACAAAACCTATATACACACACACACACATGCAATACATACATTTATATAGAATATATAGAATATATAGAATATATAGAATATATATAAAACAGTATAATATATATAATATATAAACATAGCATAATATACATATTATATAAAATATATAGGGCACATTATATAGGATATTTTTAGAGGTTTATTAAAACATTTTTTTGTTTTTGTTTATTTTTGAGAGACAGAGACAGAGCACGAGTGGAGGAGGGGCAGAGAGAGAGGGAGACACAGAATCCGAAGCAGGCTCCAGGCTCTGAGCTGTCAGCACAGAGCCTGACGTGGGGCTCGAACTCATGAACCACGAGATCATGACCTGAGCCGAAGTCAGACTCTTAACTGACTGAGCCACCCAGGCGCCCCTTAGAGATTTATTAAAACCACATTTATTGGCCAACAAGATCTCTTTATAGTAAGTTTGAGCTCAGCAAAGACTATGGATCTTTGCATGGAACTTATTCTGTGTAACAGGCTGTGACGGCTCACTGCAGATTTGAAAGGCCGGGGTTAATTCACATCACTGTGTGGCATCTCTGTTTTTTTTTTTTTTTAGAGGTTTATTTATTTATTTTGAAAGAGAAAGGTGGAGAGGGGCAGAGAGAGAGAGGGGGAGAGAGAAAATCCCAAGCAGGCTCCCCTCTGTCAGCGTAGAGCCAGACAGGGGGCTAGATCTCACAAACCTGGAGATCATGAACTCAGTTGAAATGAAGAGCCAGATGCTTAAGGGACTGAGCCACCCAGGTGTCCCACGGTGTGGCATCTCTTAAGGTCACTCCCATGTCGCAGCCATAGAACGCTTGGATCACCTCAGCTGCTAAACTTTAGATCCCTGTAGACTACAGAAATCAACTGCAAACTCACAGTTGTAAATTATCAATAATTTACATGATGTTATGCACTTACATGGCTATGTGTTTCACATAATAAATAGACGCCTTTTTAAAGTTTATTTATTTTGAGAAAAAAAAGAGAAAGAGAGAGCATGAGCAAGGAGGGGCAGAGAGAGAGAGAGAGAGAGAGAGAGAGAAAGAGAGAGAGAGAATTCCAAGCAGGCTCCACATTCAGCATGAAGCCAGATGTGGGGCTTGATCCTCCAACCATGAGATCATGACTGAGCCAAAACCAAGAGTGGGACACCAACTGGATGAGCCACGCAGGTGCCCCAAGACAACTTTTAATCTAGACGTTTTGAAGCTGTCTTCTTATGGAGGTTCCTAGGAGTTGCTACAGCTAGGTGAAGCATTTCCGCTGATATAAAGGATTGTAATAAATATTTTTACTTTAAAAAGATTCTTCTAATAATTGAGAGGTGTGTTGGTCAATGATCAAGACAGACACCTCTCTTGACAACGAAGTACAAGGAACTGGCAAGGGGACTAGTGTGTTCAAGGTCACACAAATAGCATTAGAGTCAGAAGTATATGTAGATTTCCTAGCCTAGCTCTATAGAGCAGACACTAGATGCAATTTCTATTATCATTTGTTTAATTACAAGTGTCCCCTACTGTTATTAATACATAAGTACTTAGGCTCCCAGCCTGGTTCTCTATTTGAACATTCCTTGTGCAGTTCTCCCATTGTGCTTATCCCTGGGCATCAGTTGGAGAGATCTAGACCCTCTCGTTTGCAAAGGCCCAAAGTCAATGTCCCAACCCCAAGAAAGAGGTAATAATAACAGCTATAAGAGTTTTTGTTCATAACACGTTTAACATATATCGACATTCTTCTAAGGACTTTGCACGTATGAAGTCATTATACATCACAAATATTTTATTAAGTAGGTTCCATAATTATCATTGTAGTTTAAGATGAGGACACTGAGGCATGGAGAATTCAAGGAACTTGCAAAATGGAAGCGGTTAAGGGAGAAGAGAAGGCTTTTGATGTTTGTAGTAACAACAGCAAAGAGTTACTGGGGAAGTGCAAGGCACCTACTTGGGTCTAGTTTACATCAGGTACTAAATAAATGCTTGCCGAGTTAAATGTTGTAGGATAACATTGCAAGATGTTTAAGTTGTGATCCTGGATAGAAGCACCAAAAGGAAATTATGGCTTGTAGATAGGAATATGCTAAACAAAGAATTTGGGCTCAGGTCGATGGTCATGGCAGGCTCTTGAGGCTTGCTTATGAAGAACCCACTGGAAATATTTACGGTATCATCCAGCATGCCTTTCAGAACATCCTTCAGAACAAACCTTTGGTATCTTCCAAACATGTGGCACCAATGGGCAGCCATTGGATTTGCATATTTCACGGAGCTTCAAAACCCTATGAGAATCAGGGTTCTGGTCAGATCTGTTTTGTCTTCTGATCAGCCACTGAGCTATCTCAACTTCCCTTTCCAACTTGTAAGACAAAATCTTAAAAACTCTTGTTATTTAAGGGCTTTTCTTTTAGATGAAAAAGTGGAGGGAAATGGTAAAAAGAGCAAATCAGGAACATAAAAAAAATTGGCCAAGAATGAAAAACACTCATCGTGTTACAGCTTAAAAATTATCCCACAAAGAAGCAGGAGAAAATGTTTTGATCTATCAAGCTGACCAGTTGCACTACATAGTAAGGCCAGCTCAAATTGCTTTTTCATACGTCAAGGCCCAGTTCGAATGGATTCTTCTCATCTCCCCTCAATCAACATTGATTTTTCTTTGCTTTGCATAGTTGACTTTTCTGCCCGCATTTTTTATGCTGCAGTAGTTTTCCTTGCTTTTTATTGTATGTGTGTGTGTTTCTTTATTTTTTTTTAAATTTTTTTTTCAACGTTTATTTATTTTTGGGACAGAGAGAGACAGAGCATGAACGGGGAAGGGGCAGAGAGAGAGGGAGACACAGAATCAGAAACAGGCTCCAGGCTCTGAGCCATCAGCCCAGAGCCCGACGCGGGGCTCGAACTCACGGACCGCGAGATGGTGACCTGGCTGAAGTCGGACGCTCAACCGACTGCGCCACCCAGGCGCCCCATGTGTGTGTGTTTCTTTAAATCCTGAAAGCTAAAAAAGCCTATCACAGCTATTTGAGAATTCACTACGAAGTATTCCTCCCACACTACACACATGAGACTATCAAGCTTCCAGCACCATCCATGGCAAATTATCAGTGTTTAGTAAATTTATGATGTAATGTGCCTTGGAGGAACTTTGAAATCTTGGTCCATTTCACACCTAAAATAATCATTAGCATCATTTCCACAAGGAGAGTGAAAGGTGACATTCTCCTGCTACATATCTTCAAATTACACATCATTTCCTGCTTCTGCAGATTGAGGGAGTTGCTATCACCATTGAGGGGGGAAAAAGGAGGAGGAAAAGGAAGAGGAAGAGGGAACAGCATCTGGAAAGTGGCAGTGGAGGCTGAGGACATGTACTGATGGGTGGCATGTCCAACCTGAGCTCTTTCCCCTTTTCACTTCCTGGAGACATAGAAAGTTGGCTTCCCTATCAGCAGGACTGTAGGGGTTAAACAGGGAGGTAGCAGAGAAAAAAACAAAGACAAAACAGAAGCACTCTGAAGAAAGTATACAAATGCCAGAATTATGATGAGGTAGAAGGAACAGAGAGATCTAGATCACTTCAAATATCTCTGCATCAATTTCTTTCTTAAATATGGGCTTAAAATATTCATCTTTCAAGGTGCGCCTGGGTGACTTAGTCAGTTGGGCATCCGACTTCAGCTCAGGTCCTCACCATTGGTGACTTCCAGCCCTGTCCGGCTCTGTGCTGACAGCTTGGAGCCTAGAGCCTGCTTCAGATTCTGTCTCCGTCTCTCTGCCCCTCCCCCACTCAAGCTCTCTCTCTCTCTCTCTCTCTCTCTCTCTCTCTCTCTCTTAAATATAAATAAACATTAAAAAATTAAAAATATATATATTCATCTTTCAAGGCTCTCGAGAAGATACCATGGACAGGTGCATGGAAGGGACAATCACAGCACCTTGCACTTAGTAGGTGTTCAGGCTGCTTTCCCTCTCCACTCTCCTGATAAGCCAGGACTACAACATTTGTCCAAGATGTTAAGGCGTGGATTCCTCAAAATACAGAGGAAGTTTCTTTACCTTCACATTATGTTTTTAATTGAGGCACACCCGTAAGGAGCATCTTCAGCCGTCCATGCAAACAATGCTAAAATTAACAGTCACTTAACCCACGACTTGTTTGTGTCCACTAAATTCTGCTTCTGTCGTGTACTCTCACTTATCCATCATCACGGAACCTTGCTGTTGGAAGGAAGGGCTCTAGTGACTCCGGTTTGCATATTGGTAAGCTGGCTTCCAGCCTTTAGATCCTTGATAAAAATCATTTTGGCTCGTCCCAGAAATGTCTCTATTTTCACCTCCTCTCAAGAAAGGTCTCATGGGCTCATTTCTAGCCTCTTCAGAACGTAAACTCTGGAAGGCAGTGAATTGTTCTTTAACGTATTTCCTAATGTGCCAGTTGCCTGCTCGGCCCGGGATGTAATAACTCATTAAGAAGTGCAGCTGGCTGTGCAACTGGGGAAAAACACAGCTACAGTCTCTGAATCCACACAGAGAGAGCCCGTAAGCCCACACCAGCACCTTTATCACCCTCCTGGCCCTCAACAGCCCACCTCCCACCTTCCTAATCAAATGTGGTATTCTTCGGCTACTGCAAGTATTTATATTTTATTAACCTAACTGCGAGTTTGCTGCATGGACTGCTAATGCTATAATTCATTTTTTTTATTTGTGTGCCCCGGAGCTTTGACCAATGGAGACATTTCTTTTTTTATTTTCCATCTCCAAAAGCAAATAAAATCACAATGGACCAGATTCCCCTCCTGTCTACTAACCCACTGGAAAAAATCTTACTTGGGGAGCTCTGGATTTATAGCGTCATATTCATCCAACACACTCTAAAGAATGATACTTTCCATCGGAGATACATGAATATTTTGTGTTCAATAGCACATCAGTATATTTCAGAAACTTGCGTTTAATGAAGCTTGGGGGCTTGCTATCCTCAAGATCATATTTTTTACACTGCTATATACACCCACACATAAGGATAGATACACACAGACTACACACACACAGAGTACAACGGTTGTGTTTAAAAAGACATCCATCTCAGTAAGTGTCCCATTTCATCATCAGCTATGTACTGCAAACCCAGGCTTCCCTTCACTTTATGAAACTTACACACGTTACAAATCTTATTCGGCATCATGACTTTTTATTCTTTCCACAACACTGCCTGCAGCTTAGCGAAGTGGTTAGTAATGAGAGTAACAAGCCAGGCTACAATGCTGTGGAGGATGAGAATTAGCCACGACTTGTTTTCTTTTATGCGGCAGCTGTTTCCAGAAGAAAAGGTTGTCAGGTTGGTCTTAAAATCAGGAAAACATAGCGCAGGCTCTGCTATATCACCCTCGTTGTGCGAGGAATGTTGAAGGACTGACTTCTCTCTCGATGGTCACATCTGTAGAATGGGGATGATACCCACTATACAGCCTTCCTCATGGATTGTCATGAGGACCAAATTAGGATGTCCCTGGAACTGTTTTCCGACCGTAAAGTACTTGATTAACATTAATATCTTTATGTTAATATATTATGTAAACATTACATACATCACAAAAATATGTTTATTGTATCAAATTATATTAGTTACTGTCTTTGTGTTATAGACCATCATTTTTCTCACCACCATCTATTACTTAATAGATTCAGCAGAGGCATGATAATACAGCTTTTATAATTTGTGTGAAGATAAATGAAAACTTACAAGATCTGATCACAGCTTTGTCACCAATGCTTGGATCTAGCAGATAGGCTTAATTTCTTTTTTTTTTCTTTTTTTTTAATGTTTATTTATTTTTGAGATAGAGAGAGAGACAGAGCATGAATGGGGGAGGGTCAGAGAGAGGGAGACACAGAATCCGAAACAGGCTCCAGGCTCTGAGCTGTCAGCACAGAGCCCGACGCGGGGCTCGAACTCACGGACCGCGAGATCATGACCTGAGCCGAAGTCGGCCGCTCTACCGACTGAGCCACCCAGGCGCCCCTAGGCTTAATTTCTTAATAGCACCTTCAGCCCAGTAAAGAATTAAATCCCACCCTTTCATATATATATATATATATATATATATATATACACACACACACACACATATACATATACATATATGTATATGTATGTATAATATGTATATATATGTGTATATATATGAAATTATTTATATATATAAATATATATATCTATCTTATGGAGCCACTTACTTGTCTAGATTAAAGGGACATATGATCAAAGCATCAAGGGACATCAAGACATATGATCAGAGAGACATTAAGTTCTAGTCGGTCAAAACACTCTTTATTTTCTGTGGACAACAGATACTCCTTTGCCCAGTCGTGGGGAATATGACTTTATGTAGGAAACCCAAAGGGACTTCTACTCCTGACCAATGCACCACTAGCATCAATTTCTTTCCTACCAACAAAGGGGGAATGCCATCATCCAATTCTAACATGAGACAAGACTCTTTTTTCCCATTATTCAGTGCCAAAAAGATAGAAAGGAAACTATGGAACTCCTATCTCCAAAGTAGAAATAAAGATTGATTTTGGCTCTTGCAATGCTTCAGAGTAAGTTAATGACTACCCTTCACCATTCATTACACCTTGCGTCTCATTAACCACGTCTAGGTAAGCTGAAAAGTTAATTTCTACAGAAAGAGAATTAGAGAATTAATAAGAATAAGTTCAACCCATAGTTTATAATTGAAGAGATTGCTCTTCTAAGACCCACAAGGGTAAAATAGTGCTTTACTCAGCCAAGCCAATGGTGTATGCAACCCAGAATTTTGTTTCTAATAATTTCAGGGAGATTTTCTAGGAGACTTAGGGTGCCGGGATCACCCACTGAGACAAGAAAGCCATTTGGTTCCAAACAAAGTTGTTGAAGTGAATCATTTAGGTCCTGGATGACAGAGTTGTCGATGAAAAGGGCTAGAGGGAAAGCTGAAGAATTTGGTGAGAAAGGGGAATAGTTTTAGATCAAAATCCTGTAGTCTTAAGACATGAAAGAAAATATGGAAAGAGAGCGAAGGAAGAATCAAAGTAATGATTTTATTCTCATGTAGAATTTTGTCGAATTAGCCTGTAGATCAATTTAAAATCAAATTTTACCTATTCACCCAAACCTTCCATCTGGTCAGGCCCATTGTCTCAGTGAAGAGTTTAAAGTCGTTCTTCACAAGCAGTTCACGTTCCTACCTCCACTCTTACCAGTCTGGATCTTTCTGAAGAGTGAACCTTCAGTCGCATTATGCTCTTAAGGATAACTGGTGTTCTTCTTAGGAATAGTGGAGTCCCCGTGTACTTCATAACATAGAAACAAGCCTTATGGTTAGTATTTACAACTACTAAAATACTTTACAAAATACTCCCCCCACCGTTATTTTATTTAATCTTGAATCCTATGAGAGAGACACTTCAATCTCCATCTTAAAGGAGTAGATATTGGGACTCAGAAATAAAAGGAAGGAGGAAGTGAAGGAAGAAATGCCATCAGCCAAGCTTAACCTATGACAAGACTCTTTTTCCCGTTATTCACTGCCAGCATGGTCAGGCGAGAGCCGAACAACAACAACAAAAGACCTTATTCTAAGTCCTACAGTAAGAAGAGAAGGAAATCAAACTCATGTCCACTGATCATCACACCCATGATCTTCTGAGCACTAAGCGAGTGGTGGGGCACCCAATGGAGGGGCAGGATAAATAGCTGAACAATGTAGCCCCCCACCTTTGAAAACCCCAATACTACCTGTTCTTAATGTTCTCTGCTGTATTATACCATGTAATAAGCTGGGATGGGAGTCATATCTGCCTCCTCTAAACCTCCATGCACTCCTCTAGTACTTTATTGGGCCCTTTATGTCAGTATCACAGGTTACTTTGAAATAGTAATCGTTAACATTTATCTGGTACTTACTATGAGCCATAATGGCCCTTCGAGATAGTCACATCCCAATATCTGGAACCTGTGAAAGTAACCTTATTGGTGAATGGACTTGGCAGATATGATAGGTTAAGGACCCAGAGATAGGGAGATTCTCCTGGCTTATCCAGTGGGCACTGACTGTAGTTAGTGTCTTTGTGAGAGCCAGGCACAGAGAAATCTAACACAGAGAGACACATCAGTGAAGACGGTTGCAAGATGCTAACATATTGACTTTGAAGATACAGAAAGGGTTCCTGAGCCAAGGAATGCAGGAATGTGGTTCTAGAAGCTGGAAAAGGCAAGGAAACTGATTCTCCCCAGGGCCCCCAGAGGGAGCACTGCCCAACTGATACCTTGATTTCAGCCCAGTGATACTGTTTTCAGACTTCTAACCTCCATAATTGTGAGAGAATGCATTTGTGCTGTTTTGAGCCACCCAGTTTGTGATCATTTGTTACGGTAGCCACAAAGTATTCATACGTGTACGTTGATTTAATCCTCATAGCAATTTTATGAGGTGGGTGCCATCGTTGTTTCCATTATACAGATGAGAAAGCAGAGGCATTGAGAAAATGAATAAAACTGCTTAAGGTATACAACCAGTTAGTGCAGAGCTGGAATGAGAACCACAGATAACCTGCCTCCAAAGTCAATGTTCCTAACTACTGCACAGTATAAACCTTTTGATAAATTGTGACTTCTGTTCATGAACGTGTCAATCATCTGCCTTACCTCCTATTCTTACAGTACTTGTCACAGCACTTCAGGTGCTAAGACCTGCAAGCTTGTGTCTCCCCCCCAATCATATGTTGAAGTTCTAACCTCCCAAAATGATGGTATTAGGAGATGAGGCCTTTGAGAGGTGCTTAAATTATGAGGGTAGAGTCTTCTTGATTGGGATTAGTGCCTTACAAAAGAGGCTCCAGAGAGATCCCTTGCCCCCACCTCATAAGAGGATACAGGAGAAGTCTATGATGAAGAGGGCTCTCACCTGACCATGCCAGCACCCTGATCTCAGTCTTCCAGCCTCCACAACTGAGACCAGGAAGTTTCCAATCTGTGGTGTTTTGTTGCAGCAGTCAAAACAGACTAAGACATCCTACAAATTAAATAAATGCTTTACAAACACCGTTTTAAGTTCTTTTTTACCACCATGGATGGATGGCATATGGATGCTGGCTCATTATACAATATTTGGGAAGTACAGAAAGAAAAACCACCCATGATTTTGAACATTCATGTCCCAGAAATAAGCAAGTTGGTACTCATGTATATATCCTTGCATTCATTTTATGCTTATAGCGTTGTTAATTTTAAATAGTTCCAGTCTTAATACAATGTTGAATGGTATATTTTTCTATATGTACTGCACAATTGTATATTCTTCTCTATGCTTAATGATATAACCTTTAACAATTATATTATTAATTTCTCTTTAGAATATGATTATTTTTCTTTTTGTTATCTTTGGTAAAATTATATGTGTAAAAATAGGTATAGATTTGTCATGTGAAATCCCTCACCTCTTATCCTCCCTGATTGTTAGTGTATGTTCCCAGATAGAGATGGATAGATGATCGATGACTAATGATAAGTAGATAGATAGATAGATAGATAGATGATAGAGAGATAGAAAGAAAAACAGAAAGCACAAATACAGAATCATGCTCTGTATATCAACTTGCAATGTACTTTTTGTTTCATCAGCATATCATGGGTAGCCTTACATGTTAGCAGGTAAAACTCAGCTTATTTTAACAATAACTGAACAAAATTCCCACAAGTAGTTGTATCATAATGGATGTGCTAACGGACATTTAAATTATCTCCAGTATTTGGCTGTTTCAAGGCTGCAATCAGCAACCTTGTCAACTCTTCCATGTTTTTCTGTATGAGAGTTAACTTAAAAGAAAATTTTGCTGGTCAGCAATTTTATGTATTTTCTATTTGATTGGTACTGACGAGTTGCTCTCCAAAAAATGCTGTACCAATTTACACCGTAATATATAATATATTGGAGTACCGTATCCCCTACAGCCTCCGTAACAATAGATATTATACTCAGTTTATTGGTCTCTGAAAATAGGATAGTTTAAAAAATAGTAGCCCATATTTTTATTTTATTTATTGAATTATAAAGAGTTTGAGCCACTTTTCATATATGTATTATTCATTTCTGGGTACACTGTCATTCAAATCTTTTGACCATTTTTCTCATTTTTTTTGAATTCACCACTTTGAATCATGGCATAACATTCCAAACAATAGATACACTATTGAATTCTATCATTTTCCAATATTGACCAAAATGATGGGATAAACATCTCTGTGCAAAACCTTTTGTACAAGGATAGGTTATATGCTTCTTTTGACCTCATTTGGGAATTAAAAAAAAGGTACACATTTTTTAAAGTTCTTGATATTTTCCAAACAATCTCCCAACAAAGAAGTAATACATAATAGGGCCCATTTCATGGAAGACCAGAAAAAAAGTGACATTAACTTTATCAAAACTGTTGCTGATTAAGCAGATGAAAAATCTCACATTCAGAAAAAAAAAGTATTTAGCTAATTATAGTACAGTTGAGTATTTGTTGTTTATTTATTTATTTCCCTTTTCCTCTTGTGAATTACATTTTATGATCCTTTGCTCATCATTCCATTGAATTCCATTGCTACTGCAAGGAGTTCAACTGTCGAATGGTCCTGTGACTTTTTGGTTACTGGGGCATTAAAAAGGAAAAGCAGTCGTTCCTGATATGGCTTGGTGTAAGAGACTTTTACACAAATGCCCAATGCAAGTATTCTTTTTCCAGTTTTCCCTTACGTTACGATATGCATAGGTAATCTACATTTTGCTATTAACGGAGTCAGTTCCTTTAAGAGGGATTTAGTCAACGGCCGGGGTGTCCAGAGTGAGTTATTTGGAACAGAGGAAAGAGCAAAAGCTTGTTTGCAAACATCTAGTCCTTCAGAATTAGCAGCTCTGAAGAGGCTATGTCAGATAAGTAGCTAAAAAATTTCCCAAGTCCTCTGTGTTGCACTCCAATTTCTTTTAAGGATTAAGATCAAAATTACTTTACTGAGGCTTTATGGCCTGACATCAATTGTTCTTAATAGATTTATAGGCTTACTAATACCAACCTAACAATAATAACATTAACTCTCTGTTTCTCCTATTGGCTGGGAACACTAAGCCAATTCTTTATTTGCTCTATACTCTTGTTTTTTATGTATCTTGAAGTCCTTAATATTTCATAGTAAAACATATTTTTTTCACTTTCTTCCACCAGCTTTTCTTTTCTTTCTTTTTTTTTCCTTTAATGTTTATTTCTTTTTTGAGAGAGAGAGAGAGAGGAAGAGAGAGAGCAGCGTAGGAACAGGGAGAGGGAGACAGAGGATCCAAGGCAGGCTCTGTGCTGAGAGCAGCAAGCCTGATGCAGGGTTCAAACTCATGAACCATGAGTGAGATCATGACCGGAACTGAAGTCAGACACTTAACCAACTGAGCCACCCAGGCTCCTCCTTCTACCAGCTTTTCAAGCAAAGAAATTCTCCCCATATAAACTTCTACATGCTTGCCAGACTTTACCTGAATTTATTTATTTTTCTAAATTGTTTATTGTTTGATTTTTTTTATATTTAACCCTTCATCATGAATTTGTTTTGGTATATGTTGTTATGTGAGGCTTTACATTTATTTATTTTTCCAAAGACTAGTCATTGTATCACTAGCATTTATTGAATATTATTTATTAAAATTGATCAAACTTCTTTACCTTTCTGCTGAGTTACAATTAAACTGCTATCTGTTCCAGAGTTAGCACTGATTTTCTTTTTCCTTTTTATACCAATATCCTATCATTTTAATCATTGCAGTAATGCAATGTATTTTAATGTTTGTTAGAACGGGTCTCCCTCATCGTTCTTTTTCAGCATGTTAGCTGACTGAACAATAAATTATATATATAAAAAATTTTATTTTCTAGTTTTAGCTATTCGATAAACACTTCAAGAACAGGTGAAGAGAGGAGTGGATTGAGCATGTCAGTAAGCGAATCAAGCCCACTTGATAGCTCTTTCGTCGACAAGGCAGTGGCCCTGGAGGAGAGAACTGACCTCCCAGAAGCCACTGGGCACCTATCACAACAGCACCAGAGCATCTGTGTGAATTGGTTTATGACTTCCAGTCTTGCATCATAAGCCTGGAAATTACACAAAAAAATTATAAAGAATCAGTCATAAACCATACAAGTTGGAGTAAAGACAATGATACAATCACAAAGTGAAACCACATCTCGAGGCTCACTTTATTCAGTTTCATTGAATACTTATTTGTACAGCAACTTGTTTGGCTATATCAGCATGAATCTACTGAAGTAATGGAAAATGTCAGATAAAACTGCTAAACAAACAAATTTAAGCTAATTGTTTCACATGATAAATATGTCTATCATCTTATTAAAAAAACTAGACGACAAATCCTCATAAAAACAATTACAAGAAAGTTGCTCTGCTCCTAGGACCTCTTTTCCTTATACAGTATATAGAGGAAATAGTAGTTTCTTTCAAATTTTCAAAACTTAAATAAGGAGTCATGTTTTTCAAATGCTGCAAAAACAAAACAAAAACAAACTCGTGAAACTGTCAAGAACTATAACAATTTCGATAACTTTTTTTTTAAGTTTATTTATTTATTTTGAGAAAGAAAGAGCATGAGCAGGGGAGGGGCAGAGAGAGAGGGAGAGAGAGAGAGAATCCCAAGCAGGCTTTGTACTGTCAGCATGGAGCCCAATGCAGGGCTCAAACTCACAAACCATGAGATCATGACCCGAGCTTGAAATTAAGAGTTGGACGCTTGGGGCGCCTGGGTGGCTCAGTCGGTTGAGTGCCCGACTTTGGCTCAGCTCAGGATCTTGCAGTTTGTGAGTTCGAGTCCCACATTGGGCTCTGGGCTGACAGCTCAGGGCCTGGAGCCTGTTTCAGATTCTGTGTCTCCCTCTCTCTGCCCCTTCCCCACTCATGCTCTGTTTCTCTCTGTCTCTCAAAAATGAATAAACGTTAAAAAAAAAAAAAAGAGTCGGACGCTTAAACAACTGAGCCACCCAGGCATCCCACAATTTCGATAGCTTTAATTGAAGTTCTAACTGTCACCAGGGCATAAATGTGTGAATAAAAATAGAAGTTTTAAGCCAATACTAAAAGGCTATTTACAAGTTGAAGTAATGACATCTTCTTGAAGCAAAAATACTCTGTGGCCTGGCTCTGTGATACTAATCCCAATCATCTGAAGCATAGTAATGGAAAACACTGGATATTTCCCCTCAAAACAGAAATTGAGTTTATATCATATATTTCATTAGCCCCATGGCCTATCCACTAAAGCTAAGAGCCAACCATGCAATTTTCAAAGGTTTTTAGTAGAGAAACGACACGCACTTACAAACAGAAACATACAATGAATCTAACAGATAAAACGCAGAGGGATCTTAGATTTGGATGATCTGGGTTTAAATCAGTCTCACATTTTTTTTTTTAACCTATAAAATCTCGGACAAGGCATTTAAATTCAGACTCAAGTTTCCCTGTCTGTAAAAAGTGAATAATAACAAGTAATGATTATTCAGTACGGTATCACTGGAGTTTCTAAGCATTAAATAATACATAAAAAGATATTTGGTAAAGTATAAAGCACTTTGTGAAAAATAAGCTATTACGAAAGTCAATGCTATAATTACTGATATCTATGAAAAATTCTTCCCTTAAATTGAAATCATTTATGATGAGAAGTATATTTTCCAACTCGACTTACTTTCCTTTCAAATATATATAGTTTATTTCATCAACTTTTTGGGATTACCTCAAATTTATAGTAAATTTGAAAGAATTATTCGGTGAATTTTCATGGATCCTTCACTAATCTTGTTATATTCAGCAATTGTTAACATTTGCCACATTTTCTTCATTTATCCCTCTCTGCTTGTATGGGTGTTTCTATGTATCTTATAAGTTTGGGAAAGTAAGTTGCAAACATCATTCCACTTCGCCTCTAAATACTATCTCCTAGGCATACAAATTTTCTCATGTAACCATAATACCAAAATCATAATCACGAAATCTAACATTGAGGGGTTCCTGGGTAGCTCAGTCAGTTAAGCATCCGACTCTTGATCTCAGCTCAGGTCACGATCTCACAGTTCATGAGGTTGAGCCCCAAGTCGAGCTCCGTGCTAACATTGCTGAGCCTGCCTGGGATTCTCCCTCTCCCTCTCTCTCTGCCCCTGCCCCCACTCGTGCTCTTTCTCTCTTTTTCTCAAAATAAATAAGTAAACATTAAAAAAAATAAATCTTACATTGATACAATATTATTAATAGACGATTTATATGAAAATATTTCTATCTAGAAACTAATAACTGTTCACAAATTACCTTTTGGGTTTTCTTCAGTTTCTTTTAATCTTAAATAATCTCCCACACTCCCTGCCCTTTTTTTTTGGTCTTTTATATCAGAGACTTTTTTTTAAAGAGACAGGACACATGTGTTATGTTGTAGACATCCCTCAGTGTAGACTGGTCTGATGGTTCTTTATGTTTAGATTTTAAATATTTCCAGCAAGGATGCTCTCCCGGGGGATGCTGTATGCTTTCCAGAGTGTTTCATCAGGAGGGAACCAATGCCAGTTTGCCCACTATTAATAATATGAAGTTTCACATCCTCACTTACATACTATGTGCCAGATCTCTTCATTGTGAAAGTATTTTTTCTCTCCATAATTAATTATTTGGGGGGCAATTACTGGAGGATGTGGATATTCTTTTCCCCAATATATTTTCACTAGTGTCAGTTGTTTTCTTTTGGTTGTGATATGCACAACCACATACAAATGTACTACTCGGATTCTTGGTAACTGAGAAGTCTAAATAATGTTGATATTTTGGGGCGCCTGGGTGGCGCAGTCGGTTAAGCGTCCGACTTCAGCCAGGTCACGATCTCGCGGTCCATGAGTTCGAGCCCTGTGTCAGGCTCTGGGCTGATGGCTCGGAGCCTGGAGCCTGTTTCCGATTCTGTGTCTCCCTCTCTCTCTGCCCCTCCCCCGTTCATGCTCTGTCTCTCTCTGTCCCCAAAATAAATAAATGTTGAAAAAAAAATTAAAAAAAAAATAATGTTGATATTTTAAATTATCCGATGAGACTATCTTATGAATTGGAAGGTTTCTGGTTAGATTTCTGAAGTGCTAAAATAGGTTGAGTGTTTTTAGGTGTTTTACGAACATATATTCATTTCGAAATAATAATAATAGCTTCAGGATCTCTCTTATGTCAGGGAGCACACAGAAAGCATGAAGGCCAGGATGTTAAGTAGAGGCAGTTTGTCTTTGTACAGACAGAAAGAAGAAGAAATCCCAAAATGTTTCTTTATTTCCACTCACTGCATTTTAAAGGCAGGGTTAACTTAGGAATGACCTTATCTTCAAAAAATATCAAATATTTCAAGTAATCCTGGGAGGTCTTGCAATCCTTTTAAATAACTCAGATTGACCACTTGAGCAGGAAGTATTGAAAAGTATGCAAACGAGTCTATATGTACCCATAAAAGGTAGCTATCCACCGCAAATGTTTCTGAACATTCTCTCGGCTGAGTGTCTGTGGACTTATTATGTTGAAAACCTTTGCTCCTGAGCATCCATGTAGGCTGACTTTTCAATTTCAAGGGATTTCAGTACAGTTCCCGGCAATTTATCATGTGAAAAGAATTAACAAGAAAGAAAATAGAAGCACATTCACACTTGCCAAGGCATTTCCCTTCAGATGGAGAAAAAGCTACTGAATGAATAATGTAAGAAAGATGATTTTGGTGCTTCAAAAACAGAAAAATTACTTAAAGTCCCAGTTAGTGAAGCCAGCCTTCATTTTCCCACAGAATATGAATAAGCACCAGATATTCAGTAGAAACCTGTTCTAATCCAGCTCATTATCACACGGGTTCAGGCGCTAAGGGCTCACTCCAGTGTCCCACCCCCTGCACAAAACACTCTAAGAAGGTAAGCATTACCACATGTCTCCGCATATGCAGCAAATCCACAGAAAGTTAATCCTCTATTTTCTCATTTTTCCAATACAATACCCCCAAGTAAGGGTTTCAGCCAATGTGAATATACAAACTTATATAGGTTTATAATACACAATGCATTAACGTAGTTACACATATTTAGAATCTCACATGCTATCGTTGGCCAGAGCTAACTTTTGGTTCTCCTATCGATATTCACTCCCTTGCTGTTCTCATCCAGTTTTATGGCTTTAATCTTCAAATATCTATATTCCAGTGATTCCAAATCCACCCAGAAATGTTCTCTAATCGCCAGACTCAGATATCTAATTTTTATTCAGCACCTCCAGTTGGATATCCAATAGCTCAGACATTCCACGAAATGAACTCCGTGTCTGTCTCTCCCAGGTGTTCTTATTTGTCAAAGTTGGCCACTCTACCCCTCGGCCCCCACAGAGCATCCCACGACTCAGGTGAGGACAGCTAAGGAGGTAAGCAGAAAGGAAAGGGCTTCTGGAAGATAAAGAGGAGCCATACAGGGAGTACTTAGAAGGTTATATTTTTTTCTGCATATAGTACCACGGGAATGTTACATTCCAGTGCAGAGAATCTTTACGGTTATTCAGCTGTATTGGAAGAGATTTATTTCAAGTCTTACTGCAGCGGAAGTTCAGAACTGAATCAAAGAGATCCAGAGCGGAAGTTCATCAGAAGCAGAACACCTCCATATGCTAATTACTGAACCCAAAGCAATCACAGAGTCAGGGGACCCTCCTGGCAATTAGTATGTAACACCCATAGCAGTACTCATTTGGCGTGCAGCAAAATGTGACGAGGGAATAGAGCGTGTGGATCAGAGTCAAGGATAATCTGAACAATATGGCAAAAGTGCAAGATCTAGACCAAATCCAGACAAGAAACACTCCTCTGCCCACTGCTAATTAGGCTAGAAAAGAAGAATAAAAATTTAAAACTAGAACTACATTTCTGGGATTCCTGCATAAGTATTTTGTCCTATGAATCTCTGCTTAAATTAGGGTTTCAAAACATATGTGTCACTGTTTTATGATGTGGTTTAGCACTCCTCAACATTTTTTTTTGATAAACAAAGACTTGCTACTTTACGCAACTGGCTTTAAGATTATCCAAATAACATCACGCGGTTCCTTCTGTAAGAAACACATCATCAGGCCTGAAAAAACAAAGATATTATACACAGAGAGAACATAGACCAACCTCATCCATAAACATAGAGGCTGCTTTTAGTTACTTCTGAGTGTCCTTACAGTTTTCCAAATAGAAGAATCCTGCCCAGTATTGCTACAAAAACATACATGTCCAGGATTATGACAATTAGCATGTTAATGGCACCCAAACATGTGAACGGCACCCAAGAATTAGATAGACACCCCAGTTAGGTAACATCCTTTAATAAATCCAATGACCCATGTCAATGCTCAAATTAAACACTGGGCTTTAAAACCAAGAAGTTTTGTTTATACAAAGTGGAGTTCTTGAGATTAAAATTTTTTTTAATTGTGTACGTGTGTTGGGGGGAAAGGATTAAAAAGCCAGTAAGTCAATCTTTGGCTTAGTTTCTGTTTCATATTTATGCACCCATCTGCCATAGCCTAGGGTTAAACAGTACTCATTTTAATCATGAAAAACATATCCATCACAAGTTATCCTGAAATAAATCACTCCCCACAGCAAAAACAACATAAACGTGGATGGCTCTACAAGCAAAGTGAGGGGGAAAAAAAGAGAGAGAGAGAGATGATAGCTTTTTGTCCTACCTAAGAACTTCTCCAATTTAATGAAGGCTAAATCTCAAATCAGCCTTCTTCAAAGTCAACTTCTCCAAACATTTCAAGAACAAAACAATTAAATTTGATATGCTCAAAGAGATCTTCCAAATTATGGAATTGACATAATAGTGCAATGCCTTGTAAATTGCAAGCAGCATTTACATTTGGTAAGGAAGCCAAAGCCTATAGTAAACTCACTGAAATTCCTTTCCTTCAGCCTAACAATTTTTGTCGGTTTCTGAAATAGACCCATAGATAATGTAAACATTTTGACAGAAAATTGGTGGTGGTGACTATGGCGTAAAACTATCTCAGGACAAATGTACTGTGACTTGGAACATAAGATACAATTTTCTTTGCATAGAGGCAAAATGAAGTGATGACAGAGTTCACAAAACCTATTCTCCTCTTGAAATTGCATTCTGACTTTTCCTTTCATTGGGCATCTTTCAAAAAGAAAAACTCAACACTCCAAGCAATTCCATTGACATTGGTTTGCAAGTAATCACTATTCCAGAACTTGCTTGTTTTCTTTTTATACTCTTTCCACCTGCAAGAGTATTAAAAAGACATCCCTGTTTTCCTGTGTTTTATTAAGAAGCTTGCTCCGGGGGAAAATTGAGGTAGCCCAAACGGTATGTCTTGCCTGTGTTGCCCATTTCCTCTCTGTTTCTGCACGTGCTGTCTCCTCCCCACTGTTCTGACAAATAAATATTTCCAATTGGATAATGGCAAGCCTAGCATCCGTGGTGTGAGAATAAAATTTGGGTTATAGCTCTTTCTTTCCAAACATTTGGTTCCTGGGTACCGCCTCCCACATACTCACTTAACCTTTTCTCCCCAGAATTCCCCTTTAGATCTGTGTTTTAATAAAACCGAACTATCTCCAAATTTCAAGCCAGACTTTGCGTTTGTCTCTTTCTAAGCTACCCGTTAGCCCTCAAGTGTTCTTACACTGGGTGTTTCTGAATACATATCTGATATATTTTTTAAGGTCCAGCTCAATTATTAACCCGCTTGCAAAGCTTTTTCCGATCTGCTACCTAGAAACAATTTTATCTTCTCCTAAAATCTTAAAATTCTCTATGAACTTCTTAAGTCACATAACATAGTCTACTTTGTGTTCAGTTAACTTCTTCTCCCCCTAGCTGGATGACAGCAAGATGGGTACATGGCGACTGCCCGCCCTTTGAACCTTTCCCTCGCTCCCCCCTGGGGCCTGGACCTAATAGAACACCCTGGGCAGGGAGTAAGACATCAGTGATTCTGTGTTGAAAAGTGAGAATTTATATTCTTCACCAAATCAAGGCACCCAGCCTTGGAAAGTCTATTATTGACTAGGTCCCAGTTCATAAAAATATCACTGAAATTTGTCATTAATTAAAGAAAGCAGCAAGTTTAACATATGGAAGAAAATTCATCTCAGTTTAGATTTCTACCAGGGCATTTTCTTAGACTAAAACTCAACTTCAAACACATATGAAAGGCTAATTGTTTGGACTCTTTACCATGCTAATTTGCTAAGGAATATAACGATAGGCCAATGCATTCACATGTCACAATCAGTTCACCTTATCTGAATCTTGGTCTTATTACTTTGAACTTGCATTCAAGCTATTACAACTGTTGCCATACAGGTTGCGGTATTCAGTCACATGTTCTCATCAGTCCTAAACTGGCTCCAACACCCCCCCCCCCATATGAAAATGTGTGACATGTGGTGGAAAAGTTCATAGTGAATGCATTCTTCCTGAGGTCTTTAGAATACCTTTGCATATAAAAAAAATCAAAATAAACTTGATTGGGGTATTCAATCACATGTTCTTATCAGTCCTAAACTGGCTCCAACACCCCCCCATATGAAAATGTGTGACATGTGGTGGAAAAGTTCATAGTGAATGCATTCTTCCTGAGGTCTTTAGACTACCTTTGCATATAAAAAAAATCAAAATAAAAAACGGTGCTTTACTAACCACTTATGTGAGTTTCTTGTGCCCTTTGATATGGTAGGCAAAAGTTAACAGTATGTTCAAAGCACAGAGTTCCTATGGACATACTTTCATCTATGGTAGACAAGGTTGGCACAGGGTCATTTACGACTTTGCAGATGACTTGAATATTTTAGCAAGCGGCTGGATGAAACCTGAGTGTGCACAACGCAATAAGAAATCAGCCAAATGACAAGTGAGCACAAGGAAAGCAAGTTTAAAACACCAGACTCTTGGTCCAAAACTCTAATTTATGAAATGCATGAATATTTAACACCGTACTAAGCACAAAATTAATTATTAGTTGATTGATTTCTAAAATGCCTGCTCTAAAAACGAAGCTAATGGAAAAATTAATAATCAAGCATTTCAGAATATCTAAAGCTTTAATGGATGTTAGAATTTTTCTTAAAAGTTTCCCCAACTTCCTCACTTGGTGACTATGGAGACTGAGGCCCAGGGAGTAGAAGTAACTTGTGTAAGGCCACTAGTTACTTCTAGTTATGAGACCGTCGCTAATCTCTAACCATAGTGTGGAGTGTTGAGTCTTGCCACTTTCTTAAGAGGGGATGGTGATTTCTGAGCTCCCCAGAGAGTGGGGTGGTTGGTGACTGATCAACCAGGTGTCACCTCTTCCAGAAGCGAGGCTGGAAAAGTGTGCTCCACTGCTCCTGGAACCAAAGGGTTTCTATTGCTTCTTTAGTAAGTGGATGCTGTGACTGATCTCTAATGAGTTTATGGGTAAATTATGTCTTTAATTTATACCTTTGGCTACAGTACATCATTACGATAGGATCTTCCCTTGATTTTTAGTGTAATGATCACTTTCCATGAGAGGTAGCACATAATGGAAAGAAGCACAAAATGAGTAGTTTAAGACTTTAATCTACATCTCCTCATGATGTTAGCTTGGATAATTACTTCTCTCTCTCCTCCTCCTACCCCCCACTCCAATGAAATCAAGGTTCAATAAATACTATGGGATCATGAAACTAACATTTATATATGCCTATCATGAGTCATAAATTTTAATGCGTCTTTTAGTGAAATCACAGATATGCATATCACAGGTGTGATTATTACATCCATTTTCCAGATGAGAAAACTGTGGTTAGCAATTTTAGAGAAGCAGTGGAATGTGGTAGTGATGAACATAGGACCTGGATACAGAAGAAGCTCGAATTTGGCTCTGCTACTTCCTGAGCTGTGTGATCTTAAGGGGGACACTTAACCTCTTTGGACTACAGTCATCTCATCTATAAAGTAGAAATAACAACTGTATAAAATACATATGGTTGTTATAAGGGTTAAATGGAATAATCTATATCTCTGGAAACAACACCTGCAGCATACTAATTCTCAATAAATGTTGACTCACCATTATTATTATCATTACTCTCTTGCCCATGATCACAGAGCCTCTATGTAGCAGAGACCAGATCAGCAAGTATGATCTGACCAGAACCCTGGCTCTGACCCATGATGCTGTGCTTCTTAAATATATTCCATTTTTTTTCTCTCTAAGATTTTATGATCCTGACAGGTAGGTCATTTTACAAGAGCATTCACTCTTTCAACTTTTTACATGATGTACTAGACATTTAAAGCCACATAAAATCGCTAGTTGGTGTCCTGCTTAATAGTACGGATTTTTTTTTAACTTGCAAACTCTTTATTCAGACTTATACAGAATTGGAAGACAACAAAAGAATTTTCAAAACGACTCACCCAAATTCCTTACATGAGATAAATTGAAAACACGTGCAGTCTGATACAAGGCACTGAGAAAGACGCAGTGTCCGTGGGATTCCTGCCAAAAATGCATAACCTGAGTGGGATCATGAGGAAACCTCAGTCAACTCAATCCGAGGGACAGAGTACAAAACAATCAGGCAGTATCCTTTAAAAGTGCCATGCAATGACAAAACAAAGAAATGCTGAGGTACTCTTCTGGATTAAAAGACACTAGTGAGACATGGAAACTGAATGCAATGTATATTCCTGAATTGGATTCTAATTCAGAAAAAAAAAATACAATAATGAGGAGATCTAGCCTGCTCTGAACACATTCTCTCATGTCCTATTCCTGGTCCAGAAACTAATTCAGGAATATATGTATGTATCAATGTTATTTTCCTGATTCGATCTTTCCTGACTGATCTTTGGATATTTGCAATGTGTAGAAACCTAAATGTAGAAATTTTCTTTACGTAGATAACATCAGAAGACAGGGGAGTTGTATCTCACCATGTACAGACAGGGCACCTGGGCTTCGGAAGAAGAAGGTGGTTGTCTTCGGTCCAGCGTTAGTGAGTATGTAGAAGTTCTGGGATTGTGTCTCTGATCTCTCAGACCAGTGTTCTTTCTGCTGCATCCAACTGCAGAAAACATTCAGAGCCTATAAACATCATATTAGTTTCCCATGGCTGCTTAAAAAAAAACAACAACAAAAATTGGGTGGCTTAAAATGATACATGCTTATTCCCATACAGTTACGAAGATCAAAATCAATTTCACTGAACCGAAGTAAAGTAAAGCCCTGTCTGCAGGTCTGTACTCCACCGGCTCTAGGGAAGCATCTCTTTTCTTGCCTTATCTAGCTTTAAGAGCTGAATTCCTTGTTCTCTTTGGGTTTTGACCTCCATCTCCAAAGCCAGCTGCTGAGCATTTTAAAATCTTTTTCTGCTTCCATTGGCACTTTGCCTTCTTCTCAGCTGTTTTTAAATCTCCCTTTGCCTCCTTTGAATAAGAACCTATGTGACTACATTTAGGGTCCACTCAAATGATCCAGGATAATCTCCCCATTTCAAAACCCTTAGTTTAATCACCTCCGCAGAGTCTCCATGAGCATATAAAGTAGCTTACAGAAGATCCAAGGATTAGGACCCGGATACCTTTGTAGTCAAGTGCTCTATCACTGACCTATACTCCCTGGAGCTACATACCTTTGGGTGCATATTTGGCCTAGTGCAGGAATGAGGGGACGTGACCATTTAGTATTTATTCATATAATCAAGCAGGCATTAATTCGTATTCAGGGCTGAAACTGAAATTAATAGTTGGGAAGTAGTTGGGAAAATGAATTCTTCATCATTTTTTTAGCAAAGAAAACACTATACTCTCAGAGTCAATGTCTAATGTTACACTTTCCAAGATTTTGGTAATCTCTTTACATGATTCTCATGTGAGTTTTTTTTGAGGACAGGTGCATGTCATATATTTATATGTTTCCATCATGGGAGGCTGAATAGTAGCCCCCGAATGTATCCAGTTCCTAACTTCTGAAACCAATGAAAGTTACCTTCAATGCAAAAAGGGACTTAGTGGGTGTGATGAAGTTAAGGATCTTGAGACTGGAAAATTACTGAATCATCAGGGCAGGCCCTAAAGGCAATCCCAACTGTCCTTATAAGAGAGAGGTGGCAGGAAAATAGACACAGAAGAAGAAAATGTGGTACGACAACAGGAGTGGAGACTGGAGTGACATGGCCACAAACCAAGGAATGCGAGCAGCCCTCAGAAGCTAGAGGAGGCAACAGAAAACAGATCCTCCCCTGGGAGCTTCCCAAGGGAGCTTAGCCCTGCAGACACCCTAATTCAGCGATGTAAGACTCAGTCTGGATCGTTGGATACTACAACTGGTAGAGGAAAAAAAAATTTAAGCCACAAAATTTGTGGTGATTTGTTACGGCAGTAATAGCAACTAGTTTAGCAGTTACTGCTGGTTACTAGCAGTAACTAGTTTAGGACCCAACACAACTAGGAACTCTAAAAATGCTTGGTAGTTGTCAGAGGGAAGAAAGGAAGAGAGGGAGGAAGGTTGGGAAGGAGGGAAGGAAGGAAGGAAGGAAGGAAGGAAGGAAGGAAGGAAGGAAGGAAGGAAGGAAGGAAGGAAAGAAGGAAGGAAGGAAGGAAAAGCAGATGGCTGGGAAGAAGGAAGGAGGGAAGAAAGGAAGAATTAAAATTATGAGAAACATTTTGGATTTTAAGTGAATCAATATTTGACCTATTCTTTTCTCAGCTGGAGACGTATTACCGGCCTCCCAACTGAGAAGGGAGAACAAACTGTTTTTTATTTTGTCTTTGTTTTTGTTTTTAGTTAAATGTCTTCTATCCAAATCTGAGGAACTGTGCTTTTAAAATCTCCATCTGGGACTGGAAGACTACCTGACGTGTTTCACCTTGAGAAGATTTTTGCAGTTCAGTTGTGAACTTCTGCAGGAAGGGGTTACAGGGAAAGCCAGACAGGTATTTTTCTAAGGGAGAGCTTGCAGGTCTGTTCCAATAATTGAAAACCGGGTGGAATTGAGGTGAAGGTACGTACTCTCGCTGCCTTAAGAGATCATTCATTTCCGTATGAAATTTTTAGGCTAAAGGCACATCAGTACAGGAAGAGTCACTTAAAAAATGTTCTCATGTCTATTAGCTCTGGGGAAGCAATTACTACTTGATAGATTTAGTGATACAGGGAATATCAGAGTCCATATAGATGGTTTCAGAAATAATACACCGTGACCCATGTTGAACTCCTTAATTTGTGATATTTAGTGAAAACCTAAAAGGAGCTAGATGTGTCCAAGGCATTGTGTTACCACTGGGTAGTTCACTGAAGTGTTAAATTAAACAAAACTAAAGATGGAAAGGTTGAAGCAATTAAACTCTTACCCTGTAGACCTTTTCTGTGGGTCCTATGCTAGAATTCAATTAAAATACTTTTTTCTCCCCTGAAATTTACCATTGACTTATTGAGTTTGACAATACTCAACAATGCCTTAATGTTTGTCCAAGTGAAAGAAATCACTTTCCTCTGTCATAGAGATAAATGAGGTAAATTCATCAAGAGACTCAACTCAATAAGAATATTGATGACGTTCTGCTTGGGTGCATAAACCCTTCAGTCATAAGTGACTTGTGATTCCCATCGTGAGGTTTTTGTTATTGCTTATAAAAAATAATTATAAAAAATTCATCTGAATTCCCACATCCTCTAATTTTCTCTATTATTTTTCAAATTGTTATATTTTTCATTGCATGTTGCATTAAATCAGACCTGGAATGAGAATGGATGTAGATAAATAAAGAAACAAGCAAATACACCATTGAGCTGAATCCAGCTCTATTATTTGCTGACTTTTCCCCCGGATAGTATTCATCATTTAAATTTTAAAACTAGGCTAATAAACTATGTATATAGAATTTTCCCCATCTCTTGAGAAAAGATGTCATACATTTTTCTTCATGCATATACATTTTTACACAATGCACAATTATGGAAGCATACATACTATTTACTTAATGCAGACTTGCATTTCTTTTATTTATTAATTTGCCTCTTTCCCTCCTCATCCCCCTCTCTACCCACATCAATATCCTTTTAGGTAAAACATGTTAACATCCACATCTTTCAACTTGTTCCATAATTAGGTATACCAAAACACAACACACACACACACACACACACACACACACACACACTATACACGTATGTATATAAACACATATAAAAATAGATATAGAGACATAAATTGATTTTAAAATATGTTTGAATCATGTCTTTAAAAACTAAAACATGGCATATACATTTTCCTAATCGTGTTTTTTCAATACCTAGTAAACATTCCTCCCAGTAAGCAGACGTAATTCTAATTCATCCTTCCTAATGGCTTCATTTCATGATGTTGATGCACTACAAATAGTATAACCAGTTCTCCACTGGTGAGCATTTTTCCTTACATTTTCTTATATGGATAATAATGCAAGAGATTCCCTTGTACATCGACCTTTACCTGTTGATCCTTTGCTTTCTAGGTGATACATTTCAAGGAATACAGTATTGCTGGATCACAGAGTACGTGCATGTTACATTTTAATAGTGTCTTTAAGATTACTTAATAAAAGAAAAAAACAACATGTATTTATACCCGAAGGCATAAGAGTACTATTTTCTCTACATCCAGAACAAAAATAAATATAACTGTTGAAGGTCTGGCCAATGTTTCCATTTTGAAGTGTGAGAGTTACCTGATGATTAGTTTCATCTGACCTACATGACTGTACTACCACAGAAACTAATTTGTACCCCTAACTTGATTTCATTTCTGGAAATCATACTCCCTGCATGAAACTAGAAAAAGACACAACAAATAGAAAAAGAAAAGGCAGCCCCTATGTAGTAGGCTGTGTTTGGGGACGTAAGTGGGGGGATGCTATTCTGTTTGGGGAAGGTCCACTGTCTTGCTGTCTTTAAGGAAGCATATGTGGTGAGGCAGCAAGAATGACCTGTGGGCTTTGTATCCCTTCATCTTGCCAGTTGGTCGGCTGGTCAACGTTTGCAAATCCCCGGGAACTTGGATCTCATTCATTTGAGGCAGTTCACCTGCAGCAACTCCATTAGAAATCCCCTTCTCTGAAGAGTCTACTCATCACTACTACTCATTCATCCTCAGTTGTTCTCTTGAAGATATACGGAAAGAAAAGAAAACTGACCTCTCTTCAATAGGAGTTCATTTAAATATATTTGGTGGCAAATAGCATTTGTTCAGAATCCTTGTATTTAATCACAGTAAAATCGGTATATGACATTATGTTGGTTTTAGGTGTCTGATAATAATTCAATATTTGTGTACCCTATAATTAATTTGTATACACTACAATAAGTCTAGTCACTGTCCTTCACTATACAGTTGACCCCTTTAACCTTCTCACTAACCACCCCCAACTTCCTTCCCCTCTGATAATCACCAATCTGTTCTCCTATGAGTCTCCATGCATCTTTTCTTTAATTTTTATTTTTCTATTTAAAAAAAAATATTGTTTAGGGGTACCTGAGTGGCTCAGTTGGTTAAGCTTCTAACTTTGGCTCAGGTCATGATCTCGCAATTTGTGGGTTCGAGCTCCGCTTTCGGGCTCTGTGCTGACAGCTCAGAGCCTGGAACTGCTTCGGATTCTGTGTCTCCCTCTGCCTGCCTCTCTCTCTCTCTCTCTCTCTCTCTCTCTCTCTCTCTCTTTCTCTCTCTCAAAAATAAATAAATGAATCCATGAACCATGAGATCATGACCTGAGCTGAAGTTGGACACTGAACCAACTGAGCCACCCAGGTGTCCCAAGTCTCCATGCATCTTAATCCAACTGTTGCTCAGGAAAAACTGTAGTTCTCTCACCACAAACACTGTTTGCTGCCATATCTGTCTTCTTTGGGCAAATATTTAAGTTATTACAACATACTAAGTGGGAAAAAATAACAATAAAAACATCATATTGACTCCACTGTAAGGAGTCCTTATGGGAATACTGGCCTATATTAAAATAGTATTTCACCAATTGTGGGTTTTTTAAAATTTTTTTAATGTTTATTTTTATTTTTGAGAGAGAGAGGGAGAGAGAGAGAGAGCAAGGGAGGGGCAGAGAGAGAAGGACACACAGAATCCCAAGCAGGCTCCAGGCTCTGATTGGTCAGCACAGAGCCCAACGTGGAGCTAGAACTCAGGAACTGTGAGATCATGACCTGAGCCGAAGCCGATGCTTAATGGACTGAGCCACCCAGGCGCCCCTCACCAATTGTGGTTTTTAAATATGCTTTTTGTGGAAGCATAGTTGACATGCCATGTTAGATTAGTTCAGGCGTACAACACAGTGATTCAACATTTCTGTTCATCATGCGAGGCTCACCACAAATATAGCTGCCATCTGTCACCATCCAGTGCTACTCCAATGCCACCGACTATATTCCCTTTGCAGTATCTTTCATATCCACAACCTATTCATTCCATAACTGGAAGCCTGCACCGATCATGTCCTTTGACGTGAGGACCACAGGAACAGAATCCATACATGCTGCAAATGCAGATTCCTGGGTACTGGCCCACCCAGAAAAAACAGAACTTGGAGACAGCGGGCCCAAGAGTCAATATTAGAAACCAGCTTCCCCAGGTAATTGTTCTTACTCTTAAGAGTAGAGTTAATGCTTTTACAGCCTTTATCTTCTTAATACCTGAGCTGATTAGGAAGTCAGTCAGCTGTCAGTTGCAAAGGAGAAGAAAAGTGTTAATTACCTATTCCATACCTCTGGGTCATTCTAAGAATAACTTCCCTTCAGGCTGAGATGGTTGCATTTCCTGCTGGACCCTCAGTCCCTTGGGGTGCTTAACTCCTGCTGTGAGAAGCTAGTTAAAAAAAAGCTCCCTGGAACCTTAAGTGCTCCCACTCTTCTCTTGTGAATATTTCTTGAATTTTGCAAATTGGCTTGTTAAAAGTGTCAGTTTTGCTTCAGAAAAGCTGATGTTCAGTAACAAAACTATGTGGAGACCAAACAAAATCTTAATGCTTTTGTCATGAAAGAGAAAGCCAAATGGTCTTCTTCAAAAGATGATGAATGAGTCCCAATTTAAACATGAAAATATGTTAAATGTTGTGGGTTTTTTTTTTGTAAAAATATGGCTCTCATGTTCTTTATATTACATATAGGGTATGATTTTAGAAGAACTTGGGTAAAGATCTCATTCAGTGTCATTTCAGCTTCTGATTCCTTTGAATGTTAAGCCTTTGGATATTTTAAAGCACCCTCCTAAATTATCAATACTCCCTGATATCTTAGCTATCATTTGGAAAGCTTTTAGAATTAAACATGATATTGAGGTTTCAGTGAAGGCAGTGCTAAGCAGAGGGGAAGCCAGGAATCCAGAGGTTTTAAGGACATTTACCCATAGCCTTGTTGGGAGCAGAGAGGGCTTTGAGCTCAGAAATGGGACCCTTGAGTTCCAGGGGTGCAGCCAACTTCTCTAGACATACACACCAGTGATGTGTCCCTTATTATTTTTGTGTGTGTGTGGCAACAACAGATAATACGAGATTTATTCTCAACACAATTTTAAGTGTGCAGTATAGTATCGTTACCTAAAGACACAACGTGGTCCAGGAGATCTCTAGAATGGATTCATCTTACCTAACTGAAACTTCATACCCATTAAACAGTACATATCCCCTTCCCTCTCCCTTCAGACCCTGTCTTCTGCCATTCCATTTTCTGCTTCTGTGAGTTTGACTCTTTTAGGTACCATAAGAAAATGTACTGTATACATAAATACAATGGAATATTATACAGCCAACGAAAGAAAGAAAGAAAGAAAGAAAGAAAGAAAGAAAGAAAGAAAGAAAGAAAGAAGAAAGAAGGAAGAAAGAAGGAAGAAAGAAAGAAAGAAAGAAAAGAGAAAGAAAAAAGAAAGAAAGAAGGAAAAGAAAGAAAGAAAAAGAAAGAAAGAAAGAAAGAAAGAAAGAAAGAAAGAAAGAAAGAAAGAAAGAAAGAAAGAAAGAAAATGAAAGAAAGAAAGAAAGATGGGGGAGCCTGAGTGGCTCAGTTGGTTGAGCCTCCAGCTTCAGCTCAGGTCATGTTCTCGTGGTTAGTGAGTTCGAGCCCCGCCCATGTCGAGCTCTGTGCTGACAGCTCAGAACCTGGAGCCTGCTTCGGATTCCGTGCTCCCTCTCTCTCTGTCCCTCCCCCATTCATACTCTGTCTCTGTGTCTCTCAAAAATAAACATTAAAAAAAAAAGAAAACATTTGAAAGAAAAAGAAAGAAAGGGAGAAAAGGAAAAAGGAAACCCTACAATGACATGGATGAATCTTGGGAACATTATACTCAATAAGCCAATCACAGAAGGACGAACAACACTACATGATTCCACTTATGATGTGTCCTGTCTGAGCTTCCACTTTCTTTTCTATAAAATACAATAATACTTCTTTCCTACTACAAATTATTGCTATAGTGAAAGAAGTGAATATTGTAAAGTGAAATACTAATGTTTTTCACTTGTATTTGGACCTTAAAGGGCCAAAATACCCACCTCATGGACACAGGTACGTGGGCTGAAGATCTATATACTGTCATCACATGGGCTTACTTAGGCCATTACAGCACTATAAAAATACTAGAAGGACAAGATGTCTGTGTTGATCAAGTATTTATTTAACCATCAACAGCTGGTTCAACGAGGTCGGTGGGGTTCTGATGAAGCAGATCCTCACATGCGAGTTCGTGTGCAAACGGCTTTTAAGAAAGTGCTTCGTAAGGAAATAAGCAAGAGAGTGAGGTAAGAAGGACAGGAAAGGGGAGCTGTCAGGCAAGGTTGAGATTCCGGGTACAGTCCCAGCCATAGCCTAGGGAGCACTGGGGAGCACTGGAAGGCATGTTACAGTCTCAGCATGTGTTCACCCTGAAGGCAAGGCAGCCGAACTTTCACACTGAAAGCCTGTTGCTGGGTAAAGGCTAGGCTAGGGGTGCCTGCTGGGCAACATAGAAACTCCCCGGGACTTCTGTGAGTAAGGGTGAAGCAAGAGGCTCCAAAGGGCAAAGGCAGTCCTCTGAAGAAAGCCACAGGTCCCTGTCAGCAGGTGCAGAACTTGCAGAAGGAGGGAACTGGTGTCCACAAGGGTGAAATGCACCTGAAGAGATTTGGGCAGGGCACCGATATTATACCCGGTGCTGGCAAATGCCGATAAGGGCTCAGCAACATCAAGCAGCTTGCCCGAGGTCACACAGCATATGAAGGGCAGACTTGATTGTCCAATCCAAGACGCCCCCCCTAAATGGTACATTTCCAGAATGCTGCTAGGTCTGTTATACTAAAAGTCCTGATATGATTATACATACTCTGTATCCTGAATCTGTTTTTTTTAATTCGTGTCTAAGAAGATACCCCACCCTCAGACTAACTGATGTGTACCAATGACAGCAACAGATTTTTGGAAGGCAATACATAACTTTAAAAAAAAATAATGTTTATTTTTTTGAGGGAGAGAGAGAGAGAGAGAGACAGAGTGAGAACAAGGGAAGGGCAGAGAGGGAGAGGGAGACACAGAATCCTACGAAGGCTCCAGGCTCTGAGCTGTCAGCACAGAGCCTGATGTCGGACTTGAACTCACGAACTGCGAGATCATGACCTGAGCCACCCAGGCGCCCCTCCAGAAGCCAAGACATAACTTAAGAAACAGTTGCGGCTAGCGTAGCTGCTAGCACTGCAGTGGGTAGAAATGTTGTTTTCATTTTTAAGTGACAAAAAGGAGGGGGAAATGAACCTCGCTCTCTTGATTACAAGGATTTTAGAGAAATCGGTATTTCCAAAATGCTTACAAGAGTCCGTTTCCTCAGCACCCATAAACACAGACCAAAATAACTACACTGAAAATAAGGAATCCCTCTATGATGAAGAGGATGAACATGAACAAATAGCCTGATCATCTCATAATTTGAGGAAGTCAAATCCTGCTGTCTCGTATTCAAAAAGAGGATGCAATGCACCCATCAGTCTCAAAAATGGTAAGTTACAGAATTTCGTTTTTATGATCACATCAAGAAATCAGTGACTTACACTGGTCGGAGAGGGCAGAAAGCCCATTTTCAAAGGCTTGCAGAGGATTTTCTTAGTGTCCATGAGACCCTGCACGTGAGCTGCTGTCACAACATGGCTGCTAAGAAGCCGTCCTCTGGAGGATGCCTGCCTCATTGTCTTCTCCCCCACCCCCCACCCCGATGTGTCCAGCAAATATGTGAGCTCCTCTCGGTTTAGGCAAAACGATAATTAGGTAATTATAAATGACAAATGATTATCACTCTGTATCCTGGGAGTCCATCACCAAATCTCTCAGAAAAACCTCAATCAAAAGAAGCCCACCTAGGGGGCACCTGGGTGGCTCAGTCAGTTAAGCGTCCGACTTCTGCTCAGGTCATGATCTCACGGTTTGTGAGTTCGAGCCCCGCATCGGGCTCTGTGCTGACAGCTCAGAGCCTGGAGCCTGCTTCGGATTCTGTGTCTCCGTCTCCCTCTCTGCCCCTCCCATGCTCAAGCTCTGTCTCTCTCTATCTCTCAATAATAAATAAACATAAAAAAAAAAGAAGTTCCATTGGGAAACATGGGCCATTATGGGCCATTTTCCAATAAAGGAATGGTACCATCACTGTTCCCTTATTTTCCTCTTCTTGGCCTTTGTCCATGGACAATCTGAAACAGGGGAGACTGGAAAACAGCTCTCCTCAAAGATGCAAAAGATCCCTACAACAAAGAGGAATGAGACGTACCTTCCCCGCCCCCCTCCCACCAGAAGACAGAAGAACCGATAGATGGAGGTAAAAGAAGAAAGAGAGAAGCTCCACACTACCACACTCCACAATTAAGAACCATTCAGTTACGAAATGGAAGTCCCGTTCCCAAGACTGTTCAGCGTATTCTGTGCTGTGTGCTTTAAATATCATTGCTCAACAGTTCTGCAAGTTTTAGATCATGCCCACTTTGTATAGCAGTAAAAAAATATATAGCTTGTAAAAATTACAGCCAAGATTTTCTTGGACATTAATGCCCCTAATCTGGTCCTGATCTCCAGACCCCAAAATACACACACACACACACACACACACACACACACACACACCAGGTCTCAATACTATGCCTCTTACTGCGGGACTGCCTTCCCAAAAAGAGACCTGATAGTAAGAAGAAGAAAGAAAAGAAGGGCAAGCTTACAAGAACAAACTAAGAGTCCCTAAGTTGAAATGTAAGAATACTGTTGTCCATAACTGAGCGGGAACTTACTACAGGGAGAAAACAGTCAGAGGAAGGAGGATGTGGAAATAAGGGAGGAAGTGACTAGGCAAACATCCTCACAGACTGTCCCCTCAGAAGCTATTTGTTCATACCTTAACAATGTTTAAAAAAATTGATCGAGTGCTTTAAATGGGTTATAACACAGCTCTGAAACAAATAGAAGGTCATGTCTCCCCAGTTTTCCCTGCCTGTTCACATAAGCACATCACTTTTCTGGGTGACATTTCCTTCCTGGTTCTACCTCAAATCAGGAATTAGAAAGGCTAATGGAAGCTAAGTCTCTCTAACGTAACACACTCAGGTTAATAACAAAATACCTAAGGGATTTTAAGCAGTCAGACAAGTCTGTGGTAGTACTGAATTCATCGCAAACGTTTAATCCTTCCTTGTAGGCGTCTTTTTTGTACACATTCCAGTGGACTCTTTCAGTTATTGCCCAAATTCAGCCTCAAAATAGATTTGTGGGGTAGCAAAAGTTAGTATTGTTTCCGTCATGGGAAGGAAAACAAATGAAGCTTCAAAACGTAAAACGGGAAAGCTCTGATCTTCACGGTTGACCAGAGGTGGGAATAGTGAATGTCTCATCCTTGGAGGAAAACAAATGGACAACTGAAGAGTAAAGACTATTTCCGGTGCTCATGGTGATTATTTGGCGTAGTGTTTTGGTGGCAGGGTGAAATCAGTTTGAGTGTCATATGTATAATGTCCTAATTCATCAGCCCATGGGTCTGCTTCTCTCTCCTCAATTGCTTTGTGGGCCATCATGATTCTGCCTATGTAAACTCCTGTTCCCTAACAACACTGAACTTAATTAACAAACTAAAAACGGGAAATGTTGAGGAAAAGCTACTGATTATCTTAGATTAAGAATCCATTGTTATAAGGGAACGACATATATAAGACAAGTGTGCTAACTTCAACTTCCTTCAGGAATTTTCAGGACAGTTATCCTTGTATAGATGACTTTGATGGGAATATCACCTTGCTTTTAGTATCCATTGATTTTTAAAACAAATCAAATACATAAAATTATTGAAACATGAATGAATGAAAATGAGTATTAATGAAAATTATATTTTAAAATGTTTTTTTCAACGTTTATTTATTTTTGGGACAGAGAGAGACAGAGCATGAACGGGGGAGGGGCAGAGAGAGAGGGAGACACAGAATCGGAAACAGGCTCCAGGCTCTGAGCCATCAGCCCAGAGCCTGACGCGGGGCTCGAACTCACGGACCACGAGATCGTGACCTGGCTGAAGTCGGACGCTTAACCAACTGCGCCACCCAGGCGCCCCATGAAAATTATATTTTAAAAAATACTTGATTAGGGTACATTATATTAAGACGTACAAAGACCTATACTTTAATTAAATGTACTTTCTTCATTGGTGTTTAATCTTGCTGCATTTGTCCCTGGGGTTTCCTCTAGCTTCAAGAAGTGCAATACTTTGGAACACAGCTGAAGCTTTATCTTGGAATCAGATATATTACAAGTACCTTCAGGAATTTAGGTCAAGGAGTTTCCTAAGATGAACTAATTACCATGATTATTCTCCCATTATAATGATACATTTTAATTCTTTACTATTCATTGTTTTTACAGCCTCATTTTTATTTCTTGGCATATATTAAGGGAAAAGAGGGGGGATTAATGGTAAAAAAAAATACCTATATTGAAAAAGAAGAAAGACTTCCAATCTATGATCTCAATTTCTACTTTAAGGAACTGAATCAATAAAAGTGAACTAAAACAAAGTAAGGAAGGAAATAATAAAGATCAAAATGGAAATGAGCTAGAAAAGAGAACAACAGAGAAAAATAAACAAAACCAAAAGCAGAATTTTTGAGATCAATGAGATTATAGACCAGATTGATCAAGAAAAAGAGGAATTTCTCATCCAGCAAAATAAGAAAAAAGATAAAACGAATTTAAAAACATCCAGATTGAAAAGAAAAATATGAAATCGCCTTTGCTCACAGTTGTCTAAAAAGTGAAACATATATCTCTCATAGAATCCAGCCAGCCCACTGCTGGGCATTTACCTAAGACACATGAACACATCTGTCCATACAAAAATATATGTGCAAATGCTGACAGTAGTTTAATTTGTAATTGACAAAACGTGGAGGAGGGTCACATGTCCATCAACAGATAAAGGGTCAAGCAAACCACGAGTATGTCCATACGATGAACTACTACTCTGTAATGAAAAGCAATGAACGACTGATACACACAAAAACAGATTAAATCTCAAAATAATTATGCTGAGAGAAAGAAGCTGGACAAAAAGAATACAGACCATATGATCCCGTTTCCATAAAACTAGAAAAATGCAAAGTAATCCTTAGTGCCAGAGAGCAGATCCATCATACTGGGTGGAAGAAGCAGGGGGCTGAGAGAGGGAAGATTTCAAAGGTTTATGTATATGTTCACTTTTGTGGTTGTGGTGATGATTTCGCAGGTTTATACATTCATCAAAACTGATCGAATTACAGACTCTAGTATGTATAATGGATTATGCATTAATTATGCCTCAGTAAAGCTATGTATATTGTTTTTATTAAAGTAAGAGAAATCAGGGTGCCTGGGTGTCTCAGTCAGTTAAGCATCAAATTTTTGATCTCAGCTCAGGTCATGGTCTCAGGGTTTGTGAGTTCAAGCCTCACGATAGGCTCTGTGCTGACAGTGAGGAGCCTGCTTGGGAATCTGTGTCTCCCTCTCTCTCTGCCTGCCCCCCTGCATATTCTCTCTCTCTCTCTCTCTCTCTCTCTCTCTCTCTCTCTCTCTCCCTCTCAAAATAAATAAACTTTAAAAATAAGTAAAGAAAAAAGAGAAATCAAAGGAAAGGAAAAGGTGAACTACAAGGGATAAGTAAATACAACTGAGTATTCCTTAACAATACTTGATTATCTACCTCTCCATCAAAATAATGGTTTTTCAGGTAAACAAACAGATTTTTAAGATTTTAAGGGCAGCTATGTATTCATTTGCAAAGCAATATATCATTTTGCTTTAATATTACAAACATATTCCTGGGACTGAGCTCTTACAACACTAATTTATCTAGAAAACAGCCCTCAGAAGGCCTTATATTGATCAACAGGAACATACGGTTAATTTTGCAAAGTTAGGATTTCTCTGGAAATGCTCTAGCATGGAAAGGTCTGTTACTCTTTGGCATAAAAAAAATGATTTCATAACAATTTTAGACTTGACCTGAAATACCAAGATTGCTCTCCAAATGAAACTGTTTTCTGGACTCAGATTTTAAATGAGAGTAGCAATAGCCAAAGAATCCCCCCGCCTTTTTAATGTTTATTTACTTATCTTGAGAGGTAGAGAGACAGCAAGCAAGCACACAAGCGGGGAAAGGACAGAAAGAGAATCCCAAGCAGGCACTGTGATCTCAGGGCAGAGCCTGACGTGGGGCTCCATCTCGGGAACCAGGAGATCATGACCTGAGCTGAAATCAACAGTCGGATGCTTAACTGACTGAGCCACCCAGGCATCCTTCAAAACATCCTTATATTTGTTTAAAATGTAACTTAAGGAATCAGAAATCTACAATGATATCTAAAACAGTTCTAGCCTTTGTATATGCGTTAAAGGCGTTCTCTTGACTCTTCACCACTGAGTATAGTCACAGGACTTTCAAGTTGGAAGGGATCACAGGAATCTATCTGCTCAAGACTTCCATTTTAGAGATGAGAAAAAAATGTAAAAAAGGGAAGTGACTGTTTCAAGGTTACAAGGGTGAGTTGGGGGCAGGTTATGATCTGGAATTTAGCTTTCCTTATTCTCAGTTCAAAGCTTTTCCCACAGCTGTGGATCTTTTACCATCCCCCTCCCCCCATCTCTCTCTCTCTCTCTCTCTCTCTCTCTCTCTCTCTCTCTCTCTCTCACACACACACACACACACACACACACGCACTGCAAAATTCTCAAGGTAGGAATCTTGATCTGAAAATAACAACACTATTTCGCATTCAGTCCTTTGAGAGCACACTCTCACTACCTTGCTCTTTTTTTTAATGCAAGTAATTCTACCAAGGTAAGGGAAGCTGAGGTCTGCTGCAGACTAACCTAAGAATTAATGTTCTTGTCATCCCCAACATGCTATTTTGCAGTTTTCTTCTCTATGTGGGAACCGATATCTGACACTTACCACGTCTACTGTGTGACTTCAGGTATATGTAACCCAACTTAAAGAGGCTATAAATATGAAGACATATAAAGTATCAACAAGCCATGGTACATCTCCTATATAAATTTCACTGAACTGGGATATGCAAGGTGATTATAATCTCAAGACTGTTCTCATTCAATATGATCACAATTTATTTGAAATCACACCTGGATGAGATCTGTGGAATTTCTCTGAAGACCACAGCCAAGACACCATCTCATTAAGATTATATTTCTGAGATTTAATTTATTTGAAAACCTACCTTTATTCAAGATATGAAATAAATATGGGAAAACTGTCACTGGCTTCAACCCAATACCCTTAAACCATGCAGACTGAATTCTCCGTCTTCTCCAGTGGCTTCTAGTCAAGAGATTGAACCTTTTCCACTGTGGTCCCTGTAAGTGGTTTTCTTGGATTTTTTGGCTTTTCCCTGATTTTGCTCCCATATTTTGCCTATTTCAGAATTTCCATGGAAAAAGAATTCTGGGGTGTTGTCTCACATCTGTTCATTTTCCTTGATCATAATGAATTACATTAATGCCATGTGTTTCCAAGCACATGGTGTATGTGCAACATCTAGCTCTGAACTTTGACAGCTTTGGAAAACGACTCTACCCGACACCAGTACCAGCCATCATGGCCCCGCTACTGTGTCTGGGGCCCTATCAAGTTGCCTTGAGGCCATCCAAGGTTTCTAGTTGTGATCTCAAAGTGTATAAATACAAGAGTCCTTGAGAGCCCCCAACTTTAAACATTTTGTTGTATTTTTATACTGGCTAATTATACCTTAGTATAAAAACCATATAACTGAGTGATGCAGGGCGTGTGAATAATAGAGGACTTGTCTCCTGTGGAAAGGATCATTAAGCCAGAGTGTTCTAACAGAACATTCCCTAAACTAGAAATCAAGAGCCCTGGGTCCTAGGCCCAGCTCTTCCAATAACTGATTTGTATCTCAACAAGTTGGCCTATAAAATAAGGGCCAGACAGATTACACTGGCTGGTAGATGACCTGAATGCAAATGTAGGAGTAAATGAGAGTTAACACTTAAAAGAATTGGCAAGGAAGGTGGTACAGTGTTAGGGAGAAAGACCTAGGTTCAAACTGTAACTGCTTAGTTTGTCTCCTTGGACAGTTGTTGGATATTTTGTATTCTATAAAATGGGCAAATGACTACCACATCAGGGTTTGTTGGGAAGGTAAAATGAGAAATTGATGGTTTTAGGCTTTGCTCTTTCTAAAAGGTAATAGATGCCATGTACCTGAGTCTGATGTGAGACAAACATATGAGATGCGCAAACGGCATCGTGTGGGGAGGAGATGGCAGTGTGTTGCCCTTCAGTGACCACCCATGCCCAGCCTCTGTAGAAGGTTTGAGAAGCTGAGAGCAGGAAAATACTCCTTTAGAGAGATTAGCATTGAAGGGAAGGGTGGGAGGGCCTGACCCACTTCAAGCCTAGGGAAAGGAGCTTCGAAGGCACGACTTGGAACAACATGCTTGTCCGCTGAAGTTTGGGAACCCGAATGGATGGTATATTTGACCTACAGATAGAGGTAGAGAAATCCAAATGAGGAGAGTGCATCCGGCTAGCTAGGCTTATAACAGATCAAGTGGCCACAGTGCAACTGTCCTAAGCTCTGAGTTTGTCAAATCAGAGGATGTGAGAATGTTTGACACAAGCCAGTTGTGTTCCGTCCAAGGAGTAGATGCCCCTGGATGGCTGAGGAGGCCTCAGCATGAAAAATATGCTAAATGTTGAGAAGCTACAGAAGGAGATGTAAGTGGACAAGCAGAAGGAAATGTATCTCCCAGCACCAAGACACGTGTGATTCCCAGGAAAGGGGGGCAGGTTTCAGAATACCCCCAAAACACATGCTCCTGTGTGAGAAAGGGTAACTCAGTACATGCCAAGCGCAGGGAGACTGAAACAGCTCACAACACCTATCAGAAAGGAACTTCCCTTCCTTCTTCCATCATTCTCCCATCAGCCCCACCGGGTATGCCACATTCAGAACAAGTTCAAATTTTTGATTCAACCAGAGGGGACTGTTGTATTACCCGAAAATGACCTGAAAAGTAATTCCACCTTCCATAATTTGTACTCAGAAAGAATCTTTTGGCCTAAAAACATTGTTTCTTTGCCACAGTTACACTGGTAAATCACTGAATTTTGCATTCACCCTTTGTCTCCATTTTCTCTGTGGATTTTATACGTTGCAAAGAAAAATACTAGGAGAATCATTTTCCTTAACGAAGTGGTTGCCACTGATAAAAATTCTCATCTGCGCTTGCTTTTGCACTTTATGAATTAATATCTCATTTACAAAATAGTAATGATAGTGCTTAGTGAGTATCTACTACTTGTCATGTGCTGTGCTGGATAATTTTTAATAGATTGTCTTAGTGATTCCTTGTAATCATCTTATAACATACACATTGTCATTTTCCCCATTGTACAATAATATCATGCAGACAGATAAGTGGCCCAGCTAGATCTCAAACCTAGATTGAGCTGATGTTAGAGCCTATGTATTAAATAAGTTCACTAAAGTACCCCTGGGTTAGAGGGGAACTTTGTTCTATATAGGTCAAGAATGAAAAATTTCATGTAAATATATGTATAAAATTACATATAAGTCTTATATGCAATTATATATATAAAACTTTTGTAAGATAATTGGAAATTTACATTCCGCATTTAAGCATTTTCTGAGAGTGTAAGTTCTTCAGTGGGCATAAATATATTTACGTCCTTAAACAATAAAAATGAAACATTCTTTTACTTTTTATTGACCGTGGCTCAATAGTAAAATAAATCATTACCAACTACACAGATTATTTAGTTCAGCCCTCTAGCTGGATGTCTTTTGCTTGAATCCTCTGATGAAAAGGTGATCCCTGCCTCAGGAGATCAGTGGCTTATTATATTTTCAGGTCACTCTAATATTTATACTTTTGCTTACAAACAATATTGTGGTGGCAATGTTACAAAGGGCTCTTGGGACAAAACACTTGAATAAAATCCTGGTTCCACAACTTAAATAGGTAAATTCCAGAGCAAGTTCTTTAGATCCTTGTGATTTGATTTTCTTAAATGGAAAATGGGGATAATAGTGTCTCACTTCCAAGGGCTATGTAAGGACTGAGTGAATTAATAGATGTAAAAAGAAAAAAAAAACAGAAGTGTGCCTGGTTTGTAGGTAAGTGTTGCCAACACACTTGTTTTTATTATCATTAAGAAGTAGCACTTGTTGGAACTTATCTGTGTATCAGACACTGTTTCATGTGCTTTACCCATTTTATTGTATCTTATCTTCACAATAACCTATGATAAAGGTATTCTTGTCCTCTTCTTTTCGGATGAAGAAACAAAGACACAGGTTAAAAACTGGTCCCAGTTTGCAACTGGAGAAGCTGGGACTTCAACCCCAAGTGGTAGGACTCTTGAGCCCATCCTCGTAAACCACTATGCTACATCACTGCTACTACTGAATTGATTTTCTTTGTGCCCTGTTAACATTAGCTGGCCAATATCTCTATGTGAATTTTATGGTGACATCTTGGAAAACAACTGAGGTGCCATATTGCTTCTCTACGTAAGAGAACAGCATGACTTCATATAGCCATGCCGCATTAGTTGTATCTGTCTTGTTTTAATTTTTCATTTTCTATTTTACTCTTCAATTTCAGACTTTGACTCTGTCATCTTCTGAAACCTAGAAACAATCTTCTGTAACTCTTTTTTGATATTCTGAGTGTTATATTTGGTACTGTTATCGATATCGCTGTCTATGGCAAGTTTCCTAACTTTATGCTGATACTTGAAGACAAGATCATGTGTTCTACATTTTTGTAGCCTCAGAGCTTACTACAGGGCTCCATTTGTATCGACTAATCAATATTACTCAGTGAAGATGACAAAATTATCAATCCCCTTCACGTTCTATAATATGCCTTAGGAAACCTAGAAACTAAGGTTAGTAGAATTTGTGCCACAACGAATCAATAATTTCTGAACGAGAGTTCATTTTATATATTAAACTTATATGGACTTTCAGAGTATAATTTTCTTTTTTCTGAATTTACACTTTTCTTATCAAAGCTTCAGATTGCTCTAAATCAAATTCTCAATAAATAGAGTCTTTAGTGTACAAACAGCTCACAATATGACCCATCTCTGGAGAGGCAATGTTATGAAATGATAATACCAAGTTAGGTCAACATGAACAAAGGAAAACAAACAAACAACTCCATCTTTTCCTTGCTATAAATGAAATGCTATACACATACATGCACAAAAGTAAAGAGGGGACATGTATAATGACAGTGATTAAGGTTTTGATGTGACAATAAAGTGGATGCATAAGTAAAAGATGGGTTTCCCCTACAACAGAAAATACTGATGTTTTATACTTCGTTGAGAGACAAAGTGATAAAGTGTGTGAACAACATGACTGCCTCTTGTACAGTAAAGCAATGTTACACATTTTTTCAAAGAAGTGTTTACGCTATTTTAAAAGGCACATCTGAAACAAAAATGGTACCTGATTAAGGTAAAATGCTATATGCAGGTACATATTATCCATCAACAAGCCTGCTATGACTTTAGTCAATATATTTTCTAAAGCAAAAGCATGAACATAATGGAAAGATATAAAAAAGAACCAAATGAAACTTTAAGAAATAAAAATACAATATCTGAAACTAAAAGGTTAACAGGAAAGGATCTACAGGAGATTCTTCTTTCAGAAGAAGAGACCAGGAAACTTGAAAATGTGGTAATAATAATTATTAAAAATGAAGTACTAAGAGAAAAAAGAGCACAAAAAATAAATTTAGCTTCAATAAGCCATGGGAAAATGTCAAGCAGTCTATAATGTCTACTTGAGTCCCAGTCCCCGGAAAGGGGCAGAAAAACATATGAAGAAATAAGGGCTGAAAGTTACGAATATTTGATGAAAATTATGTAACCACAAATCTAAGTGTAATGAATTCCACAGAAGAAACACAAAGAAAATTATACCAAAATGCATCATAATGAACTTATTGAAAACCAACAATAAGGATACAATGTTAAAAACAGCTTTGTTTCTGTACAGAAAAAGGAAGATAAGAATGACCCCAAAATTATTCAACAAGAGGAAAGTGAAATGACATTTGAAAATGCTGAAAGAAAATAAGTGATCAAACTATAACTCTATGCCTAGACAAAACTGTTTAAAAAATGGATGTAGATCACAGGCTCTGTGCTGGCAGCTCTGAGCCTGGAGCCCATTTAAAGATTCTGTGTCTCCCTCTCTCTCTGCCCTTCCCCTGCTTGCACTCTGTCTCCTTCAAAAACAAATAAACATTAAAAAATATTTAAGGGGCACCTGGGTGGCTCAGTCGGTTAAGTGTCCGACTTCGGCTCAGGTCATGATCTCACGGTCCGTGGGTTCGAGCCCTGCATCGGGCTCTGTGCTGACAGCTCCGAGCCTGGAGCCTGTTTCAGATTCTGTGTCTCCCTCTCTCTCTGACCCTCCCCCATTTATGCCCTGTCTCTCTCTGTCTCAAAAATAAATAAACATTAAAAATTAAAAAAAAATATTTAAAAATGGATGTAGACCAAAGACTTTTTCAGACAAACATCACCTGTTCTGAATGTTCTGACACCCTGGTGAACCCAGGATATTGGGTGAATATTATCCTGGAGTTCAAGGCTTCCATACTATGATTATTGCAATAAAGTGCTATTGTTTGAACTAGCTTTTACACATTGGAAAATGAGTATCTTATTCATTGAAAAATCCATTCAAAGCTGCTTTCAATGTGCCAGTTGCTTGGTAAAATATTAGGGAATAAAATTAATAAAGCACAGTCCCTGTCCTTAAAGAGCTTATAGGTCAGCATGGAAGACAGAAGTATCGGTAGAGGATTATAATATGGAGCGATGGATGCAATTATGTAGGTGTGCTCAAGGACTTAAGGAAACCAAGTAGAAAACATCCAAATTGCATTAAAAAAGCATGTGAAAGGATACTTTCTTTTAGGATCCATAGGTTTTAGGTAAGGAAAAAGGGGAGTAAAGATTTTCAAGTAGATGGGATACAATATACGTAAACACAGAAACCTGAAGCTACTGGAATGTTTGAGCACTATTTCAGTATGGTTAGATTGAGGATGTTAAAAGGGACTTGGAGAGGGGCGCCTGGGTGGCTCAGTCGGTTAAGCGTCCGACTTCAGCCCAGGTCACGATCTCACGGTCCGTGAGTTCGAGCCCCGCGTCGGGCTCTGTGCTGATGGCTCAGAGCCTGGAGCCTGCTTCCGATTCTGTGTCTCCCTCTCTCTGACCCTCCCCCGTTCATGCTGTGTCTCTGTCTCAAAAGTAAAATAAACGTTAAAAAAAATTAAAAAAAATAATAAAATAAAATAAAATAAAATAAAATAAAAGGGACTTGGAGAAAGAAAGAAGCCAGAGAGTTCATTAGGATATAAAACATAAAGACTATAAAACGTATAGACTATAGAAGGTGTTTGAGCTCTATCATGAAGGTAATAACCATTCAATGGCTTTAAGAAGGTAAGAGAATCATTAGGACTGTAATTCAAAATATTTGATGGCAACAGGGAAATTAAATGGAGGAGAGGAAGTAATTGGTACATTCCACCAATCTAAGGGAGAAAGGAAAAGACTTCAGTGAGGACAATGACAGGGAGGATGGAATAAAGAGGGCAAATTCAGCAAATCTTTGCAGTAGACGTGGCCTTCTGTAGTCATGGCACCTGTGATGCTCGTAGTATGGAATATCAGGGTGGATTTTCATTTCACTCACTTCTAGATAAGACAAGCACTTCTTTTGTGGATCCCCAGACCTTTCACTACAGAAGCCCCGAAGCTTTAAAATATATCATTCCATGCCTCATTCCTGCCAGGTCTTAATAGGTAATAAAGGAGGACCTGTGCAATTTAGGGGATTCAATTTAGAGTGCTTAGGTACCCAGATTGCAAGCCTTAAATCATCTGACCTTTCCTTCTGCCTGCTGAATTGTATTATGAACAAGCTGTGGATGCAGTATTTCAGAACACTAATTCCTACCTGCAGTCCAGTTGTGAAAATGCCAAATTGAGAAGGAGATTGGGGTGGGGTGAGTAAAAGAAATCCTCAGTTAGAGAGGTGGAAGCAATTGAAGGAACCAAAACCCTTGTAATTTTAATTCCATCAAGAAATAACAGAACTACTTGTAACTTTTAAAAATAAAATATCGTGTATTAAGTCCCAAATACAATCGTCTACTCACCAACCATATCATAGTCGGTACTAACTTTAGAAATAGACATCAATTAAGAAACCTATTAGATATTGAGAGCTGATATTAAAATAATGTTGCCATTTCTTTATTCTTCTTAAAGGAAATTGGGACTCTGAAGTAAATTTACACTTCTATATTATATATGTACCTTTATATAATACATTCCTATATTTCACTACTTCAGTTGTGCAAAACCCAGAATGAGGTTTAGGACTGGAGTTTTCTGACTTTAGAGCAAGGAATTCAAGAGTGGGCTTCTGAGTTGTCAACTACAAAATTGAGATTTAAGAGAAGTTATGAGCTGCAAGAGCCATTTTGTAGCCTGCTCATGCTGGATGTGTAATTTTACTTCTCTTTTTTTTAAAAAAAGTATTTATTTTGAGAGAGAGAGAGAAAGAAAGCATACACATGAGGGAGGGGCAGAGAGAGGGCAAAGGAGAATCCCAAGTAGGCTCTGCTTCAGTCAGTGTGGGAGTCCAATGCAGGGCTCAAACTCATAAACTGTAAGATCATGACCTGAGCCAAAATCAAGAGTCAGACACTTAACCAACTGAGCCACCCAGGCACCCCAATTTTACTTTGAGTAACAAAACTTACTTCCTCCATATTTTCTTGTCACTGAAGTTTCTCTAGATACAAGTAAATTTGATAGCTGAAATATGTGGCCAAGAGATCAAAGATCTGGTCTAGAACCTTCTGTGACTGACGGTAGGGTTGCTGGATAAGTCCATGAGTGCTATAGCCAGACCAGGGCTAGAACACTTATATACTAATATTCGTTATACTTCTGGAATGAGGACAAAAGGAATGTTCCTCAACTTCTAGAGAGATCTATGAAAACGGTACAGGTCTCGGAGAGGCTATTTTCTCTATCCTTCCAAAGCCCCAGAGTCATTTCTCATTCACTTCTACCCACAGTATCCTATCCAGACCATTTCATTTTGTCTGATACCTCTGACACTTCAAATTTTTAGATACTTTCCTTGCCTTAAAAAAAATCAGAATCAGATATAAGGCTGTTAAATTCCCTGGGCTTAGCAAACTTCTGCCCAGCTTCCCCTTCCACCGATACTAACCACACAGACTTTTAGAATAGAAAAGTTTTTTCATTTCATTTTTTAAATTAATGTATGTTTTAAATAGATGTATAAATTAATAAACTAACTAGCTAAACATTGATTTGGGGGGTGTGGGAGTATAAACAATGAAAGTGACGTAAAATAAAAAGATAACTTATTTCATCCTGAAAAGACCCAAAGGTCAATAGTTAGATGTAACAGAGAGAAACATATTGGCTCATTATAGTATTTTGTCCCCATTTCTAAAACTTAAGTATACCTAAGAACACTTTACTGGGCATTTAGCTCCTGTACATTAAAAGACCTCAAGCAGAGAATGTTTGAATCATCAGCATGCTTCCTCCAAAGCTGTATGAGGTTGACTGGAAGGTCCATTTGTCTAAGTGTCATGATCTTTGACTACTGCTCATAGGAATATCATGGGATCTGGAGTATCTCAAATTCATCTGAAAGTACAAATGCAGCATACTAGTCACTTTTGCTTTTTGGCACCTTTGACAAGTCCCACTGGGGATGAGCTTCTTTCACAGACACTTTCTCTCCAATTTTGGTACAATCATTTCACTTGAGGACTTCCTCAGCCTTCAAGCCTCCATGGTCTAGAACTAATCTGTCATCACAGAGGTGCAGCCATTCACAGTAGAGGTATGTGGCTAAAGGAGAAATGTTTTTGGATGATCCTGATCTTTTGGAGTCTACTCATAATTCTTCTCCTTTATGAGGCATTCCCATGAGGCACAGTGCTCTGGATTTGGGGTCTTTGTGATGGTATAAACATGCCTTTTTGTTACACTTTTAATTTTCTACTATGATTGTACTTTTTCTTTCTACCATTGTAGATTGTGTGCGCCACGAGAAACGTCAACATGTTGTATTCATTTCTCTCTTCCCGACTGGTAACCAAGAGAATCAGTGCTCACTATCTGTTGAATTAACGGATAAACCTACTTATTTAGAAAGATCCACATTGGATACTGTGATAGCATCTAGTCCAAAAGCAGCATGTTCTTAAGGAAATGGTCTATTTAAAAGGTGATCTAATCTACATCAGCTTTGAGCAAAGAAGCAGAAAAAGGAGAGGACAGATGTTGTTTTCATGGAAAGATTCTGCTTTTGGCTTCAAGATCAGGGGTGGTCTTGAGGAGTAGCATCAAGATTGTGATTCTGAGGCAATCTGCCTGGATTCAAATCCTGACTCCCCACCAAATGACTCTGCTCCTTCAGCAAGTTCCTTAACTTCTCTATGCGTCTGCTCCCTCAGTTATAAATGAGATCCTAAGTAGCACCTGCCTCATAGGGTTGTCATACTGGTTAAAGGAGTAGCAGGTAAAACACTTTAACCAGTGCCTGGCACAGAGTTAGGCGGCATATAAGTACTTGCTGTCGTTCCTCTTCTAATTTCAGTTATAAAGTTAAGGCACCCCAAGAATGTAAGAGCTAGGAGGGCCTCAAAGCTCATCCAAACTTGACCCCAAATGGTAACGGGTTCTTTCTACCTTTGGGATCACAGTAAAACTTCAGCCTCCACAAATTCTGTAGCACCTCTCAGACCCTAACTTCCAGCTCAATGTCTGTTGAGGGATGGTAGTCAGAATTACTCTGGGAGCCTGCACAGTGAGTACTTGCTTTTGTTTCTACTTCTCCGGCAAAGGTCAGGATACCTTACTTCATATGCTATCTCTGTGGCCATGGCTCTGATGTCATTGTGGCAGAAAGTTTCAATTGAAAACTGACAACCTTCCATCACACTCTGTCCCCAAACTTGGAGATGATCTAACTTGCAGGCAACTCAGTGAAGAATGGGTAATATGTTTTCTGCTTTCTATTGTCGTTCTTTCTATCATATTGCTGTTTCCTAATACATCAGTTACCTGTGTTACCAAGCATTGTTATCAATTTTGAAATTTACCAAAGCTTTACTATTTTCAAGGTGAATCTATATATTGATCACATTTGATACTCAAAGCCTTACTGCAAACTCATGACATGAACTCCTGGTCTTAGGAGGAAATGAAGCCCTGAAAAGGTCAGGATCAAAGACTTAATGGCCATGTCTGCTGGATCCCTGTCCAGTGCTCTTTCACATCAGCATATTTACTTCACGATCGCCCATGAAAGGAAAGAAACTAATCGCTTGCATGTTCCTTGGGCATCTGGGAGTTTGAAAGCAGTAATGAAAGCCTGGGAAATACACAGCATATGCTCCAACTAAAGATAGAATACAAGCTCATGTCCACAGCAGGGAAGATCCATTGCAAATCCCCTAATTGATCATTTGTACACATTTTCCTCAAGGACAGTTTGCTGTTTATATGCAGGCTTCCTATCAGGGTCAGAGGTGGTCCAAAATGAACACATTTGATGAGTCTAACACCCTGGTGGGAAAGTCCAGACTCAATAAAAGAAATTAGGAAAATATCAAGCATTATTCCAAGCACTTAAATACATGGACTCTTTTTTTCTCATAGCATCCTTATATGGCAGCGCTGTTATGTTCTCATTTTATAGATGAGGAAACTGAAGCCAAAATAATTAAGCACTTTTCCTAAATCATAGCCTATGTAATGGGCAGAACCTTGTAGAATTCTGTATCTAATTATTTCTATTTCTAGAAATAAAAATTGAAATAGAAGTGTAGCGGCAATAGGCTATCTGTTGGCATTGTGGTTTAAATTTAGCCATAATAGATTCTTCAGGCTATGTTTTGTTTGTTCATTTTTTAATTTTTCATTTTTCAAAAGCATGGACAGCCTGCTGATGTAGTATAGAGAAAAGGAAAATTCCCAGAGTGTTCTCACATTCAATAAGTATTATAACTAAATACTTAATTTTTTATAATTAAAATCTCTACTTATAAAACCAAGTAAAATACTAGAAAAGAGAGTCTTTCAAAGACTGAGCTCCTCAAACATATGGATCATGATATATATATATATATGTATATATATGTGTGTGTGTATGTGTGTGTGTGTGTGTATATATATATATATTTGATATCTATCTATCTAATCCTGATATATATTCTTTTAATATACCCTGTATTTCATTTTATCTCAAAGTCAGAAAAATCATCATCCTTGGTTACAGATCCAATTATTTTGGTCCACCATGACAATTGAAATAAAAAATATGCAAATTGTTAAGGTCACAATGTATATTTAGAATAATATTTCTCTTTGACTTATAATAAATGTTATTCAATAAAATATGAGGTATCTCCCCACCCCACCCCCCAAAACGCTGAGCTCCTCTTAAGGGTTTTGTCATTGGTCATTACTAACATCAACATCAACTCACGTGTTTCTCAGTCACTGACTGAGCTCTGGAAACTCTGGGATGTTCATGCCAGTCCCAAGAGCCTCCTCTTAAGTAGATATGTAATGTCTATGGGCTGAGTGGGTGAAATTTGGGCCTATGGGACTGGACTCCCAATTGGGTCTGAGATTGTGCTTTGGAGGAAGGTGTGAGGTCAGTAGTGCTGCGAGGAAACAGGGAACTTGCCCCAAGATCAGGGACAGGCAGGGGCCAGACTCTGAATCGAGGCAGACAGGGAAGCCACATGTGTGTCCCACATGCAAGTCCTTCAGAATTCTGGCAACAAGTGCCTCAAAGAAGAGAAAATGTGACTTTGAAGGTGAGAAAGAGCCTTTATCTTGATAGGAACTGCAACAAATGATGTGGATCAGAAAATTCAACTTTAAGCAGAAGTACTGGATTCACCAACAGAGGAGAAACCAAGTAACAGAGGCAACTAAACTAACTAATTTAGGGACTGGTGAAAGCCAGATAAGCCAGCACACCTTGAAGAAAGTCTTCAAGAAGACCCAGAGAAAGGCAGAGATATCAACAAATAGATAGATAGGCACATAGATAGTCCCTCTCTGAATACCTACTAGATTACCAGATATAATGATAAGTAAACACACCACAGCCATTGACCTCTTCAAGCAAATGGTCTGGTGGGGGAGACAGAATCATATTACACCATAAATACAAAACTGCAGTTCTGACAAGGGTTATAAATGAGAGTTTCAAGATACTATGAGAATAGTTGATAGAGTATTTGACCTTGTCAGGAAGGTCATGGAAGCATTCCCAGACAGAGGGATACTTGTGCTGAAATCAGAAGGAAGACTAAAACTTAGACAAAAGGGGAAAAGAAGATGGGGCACCTGGGTGGCTCAGTGGGTTAAGTGTCTGACTTCAGCTCAGGTCATGATCTCATGGTTTGTGAGTTCAAGCCCCACTTCAGTCTCTGTCCTGACAGCTCAGAGCCTGGAGCCTGCGTTGGATTCTGTGTCTCCCTCTCTCTCTGCCCCTCCCCAGCTCACACTCTTTCTCTCTCTGCCTCAAAAATAAATAATCATAAACATTACATTTTTTTTAAAAGGAGGAAAGAAGAATTTTCAAGTGGAGGAAGTTTTAAATGCCAACCTCCTACGGCACGGGTGGGGTACGGGGAGAAAGAAGCCCAGGTAGAGAAAGCAGTCCAGTCAATGCTCCTGATAAAGTCTCACAGAGGCAGTATGTCCTCTGCAATAACTGCAAATGATGTACAAGTAAAGACCTGGAAGTAACCTGAGGTGGGAGAAAAGGGGAAGTAAATATCATCCACCCTCTCTGATGTGAAGTTCTTGACTTCAAGAATCATATTCCAGCTTTGCACTTCAGGAGGAGCACAGGCTCTGAAGGCTGACAGAGCTTTTGGTGCATCTGTCAATTGATGTCTTTACTTCTTCTCCTTTGCTCTCAACAGCAACAAGAAAGGTGCCTTATATGAGTCTACAAAAAGACGTTTCTTGGTTACTTGACTATGATTCTCATGGGGCAAAATGGAATGACTGAGTCTAAGGCTTTTATTACTTTCAGAAAATCAGATCTTTGCTGAAATTGTTTCCAGCTACTATTTTATTTTATTTTATTTTATTTTATTTTATTTTATTTTATTAATTTAGATCCAAATTAGTTAGCGTATAGTGCAACAATGATTTCAGGAGTAGATTCCTTAGTGCCCCTGACCCATTTAGCCCATCCCCCCTCCCACACTCCCTCCAGTAACCCTCTGCTTGTTCTCCATATTTAAGAGTCTCTTATGCTTTGTCCCCCTCTCTGTTTTTATATTATTTTTGTTTCCCTTCCCTTATGTTTATCTGTTTTGCCTCTTAAAGTCCTCATATGAGTGAAGTCATATGATAATTTGTCTTTCTCTGACTAATTTCACTTAGCATAATACCCTCCAGTTCCATCCATATAGTTGCAAATGGCAAGATTTCATTCTTTTTGATTGCCAAGTAATACCCAGTGTGTGTGTGTGTGTGTGTGTGTGTGTGTATGCCACATCTTCTTCATCCATTAATCCATCGATGGACATTTGGGCTCTTTCCATACTTTGGCTATTGTTGATAGTGCTGCTATAAACATTGGGGCGCATGTGTCCCGTCGAAGCAGGACACCTGTATCCCTTGGATAAATACCTAGTAGTGCAATTGCTGGGTCGTAGGGTAGTTCTATTGTTAGTTTTTTGAGGAACCTCCATACTGTTTTCCAGAGTGGCTGCACCAGCTTGCATTCCCATGTTTCCAACTATTTTAAATGAATGAAGTCAACACTCTTCATAGGTGATCTTTTTTTTTTGTTTCTTGCTCTTTTTTTAAATTAGTAATAATTCACAGAATGGTTCACAGTGAAACAAGAAAGAGGATTTGGATGGTGCTTACTCATTCTAGCACCTGTGGAAAGTATAATTTAAAGAATGGAACTACTTAACAAAAAGTATAATGGGATATGGGGGGTGAACTGTCAAGATGGAAAGCTTCCCTTTGAATTTCAGTGGCTTCCTGTGGGTAGATTTCTAGGGAACTTTGCGTGTATCCCAGCAGTTGGCTTCCACACCTTGGCCTACCTCACCCAGGGGGGGTGTTTTCCACCTGCCTTGTGACTGTTGACCAGTTATGACTCAGAGCAACCCAGTCTGCACTATGCAGGGATCTGCAGATACCTTCCCCTGTGAGGTCTGCATCCTACTCTTGGAGAATAACTTCTCATCCCCTTCCAAGTTTATCCCTTCCATGATTTTTTCCTCTTCAACTCTGAAATACTTTTCAAAGTTCTTTTCACCTCTTTATTCTTATGCTCCTTGTGGTTATCAATAATGATTCTTTATATTAAATTTATCTGTTCCAATTACTGTGTAGTTTCTTTCTCTTGATTGGCCCTGACTGACAGAGAGCCATAGAACTGAGATTAGCCAGCCAGTCTTGATTAAAGCTAGTGACTGTCAGGCTATTTATAGAAGAATGTTATAGGAAAAAATCAGAGTGTAAAATTAATTCAAGAGGGGAAGCAAAACAGACAAAACTGGAGGCTCTTAGGATCTAGTCCAAGACTGTATCATGAACAAGGAGATGCCTCAATCAAGCCCACATGAGTTGAAGTTGATGTAGAAAAGTCTCAGCAAATTGAAGATGTTTTCCCAATTACAAGGTTCCTCCCACTGACAATTAGATTTCCTGTATCTGCAAAATACAGGCATAAATGACATAAAAATCAATAATTAGGAAATAATTCCCTGGTGTGAAAAAAATAAAATTAATTGATATGGACTATACTACAAAGAAAAGTATACAGTGCTATAGAGATCATCAACAACAAAGAAGATCCAAACCAAAGAAGGAATGAAGTACTTAAGCAGATAAATCATGGGACTTGGTGTTACAAAGCACCTGCTGTATGTTGTTTTTGTTATTTTGGCAGTTTTAATCATACGGCACATGGCTCTTCATAGAGAAGCGCTCCATACCAGAGCTTTGGTGATACTGAAGCACTCTGGCGACTTCAGAAAGACCAAGGGTGGGAAATTCAGTAAAAGATAGGACGTCTGCAGAAAATAGCACCTCAGATGGCACAATTAGATATTAAGTAAGAACGTAACCACTAAAGACTGGGAATTTGAGGACATTCAGAATCATAAATAGTGTGTCTACCTCTCAGAGAAACTCGTAGTACTTGCTTCAATGTCAGTTGAAGGAAAGAAGTCTAAAGATTCCAGTGTGTGGATTTGTAAAGTGGCAACTTTCTGAATTTCATTTGAAACTGAATAAATGAACACTAGCACATCAGGCATGCTGAGAAAACAAGGAAATAGATTTTTAATGGATTCTTTCTATGCTGAGTAAAAAGTACTTCCATCTTCTTTTCAAAGCTTTATTGTCCTTTTTTTTTTAAATTTGCAAAGCTATGTCCTTTAGTGTCAATTTTTACAAATATTCAGAAGGGACTTCCAAAATACCAGCTTTCACATATGATTTCTTAGAGTCTTTCATGTGTGTGGCTGATGTAGGTAAATGCTGAAAATGTTCGAAGCTGTGATTTGTGTCAGAAGAGACGCCGTTCTACTAACCAGTTTCATTCTGAACTCTTCAAATCCTTGTCACTAGGGCCATCAAGTGATCAAAAATAACCCAGGTGTTGAGCTTCCTGTTAATAATTCCACAGGGTATAAGCCTTGTCAAAAACTCAACTGAGATGATTCCTTTTACTATTTCTTTGCTTCCCCCCCCCCACCCCTTTCTTTTTAATCAACAGAGATGTGATGGGAAGAACATTAAACTAAATGTCAAGAGACCTGGGGTCATACTTTAGCTCTGTTGTTACTTTGTTCTGTGACTTTGGAGCCACCTTATCTCTCCAGGCTTGAGTTTCCTCAACTAAAAATATGAATAGTAATGTCTTTTCTTTTTTTATACATGGTGGTATAGAGGTGGAAGATTAACTGTTTTCCTGGGAGTAAAACATAGTAAAAAATGTCATTTATTTAAGAAGACCTTCATTTTTTTTTTTTGCCAAGAAAAAAAAACTAAGACCAGTCTTGCATAATTCCATTATACAAGAGGGAAAATGATTTTCCGAGAGAGAGGGAGAGTCTACACAAGCTTATAGGCTGAATTGTTACCATTTTCTCCCCCTGCCCAGGTAGTGGAAGGATAGTTGACTAGGGGTCCATGAATAGGGTTATAGGTTGCTTTTTTCACTGGCCAATAGAATAGTGTCTATCTTAGGGTTTTGGCTTTCTATGAGCACCTTGGATGACTGGCTTCACCTGTGTGGTAGCTACAGACACCATCCTATCTACCCAGTGCCTGGTCTCATTCAGATGTAGGCTGGAACATGCGTGTCCTCCCCTTGACTCTGCACGCAGGTCCTGCAGTGGCCACTCATTATATTGCCTGGGCACTCAGACCATCATGTCGACCCCTGTAGTGCTCAGCATTCCTCGTGGCGAATCCCTATTGTGACCCCTCAGACACTCACATGTATGGTACAGTCTTTCAAAAGCCTCCAGGAAATAGAAATAACTGGAAGACATAGAGAGGGAAACACACTCAGAAAGAGAGAAGGAAACAACAATCCAGAGGCAGCATCCAAAAAGTATAAAGTCCAGGCACAAAAATAAAGAAACTCTGAATCACGACCTCAATACTCAGCAACAGAGTGAAAAGGGCAGATGCTCTGTGCTAGAAAAGACTCAGTTTATATCTTTCCCAGCAGTGTCTCTTTGGAGGAGTTAATTAACTTACTGGGCTGGTTAACTTATTTGTAAAGTGGAGATGATAATAGACGCTATAGGATTATTTTGAAGATTAAATAAGATGCTCTGCAAGGCATTTAGAATAGTTACTGGCCCTGAGGAAGTGCTTGTGGCTGTTGAACCCTCCCCCACATTTTATGATCCTAAGACACCTATGATCTATGAGGATAAGCAGAAAGACCCTGTTATATTGCCAAGGGGCAAGTTCCTTCATTGAAGTAAGAACAAAGCATTACAAGAATAGAAAAATGAGAGTCTTTTCTTCTCTTTAAAAAAAATTTTTTTTAATGTTTTTATTTATTTTTGAGACAGACACAGAGCATGAGCAGGGGAGGGGTGGAGAGAGAGAGAGAGAGGGAGACACAAAATCTGGAGCAGGTTCCAGGCTCTGAGCCATCAGCACAGAGCCCAATGCAGGGCTCAAACTCATGGACTGTGAGATCATGACCTGAGCTGAAGTCGGACGCTTAACTCACTGAGCCATCCAGGTGCCCCGAGAGTCTTAAAAAATGAAAAACAAAAACAAAAACAAAAACACCTGGTGAAGAGGATAGTATAAGTCAAACGGCTCTGGGTTGGGCATGGCTGAAAGCAAGAGCTTCCAGGAGAACAGAAATGAAGATTTTGCTATGTTATCTTGGAGTGGACGGGGTGGAGGGTTGGGAGTGGGATTAGGAAGGAGATTAGCTCGCCATTAGAGGACACTGCAAAGCTGCAACCCAGCTACCCCAGCTCGCCCACCCCATAAAGGGACCTGACACACAGCATGAAGATATGGAAGGAAGAAGATGAAAAGGTGGGTTACCCTGAGTGTTTGAAGCAAGATGTGTTAAAAGGTAAATAGTTTCAAATGCTCCATCTTTCTCAGTGTTCTAATCACTGCATCTTTGGCTTGTGACCTCTATGGATTAATCTTTAATACAGTTTTGGTGAGTCACACATGAATTATGCATGGCCTTTTTTATTCCAACATAATCACTTGAATAAAATACAGGTTTCAACTTTTACCATAATGATATATGCTCAAGGATTTATCATCCTTTTTCATGTTCCCCCCCACCCCAGTTCAAACCAGCTCCACAGTTTGATATTTAAAAATTCCTTCTATTATTAGGAATTGGAAAACGGATGATTGGTAGGATATAATAAATGAACAACTATATTTTGTTTCCTACTTTTCCCATAAAATATATTCAGTAAGGCATTTTTTCAGTTACTATTTTATAAAAACTCAAGCAGCTCCACAGATTCTACAATCCTCACGGAAAACAGCTTCCATGGTCATTTTAAATTGTCACCATAGTCTCTGCAATGTTTAAAAAATCATTGTCTTCCAGGTATTAATTACAACTTGGAAAAATTAATTGCCACTAACGCAAAGCCTCTCTTCTCCTTAACTTGAACTAGATAAAGATGACTTACTATAGTAAGTGCCTTGTTATTTTTCCCCCCTTTTCTTCCTTCCCCACTCACTAGCTGCCGTGACTGATCCCTCTAGGACTAAAAAATGGGAAACAAGCAGGACAAAGGCGGGCAGACAGGTTTGCACATCACCATATGTCTCATGATCTCTAGGACTGGTCATCACTGACAGCAGACTCTTTCTTCGGCTGATTCTTAAGTGGACACTTTGAAGAATCTCCTCTTGAGCCCCTCTCACTGCTACTCTTGAAATGTGAGTCCTGAAATTGACTCTTCCAGCTACTGCTTCTTCCTCAGCCTCCGCAGTGATGGAAATCTACTAGGAGTTCACTAGGTAAATTATGCGGATGGGGACACCGCAGGAAAGGGCTGCATTATGTGGAGCATATTCCAAGTAGGTAGTATGTTGGAGCCCAAGGTGAAAGTCACTAAAGATTAGGTTAGAGGAGACACAAATGTATAGCTAAACAAAGGCCATAATCTATGGAGGACTATCAAATCTCAAGCTCTTCAATTAGATTTGACACATATGATCCATTCAGTTCATATTAACGTGCATGGGCACACACACACACACACACACACACACACACACACACGAAAAAATAGTAGAACAGACTTTAAACAAGAGAGTTACTAGGCAGGCTAATTTTACTTGTTACACAAAAACAGAATGGTCTTTCTAAAATGTTAATCTGATCATTCTATATCCTAGTTTGGAACACTATGCTCAAGTTTAAAACTCAAACTTCTTGCGGCTATGGAAATTCATGATCTAGTTACTCCAACACCTAGAACCACCTCATTTATGATAGCTAAGCCCACTCATAAGTTTCTTAAAAGGACTGAAGAAATAAATGACTTTACGAAAGTGGTCAATAAAATATTAACCCTAATTATGATTCTCTTGCCTTGCTGCTCTTGACCCCAGCCCTTTGCATGTTACTCTCTTCGTCTAGAATGTTCTTCACCCACCCCATCCCATCTTTCCTGCCTAATTCCTGCTTTTCCTTTAAGTATTAAACTAGACTACTTCCAGGAGCCTGCACTAAGCTCCAAGAAGATGATGATATGTTTGTTATGAATTTAGTGGGCTGCCCTCGACAATATTTACACATGTGATCATAATTGCTTATTTGCTTGTCTTCCTCCCACAGGACACTAAGTTTTCTAAGTAGAGAGATAGCATAATGTTAGCCATTTTCTTCAGCATCCAGGATATCTTCTTGCACGCTACGCATCCAAGAAACATTTGTTGAGAGAAAGGATCATAGATAGGTGTGTGTCAAAAAAGATCATGGCTCTGCCACTTGCAGTATAATCTTGGAAAGGTTTCTTAAATATATTTTTTGAGCCTTCTTTCACTACTGTAAAACAAGAATACAGAATGTCACTTTCAAAGCCGTGATAATGATTCAACTTTGTGAACAGTATGCTTGTGTGAAGTGTATCTTAATTCCTTCCATGTTCACTCCTGTTCACGCTCCCCCTTACAGAGTGCTGGTGACAAATCACCTATAATAATGGCCTAACAACTCGTCTGGCACACTGTTGATGTTTACTAAATGCCAGTTCTCCTGCCCTTGAATGAGAGGTGACTCACAACAGCAGAGTGTTGCTGAATACCCACCAAGTCTTTAACTCAAGACTACGAAAGGTAAATTGGGCCAAATATTTTGTATCAACCCTATCTAAATAAAAGGTGGGAGATGCACCTTACACTGAAACCTCAGGCATTCTGGATTTATAAAGCTATTTGTGTTTATACATCTCTAATTTTTGTTGGCAAAGACAGTAGCCGTCTTCATAACAAAGCCTATCAGAAACACCCACCAGCTTTGGCCAATGTATTTTCATTACATTCAGAGTATGCAATACCTGATACACACTCTCTCCTAGCTGGCAAGGCATGTGTTGAACCTAATTAGGGTACTGGGCCCAAAGCATAGAATGTTTCTCTTGGTTACCTTTTAATTATCTTGCCAGTTACCTTTTAATTATGAGTCCGCACTAGCATATAAAGTGCTGCTTCTACGTCTTTGCCTGTGCTGACACGTGAACACTGAATTTCTCCAAATGCTGTGGCTACTTTTCAACTCTGCCTTTATGTATCGCCTGGAAGCAGTGGCTCCAGTGATAAGTATTTATCAACAGGCCAGGGGAGGAGGGGAGAGGGCTCATCTGTAGCATTTGCTGATTTTTTTGTAGTGTAAATATTCCCACTTTGGCCAATTCCAAGTTACCAGCACGATAGCAATGAATGCAGATTTGAGAAGAGATGGCCGGCACCATCCATGCCTATATATGTATATGTATATATATACTATATTAACTATACTACTTGTTAATACAGGCCATGTTGAGGCTCCTGAGTGGCTCAGTCAGTTAAGTGTCCGACTTCAGCTCAGGTCATGATCTCACGGCTGGTGGATTCAAACCTTGCGTTGGGCTCTGTGCTGACAGCTCATAGCCTGGAGCCTACTTTGGACTCTGTGCCTCCCTCTCTCTGCTCTTCTCCCACTGACACTCTGTCTCTCAAAAAAAAATATATATATATATATACATATATATACGTATATATATATATATATATATATATATATATATATATGCGCCATGTTTAACAGCCAGATCACAAAATTCCTGAAAATTTCACAACTGGATCTCAGTTCCAGCATACCACACTGCCTACAACTGCACTCTCTTACAGAGACTCATGGCAAATACAGCAAATATAAGTGGTTTGCTTAGAGCAGTGGAGAAAAATACACAGAAAGTTGGCTCTATTCTCTTTTCTATAACATAGAATACAGTTCAAACAAAACCAAGTGATATGACTGAAGATCACCCAAAGGGGTACTTTAAGCTTCCACAGGGGGAAAGAGACTGAGAATGCTCTATAACTTTTTTAAGCTTTTTGATACAAAAAATAAATCAATTTGACACTGAACTACTAAGACATGAAAAAAAATGACATACGGGTTTTTTTTTTTATAGAAAACATCCTTACAGGACTCAGATGGCCCTGCCCTTTATCTTTACCTGAAAAAGAACACCTGCAAATGCAGAGTTATTAAAAGTTAAAGTTATTAAAGTTATTAAAGCAGAGTTATTAAAAGTTATTACAAGTTATCAATACACCGTCTATTATAATTTGTATTTAAATGGATAAGATTATATTTTTAGGGAGTAAGTTTTGATAAACTGCTTATAATTCAATAAACTTCCTGTACATTTAAACAAAAGACAACTTTATGTTATTTAAAAACCTCTGAGCTGAAAGAAACTTAGGAGGTCATCTAATTCACCTTCATTTTATTTATGTGAAAACCAAGATCCCAGAAAATTGCCCAAGCCCAGAAATTGAGCTGCAGTCACTGTAATAAGTCTCTTGACTTACAGGGAGTAGAACTGCCTCTAACTGCACACATGCCAGATTCAAGGAGTCCAAGTGGCTTGTCTGAGATGACATAGTGGATTATGGCTTGAGTGAAAGTTAAGGTTGGAAGTAAGTGCCTTGTGAGAGCAAAGGCATTGTGTAGCTCATATCTCACCCTCCTGTGAGTTAATGTTGCCGTTTAGCACATGTATGGGTTCATCCATTGAACCAATTTGTATTCTTCAACTATCAAGAGCCAAGGATAGAAGGTTGAACAGAAGCAGAATCTGTTCCTGTTCTTGATAATGTCGTGTGAGCTGGTAATAGGGACAATATACATGGTCAACAAGGCCTGAAAAGCCTCCGTCTCCTCTTTGGAGCCCCCCCACCCCCACCCCCTGTCTGAAAACAAATAGATCCTATCAGTGAGACACTAATTGTCAGCATCTCTCCTTTTAACCAAGCTCCAAATTGAAGTGTGTGGCCCTTGTCACTAAAGCTGATCAGCAGGTCTGGGGACTGAGAGGGAAGAAAACATTGCAATATATTTTTTTTTTTTTTTTTTTTTATTTTTTGAAATTTATTGACAAATTGGTTTCCATACAACACCCAGTGCTCATCCCAAAAGGTGCCCTCCTCAATACCCATCACCCACCCTCTCCTCCCTCCCACCCCCCATCAACCCTCAGTTTGTTCTCAGTTTTTAACAGTCTCTTATGCTTTGGCTCTCTCCCACTCTAACCTGTTTTTTTTTTTTCCTTCCCCTCCCCCATGGGTTCCTGTTAATTTCTCAGGGTCCACATAAGAGTGAAACCATATGGTATCTGTCTTTCTCTGTATGGCTTATTTCACTTAGCATCACACTCTCCAGTTCCATCCACGTTGCTACAAAAGGCCATATTTCATTTTTTCTCATTGCCACGTAATATTCCATTGTGTATATAAACCACAATTTCTTTATCCATTCATCAGTTGATGGACATTTAGGCTCTTTCCACAATTTGGCTATTGTTGAGAGTGCTGCTATGAACATTGGGGTACAAGTGGCCCTATGCATCAGTACTCCTGTATCCCTTGGATAAATTCCTAGCAGTGCTATTGCTGGGTCATAGGGTAGGTCTATTTTTAATTTTCTGAGGAACCTCCACACTGCTTTCCAGAGTGGCTGCACCAATTTGCATTCCCACCAACAGTGCAAGAGGGTTCCCGTTTCTCCACATCCTCTCCAACATCTAGAGTCTCCTGATTTGTTCATTTTGGCCACTCTGACTGGCGTGAGGTGATACCTGAGTGTGGTTTTGATTTGTATTTCCCTGATAAGGAGCGACGCTGAACATCTTTTCATGTGCCTGTTGGCCATCCGGATGTCTTCTTTAGAGAAATGTCTATTCATGTTTTCTGCCCATTTCTTCACTGGGTTATTTGTTTTTCGGGTGTGGAGTTTGGTGAGCTCTTTATAGATTTTGGATACTAGCCCTTTGTCCGATATGTCATTTGCGAATATCTTTTCCCATTCCGTTGGTTGCCTTTTAGTTTTGTTGGTTGTTTCCTTTGCTGTGCAGAAGCTTTTTATCTTCATAAGGTCCCAGTAATTCACTTTTGCTTTTAATTCCCTTGCCTTTGGGGATGTGTCGAGTAAGAGATTGCTACGGCTGAGGTCAGAGAGGTCTTTTCCTCCTTTCTCCTCTAGGGTTTTGATGGTTTCCTGTCTCACATTTAGGTCCTTTATCCATTTGGAGTTTATTTTTGTGAATGGTGTGAGAAAGTGGTCTAGTTTCAACCTTCTGCATGTTGCTGTCCAGTTCTCCCAGCACCATTTGTTAAAGAGGCTGTCTTTTTTCCATTGGATGTTCTTTCCTGCTTTGTCAAAGATGAGTTGGCCATACGTTTGTGGGTCCAGTTCTGGGGTTTCTATTCTATTCCATTGGTCTATGTGTCTGTTTTTGTGCCAATACCACGCTGTCTTGATGATGACAGCTTTGTAGTAGAGGCTAAAGTCTGGGATTGTGATGCCTCCTGCCTTGGTCTTCTTCTTCAAAATTCCTTTGGCTATTCGGGGCCTTTTGTGGTTCCATATGAATTTTAGGATTGCTTGTTCTAGTTTCGAGAAGAATGCTGGTGCAATTTTGATTGGGATTGCATTGAATGTGTAGATAGCTTTGGGTAGTATTGACATTTTGACAATATTTATTTTTCCAATCCATGAACAGGGAATGTCTTTCCATTTCTTTAAATCTTCTTCAATTTCCTTCATAAGCTTTCTATAGTTTTCAGCATACAGATCCTTTACATCTTTGGTTAGATTTATTCCTAGGTATTTTATGCTTCTTGGTGCAATTGTGAATGGGATCAGTTTCTTTATTTGTCTTTCTGTTGCTTCATTGTTAGTGTATAAGAATGCAACTGATTTCTGTACATTGATTTTGTATCCTGCAACTTTGCTGAATTCCTGTATCAGTTCTAGTAGACTTTTGGTGGAGTCTATCGGATTTTCCATGTATAATATCATGTCATCTGCAAAAAGCGAAAGCTTGACTTCATCTTTGCCAATTTTGATGCCTTTGATTTCCTTTTGTTGTCTGATTGCTGATGCTAGAACTTCCAGCACTATGTTAAACAGCAGCGGTGAGAGTGGGCATCCTTGTCGTGTTCCTGATCTCAGGGAAAAAGCTCTCAGTTTTTCCCCGTTGAGGATGATGTTAGCTGTGGGCTTTTCATAAATGGCTTTTATGATCTTTAAGTATGTTCCTTCTATCCCAACTTTCTCAAGGGTTTTTATTAAGAAAGGGTGCTGGATTTTGTCAAAGGCCTTTTCTGCATCGATTGACAGGATCATATGGTTCTTCTCTTTTTTTTTGTTAATGTGATGTATCACGTTGATTGATTTGCGAATGTTGAACCAGCCCTGCATCCCAGGAATGAATCCCACTTGATCATGGTGAATAATTCTTTTTATATGCCGTTGAATTCGATTTGCTAGTATCTTATTGAGAATTTTTGCATCCATATTCATCAGGGATATTGGCCTGTAATTCTCTTTTTTTACTGGGTCTCTGTCTGGTTTAGGAATCAAAGTAATACTGGCTTCATAGAAGGAGTCTGGAAGTTTTCCTTCCCTTTCTATTTCTTGGAATAGCTTGAGAAGGATAGGTATTATCTCTGCTTTAAACGTCTGGTAGAACTCCCCTGGGAAGCCATCTGGTCCTGGACTCTTATTTGTTGGGAGATTTCTGATAACCGATTCAATTTCTTCGCTGGTTATGGGTCTGTTCAAGCTTTCTATTTCCTCCTGATTGAGTTTTGGAAGAGTGTGGGTGTTCAGGAATTTGTCCATTTCTTCCAGGTTGTCCAATTTGTTGGCATATAATTTTTCATAGTATTCCCTGATAATTGTTTGTATCTCTGAGGGATTGGTTGTAATAATTCCATTTTCATTCATGATTTTATCTATTTGGGTCATTTCCCTTTTCTTTTTGAGAAGCCTGGCTAGAGGTTTGTCAATTTTGTTTATTTTTTCAAAAAACCAACTCTTGGTTTCGTTGATCTGCTCTACAGTTTTTTTAGATTCTATATTGTTTATTTCTGCTCTGATCTTTATTATTTCTCTTCTTCTGCTGGGTTTAGGCTGCCTTTGCTGTTCTGCTTCTAGTTCCTTTAGGTGTGCTGTTAGATTTTGTATTTGGGATTTTTCTTGTTTCTTGAGATAGGCCTGGATTGCAATGTATTTTCCTCTCAGGACTGCCTTCGCTGCGTCCCAGAGCGTTTGGATTGTTGTATTTTCATTTTCGTTTGTTTCCATATATTTTTTAATTTCTTCTCTAATTGCCTGGTTGACCCACTCATTCGTTAGTAGGGTGTTCTTTAACCTCCATGCCTTTGGAGGTTTTCCAGACTTTTTTCTGTGGTTGATTTCTAGCTTCATAGCATTGTGGTCTGAAAGTATGCATGGTATAATTTCAATTCTTGTAAACTTATGAAGGGCTGTTTTGTGACCCAGTATATGATCTATCTTGGAGAATGTTCCATGTGCACTCGAGAAGAAAGTATATTCTGTTGCTTTGGGATGCAGTGTTCTAAATATATCTGTCAAGTCCATCTGATCCAATGTCTCATTCAGGGCCCTTGTTTCTTTATTGACCGTGTGTCTAGATGATCTGTCCATTTCTGTAAGTGGGGTGTTAAAGTCCCCTGCAATTACCACATTCTTATCAATAAGGTTGCTTATGTTTATGAGTAATTGTTTTATATATTTGGGGGCTCCGGTATTCGGCGCATAGACATTTATAATTGTTAGCTCTTCCTGATGGATAGACCCTGTAACTATTATATAATGTCCTTCTTCATCTCTTGTTACAGCCTTTACTTTAAAGTCTAGTTTGTCTGATATAAGTATGGCTACTCCAGCTTTCTTTTGGCTTCCAGTCGCATGATAAATAGTTCTCCATCCCCTCACTCTCAATCTAAAGGTGTCCTCAGGTCTAAAATGAGTCTCTTGTAGACAGCAAATAGATGGGTCTTGTTTTTTTATCCATTCTGATACCCTATGTCTTTTGGTTGGCGCATTTAATCCATTTACATTCAGTGTTATTATAGAAAGATATGGGTTTAGAGTCATTGTGATGTCTGTATGTTTTATGCTTGTAGTGATGTCTCTGGGACTTTGTCTCACAGGGTCCCCCTTAGGATCTCTTGTAGGGCTGGTTTAGTGGTGACAAATTCCTTCAGTTTTTGTTTGTTTGGGAAGACCTTTATCTCTCCTTCTATTCTAAATGATAGACTTGCTGGATAAAGGATTCTCGGCTGCATATTTTTTCTGTCTAGCACCCTGAAAATCTCGTGCCAATTCTTTCTGGCCTGCCAAGTTTCAAAAGAGAGATCAGTCACGAGTCTTATAGGTCTCCCCTTATATGTGAGGGCACGTTTACCCCTTGCTGCTTTCAGAATTTTCTCTTTATCCTTGTATTTTGCCAGTTTCACTATGATATGTCGTGCAGAAGATCTATTCAAGTTACGTCTGAAGGGAGTTCTCTGTGCCTCTTGGATTTCAATGCCTTTTTCCTTCCCCAGTTCAGGGAAGTTCTCAGCTATTATTTCTTCAAGTACCCCTTCAGCACCTTTCCCTCTCTCTTCCTCCTCTGGGATACCAATTATGCGTATATTATTTCTTTTTAGTGTATCACTTAGTTCTCTAATTTTCCCCTCATACTCCTGGATTTTTTTATCTCTCTTTTTCTCAGCTTCCTCTTTTTCCATAACTTTATCTTCTAGTTCACCTATTCTCTCCTCTGCCTCTTCAAGCCGAGCTGTGGTGGTTTCCATTTTGTTATGCATTTCGTTTAAAGCGTTTTTCAGCTCCTCGTGACTGTTCCTTAGTCCCTTGATCTCTGTAGCAAGAGATTCTCTGCTGTCCTGTATACTGTTTTCAAGCCCAGCGATTAATTTTATGACTATTATTCTAAATTCACTTTCTGTGATATTATTTAAATCCTTTTTGATCAGTTCATTAGCTGTTGTTATTTCCTGGAGATTCTTCTGAGGGGAATTCTTCCGCTTGGTCATTTTGGATAGTCCCTGGCGTGGTGAGGACCTGCAGGGCACTTCCCCTGTGTTGTGGTGTATAACTGGAGTTGGTGGGCGGGGCCGCAGTCAGACCTGATGTCTGCCCCCAGCCCACCGCTCGGGCCACAGTCAGACTGGTGTGTGCCTTCTCTTCCCCTCTCCTACGGGCGGGATTCACTGTGGGGTGGTGTGGCCCGTCTGGGCTACTTGCACACTGCCAGGCTTGTGATGTTGGGGATCTGGCGTATTAGCTGGGGTGGGTAGGCAAGGTGCACAGGGGCAGGAGGGGCAGGCTTAGCTCGCTTCTCCTTAGGTGATCCTCTTCAGGAGGGGCCCTGTGGCAGCGGGAGGGAGTCAGATCCGCTGCCGGAGGTTTGGCTCCGCAGAAGCACAGAGTTGGGTGTTTGCGCGGAGCGAGCAAGTTCCCTGGCAGGAACTGGTTCTCTTTGGGATTTTGGCTGGGGGATGGGCGGGGGAGATGGCGCTGGCGAGCGCCTTTGTTCCCCACCAAACTGAGCTCTGTCGTCAGGGGGCTCAGCAGCTCTCCCTCCCTTTGTCCTCCAGCCTTCCCGCTTTCCGAGCAGAGCTGTTAACTTATGACCTCCCAGACGCTAAGTCGCGCTTGTTGTCGGAACACAGTCCGTCAGGCCCCTCCGCTTTTGCAAGCCAGACTCGGGGGCTCTGCTTGGCCGGCGAGCCGCCCCTCCGCCCCGGCTCCCTCCCGCCAGTCCGTGGAGCGCGCACCGCCTCGCCGCCCTTCCTACCCTCTTCCGTGGGCCTCTCGTCTGCGTTTGGCTCCAGCGACTCCGTTCTGTTAATCCTCTGGCGGTTTTCTGGGTTATTTAGGCAGGTGTAGGTGGAATCTAAGTGATCAGCAGGACGTGCGGTGAGCCCAGCGTCCTCCTAAGCCGCCATCTTGCCGCTTCCTCTGCAATATATTTTTAGACAAGGTTCTCACGTCACCCTCCAAGGACATAGACCATTGTGAGCCATTAGTTGTCTTCTCTCCTGAAAGAGACTCCTGGGAATCTGTACCTTGTGTTCAGGCTTTTACTAATCCACTAATCCTCCCTCTCTCGTTAATCTCCTCAGAGTTCCTTTCCAAGTTTTATCTCAGAAGGCAAGGAAGCAACTTTTCAAACTCCCCTGGCACAGGCAGAGTATTCTAGACTCAGGAAGAAGAAAATTAAGGAGAGAATCTGTCAGGCTATGGCAGTCAACCTTAGCTCACCCCAATGCCCACAACCCCTCTGCCTCTTGTTCTAAAATGTTGGTCAGCCTGATATACTCAAGTAGAATAGCTCCCTGAAGATATCATGAAGACACTGCTAGAATGGAACCAAGAGCATCCATTGAAATCAATGAAGAAAATTCTGTACTATGATGAAAAAGAGTAGCTGAAGCCAAACAAATGTCAACCTCAGAATGAGGTGAAATCTATTGACTAGAGAGTAACAACAGGTGGGAAAGAAGTCCATGCCCTCAATTGTTTCAATTAATATTTATTGGTGGCAGCCCATGTTTCAGGAACTGTGCTAGGTTAGGAAAATGTCCTCCTCTTCATTGGAGCCACAGTCACAACCTGCGTGCTGCCATCCACTGAAACTCATCTACCTGTACTTCAGTCTTGTTTGCTCAACCAGTTCCCCTGCACTCCAGCCAGGTTAAGCCACCTGATATATTCATTCACATACCTGTAATTTATTTGTAATACAAGACTTATATTACTAGTTCATTGCCTCCTTTCCCTAATGCAGCATAAAGAATAATGAAGTCAAGAAACATAACTGTTCTTAGGGCACCTGGGTGGCTCTCGGTTGAGCATCCGGCTTCGGCTTAGGTCATGATTTCTCAGTTTGTGAGTTCAAGCCCTACATCTTGCTTGCTGCCATCAGTGAAAAGCCCACTTCAGATCCTCTGTTCCCCTCTCTTTGCCCCTCCCCCCACTCGCACACTCTCAAAAATGAAAGCAAAACGAAAGAAACATACCTGTCTTTCTTACTAATGCACACTTAGCACAATGGCTGACAAACACTAAATGTTCCATTTATATATATTAGATGAATAAATGTATACATGCATTATATACTCTTCCGTCCTTCAAGAGCCTATGGTCTTGCAGTAGGATACAAATGGACAGATATAACTTCTCCAAGACGTAGTAGATTTAAGGTAGAAGCTCAAGCAAACTATAATATGAGTACAAAATTCACACAGAACAAAGAGAGCTAATTCAACCTCAGTTAGTGGGAAGGATCAGTTAAAGTGCCATAAAGAAGCTGATCCTTGAATCTACAAAGAGTCTTTGATGTCCTTCGGAGGGATAAAGGGTGAAGGGACACTCTTCCAGGCAGAAGGAGCACGAGGAATACAGCCATCAAAGTCCCGGAGAACTGACACATCAAGGGGGATACAAACAGGTTGGCAGGAGCCATCGACGTTCATTAGCAAGTAGAGAGACAAGGACTGTGTGGATAAAAAGAACGAGCTACCAATTATAATGAATTATCAGAGCAGGTTTCGTCCTGGAGGTTATCTTTGAGATGAGTTTTAGAAAAGAAACCTCTTAGATAAATACAGGTAAAGGCATTCTAGAGGACACGAGGAGTGTATATAAAGAAACGAGGCATATGAACAATTATGGGGCAGAGTGTGAGCCAATCAGGGAATGCTGAAGAGAACGGTGTCGTAACTAAGGGTCCTGGTTGGGGTGGATTTGTGAATGAAAATTGATCCCGGATTTGCCAGAGGGGATGCACTGTGTAAACATCTGGATAGAGGGGCTAAGGCATCTGGGCTCCACCCATTGGGCACTGACAGGGATCAGAAGCTTTAACTCATGGACTATTTGTGGATTCCCTCAAAAACTGTATGTGAGGTGAGTATTATGAAAATGTAGGGAAGAGAGATAGGAAAATACAATCAAGGATAGAGTGAAGATGAAGGAATTTCCCTTTCCAAGGAGATGGCCGGAGGCTTAGGTTGAAGCAGAAGAGAAACTCTAGGAGGAGAAGTACAGGGCAACATGGAGAAGAGGAAAGAAAGCTGAAATTTTTGCAGATGGGTAGGTTTGAGAGTCACACAAAAATAATTCCACATTTGTTTTGGGAAAGATAATTTATTCAGTAAATACTTTCTGCATGTTTACTATTTGCAATGCTATCGTCTCACTGTTTATTCTATATACTGAAAATCCTATTTGAGATGAGTATTAATTCGTTTGTGCCTTCCACCTTTGTTTCTCTTGGCATTTTCACATTAACCGTTGTCATAAGCAAAGGCCCCTGTATTAACATCTGAAGTCAGAGACTAAGGCAGTGCTCTCTTATCTGGAGGGGGGTGGGTATCCTCAGGGCTGCAAGGAAGTGTCTTTCACATGATAACTGATCAATAAACAATTAATGAACTAATGAACAAGGGGATGTAAGCAGCTGATGAAATGGGCTCTAAATCCATGCTTTGCTTTCAAAACCCTGCAGGAATGTGTAGTTTGAATTCATGTTCCAACTGAAATTATTGATGCGTAGTGAATAAATAGAGCATTACCCCCAACTAAATTTTAGGGTCCAAGTGAAGTAAAAATTCAAGTGCAGAAGTTCCTACCACTGAAAGTCCAGATGTTGACAATGAAGGCTCCAGAGAAAGAGACAATTAGACTCACCTCTCCGTCCTCAAGTCACTGGATAGTCAGGGACCTCTTTGTTTCCAAGACTGCATGAGAGAGGTGGCCATGATCCAGAAAGAATACCCCAAACTGCATTGAATGGAAAATAATGAAACATATATTTGAGAGAATGTGGGGTGGCAGGAAAAAGCAGTTACCAGAAAAAGCAATAAAAAACCCAGGGTTCAAATTCCTTTTATACTTGTGTGTAGAGAATCTCTAAATATGTGTTAAATACAATCACTACACGGAAAGAAAATAAAGTTTCTCCTATTCATTTCATAGGGTCCTAACCAGACGAATTATAGCAGCTGAGTATGCCCAGTTCCATACCAGGACCCATAACCATTCTCTTTTTGTACAACACCTTTGTTTGGGAGGAAACAAATGTATGTATGAACATCACCGCATTTATCATCACTATGCCCTGTGGTTATTACAATCCACCCTCTGTTGCTTAGAAGTACAAGAGGAAGAAGTTATTAATAATGGAAAGAAAAAGAAAAGAAGACCCTTGAAAAGAGAGCTCACCACTGATTTTTGACAGCCAGGGCATTTGATCCCAGGAACACTCAGTTTCACAAGCAAGAGTGTGATTAATCAGAAGCTCTGTGTTTTAATTCTCAGGGCACCTGCAAGTGCACCATAATGTTAAATTACCATTTCACCAGGATGCATTGCATGGATTAAGCATGCAGGCTCCTGAGGTCTTTGGGAAGATTAACCGAAGAGTTTTAACTGAAAATAGCTCCTGTTTTAAAAGCATTTGTCTTTTCATGAAAGTTTGTCCCTAGTTATTTAGAAGGGAATAACATGTAGAAGTTTCCAAGTTTCCCCAGACCACTAACCGTACGTGTTCTCCTCATCCACAAAGTGCTCTCTTTAATTGTCTGTCTGTCTGCGTGTATTCCATTTATGTTTTTATGGAAATAATAAATAATGTCTGTGATGTTATTAATTTCTTAAATGCAATCAAGTTGTATGAAAGGGATCATCATGGTTTGGGCACCCCTCCCCTTAGGCCAGATCAACAGTGCTCTGCCTCGAGTAATAACCCTCTCATTATTGCATGTGTGACTTTCCTTGTGTTCTTGAAATAAGCATCTGTATACCACTCATCCCATTAGATCTCACTCGTACATCACTTCTTGATCCTTTCTCCAAGGATAGTCTACTTGACTATTATAATTTATAATTTACAACCTTCCCTTGTCCTACTTTAAGCTGTGATGAGTCTCTGGCACTAATTAATTTCTCTCCACAGGACTTTATCTATCTCTTCATTGATTGATTGACTGATTGATTCAACAAAAGTGAGTGGATGTCTATACATTTGTCACTGAGAAGGGAGAAGATAAATGGGATATCGTTCCTCTCTTCAAGTTTCTAACTGTTGAGTAGAGAAGATCTACATGTAAATATAATTATGCTACTGTGTTATTGGCAATGGAATTGGGTTCAAATATTCCCTCACAGTAGTGAATTTCAGATTATTTCCTCCTCAAGGGGAGAACAGTGAAAAGTCTTCATCTGACAAGGGACATTTGAACTGAACTTTGAAGACCAACTAGGAATTTTCCAGCGACAGAAGCAATTACTTTTTGGAAAGGAAAAAGTATGACCCAAGACCCCAAAGTCGAAGCCGTGTATCTTGTTCTTAGAATAAGAACAGGAGAGTACCCCTCAATTTCTCCTGGAGGAAAACTGCCGACAGTGAAAAAACCCCACTCTGCATGAATCCGTTACGGATCCAGGCATTGATTCTATGACCTGGACTATGAAGAAGGAACATGATGCACTTAACAGCCAGTCTGCCATGTAAATCCTCCTTGGTGACCATGACATGACTGAGTATGGGCCTCCCAAGCTCCCAAGTGACTTTTGAGTCTCTCCTCTCTGTGACACATAGTGTGTCTTCTGGATATAGGTCCTCTAAAGGATGTAACCTGAACCAACTGGCTCACTTTCTTCAAAGTCCCTAAAATCTGTGGTTAACTTCCCAAAAGTCAGCTCATAGTGGAACAACAGGACAGAATGCTGGGAAGTCTGCATATAGCATTTATATAAGGCTCAAAAGAAGAAAGTAAGGTATACTTTATGTGCATGAATAAGTAGTAATTACAACTATTCAAAAAAAAGAAGGAATAAGTACTATAATATGTTGTTAAGATAAACATATGGCTAGCAGACAGGAATGGAGAGGCAACTGTGGGTTTCTAGGTATTGATTGATAACAGTCAATGTTTCGAACTGGATAGAGGTTTCATGAGTGCTCATTTTTTAAAAAAATTTCATGTTTATTTATCTTTGAGAGAGAGAAAGAAGAGAGAAAGAGGGGGAGAGAGGGAAAGAGAGAGAGAGAGAGAGAACATGAGTGGGGAAGGGGAAGAGAGAGAGGAAGACACAGAATCCGAAGCAGGCTCCAGGCTCTGAGCTGTCAGCACAGAGCCCAACGTGGGGCTCGAACTCACTGACTGTGAGATCATGAGCTGAGCCAAAGTCGGATACTTAACCGACTGAGCCACCCAGGCACTCCTCATGGGTGGTTATTTTGCAATTTTAAATAAGCTAAACATTGTCTGCTTCACAATTAAAAAAAACAAAAAGCCCACAAGGCTAAAAAAAAACCATGGTGTCTTCCCTGTCGATAGAATACTGGGTGAATTTGGGCATTGTCCCTAATATTTGAATAAAAGAAAGCAACGTATGCACACCTATTAATAATATTCCCTCTTCCTATGCCTTCTCTGGATTTGGGCACCCAAAAATGATGTTCTCCTTTTGTGATCAGATGTGCCCTTTAGGTCCTTGGCCAGTCCTGTGAATCCTCTGCATAGACATGAGATCTGACAGTGAGATGCAGTTTAATCCCTGGGTTTCCCAGGTCATCCTGTGGCCAATCCCCTTGAGGACTGGTACTCATACTGTTGAAGTCTCGGGGATTCTGTTTGTTTTGGACTTTCACCAAAAGGCACATGACCTATGGAATCAGTCCGAACTGGGTGCCATCCAGCTTTACTTCCACTTTCTGGGAAGATGACCTTATCAAAACCAGTTTTTCTCACCTATAAAACAGAGATGAGAATACCTACTTCTCTGCTTTTATTAAAATTAAGTGAAGCAACATACACAAAAATGCTTAGTGTCAGCCTTAACTAATACAACTTATGGTCTCCATTTGTAACTGTCAGAGAGGTTCAGGCCCCGTTAATATATCACCATACCTCTAATGACCGTTACCCCAAGACCCTGTCCTATGCTTCTGATAAACCCTGGTGCCCAGCCCTGCCACCTGGAACCCTCAGACCACTATATATCATCAGGATCATGGGAACCTCTTCCCCCAAGTTCCATGTTTTAGTTTCTATTCCTTTTTTTTTTCCCTAATGCTATACTCCTCATTTCTGACTGGGTATCCCAGTACCAACTATGGCCAATGCCATCACCTGGACTTGCTGGAAGATTTGGATCCTGCCCCTTTGGGTTTCTTCAGATCGTATGTTCATTTGCCCTACTTTGTAAAAAATCTAGGTTGGCTCCAGGCTTCACACTACAAATCTCAACAGTGCAAGTCCCTGAAAGTAGCCAAAATTTGTCCTGGTGTGTGTTCCCCTTAGGGGCAGATACAGAGACAAGCCTCTGAAAGCAACTAGATTGTTTGGAAGATGACACTAGACAACAGTGGAAATGGGTGAGGAAATAAGCCATAATAAGATGTAGGGATCAGTGAACACCATGGGCAATTCCAGGTCTTCTTGGGCACCCTAAGAGACCGCATAAAACACAGTTCAGAATTACCAAGAAGTTTGATCCATCAACTCCATGTCTATCACTGATTGAGGACTTGTTCCAGGGCATTCATTCTGGAATGTCCAGCTTTCTCTGCCTTTAGCTAGAAGCAAGCCAGAGGTTTCCCTTAATTAAGCAGTCTTGGGAGGGCGAGAGAGAAATGCTAGGGGTGGTCTGCATAGGATATTCAGTTATGCTAATTACACAAGCAGATGCAGACTACTACACTCAACTATCACCAACATCGTTCCAGAATCTCACAAGGAAGTTTAACGATCTTTCACTTATGAATGTCTCCAATGTTTTTCCAGAAAGAGAACACTGAGGATAGTCGCGTAATGGACTTAATCTGATCCAGGCGTGTCTCCTGAGCTATGCTCCGCAGCAAGATCACGAAACACAGTATTGACTATATAAGCGTTAGAAAGCATTTTAAGCTCAGGGACTGCTAAGGAACTGCTTTAAATAACTAGCTGGTATAAATCATCTCCATTCGTAACAAAGGTGCGTAAGGAAAAACAAAATGGATGCCATCCACCCTTGACAAACATTTATCTTCTCTCTCCCTGAATTTTTTCCACAGCACTTAGCAACAGGATCTCCACAAAGTGACTTTTCCAAGCCGTAACCATCTTTGTGATCTATTAGGTGCCAGACTCTTCACATAGGACATGACAACAACCCAGAAGTGGCGGCAATATGACTCCCTTTGTAAAGAAGACAGAACTGAAGCAATTTGCCTCACAAGTAAATGGTAAAACCCAGGACTCAAAAACAAGTTTGTTGACATTCAGTTACTTGTCCTTCCTCCACACTATTTCCAGGGATGGTGTCCACCGCTCATTTTGCCCTGAAGAGTCTGACAAGGTAATTATCCAGGTCAGCCTGCCCCTGCTCTGTTCTCAGCACACTCAGGCACCAGGAGAGCTCTGCACCAGCTACGTCCCGTCCCCCTTCCCTTCTCTGGAGCTCAGCTCATCAGACAGGTTTCCTATGTGCGTGTGACCGGCCGAGGCTGGACATGCTCAACTGACAAAGAACAACTCCAGTCACATCTCACACACCCTCTCCCCAGTGCATGAAGGCAGGCCAGCCTGGCCACTTCAGAAAACTTGCAAAACCCTGGGATCCTCTGGTCATGGCATTCTCGAGGACACACCATTGGGTGCCAAACACTTCATCAGTCCTCTGCACCTTTCAGTCATTACTCTTCCACGAGACCTCTTCAGGTGCCACTATGGGAGCTGGGGCTTGAGAAAGACAGTCACTTGGGCATTGGCAGGACCCTAGCATATGCATTCATGTACCATGCTGTCCTCCAACACTGTGTGGCTGGAAGCCTGGGCAGGTTTCACTGATGTCGGCTCTTGGTGACTCATGCTGGGCCAGGCCTCCCAGCCATGTTCATCCCAGCCCAGTGTGGGACACAGGAAACTTATTGGGGGCTCCCCAGCTTCTCCCCTAGGTTTTGAGAGCACATGAAACGGGAAGGTACACATGTAACTGAAGTCACTATAAAATATTCAAAATTTCATCCAAGGTAGCAACATTTGGTGGGATGATCCTGACAAAATGTCTTCTCTCCAGTCTCACATTCTTCCTGGCCTTCAGATTCAATGTGCCAGTCATTTCCAATGATTCCTGCCACCCTTACCTGTCCACTGTCCCCAGAATTATAGACAACTAAGAACTACAGTTTCCATGTCTTTCTTATCTTTTCCTACTGCTACATCTCACCACCATGTCCATACTCAGTCTAGTCACACTGTTGCTTCTAGTCTCATCATTTGTGAAATCCCACGACGCACTCCTTGATTTGATCACTGCAGCAATGTGACCCTCTCCCCTTCATACTTCCACGTCACTGCTTACATATGTTTCTCACCTCGGGGTTCTCCATGTTTGAAATCCAGCCCATCCTTCAAGCGTATTTCAAAAGCCAGCTTCTCTAAGAAAATTTGCCAGATCCCTCACATGTAAGTGGTCACCCTTCCTTCTGACATCCAAGACTATTTTATTTTGTCTCCCTCATGCCACTTCCCTTAAGCAGCTTTGTTACGGTTGATAGTTCAATTGTTTTTATCTTCTATACTGGAATATACATTTCTGCGGCATAGGTGGCCAATCTAAGCTTTGTGAAATGTTGGACAAGATGTTGAAGACTGTCCAGTCATATCCTGTCCACTATCAAATGAAAAACTTGGGAGCAAGATGGAGATTACAGAGAGAGATCCAAGCCCATGTATTTCCATTTCATCACTCACCATGTCCCCTGCATGGAAGAAAAGACATTCAACATACCATTTGAAATGGTAAAAGAATCCTGCGTGACTAGTTCCTATAAGGAGATTGGAACGGCAGGGACACACTCTGTTCTGTCCTTGTCATCCTTCTCTTCGACACAAATGAAACTGATTTCATTGTAGTATCTCTGGTAATATTTTTAAATAGTAGAGATCATCTGATCATCAACTGAGCACCTAATTGTGCTAGCCAGAGTATCCGGTGGATTACATTTATTATCATCTTCACTCCCCATGACAACCCTGCAAGTGAAGTGATTATTTCCAACTTATAGCCAAATAAACGAAAGCTTAGACAGATTAGCTAAATAAGCAGAGATTGACTTACTGACTCCCTGAGACCTATCCCTCGACCATCCACTCTCTTCACGAAAGCTGCTTTATTTTACAACCCTGAGTACAGAAGGGATACTAACTAGGGCAAGTGAACTCTCCCCTATTTGTTGAAATCATACCTTGAATCTGAGTCCTCTGTGTGGTCCAGATGCACAGGGACCATTTGGAGAGGGCCAGCCACCACTTTCCCTTCAAGTTGGAAAGAGTAACATGTAAATCTTTGAGAGAATCATTCAGACAAGCTAGGTAAGACAGCATCCTAGCTGTAAATGTGAATATAGCTGTTCAGAAAGGCTGGATCCAGTCGGCAGTTAACGAAAGGAAGGGCATTAGGAAATGTTGGAATGATGAGCCTTCCTTGCTCTCAATGCCATCATCGTGATCAATTTCAGGTTACTTATGCCTCTTTCGTTCCTTCTTGTGGAGTTATTCCCACTAGCTAGGCAATTGGTTGCTATGTCTCTTGTGAAGGTGGAAAAGGTTTCCCTGGAAAAGCTGTGATTCATTCCCTCTTTCTACCCTCCCGGGGTTGCCAGACTGGGGAGAGTGCTGCCTGCCGCCTGAACTCAGATGGACATTCCATTAGGAGAGGGGAGGAATTTGCTGCAAAGGAGAAGCTACTATTCTGGAAAACTGAACTCACTAGACATAGAGTCAAAACACACAGGAGGTCTGTGTGTGACTGTGGGTGACTGGCAAGTTGCTGTGCCTCAGTTTCCTTGTCTTCTTTTTAACGTATATTTTTAATGTTTATTTACTTTTGAGAGAGAGAGAGAGAGAAGAGAGTGCAGGGGAGGGGCAGAGAGAAAGAGAGAGAGAGAGAGAGAGAATCCCAAGCAGGCTCTATGCTGAGCGTATATGTGGGGCTCAAAATCACAAACCTTGAGATCATCACCTGAGCTGAAATCAAGAGTCAGACACTTACTCGACTGAGCCACACAGGTGCCCCCCAGTTTACTGGTCTAAAAATGCACATGATAACGCTGACTTTATAAGATATTTTGAGTTAAGTGCTCTGTACGTTGTTTGGTGCAGTGTTACCTAATAAAAATATAATACAAGCCACAAATAACATTTAAAATGTTTTAATTGTTGCGGTAAAAACCACTGAAATTAGTTTAAAAAAATTTTTTTTTCAACGTTTTTATTTATTTTTGGGACAGAGAGAGACAGAGCATGAACGGGGGAGGGGCAGAGAGAGAGGGAGACACAGAATCGGAAACAGGCTCCAGGCTCTGAGCCATCAGCCCAGAGCCTGACGCGGGGCTCGAACTCACGGACCGCGAGATCGTGACCTGGCTGAAGTCGGACGCTTAACCGACTGCGCCACCCAGGCGCCCCCTGAAATTAGTTTTGATAACATAGCTCATTTAATCCAATGTATCAAAAATATCATTTTAATGTACAATCACTATAAACATTATAATCCATTTCTCAGATCCGTACCTGAGAAGTCTTTGTTAGAATTAGTCTGGATTTGGCATCTTCCATAATCTTGGTGGCACTGACACACGCAGATTTGAAAATGTGCTTTCACCAACTCAGCACACACAGCCGAGATCCTTAATAATCCGCCTTTTCCAGTGTGGTCAGTAACTTTCATGCTATCTCCAAATGCGATAGTATTTCTCTCTTTTTCATCTAGAGGCCTCCCTGTAATAGTTCTGATATTTTTTCCCAGTTAGGATTTCACTTAAAAATAAAAACAGGGGGGCGCCTGGGGGGCGCAGTCAGTTAAGCCTCCGATCTTGGTTAAGGTCACGATCTCGCGGTCAGTGAGTTCCAGCCCCGCATCAGGCTCTGGGCTGATGGCTCAGAGCCTGGAGCCTGTTTCCGATTCTGTGTCTCCCTCTCTCTCTGCCCCTCCCCCGTTCATGCTCTGTCTCTCTCTGTCCCAAAAATAAATAAACGTTGGAAAAAAAAATTAAAACAAAAAAAAAAAATAAAAATAAAAACAGGGGTGCCTGGGTGGCACAGTCGGTTAAGCGTCCGACTTCGGCTCAGGTCACGATCTCACGGTCCGTGAGTTTGAGCCCTGCGTCGGGCTCTGTGCTGACAGCTCAGAGCCTGGAGCCTGTTTCAGATTCTGTGTCTCCCTCTCTCTCTGCCCCTCCCCTATTCATGCTCTGTCTCTCTCTGTCTCAAAAACAAATAAACGTTAAAAAAAAATTAAAAAAAAAATAAAAACAAAGCAGGGTGCCTAGGAGGCTCAGTCAGTTAAGCCTCTGACTCTTGATTTCAGCTCAGGTCGTCATCTTAATGGTTTGTGAGTTCAAGCCCCACATCAGGCTCTGTGCTGACCGTGGGGCCTACTCGGGATTCTCTCTTTCCCTCTCTGTCTCTGCCCCTCCCCTTCGCTCTCTTTCTCTCTCTCAAAAGTAAATATATAAACATTAAAAAATAAAAATAAATAAAAACAAAGCAAGCAACAGTGCAAGAGCAAACCATCCAGGAAGGGCTGGCATTGAGTCTGCAGGTCTGCTGACCAGCACGGACACATGTGCAAGGGGGCAGCTGGGCTCCGAAAGACCAATCGCCCTGCAAACCCTCCTCTGTGAGAATTGTCTCCCGGTGTTCACCCAGAACCGCCCCACCCACGGGCAACATGAAATCAGCCACGTTTTGACAAAAGATTAAACTAGGTTATTCTAATGTAGTGTGTGGCTACTGAAAAATGTGTCAACCTCGTCAATATTTTCACCTCAAATATACAAAGGAAAAGTAGTGACCTATGGGGGTGTCGCAAAGGGATGATTTACAGAGACCTTCCTGTCCAGCTAGTGAAGCCCTCTCTTCAGTCAGAAGACAAGAGGGTTTTATATCAGGGCAGAAGAAGCAACCCACACACCCCAATTTAAAGGTCAGACACGGGGCACCTGGGTGGCTCAGTCGGTTGAGCAGCCGACTTCAGCTCAGGTCATGATCTCGCGGTCTGTGAGTTCGCCCCGTGTTGGGCTCTGTGCTGACAGCTCAGAGCCTGGAGCCTGATTCAGATTCTGTGTCTCCCTCCCTCTCTCTGACCCTCCCCCGTTCATGCTCTGTCTCTCTCTGTCTCAAAAATAAATAAACTTAAAAAAAAATTTTTTTAAAGGTCAGACACAATGAAAAGTCACAAATTAGTGCTGTGACTATGAAAAGAGCAGCTTGAGTGAGTGAATCTTCAGTATGTTCTCTATCTCTGTGAGGAGTTATATGAAAATTCGGTCCATTTATTTTAAACTATGAATGAAAGGACCTAATGCTTTCTTTAATAAACAAAGTCAATATGGAACAAAAAGTAACTTCCAATTCAAGTACAGTCACAGCGAAATAAGAAGTGGGGAGGAACCCACAGAATGGAAAGGAAAGAATTGAGTGATGGATAGACCATAACACAGAGATAACAAAAAGGGGCTTTCACACATAGGTTTATGTTTACACATGTTTAAATTTAGTTATTTATATGTGTGCATACATGCCCATGTGTATATTTACACACACAAGTAAATTGTTTTTGTTTTCTTGTTCTTGGTTTTTGGTTTTAACCTTCTAGAAGGATAGAACTAGGAGGTAACAGGAAAGAGGCAGCTCAAAAAATGAGGAATGTTCTCAGGTTCTCTGGGCCTGAATGCCCGTTAATACCCATCTTGGAACGTTTCCACTTCTTCCAAGTCTCAACAAAACAGTCCCTTCCTGCAGAAACTATTCCTGCTTCCCCCTTCTCTAGATTCCCATTACACTTAGGGCCTCATACATAAAAGCCATTTTTGACAGTTACCATATTTCACGGAAACTGAAACTCGAGTAACTGAAAATTGTGCTCTTCTTGCATGTAGCCCTGAGAAAGGAGATCTCTGCCAATTCAACTATGACACCACGCTTTCTTATCATGGAGAAGTTCTATTTTGGACTTTGCAAAAGAGGCTTTTAGACTGATTTAGAGCTGCAGGTGATGCCAGATGAATGACCGTGGTCAAGTCCATGCCCACGTAGGCATTGATAATTGTGTCGTGATGACCACATCATGCCTGCAATTTTAAGGCAGGGTTAATTGCAAGATCATTATTTCAGAGGTATTAAAGTGTGAATCGGTATGCATCTCAAATTGATGAAATGTGGCATTCTTCTTCTTTGAACTCCCTTAGAGCACGGGCAACATATCCGCCATATATACATTATTTATATAATATTTATATAATACACACACACACACACACACACACACACACACACCCCTAGGGTACTTCTCAAAAGTGCTCTTTTCTAGGCATCTTAATGCAGTGGAAATCCCAAGGCTTTGGAGTCACATACTAGCTCTGAGCCCTTAGGCAATTCCACTCAATCGTGCTAATGTGTAGGTATCTAAAAACAGTGCATATAAATCATTTAATTCGATACCAGGCACATGGTAGGCATTGAAAATTATTAGCTTGTTGAAAAAAATAATTGATAGAACTAGGAAAGAGGGAGGGAAAAAGCCCCCTTTCTTTTCATCCTCCCCCTATAACCTAGTCTCGGTGTGTCACATGCTGAGGGGCTGAAGAATATTTTTTTCTCCTTTGGTTACCCCAAAGGTAAACAGAACAATAATGTGATAAATTAGTCGGGCCTGAGCAATCCTTACACAGACTTCAAACCCAAGCCACAGATGACTTGTGGCTCTTTTTACCCAATGAAAAGGAGGACGAGAATGTGGTGAACACAGGAGAGTTGCATGCTGTCCGATATCTGTGGATTATGGTCCAGCAGTGTCCAGTAGCAAAAATACAACCATAGGAGCCTACGTGACATGGTAAAGGAACACATAAAGGTCACTTTCTTGGTTAAAAAATACACACACACACACACACACACACACCCCAAACAAACAAAAATACCCTTGCTCTCCTGATGTAACCCAATTTAATAAGGTGTAGAAATCCAGAGCTCTTTGAAATTTTAAAGCAATTACAACATAAATGACTCCAAAGCAAGACGATCTTATTATGGCGAGGCCATAAAATGCTAACTTCAGAATGTCGGGAAAGCAGAATGGGTTTTGGCTGGTGTGTCAGAATTTATGGGACGTTTGTGGAATTGTCAGCACCTGATTCCCCTCGGAGGATAGTTTATTGCTCCAAATGCAGCATTTCATTTGGGGCTGTTTTTCATATCATTACCAAAGAGGGTGGGCACCTGTTTCCATGCATCCTGAAAAGTTTCTTTCAGAATGGTGCACAATTTGGTGGAAGGGAAAAAAGAGAGAATTTCATTTTCTGTTGATAGATTAGGCCAAAAGGGCTTGCGAAAACACCTGTCAGCTGCCCTCTACTTGGCTGCACTAACTCAGTGGTTCTCAAAGTATAGGCCCCGGCAGCATCAACACCACATGGGAATTTATTAAAACACAAACATTTGCTTGGTCCTACCCCAAGACTTACTGAATTAGAAACCCTGAAGTTGTTTTCACATACTCCTCAAGGGATTCTGATGCACGCTCAAGTTTGTGCCCTAATACAGTAAAATTGACCTTGTTACTGGACCCATCAGCCTACTTTAAATGTGGGGATGAACTGTTGGGTTCCCCCTTTCACCTACATGTCCAGTGAATCTGTAGAGTCTGGAGCCACCTCCTCTCCTAAGGTAACAGAATTTAGGGAGTTCTGGTACACCACATCAAAATCAGTATCAACTCCCATGACTACCTACGGCAGCTCTGACCTTGTGGCCCATGACTGGTTATTGGTCACTCTACAAGTATCTATTGAGCACCTACCATGTGCCGGACATCCCCCTAGGCATTGAAGGCGGAACAGTCAGTGAACAAGGTAATCATGTTTCTGGCTCCCATGGGCATACGTTCCAAGACAAAGAAGACAAACAGGAAACAAAAAGGGGTGCTGGACCCCTGCCCCTCTCATGAGACCAAATCGTCTTCCAATAACCTTGCCTTTCATAGATATTTGCTAAACACTGACTCTGTGCCAGGTGCTGAGGAAAGAAGGCACCAAATGGAGTCACATTGCCCCTACAGGAACTCACAGTCTTGGGAAAGCATTTATAGATCAAACTGATTTGTGTTTCAACAGACTGAAGGGAGCCTCAGTCTCCTGGAGCCATTCAGCAGACTTTGCAGAAACTGGTGATGAAGGAGTCCATAATGTACCATGAAACAAAACCTGAACTTTTTTTTTTAAGCTTATTTATTTTGAGAGGGAGAAAGGGCGAGGGAGCGGACCAGTGGGGGAGGGGCAGAGAGAGAGAGTAGGACAGAGGATCTTGAAGCAGGCTGCCTGCTGACAGCAGAGAGCCTGATGGGGGGCTCAAACTCACAAACCATGAGATCATGACCTGAGCCAAAGTCAGACGCTTAACTGACTGAGACACCCAGGTGCCTCATAACCTGAACTTCTTGGGAGAATGTTCTCCAGAGATGGCAACTGCTCCAGTAACAAGATCTCTGACTTCCTGTGTCTGAGGGTCCCTCTGCTACCCAGACCAGAGCCCGTATTGCCATAAAGCCTGGGGCCTCCGTTGCCATATACCCTCCAAACTTGCCTCCTAGGAGACAGAGCATGGAATTTTCACCTCGGATCTGGCTGCCTTCTGACTGACCTCTCAGATGCTACCTGCTCCACCTCCCAAATGTATGCCAGGCTGCTCAGGAGAGCTTGTCGCCCATATGTTGGGGTGCCACCCTAATCCCTGAGGGGCCTCCCACACAACACATTGCCCTTGAATTACCACTTGCTTTCTGTTACCCTTAGCTTCTAAGAACACACACTCCGGGGTGACCTTTCCCCCTCTCTGTTCTACACCAGGGGCAGAGGTTAGTCTGGATTCTGTGATGTACTTGTAAATATTTGACAACAGCTCTTCACGAAAAGGAAATAAGTCCTGATTTGTAGCATTTGCAGGGTTTTGTAGTGTGGAAACTTCCATTGTGGCCTGTTTTTTCATTTTTTAATGTTTATTTTTGAGAGAGAGACACAGAGTGTAAGCAGGGGAAGGGCAGAGAGAGGGAGATACGGAATGCAAAGCAGGCTCCAGGCTCTGAGCTGTCAGCACAGAGCGTGATGCGGGGCCCGAACTCACAAGCTGTGAGATCATGACTTGAGCTGAAGTCGGATGCTTAACCAACCGAGCCACCCAGGCGCCCCTCACCATGGCCTGCTTTTAGGAGACTGCAACAGAACTGGGGAGAGAGAGGCGTGTCAAGGGCACCCCAGCCCCTGAGCACACCACAAATCTGCCCTGGTACATTGCAATTAATCTTTTCTTGCCTTTACATATCAAGTCAGAAGGCACACAAAACTGTTCCCTGGGGAAAATACCTCCACTGGACTTTTTTTTTTTCTTTCCTGAGATTATAAAATGCACAGCTGTTTTCGCTGAGGGAAACGACGCAATCGGAGGTTATTTATAATCCAGGCACTAAGTAAACCGAATATTCAGTTGGATTTTTATCTGCTTTTCCTTGTTCGCTGATGGTGTTGACATGCTGGTGTTCATATTACCACTCAAATGGGCTTTTACGTAAGCCCTGCAGAAGACTTTAAACTTTGAATTCCCTCTTACTCAAAAGTCTGGGTAATGAGAGCAGGGTGAGGCAGTTCTTAGGAGAATCAGGAGTAAGTATGTGCTATTTGCTGGACATTTCTCTCCAGAAGTCCCATAGGAACTATGAAGGATAATGTTGTCATTGGGTCCTGTGTGTCCCTGGTGATGATGTGGCTAACTCATTTTCAGATGGTATCAGGTTAAGTTTGTCATAAGAATGAAGGCATTTCTCAGAGAGGCAATAATGGTAATGCACGAGAGCCGGGGGATGGGAGGAAATGTTGTTGTAGGAATAGGATACTTCTACATTCCCAAGGCATTACCCACAGACTACTTAATATCCCAAAAGGAAGGATGTGACTTTGCAATGGAGAAACCCTACAGACCCCACCATAGCCAAATAATCAAACATCACCAACTGTGAGATCACGACCTAGGTGTCTCTTGATACGATTAACAGTCTATGACTTCCCTCAAAGTATTCCTGCCAAAAAATGTCTGATATGAATGTATGTGTGATGTAACAAACAGATGCATTCAGACTGTGGAATATTCTACAAGACAACTGGTCTGGATTCTTCAAAAAACTCAAAGTAGGAAAAGCAAACGTTAACACGTGGAGAAATTATTCTAGAGCAAAACAGAAAAAGAGACTTAATCACAGATAATGCCTGGAAACTGGGTTGGAAAACAAAACAAAACAGCTAGAAGACATTTTTGAGATCATTTGGGAAATGTGAATATGAACTATATATTAAATGACATTATGGAATGATTGCTAATTTTCTTGGGTCCGACAACAGTGGCGTGGTTATGATGGAGATGCTCTCATTCTTACGAGATACATGCTGGAGTATTTAAGGGGGTGAAATGTCAAGATGTCCATGAATGTTTCAGCCAAAAAGAAAACAAAAGAGAAACTATCACCAAATGGATCTATTTCTAGCTCACCTCTACTGCCTCTATCTAAATGGAGGGACAAAGTTAAGTGCTGTAAACTAGTAACAATTGGTGAATCTAAGAGACTGAGCACGGTGTTCATTGCATTATTTTTTAAATATCTTATTTTGACATCATTATCATTATATTATCTTTTAACCTCTCTAAAGGTTTAAAATTTTCCAAGATCAAAATCTGGAAAATTTTCGACTTTCCCAGGGTAGCCTTTCTTCTAGATACAGTTGGATTCATCAGGTACACGGCACTTAATATCTATTCTTTGTGGATGGTGTCATGGTGGAAAGCCTCCTACGTAGCCCCATTAAAAGACAAACTCAAGTAGTACAAAGAATTAGTTATTGTTCTCACTGTACCCTTGGTGTCCAGAGCAGTGCCTGGCACAGAGGGGACACTCAGTATTGTTGGATCATTGACAACATGACATTACCTATTCAGGTACACACACTGTCCATAATCAACACCAGAGGCTTTCTAGCTGACTTAGATAATCCTGAAAAGAAAAAATTAGAGTCAAACAGAAGATTAACGCATTTTGTTTTCATCAAAAATAGAACCAAGCCAAACAAAACAAAACCAAAAACAAAAGACATTAGCTGCTGCAATTCCCACTAAAGTCCATGGAGCAATAAACTCTTTTCTTTTTTTTTTTAATGTTTATATTTATTTTTGAGATAGAGAAACACAGAACATGAGTGGGGAGGGGCAGAGAGGGAGACACAGAATCCGAAGCAGGCTCCGGGCTCCGAGCTGTCAGCACAGAGCCTGACGCGGGGCTCGAACTCATGAACTGCGAGATCGTGACCTGAGCTGAAGTCAGACGCTTAACTGACTGAGCCACCCAGGCGCCCCAATAAACTCTCTTCTTGAAGATTCCAAAATATTTGCCCCAACCAAGCCATGAGTTGCAATCTATATAGGGAACACTGATTTATGAATAAAGTAAACAAATGTGGTTTTTTTCTTTGATCAATGTATAGACAGCACTTTTCAATGTGACTTCAGAGAAGATAAAATATTCTCTAAAATTATTAAAATGGGACAAAGTTCTTGGTGACTACTGCGTTTAAGAGACTGAAGGAAAGTTTAAAATTATTTAGTTGAGCTGTTTTCAAAGTGAAGCCCAGTAGTCCCTCAGAGTTGCACTGAGGGCTCCCTCAAGTAGAAGGTGAGAAGGCTGTGGGCACCCACCCCCCATTCAAGCAAGGCAGCTTTCCTTTTAGGATTTATATACAGTGCTTCCATATGAAATTCTCTGTGAGGAAAGTATTCTGATGCCAATACAAAGTAAAAGTTTGAAAGCCACAGTAGTGAGCAAGGGCAAGCCTCCCCAAGATAGATCACTTTAGCATGAACAATATTTTGAGCTAAAAGCAATCAAAACCCAGCAGATTCTGGAAAAGCTCTTTACCTCCCCCTCAACTGCCTGCTTGTACCAAGAAGAGAGCTATTAACAGAGATTCCTCTTTACCTAAGGGGGAGGAAAAAAAAAACTTAAGAAAAGGGATCCGAATAAGGCAATGTTTGTTTCCCAAACATCTCCTTGTGTCTTTCTGCTAATGGTCTTTCTCCCCTTTATATCCTCAGAAGCCTAGCCTCTCCTTAGCTCCTATGAGTGTTATGGTGCCTCAGTGTCTTTGGAATTTCCTTGCCTGTGTGGATTCCCTGCACAGGCGCTGTTAATGTTGATTTTCCCCTGTAAATCTGCTCATGTCAATTTGATTCTTAGTCCAGCTAGAAGAACCTTAAATTGTATAGAAAAATTCTTCCTTCCCAACACCACCAATCTGTATCACTTCCTCCTGACACAGCAATCTCAGCCAGAGTCTAAGACAGAGGAATAGAACACTTCTGTCTGAATACATTCATTTAAGGTGATTAAGCTGCACTCCATTGTTGGGCTATAAAGTTCTCTCCTATGTTAACATAAAACCTCCCTCCTTGAAGCTGTAACACATCCCCTTTAGGTCTGTATTCTGAGGACACATCAAAAAGTCTAATCTTTGTCTCTGACAGTCCCTTGGAGAACCAAAGGCAGCTGTCATTACAATGTAAGTCTCTACCTTGGCTTTGAGTTAATGTCTCCCCCTCTCCCAGCTCTGTCCCTGAAGACCCTTTTGTCTAAATATTCGTTCTTCCAACAAACTCTTATTTAGGTATTTTACTAAGCGCACACAATCTTCTTTCATCACAGCCCCTAATGTTTTGCCCCTCGACTCCCAATATTCTCTTTCTCTGAATATAGGCCAGTTTTGATCCTTTAAACAAAAACTGGCATCATAAACATGATCCACCCCATATCACCTCCATACCCACACTGCTATAATCAAATACAGTGAGTCTGGATTCCTCCTGACAGATTCAATGGTCCTTTTAATGCAGCCTTGCTCTGTTTAAACTTCTGATAGAACCAGAAATATAACACTGAAATTACTGGTTTCTCTGTTACCTGCTGTCTTTTGGAGTGATTAAACCTGAGGTGTGGATTGTTTGCATTGTTTCTGAAGCTGCTGTAGAAGTATCTAGAAGTAACACCTGAGTTTGTTTACAGGAAGAGCTTCTCATCACGAACTCTCGACACCCCTGGGTGGTTTTTTGAGTGTTTCACAGATCCTTGCTACACCCGCTAGCTACCACAAGCTGGTAAAACAAGATTTAAATGTATGTTGAAGGATAGGCTGGAGGATGTAGTGAAGGTACAGTATATAAGTTTTAGAATGGAATTCAATTTATTCACTTATTTTAAAACTCTTCACCATACTGGCATGATTTATCACGTTTTGCAAGATCATGGTTTTGTAAGCCACCTTTAAAAAGATTATTGAAGTTTTAGCCGTGGTGACACAATTTCCTAACGAAAATGTTTTTTAAAAATAAGGAATTAAGTATTTTAGGATATCAAACTTAAACACCCATATGCACAATTTTTTAGTAAAACAGCACAAAAATAATTGATTTCCCAATGTAGGTGGGGTATCTTTCTGGAATAGAGTCTAGGATTGAGTGCATCTAGTTTGGGGGATAAAGTTTAGGTACATAGCTAATAAGGGGGAACATTATTAAGCCAACTACCACCAGCCTAATACAACAGGGAAGTTCTGAGTTGTTGTAAAACACACAACAGTGAGAGGGTTGGGGTGTATACACCAGTAGACATTCAGACATTGATTAGGAATGTCCTCATGAAAGAGATTTTAGTGCCTGGAATTTCATGGTCTGGGCTGCAGACCAGAATAGGTTCTTACAGTCTGAGCACAGCCCTCCAAGGTGCACTGGCCACTGGAAGTCAACCTGGCTCTTGGGTTATGGGCAGGGACACTAACAGCATGTACTACAAGCCCATTTACTTTTAAATAAGGAAAATATTGAAAAACTAAGGGAAAAATAAATTAAAAACACACTCACAAATATACAATATATATGTATATATTATATAATGCCCATTATATATACATATACACATATACATATACATCATATACATATACATGTATACATCTCTCTCTCTCTCTAGATCTATCTAGATGGGTAGACATAAATATAGTCATATATAAAGGTCAGACTGAACATCCACTCTTTCGCTTCTGTGTAGTTCAGAAAAGCCATAAAATACTCCAGTGCTGGGTAATATTTTAAAGGCCCCTCTTCCCTAGATTAACTGCTCAGCACTCTCTTTGTCTTGTTAATTGAAGATCCATCATTTGGAATTTGATTTGGCTTCTCAAATAGTTCTGAAAAATTTCTCCTAAGTTATAAGGGGGTACTTCCCACATTTCAGGCTACACGAAGACTGAGAGCTATCACCTCCTACACCAATGTGTAAATGAGTTTCATTGGCTCCCATTCTTCCTGAGACCTATGGGAGGCAATAGTGATGGCACAACACAAGTGCTGCTGAAGTTAAGAGGGGAACTTCTAATGATCTGCCTGACGCTCAGCCCCTACAACACTTCAAGTACCTACTTCTAGGGTATTCTGTCGGGATGTGAAAGCTCACTCCTTGAACCTTATCCCTTCAAGCTCAGGGGAGCATCCTATTCTTAAAGAGGGCAAATTTAAGAGATCTAGATGTATCAATGCAACTAACAACAATCAATAGAGTGGCTACAATCGCTGGTCTGCCCTTCCAGTAATTAGCCTTCTGCGTCTTTCCTGTGCCCTTGTACTATATACATCTACGCCCTCCTACTCCACATCCATGCCTTCCTATTCACATGTCTTTCCCCCCTGGGCCCAAGTTCCTGGCTTGAAAGGCTGCATAGTACCTCAGTTTCTCTTTCTCTTGGCAGGAACTGGTCTCTGTCCATTCCCTCCCTGTCCTCCCTTAGAAACTGAGACTCTGCCACATGTGGCCAGATTCTGCTCTCCATTCCTGACTGGTTTTCTTCTATTTCCAGACCTCCAAATCCCAGCTCTCTTACAGGACCCTGTCTGGCACCTCTACCTGTCTTTCTTGAGCCCTTCATTTGCTCTCAACAAAGAACTCAACACTGTTCCTATTCAGCTTCCCCTGCATCACACCTGCCCCACCAAGGCTCAGGGTAGAAGGTGATGAGCAACTGGGAGGTACCAGGAAGGCTCTGGGCAACAGAAAACAGAAGCCAGGTGATAGTGGGTCCAGCAGAATGAAACAGGAATTTCAGCCTCTGTCTCTGCTATGGGTGCATTTATGTCCTGCCCCTCACCCTCAAAAGAGTTACCTTGAGAAGATACACAGCAGCAGAAGCTTGGGGCGAGAACATATGACACGACTGCTGCAGGCACATACACTGCATTTGACTTTTATCCCTAGAATTAATATGCCTGGATAAAAATAGATTTTATTTTGAGAGCTCTACCTTGATGGCATATGTTCATTATCAGGGCTCTTAAAAACATGAGATGTTTTTTCTCTTACCTAATAGCTGAAAATGGCCCCAAACTCAAACTCAGTGAAATAAATGTTATGTTTTATATACATCTAAAAAATCCACCTGCTTTCGACCTCATCAAAACGTAGCGGGACAAAATGAAAAGTCCCATTGTAATACACAACTCAGCGAGACCTAACTGAGTTTAAGAAAGAGCCCAAAGGCCAGCTGAGTAGGACTGGGAAATACTCCTCTCGTCAGACTCTGGAGTCTCTGCTCCTCTGCTTCAGCCCCAAGGGAGCAGCAGGCATAAGACCTTCAGCCTGAAGTCTTGGCGATGGCAAATTCCTCAGCAGGACTGGGTCTCACCTGACTATTTCCAGGCAACTCAAACCCCCAGCAGAACTAGTCTGGAATTTGCATTGTTGCTTCAAGCGGTAAAAGATGTGGCTGGTGAGGCCTTAAGCACATCTGTGCCCTGTGAGCCACACCTGCCTCTCACCCAGCAGGCCTTCCTCACTCCTGATGCCCTCCACGTCCCTCCTAGGATGGGGTCTGGCTCTGAATTCTGTCCTGACATATTACCTGGACATATTACCTGTTGGCTGCTAGGTCCTCTTCCTCAAAGCTAGAATCTTCTCCATGCTTTCCCTCACCAGCCTCCAAAGCCTCCCATCCTCACCCCTCTCCCTCTGTCTTTCTCATACACACGCACGTGTGTGCACACACATACACACACACAGACACACACGCCATTTCCAGGTACAGAGCGACTGGAAACACAGGGCAGGCATCCAGCCATGCCCCGTCCATGGATGAGCATCATCATTTCCAGTAGGTTCTTGATCCTGAGCACCATATTGACTTACATCCCTGAAATGTAACTTAGGCTCAAAATACACTCCACCTCCCTGCCTCCTTGGATACTATAATTGTACTGTTGGCCACTGGTCATCAGCCAGCCTTAGAGACAGGCCAGTTCCTGAAGCTGGCTTCTGACTCCTGCTTCTTCCCATCCTTCACTAATGAGATTCCAGAATGCCTTGTGGATGAACGCACATGTATTACAGCTGCAGCTCTCCTATCGTTCTATCCTTCCCAAGAGCCTGAGAGGACATAAGAGAAGCATTCTTATCTGTTTTACAGATGGTAAAACCAAAGCATAGGGAATAGTTCAAGATGCCCAAGGCCATCCATTGGGAATATGTGACTACAAACTGGCATCGGAAAAATAAATCACTTACAGCAATTTCTTTTCTTTTTTTTTCCAGAGCCAGCTGGGTCCTCAAAGTCACTAGGAGTAAAAAGCATTCCCACTAGCAAAACCCATAGACCACCAATTTCTATTAAGTATTTATGGATGAAATAAAGTCTTCCCTGAAGCAGGCAGCCATTTCATATGCAGAACCAGTATAATTTAAGTTGGTTTATATCTTCTTGCCCATCAATATCACTATTTCTAGGAAATATAAATCCATATATCGGCACTGACTTGTGTTCATTCCTAATGGCAAGTTGGAGAAAAATAGCTGGAAAGAGCTCTATTTCATTTTTTAATTATGAAGCAAAAGTGACAGTTCATCTGGAACGTTGTCAAGCTAGGATAAAAAGACGATCAAGACCTGGTTTCTAAAAACATTTCTGAAGAAAAAAAAAAAGTGTACTCTGAAGCACACAAAAGCCACATTAAGGGCCAAGAGTTGTGTCACCATATTCCCCAAGGGATATGGTTTGTTTTTGTTTGCTTTACTTGCAGGTTTGTAGGATACAAATGTAGAACACAAACAGTAGTAGCTTCCTGACCAAAGATTTTGGAGCCTAAAGAGCTAATGTTTCATGGCGCGGTAATGGTCATGAAATATAGACACAAAGTAGAGATGCATTTTGTTATTTTACACGGAGCCTTGCTGCTTATAGTCAGATAAAAGTCTTTAGCTGTGGTGCAGAACACAGTTTGCCCATCAGGTACCACTCCTAAATAAGGATTGTTCTGGAAGGGACTCTTACCTGTGGTAGGTCCGATGCTCTGGTCTTTGTTAACAACAACAATAACAACAACAACAACAACAACGACAACAACAACAACAACAAGTACTTGCCTTCCAGAAACTAGGAGCTTAGGAGCACAGAAAACAAGCAGCCTGATGGATCGCTGAGTGATGCTAGAGTGCAGTGATGGGGATGAGCAGGGGTACTGAGGGCTTCAGAGGAAAGCACACACCCACCCACGGGGCCAGGGAAAGGGTCGAGGGAGGCGAGCCCCGCACCAGTTTTCTACTTCCCCTTAATATCTCCTGTAAATGCAGCTTACAAAAGATGTTATGGAGAGTTGTTTCTAGCTATGAGGTGGCACGGTGCAAGAATTTGATCACAGTGTCACAACAGCTCAGGCTGAGAAGGCCAGTCCCAGCAGAAGTATGGATGTACCATTTTCAGATGTCACATCTTTAAAATGCAAATGGAAAAATGCCCACCAGACCGAAAGGGTTCCCCATTCCTATAAATCAATCAATCAATCAATCAACCAACCAACTAACCAACCAACCAACCAACCAACCAACCTTTTAATCTTTGGAACTAAAGTTGTAATTTACAGTTAAGGATATAGGGTCGCCTGGGTGGCTTAGTCAGTTGTGTCCAACTCGTCATTTCAGCTCAGGTCATGATCTCATGGTTTGTGAGTTCGAGCCCCACATTGGGCTCTAAGCGGATAGTGCAGAGCCTTCTTGGGATTCTCTCTCTGCCCACACCCCGCTTGTGTACTCTCCCTCCCTCTCCCTGTCTCTCTCTCTCTCTCTCTTCCTCTCTCTCTCTCTCTCTCTCTCTCTCAAAATAAATAGACTTAAAAAAATTACAGCGAAGGATATAAAAAAGGGGTCCAGGAGCAAAGCTGAATTATTACACTGTGAAAGAGAATTTGCCTACTCTTTCAGAATACAAATGTGCTCCTCTTAAGGACCTCTTCCATTAATATACAGGTAAAAATGAATAAGCCACAATAATAGGATTTATTACGCTCCCTAAATACACACAACACTGTCCAGTTGCAGAAATGGTACAGAGATTGCCGGGTGGGAGTCAGAGGTCAGCCGTGGTTTGTAGCCGACTCCCTATGTCCACAGTATTTGTTGCCTACAGGTCAACAATCAGACTAAATTTGATTTTCTATGAATAGATTCTGCTGATTATACAACACAGATAATAATGGCAATAACACAATTCCCCGATTTTTGAGGCATTTTATGTCTATTATATGAGCCGTATCTTACAACAATCCCAAGTAGATCACCCAGGCATGGCTGACCGAGTCCTCCAAAGCAAGGTGATTTGGTTAAGGTTGGGGATCAGTGATGGCAGTAAAACACGTCTCTTAATAGGAAACCCAAAGATAGTTTGACCAGAGCTATCCCTGGACTCTGCCCAAGGGATGCTAATAAGTGAGAAGTTCAAATTTGCAGCCTTTGCCAGAGATGAAAGAAAAAAAGCCCCAACGTATACTTTCCTTACCTTATTTTTCCCCCTTTTCAAGAATTTCTACTCACTGGGTAGAAAGCCTAAATTTGCAATGATATATTTTGGAATTTTTAGTCTATTGGTATGTTTTCCTCTTCCTCATTTTTTGAAATAATAGCTTTATTGAAATATAATTCATACACCATTACACTCACCTATTAAAATGTATAATTCAATAGTTTTACATATCATAAAATTTACCTATTTAAAGTGTACAATTCAGTGGTTTATAGTATATTCACAGAGTTGTGCAACCATCACCCTAACATCTTTAGGACATATTTTACCCCTGAAAGGATTCCTATAGCCACTAATGGTCTATTTCTCCCCACTCCCTCCCATTATCCTCTGGAAACCACTCCTCTACTTCCTATCTTGATGAATCTGCCTATTCTGGGCATTTCTTAAAAATGGAATCACACAGTATGTGGCCTTTTGTGACTAGCTTCTTTCACTTAGCCTAATGCTTTCAAGGTCCATCCATATTGTAGCAGCTGACTATACTTTATTCCTTGTCTTTGCTGAATAACATTCTACTGTAGGGATATACCACTTCTATGTATCATTTACCAACTGGTAGACATTTTGATTGTTACTACCTTTTGACTCTTATGAAAAACGCTGCTATGAACATGCAGGTACAAGTCTTAGTGTGCATGTATGTATCCATTCTCTTGGGTATATAAAACCAGGAATGGAATTATGGCATCATATGGTAACTATGTTTAACATTTTGAGGAATCGCCAGTTTTCCAAAGTGGCTGGGCCATTGTAAATTCCCGATCACAGTGTATGAAGGTTCCAATTTCCCTATATCCCTATTAGCACTTATTATTATCTCTTTTTTATTAAAGCCATCTCAGTGGGTGTAAAGTGGTATCTCAGTGTGATCCCCAAATTTGTAAAAGTCTACTGAAAATATGAATGCTAACAGGGTAGTTATGAACAAGGGTAAGCACTGTTAACGCTTATTGGTTTAGTGATGATGTTAGGAATGTGCTTCAAAATAACTGGGGAGAGGGTAGGGTTGGGGAGGACAGTCTGCGCGAAGCAAGTCTGACTTCGAGTTGTAATTGCTGAAGCTGGAAAATAAGCATGTAGACATTTACTCACTGCTTTTCTCAATGCTAGGAATTTTCTATCTAACAAAGTTTTTCCTTTCAAGTTTGCCGCAATGTCACATTAGAAATTTTCAGCGGCCGGTGTGAAATACCACCTAGGTTTGGAAAAGAGGGCTCATTTGAAATGATCGTATGTGCTCAAACCAATTTCTTATCCAACGCAGATTTAATTTTCCTCCATAAAGCACTTACTTTTTTCCCTCTGTTTCCAGCAGGCTTATCAATTTCCTTAATGAAGAAAATGGAAGTAAAATGAGAACTGAATAATTTTCTCTTATTTCATCATCTTTTGCTAGGTTCCTCTTGACTATCAGTGGTTTCAAGCCTCTGAATAAACAGTGTTCTGTGAATGATATTTGAGAGAGTAAGCGGCTTTTAAACTTCTGATTGGCAACCGGGTTAGAAACGCACTGAACACTTCAACTCAATACTCACATATATGTATAGTAATATGAGAAAGAAAATGCCCTGCTTTTCTATTCTTTCCTGTTCAACTATATCTTATTCTATTTTTTTTTTCTTGATTCTGGTCGTAATAGTTAAATTGATCGCATAAACACAGTGGCCCATAGTCCAGAAAAGTACTTTAACAAATATTATTTTAGATGGAAAAATAGCAATCTATTCTCTTCTCGAAGAATCTAGTAGAGTTTTCTTGAAACTTCCCCAAATAAGTGTGTTTAGTTAACAAACTGATCAAGTAATTCTTCATTAAATCAAACCAACCTCTCTAGTACTTTATTTTTACTCATATTTCTTCTTCCATTAATACTGATGTTTACATTCATGTCTTGTTATTCAGGGTTCCGTTGGGTCTTTGGTCTACTTTATTTCCACGTATGGGATAGCAAGCCAGAAGTGGCTCAATGACTAATACAGATATCTAGAATACTTATAAAATCAAATGCAACCTCCTCTGACTTCAATAAAACACTGTAGCCCACAGATAGCAAGTGATTTGCATAAAGAGGTCACCAGCATTGGTAGTAAAATCCAGGACTTCTCATTCCCAGCCCAAGTCTACTACACCAAGCTTTGATAGATGGATTTCTTTTTTTTTTTTTAATGTTTATTTATTTTTGAGAGAGAGAGAGAGAGAGAGAGAGAGAGAGAGAGAGAGAGAGAGAGAAGAAGAAGAAGAAGAAGAAGAAGAAGAAGAAGAAGAAGAAGACGACGACGACACAGAATCTGAAGCAGGCTCCAGGCTCTGAACTGTCAGCACAGAGCCCAACACTTCAGGGCTCAAACTCGGGAACGGTGAGATCCTGACCTGAATCAAAGTCGGACACTTAACTGACTGAGCCACCCAGGTGCCCTGAATTTCTTTTCTTTTCTTTTTTTTTTAACTTTATTTATTTTGAGAGAAAGAGAGAGGGAGAGAGAGAATGAGCGGGAAAGGGACAGAGAAGGAAAGAGAGAGAATCCCAAGAAGGCTCTGCGTTGTCAGAGCAGAGCCTGAGGCAAGGCTCCAACCAAGGAACTGCAAGATCATGACCTGAGCCACAGTCAAGAGTCTGAGGCTAAAGGGACTAAGCCACCCAGGCGTCCCTCGATGGAGGAATTTCTGATCATGTGAACAATTGTCATTCATTGTGGTAAGAAATTCAATTACTATTTCCTCTCCAAAGTCCGTTTTGCAACACTAGCTAAACCGAAATCAACTGACAAGAAAATCGTGTCCCTCAACAAAGGGTAAAGAAAAAAAAAATGAAACAATACGTTATGGATTGTAGAAAATCATTTTCATAAATGCTTCACACTTAAGTTCTCTTTAAATGCTAAATGCGCCATTTTCAAACTCACTTTTGCCATCTCCACATTAGCCTTGCAATGTTGGCTTTGGTAAGAACTGGCTACACCTTCAACAAAATTGGATTGAATTCTAACAGCGCCTTAATGTTCATGAGGCACCGGCTATGGGTTGTATTGTGCTCCACCAAAAAGCTATGTGAGCTCCTAACCCTCAGTACCTTAGAATGTGACCTTATTTGGAAGGAGGGTCTCTACAGAGGTAGTCGAGTTAAAATTAGGCTGGTAGGGTGAGCCCTAATCCAAGATGACTGGTATCCTGATAGACAGGAAAAATTTGGACACAGACAAACACAGTGGGAGGACACGTGACAATGAAGGCAGGAAGTCTGTGACACTTGTACAAGCCAAAGATGCCAGAACACCAGCAGCAGCTGGGGGGGGGGGGGGGTGGAACATTTTCTGCCTCACAACCTCAGGAGGAACCAACCCCACTGACATCTAAATCTCAGACTTCCAGCCTCCAGGACGGAGACAATACATTTCTGTTTGGCGAAGCCACCCCCCCACCCCACCCCCCCGCCATCTTGTGGTACTTTGTTACAGCAGACCAAGCAAACTAATATAGTGCCTCTGCAGGAAAACTGAGATATTTTTGAATATGTTAATTCTCCCTCACAAGTTAGCACTTGACCTTCAAGTTTTCATGGATGAGCTGTGCAGAGCAGTAATGGGTATTCAGGGCAGCGCTGGACATCTCGGTTCCTCCCATGCCTTATTTCCGGCCCTGGTGACTAATGTCCTGCCTCGCACACACCCGGAGCTCCATACCCTCTTTTCCAGATGCTAAACAAAGTTTCCTACTGAAAGTCTTACAGTCGCAGACAGGTAATTAAAACTCATGGTCTGTTGTCTCGTAAGCCAAATAATTTTCCGCTTCTCTTGCTCTCATCGTCAAGACTGATCTCAGCATTGTGATATTTCTGAAGCAAATCCAAAGTGAAAACCTAAACCCTAAAAAGGTAAGTAGATCTTTTCTGAAAATGGCCTTGACGGAGAGGGTCAATCAGCATCCACAATGTAACACACAACACTGTCATCACAGGTATTCAGTTATTTGTTTATCAGCCTGTCTCTGTCCATTAGACTGTCTGCTCTGTCATATTTGTGTTGTATCTTCATGCCTATTATATTACAGCGTTCAGGAAATGTTTTCTGATTTAATTAACTTCCGCATGCAGGGGCATGCTGATTCAAGGTAACACCTACCCATCCACCCTAGTTCTGCTCTCTGAACACACAGAGATCTAACCTGTTTCCAGCAGGGTAGACTTTAAAATATGTAATAACAATGAAGTTAGATCGCTCTTAGTGCGTCTTTTTACCTTTAATGGAGTACCCTAGGCTTTACTAATTAGCCCAGGCATTTAAAAGTCTTCATGAGGGGCACCTGGGTGGCTCAATTGGTTAAGCATCTGACTCTTGATCTCTCATGATCTCACACTTTGTGGGTTCAAGCCCCTCATGGGGCTCTGTGCTGACAGTGGAGAGCCTGCTTGGGATTCTCTCTCTCTCTCTCTCTCTCTCTCTCTGCTCCTCCCCTGCTTGTGCCCTCTCTCTCAAAATAAACATTTAAAAAATTTTTAAAAATAACAAAAGAAAAAAGAAAAAGAAAAAATAAGTCTTCCTGGAAGGTTTCTCACAAGAGTGACTTTCTGATTCCTCATCGTCACTTTGTTGGGCAGTGGAGAGCCCTCTCCCTGCTCCTACACTCTGTACCTCTGCAAACGCAATCTCACGTGTGGAGATCTCCCCCTCAGCTTTATTTCATGCCCTCCTTCTACACACGGACTGTGCATATTTCTGCACAATTTGTGCATGCAAACATTACACAGGAGACGGTCCTGCAGCATCTCATTAAAAGTGTTTCTGCAGGATGGCAGCTATGTTCCGCCTCCACTAGATAAAGGTTTAACCAGCTTTGTAGCCACAGTCTCCTTAATCCTAAGATTCACCCTGTTCACTGCATTCCTCTGTTGAGAGAGAGAGAGAGAGAGAGAGAGAGAGAGAGAGAGAGAGAGAGAGAGATGGTGCAGGGAGAAGAGAGAGAGATTAAAAACTGTGGAGATGAACTTAAACTCTTATTCCTCTTGAAGTGACTGTTTTATCAGATGCCTCCCTCTTTTTCTTCACTCTTCAAAACTTTAATCCCTTGAATTCATATGGATTCTTTCTTCAGATCTACATGATGTTTCCCACCGGGGTCTTAAGAGTCACTGTCACCGAGACAGAATATTGATCCCGGGAAGGATACTAATTTAAGTATCTGTAGCCCATTACACATAAGCATGTGACCACCTTCCATTTGCTTGTTGAATCTCTTCATGCAGGCAGATCAGCTCCCTCTTCTTAAAAAAGAGATGACTGTTTCTGCGTGTTACTGAGAAGACGCATGCGAAATCACCTGTATGGACAAATCCCTCCATCAGAAATTTCTCTCCTCCTATCACGGAGATACAGAAAGCCCTTTCAGGGCTTTAATATTGAGTATGAAAGTTGAAGAATTCATAAAATTGCCAGCTGTCTCTAGTCAAAGTCTACTCGTATGGAGACATCTACCAGTATGACAAACCAGATAAAATCTGTCAAGGATCTGAATGTGACCTGAATGTGTCCACCCAATCATTTTAGCAATTATAGAATCATATCCAACACTGTGCCCATGATGTGAGAGATATAAAGATTAGCCAGACACTGATTATATTCTTTAAAAGGCCATAGTCAATACAGAAGACATTTAAATAAGATGATACAAGGAAGACCTAATGTGCTTAGAGACTTGGTCACACGAGGTGACACAGCTCTAAAAGTGGAACAATACTTGGCTAATTAAAAATCCAGGGAGGCTTTCAAGAGTGAGAATAGAATGAATAAACTCTCCTGGGCAAGAAATCGAGGGACTTGTGATTGGACTATGTAGCTCATTCCAATTAGAAAGAACCGCATGATGTTGTGTGTTTAGGATGCCATGTTGTCACGCACCAAATCAGGTCAGCGTGGCAGCAAGAGGAGGGCCATATATGTACAGGAGATGAGGTCCCGCTCAGGGCATCTGAGTCATGAAATGGCAGGACAAAAACATGAGAAACTACTCATGCTCATTCTCATAACTCCTAATGAGCAGCAAGAGGCAAAACCCCAAGCCCTTTAAGACCTGCATCAGCTGAAAGCAAACTGGGATTTTTTGTGGGTTCCTGAGCAAAGCCCTTAAGGGGCCACAATATCTTTTTAAACTGTGATACCCATAAGAAAATAAAATTCCTAAAATGGGAAAAGATCAAGTTTGGGGGTGAACAGGAGCAGGTTCCAAAGCAACTCTGCCATTTGTGGGCTGTGGGGCTTGACAAGTTACTTGAATTCACCTATAACACAGGGAATCGCCTGTCTTTTCAGGTTGTCCTTTTAACATGTGAGTTGTAACGGATTCTATAACATGCACTACATAGCAGGGACGCAAAAGATGTGAGAAATGCTCAAAACTCCAAACTAGGTGACTGATACACAATGCATGACATGCAGAAAATCCTGGAGGAGATCAGCCATTTTTCTTCCTCATTCTCTCCTCAGAGATGCTTTGAAAGGGAAAGGAATGGTGTATAGAGTCTAGAGTAATTGTTTCAGATCTTATTAGGGAGAAGAGCAGTGGTATGAGTGAGTTCTGATGACATTTTCCTCCAGACAAGTTACCGAGTTGCTGAAATATTAGCTCTATGTACTTCTCCATGTGATATACGGTAAAATTGAAAAACAAAAGTCCCCCCCCCACCCTGCTCCCTTTAGCTTCCCCACCTTCTGCCCTCAGTGGATTGGTACCCTTTCAGGAGCAGCAGGAGGCAAAATTGAGAAGACATGACAGGATTGTCAGGAAACACAATCTCTTGCTCCCATTTAAGAGAAGCTAACAGCTTTTCAGAGGAGAGAGGGGACATCTCCCGGCAGCCGGGCCCAGCCCTTCTAAACGGGGTTTCTATGCTTCATGGTTCTACCAGGCTTCTTTCTAACAAAGCAAATCCCTCTTTATCCTCAGAATTTCTTTGAGAGTAAAGGCATTTTATACCAAGTCCACCTTCTATGAAACAGAAGAGGATTTATCTTAAAGCTAAGGAACTGCTAACTGCTCACTTTCACGAACATGGACCTAATTTTGTATTAATATCAAACGCAAATAAAAAATATTCTTTAAGTTATAGAGAACTCCCTAAATTTCATAAGCTTCAAGACTTGAGACACCCCTGAATCTTGACACACAGATATTACTGTGATAAGCTAATTCTCTCTTTCAAATCCTCCACTGGCTCCCCCCTCCCTATGTATGAAGTACCAGTGACTGTCAGCTTCACCCTCATTTGTCACCATGCCTTCCAGTCACCATTGCCCCCGAGTCATTACTTGATCATGCCATGCCACACTCCGAGAACCTTGTACCAACTGTTTTCTCTAGCTGGAATGCTATTTACCCAGAAGTGCCCTTGCACATTCCACTCAAACGTCACTCCTGCAAAGCTCTCCCAAGGTCTGTAGAGACAAGATCTCCAATCTCTAAAGTCCTTCCAGAGCCCTTTGTTCATTCTCTGTTCTAGCACTTTCTATATTGCCTTGTGATTACCTATTGTGTGTCCCCCCTCCCTCCCCCCACCCCCCACACACGCCAGGAGCAGGAGCACATCTTAATTATTTCTTTATTCTGGGAGCCTAGCACAGTGCCTAGTACAGGATGGTGTTTAATAAGGAGCTGGTGGAATGACTGGTTTCAGGACCCTTCCAAAAACCTCCACCCCATTTCCTCCTGTCCTAGCACCATTGATGTTAGACACAGGAGGAAATCACTCACTGACCCTGCTCTCCACCCACAAGCAAATTTTCATTTTCTCTCAGACATCAATATTATCAACCCTCCTGCTTTTATCTTCTATCTATTGGAGTCACAAAAACCTATTTCGGAATAATTCTGCAACATCATCTCCTCTTCCACAAGCTAAGGGCGTATGCAAATTTGAGTTTAACAAGTAAATGCTTTGGATGAAAATTTTCTGAATCATAAAGGCCAATTAAATTGGCTTGGCTTATATCTGTTCTAAAAGAAGCTGGGCAGTCTCCTTGAGTTTTCAATGGCAACCTCCATCCATATATCTGAGTAAAGTCACTCATGACCCTGTATGTGGACATGGGCAAACACTCTGAACCCAGCAGGAAAGAAGAGGACTGTGATGCTGACCTCTGTTTCTCCCACTGACCAATTCATTCAGACATTCTTTAAGCAAGCATTTATTAAATATCTAATAAGTGCCATCCACTGTGCTATAGCTGGAGATACAGGTTAAGTAGACCCAATCCTCACCTAGTTAAGGGATCTGGAATTCAGTGTGGGGGGAAAGGCTCGCATACAAATCGTTACAGTCCAATTTAAGAAATGCTGTAATTGTAATGCTTGGAGGTGGAGTAAGTCGACATAGGCTTGGAGGGGAAATTTCTATTGGATTTTGAAAGATGAATACAGTTAAAAATATAATTAAGATAGGTACCATAAGTGGTTTTGACATTATCCCGAAAGCATGGGTATCCACTGCAAGGTTTTAAATAGGAGAGGCATGATCTTTAGAATGACCACTCTGGTGGAAAAGTAAAAAATAGAACAGGGGGTTTCAGGGTGGAGATGTGAAGAACACTTAGAAGGAATTCGCGTAATCTAGATGATTAGTGATGAAGGACCGGAGCTAGGAAAGTAATAAAGGTAATGGAGAAAAAGGAAAGAACTTCCAAGAGACCCAGGAATAAAAATCCATGGGATGCTGTTCTCATTGAAAGTTGGTGGTAAGAAGAAAGAGTCATTGAAAGCACTTCTGAGATTTCTAGCTGGCACTGAAGTAGACAGTAGAGAAAGACCTAAGCTAGTGATAATCCAGGCTGATCTATCTGAAGACAGTAGATCTAGAAATAGAAACCACATGATTGGCAAAGGAGAAATCTATGATCACCTTAGAGGAACAAGGGAGGAAATGAGGTCAAAAGTAGGGGTAGCTCATGAAACAAAAAGCTTATACAATCAGAACATGACATAGGAAAAAGAAATTGATCTTAGGAAAATCAGTTTCTAATCAAGGTTGTGAACAGTAAAGACATGAAGCATCTGATTTCACGTGATGCTGACTCTGTGAGAGAGTTCCCACCAGCATGTATATCTTCCCCATCTCCTAGATCAAAACAGAAGGGGTCTCATGGTGACAAGAGAGAATCAGGTCTGGTGCTAACTGATTGATCAATCGCAGCAATGAAGAACCTGGGGTAGACAATTTGTAAGAGTTGGAGGTTCAAATAAGCTTCACGTTAGGTGACTATTAATAGGTAGCAGACCCCAAAGACTAGGGAAAACCATCCTTGAAAAACCAGCTCCATCTCCAGAAAAAGAGCACATTAGAGGGGGTACATGCTTACAGATCTCACAACTCATGTCTGGGGCTGGGGATTCCAAGTCTGAAAGGATGACTATTTTCAAAACCCACGGCAATCTTTAGAAGGTTGTATGAAAGACCTATATATAGAATCAGATACTGTATAACCAGTCATTTTCTTACTCAGCTGTGTGACATTTAAAATTGTCATTTATTTTCACTGACTCTGTTTTCTCATCTGTTAACTGGGAATAATGATACATCTTCTTTGAACTGTAGTCAGAATCGATTGAGATCGAAAAGGCCTAATGCAATGCCACATCTCTAGTAAATACTCAAGGCTGGTGACTAGCATTCCCCTTGATCAATTTGTGTTTGTTTGTTTGTGTGTTTCCTATGCTTTGTTTGCATATGGATTGGTCTAGGCTGGTATGTAGGGATGAGCCTCCCATCAGAACAAATAACGAAGCTAGCTGTGAAAAGATGGGACTAGAGGAGGACAAAAACATGGGAGTTAGGTCATGGGGCTGATGAATTGGAATTTACAAATAAACATTTCCTCTACATGAATACTGATTTCCATTGATGAAAACAATCACAAGTCCAGAAAGTCGTTTGCCACTTCTCTCATGTGTTTCAATGATGCACGATCCTGAAACCTGGGTCTATGCCAACAAAGGAGACTCAGAATGGCCAAGGCTGGCTCATGGGCATGAACAACTTACCGATCCACAGATCGGGCAATTACTCACATTTTTATGGACAGCTAATTGCTAAAGTAGCAGCTTGCTGGAAAGACAGAAACATCCTTTCAGATGCAAGCTGTGTAATGAGGGAGTTGCTTGACTAAGCAAATTTTGGGTTAATGGAAAACAGACCCTTCTGTCACCATGAACAGCGTCTGCCTGCGTTACAATGAAATTGTGTATATTGCTGACTGCCCTACATTTTTGCATCAAAAAGAGTGCAGAGAGATGACATTTGCAGTAATTTGGCCAAGGGCTATAGCAACCTAATTAGAAATGTTCAGTGCTACAAGTTCACAAAATTGTATTGTGGCAATTGCTCTTGAAAAATTCAATTCTGAAAATGCAATAAGCAAAAGCCAAAACTGGTAGATAACTTCACACGTGTTCTGACGATACATTCTCTATTAGAAGTCCAAACACAGAAACCTGCAGGCTCCCAAGGCAGGGAAAGGAGACCCCTGTGTTCTTAGAGCTAGATTGTCCTGTCAGGGTCACCTGGTTCCTGGAATCTTGAGCCTTGCCTGCACTTCCTTTCCTCCTTCCCCCCTGCGCCACCCCCCCCCACCCACCACCTCTCCACTCCTTCCCCAACTTTCTGTGGGACAGTGGCTCCTGAACTTCAGTTAGAGTGTACAAGAATGACCTGGGAGGGTTGGCTAAATTGTCCATCCTCTTTGGATATGTTTCTCTTCGTTCATTCACTCAACACATGACTTTGAATGTCCACTCTGTGCCAGTCACTACCTTCCTACCAGCTTTTAATATTGTAAGGTCCTTTTAAGAAAGACTGTCATCAATTCTGTCACTGTAGTTACAACAGTGCCCTGGATGTTATCTTCACATGATGGATATGCAGTAAGTATGAATCGATTTCTTTCTCTATACCAATGGTTCTCAAACTGGCTGTACATCAAAATAAATTTAGAGAGCTTCTAAAGCACACCAGTGCCTGAGCCCTATGCCAGATCAATCAAATTAGTCTCTGGAGCTGCTGAGATAATTCAATAGGTAGCTGGTTTGAGACCCACTGTGCTACATCACTGGGTCTCAAATTGAGTATGCAAAGGGTCACCTGGAGGGTCAGTTAGTTTTGTATACTTTGAGGCTTCAGATCTAGAAACTCTGATGCAGTAGGTCTGGGGACACAGGACTTATTTATGTTAGGATTCTGCTTCTGGTACAGGTGGTCATGACATGACCTTTGAGGAACTGCTCTTAGAGCAACCTCAACTAGGCAAGGATTTAAGAAACTTATTTGCATGCTGCTATACATGCTAGTCCCTCAAGCTACTCATCTACTCATCCTTCAAGACCCCATGCCCTCTAGGGAAACTTTGTGATGTCCCCTCCCCAATATGTTTACTTGTCTCTGAACCCTTAACTCCTGGTCTGCTTATTGATATAGAGTAGCTAACTTTTATTACCCAGGTGACTGAATGGCTCAGCCTGGGGTCAGGGCTACTACTTCCAGCTATAACCTTGTGGATCAGGGAAGAAAAATTCCTTCTTAAGTCAAAGTTCCTGCCCTGGCATCCTGTCACATAGCCTACAACCAAGGCTTCTAGACTTCATGTCCTCTCTTCTCTTATCATCATGGAAGCTGGAGTCCTGGCCTCAACCCTTAGCCTGGTGTCTTCATTAACAGAAGCTTCTACTCTGCATTTTTTGAATTTCACCCATGTGTCAGCTTTGCTGCAATAACAAGTGATCTCACAATCTCAGTGGCTTATAAAAACAGTTTTATCGCTCAACCACATGACATGTGGGCTGAGTGGCAGTGTGGCTCTGCAGCTGATCCAAAATCTAAGACAAAGGAGTACAGATACTCTCTTGGCAGAAGGAACAAGGGGATTGCTGAGAGAGAGCATGAAAAGTTTCATGAAGATTTGCTCCAACCTAGCATTGTGTCACTTGTTCTTCAACCTCATTTGTCAAATAACAATTATATGGCCAAGCCCGGTAATGAGGTGGGAGCAATGTTCCCAGAGAAGAGACCCACAAGTTAGGTGGCGAAGGGCAGGAATGTAACATCCTTTTATAGGGAAGGGGGAAGCAATGAGCCATGCTGGCTTCTGAGATCCCAGTCACTATAAAATCCCTGCATAGGAAACTACACCTCTCCTTCATGTTACCATCCATGAAGCTAATTACTCCAGATGCCTACACCTTCCAAATTCTGCCTTTTGGACCATTCTCATGTAGGCACAGCTGGATCTGTCTTCTTGGCTTCTTCATAGGAACATTCTTCTTCTTTGCAGCTTCTATTTACTTCCACTGTGTCTGTTCAACATAATCATGACATGTTCAGCCACTCCCCAAAACAAGGGCTTCCTGTTTTGTATAGCCCATAGCACTGCCCTAATGGACTAGGATCTTGATCCATGGAAACCATGCCAGGGTACCCTCCATTCCAGTTCCACATTCTACCCCTGGGGAAGGATCCCCACTGTCTACGCTCTGGATTAGTTGCCCGCTATGTGTTGGGATCTCTGCTGTTTGGCAACTGCTGGGCACTGGGTGGTGGAATCTCAGTCTAGAATCTAAGTGAGTAGCTGTGCCCCAGCCAGCTTCCCCAGTTAAGGAGGCCAGGCTCTTTGGGAGGAGAAAATGATCTGGATCTGGATGTCCTGGATCTGGATGTCCTTGGGAAAGAGGTGCAATGTGAGGGAACAACCCCTCCCCCCCCCCACACACACACAGCAAACACAGTTTTATAGCCTCCCTGCTCTTGTCATGCTTCCTCTGAAGAATGTTTGTCAGCCGCTGGGCCCAAAGCATGCTCACCACCCCAGATGGTCCTGGATCACACCAGGCAAATGGGACCCAAGGTAGAAGTTTTCTCTCTCGTGTCTCTTATCATATCAGTAACCACATAGCATCCGCAGATGGGCTTCTTGGTGTGCAAGAGAGAAAAAGTTTGCCAACCAATGCCCTAAAATAGAGCATTTCCTTTAAAAACTGAGCTTCAAAACTGTTTCCGAAAATGATTCCAAAGACGCATTGTGTTTTGATACTCTACCTGGCACAACTGTTATAAAACGAGTATGAAAGTGATTCCATCTAGGGCTGCTGATTTCTTTTTCATTTTCAACACGGCCCAGGAGATAGGTCCAGGCCCGCAAAGTCTGCTTCTTTGTTTTTCTAAGTACTGATTGAGATACAGGGTAAAAATGAAGAGATAAGGAAAAAATGGAGGCTTTATTTGTGGCCATTAGCATTTGCCAAAAGCAGGGTTTTGTTGTTGTTGCTGTTGTTTTTCTGGATTTATTTAAGACTGAGAGTGTAGTAACTCCTGAAAGTAAATACTCGTACCAACTTGGCCATGGTGCTTTCAATTTCTATCTGGCCGATTCCATTCACCATCAGTGGTGAAGATTCATCTTGTGCTCTGATTAGAACGTGTAATCAGATTCTTCTTGTGTCTTCCTTTATGAAGGAGAAAATGGGTTTACAAGGCTCAAGGAGACTAGACCTAGTTGAGCTCATAAATGTCCTTCAAAAAGCACATGGGGGTGGGACAGCATTGAACGGTAGTTAAGAGACTAGATTCAGCTATACCATGGAATTGTCATGTGACTCTGTGCAATTTAACCTCTTTGTGCCTTGGTTTCCTTGTCTATTGGTTGGGTATAATGATAGTTCCAATCTTATGATCCTCAAAAAGTGCTGGCCCTTCCACTATGCTGCGCTTGGACCATGAGCCTCTCAGATGAATAAGGTGTGCACATAACTCAACAGGATAGAGATGTTTACAAATGTAACTATACAGTAAGGTAGGAAATGAGACATAAGGAAGTACAGATTATGTGTCATAACCATGAAGTCACATATATTGATAAGCACTTAACACAAGCTGTTATAAGACATTGTATAGTTAATGTATTACTATGTGCTTGGCTAAACACAACTACAGAAGCTTTAGAGGGAAAGTGTGTATTCAAGAGACCTATCAATCATGCTTCACTAGCCTGGCTATAAGGCATATGACTATATAAGTACACTATATCACTATACACACATATTACTATATAAGTGCATCAGGAGAGCTGAGCTTCATTCCTCCTTGGGACCACTTCTAGCCAATCAATCTTGGACAAGTTTCTTAACTTTCAGCTTCCATGTCTTCCTGAACAAATGATCCCTGCCCTAATTCACAAAGATGTAAGGATTAAAAGAACAGAAAGGCCAAAGTGTGTTGCCCCTTCTCTGTTAAAGTCTGCTCAATGACTGGGATCTACCTATCCACACACGTGTCCTGCCCCTATTTTGCTGCCTGTTTGTTGAGAGACGGCCTTCATAAGGGGAGGGACATCATAGTCTTTGATTGGCAGAGTCACTAGCAGAGCTAGCCTGACCCTAAGCAGTTGACCAGATGAGGTAAAATGGTTAATATAATCTTGGGGAAAGAGATGAAAAATGATTAGTTTGAAGTGCTTAAGATTGAATTTGTCGATGCTTACCTACTTTAAAAAAAAAAAGAGGTGCTAGTTGAGCAGTTACCACCTTACTTACACATTGGCATAATTGAGGAGAAATTTTCTGCCCCACCTGAATGCTGATTAAGAAAGTCTTGAGTGGCTCATAAGAATCTGTTTTTCATTCATCCTAGGATGTCTGACATGTAGCCAGCTAGTCTATGTGCCCTATTTGTTGTGTCCAATGAATAAAAGATGGTTTTTACATATGGGGCTGTTGGTTACAAATTCTTCCTACTAAAACTATTATTCTCAACAGATCAAGAAAAGACCCCAATCGAATTTTTGAGATAGGTCAAAACATTATTTTTATAAAATATTTACTTTATCTCTTCTTTATTAGCTAAGAAGATATCATACATCTTTTGTGCATTCTTGTCTAAGTGGTTTGTTTCTACAGTGGCTTTTAGTTCTTTTACAAACAGCTTATTCCTAGAACCAGAACCTTCATTCATCAATCACCTAATTAGTCAATAAAGTCACTGCTTATGACAATTAGCCAAAGTTGTTTGTGTGATCTGTCATGCCATATTTGGATTGAGGTGGGGGGAGGTGAAGAAGACTGTATTAGATGTTGTATGATGACATCAGAGGGAAGAAGATGGAATCATGCTAGAGGCAGGATCCATTCTGGCTCTGAGATAGAAACATCAGTCTCCATTCAATTGATATTGACCACTTGCTTCATGTGGTTAATGTGTCTCCAGGGAAAAATGTCTGTTGGGGGTAGAGTGCTTATATATTAGTGTTCTCCCACTGTGTTGGAAATTGCTGGAAGGGCCACGTGGCCTTATCAAAATGAGGGACCCACAGCAATCCATTCAATAATTTTGGAATTTATGTTTCAGAGTTTTCTTAACGGGACAAACCCATAGAGGATGCATTCAATTTACATTTCCTTACAGTAATTTTAGAGCCTGGGAGTGGTTACTTTTTCCATGCGCTTCCTGGTGACCTATTGTCTCAAGCATTTGTAATGTACAAGCCAGCTTGATACAAAGGTAGTGCCTGAATTCAAAGTGAAAATTCAGTTTCAATAAATATTCTTAAATATCTGTTATAGGCTTTGAATCAGGCTACGTCTTGGGCTTCCAAAATTCAAGAAAAGTAAGCTCTCACTTTCAAGTAATAGCATGATTCACTGGATAAGGTATATAGTTTGGGAGTCAGAGGACCTTGGTTACAACCCTTTTTCCAACACAATCTGACATAAATGTGCAGGTAAGCTCTTCCCTTTTGGAGCCTCACTTTTTTATCAATGAAATGGAGGTAATGATACGACCTACCTTACTCAACTGTTGTGAGGTATAATAATAATACATATCTTATACTCCATTTGGCAACTTTCACACTATAAGTTCCCAATAAATATTAGCTACTAGTATTACTAGTTGATGACAGATAATATTTTGATTTTACGGAGATATTTACTAAGAATAAAGATAGTTCAAAAAAAGACATAATAGATATAAAATTCTCACCTCTCATAAAGGGAGTTATTGTAAGATTAAAAAAAAAAAAAAGCAATGCACACAATGTCCCAGCAGGGTTAGCACAATTAACTCCTACCAGGTAAAATAGCTTGCAATTTCCAACAGCTTTCACACCTGTCTTTCACAATGGGAAAATGATTGGGAAAGTTCAACCATTTGTCTGGGGATACAGCTACTCAGTGGAAAAGCCAGAAATTCAACTAGGCCCATTACAACCTCTGAACTACATGTGCTAAGTGCTTTTTGGTTGGAGGTTGTGGAGTTGTGGGGGGGTGGGGGGTTGGTGGGGAGAGAGTGGAGCACCAATCCAGGATAAAGGAGGATCTGAGTTCTCCAAGCAAGTCCAAGCTGTGTCCAAGGGCAAATGATTTCTTTCTTGAGCCATGTTTTTGGGTTCCTCCATTTCCCACACTCTGTCTACTGGATACAAGTACCTAAGGGATAGCATAAGGAAGGGGTAATGTACTGCCTTGATTCCTGGACAGAGCATCCTTCCTGATCTGCACATTTCCCTACCCATGGAGGACAGACAGCAAGCCTTCCTGTCTGTTGTGCAGCCCAGATCGAGACCTGAGCCACTAGCCCTGCTTCTTTTGCAGCCAGCCTCTTACCCTTCCTTTGTCAAAAGAACCTCCTAACTAAGAGCTCCTAGTTTCCCACCTAGTGTATACTTCAATGATGGATGACTCAAAAGCCTTTCAAGATCAATTGTGTGTCTTAGACACCCTCATTGTCTCTAAAGTAAGAAATCCAGTGAGCAGTGCTGGGCGCATCCTTGGTATTCAATAAGTATGTACGGGTGGATTAACAAAAATAAAAGCAAGATTAAATGAAGACACTGCCTTGCCATTTAATAAGTATGTGAAATTAAGTCATGCAAATCCTGTGTCCTTTCATTTACTCTTTTTTAAAATGTACCATCCTCCCCAAATGACCTTGTATTAGTTTCTTATAGCTGCTGAAGCAAATTATCACAAACTTAGCGGTTTATAACAACACAAACATATTCTTCTACAGTGTGGGGGTTGGAAGACTAAACCCCAAGTGTCAGAAGGATGCATCTCTTCTGAAGTCTCTAAAGGAGAACCTCGTTCCTTGCTTCCCAAGCTTCCAGATGTCACCTCCATTCCTGGCTTCCTGGCCCCTCCTCTATCTTCAAAACGCAGGATTCCACCCATCTGATTCCCACCCATTGTCACATCTTTTTTTTCTTTTTAAAATTAATTAATTAATTAATTAATTAATTAATTATAGAGCACAAGTTGGGGAGGGCCAGAGAGAGAAGGAGAGAGAGAGAGAAAGAGAGAGAGAGAGAGAGAGAGAGAGAGAGAGAGAGAATCTCAAGCAGGCTCTGCACTGTCAGCACTGACCCCATGTGGGGCTGAACTCACGAACCATTAAATCATGACCTGAGCTGAAATCAAGAGTTGAACACTTAACAGACTGAGCCACCTAGGTGCCCCACATCTTTTTTTTTCTTCTAACTTTGACCATCTTGCCTCCCTCTTGTAGAGGCTCTTGCACTGTCCCACTCTGATATTCCAGGCTATTCTCCCTATCTCAAGATTCTGAACCACACCTGCAAAGTCTCTTTTGCCATGAAAGGTAGCCTATTCACAGGTAGCATATTCACAGATTAGCATCCAGAGATCTGTGGGGGTCCATTATCCTGCCTACCAGAGTGTCCCCCTCATTCAAATTCTGTGAGGATTATAAAAATTTAAGGGGTAATGGTACCTAATTTTTGTTTTTATGCCTATAACCAGAATGGAGATAAGACAAAACATTATTAATCTTTTTCCAACTCATCAGAGTTTAAAATTCCCTTTCTTTTCTGATCACCTGGTTCTGTAATCATTTCTCCTCTCCCTACAACATGTGGAAACAGAGTAATTGCTAGCCTCCTTTTTGCCCCAGAGTGGAGTATCGCATTGGCTCCCAGCACTATTTTCTTATTTATAGTATTAACCCTATTTGACATTTCCAGTTGTCTTCTCCATTACTCATCCCATCACTTCTGCAACAGGAAGAAATGGGACTCATTTAGAATTAGGAGCTGAGGGGTGCCTGGATGGCTGTTGGTTAAGTGTCCAACTCTTGATTTTGGCTCAGGTCATAATCCTGCAGTTCATGAATTCAAGCCCCAGATAGGGTTCTGGGCTGACAGCACAGAGCCTGCTTGGGATTCTCTCTCTCTGCTCCTCTCCAGCTCTCTCTCAAAATAAATAAATAAACTTTAAAACAAACAAACAAAAAAAAAACACAAAACAAAACAAAATTAGGAGCCAAACTCGGTGGTCTGTAGGTGACTTTCAATCTCTCAGATCCTGATTCTCTTCTCAAACTCTCTTAACTGTGCTCACTTACCCTGATAGAGGATACTCTTTTACTCACTTACTGCAATTTTTGTTTCTGCTGGAGTTTAGATGGGACACAATGTTTCTCCTGAACACAGATCTGAAGGATTCTCCCATTTGTTCACAACTGTTCAGAAATCTCCTAGGTATTTGTGACCATCTGAAAATCACACTCTGATTTTCATTAGCTCCCTCGAGATCCAGTTTGATTTTCCTAAGTGCGGAAATCAATATGAAGCGACCTCATTTTTAGCTGGAATAATTCAAATCATCTAAGTGAATTCTGAAGTCATTGAGAATCCAGAAAAAAAAATATTAAAGGGTACTTCTTATGGGCGGAATTGTGTCCCCACAAAAGGTACGTTGAAGTCCTAACCTTAGTACCTCAAGATGTGACCTCATGTAGAAACAGGGTTGTTGCTGATGCAACTAGCTAAGGTGAAGTCATTTGGTTGTGCCCTCGTCCAATATGACTGGTGTCCTCATTGGGTGAATTTTGAATGTAGAAATAGACATGCAAAGAAGGAAGATCATGTGAAGACAGAGAGCAAGAAGAAAGGCATTTGACATCAGATGCAAGGATCGCACCAATACGTCTACAAGGAGTACCTGCCAACACCAGAAGCTAGAAGAGACAAGGAAAGATTCTCCCTTAAAGCCACTGGGGAGAGAAACCAACACCCCGATCTCAGACTTCTAGCCTCCAGAAGTGTGAGACAATACCTTTCTATTGTTTTAGGCCACCTCGTTTCGGTGCTTTGTGTGATAGTCTTAGGAAACTAATGCAATGCTTAATGCACTGATAATTTTAGAAAGAAACTGAACAAATGCTCCTTCCGTGTATTGAAAATAATGATAATGACAGTACAGTGATGATGAAATAGCAGTTGTGACAGTAGTAATAACCACCATTTATAAAATTTACAAAATCCCTGTTTGTGCCAGGTACTACCTAGATACTTTCATACATTTTTATTACAAAGAAACTGAGTCTTAGGTTAAGAAGGTTTTGGGAAATAAGTGTCAGGGGCAGGATTTCAGTGCAAAGCCCTCCCTTTTGACCAGCTCATTCCATTTTTCTGCCTCCAAACAGACTTATTTCAAAGGCATTTTAGGATGTATCTATTTCAGCTTTGTTGCAGATTCGCCCTGTGAACAAAGTAAAAACTAAGTTAGAGGAAAGAAGTTAACTTTTTGTGAGCACCTAGTGTTTCAAATCCCAGGTGGACCAGCATCATTGATTGTAGGTATTTAATCCTCACAACTAATAATCTCACGAAGTACTATTTCAGTCTTCACCCTTCATGAGAAAACTCAGGCTCAGAGGGACCTGAGTGACTATTTTCTTAATTCTAAAGTGAATAGAATACAGTTCCTGCACTACTGTTAAGCAGTGCTCTATTTCAGGGGGAGAAACAACAAACTGTGAGCTAGAAGATCCATGCTATGGAATTCTGGCCCATGACTTGGTTGTACATAAACCTATGGGTTCTCTCTTCCCCAAAGGATAAAATGTGGACAGGATCCATTTCTCTGTACCCCTTACAGAACTGTTATAAGAATTCAATGCAATAATATTTAGAAACCTGTTGTATACTGTATAACATATGCCAACCTAGGGCCATTTTGTTTAGAACCAGAATGAGAGGGAAAAGATTGTACTCATTGAGTTCCGGGAACACTGCATACACAATCTCATTGAATTTTCACAACAAGTACATCTCAGTTTTTATCTCTAGGTTCTAAAGCAGAATCTTAGAGGATGTCAGTACTTGGACCCTCATCACGCATAAGTGTTTAAAACAGAGGACTTTGGGGATCTAATTGGGAAAGGCAGCCATGATCCTTTGTACCTTAGGAGCTTATAGTCTAACTGAATAGAGAGACAATAATCACAAAATCAAATATAAAATTGCAATAGCAAGAAAGCCCCTCCCCCCAAAAAAGGGAAATAGACAATCTCTTCTTCTCTGGGAAGCTAACGACTCACAGCACGGACGTTACGGCAGAACGGAGAACACATTCCACACTCAAAAATTTCTTCTTAATTCATACCCCTTAAATAAGGAGAATGCTTTCTTTTAGCCTTTGTGACCAAAATAGCTTAGAAATTCCAAAAGCTTGGTCTAATATGTGTACGCCCATTTGGGATTCTCTTCTGTTGTTTTGAACTAGCTCGTGGTTTCATGATTGTGTTGAGAAGGAAAAAAAATATATATACTTCCGTGCCTTGATAAAATGGTCTTGTGATCATCTTTTTCTTTCCAGCCAGAATCTTCTTGGTTGTCTTGTGATTGTGTTTACCCCTCTAGGTCTACCATTTGATGACTAGTCCTTCCCTGTGGAGAGCTGAATCCTTCCACTGACACCTCATCACCTCTCTCAAAGAGAAGGCATCTGAGGCATTTTGATGAAGTTCTTTGATGACTCAGGGCCTCAAGGTAGTCAGGGACAAAGACTTTGATGTTAGAAGCAACTGGGAACCAATTTATAATAACACTGAGAGTCTCAGAAGGCCAAAAGAAAGAACCTCTATAATTGGAAGAAAGGAGTGGGGGACTTATTAATAATGATGAAAATGAGGTGATGATTGTGATAAAAAAGAAAAAGCCATAACATCAACAAGGACACAACAAGAGCAGCTAGTATTTCTTTAGAGCCTGCTCTAAATCCAATGTTTTTTGTGCATAATCTTTAATCCTTACAGCAGTTTTATAGGACAGTGTATTCAGTTTAGAGGTGAGAAAAAGGAAGATCATGGTCACAGACTAAGCAAATGGCAATATATGAGTTTGAAGGCTGTCCAGACACCATTCTGCCCCCAGAAATTAATTTCACTGCTGTAAATTTTGAGGACATATCCAGACTGTGGCTCCTTTATCTAGATCCTATCACACTGTCTCTTTTAAGCGTTCATATTTCCTATAGGCCTAGATCCTATTCCTACCCCTCCAGCCATTCAACAGAGAGAGACCACATGGAACTACTCCCCATGTCCTTTCCTGGCTTCAAGTACCATTCACTTCTAGACTCTTTTTTTAAAACTTTTTTTTTTTCAACGTTTATTTATTTTTGGGACAGAGAGAGACAGAGCATGAACGGGGGAGGGGCAGAGAGAGAGGGAGACACAGAATCGGAAACAGGCTCCAGGCTCTGAGCCATCAGCCCAGAGCCTGACGCGGGGCTCGAACTCACGGACCGTGAGATCGTGACCTGGCTGAAGTCGGACGCTTAACCGACTGCGCCACCCAGGCACCCCGCACTTCTAGACTCTTAGTAGCAGTACCACATTAGTACCCTTGGTACACAGCAGTCTGGACTTTTTAGAGAACAGCACTGGTTACAATCGGATTTGGTTAAATATATGCCTTGGGACAATATATTTTCAATTATGAAATTTACTCTTTGAATAGAATCAGTTTTCTCATTTCTGGGCTCTTTCAATTTTAGCTCTGTTTCTCTTTCCATGCAACATGTACTTGTAAGGTCCCCATATAACCTGAGACAATTTTTTTTTTTTTACTAGCTCTGAAAACTTACAAGGTGGGATTGTGGTCATCTTGGCTCTTGAGTAATTGCTATGGAGACTTGGGTCTAAATTCCTTTTCATTTAAATGCAGTACTTTGAGTTAATATGAGTACACGTGATCTCGCAACAAATGGCAAAAAAAGTACTTATTTACTAATCACTACAAGGACTCTGACACCCTTAAGTTAAGGCTTTCCAGTAAAAGATAGATTAGGAAACATGTCTTGAGCCAGAGGTTTAAGCTGTACTTCCCACTTCTTTCCCTCAGACTGAAAAGAAGCAAGACACTGGGTGCAGAAGACAGGCCAGGACATTGACATTCAGAGCAAAAAGACAAAGTTGAAGAGGTAGATTAAAGTATTGGGGCAAATTAATCCTACCCATTAAAAAATGGCTCAGTAAATACCATGACATTATTTTCTAAGCAACCATTCTTCCTCTTTTGGAGAGAAACAGTGATGATAGTTGAGTGTAAGTCTCTTTGTATAGGCTGAAACTGGAGTGTAGGAAGAGATACATGGATTTTTCCTTCCAATATCCCAAGCACTTTTTCCCCTTAGTCCATAGTAGTTTACAGAAAAGCTTGTTTTCCACCAAGTTGTGTATGTTTATATTCTCCTTGGAGAACAAGTCAACTTTGGGCTTTGTGAGGTCAACATTCAGGTATATGCCTCTGATTCTTATGTATCTTCCTAGGCCCAGAAATGGGTAAATCAATCCACTAATAATTATGTGTCTAAGAGGCAAATTAAGGAAAATAAGAAAGTGAAAATACAGCTTTACAAGAAATTTTCTTTTCTACATAATATCAGGAGAAGTTAAATACCATATACTTCTTACTATTGAGTGAAGACTTATTTACGCCTGACCTAGTGCACAACACATAGCGTTTGAATGATGAATGGATGGATTATGACACACAAATTCTGTGCCAAGTGAGAGGAGACTTAGATAATGGAAAAACTCATAAATTATTAATCAAAGTACCTAGGTCTAGTGTCATCCTGATACTCATCTATGGCCCTGGGGAAATCATTTGATGTTCCTGAGTCTCATGTTATTCGTCTGTAAATTAAAGCCATATTTCCCTTGACTACTTCATATGCTTGATCTTCAAGTTGCCTAATAAAGTAAATAAAATGTTTTGTAAATTGCAATAGCTTGGCTACCATCCCTTTATTCATAGGAGCATAAGATTTGGCGTGATCTTCTTTTTCATCAGAGTCCCTTTTGGAACCTATAAGGGGTTATATGGCTCTAACCCCTTGATACATAAAGCCATCAATTCAGTCTTTCCAGACTTGGAGGAAATAAGACCCTTCTGGAATGAGTGGGTGATTCTGAAATCCACTGCTCACACATCATAGCTTAAAGGCAGTGTCGGGTGGGAGAGGCTAGTGATAAGAGCCATCTCTGCCCTTCATTGGAATGGTAGCTTCTTTTCCTTCTTTATTTTGCTTAGCCATCATTTCATGCTGTGGGATTTGTGCTAGACAGAAGGTGACTTCCAACCTGGCTTGGAAAAGCTCTCTTCCCTATTCAATTTGCCTTCCTTCATCCCTTTCTATGATACATGCTGAACATCTAATACTGGCATGTCATGGCTCAGGTAGTGCTCTATAATCTATGCCCAATTAGAGCTTAGTTTTACTTTACATATTCTGCTTGCCGGGTTTATGTTTTTATGAATCATTAATTCATAACTTTTTGTATCACCTTCTGGCAAAGTGTTAGAAAGAAGTTGGAACAGCCATGTCTGCTTTGTTTCCAAAGTGCCTTGGCAAGCTGAAGAGAGGACTATGCCCGCACAGCTATCTCCCCATGAGCCTAATACTCTGGTGAACTCACAAAAGTTTCAGTTAGGTCACTGATCAGGGCCAAACCCTTTCCCCTTATGAAGTCTAGCAGCTTATGAAAGACTCTTGACTTCTATCACTGTGGTTGTCCTCGCCTTTCTTCTTTATTAACTACCATTCAGGTAACAAATATGGAAAGAAACATACAGAGATATTTATGCTTCTGTTTCACTGTTGTAGGATCATGCTCTTCCCCTGTAAAATATTTTTTTTTCATATCACTGCTGATAATTCTATTAGAAAGAGGATCAATCTGATTAAGAAATAGTTCAAAATACCACAGCGCCAAATATTTTATTCTTTTTTAATAACTGAATTTACAAGTTAAGGCAGATCAGTGAGTAGAGATAACACTGGTCTGAAGCAAAATGTCTCAATTCTCTTCTTGACTTTGCCAATTATTATTTTTTTAACATAAAACCAGATTACTTATAACTGTTTTACCTTCTTCACTGGCTCATGATGTTTATGAAATTAAGTATTACATAAGAAAATGCTTTGTAAACCTTAAAATAGTATACAAATATAAGAAATAAATATTAGTGAAGAGCTTAGAACACTGTAGAATTGGTTTGCTCCCCTTCCCCAGCCAGGAACATTTTTCTGGACCTCAAATTTAACATCCATAAAAAGATGCTTGTAGAAAGTGAAAGTAAAGTCCCTTCTAGTTCTAATATTAGATCATTCTAAGTGGGTTGGACATTTCATCCAAGATATTTTAAGGGAATAAAGCACTTTTCTAATCAAAGAACTTTTCAAAAGAGAACACTTTGAACCTTACTTATGAGTCATTTCACAGTTGGGGGACACCTTCTAATTTTATTTTCAACCATCGCCAATCAATCACTGAAGGAAGGGAAATAACCTAAGTTAGAACTTTGAAAAAGCCTTAACAATTCAGCCTAGCAGAAAAATGTCTATGGTTTAAGGAACTCACTCATTTCCATAAAATGTGGACGTTCAAACTGTCCACCAGGTTGAGAGCATTTAAGAGGCAAATGTAGCTGAATAATTTGCCAGAAAAGTATAGAAAAGGGATATTATGGCTGATTTCTTTGAGAGATCATGATAAGCACCAGTTGCAATAGAATGGCTGCATCCTTGTCCGAAGGCAACTTTAAAGAAGCCATAAGGCTCTTAAGAACACATTTTAACAACCTTCCCTAATTTCATAAAGAAAGAGAGCTACAAAGGTAGGGTGACTTATCCAAGGTCATAGAGCAACTTGGCAAAAGAAACAAAATTAGATACGGGTTATAACTCTAATTCTAGTATTATTTTCCTATGTAACGTTGTTAATAGAAAACTGCATTTCAGGAAGATTCATATTTTCCATGCACCAGGAATAGAAGAGTGACAAAAACTTAGCGTGTTAGTATATAAGTAGGATGTATAGGTACATAAGCAGCATTTTTGAATAGTACGATTTCTAGTAAAAACATTTTGATGATCTCTCTTTATATATAGCTAAGTCTTATTATAAGTTATAATTCGCTGATTGACAGATCACAGTGTTTACAACAGAATTAAAGAGAGCTGTTGCCTTCTGGGCCCTGGCAACCAGTGGAGGAGCTGCCTCTGAGCAGCTGTGAGACTTAATATCAGTTAGAAACCATCCCATTTCCAGTTTTCATATCTGGCCACCTATGCTTGCTATCCAGCATTCAAATGTTAGAAGGGGCCTCAGAACCTTCCATTTGTTTGCTGACTCATGATCTCTTATTTGGGCCTTCAAATCCTATAATTATATTGACATGGGTTGTCTCTGAGCGCAAAGGTCTTTGAGAGACCTCGTTTAGGACACTGCTCAATCTCCAGGGTTCTTCTGTAGCATTAGTGACAACTTCTATTCATGGCAAGCGAGAGAGATGGCTATGCCCACAACAGCTATCACCCACGAGTCTAAAGATCTGGTGCCCTCACAAAAGTTTCCATTAGGGCACCAAGGGGGCCAAAAACTACTGATGGCTTCAATCCATGCCACAGTCTTTTTCCAGAATGTCAGACTTGAGAAATGAGGAGATCACACTCTACCAAGGGGCATTGACCCGGTTACAACCAAAGAGCCTTTTATGACTTGGAGGCAGCACTGGTTTATCAGTTTTCCCACACCATTTTTAGAAAGCAAATGTCTACCAAATAAACGACATTTATTCTATAATGATCACCTCTTTTTCTTTCCATTCATTATTGGGCAAAGAAACAAGTAACCGGCTATATATAATAGCTTCCTATCAGAATACACTTTCCAGCTGTAATCATTTCAGCCAAACCGACATTCCAGTAAATCTGTATAATCGTGTTGGGAAGTAATGCCTAACACCTATTTTAGTAGTCAACATATTGAAAAGTTCTCTAGTGCCTCCAATGTTACCGTTAATGAGCCAGGAGAATTCTTGCTCAAAATTATCCCTATGGCCCCCCAGAACTGAGAAATTTAACTATCTCCCGATACTCAGCAATCAAGGGAAAGGCCTAAGTAGATAATTGGACTATCCTTAGAATAGAAGGGAAAATGAGTATTATGAAGAAACTGAGATATTCAGGTTTTATTCAGTTTTAATTAGACTACACACCTCCAGGTGAAACATATTTTCTTGGTTACATTTTGTGGGGGTGTTAATGCATTCCTAACTCATGATGAGTCAAAAAGTATATTTCAGAGAAATGTTGAAATTCTCCCCAGTGAAACTTGAAAACTTAAGAGAACCCTGTGGTTTGAACAGTCTTCTTTTAGAACTCCTGCCTCTAACCATATGGGTTGCTGAGTAATATATATTTTTAGGACGATAGCACACACCATATACCATCGCAATTCTGGTAAAAAAGAAACAAGCAGCTCTTCACAGTCATACATCCACAGTGATTAAAACCCGTGTGCTCTAGCTCTGAGGGCGTGGTTCTGCAACCCTGGGAGTCCCTGAACATTTTCAGCATTTAGCTTCTGCAACTATCCGTTGAAGAGGTTGAACTAGATTCATGTGAACGCCATAGTGAATGTCTGACATTCTTTCTAGATATAAAGTTCTAAGCACCACACGTCTATAGAACATGCCTTTTCAATTTGTTTTGTTTTGGTTTTTTTTTCTGACATCGCAACCCTTGCTTTCGGAAGCCGGGAATTCTTTGACAGACATTACCAGTTCCACACTATTGGCTCCGTTTGATTTTATTTCATGTCTTATTGATTCATTCCTTCACTCAGTCATTCAATGGAACTTTATTAAATGCCTACTTTGTGCCAGGCATAGAGCCAGAACTACAGACAGAGGAATTATAAAGATACAGGCTCCATCTTCAAAGCCCTTAGTGGTTAAAACTGAAGTAATTAGATAATTGTGATTGAACGTGGCTTAAGTATTGTGGTAGAGAGGCAGTGGTGCCACGGACACACAGGGTAGACACACTTAGAGCAGGAAGGACATCCTAGAAAAAAAAATAGTGACTCTCAGAGAGTGAACACAAATTAGCTGGATGAAGAAGGGATATGTTGTCACGGGTGCAGCCTAGTAGACGTTTAAGAACATGGTGAGAAGTTTGTCAAAGCAGAAGGGTAAGTAAGACGTGTGATGGGCAGGGTCAGATGGATTGGTTAAATACAGAGCCAAAGAATTAGGCAAGGCATTCTCATAAGGGTGAGGCTTTATGAGTTTGGCAGTATGTTTGGATTTGATCTTCATTATAATGAGAGGTTACTGAAGAATGGCGGGGTGATACTGACAGATTTGCATTTTAGAAGGATCACTTGGGCTGCCCAAGAAAGATAAAAGAAGAACAGAGGCAAAGTGTGAGGAGAATCTGGCAGCAAACAAACAAACAAACAAACAAACAAAACAAAACAGGAGGCTCTCAGGAAATTTCAAGAGCAGGCCTGATCTAAAAACAAAAACAAACAAACAAACAAACAAACAAACAAACAAAAACTAAAGGAAAAAGTAAGGCCATGAAGAAATCTGAGACGCAGGGGAGCAGGGAGTTTACAGGACATAAGGACACAAAGGGATGAATGTTATGATGTTACGGTTAAATTCTTTGGATCTAAAATTCAGTCTCAAATCGCCTTATAAATTAGAGCAAATATAATTGACCACATGTTAAGCCTGTAGATATCCACAGCTGCACTTTGTATCCTTCCCTACAGACCTTCTACTGAGGTTTTAATGATTGAGAAAAAGCAGCATGACAAAAATCCTTTACCAAACAAAAATATCCCCAAACCCCATTAGACAGTGTGTAATGAAATGTTACAAATGGAGGATTACAAGGGAAAATCTAAATGACCATAAATCCAAGGGGAATCAACTCTTCTTTCCAGATTATATTCAACTTTAATAAAGAAACTTAATAAGCTCATGCATTCCTGCCAGCTTTCGATACGGCCACTGCTGATCAATAGCCTTTATTTCTAGAAAGAGGGGCCGGGGAGGGATGTCAGAGCCGCATGTTGACATTAAAGCTTGTGAGTAATGACACAGTGTGGCTGGTAATGAAGATCTGATAGAGGAAACAGCCCAGCAAGCCTGTCTTTGTCTCTGAATATCAAACTGTGTGCCTCTCCTCCAGATTCTATTAACACCTCTTATTCCACAACTGGGTTTCGGGCTTCATGGCATCTCAAAGGAAAACAAAAAAAGAAAATGCTGTTTATTTTTCCCTGTGTTTACGAATCTGAATAAAACTCAAGGCTTTGAAGTTGGCAATGAAATTTTTGTCGCAGGCTGATTTCACCTAACAGAAGGATAAACTTACAGATAATCTGAGTTCTCTCCCCCACTGGTGCGGGCTGTTGTGGAAGGAGGGGGGCAATGATTTTCTTACCTATACAAATATTCAAGAGGAAAGCAGATGAATGCCATTTAGGAACACTGGTAAAAAGATTCCTGCACTGGGGCAAATTTGGGATAAGTGAATTCTGAAACTTCCTTCTAAATTCAAAATTCTCTCTTCCTCTTTCCTTTCTGTCCATCTTCCTTTTCTCCCCCCCTCACTCATTCTGGTTTAAATACATACCTTGTGTTTTTTTTTGTTTTTTTCATTTTTTTTTTCAGAAAGACACTTACACATAGCTTATAGAGCTGTTGAGCTAAAACACAATATAAAGAAAATAAGGAAATAGAGGTAAAGTAAAAACGGAAAACTTGATATACTAAGCGCAAATTAGAATCCAAAAGGTACACCATAAAGAGTATGTAATTCCTGGAAGTGAGAGACAGGTTTTGTTTGGTGCCTCTTAGTGGCCAAAATCATTTCGGTCTAAGACTAATAAGCTAAAAGTAGAAGTGTAAATGCAATGGCAAAATTCCCTCTTACTTTGAAAAGATAAACTAGTTAGAAGAAACAACATATTTTCTGCTTAGAAAAAAAGAATTTTGAGAGAGAGAGAAAGTACAGGGGAGGGGCAGAGGGAGAGCTATCAGCACAGAGCCCAAGGTGGGGCTCAATCCCCTGAACTGTGAGACCACGACCTGAGCCAAAATCAAGAGTCAGGCCTCTCAACTGACTGAGCCACCCAAGCACCCCCGAAACATATTTTCTTGGTTCTTACCTCTGAAATTTCTCCTAGGAGCTCTATAAAAACAGGACTTTGTGATATGAAGGATAATGTCCTCAAAATATTCCTACAGTTATTTCCATGTAATAATTTTTGTATGAGATTCTAAATTAAGTTCAACATATGAAGATATAATTAAGCCCTAGAACAGGATTCAGTATCGAGTTACCTCTGTGGCCCATTCAGGGCCAACATATTTCTGGCTCATAGTTTTTTGGTACTAGTTGATTCTGAGATAAATGAATAAATACAGAAGTTAATGAATGAATACATGAGCAAGTATCCATGATGGATCTAGCTTTCCTGCTTGAGTGAACAATATTTTCCTCTTTTCCCATGGGTAGGAAATATTTTCTTTGAGTTTTTTTTTTTTTCAAAATATTTTTTTTCAACGTTTATTTATTTTTGGGACAGAGAGAGACAGAGCATGAACGGGGGAGGGGCAGAGAGAGAGGGAGACGCAGAATCGGAAACAGGCTCCAGGCTCTGAGCCGTCAGCCCAGAGCCTGACGCGGGGCTCGAACTCACGGACCGCGAGATCGTGACCTGGCTGAAGTCGGACGCTTAACCGACTGCGCCACCCAGGTGCCCCTATTTTCTTTGAGTTTTAATCAAAAGTTTCCACTGTTTTTTTTTTTTAATTTTTTTTTAACGTTTATTCACCTTTGAGAGACAGAGAGAGAGCATGAGCGCGGAAGGGGCAGAGAGAGACAGAGAGACACAGAATCCGAAGCAGGCTCCAGGCTCTGAGCTGTCAGCACAGAGCCCAATGCGGGGCTTGAACTCATGAACTGTGAGATCATGACCTGAGCCAAAGTCAGACGCTCAACAGACTGAGCCATCCAGGCACCCCTCCATTGCTTTTTATATTTTATTATTTTATACTAAAACGCTACAGAAATAATTTGAATTACCAGTAATGTGAAATGCTCGATGTATATGCTTTTAGAAAACTACTACTGCATCTAATTTTTCTTTAGAACTGGCCCTAAATGAACTGAGACGTCAGAGCCTCATCGCAAAATGTCTTAGAAGAGAAATACGAAGAGGATAAAGGGAGTACCATCCTGCAGAAGATACGAAGTGAGAAAGGTCTGAAATCAAGTCCCAGAATTACTGTTACCACTTGTATACTTTGGAGTAAGAAACAGTTCCAGTCTTCTCATCTCTATAAAGAACGGTGGCACAGTTGGTTGAGTGTCCAACTTCAGCTCAGGTTGTGATCTCACAGTTTGCAGGTTCAGGCCCCACATCGGGCTCTCTGCTGTCAGTAGAGAGCCTGCTTCAGATCCTTTCTCCCCCTCTCTCTGCTTCTCATTCCCCTCTCAAAAATACAGGTGAACTTTAAAATAAAAGAAAGAAATACTGCCTTCTGGCTTTGTTGTGACATTGAAATAAAATAATACAAACCAAATGGTTTATAAATTGTTATGCCTTATACAATTGTCAACAGTGATGGTTTTTACAAGGGAAAATAAATTAATTCACTGGAAATCTCATAATCAAGCTAACAACTAGATTCCAAAGTATACAGTGCCTTTGGAATATAGACAAATTTTCGCTTATCCATAATTACGGAGGCTTTCCATAATTGTCTCAGGGATTCATTGGAAAGATAAAATATAGAAAATACCAAGGGCACTATGACTTTTTCTCCACCTTTCTGAGGATTTTTTTAAAAGTAGCAATTTTCCAACAATAAATAATCACTGGAAAAAAACAATGAGAATTCTGATTTTAGAAACAAGTAAAGCATTTCTAGTAGCAAAGGCTAGAGAAGAAATGTCAAATAGGATACATTATCTAGGTCAATAGGATGCAGAGGTTTTATTGTTAATAGTCAGTAAAACAATAATTACATAAATAGAGAAAAACTTCAAATAAACAAATTTCAATCAGCCAGAAATTATTTTTCTTCATGCCATGTATATGCAATGATATAATAATAAAAGGTAGAAAGGCACACTATAGTCTGGGTCTCCTGTCCTCCTCGTTTAAGGTTCCTATATCTCCTATAGACCTGAGGAAACTGCATTTCCTTCGTGATATTTTTTCTGATTCCAAAAAGTATGTTTTCTTTCATTTCTAAAACACAGGAGCATCTTTTTCCCCACCTCTAATAATTTCTATGCCATCCTGTCTACTTCTTAGGTATCTATAAATTTCATTTATTTGATTATTGACTCAACCAACTTTTAGTACACACCTTCCATTATGTTCTAGGCACCATGCTTAGATATACAACAGACATAGAGCTCAGGAGAAGATAAAGGCATGAGCACATTCATTCAATCAATATCATAGGTGCACTGATAAATGCATAAGTTCTGGTGGAGGGACAAGATCAATTCTATCAGGAGCAGTAAGAGATCATAAAATGTGATGCAGAGAAGGTAACATATAACTAGGAGGTGCCTTGTAAGCTGAACATTATTCAAGAGAATTGATACAGGGGTAGAGCATTTCTGGGAGAAAACATCAACATTAGCACAGGCACTGAATGAGAGACATTTATGTGCAACCAGAAACTGCAACCAATTGAATAGCACTAAAGAAAGACAGGAGGCTGAAAGTAGGGTTCGGGGCATATGATGGTATACTCTGAATGCCATGCTCAAGAATTAGGTCATGCATGTAAACAATGAGACACCCAATGGAATGAACCATTATTTGATTTGTGTTATTAATAGGTCAACCTATGACAGATGGATGAAAAGGATAACAAAAATTGTGTGGGGGGGGTGGGGAGAGAGAGAGGACAGAGACAGAGACATGGAGCAAAAAATATACCAATCATAATAGAAGCTATTATGATAGGGAGGCAAGAGATGGTCATACCTGTATTCAACAATTGTTAAGTAGAATCTCCAGGGCTAATTGATTGCTTGGATTGAGTATAGAGGAGTGTAAGAGAGAGAACGAATTCCAGGACAATTCCCGAATCTTGGAGAACTGTCTAATTGGATCGTGATGATAGTCATCACACACGTGCATGCGCGCACGCGCACACACACACACAAATGTAGGAAGAGCATAATTGAGGAAAAGCAGACATTCCATGTGACTGAGCAGAGTTGAGGTCCTACCAAACACCTAAATGGAGCTCTTTCCTATGCAGGAGATATACCTGGGTATACAGGTCTGAAGGAATCTAGGCTGAGAAAAACAGATTTGAGAGACATCCATATTGGCTGAATTTCTAGCTGTAGTAGAAGGGTCAGTCAGGGGACTGGAGGGGGAAAACATATGCCAAGACAGAGTCCTATATAATGTATCAGAATAAAAAAGAAGACCCAGCAAAGGAGCCTACAAACATCAGAGAGAGGAGAAGAATCAACCAAAAGAGATATTTAAGCCACAAAAGGAATGAATCAAGGAGAGTAGCCAAAGGCATCAAGCCTATTTGAGAGGAGGAGGGATAAAAACTGAATCTGGCAATTACAAAGCCACATGAAGCCATTTTTATAAAAGTGTTTCAGTGGAGGCAAAGCCCAACTGTAGATGAGAAAAAAATGTAATGGGTTTTCAGGAAATGGAGACTATGGCTTGGTGAGGTATCTTGTATGTAAAGGCAAGGAGTAGGATAGAATGCTGTCTCAGAGAGAACAGAATGTCAAGTAAGGGATCTTTTAAGAGGCATCTGTGGTTGTTCATAGTCTGCAAATAAGGAGCTAGTCAACAGGGAGGGTTTAAAATAAAGGAGAAAAATCTAAGAACTTGGGTCAGCAAATATTCCAAAGGAATCAAACTTAAAAATAGAACTTGGTAGCCTTGAATAGGGTTACTTACTACCTTATTTCCACAACTAGACTTCAAGATTTGGGAATCAGTCATCTCCTGACTTTCACTTTCCAGGAACATTTCTTAGCCCATAGCACGTATTCAGAAAATATTCAAAACAAATTTGAGAATTATACTCAAAAATAAATATAAATGAGACTGAGATATTTAAATGAATAAAGAGAATTTTTTTATGTTTCCTGTTACTTTATTGACTGGGATAGGGAAATACATCTATAAATCTTAGAAAGCCCCCATTCTCAAATCAGTTTCTTCAATGAATGCTCTACCATAATTACTATAGCCACAACAACTCTGTAATTGTAAGGTTTGTCTACAGATGAAATTGTATCATTGACCAAATACGTGGACCTCCTTAGAGAGAAATTCCACATGTCTGAAGGCATCTGCTTGGATAGAAGGCCATATAGCCAGCACGTTTCCAGCTCCACATTCATGGTCATTTACATTTGGGAACACAGTTGTCCTTTAATTCAATTTGAAATGTTGCAGAGGAATAATATCTGCCCCTATGTCAACATAATTGTGAAATGTGAGATACTTGAATGGAAGAAAAAATAAAAGCTGACTTGTCACTAGGAGAACCTTTGTCAATGTTTTCTAGTCTTTTTTCCCATGCTTCAATAAATTACTGGGCTAGCTCCTTGAATGCATACAATGGCTCATTTACTCTCCTTGGAAACAACATTACCTAGGGCAGGAATCTGGATGGAAATTTGATGGATGGGATGAGGTAGGTGCTATGCAAATTTGGGAATCCCAGAAGTTACCAGAGAAAACAAAGCAGGTAATTGAGAAGCCATGGGAAGGCCTCTGGGCTTGGAGAGGAGTCAACACTGCAGAAATCTCAAGTGCAAATAAACTTCTTTTCCTTTGACTAGAGAGTAGGGAACCCAGTGGGAGTCACAAGACTGCTATTTGTCATTTGCTTGGCATTAACCATCCAAGTGGCCTGTGCCAAAGACTCTTTCTCTCTCTTTTTTTTAATGTTTATTTATTTTGAGAGAGAGAAAGAACAAGCATGAGCATGGGGGGTGGGAGGCAGAAAGAGAGACAGAGAGAGAGAGAGAGAGAGAGAGAGAGAGAGAGAGAGAGAGAAAGAGAGAGAGAGAGGATCCCAAGCAGGCTCCTATGCTAGTACAGATCCCCATGCGGGGTTTGATCTCACAACTATGAGACCATGACCTGAGCAGAAATCAAGAGTTGGACATTCAACCAACTGACCCACCCAGGCACCCCAAGACTCTTCTCCTTTATGTCTATAGAGTTAAATGACATAGAATAAAAACATACAAAGCAAGGGGTGCCTGGGTGGCTCAGTTGGTTGTGTCCGACTTCAGCTTAGGTCATGATCTCACATTTCATGAGTTCGATCTCCACATCAGGCTCTGTGCTGACCGCTCAGAGCCTGGAGCCTACTTCAGATTTTTCGTCTTCTCTCTCTGTCCCTCCCCTGCTCATGCTCTGTCTCTGTCTCTCTCTGAAATAAACAAACATTAAAAAAAAACATACAAAGAGATTATATATCCATGTCTTTATTATCAGCCTAAATTTACACCACTTTGCTTAATGTAGATCAGTACAGGCTATTTAAAGTTCCAAAATACTCACATTAACAGTATGTTTCCTCTTGACTTATATACTTCCATGGACTAAACTGTGTCCCCCCAAAATTCACATTTTGAAGCCTTAACTCCCAATGTGACTGTATTTGGAGACAGGGCCTTTAAGGGGGTAATTACAGACAAATGAAGTCATAAGGGTGGGTCCCTGATGTTTTGTAAGAAAAGGAACAGAACCAAACTTCTCCCCTCATTCTCCAGCTTGTGCACATGCAGGCTCTCTTTCTTTCTCTCTACACATGAACAGACCAAAGGCCATGTGAGGACACAGAGAGAAGGTGGCTGTCAACAAGTCAGAAAGAGGGGACTCCCCTGAAACTAAACTTTTCAGCACTTTGATATTGGACTTCTTGCCTCCAGAACTGTGAGAAAATAAATTTTTGTTGTTTGCGCTATCCAACCCGTGGTAATCTGTGACAGCAGCCCAAGTTGACTAAGACATATACGATCCCAAGATGCCATCCAATCAATGTAGACATTGGTTCATGATTTATAAGTCAATCATTTTAGCATATTTTGAAAGACCATTTACAAACTAGACCCATTCTATGTACTGCCTAGCTTGATCTCCCACCACTGCTCATCCGTTCTTTAGTTTTTGACCCAATTTCTTGCTTACATAATGAAGTGTTCCATGTTTCTGTGCCTTTGTACAAGCTGTTCCTTAAATCTGGACCTTATATGTAGAAAAACATACAATATGGCATACGTTGTTTTAAGTCCTAAGTCTCCCTTCTCACTAAATGTTTGACTTTTGGTAAAGTTACTAATTACCTCTTGTTTTATCGTCTGCAAAGAGAAATAATAATAGTCTATACGTCATGAGGCTTGTATTAGTGATTTTCTTCTACAAAATAAACACCAAAATCTCAGTAGGTTATGACAACAGAAAAAATCATTTCTTGCTCACATCTCATTTTCATCTGTGAGTCTGCTCTCCATTTGCATGGCTCTGCCCAGTTCTGCATGGCTCTGCCCACGTGTCTTCCCATCCCCATACCCAGGCTGAAGAGGCAGATATTGTGGTGGACACACCTATTCCCACTGCAGAGAGGAAGAAGACAAAAACAAAACAAAACAAAAAAACAAAAACAAAAGAAAACTAACTAAAGCATGCTATTGCTCTTAAACAGTTTGCTTAGATGAGCAGAATGACATGTGTTCATATTCCAACGCAAGTGGAATAGTCATAGTTACACCTGTTCATGGCTAATGCAAGTTATAAAGCTAAGTCTAAAGTCAAGGGTTGAGGGTACTATTTCCACAAGAGGTAGACAAGATACACAGTAATGGGGCAGCAATGTACAGGCCTCTTACAGGGGAAAAGAAAAGTGAGTAACTGTGAATTCTAATACAATCTACCACAGGGTTCTTAACGAGGATTAACAGAGAGGATACTTGCTCATGGTCAAGTATTATTATTATAGTTAAAGCCCAGGTCAGGTGCAATCTCTTCTTGGAAGATTCCTGAGCACATTCCCACCTACCCACAGCCTCTAAAATGGTCAAGTAACCCCTCCACCCTGAAGTTTTGCATCATAAACATGCTGCTTTGTCATTCTTTCCTATCCATTTTTATTTTTCTTCCAAGATTGAGGGATTCTGCCACCGTTCAGTAACTCAATCAACACTTGTTGAATGGCTACTTCTGTGCTAAGTGTGGGAGGGTAAGGGGAGAGATATATTCTGCAACAATAAACCTCAGAGTCTAGTGGGAGCATTAAACAAGTACACAGATACTACAAAGGTAACATAAGTGCACTAATAAGGCAGGTGACTGGCAGTAACTATTGATCGAATCTGAATTAATCATATTTCCTCTGTGCTGAGCGAATTCAACTTTAACTTCTAGGATCAAGAGCCCCTCCTTAAGACTCTTTATAACTTGGGCCTTTCTTGGTACAAACAATGGTTCCTGCACACTTTCTGATGTCCCAAACAGGTAGGAGAATCTCTCAAGACTAAGGTCAGAAGTAGAAAACCAAAATGGAAACAGGCAATTGACAATACAGGGGTCTACCTCAGCAGGTTCAATGTGGGCTCAGTGGTGCTGCTTGTACTGACACGGTCATGGGAATGGATGAACATTTCCAGGGGTTTCTTAGCAGCAGAGATAGCAAAAAGAAACAGAACGCCTTCTCTCAACAAAGATGCTAGGCATGCTACAATAGCTCAAGATGTAAACGGCGTTTACATCTTGTAACGCCAAAGATGTAAACTTACTATTAGCAGCAGCAACCTTTTTAAAATTGATAAAATATATAAAACAGAAGACATGAATCTCTCTCTTGCTGATGCAGAAGGGAAGGGCCTAGAATCTGAATCACCAACATTATCTATCGTTCTCTGTGGTTGCGAATGAAAACAAGCACTTGCTGAGTGTCCAGTAACTGTATCTCCATGTGATCATCATAACAAATACATGGATAAAGTCAGTTATTTCCATTTACTAAAGAGGAGAGTGGGGCTTACAACGGCTAAGTAACTAGCTCTCGTTTGCATAACTAAGAACTGGTGGAGGTTAAATAGACACACAGCAGCCAGATTTCAGAGTGAGTATGTACCTCCACCTATTTCATTTCATGAAACTACCATTTGATAAGAAAACACACTAGAACCAGATGAAATCCTAGAAAACGCCAGTTCTGGTTCCATGTCCGCCAACCAGGTACAATTCAACCTTCAACAAATTATAACCACACCCTAGGCTACAGTTCTCTCATCTGTCAAGAGGATATTAGATCAGAAAGAAGGTTTTCAGGGAGCCTGGGTGGCTTAGTCGGCTAAACATCTGACTTCGGCTCAGGTGATGATCTCACAGTCCTGAGTTTAAGCCTCGCGTCAGGCTCTGTGCTGACAGCTCGAAGCCTGGAGCCTGCTTCAGATTCTGTGTCTCCCTCTCTCTGCCCCTCCCCCACTCATTCTCATTCTCTCTCAAAAAACAAGATAATAAAAGAAAAGAAAAGAAGGTTCTCAACATTTTTCTTTCTCTAATATACCCAGGGAACAAAACACGTTCTCATCAACAGCAGTAGGCCACCGTGGCAGTGATTATCAGAAAAGTCAAGAACACAAAACTGTATCAGAATCACATGCTGGGGTGTTGAAAAGTCACATTTGTTACTGTTCTATGGCTTTTGGCTCAAGAATCGCTGGGCTAGAATCTCTCTAAAGGCTAGCATGATGACTCTGCCCTATTTTTTTTCTGAGCGTTTAAACCGGTAGGAAATTATGGGTGACATCCAAGTGAAATTACTTTACTCTTTAACAGTCCTTTTCCAAACGCTGACAACTCTACCACTTATAGGATTAGTTTTCAAGTGCCCCGGGAAAATATGGCAGAAGTAAATGAATGTTTTAGAAGGTATCAGGTAAGGGCATCTCCTAGCAAGGGTGAGGGCCAAAGCCTTCTTATAACATTTTTCTCAAAACCAGGTGCAAACATACAATCTTAGGGATTCGACAATTTATTAAACAGGCATGATTTAGGTCCGATGACTCTGGAGTTAAACTATAAAGTAGCTTGGGTATCACTGTAAGTTTTTATGGAAAAATCATTGGTAGCTGATATCTCCATACCTACTTATTTTTTCCTTAATCTCCTCCAGCTGTGTTAAGAATCGAACGCGTGCGCCATTTTTGTTTTCATAGATTTTTTATTTGGAATACTTTTGGATTTACAGAAAACTTACAAAGTTAGTACGGTTATTGTACACTCTTCAAAGTTTTCCTCAATGTTCTACTTGGAATTCTTCTGTTATGTACCAGGTTTTTAAACATCTAAAACTGAATGGAAATGTATAATTTAAAAAGGAATGAACATTTACATTCTCAGCAGAATAGAGTTGAATGAGGATTTGAAAAGGAAGCACAGTAGGTTGCAGTATTTGGGGAAGAGGCTGAAAACCACGGTAAGAAATAGAGATGTGTCAGATCCCCTCTGTACACAGGTGTTATGTCAATGTGTAAGAAGGGATGTCTTTCCTCAAAGAGATTCAATCCATCACATTCGGTTGACAAGCAATACCCTCCAGGAAATACTGACCACCCCCTCCAGTGCCCCTCCTTACCATCCCATACTTCCATCCTTGCACGGGTCATGCTTCACGGTGTGCTGAGTCACATATTTGTCACCCTCTCATGGTGACATCCTCTCAGGCACTGCATACCCCCTGATACTCTGCTCATTCTCCAGAGTGTCATAGCACTCAAGAAGTTATGGGAATCTGGATGGATGGATGGATCAGTGGATAACCTAATTAATCTTCTCCCTCTCCTTTGTCCTACAGAATTCACTATTTGTTTTTTCTTTTGTTTTAGTGAGTGATCCATAGTTATACCCTGTTTTCCACCAAAAGAACCTCTCACACATGTTTTAAGTTTTTTTTTAAATAATTATAAATTCACATGCAGTTGTTAAGAAACAATACAGAGATAGCCTATCTAACCTTCCCTGCTATTTCCCCACCATGGTTAACACGTAGCATGATGGTAGTGCAACAACATGCCCAGGAAATTGACATTGATACGTTCCACCGGCATTTTCAGGTTTTATCAGTTTTATGAGCACTCCTGTGTGTTTGGTTACACGAAAGTTTATCACATGGGTGCATTTGTGTGACCACCACCACAATCAAGATGTATCTCAAAAACGCTCATGTTTCTGTAGGCTGTAGGTCTCTCCCTCAAACTAGTCATTTTATTCCTTCTGTTTTCACATCTGCCCTATTTCCATTCTTTAGAACCAGCTACATCACATCCTGAAATTTTCTCTTGTACATCATTCCCCTCTATAAAATCTAATGACAAACCTACCTTAGGAAAAATGGGTAACAGGCAAAGTGTGTCATAATTGTGGGTTCACACCCCTTCTTTGCCCCTATACCAGAGTTTTTACTACACAGATACATTTTCTGCTCCATGTAGAAAAGAAAAAAACTTTTAAATACTGATACTGATAAGGCATAGATAGCATCACAGAACTCACACCATACGTGTTAACAACACCTGCGGAAGGTTGAATACTCAGCTAATTCCTGACCTGACATTGTTTATGGAAAATTAACTCTGATTTTTATACAGGTCTAGTGCTGTATTCTTGATCTGGTCTCTATTTCCATAAGCAAACAATTCCAACTCTCTTCAGCACAGATATGATTTCCCAAACTAATTAATTGAGTGATGACCTTACTCAGATAGGAAAATACAGAAAGGTTGACTTGAAAAATAATTGAAATGCACTACAAAGAGTTATTCATAACAATTTATCTTTTGAGGTTAAAAATACTGAAAAGTCCTAACGTAAAACATTTTCAATTTACCTACATAGAGCAGTGTAGAAGGTATATTTTGAGGTCTCGTTAAGCACCTATATATAACTTTACTATAGAATACTTTTGTGTCTAAAATGAATTTTATGAGTCACAATTTATGTACAGTTAGGAATAAAATATTTTAAGAAAACCCAGTACAATTGCTTTTGTATAATAAAGAATCCTTTCATATTTTTAGAAGAAATCATGCATTTATTCAACAGATATGTAGCCCATGCCTTCCACTGTGCAATGTTTTAGGAATACGGAGATAATTGGGAGAGAGTTGCTATCCTCAGGAGTTCATAATCCAGAGAGCAGACAGATCCATACATGATAGCATGAAAAGATACACCAAGGAGAGTGGGGATGGAAAACAAGGGGTGGGTATGTCTCTTTTGTGGATATTAGGGAAGCATTCATTGATTTTGACTTCTGCTTGGCTATGTAATAGCAACAGATTTTCTATGAATGAAGGAAACCAACATTTAAATTGTATTTTTTTTTGGATTTACTTGAGTTCTTTTGAAACAGGGAAAATTATTGGTTAAAAATGAAAAACAAATTCATCATCATCTCCTCCTAGCACTATGTTTTGTGAATTTCTAATAATAACAAGTAAGCAAAGACATCTATAATGCTGTATTATGTGTGGATCATTTTTATATGTTTTTATCTCATTTAATTATCACCACTGTTCTGTAAGTTAGATGTCACTATCCCCTCCTTCCAGCCATAGGTCTCTCAGCAAAAAAATTGAGGCAGGGTTTGAAAGCAGGTCTGCATGATTATCCAGAACATGCTATCTCTCCAATTTTGTACAATGCTTCTCAATCAGCTTCCGCTGGAGCATCTTCAGGACTACAGATGAGAATTATGTAAACGTTCAAACCTTTGAAATAGAACTGAGATTGCTGAGCTACTGAGCAAAGACGGTGGAGTACTAAATTTCAATGGATGTTCAGTTAATGAGCCCTGAGAGGCTCATTAGCTTATTTACATAATCTCTTAAAAATATCAGTGATAATAAGTGTAGTAATAGTCAAATGTTATCGATCATATATTAACATTAAATAGCCTACCATGCTTTGGAGACTGAAAGACACCCTTACATAATCTGATTTCATCTGCATTTTGAGAAGATGCCACCATAAGCATTTGACAGATGAATAAACACAGTCAGAAGGTAAAGTCATGTAGAGACATCTATCCAGCTGCTATGGCAGAGTGAAGATGAACATGATCCCTTCTGAACCTCTGAAATAATGAATGCATGATAGTCTTGAATATAAAACACACAACTTCTTTAAGACATGGAGAAGGTCAAAGACTCAAAGGCATGGGCTGCCTTTACCTGCTTACTCCCAGTGCATAATGCAATGCCTAGCAGGTGCCTAATATGTGTTGATGACTGATAAATGGCTGAGTAGTGAATAAAAATGAACGAATGCATGTTCTGCTCTTTTAACTAGATATACGATGATGCTGTGATACCAGCAGCAACGTAAGCTAAAAGTCAGCAACCCAAAGTCTATTCATGGCTAGTAGCTCTCGGCGGGTAGCAAGTCCAGTATCTGAAACATGCATGCACGCACATACCACACACATGTATGTGCACAGAAACTGGTGACCTTACACCCAAATCCATACGATCAAATCGCTATGATCAAGTGTAAAGGTTCACTGTGCATTCCTGATAATTTGCCTTCCTATTCAGCATGTCACTTTAAAAACAGCAGAGGGGTGCCTGGATGGCTGGGTCTATTAAGTGTCCGATTCTTGATTTCAGCTCAGATCATTATCTCACAGTCCTGAGATTAAGTCCCGCATCGGGCTCACACCGGGAATGGAGTCTGCTTAAGATTCTCTTTCTCCCTCTGTCCCTCCCTTATCATGCACATTCTCTCTCTCTCTCTCTCTCTCTCTCTCAAAAAATAAATAAAAAAACAAATCAAATCAAATCAAATCAGCAGAGAAACTGGAATCAGAAGAGATCTGGATAGTAATAACATGCTCCTACAGGAGCCTGGGTGGCTCAGTTGGTTAAGTGACCGACTTCCGCTTACATCATGATCTAGTGGTTGGTGAGTTCCAGCCCCGCATCAGGCTTGGTGCTGACAGTTCAGAGCCTGGAGCCTGCTTCAGTTCTGTGTCTCCCTCTCTCTGCCCCTCCTCCATTTGCTCTTTCTCTCTCTCTCTCCCTCTCTCTCTCTCTCAAAAATAAATAAACATTAAGAAAATTTTAAATGTTCCTATTTAATAGTTGTGTGACTGAAAATATCAATTTTCTTTCCTTAAATTTTTAATGTTTATTTTTGATATATATAGAGAGAGAGACAGAGCACAAGTGGGGTAAGTGGCAGAGAGAGAGGGAGACACAGAATCCAAAGCAGGCTCCAGGCTCCGAGCTGTCAGCACAGAGCCCAACGCGGGGCTCAAACTCACGGACTGTGAGATCATGACCTGAGCTGAAGTCGGCCGATTAACCGACTGAGCCACCCAGGAGTCCCTGAAAATATCACTTTTCTGAACCTTAGTTTTCTCACCTATAAAACGGTACTTACTTTCTATTTTAAAGGATTGTGGCAAGGAATCAAGACAACATTTTAAAAGCACCCAGAACAGTGTCTCCATATAGTAGGAGCTCTGAAAATGCTGGTTCTAATGCTACAGCTCTTCGAATTGGCTTTTTCAGGGGTGTAAACAAAACAACAGTCTTTCTTCCCAGAAGCATTTTGAAACACAATCACCCATTACCCATACTAAGAACAGTCAACATGCCGCTCAAAAGAGCTGCGGCTTGAAATCACTTAGAAACACGTGCACGGTACCAGCAATGATGCCCACTTCATGCTGTGACATCGTGGACCAAAAAGTGGGGCCACACTGTCCTGGTGACTGAGACCATTTGCAGCCACCATCAGCATCAAGTGGAGCACATTTCTCAGGCAGGACATGAACAGACGGTGATATTTCGGGATTACAATCCCCTGGCCATGAAACTTGGCACAGGCAGCCATCGTTTTCACCTGAAGAAAAGTGACTTTTAAGGAAATTAAATAGCAGCTGTATGAATCCCAACCAAGAGATGAAAGAGAGAAAAGAGACAGAGTAAGCGACTTGGAGAATCATCTGTGTTTTCCTCGTCAGAGTGCAGCCAGTGCATATTAAAGCAGAACAGTTGGGTGTTGGAGAGTCATAAGGCAAGTAAGAGAAAGTCAAAACGCTGGGAAAGGAAAGAAAAACTTCAGTACGTAACACATATCAATCTTTTCCAAGGAGGAGCCTGATGTATAAAATACCGTTTCAGGTGAATAATAAGAATAAATGCCTTCTAGGCTAGAATTAACATAAAGTAGGTGATTCAAAAAAAATTATTTTAACTAACATCCAGAGAGGGAGGAGAAAGAAATGAGGACAGAATTATGTTCCTCACAAGTGACAAACATATAGTGAACTGTTCTACGAATAGTTGCCTAATTAATCGTCACTAGCTAAGTATTTTATCATTAATTAACTATATGTTTCCTAAGTATAACAGAGAATCAGAAAGGTGTATTACTTCCACTGAGGTCACACTTCTTAACTCCAGAGTTCTGTTTTTTTTTCCCCAAATTTTTATTTATTTATTTTGAGAGAGACAGAGAGAGAGAGAGAGAGAGAGAGAGAGAGAGAGAGAGCGTACATGTGTGAGCAGGGGAGGGGGCAGAGAGAGAGAGAGAGAGAGAGAGAGAGAGAGGATGATTGGGGGAGAGGCAGAGAGAGAACGAGAAAATCCCAAGCAGGCTCCTGCTGTCAGTGCAGAGCCCAACATAGAGCTTGATCTCACGAACTGTGAGATCATGACCTGAGCTGAAATCAAGACGGGACGCTTAACCTACTGAGCTACCCAGGCGCCTCCAGAGTTCTGGCACTTCTATTGCCGTCGTTCTCAAACTTGAATGTGGGTCAGAATCACCCGGAGGACCTGTTAAAACACAGATGGCTGGGCCCCCTCCCCAGAGTGTCTGATTCAGTAGGTCTGGAGTGTGGCCCAAGAGTTTACATTTCTCACCCATTCCTTGGTGATGCTGATGCTGGTTCAAGGACCATGCTTTGAGAACCACGCCAGGGGGCTGTAAAAGACCAGGAGCTACTATTTAGCTGTAGGCCCTTGTTCTATCCCAGATCCAACTAGTCAAAGGAAGAATAGGCTGGAAACATGACTGAAATGATTGATCTAAGGGGAAAAAAAACCTGCTGGAGGGTTTTGGCAAGTCTTGTGCATACATTGCAAAATATATTAAACAGCTTGCACTAAAACGTATGCACTATTCTTTATGGCTCAGTAAAGGCTCTGAAAAGACAGAGGAATTCAAGATCCGATGGAAAAGGCCTGAGGACAGAGGAATTGGAGACAAGGAGGCCGGACCTGGGGTGGAGGAGATTGGGTTCCTGGACAAGCCCCATGCACAGGTGAGACGGTGGGGGGGGGGGTGCCAAGGATGCAGGTGATGCAATCTGATCATGGAGTCAGTGAAGCCCAGGGAGGGTCCGGGAGTAACACAGAGCAGCCAGAATTTTGGAATCAGACTCAAAAGCACTTGATGGTGTTAGGTAGGTCACCTGTTGGGTCAAGTAGCTATTTTCCTGTTCTGAAGCTAAGCTAGCATGGCATGGCATGGCACAGAATGTTGGTCTTACCCACCATCTCGTCCTCTCCTGGGATCAAGACAAACTTGCTACCAGAATCCTTCCTGATTCTATTTGCTGGGGGGATGAGCTTGGGGGGAAGACTGTACCCAGCTTCATAAATCATGGTTTGTCTAAAGGGTGATTGTCTTGGAGGTAAAAATGTAGCCAAGTTCAAGCCCGAGAGACACAAAAAAGTCTACTGGGGTGATTTCCAGAAGTTACATTCCTTCGTGATAAAATAGAGAGTTTCATGAGTAAAAGATGCCATTCCTGACTGAGACTCTATTGTATGGGAACGTGATGTTCACATCTACAAAAGCCATCGTGCAGATCTGAGGGGAGAGACCACCAACAGGCTGAAGACGGCATTGCCCAGGGAAAAAGGCAGTTGGGTTCTTGAACTGCCTACCTGTAGGCTTCACTCAAACAGGATAATTAAATGATGTGTGTGTGTGTGTGTGTGTGTGTGTGTCTTCTTTTAGTGTTTAAGAAATTAATTGATACAACTGGGAAATGAGATGCAATCTTTAACAGGACTTAGCAAAATTAAGGCCAAGTCTTTAAATAACTGCACTGTTTAGGTAGCAAAGTCAGATGCTCTTTCTCACAGAGCACTTGAGGACACAGTAAACTTTCTAAATTATTAATCTCACCACACAAGTTCCCACGTGAAACCCTTTAATGAAATTCCTTTCTAAACAGGATTGAGTTTTGGTTCCTATAGGGTCCTTCCCATTCTATCCTAGGTCTCCAGTCTGTTTTCCTGCCACCGGCTACCTCCCCCATTGTGCTTCAGTCATCACAAATATCTTGTTTTTGGAGGAGGTCACCAAGCTTTTATGCAATTCAATGTCTTGTAATTCTCTGCCCTCTTCCTTTCCTATATTCTACCCTCCTTCCCATCACTTGCACATCTGCCCCTGGGTAACCTGCTAATCACTCAAGACTCAGATCAGGTAACACTTCCTCCAGGAAGCCTTCCCTAGCATCACTTCTCATACTGGCTCAGGGGCCCTTCTCTGTGTTCCCACCATACATCTGCTTTACTTTTCATTGAATTCAGCCATCACGTTGTTTTGATACAATCAGGTAACAAGTACAGTTCCCCTAAGAGGTCACAAGATCTTTAAGGGAAATGTATTTCTTTTTTTAAATATTTTTTTTAATTTTTTTTTCAACCTTTATTTATTTTTGGGACAGAGAGAGACAGAGTATGAACGGGGGATGGGCAGAGAGAGAGGGAGACACAGAATCGGAAACAGGCTCCAGGCTCCGAGCCATCAGCCCAGAGCCTGACGCGGGGCTCGAACTCACAGACCGCGAGATTATGACCTGGCTGAAGTCAGACGCTTAACCGACTGCGCCACCCAGGCGCCCCTTAAATATTTTTTTAATGTTTATTTATTTTTGAGAGAGAGACAGAGTGTGAGAGGGGGAGGGGCAGAAAGAGAGGGAGACACAGAATCCAAAGCAGGCTCCAGGCTCTGAGCTGTCAGCACAGAACCCTATGGAAGGCTCAAACTCATGAACCATGAGATCATGACCTGAGCTGAAGTCAGACATTTAACTGACTGAGCCACCCAGGTGTCCCTCAGTTTGTATTTCTCATGCCTAGATACATAATTGGCACTTACTACTACATTTTTTTGACTAGAAATAAGCTCCATTAAAATTCTAAACACATACCATGAAACTACATTCTACATCTCGTAGTTTACCATAACAGATAGATACCTTTCAAGCTATACGGAACAATGAAAACCCACTGCATGCACTATGGTAATTGAGGGTTACATCCCAGGCTGTCGCTAACAAATGAACAGTCTCCAGTAGCAGAAGAAAACCATGAGGCTGATGTACATTGTTTTCATTGGGAGTCAAAATCTCTTACCCTTCCAAAATAAGTCTTAATGAGAATAACGCCATCTTTTATTATAATGAGCACTGTCTTTCACGAAGCATTTTGTAAGGGCTCTATATTAAATAATCTTTCCAAGAAGCCCAAGAGAGAAGTGTCATCATTCTATTTTGGCTGATACGAAAGCACAGAACCACTTTTCACTCCTAAAAGTTATGAAGGAGTCCTAAAAGGTTTCTTTGTGTCAGTTAAATCTATTACTACGCCTGTTCATAATTACTATCAATAATTGCTGTGTTAGAAACTAAAACAGAAAAATCATAAAGCCATCTCACATGAACATATTATTTTAGTAAAACTTAGTGTGTTTTGCAAAACAAAAATGTAGTGAGAAGACTACCATTATTTTGCATTTGGGTAAATCTCTCTAATGCCCAGCTTAATAGAAAACAGCTAGATTCTTTTTTTTTTTTAATTTTTTTTTCAATGTTTATTTATTTTTGGGACAGAGAGAGGCAGAGCATGAACGGGGGAGGGGCAGAGAGAGAGGGAGACACAGAATCGGAAACAGGCTCCAGGCTCCGAGCCATCAGCCCAGAGCCTGACGCAGGGCTCCAACTCCCAGACCGCAAGATCGTGACCTGGCTGAAGTCGGACGCTTAACTGACTGCGCCACCCAGGCGCCCTGAGAACAGCTGGATTCTTACGTTGGCATCTGCATTCAATCTTTTTGCGACATCACATGTCACGGAGGTTCTGGGAAACTCCACTGTAGACTCATGAGAGACTGATTGTGAAACAGCAAATAGTGTCAATGTTAGCGTGGTGGCAGTTTTGACTTTACCTGGTGATCCTCAGAAGGGAATTTGGGGATCCCAAGAACCCCAAAACCACACTCTGAGAACTGCTGGATTAGAATGAGAGAGAGTTTCAATGACCTGATGGTGCTCAAGCAACTAATTCAGTGACCGAGCCAGGATCTGAATTTGAGCTGTCCAGCATCGGCCAGCACAGAACCGCGTAGTAGAGAACCGGTGAGCTCGGTAGGCCGCCAGCCTTGCATTATTGTGTTCGGTGAAGTGTGTCTGTGCTGGTGATTACGTAACTCCTCACCAATCACTCACACAGCGCAACACGCACGGCTTTGCTGTTTGACCAGAACATCAGCAGAGATGCGGACGTGGCATGAGAACCACCGGGGGGGGGGGGGGGGGGGGGGGGGGGAGGGGCAGGTAGCTGTGGGCGGGGCGTTCCTGACACGGATGGGATCTGCTGCACAACTCCGGCACACTAGGCACAGGTCAAGTGTACTGTTTCCTGTGAAACTGAGAATTCTGGTGGACCTGGTGGTCTGTTTCTTGGAAACTAGGGCTCGTAACGAGGTTGAGACCACGGTCCCTGAAAGAAACATATGATTGAAATCCAAAAATTCCACATGCACCAATTATGCAAATGTTTTAATTGCATTTGTTTCAAACACAAGGAGAAGATCTCAAAGCGATAAGAATTTCAATTTGAGAAGTCTCTCTCAAACAGCTGCCAGGGCGTTTTGCTGATGTGTGTGTGTAAAGCCTCTGATGAAGCACAAAACCCCACGTGCTTTCCAAGTTTAAGAGCTGGTCTGGGAAATGAAAACATCACTAAGACAGACATGTGGGGAGCCAGGAAGCTTTGATGAGGATATTTTATTCCTGTTCATATTTAATGAGACTTGGATATACTCTTAAATAAAAAAAAAATTAAGTGGGCAAACAGAATTAATATCCATTATTGCAATAAATATCTGAATGACAGATACAGTCAGGAACAGGGACATTTCCTGGGGATTTTAGGATAAGAAAGACAGTCATTTGAGTCAAGACTGACAGTTCTAATGTGGTGAGGGAACAGTTACTATGGGATTAAACCCACGGGAGTCGCCGTAAATGCTGGCTGAGGGGGAGGGGCATAAGTAATGAAGACTTGTTTTGGAAATAGGGGAGCCTCCACTCATCCCTGAAAGAGGAACTGGAGTTATCAGATGAAGAAAAAGATGGGCCTTTATCAACAACTCATCTATGTCAAGCACTGACTGTTCAAATTAATGCGGCCTCGTTAAAATGTGATAACACCGTAAGTTTGATATTATTTTGCCAATTTTATGGATGGCAAAAAAAATGAGGTTCCTAGAATTTGCCAGCATTGCCCAAGGTAAATGGTATAATTAGTATGTGAACATAATCTGTTTGGGTTCAAGGCACTGTTCATGACAGCGTAGCAGGATGGGGTGGCACAGCCACAAAGACGTGCGGATGCCTGGCACAGCCAGTGCAGTGAGGTGAGTGTGTATTTAGGGATAGTTGCACGTGGAGAAGCAGCTGGAGACACAATGAAGAGGTATGGAGGACTGGATATCGGAAGTGATGAGGTTTCTCCTGTAGGAATGGCAGTGCTCATGTGCACCTTTGAAAAAGGCTTTTCCTGTGGAAGGCAACACATTTTTAAAATACTTGCTTTAAAAGGGTAGGGGTTGTCTGGGTGGCTCAGTTGGTTAAGCATCCAACTCTTGGTTCCAGCTCAGGTCATGATCTCATGGTTCTTGAGGTTGAGCCCCACATTCGGCTCTGTGCTGACAGCACGGAGCCTGCTTGGGATTCTGTCTCCCTCTCTCTCTGCCTCTCCCCCTGCTCATTCTCTCTCTCTCTCTCTCTCTCTCTCTCTCTCTCTCTCTCAATAAATAAATAAATAAATAAATAAATAAATAAATAAAAAATAAACTTCAGAAAATAAAATAAAAGGGTGGGGAAGGGGTAGTTATCCATTATTCATTTATTTGATATTGGAATCGAATGCTAAAAAAAATTCAGCGATTTCAAAATTAATACATTAGGTTTATAAACACAAAGAACTAAAAGATTAATCTGATGCTCTGCTCAAGTTTCAAGAACACCAAAGAGAAAACTGTTCTTCTGATCCAAGGCCCTGGTTCATAAACTGTTATTTCAGTTTGTCTTTATTATCGTTAGAATGGAAATCCAAAAATTTGAAGAGACTTCCCAGATATTTGTTAGAGCTTCCCCTTTAATGCGGGCTCTCTTCTCATTCTAATTTGGGATACCGTTGTTCCAAAGGCAAGCCTACTGCAGAATATGTTTATCCTAACCAAAGTCCTCCATGTTTCCAAGATTGGGCTTATAAATGGCCCATGCTGGCTGTCACTTCTTTAGCAGGGCAGAGCCACATGGCAAAAGGAGATAAGAACTCAAGACACCAGTGGGGTTTTCATAGGACAAGTAAAGCAAAGAAGATTAATAACAAGAAATGGGGTTTATCCAAGCTGCAAATTATGAGTACAAAGTTGCAAGCAGAGAGGAAATATTCAAGGGTCAAAGAAGCCAGTACTTTGGGTCATTTAATTGGGAGTTTTGTAATAAATGGAAGCTCAGTATAGTGTAAAGGAAGCCAGTGCTGAACAAGAAGAAATGGATAAAAGAGTGTGGAAAATCCCAACGTATTTATATGAGATATAAATGAGTAAGGCTGATTTCTGGCATTACGTACTTTGTTATCTTTTAGGCGGATTCTGAATGGAAAGGGAAAAGCTGTACATCACCCTGGATTTAAAGGAGACCAACCCCAGTGCTGAACATTAATTTGGCTGCAGTCAGCTTTGTATAGAAAGCAGACAAGACTGCAGAAAGGTTCACAATCCCAGAATTGGGCTATTTTCTCACCTTAAACCACATATGAATCGTCTGCATATGAAAAGAATGTTCTCTCATTCCTATGAGAGAGCACAGAGACAATACCCCAGGAACAAGAGCACCCGGATCTCGGTGTCTCATCACGAGACAGATCTTCATGGAGAAAGAGCTGACTCTAGACCTGGGACAGGCGAGGTGAGCCTGGGATATCTCAAAGGTTAGGAAGTAAATGCAAAAAAAGAAAAGAAAACCCACATTACGGGAGTATGTCAAAGGGACGCAGAAGCCAATTGAGGGAGTTCTTCATTTACAGATCCGGAATAACTTGAACAATGAAATAAATAAAGCAGTATTGGGCTATGGCCCAAAGTATAAAACAAATACCAGAGATTCTCGGGAGATGGCACAATAGGGATCATGGAGAATCTGTCTCCACCTAGAAAACAACGGCACTGGCAGAGCATGTCTGATGTGACTTCCCTGGAATCTACTCAAGGATGGCAACTTCCAGGGAAAGACTCAGATGGTAAATTGTGGTTAATATTGATCAATTTTAGCTCCTAGAGCGCAGTAGCAGTTACCCATTGGCCACACTCAGCCCCAAGGGACACAGCTGTGCCTGTGTTCCCGGAGCAGCTGGCACACCACTTACAGGTACCCGGACAGGCCACGAGGATCCTGTCCTCCAAACACTGGGGATGGGTGTTGTCTTCACCGACTGCTGCTTCTGATTCCAGAGGTGCAGAGGAAGAGGTAGGCCACTGCTGCATCCCCCCTCTTGTTGCAAGTCTCTTTGCCTCCCGCTGATTTAAATCCAGGAGATTTAAAGTGCCAGTACCCTCCCTCCCTCCCCCTTTTAGTTTTTCTCCTTTTCATCTTTTGGTAGCCAGACATTGCAGACATGGACATTCAAAAGCAACCGCATATATGGGGGAAATTGGAAATGACCACTGCTAATTTCTAATTAAAAGTATGGACTATGCCACACCCCCAGTGATTCATCCCAAAACAAGGACCACAGCTTAATTTCACATACCAGAGACTAAAATCTTCAGCCTTGCCTAAGGGCATACTTCAATCCCTGAACCTTTATTGTGTTGTTTTGTATGGGGAATTTTCTATACGGATTTGTTAGGGTTACAAACAATTAGCAAACAGTTTACGGTTCTATTTCCTATTCCGTACCTCTCTGCCCCATGTTTGGTCTCCTCAAAATCCATTCCAGTAAGTAAGTAAGTAAGTAAGTAAGTAAACTGGAGAAGTACATGTTAAAAAAAAATGGTCAAATGATTTTTGGCAAAGGTGCCAAGACCATTCAACAAGGAAAAAGCAGTCTTTTCAACAAATGGTACTGAGAACTGGATAGCCACATGTGAAAGCATGAAGCTGAACCCTTGTCTAACACCATATACAAAAATTAACTCAAAGTAGATCAAAGATTTAAACATAAAATCTAACACTGTAAACTCTTAGAAGGCAACATAGGACATCGGTCGCAACATTGGAGTTAACAATTTTTTGGACATGACATCAAAAGAGCAGACAACCAAAGAAAGGCAAATTGAACTTTATGAAAATTTTAAAAATTTGTGCATGAAAAGACACTATCAATACAGAGTGAAAAAGCAACCGACAGAATGGAAGAAAATGTTTGCAAATCTTATCTCTGATGAGGGACTAATACCTAGAGTGGAGAGGACTCATAAAACTCATCAACAACCACCACCACCTGCCTCAAAGATGGACTAGGGACTTGAGACGTTTCCCCAAGGGAGATATACAAATGGACAATAAGGACAGGAAAAGATGTTCAACATCACTAATCACTAGAAAAATGCAAAATAATACTACCAGATACCATCACGCCCATTAATCCTACTACCAAAAACAAAACAAAAAAATGTTGGTGAGGACATGGAGATATTGGAACCCCTTTGCACTGTGAAGGGCAATGGAAAATGATACAACTTGTATGGAAAAGAAGCATGGTGGTTCCTCAAAAATTAAAAAAAAAAAGGAATTACCATGTGATCAAGCAATTCTATGTCTGGGTATATACCCAAAATAATTGATCTTTATTTATTTTTGACAGAGAGACAGAGACAGAGAGAGACGGTGGGAGGGGGGGGAGACACAGAATCCAAAGCAGGCTCTAGGCTCTGAGCCGTCAGCACAGAGCCTGACGTGGGGCTCCAACTCACAGACCGTGAGTTCATGACCTGAGCCGAAGCCGGACACTCAACTGACTCAGCCACCCAGGCACCCGTATACTCAAAATAATTGAAAGCAGTTGCGTTCTCAAAGAGATATTTGTACACCTATGTTCATAACAGAATTGTTTGCAACAGCTAAAATGTGAAAGTAACCCATATGTCTATGTCGAGATAAATGGCTAAGCAAAATTTGGTGTATACGTACAATGGAATATTATTCAGCTTCAGCCTAAAAAGAAGGAAATTCTGACATATGCTACAACACGCATAAAACTTGAGTACATTATGCTAAGTAGAATAAAGCAGTCACAAAAGACAAATGCTATATAATTCCACTTGTATGAGGTACTTAGAGTAGGCAAAGTCATCGAGACAAAAAGTAGAATTGTGAGTGCCAGGTACTGGCAGAGGTGGGTGGGAAAAGGGGTGTCATTGTTCAACTGGTGTAGAGAGTTTCAGTTTTACAAAATGAAGAGTTGTGGAGACAGACGGTGGTGACAGTTGTACAACATTATTAATGTATTTAATGCCACCAAACTGTACAGTTAAAAATGGTTAAGATGGTAAATTCTATGTTATGTATATTTTGCCAATGGTAAGACAATTAAAAATAAATAAATATACACGAGTTTACACTGATATATGTAAAATAATGAATAAATAAGTGGAGGGAAAGAGGCAAATCTTCCAGGCACAAGCAAGTAATTTATGTCACTACTCTGCCTTCAAGGATGGGGAGCAGGATTCCCATCCAAGTGTGAGTTAGGTGTAGTTACTTCCTCTAAATGATTACAGTATGGATGTGGGGTGGGGAGGAGAAACCTTTACAGTGGAAAGACTTGACAAACACTACCTCAACCAAGTGATCCATTGTCAACAGTGATACTCCATGTTGATACTACACATTCTTGATATAATATGATTAAAAAAAAAGGGTACTTTACCTCTGATTTCTTTCTTCCAAAAACCCATAACCCAAGTAAAACCATGAGAAAAAAACCCAGAAAGATACCAATTAAGGGATGTTCTACAAAATACCTGACTAGTACCACTCAAAAATGTCAAGGTCTTCAAAAGCAGATAAAGTTTGGGAAATAGTCACTGCCAAGAGGGCCCTGAGGAGACATGACTGAATAGAATGCTGATATCTTGGATGAGATCCTAGAACAGAAAAAGGACATTAGGTAAAAACTAAGGTAATCTGAACAAAGTATGGACCCCAGTATTCATCGGGGTTGATTAATTTCAACAAATGTACCATACAAATATAAGATGTTAATAACTGGGAAAGCTTTTTTTTTATTTCTATAAATGTAAAACTGCCTTAATGTCTACTTTTAAAAAGAGACAATTTCACACAAAATACCAAAGTCTATTTTCCTTTTTCCATCTACCTTAATTTTTGCCACATGCAGATAGGCACTTAGTGGAGTTTATAGTTGCAAAAGAAGTAAAGTATGTTGGCAGGCCATCTCTTGCCAACTTAATTTTATAGACTTAGTGCTTCTCCAGCAATTAAAATCCACGTAAAACAGATTATACTTTTAATGTAAATTCAGGGTAAAGAATGAGAATATGAAGTCATTAAGAAATACTCAAAAGAAATGATAGGGACAGGCAATACCCCAGCTAACTCACAGCAGTCACTGGAAAAAAGGAAACCTCCATATTTTTCTTCCCAATTAATTCTGCCACTATGTTCTAGTACCTGCTGCAGCTTCAACAGGATACATTCCCCTAAACCTCAATATCAAAAGCTCAAAGATGTAGCAGTTGATAATAGAGAAGTCACCAAGTCATCGACTTTCCATGAAGTTCAAAAATGTCAGGCACTCTACCAGCCTCCTGGACAGAATGTGGTTAACCATATAATTTGCTCCAGGCTTCATTGTATATATACATGTGTATACATAGTGTGCAAGGCACAGAAGCGTAGGCTTCCCCCTGGCCTCTGCAATCACTCCCACTCTTAGAGAGGTGTCCTGCCAGAAAAGATGCAGTGTCTGCTTCACAGCAGATAGAGTTTAAATTATCATTTAGACTTGTCTCTGCACATCTTTATCAATATGAACCAATGACAACAGGGACATAACATTCAAGAAATATATAAAAAGAAACAGCACCTCGAAGACAAAAGAGAAACCCAAGCTACGAAATAGGAAACATTAAAATGGTAGCTATTAATAAATCAAAACATTTAGGCAGATATTGAATGGATTAAAATACATAGCTGCAAGTCTGAAAATGAGTGGGGAAAATAATGATAAACGAACTCAAATTCCCAGAATATGTCAAGAAGACAAGGAGGGAAACTGTGAGAGAAAAGATCAGACATGGCTGATAAATCTGGGAAGTTATTAGCCATATAATTAGGATACTGCAAGAGAAGGGACTAGAGGTAATGAAGGCAATTATTAAAGAAATAAAAGAAGATGAATGCCCTGAGCTGATGAAAAACTTTGTGTTCACATTGAAAGAGAGCTTCATCTATACATATCTAAGGAGTTTTCCTGAATTCTAAGAATAAAGGAGGAGATTTTTTTAAACATCTAAGCAGAAAAATAAAGTACTTTAAAACTGGCTTTAATTTTTAAATAAGCAAAAGCAAATGAAAACAGGATGAGTAAACGAATAATGACAAGACCAAATATTAAGATATTATAAGGCAAAACATGTCAAATTATAGACAGTCAAAACTGAGAGAACATCTATGAGGCTGACCACTTAAAAAGTACAGATGTGCCTGGGTGGCTCAGTTGGTTGAGCATCCAACTCGTGATTTCAGCTCAGGTCATGATGCTGGGGTTGTGGCACTGAGGTCCATGTGGGGCTTCACGTTAAGCCTGGAGACTGCTTGGGACTCTCTCTTTCTCCCTCTGCCCCTTTCCCCTGCTTTCTAAAATAATTTTTTTTAAGTATGAATATAGGGGCACCTAGGTGGCTCAATAGGTTAAGAATCTGACTCTTGATTTCAGCTCAGGTCTTGATCCCAGGGTCTTGAGTTCAAACCCCTCATTGGGCTCCATGCTGGGCATAGAGCCTGCTTAAAAAATAAAAAGTATGAATATACACTATGAATAATGAGAAGAGGATGCAACCCAGAAACAGAGAAGTTTGTCTATTTATTTTTAAATGTTTATTTTTGAGAGAGAAAGAGGGAGAGCACAAGCAACGGAGGGGCAGAGAGAGAGGGGGACAAAGGATCTGAAACAGGCTCCCCCTCTCACAGCAGCAAGCCCTACCTGGGGTGCGAACTCACCAACCGCAAGCTCATGACCTGAACTGAAGTCAGACGTCAACCCAGGCACCCCCAAAGAACTTTATTTAAATAAGGGAATGTTATGTACAGTTTTATGACAATAAAATAAAAATCTGAATAAATTTGATAACTTGCTAGGAAAATATAATAAAACCAAATTTAAAAGAAGCTAAAAACACGTCCTCATAGACAAATAAGCAGAGGAGATACTGAAAGCCAGAAAAACAAAAAGTTCAGTAAGTAAATACACCAAAATTCAAGTGCTGCTCACTTACAGTGAGATTAAGAGGGGAAAGATTTACACTTTCCACTTTGTATGTTTTTAAAAAACAATTTTCTCTTCATATGCTTTATTTTATGCTTAAAGAAGTAAAAAGAGAGAATACAGTACTATTATTCATGAAAAGCTAAGAACTGGGTTTATTTCCCAGTTCATATATGTTTATATATTAATTGATTTAGCCTATGAATTGATGTTTAATATGTGAATGCAAATTAATATAAAACATATTAATATGATGCAATATTTACACACATAATTATATAATGGGTAGTTTTAATATATGAACATTTATTTAAAGTTCCAATTTACTTTCGGGGTGCCTGGGTGGCTCCGTCGGTTAAGCGTCTGACTTCAGCTCAGGTCATGATCTCACGGTTCATGAGTTCGAGCCCCGCGTCGGGCTCTGTGCTGACAGCTCAGAATCTGGAGCCTGCTTGGGACTCTGTGTCTCCCTCTCTCTCTGCCCCTCCTCCGCTTGCACTCTGTCTCTCTCAGTCTCAAAAATAAACATTAAAAAAATAATAAAGTTTCTATTTACTTTCAATATATCTGCCCATGAATTTACATAGGACCAGCTATGTAATTTGTGGTATCCAGTGCCAATAAAAACATGAGGGCCCTTGCCCTACTATTCTTGCCTTATTAAGAGTTTCAAGATAGCAGAGCATTAAACTAAGAAAGGGAGAATGAGCATAAATCCGAGTGCCTGTACAGATCACACACCCATGAGGATGGCCCTATTCCTACTGATCTTATTTGAAGGGTCCATTCAAACTCTACCTCTCCCAGTTTTCCTGGTCCCTTAGTTGAAATAAATCTCTTCCTTCTCTGGGGTTCATAAAACATAGTCCATTCTGCCTTGAGTTATGAATAGCTGTGAATACAAATGCTACTCCCACTGTATTAGAGCTTTTTAAGGCTGAAGCTTTCATCTGAGACATCTGAGTATCCATGTGGCACTCAGCATAATAGTTCACACATCACGCAGGCTGAAAAATGTTGATCAGAACTGTCAAGATAGCACAAATCATTTGTTGAATTGAAGTAAACATTTGAAGCTAAAAAAAAAAAAACCACAGAAACAAAAACAAAACAAAAACAAAAAGCAAAACAAAAACACCTAACTCCAACTTCCCCATTTGCTGGGATACAATTTTAAATACGTGATTTAAGCTCATTGAGTTGCAAAATCTTCATCCACAACTTTACAGGGCTGGCAGTAGGCATTTAATATACTTATAAGCAAAGGAAAAAAAGATTTACAAATGCCCATGATATCTCTGTCAGTTATTTTCAAAGGAATTTCCAAGCACAGAATTCTTCAGCATTTTTCTACAAGGGTATATTACAAGTTACTTGCTTAAAATAAGAACTCCAGTTAACGTTAGCAAAGTGCTTTCCCTATGACAGCTTTTATCAGAAACATATGTCAATATGTGTTATTGAGTTCTTAATTATACATAGCAAAATTCACTCTACCCATTTCAAGTGAAATTAATAAAGAGTATTAAGCATCAAATTTGCAGAAGGCCCAGGGAACTAGGCTTGTTGGCTATACCATCAGAATAATGCAGCGAGAAACCAGTTCCAGAGAAATGCCTAATCACATCCCAGACTGCCAAAGCAGACGCATCATTTTTGCCATAACCTCCTCTTGGCCCTAAAGACGCTAAGGCTTGGACCCCAGGGATTCTGATCCGAATACCTAAGCCCCTGTCACCATGCTTTCAGGAGCTATGAGCAGCTGGAGGATTGTTGCCATCTTGCATGGTTCATTCCTACCTCCAAGATTCCTGTGGGTCTAGCTCCTTGAGAAAACCACAGTCACAAACATAAGCTTAGCTGTCAGAGAGTCTGGGAAATATAAGTTCTAGCCTTCCAGCCTTTCTGGTACAGGCAAGCTGGCAAAACGGAGTTTGGAGTGGGAGCCCGTGTATGGTATCTGCAGGGTGAAAGTGAGCAAATGTGACAATGACAAACATAGGGAACGAGTTTCCTCTAACCCTTTTGTCCCCTCACCATCCCAAGCACTGAGATAGCGGCTTTAGCATTTTGACTCTGGCAACACAACTTTCTTCTTTTTCCCTGTGGGTGGGCCGTATCTGTTGGTATCGCTTGCATGCCTGGGATAGTCGTGAACTGAAAATGAGAACGATCCTTAACTACCAGGTTTCAGGTCCCCTCTGACAGAAGCTGCCAGAGGGAAGTATGCAGGCAGAATTATGCAATGTGGTCTCTAAATGTCCAATGCAAAATCTTCATGCGTGTGAATGCCAATCAAAGTGTGAATTAGAGAAGCCAAAATAAATCTAAAGCACCACACTGGGGAGGGATGAAAAGAGAAGAGCTCTTGGTTGCACTGAGTTTAGAGCAACACTGCAGGAATCAAAGGAAAAGAGCCAGACTGAGCATGTTTTTTTGGGCAATCATGCCGCTTCAAGGAGCTTCACGCTCCTTATTTATAAAGCAAAGTTCTGTCTCTCCTGTCTTGTTCATCCAGATTAAGGGAAAGGAAATAGAAGTGACATTTACTGAGCTCTTTTTGTGCAAGGAGCTGAGCTAGATGTATAATCATAAGGAAAGAGAATTGGTTCACAAGCCCAAATCATCTCAAATAGCTCCTACCCCACAACGAGTTCACAACGAGGAAAAAATAAATGAGAATATGGTATAAATATAAGAGTCAAATTAAAATAAGAAGTCGTGGGGCATCTGGGTGGCTCAGGCAGTGAAGCCTCCGACTCTTGATTTCAGCTTGGGTCATGACCTCATGGTTCATGAGTTTGACTCCCACGTGAGTCTCTGTGCTGACAGTGAGGAATCTGCTTGGGATTCTCTCTCTCCTTCTCGCTCTGCCTCTTTCTCTCAAAATAAATAAATTTAAGAAAAAATAAGAAGTTGTGTTCATAAATAATTAGAAAAACTTTAGAATTTTGATCTATATAAAGCTTGTTATAAAATTAATATAAACATCAATATATACAACAACGTCCAACTCTTAAAACAGGACATCTTCCAATATATATCCAGGGTTTCGTGAAAAAATGTATCAATGTTGACTACATAAAAATGATGATGATGATGATGATGTTTATCTTGATTCTAGATTCCCCTTTTTCCATTTTGCCATCCTGAGGAAATTCTTCAAAGTACACCATATAATGCTTGCTCTATATTATTATATGCTGGAATTCCAATTCATGTGAGGATTCATTTATACATTCATCAGACAAAAATTCATTCTATGACTCCCGTGTCCTAGAGACACAGGCCCTGGCAAAACATCACTGAACACCAGATATATGGTCCCTGTTCTCAAGGGGCTCATACTCCAGCAGAAAGGAGAGGTAGTCACCATGTTTTGGACAGCCTTATTCTGTCCACACCGCCTCTGAATTACATTTAGAGTTAAGCAGCAAGAGACAGAAATGAACACGATCAATTATGAGATAATTGTTATATATTGTTATATTATAACATATTACATTATACATTTATATATTACAAATATGTAAACAAACCACTATTGGTCAATAAAAAGAGGCAAAATTAATTCCAGTTATACAGAAAGGGACATACTTATAGAACTATAAAGAAGTATAACTGGCTTGGAAAGAATAGGTTGAATTTGGACACAGAATTCTAGTCACAGAGTATGTGCTTAACAAATGTGTGTTGAATAAATAAATGAATAATAGGAGAAGCATTCTAAGAGCATAGCACTGTAAACACAAAGAGTTGGGGAAGAAACGCACAGCCTACATTTGAATGAATGCGTAATTTTTAAAAATTTCAAATGCTCCCCGTGGAACCCCATGTCAGTCAAGATGGGAGGATTTTTTTTTCCACGTTTTTATTTATTTTTGGGACAGAGAGAGACAGAGCATGAACGGGGGAGGGGCAGAGAGAGAGGGAGACACAGAATCGGAAACAGGCTCCAGGCTCTGAGCCATCAGCCCAGAGCCCGACGCGGGGCTCGAACTCACGGACCGCGAGATCGTGACCTGCCTGAAGCCGGACGCTTCACCGACTGCGCCACCCAGGCGCCCCAAACAGACCCTATTTTAACCAGACAGATTAGCGAAAGTGTCCTTCATAATTAAAGTTTACACAAAGGAAATATTCTGCTTCTGCTTCCAAAGAATATACAGAGTATACATTACATTGAAAGGAACCTCAGACTTTCCTTTGTCGCCCTGGAAACTAATTCTAAACATGTTTAGGAGGAGTAAGTATGAGGGAAGTCTGGGTGGCTCATTCAGTTAAGCATCCGACTTCGGTCATGATCTCACGGTTCATGGGTTCAAGCCCTGCATCAGGCTCTGTGCTGACCGCTCAGAGCCTGGAGCCAGCTTCAGATTCTGTGTCTCCCTCTGTCTCTGGCCCTCCCCCGTTCACATCGTGTCTCTCTGCATCTCTCAAAAAAGACAATAATAAACATTAAAAAAGAAAGGAGGAGTAAGTATGAGAAAATAATTTATAGTTACTTGCTGACCTCGGCTGCACAAGTTATGTCAGGTGAGAAACAAATATAGAATCAACAAGAAAAGGTCACATGTAAGGAAAGAACTCCTCAGTCTCATCCCAAGTATCCCTTCCCTTTTCCTCTACCCTCCAAATCCTGGGCAGCCAGCCCTCAGAAGGAAGATCCAGCTGGGAAAGTGAAGAATGTCACTCTCAGGTACTAACTCCACTGTGGGGACCCTGAGGAGGTGCTCCCGTGTGAACCACATCAGCCTTCCCCCATATGAGAGGACGAGGCCTGACTTCTTTTGTCAGAAGAAATTTCCCCCCCTTGGAAGTGTCCTGTGAATTGAAGAGACCATAAAAGCAACATTTGGAGCCTGTGTAGTGCTACGTGAGCCTACACCTTCCACACTCATCTTCCTCTTGGGTCTGCAGAACATGAGATGTTCTGGAGAAAACTGAGATTTGGATGACTAAGTAACATTCCCAAAGTCACAACGCCTACAAGCAGCAGAGGTCAGACTTAAACGCAGGTCTCCTCGTGGCAAGCCCACACTTCCGCCATCTTTGCAGTCCCCTGTGGACACCTCACTCACTAGCTGCGGCCCCCCACCGCCCCCCGAGGACGGGAAAACGGCAGCCCATTTGCTACCGAAGGATTGGAGCGGTATTTGAGGAGACGGATGCTGGGGACTGGTGTGGACTCTTGCTTAGAAGAGTCTGAAGATAAGCCTGCCAGGACTGCCCTGATGTAGCATGAGCAGAGGCAACTAGAGTGGGAGCCCATACTTGCTCTCACAGCTGGACACGGATTTGTGTTTTTACGAGGCCCAAGTGGGCCTGTCGGAGGAAGTCAGGTTATAGTCATATTGAAAAAATTGTATCCCAGTGTATCTCTCCTGGCCGGGATGAGCTGGCTCTAGCAGACAGAAGCTAGAGTGGTGCCATCAGATGAAGAAGCTGAGGAGGGAAAGGAGGCAACAGACAGTCGGCTACAGACCACATCACTGATATTCTGGAGAGATCGCCCCTGGAAGAGCTCCAGCATGAGCTCAAAAAAACCCATAAAAAGTACCCCGGGGGTTGGGATTTGTGTCTCTGTAACACCGAGAGGGCATCGATGCCTAATTAAGAGTGCCCCATTCAAGTAAGACGTTTGGTGACCTTCCTTCTACTCTCCTCTGTTTCAAATCTAGGTAATATGGATATGAGTGCGGAGTAAGGAGGATTACACAGAGGGAAAAATGCAAAAGCTGCCCACAGCTCTCCTCCAATTGAAAGTATGCAAGGTAAGTCAAGTCTGGGTTGCAGGTAGGGATGAGGAAGGAGTGAGAGGGAAGCTTGACACTGAATAAGAAATTGCCTGGCAAACGGGGTAAGCAATAAATCACAGCCGTTAGTATTCTGATAACCCCGACTGTATCGTTACAGTGCAAGTCACAGAGACGGGAGAACAAGGTGCACAGCTACTAAGTGCCCAAATCAAAAGCCTACACAAGTTAGCGTGGCTTCACAGCCCATGCTTATCTCAGAGTCCTGTGCTCGTTCCTGCTACCAGTCTCCCTGGGGAAAATTGTGGTCTTTGTTCCTGGGATGACAGGGAAGGTAGCTCACTTTTAAATTTTTTTTTTCAACGTTTGTTTATTTTTGGGACAGAGAGACAGAGCATGAACGGGGGAGGGGCAGAGAGAGAGGGAGACACAGAATCGGAAACAGGCTCCAGGCTCCGAGCCATCAGCCCAGAGCCCGACGCGGGGCTCGAACTCCGGGACCGCGAGATCGTGACCTGGCTGAAGTCGGACGCTTCACCGACTGCGCCACCCAGGCGCCCCGGTAGCTCACTTTTAAATCCTACCACTTGCCCTGGTAGAAGTTTATACATTATCTGTAAAAACAGCGATTTCTTAAGTCTATGTTGGGAGGAACATGAGATATACCTCAGCATTCTCCGTTCCAAATTACACTCAGGAGGAAGGGAATCTAGGAGTAGGAATGTGGAAACATGTCCCTTTCCTGGTCTACAGGATGGCTTTTGGAAACCCCAAAAAGAATGCTCAAAAATATCAGAGCACAGAAGACCACTCAAATTGAGTCTGGCAGACAAGTCTCCATGGAGAAAGAGATTTAAAGTTCACGTTCAAACTGTCTGCCTGACGTTTAATAGGACTATCTCTCTGAAGCCAAACGACGACCCCACATAACACTGAAGCTCTTTGCAAATGGAGGGTACCATTTTTCAAGAATTGGAAATGAATCATCATTATAGCTCTTCTATTATTAAATAGCCAGTGTTAGGGATGATTAACTTTCTAGAGCCAGCCACTGAATCAGATAAGATGTGGCCTGCATTGACCAACTAATTCTACTACTGCCTAAAAATCTGAACATGAAAAAAAGCTTCATGTTCAAAGGTGTTCATCATAGTCTTTTTTTATAATCATGAAACATTTGTTAGCAACTCAAGCCCGATGATATGAAAATGTTTAATAAAAGGATGGTAAGGTTACTGTAGGAAACTACTGTGTAGCTCATAAGTCGGCATTCACACCACTATTCAGAACATCATGGGCCAGGTAACCAGTGAGTAGCAAGGACACTGAAGGGCACAGGCTGAAAGAAGGACAAGAGTCTCTTGGTTAAGGCATTTGGGGATTCCTCAAATACTGGGCCTTGAAGGAGGAGTTGGAGTTACCAGTGCAACAGTTCAGAGGGATAAAAATCAATAATAAAATGCACAATGATCTTCTAGGATAGATTGTGGAAGGAGAACTTTCTTACACAGTTTCTTCCTTGAAAGCCATTAAATTTTTGCTTAAAGCAGAAAAGGAATTCCCATCTAAAATGAAACTAGGAGGGGCGCCTGGGTGGCGCAGTCGGTTAAGCGTCCGACTTCAGCCAGGTCACGATCTCGCGGTCCGTGAGTTCGAGCCCCGCGTCGGGCTCTGGGCTGATGGCTCGGAGCCTGGAGCCTGTTTCCGATTCTGTGTCTCCCCCTCTCTCTGCCCCTCCCCCGTTCATGCTCTGTCTCTCTCTGTCCCAAAAATAAATAAACGTTAAAAAAAAATTTTTTTTTAAAAATAAAATGAAACTAGGATGTAATTGCAATCACTTCTGGATGCATCTTCCAGATATTTAAAAAAAAAAAAAAGACTAAAATTTGGTAAACATTTATTCAATAAATTGTACTAAGATCTGAAATGCAGTGATAAACAGGAAAGACATGACCTCTAATGTCATTTGGTTTATTTTGAATAACTAAGTTCACAAACTAATAAATGAACTGCAACTGAGGTCAGAGTGGTAACAAATGTCCTAGGAAGACACAGTTTTGAGTTACAGAATGATTGCCAGAGGGACCGACTCTGAATAAGCTAACAGGAGAATTCAGAAGTGTTACCAAATCCAAGATCAAAGTTCAGAGATAATCCTATACCCCAGCGATAACCTATTTTATGGAAAAAGGCATCATTCACAACAGAAACTTAAACTATAAGGAAATAAACCTTTATAACACCCACATTAAAAATACTGTAAAATAATGTTGGAAGAGGTAAAATATTTCTATAAATGATCAAAAGACCACGTGTAATTTGTTCATGGATAGGAAATCTCACCATCCTAATTTGGTCATTCCCCTCCCCCACCAAAAAAAAAAAAAAACAACCTATATCTTCAAGACTATATAAATCAAAATCTCAACATGATTTTTCATGGGACTAAATAAACTGATTCTAAAATTATTTGAAAGAGCAATTATCTAATATATTTCAAAATAATTCTTTTTTCTTTTTTCAAAATAATTCTTAAAAAAAAGAATCAATGTAACTTGCCCTATTAGACATATTAATTTATAAAACTATGGCAGTTAAAACATTAAGGCAGACACTCAAACACAGAAAAATAGATAAAGGGAATCAATAAGAGAGATGAGAAACAGACTCAGGTTTGTGTGGAAATTAGTACCTGACGTGCAAGGCATAGAAATCCTGCACAATGATAAACTGTTCATTAAAAGTTATAGTGACTCAGTTAGCTTTCCTTATAAAAAACCAAATCTAGAGCTCTATTTCACATCTGAGAAAAAACAAATTGCAAATGTACCAAATATCTAATTTATAGGATCAAACTTACAATGCATTTAAAAGGAAATGTGGAAAGATGTCTTCAGAACTTCTAAAAATGTTCGGGTGCCTGGGTGGCTCAGTCTAACCGGTTAAGCATCTGACTCAATTTCAGCTCAGATCATGATCTCATGGTTCGTGAGTTTGAGCCCTGAGTCAGGCTCTGGGCTGAGAGTATGGAGCCTGTTAGGGATTCTCCCTCTCTCTCTCTCTCTTTCTGCCCCTCCCCTGCTCACATGTGCACACACTCTCTCAATAAATAAAAATTAAAAAATTAAAATTAAAAATTAAAAATGTAAACATTTCTTGGATAAGACAGATTAAAAAACAATGAGCAGGAAAGATTAATAACTGATTATATCAGAATTTAAAATTACTATAATATAAAGATGGCATATGCAAAGTTTGAAAAGGGCCAGATGGGGAGAAGAGATTTCTATTAAATATAAAAAATTTATTATTTAAAATAAAAATAATCCAATAGGAAAAAAAATGAACAAAAGAATTATTTGAATAGGCAATCCCAGAAGATAGCCAATCAATAGGAAAATACATGCAATCTCATGGAAAATGAGTCAAGCATGAAGTAAAGCCAATATCCTCATATCAGATGACTGACAAAATTCAGTAAGTTTGACATTACAAAGTGTTGGCAATGATGAGGGCAAACCAAAGTTTTCCTATTCGTAGAATGAATAACGAATATTAATTTATAAAACTAATATAGAGAGCATTTAGAGGTCTAGTGAAATTGAAATGAATAGAACTTACTCTACAGTAACTCCACTTTGTGGTTTACAATATAAAAAAACCTCACATACTTATGTACTAAGAGATCAGCCTTAAGTATTCCCACCACACACACACACACACACACACACACAAAGATAATTATGTGAGGTGATAGATGTGTTAATTAACTTGATTGTAGCAATCATTTCACAAAGTATATGCATGTCAAGCCATCACTGTGTACATCACTTTACATATATACAATTTTGTCAAGTATACCCCAGTAAAGCTGAAAACACATTTAAAAAAAAAATTTTAACTAAAAAAGAAAGATACATCTACCAGAAAAACTTGAAACAACATGAATGGCCAAGTGAGATGGTGTATTTGTAAGTAATCTTTGTTTATCTTCACAGTGTTGCATCAAATACGTAATTGTGGAATGGCATTTACAACATGATAGCATTAAGGAAATAAAATACATACACACGCCCCTCCAAAGGGGCATGAAAAGATCCACCCAAATCAAGAGAGTTTACTCTAGGGAGAAAGACTTAGTAATGCAGTTGAGAAACAAAGGAAGTTTTCTCCCAATGTATTGCATGATTAGGGGATTATAAAACATTTGTATTATTTTTTGATGTTGGTTACATGGGTGTCTGGCATTTCCTTCCAAATCTTTTTAACCTTTCAAAATTAAAACACATGCACACACATACACAGTACTCAGTGACCACTAAAGTAAAAAAAAAAAAAAAAAAAAAAAAAAGGAGAAAGATGAATAAAAAGGATCTTGAAAAGTTTGATTATTAACAGGAAACCAAGAACTGAGATGGTTAATGGGGCAAACCTATGGGAGCTAAGGTTACGGGATTTTTTTTTTTCAGGTGGAAAAGGCTAACAAATGCTCCAAATACATTGGGAAAGATTCACCAGAGAAGCTACGATTAATGATGCAGTGGAGAAATGGACTAGCCAAAGACAGAGGCTGTCGAAAAGCAAGAGACAAAGAAATCTATCATAATTGTGGATTCCTTGAAAGATAGAGAGAGGCTTTCTCCCCTGAAAATAGAAAGAAAGATAGTGCAAAAGTTTATACAGCTTTGGTATGTGTGCAGAATACTACAGTAGACTCTTCCCCAATTTGGGTGGCTCTTTCTCCTGATAGATTTGGAGAAGTCAGCTCGAGTAGTGGCTTCTCATAACCAGTGGAGGCCAGAGACTATCCGATTTTGCTGTCATTATTCCTGAAGACCAGTCCTGGAAGGAGAAATGGGTCTGCAAAGATGCTAAGTTGATGTTAATATATCGTGGCTGCTACAGAAGGAAGCTTCACAAAGAGGTAGTGCTGACCTTACCCTACATCTACCCCACAAACGTTATGTTTTACCCCTGCATGCAGGTTTTTTTTTGTTCTTTTGTTTCATTTTGTTTTGTTTTTGGCTTCTTGCATTGTAATTACTCCTTCATCCAAATCTGTTCCTCTGCAAGAGATTTCAGACAGACAGGGTGAAACATCAGCATCAAACATTGACACAATGAAAGTTAAACTTCACGTCCCCTTTCCCAAAAACTTATTTCAAAAAGAATGTTGAATGGGGCACATAAGTAGGTTGGAAGTTGTGAAGGGAGGCATGTCTTAGTTTGAGAATTTATGATGCTAGACATATACACCTGAGATGAATACCAGCTGTCATATAGTATATATTAAGAGGGCTCCCATGCCAAAAAGATAAAGCAATTCACATCTGATGACTTCAATTTTCAGTTTGAAATATGAAGCTAGGTCATCAGCTGAGAGTGATGAAGAGATTATTTGAGGAGTAAATTAGCTTTGAGATAGTCATCTTAGATCATGATAAAAAGAGGTATTAGAGACACGTGGAAGGATTCCTAGTCCATTCTCCTTTCAACTTAGTGATCTTCTAGGGAAAACAAAAATTGTGTAGTTCACTTGTGTGATTTTTCTCCTTAGCCAGAGTCAGCTGCTCAGGTACAGACCCTAAGGATATGGATTGTAATTTCCATCAAAGGTGAGTAAAAAAGAGGAAGATAAATACAAAAATATTGACAGTATTTTCAAGAAACTCATAATAATGAATGAAGAAACTCATGACCAAACAGCGGGAAAGTAAGGGATTCAGTGACAGTGAGAAAGTCATGGGTTCATTGGTTTAAAATCCTTGATGCGGTTTAAAAAATGGTGGGGTGGGGGAGGGAGTGAAGAAAGAAATGGAGATTCTTAAAGCAAGAAAAATAGGAAATTGTGAGTAGAAATTAGGATGTTCTATTTTAACTTCAGAGGGTATCATGTTAGGTGATAATAAATTCTAGAGTGTAACCTCTAGTGTGGTTGCAAATAAGTTTACTGGAGTTGAAGAGATAAAGAACCAGAGACTTCTGGATGATTTATTCATGTAGATGTTGAAGTCCCTGACAACATGGATTGAGATAGAAAGAAATACTACAGTCTTAGAGGTAAAAAGAAATGAAAAAATACAGTTATTCATAGAAGACAGTGGCTAAGTGGGAAGAAAAGGTCTTAGCTAACTGATATGATCTTCAAGACAGCAAGAGATCTGTCCATTCCATTCAGTCTCCAACAGAAGGAAGGGTGTAGATAATCCCATGAGGAATAAGTGGACATCTAGCCAAACTCCTGGCCCTAAGATGAGAGGGGAAAGACAAAATCCTACAATCAACTTAATTTTGTAAGAACAGAAAGAAAAGTAGTATCTGATGGGCAGCCTCATTTTACTTAAGTCAAAGTAGCAAAAAGTACATTCAGAAAAAGAGGTTCAGAGTATTAGAACATAGACAGCTGACAGTGAAGAAGTTCCAGAATGCCCAGTGAGAGACTTGGAGAGCAGATACATGAGTGGAAAACTGTATCAGATGAGGGGATGGGTCCAGAGCAGTTAGGGGAGGACAGCACGGGTGCTAGCTCACCTAGGAGACAAGGACTTCAGCACAAAACCAATCAAAATTCTAGTAAGTTACTTTGTGGATATTCACAAACTGATTCCAAAGTTTCTAAGAAAAGGCAAAACACCCAGAATAGCCAACACAATATTGAAGGAGAAGAACGATGTTGGACGACTGAAACTACCCAACTTCAGGCCTTATTACAGAGCTATAGAAATCAAGAGAGTGTGGTACTGGTGAAAGAAAAGACAAATAGATCAGTAGAACAGAATAGAGAGCCCAAAAGTAGACATAGACAAATATAGTTAATTATCTCTGACAGAGGATCAAAGGTAATTCAATGAAGAAAGGATAGCCTGTTCAACAAATGACGCTGGAACGATTGGACATCCACATGCAAAAAAAAAAAAAAATGAGTGTAGACACATCTTACATATTTCACAAACATTTAGTCAAAATGGGTCATATATGTGAACATAAAATGCAAATTTATGAAACTCCTGGAGGAGAACATAGGAGAAAATCTAGATGACCTTGAACTTAGAGCAATGACTTCTTAGATACTACAAAAACATGATAAATGAGAAGGAGAAATTGGTAAGTTGGATTTCATCAAATTAAAAAATTATGCTCTGCAAAAAAACACTGTTAAGAGAATGGACAGGCTACAGACTCAAAGAAAATTGGTCAATCACATGTACCCACGTGACAGGTATCCACAACTAGTTAACCACAAGTAGATAATACATATCTAAACAGAGTACCTTGAAATGTTTCGTTGGTGGAGAGAAAATACCACCACCAATAAAAATGTCATGCAAATGTAAACATAAGAAGAGCAGCAGTTTCAACATTCATGTTATAAATTATGAAAAAATAAAAATAAAGCTTCCCTTTATAATTATTAATGGAACCATCAGCAGAGAAATTATGACTTATGTTTGCATAAGTTAAGCAACCGAAAATAATAATTATATGAAGCGACAAATAATATAAAAATAAATAACGAAAAATATAACACAAATGGGAATTTTTTCATTGTTTACAGATTAAATAGACACAATCATGCACAGATGCAGAGCAAGGACTGGCAGATATTTTGTGTAAAGGGCCAGATGGTAAATACTTTATCCTTTGCAGGTCTATGGTCTCTACTGAAACTTCTCAACTCTTCTGTTGTGTGAAAGCAACCATAGATAATGTGTAAACATATTGGCATAACTGTGAACAACTAAAACTTTATTTATAAAATAATTGCCAGCTGGACTTGGTCATCAGGCTGTACTCTGCCAACCCCTGGTACAGAATATCTGAATAGTATCAATAGAAATGCCTATCTCAAGTATTTGTTTTTATACACACGCGCACACATATAAAACTCTATACCCTTCACATGCAGACTGCATCTTCTTTTCAAACACTGTAGTTCATAAACTGTATTTTATTTTTATTTTTTAAAAATGTTTTTATGTTTACTTTTGAGAGGGAGAGAGAGAGAGAGAGACAGAGCATGAGCAGGGGAGGGGCAGAGAGAGAGGGAGACACAGAATCGGAAGCAGGCTCCAGGCTCTGAGCTATCAACACACAGCCTGACGTGGGGCTCAAACCCACTAACCACAAGATCACGACCTGAGCCGAAGTTGGATGCTTAACCGATTAAGCCACCCAGGCACTCCTGTAACATGCATTTTAAAGAATGATAATAGTTTAGAAACAGAAGGTATCAGATTTGCTCAGTGCAATTTAGTGACCACATAAATAGCAAAAGTAGAAAAATTTTAAAAAACTGATTACTTAAAAAAATTTCTCTCTTAAACACTATTGGCTCAAGCAAGTTTCTGTATCTAATGCAGAACATCTAGCAACTAATGTCAATAATATTGTGGTTCAGATGGTATAAATCAAATCAGCACTTAATATCTAAGCCATAAGCTAAAGCTAAGAACGTTCTAAGAGAAAAAAATGGAAAGCCTTAAACAGTTTCATTTTTAATCAAGAAAGAGTGAAAATGAAATAATTTCATTGATTCAATTACCATATACAAATAGCGTGCCTAGGAAGAGCCTTCCTAAGCCTACCTAAGCTGCAGAATAGGCAACACAGGAAAGCAGCAGTTTAACAAAATTGTATTATTTCGTATGAAGGAAATGTATTTCTGCTAGCGTGTGTTATGTTTCTCAGGACTGTATGTCTAAGAGGAAGTGTAGGACTTCACTCTACCACTCACTGCAACAGAGCTCCCATCCTCAGACCCTAGATGCAGGAGTCAAGATAAGTATGTATGTGCTGAGGGGGATCATGGAAGGTAGCTGTCAATCCATTCAACATACGTTTTTGTTTGTAAAAGTGAGTAGATGAGCAAAAATCACCAAACATATGAATTAAACAGGCAGCTCTATAGAAGGTTGCGCGAGAAGTCACAGCTAATATTGCCCAGTGAAAAAGAGTTTATTTGAGATCCAGGAAATTAACACAGGAAAAAACTTACACATACACATAGCGTACATACGTATCTTGCAGGAGGTTTGAGGCGCTGTTGGAGTACTAATAAAATAAGAGCTCGCTTCTTTTGCCCAAGGAGAGGTTTTTTTAATATCAAAGAAAGAATTATAAAAAAAAAACACATGTAGGGGCGCCTGGGTGGCTCAGTCAGTTAAGCGTCCGACTTCAGCTCAGGTCACGATCTCGCGGTCCGTGAGTTCGAGCCCCGCGTCGGGCTCTGGGCTGACGGCTCAGAGCCTGGAGCCTGCTTCCGATTCTGTGTCTCCCTCTCTCTCTGCCCCTCCCCCGTTCATGCTCTGTCTCTCTCTGTCTCAAAAATAAATAAACATTTAAAAAAATTTAAAAAAAAACACATGCAAGTAATGAATATCATAATGGACAGAATTACAAACTGAATTAATGAAAAGATGGCCAAAATTCTCCCAAATCTCAGAGCAAAAACATAGAGAAATATAAATTATGGAAGACACATGTAATATAGCCAGAAAAAATTTTTAAACAATACTGGATTCTGGGAGAAAGGAGGATAGTGAGTTAAACCTTTTACTGTAAATTAAATTTGCATTTATTCTTAAGAAAAAAATGTTTAAGACACGCAAGACCTCAGGACAATATATTCACAAATACTTCTGAAAACAGTTATTTCATGTTATTCTTTGCGTAGAAAAGGCAGTAATGTATACAGTTAGAGTCTAGCTTGGCAGTCTTGGAGAGTAAGGAAAAGTGGAACCATTCAACTCCAACAACCTGATAGTTCCATGGGGTTGGGGTCACCCTTATGTTGACTAGTGTAAGGCAATAACTGGAAAGAGGGAAGGGCAGCCCCCCATGGAACTGGAAATAGAATTAAATAGAGTTCTAAAATGGCAACAAATTCAAAAAGATCAAGAGAGACAGTAAAACACAACTTTCATTTACGCCAGTGAGGGAGAAGCACACTTTTATAAAGTAGAAAGAGGAAACCAGACAATCTAAAGATGATAGTTGGATGAATGGATGGGTGGGTGAATGGATAATCCAACAGATATACATATATACACCTTAACAAAAAATATGATGGATCTAAAACTTAGATATGATTTATGGGAACTTTAACTTTTAAATTTCTCTATTGCTGAAAAGTGTTACAATAAGCATCTAATGTCTTTAATTATAAGAGAAAAAAAGTTTTGATATCTTTAAAATAGAAAGTTCCTTTCTTTCTCAAAACCTAACAGATTAAAAACACACACACACACACATCAAACTACATTAAATGTTTCCCTCCTGGTCAACCTGATCAAGAACATCTATAGAAAACCTACGGCTAACATCGTACTTAATGACAAGAAAATAGTACCTTTCCCGCTAAGATGAAGAACAAGGCAAGGATGCCACTTCCTATACCTTTTCAACATTATACCAGAAGTCCAAGTGAATGCAATAAGACAAAAAAAGAAAAAAAAAGTACACAACCTTGGAAGGAAGAAAGAAAACCGACTTTGCTTCCAAATGATATGAATGTCTTTGTAGAAAATCAAAAGGAATCAACAACAACAACAACAACAACAACAACTCTTGGAACTAATAAGCAATTATAAAAGGGTTGCAAGATACAAGGTTAAAATACAAAAGACAGCTGTTTTCCTATACATCAGCAATCAGCGAATGGAATTTGAAACAGAAAAACACAATACCATTTACATTAGCACACCAAAAAAAAAATTAGGTATAACAAAACATGTACAAGATCTATGAATATAAGGAAAACTATAAGTCTCTGATGAAAGAAGTGAAAGAAGAACTAAATGAGAAAGATATTCCATTCCATTAAGGACTCAATATTCTCAATATATCTGTTCTTCCAAACTCGATCTATAGATTTAACACAAACCCAGTCAAAAACCCAATAATTTATCTTGTGAATGTTCAGAAACTGAATCTAAATTTTATACTGAAAGGCAAAAAAAAAAAAAAACAAAAACCTGAAAAGCCAACAAATTATTGAAAGAGAGGAGTAAAGTCATAGGACTGTCACTACCCAACTTCAAGCCTTATTATAAAGCTATAGTCATCAAGACAATGTGTTATGTGTTGGCAAAATAATAGACAAGTAAATCAACGGAATAGAATAGAGAGTCCAGAAATACATATAGGTAAATATGGTCAACTAATCTTTGACAAAGGAGTGAAGATAATACAATAAATAAATGGTTCTGGAACAAGTTGATATCCACATGCAAAGGAAAAAAATATCCATACATAGACTTTATACTCTTTATAAAAATCAATTCAAAATATAAGACAGACTAAACATAAAATGTAAACTATAAAAGTCCTAGAAGATAACATAGGAGAAAAATGGGGATCACCTTGGATATGGGGAAGACTTTTTAGATATAATATGAAAGGCATGATCCATGAAAAAAATAATTGATAAGTTGAAATTCATCAAAATTAGAATATTTCGCTATGCAAAAGACACTGTCAAAAGAATGAGAAGCCACAGAAACCCACCAGGAGAAAATATTTTCAAATGCCACATGTGATGAAGTACTGTCATCTAAAGTCCACAAATAACTCTTTAAACTCAATAAGAAACACAAACAACCCAATTTAAAGAGGGGCCAATATTCTCAATAGACACCTCACGAAAGAAGATACACAAACAGCAAATAAGCATATGAAAAGATGCTCCACATCACACGTCATCACGGAAATGCAAATTAAAACAAGATACTCCACACACTAATTAGAAGGGCCAAAGTCTGAAACACTGACAACACCAAATGCCGGCAAAAGTATGAAACACCAGGAACTCTCTCTCATTGTTGGTGGAAACGCAAAATGGTATGACCACTTTGGAAGACAGCTTCCCAAATTCTTACAAAACTAAACGTTCTCTTACCATATGATCCAGCAATCCCACTCCTTGGTTTATACCCAAATGGATTGAAAACTTAAGTCCGCACAAAACCTACACACTAATGCTTAGAGCAGCCTTGTTCACAATTGCCAAAACTTGGAAGCAACCAAGATGTCTTTCAGTAATTGAATGCGTAAACTGTGGTCCATCCAGACAATGGAGTATTATTTTATTCCGTACTAAAAAAAAAAAAACAAACTATCAAGCCATGAAAAGACATGGAGGAAACAAGTGCAAATTATTATGTGAAAGGAACCAATCTGATATAGCTACACACTGTATCATTCCAACTGCATGACCTGGGAAAGATGAAACAGCAGAGACAATAGGAGCAGTGAATTCACAGGCAGAACACAGAAGAAGTTTAGGGCAGTGAAACTTCCATGTTTGATACTATAATGGTGCATACATGTTTTTATATATGTCCATACCCACAGAATGTAAAACACCAAGAGTGAACCCTCATGTAAACTATGGAATGTGGATGATTATGGTCTGTCCTGTAGACTCACAAGTCCTAGCCAATGTGCCATTCTGTTGGGGGATGCTGAGGATGGGGGAGGCTATAGGTAGTGACTGTGGGAAATGAAAAATCTCTGTACCTTCCACTCAATTTTGCTGTGTACTTCAAACTGATCAAAAAATTAAAATCCATTTAAAAAATTATCCTCATCCTTCACGCATGACAGGGAAGAGATTTAATCACACAATAATATGGTTAAAAAAAGTAAAATCCTGGTTTCATTATGATTTAATGTAGTCATATGGCCAGACCAGCAAATATCAAACCCCTAAATCCAAACCATCTTTATTAGGAAAAATCTCCTCCCTTTCTCCCTCTATCTTGGTTTGGCAAAGAAAGTTCTACTGCTTTAAAGATTTACTTGGAAGGTTTGAAGCAATTTACTCCTTGCTAAGCCAACGAAACAGTTACTCCAAAATTGGTAGAAAATCCATTTTAGCTGAACGTGAAACTTCTCTATTCACAAGTTCAAATATCTAGTAAAGCAACTCACCACTGAATTAATCAAATGCAAATTGTTAACAACGGGAAGTGAGTGTTCTCTGATTTCCAGCTACCATCCAAAGTTTTACATAATTTTAAAAGTATAAATAAAATACCACAATTATACACAAAGAGAATGAAAGAAGAATCAGTCTTGATTATAGTGAAAGGGATTTTTTTGGGTAATTTGTATAATAAATATCTTATTCCTTATAAAATTGCACCTGGGGCACCCAACTGAAGGTCAGATCAATGTCACCAGAAATGTGTTTGGTCTAGTTTTCATTTTCTCTCTTCCCAATGATAGTAACTCACATGCACAATCCTCAAAGTGAACACCTGTCTCCCCCCGCCAGTCCTCCCTCTGCTGCTCTGTAGGGACACTGTGCGTGTGCAGGCTCTCCTATCACTGCATGAAGTACTCTGTATGCAAGGTAAATGTGTAACTTTTAACATTTGGATGGAAGATAAAAAGTATAAGAGCTCATTGGAAGCAGAAATATAAAAGCAGAGTGTCTAACGCAGCCAATGTTAAGGTCTCCACAAACTGAAGATGCAAATAAAATCATGATGATTTTATTTTCCCTAATCATCATTGGAACCCCAATTCCTTACTAGCAGAAAGCCCAATAACACCCTCTAAATATTAATACTTATATCCTATTCCTTTCATCGTAGAAGAACCCCCAGTGTCCTGCTTGACCCAAAGAGCTAAATCTTCTAATGCCAAGCATGGAACAGACTGCAGCTAGTTTTTCGTTGTCATAGATCCCTATGTTTACACTGTATTTTTATTAAAGTTTACCCTACACAATCTGATTGGTGATGTTTACTCACTGTAACAATGATGTTTCTGCTTGTTAAATCCAAGGTTTATCACAGAAAGATGATCCACTTTGAAAAGAGACCCAAGGTGACAGCTCTTAGCAGTCTTAGCATCCATGTCTCAGAATGAAAACAGCTCAGATACCTCACATCAAAAATCTGAAATGACTATGTCTCTGGCCTCCTGGTTATTTGACTCCCCAGTACATTGGGTCACATTTTTTTTAATTTTCTAAAAACAAAGAGCCTTATTAAAACTATTCCTATGGGGCGCCTGGGTGGCGCAGTCGGTTAAGCGTCCGACTTCAGCCAGGTCACGATCTCGTGGTCCGGGAGTTCGAGCTCCATGTCAGGCTCTGGGCTGATGGCTCAGAGCCTGGAGCCTGCTTCTGATTCTGTGTCTCCCTCTCTCTCTGCCCCTCCCCTGTTCATGCTCTGTCTCTCTCTGTCCCAAAAATAAATAAACGTTGAAAAAAAAAAACTATTCCTGGACAATTAGATGTTCATTCTCTACCCAGCTTCATAAGGAAGCCTACATTCAATAATTTGGTATTCTAAGAAGGCATCCTTGGGAAACTCAGGGCTATTCTCTGCTCTGGCTCATACCAAGAAGTACAGTACTTCTGTTGCTACAGAAAAAAAAAAAAAAAAAAAAAAAAAGAAAGAAATGTTGATCACCTCCAGGGCAAACCTTTGGTAAAGCATCTGGTTATGCTAAGAATAGTAACTTTTCCCTGTCTTCTGAAAAGATAGTAATTTATCAAAATATTACTCTCTATTCTTTTTTGCAATCCTCTCCCTCACCATTTTTTTCAATGTGTCCTATCCCTATACAACAAAGGGGAAAACTAATAGTCATTGATACACCTAGCAGTGCCTGCACTTGACTTACATGATCTCATCTGATCCTCCCAAGCAAAACAGTGAGAGGCTCTGTATGTAGGTCAAAGGCAGGATTTGAACCCCGGGGCTATTTGTCTCTAACACCCATATCCTGCCTCTTAAGCCTAACGGTATGATCATGCCCATTTGAGAGGTAGGAAATTGAATCTCAAAGATATTAAATAAGATGCCCACACTAAAGTCTCACAGCTGACAAGAATGAGAGTTCAGAGTCAGATTCTCCAAATACTGGGCCTGTTTTTCTCAGCATTTCTCTCTCTTTTTTCCCAAATAATAAGAACAAAATCGCATTGCATTAGTGGCCACGTCTGGCTCTGAGACGTTTTCTTTTCTTCTGTCAGCATCAGAATGAAGACAGGCAGACGCTGGTGAAGGCCATCAGTCATCTGGAAGAAAACCTGCCCAGAGCCCATTAGCCATAAAAACAGGATGTTTTGGGACACCTTTCAGAAATTCCCTTTCAGGGACCTTTTCAATGCAATTACGACCTTGTCTCTGTTCTCAAAGGACTGTCACCAAGCACTTAAGGAACTCACCTGCCTGCTAAAATGCCCCATAGGCCAGTGGAAAATTTTCCTCAATCAGGAGCGAAAGTCAGAGGTTCTTGCTGATTGCCACAAGATGGGAGACAGCTTTGCACAGGTCATCCAGGGCCACCTGCCACGCCCTGACTTTTGTAAGAAAGGAGGTGACCAGCAGGGATGCAGAATTTCAGAATGTAACCCCTAAGGTCCTTCCCTCCACTGCCTCCGAGAATATTTAACATTTTCACTTTCTGGTACAAACATGAAACAGGAAACAAGCAAACAGAAACCTCTCTTATTTTAAGGGCAGGTCATTCCTTCGAAAAAGACTTAGAGGAAGCTCAAAGCCTTCAGTCAAATAGCAAATGCTGGAAGCTTCCATTATCAGACTTCCGGCTGTGTGCTTTATATAAATGATTGCATTAAGCCTTCTGAAAAAAACCACAAGTGAGGATCCCGGGTTTCAGCATGGGTAAATGGTTCAAAGGCTCCTCCTAACATTGGTGGCTAGTTGGGGGCAACGGTTCCTCCAAGAAAAAAGCTTCCATGGAGTATGAGAGTGAATGAAACACAGGCAAGTGTGTGCAGAAAGTGCCAGCGACACACAGGTGCAGGACGTCCCATGGAGCCCCTGAGGAAGCACGGTCCTGAACTCACACCCCCCTCAGACACATCCGTCCTCTGGCCAAAATCACGGTGGACACCTAGGGAATGAGATGTGACAAGAGCAGAGCATGCCTCAGGCATCAGCAAGCTGGGGACTTGGGCAAGCTGCTCACCCTCTCTGGGCCTCAACCGACACATGCATAAGGGGGGACTTTGGATAAGATATCTGCAAGATCCCTCTGGCTCCACTACTCTTCAAGTTCATAGTGGGTTTTTTTTAATTTTTTTAATGTTTATTTATTTTTGAGAGTGAGGCTGGGGGCAGGGGGGAGTATGAGCAGGGGAGGGGCAGAGAGAGGGGGACAGAAGATCTGAAGCAGGTTCCACGCTGACAGCCTCAAGGCAAACGCAGGCTCCAACTCACAAACCTTGAGACCGTGACCTGAGCCGAAGCGGGGACGCTCAACCGACTGAGCCACCCAGGCGCCCCTTGAGTTCCTGTTCCAACAACACTGTAGGTTGACATAAAATATTCAATTGCCTGATTCAAACAAATGGATGTAAAACAGCATGATGTGTTATTTTTGCAATAACGTTTGACCTGATTCATTGAGGATTACGGAAGTATCAAACTCGATACACAGAGTTGTATACCACAAATTGTTTCTGCTTTTGGAAGGACAAAGGTAAATATTACCTCATGTTCTACAGTTTGTAAAATCCGCATATATTATGGTTATTAAATCTCTATAAGTATTTGAAGCAGACGTTAATGTTCCCAGTGAAGATCACTAAGACCCAGGAAGTATAAATGAGTCTGCCCAGAGGGACAGAACTAGTAGGTGGCAAAGCCAGGACTGAAATCCTTATCCTGACCCCAAATCTCATGTTCCTTACATGTGTACACTTTTCCTTAAGATTAACAATAAATAAATGCATTTTTACCCCACAACAAATTAAAATTCAACATGTAGGGGCACCTGGTTGGCTCAGTCTGTTTAGCACCGACTTCAGTCCAGGTCACGGCCTCATTCATGGCTCGTGGGTTCCAGTGTTGGATTCTGTGCTGACAGCTCAGAGCCTAGAGCCTGCTTCGAATTCTGTGTCTCTCTCTCTCTGTCTCTTAAAAATAAACAAACACTAAAAGAAAAAAATTCACAATTTACTATCAAAGGCATCACTAGATCTATTTAATGGATCTGTTTGGAATATGGCAAAATTTCTGAATAGTTTGAGGTTAATTCTTTATGGCAGACCCTAAATTTGCAGCTTTTCATTCCAAAAGAACAAAGATGAGGAGAAAAACAAAAAGATGGATATCTCCACATTTTGTCACTCAAAAGCAAATCAGTTTTTAAACTAGTGGCTCAGTTAAGTGCCCAAATGCAAGCGTGACTCCATTCTGAACCGTCAAAACATGTTTTCCTGCCCAGAGCTAAGACCATTTCAAACATGGTGGCCAGATTGACAAACTTTCCAAGTTCCTCTGTTGTTTGAAGAAAGCAAAATTATTTCCTGAAACCAAAACAAAAAAAAAATGCATTAAAATGCTAGCAAGCCCATATGTCCCTGAGGGAAAGAGAATGAGCCCCTGGGGAGCTTTAAATGGGTACCATTTCCTACAGTGGAGACAAATCTTAGTTATAGCTTTTCAACCTGTTAAGGTGCCCTCCAGGGGAGGGTAAGAGGTTGCACAGACCCTGTGTGACAGGAATGGGGAGCAGTGGTGCTCTCCTGGGAGCTCCTACAGCTGGCTGGAGATGGTGGCCCCATGCTGTGACAACCCAAGAGAAGGAACAGACTGAAGTCTGGTGTTCTGAGTGGAGTCAGGCAGAATCAAGACAGACTCAGGCCTTCCCTACCCTGTGATCCTCCACTTCCTGTAAGTTGGAGCGCACGCCCGGCCAAGGAGAGAGCCTGGACCGCTTGACTCATAGGTAGGGAGAAGACCAAGGCTGGGCACGGCTCACAGCCAGAGGGTCACCAATGCTAGAGGAGAGAACTGGCCAGCTGAGCCTCCTGCAGAGACAGGGAAGCAGCACCAGGAGGAGCTGAACTTCAGGCTGGGCCTTCCGGGAGCCGGCATCTACTCCAAAGATCCTCTTGTCCCTGCCACAGACCACAACACCAACCACGACCGTGTCTGTGGGGGCTGATGCAACGAGCCTTCAGTCCTGGCTGGTGACTTCAAGCCCTGTGACATTAAACAAAGCTCTTGCTCGGGTTTCTTAACCGCGTCATGGAGAAGAGATCATGTGCTCACTTCCTTTTCTGAAGTCTTATGAAAGTGCCCTGGAAATGAACCGGTGAAAATGTTTGAAACAATGCAGACAGGCCAGGACCATAAACTTGAAGCTTCAAAATAAAAATACAACACGTAATTCAGTGATGCAGTCAAAGTTTATGTAAATAAGGACGCTGTTTGAAAGAAAATACAGAAACCTTGAAATCAGGGCTTATTCTTCTTCTACTTGGGGACAGAGTTTCAAAATGCCGGGCTGCCAACCTCACCATTATCAATTCAGAGCATAAGCTGCTTTCATAAAAGTTCCTTTTGAGTGCAGCAGGCGCTGAAGCCCCATGAAATGTTCTTTAAAGGTTTAATAGACTGTGAGTAGGTCCCTGGGGCAGGATTAACCAGTTCTCTTAAAAAAAAAAAAAGAAAGAAAAAAGAAAAAAAAAGGAAAGAAAGAAAAGAAAAAAGAAAGTAAGAAAAAGGCAAACATGTGCATTTATAATAGAGTCTTACATCCAGTCCTGATCTCATGGAACAGTTCTGAAATTTCCCTGAGACAATGACCAGGATCATGATAATAATGTTTAAAAATAAAACCTCTGTCATTTTCTCCTGCTCCTAATTTTATTTTCCCCTATTATGTCCCTTTAGGAATTAGCAATCAAAACTTCTAATTGTATTCCTCTGAGACAGAGGTCAGAGATCTTAATTCAATCTAACAAAAGTTGTCTGAAGGCTCTTCTGAGTGGTTTGCTCAAAACAAGAGCATACTGGATCGTTACAATCTTACTATCCTTGTGGGCTGGTTAATTAATAGCAAGTGCACTGGGCTTACTGAGCTAAAATGGGAAACAGTTTCCAAACCGAATACGAAAACCATGTCGCATCCCTGACTCAGTCAAAGCCTTTTTTATGTCAGATTAAGGAGTATGTCTCAAAACAGTACGAGCTGATATTCTTGTGTGCCCCAAGCCTTCTGCGAATGTAAGGAAAATCTATTAAAAGACAGAGAGGGAGGGAGAGAGAAAGCCATTGTTAATAATCTGCACAATATATAAATTTACATATTTAGCTATAAACATATTTATAACTGTAACGAACGAACGAATATATATATATGTTTGTTTCATATCCATTCCACAAAAGGTTTGAGGCCAAGAGAATGACAAAGTTAACTCAGTATTTTATAATTTACACTGTTTAAATCTAGCTAAACTCATGTGATCTTCAAAGCAATCCTGTGCTTTATTCTCCCACATTCTATTCATGGGGAAACCAGTATTCAGAGAGGGAACTCACATCACCATATCCCACATGAGTAACTTTGAGGCAGGAAAAAAAAAAACAAAAAACCTCAATGTTTCACTGAGTACGTCCCTACCCTTTACTCTTGCTGTACTTCTTTGAGAAGACTTCATGCCTCTTGTCCCTCAGGGAACACCTGGCCCTTGCACGTAGCAGCCACAGTGCACAGAGGTACACGCTACATTTAGGGGCCCGTGAAAATATTTTTAATTTCTTTTAAAATCAGAAAATAAGTGAATACGATGTACCCTGGATTATAGTCATCTTTATACCATTACAGTCCTCTATATGAGAGGGGAGGGGGAAGAGAGAGAGGAGGGGAGGAGGCAGGGGGAGGGCGGGAGAGAGGGAAGGAGGGAGAGTTGATGGAGGAAGGAGCCCTCTGAAGATAAGAGTGTGTAGGATCCACAGAGGTCATACTGCAGCACAGACAGCACCTTCTACCCCTTCTTTCCCTGGTTGTCTCCTACTCATCACTTTGAGACTCAGTCAAGGGCATGGGGCACCTAGGTGGTTCAGTCAGTTACGCATCTGACTCCTGGTTTTGGCTCAGGTCCTGATCTCACAGTTTTGTGAGTTCGAGCCCCACATCAGACTCTATTCTGGCAGCGTGGAGCCTGCTTGGGATTCTCTCTCTCTCTGCCCCTCCCCTGCTCATGCTGTCTCTGTCTCTCTCAAAATAAATAAATGAACTTAAAAAAAAAGACTCAGTAAAGGGGACAACTGGTACAGTAAGACTTCTTTGAAATAAGAGAGGGAAAGCAAGCAGAACTTAAGAACTAGTCATCAGAAGCATTAGATGACTCAAGTCAGAATCACCTGCATGGGCACCGTGAAGACAGAGTGGGAAGCTTCAGCCCAGGCCAGGCTGTCAGGAGAGGAAAATACAAAATGAGCAAAGCTGTGTACCCAGGCGGAGTGAAACCCAAGTTACTTTACAAACATAATGAGGAATGAGAGAAATCTATAGAATCTCATTTCCTCCCCCGGGTTATAGAGAAACGCTTTTTTGCCAATCAATTCTAATAATTGATTAGCTAATAAGAGACTGCATTTACAGCTGTAGGCAATAGTGGGTTCACTATCACTGGAAAAGAGCTTTCTCACAGGGAACAAGGAGCCAGCAAGGTGTGGGTGGCAGAGGGAACATCCCTCTGTCCAGAGATTCGCTTGAAGAAACCAACACTCCCTATTTTGTTATGAAAATGCTTTCAATTTTTCAAGAACTCAGACTGGTCTCTTTGCAACTCATCCCCACCAAGAACGTTGTCCTGGAAATGCAAAAATAGCACTACTTAACATTGTGAGTTCAGAATAGATTAGTTGCGTCTGTATTCAAATTTCATCTTCTCCCTAGAGATGTATACCTCCTGTCATTTTCCGTATTTGCATCAGTGTGAAGAAAGTTGATACGATCAACTGACCAGAGAAGTCCAAATGCAGATGAAGAAAATTATTTTATCTGCGTTTCTTTTCTTTTCCAGCTCAATGGAGATATAATGGACATATAACATTGTGTAAGCTTAAGCCTTACAATGCCATGATTTGATACCTGTATACTCGTGAAATTATTATAATAAGGTTAGTTAACACGTTCACTGTCTCACATAACTACCTTTTTTTGTGGTGAGAACATGTAACATTGAAGATCTACCTTCTTAGTGGTTATTAAGCAATAATACAATATGTTTCACTGTAGTCACCATGCCGTACATTAGATCCCCAGAACTTATTCATCTTATAACTGGCAGTTTATACCTTTTGGTCACTATCTCTCTCATTTCATCTATCTGCCTCTCAGCCCCTGGCTATCACCATTCGGGGACCTGTTTCTACCAGCTTGGCTTTCCTCAATTCCACAGGTAGGTGGGATATTACAGAACTCTATTTAAAATTTTTTTTAACGTTTTTATTTATTTTTGAGACAGAGAGAGACAGAGCATGAGCAGGGAAGGGGCAGAGAGAGAGGGAGACACAGAATCGGAAGCAGGCTCCAGGCTCTGAGCCATCAGCCCAGAGCCTGACGCGGGGCTCGAACTCACGGACCGCGAGATCGTGACCTAAGCCGAAGTCAGATGCTCAACCGACTGAGCCACCCAGGCACCCCTAGAACTCTATTTTAAAGTTTGAGCCTTTGCAGTTGAAGAGACAAAAGCTTTGACAGTCCGTATTGATACGAACACAGCCCAAAGTAGGCTGTGTTCAGGCCACAGAAATAGACCAGTAAAGCACAAAATCCAAATGACAACAGAAGAAAATTAAAACCGGAACAGGTAAAACTCAACAGTTGTCCTCAACTAAAGTTTTCACTAAAACCCTGATGTGGAGGATTTTGAGTTGCAAGGATATCATGGATTTGTGTTATTTAATAGACTGAATAGAGATCATTTGAGAACATGAGTTCTTTCTGCACCAATATTTAGTTGACCTTAAAGCTTTTAGTTAAAAGAACCACCCACATACTGTAGAAGACAGACAGGAATGTTTACCACCTCTTTTCTTGTTCACAATGAGTTCACCGGTAAGAAATGCTTCTTACAAAATTGGAAAAAAAAAAAAAAAAAACAGGACCAAACCTTGCTCTGTTTGAAACATCCCTAAAAATAAATACCATGAGTTTAAACACTGCATAGAGGAGAAGGAACATTTTTAGGCATACATTTCTCTGTTGGTGTTTTGACATGAGATGCCCTGCGGAACGTGCCTGTTTTCTACATGTCTGCTTTTTTTTTTCTTTTTGTTTTGTTTTGTTTTGCAATAACTCATGTTTCAGAGGTGATTTGTTTCATCTGTGTTTACAACAGGCTACAAACTCGTTTGGTGCAATGCTTTGTTTCTTATAATTTATTTGTAACAAATCAAGCTCTAAAACCCTTTTACTCCCTACCATCAAATTGGTTCAGTTTGTTTTAGAAAATATTTTGAAATCTGTGCTTGAATCTCTGCTGAAATTATGCTGCATTATAGTTTAATTAATGTCATCCAAGATTACTACTAATTTAAATGGTTTCACTCCAGGTGAGTTTTAGAAACATTGTTTCAAAATCACTGGTGCATTTTTTGTTTTTTAAATCAAAGTCTTGCTTAATCCCCAAAAGTAAGAAGAGTCACGTTTACTTTTTGTACACAGTTCAGTTTGGTTCTCATTGTGATTCCTAAAAAAAGAAAAAAAGAAAAAAAAAAGAAAAAACACCATTCCACAGAGCTCTCAAATCAATGTGGCTCACTTCAGGGAATGCTTTGTATTCATGTTACCTTTTGTATCCAGTTACAAAGTCCAGTTCGAATTTCTACAGTAATCATAACCCTACAGAACAATTACATTGACAGTACTGTAGATATAATTAGGTAGTTTCAATTTCAAATGCAAAATTACAATTTGCACTAAGAACTAATAAAAACTAAAAGAACAATACTTTCAAAAAATAACTAAAGGTATTGTGTTTCACTAAAATATCTTTTTAGTTATTACTTCCCAGTCAAACAAGGGAAGCAAGGTGAGGTTTTTAAAAAGGCAGAATGACTTGGTGAGAAGGGTATTACCAAAATTCAACTTCACTTCTCTTGGGCAGTCACATATAAGGGACACAACTCTCTGAGCCTTATGTGTAGAATGATGGGCCTGGTCTAAGTGACATCCCACATTCCTTCTGTTCATGGCATTTTGTGAAACTAATGACATTTTGTAATTTTTACTGCAAAATCAAAATCGTAAATTTCTGGGCAGGAAGAATCTTACTTAGGTCCATATCCACTGCTTGGCATAAATATGCTGTTATGTTTTCTGAGGTTGTGATTTAAGAACATAATGTAGGGGCACCTGGGTGGCCCAGTTGATTAAGCATTAAACTCTTGATTCTGGCTCAGGTCATGATCTCACAGTTTGTGGGATTGATCCTGGCGTCAGGGTCTATGCTGACAGTGTGGAGCCTGCTTGGGATCCTCTCTCTCTATCTCTACCCCTTCCTTGCTTGTGTGCGCTCTCTCTCTCTCTCTCTTTCTCTCTCTCTCTCTCTCTCAAAATAAATACATAAATACATAAATACACTTAACATAATGGAAATTTAGAGTAGATTAGGATATTTATTAAGTAAAATGCATCAGCCTGTTATGTCAAGACTTTCTCTGAAAATAATAGGGCTCCAAGCAGTTTCTTGGAAGCACGCTTTCCACCTACATGTAGGATGGAGCTTCTGGAACAGCTGTCTACCATGGGGAGACCGGTGAGCTCAATTAGTGAGAATGTGAAAAGCACTTCCTGCAATACCTTCTCTGTAACTTCTGTCAGCTACATAGTAAAAGCTACCAGAACTATGTTCTCCCATGGCGCCTTTGGTAGTTTAGAATGTTCCCTGGGGCAGTTCATGCCATGCATGGCCCATCTGAAATTCACATACATGTTGCTAAAGTAACATGGTCCGTCTTTGGGGTCACTTTGCCTGTCCTCCCAAGATCTTTCTCATTGCTCTTTGTCACCGCTGCTGAATGATGGTTCCCTTGTCTTTGGCCTGCTCTTCTCCCTGGAGATTTCCTGAAAGCCCACATCCTGACTAGACTCATTCGCCCATTGCCAGGTCTGGGCTCCCCAAATCCTCCCTGACAGCCCTGCGCAATTTGCAAATAGTCGCCCTCCCTTTATAGCCTTTACCCAAAGCTGTGCATGTAATAGATTAAATTCCAGTTGTCTCTTCTCCTGTGTCCTTCCCCTGAGCCCTTTACTGGTCTGCATTGCCTTGGTCATATTTATGTTTACCATTATCAACTTCCTTCTCTGTGCATGGGAAATGGGAACGGAAACAGTGCTCAGGTGTGGCAGAAGTGGCTTCGTACACAGGGGCACAGCAAGAGACATGCACAGGAAGTCAGGACACCTGGGATGAGGTCAGAGTTCCCACCAGCTTCCTTTGTAACACTGGACAAGTCAGATACGTGCTACCAGCCATGGTCCACTTAAAACCTGTGTTCTCTGAAAGAGGCATGACCTAGAATTCTCATCCACTAGAGAGTTTCAGATAACAAATGGTCGAATGCACACACGTGGAAATCCATGTTGGGAGCTCACTGCAGCCATGATCATCCATCTTCAATATTTAACTTTCTTTTTAGAAACGGCCGCATCATAAATTTCTCCGTATCACAGTTGGCTTGTTTATTTGGTCTGATAATTAAGGTAACTTTGGCATCAGCATGCCACTTCCTTAAGGAATGGGACGCGAGGCAGCTCACGGAATGTGGAATCATCCTCTCCACCTTGCTTAAGTCCTTCATGCCGAAGAAGGGAAACACGGAGCTCAAAAGCCGTCTGGGAAAGGTCAGTCGGCTTCTGTTTCTCAAAAAAGAAGAGAAAGAAGAAACCCTAAAGCACAATGAAAGAGAAGGGAACCGTGCTGCCTTATGGATTATTCAAGGTTGTTAACCAAAGCCTTCTTACCTGCCTCTAATCGCTGCCTCCCCTGCACACCCTCCTTTTTCCAGGCATCAGAGGAGGGCAAATTAGATCATATATTTGAAGCGCTTGGTCTCCTTGTAGGAGAGGGGTCATATAAATCTTCAGTGTTGTCACTTTCTATTCTCTCCATGCCTTTGACCTTAGCTCGCTGAAAATAATTTATAACTGGTTGTAAGGGCACCTGAGAACGGCTGCATCCACCTCATGAGTAAAGAGCCTGAGGCGGGAGCGCTTGGCAGTCACACTCCCTTGACCAGAGAACCCCCTCCAGCGCTTCAGGAGACAGAAGTATACGGACAACAGCAGCTGTGACATGCCACATGGTGGCAGCAAGTAAGCCACCGGCCAACGAAGTGGGCTAGAAGTCTAAGTCAGAGTGCTGCCTCCCCCTGACTCAGGCAGGCCTCCCCTCACCTGCCCAAATGTACCAGGTGAAAGGAAAGTCAGCTTTGTGACAGGGACCCGTGGATACTCACGGATACCCGTGAGTCCTGCCCACAGTGAGTGTGGCGGCTCCATTGGAAAGTGTGGCTGCGATGTGTTTTCATTCACTGAGTACCAGGACTCAAGAGGGAAAATAGATGCTGACAAGTCTGAGACGACAGAGAAAATAAATAACAATAAAGAATTTTTAAAAAGCAGGTCAATTAATGCCCTGTCTCGTTCAGTGTCATCATTTTCTCCCAGGGATCCAGGTCATGAAGTCCCATCTTCTTTGCAACCCACACGTAGTTACAACTGAGTGTCACTTGTGTCTCCTGAATATTCCCCATCACCCGTTCGTCTATTTCCCCAGACCCAGTTGCCTGTTTTCCGTGGCTTCTCTGAAGACTTCTGTGTCGTAGGATTTCTTCTAGTGCACCTGTCTGATCCATCCTTTGCATACTTCGAAACCAGAGAAATTCTAAAAGGTGATGTGGGAACAGAGTGGTCTGGGGGTTCAGGCCAGCAGATGAGTTGGGGACAGCGAGGAAGAGGAGGTGAAAGCTGGAGCGCTTCCTGCTGTCACAGCTCTGGGCACCGGAGTGAGCTCTGCGTCAGCCTCCTGGCAGGAGGTGTGAAGTGTAATCAGTATTCATACACCTGCCCGAAGTTTTTCCATGGCTCTGAAATGTGTCTCATGAGACGCAGTCGCACTCAGGAGCTAATCCCTAAATATATTTTCAGCCTCATCCTTTATTTCTCCCACAGAGTCACCCAACACTCAAGAAAATCGAAAGTCTATGGTCTTCATGACTTTTATGCTCACACCATCATCATTCCCAGGATTACTGATTCACTCATCCAAATGGGAAATTCTACTTGGTCTTTAGTTTCATGAAAGGACCACTTCCTGTTTTGAAGTCTTCTTTATTATCCACAGGCACCCTCCTCTACACATCTATTTACACCTTTTCATCTACATGTTGTGTTTTTACATGACTCTATTTTAATATTTTGTATGTATTTGTTTCCTCCACCAAAGTGAGCTGTCCCTCCTAGGTTCATTGATTATTTTATTCCTGGCATCCAGCACCATGACTGGATGCTACTGGAATACTTGATTTTACTGAAAGCAAATTACATGCCTGAAGGATTACAAAGAGGCAAGTGGAGAAGAGCGGAAGCAGGCATGAGCACTTTAAGAACAATTTCTTTTCCCCACTTTTCCATGCTGTGAGTTTATGCTGCATAGTGGGGAGCTGGGACACGTGATGTGATGTTGAGATCTCGTCCTCGGAAGTTAAGCCAAGTACCTTCGATATACGTAAATCGTAAATCGAAATGCCAACATCTTCACTACCCCCGCCCCTACACCTCGCACAGCATCTCACCAAACGAGTTTGAGCGTACGTGGGTTCAAATCAGGTAATGCTGAACCCAAGGTGATTAAAAGCACCTCACCAACAGGTTCCAGGGGCAGTGTTTTATGGGGAAGACCTGGAAGCAAAGCAGATAAATTTTACGACTGGTTGAAGCATAAGCAGCTGTCTTACCTGGGAAAGTTTGGTTGGTTATTTGTGGTTGCCTGTTCTTAAGTTTCTTTATCAGCTTTGAGAGCACTGACTCAGTCTCAGGTGTCAGTTTGCTTATATAAGCTGCCAAGGTATTAGAGCCACCCCAGTCTAATGGCTCCCTGTTTAACGACTGAGAGTGCTCTGTCCTACATTCAGTCTAGAACTATCTCTCCTTTTACTTCATTTAATGGATTCACTGCAATAGAATTATCTTAAGTTTATAAGGTTCTTTATAATTTGCCAGAATTCAAAAGATCGTGGGAATAAAAATTTCCCAAGGCCAGTATTTAAGCTGGGTGGCTTTAGTTGGCTTTACCATCCAATCGTATTCTTTGACCCTGATCTCCACTATTTGAAGTATCCACCACAAGTTGAAAGCATTACGTTTAGGGGCGCCTGGGTGGCGCAGTCGGTTAAGCGTCCGACTTCAGCCAGGTCACGATCTCGCACTCTGTGAGTTCGAGCCCCGCGTCGGGCTCTGGGCTGATGGCTCAGAGCCTGGAGCCTGTTTCCGATTCTGTGTCCCCCTCTCTCTCTGCCCCTCCCCCGTTCATGCTCTGTCTCTCTCTGTCCCACAAATAAATAAACGTTGAAAAAAAAAATTAAAAAAAAAAGAAAGCATTACGTTTACTTTATGTGAACTATTTAACACAAAAATTTTAAATAATGACAATCGCAGTCTTCAAGAAAACCAAAATGCAGAAATCACTTGCCCAGTTTTGCACAACCAGTAGCAAAACGCGGACTCAAACTCAGATCGTTCCCAGCCCAAACCATGTGTTCCTGTCCTTTCCTTCTGCCGCCTTTCCATAACCAATGTCGATGCCAGGCCTTATGTCTTCAGACTTCCAAAATCACAATCATTGCCATGGTTCGATTCAACTTCATTATTTTTAAAAAATGCAGTTTCCATGGGAAAAAACTTTCCTCCCACCTACTCCAGGATTATAATCCAGCTTTCAGCGCCACAGCACATTCTTTCTTTTTAGGCAAATTAATTACGAGCTTTGATTAAGAGCCTATGAAGACTTCCTGCGCCAATCTGCACAGCAGAGGTGCGCTGAAAGACTATGTGGTTGAAAGACCAGATCAAGTAAATAGTTCAGAGGTTTTAAACTACTCATCCCTTAGCCCAACTCTAAAAAGATGGAGATTTTAGTGCCTTTGCACATTTCCAAGTACTCTCTCTGCACGTTTGAGTCTGTTTTATGCACTGAGCATATATTTGAGCTATACGGACATAATTTCATTGCCAAAGTCAGTGGAATCTAACTTCCCCTATCTCCATCGCTGTGGACTTAGCTCAGGGCCTCATCTCTTGCACAGGCAACTGCATTTATCAATCATTAATGTAGATGGCACCCACAATTATAAGCCGGCTTCGTGTCAGAAATTTTCATACAGGCTCTCCCATTTTGCTTTCAAACCATCGTGGGAGATGTTCCCCGCTCCCACCCACATTTTACAAGCCCATCAGAGCCAGAAAATATCTTATCCATCATCACTCAACCTGGCAGAGGCAGAGCAAGATACGAAAATGAACATCTTCTCCTGCCTTATTTTCATACCATGCAGCAGGGGGCCCTGAGCTCCTGGCTGGGGGGAGAATCCATGCAGTGATGAAGGGGAAGAAGGGCTAAGATATACCCTTTGCTGTTGACCATAGGCCATAACCAGCCACCACTTTCTTGGGTGGTCTCCATATTCACCCTCACAGGCACCAACCATCAGAGACCAAAATGGGAAAGATTTCTGAGGGCAGGGAAGCCCAGGCCATGAAGGAAGGATAAGACTCAGAAAGGTGCAGAGAACCTCAGGAGGGAATACGATTTGATGGGTGTTGACAGAGGGGAGGTGACATTACTGTGTTTGTGATCTTCAGAGGCATTCTGCTAGACACTTCCACTTGCATTACTCACAGATCTGCTATATTATCTGTCCCACTTCAGGGATGAGGTAACTCAAGAGACGAGAGAATAACTATCTTGCTTCAAATTATACAGCTCATAATAGGAAAAGCAGAAGCGAAATCTGAATAATTGAGTGCCTACAGTGAGTCAGTTTCTGGGTATCAGGAGAAAAAGACAGTGCTATGAAGCTTTGTGTAGGCGTTGGGGGTTGGAGGAAGCAAACAAACACTCTCAAAGAAGCGCACAGAGTTTGTTAAGAAAACACGGAACGGGGACTCCATCAGACTGAAAAGTCATGAAAAGCTCCTTTGAAAGCGTCCGTGAAAAGAAAGAGGTGTCTGAGCCCAGCTGAACACAACACCTACAGTAAGTATGCTGGCTTGGGTGAGGCAATCACGCAGATGCCCCAGGAGCATTAGCAAACTAGCTGGAGCAGTTTCTAGAGTTTTTAATCTCTAACCAGGAAGTCTGGGTGTCATTCCGTAGGCAGTGTGGTGGCCCGGACAATCATAAGGCATCCATCAGGTTTGCCAACTCAGTATCTTAAGGGGCAATGTCACTCTTGCAAAATGGAGGCAGGATTCTAGGATGCAGAATGCAGTGACACCTTTGGGACTCTGATTATAGGGCAGGGGTACATGCGGTGACCAGGATGGGGCTGGACGTGTATTTTTTTTTAACGTGCCTCTATATACAGCACCAGTGCATAATTGGTGCTTTATACATATTAAGATGATTTTGACAAAAATATGAATAAGATTCATCTTAGGTCGGATTCTCTAGGAGCAGAGGAAGAAACTAGCGTTCTTGTTAAGTGATTGTGGGGAGAGGCTCTGAGGAGAAGGGAGTGAGGGAAGCAGGGCAGGAGAAACAGCTCAGCAACAATATGGGTTCCATGGGAGACGGGCTTTGGTCCGGCTCCACATGGAAGCGCCTGACCACAAACCACAACAGGTATTCCACCCACCTGGAGGTAGGTGTTTGTGTTAGGCTAAGGGCAACAGAAGGGTCAGCCATGACCTGTTGGCACCTAGGAGAGCAGAGCAGCTGGTAAAGGATCCGAAGGGCAGGAAGAGCTTCCCCTAGAGCAGGGATGTTCAGGGTGCACCACACTGGGAATACCTTAGAAATGCGTATTTCTCAGATGTGCATCTCAGGCCCCACTCACACGTGATGAACTTGACACTCTGGGAACAAGGTCCAGGCAGTTGTTTTCCCATGCCCTCCAAACGACGGGGATCACTGTAAAGTTGGAGGAATACCACACTGCAGGATCCTGTACTGGGTTCTCTCAGACTCCTCCTCCCCGCGTGGTGATCAGACAACTTCCTGGTCATGGAGCCCTTGAAAGAACAAAATCTGACCTTGACCTAACATGGCAAGGGAGGAATGGAAAGGAAAGGAAATGTCACTGTAGCACTGGGGATACTCAATGCTCATGAATTTCTGGATTTCTTCCATAATAAAATCATTATAGAATTCAGTCAGATTTAGGAGCCTAAACTTTGCTGGTAAGAGAGAATAGCTTATTCTGTATAACTTAGAGAACAGCATAAAGTTTAGGGGATAAAATTTTGGCTTTATATAAGAAAGACTTTTTTTTTAAATTGAGGTAACTATATATAGTAAAATCATTGCAGTTGCCATGTATTGAGGACCTACTATACATCAGGAACTTAATTACATGACACATAGAAATCAGGGCCTCAGGGGCACCTGGGTGGCGCAGTCGGTTAAGCATCTGACTTCAGCCAGGTCACGATCTCGCGGTACGTGAGTTCGAGCCCCACGTCGGGCTCTGGGCTGATGGCTCAGAGCCTAGAGCCTGTTTCCGATTCTGTGTCTCCCTCTCTCTCCGCCCCTCCCCCGTTCATGCTCTGTCTCTCTCTGTCTCAAAAATAAATAAACGTTAAAAAAAAAATTGGGGGCGCCTGGGTGGCGCAGTCGGTGAAGCGTCCGACTTCAGCCAGGTCACGATCTCGCGGTCCGGGAGTTCGAGCCCCGCGTCGGGCTCTGGGCTGATGGCTCAGAGCCTGGAGCCTGTCTCCGATTCTGTGTCTCCCTCTCTCTCTGCCCCTCCCCAGTTCATGCTCTGTCTCTCTCTGTCCCAAAAATAAATAAATGTTGAAAAAAAAAATTAAAAAAAAATTAAAAAAAAAAGAAATCAGGGCCTCAGCTGGATTAGAGAAAGGAATTCATTTACCTACAGTTTTAAGTAGGTGTCAGACCGTGGTATGAAGTTTTTATTTTTTTTATTTATTGTTTTTAAAATGTTTACTTATTTTGAGAGAGAGAGACAGCGAGAGAGCGCAAGTATGAGTGGGGGAGGAGCAGAGAGAAAGGGAGAGAGAGAGAATCCCAAGCAGGCTCCATGGTGTCAGCACAGAGCCTGATGCACGGCTTGATCCCACACACCATGAGGTCATGACTTGAGCTGAAATCAAGAGGCGGCTGCTTAGCCAACTGAGCCACCCAGACGTCCCTCTGGTATCCAGTTTTTAAAAGACTGGATTCGGGGCGCCTGGGTGGCTCAGTCGGTTGGGCGTCTGACTTCAGCTCGGGTCACGATCTCACAGTTTGTGGGTTCGAGCCCCGCGTCGGGCTCTGGCCTGATGGCTCAGAGCCTGGAGCCTGCTTCTGATTCTGTGTCCCCCTCTCTCTCTGCCCCTCCCCCGTTCATGCTCTGTCTCTCTCTGTCTCAAAAATAAATAAAACGTTAGAAAAAAATTTTTAAAAGACTGTATTCATATGAGCAGAAGAATTTGTCAGGAATATGCATCGTATCACAGTTGGGGTGCAGAAATTTACAAACACGTCTTTGGTCTCAAAAGAAGATCCTTATGATATTGAGCCAAAGGGATGATGTGCCAGGCCTCTAGAGAGAAATAAACAATGGGCAGAAATAACCTGGGCAGAAATAACAAAACTCTGCAAAATTAAAAGGGAATGTTCTACCTAGAACAGTCTGAAAACACCCATAAAAAGACACGGATTCCAACCAGTGATAGACAGCAGCTCAGGGGCAAGGTCCAGAATGAACGCTGGGCAATGAGAATCCAGAGCTGGGAGCTATATCCAGGAGAGATGGGCCACTAAGGGAAACACATGAAAAACCCAGGAAGGTCTCCATGGCAGAGTCAGTGGTGATAAAAAATTCCCAGGGGACTTGAGGGGTTACCAGGAGACTGGGTCCACCAAATGGGCAGGGGCTAATCTCAGCAGCTCTTCTGATGGCATTGGTCAGGGTTTCTGCCCAAGCTGACCGACAGCAAACAATGATGGGGAAGGCTCATGACATTGGAGCACAGAAGAGAACTGCACAGGTGCTTAAAATAGCCCAAGTTAGGGGTGCCTGGGTGGCTCAGTCAGTTAAGTAGCCGACTTCGGCTCAGGTCATGATCTCATGGTCCGTGAGTTCGAGCCCCGCGTCGGGCCCTGTGCTGACAGCTCAGAGCCTGGAGCCTGCTTCAGATTCTGTGTCTCCCTCTCTCTACTCCTCCTCTGCTTGCTCTCTCTCTCTAAAAAATAAAGGCTAAAAAAAAATTTAAAAATACCCCAGGTTACACAGGAAACAGCCCCAGGACTCACAGGGGGAGGAGGGCACCTCTGAATGAGGCCAGACAAGGCTCTCTATTCTCCCCCATGAAACTGTGGGGCTGTAGTTACCTGGGTATACCAAAGTATCTCTAATTCTTAAAATAGTCACCTACAGTATGTGTTGTTAGTCATCTCTCCAGATTAAGGAGGGAAAAGCCAAGGCTTTAACAGCTTTATTTCTGCTCACAGCCATACAGCTAGTCAGGATTTAGCTCACTCAAAATCCAAATTAAATTTACCTGGACTCTTGTCTGTGTAAGTGTTTCTCAAAATGTAGCCACTTGAACACCTATGACTGCATGGCCAACAGCATCTCTAGAGCTTGAGTCCCAGGAATCTGAACCTGCAGCAAGTTGGGTGATTTGTGTTATGCACACATTTCTGAGGACACCTCCTCTCTTCATGTTGCCTCTCTATCTCTCACAACAAAACTAGGATCCTGCAGAAGTACGTGCACCATGGAGAAGCATTCCAACCTGGGATGGATGACCACAGTTCGCAGATGTCTGGGAGTGGGCTGCTGCAGGGCAGGTGCGGAGCAGGAAGTGCTTGATTCGATAACCTCACAATGGCCAGCTGCCATTGACTTTCATAATTCCAACCTCTCAAACTTCCTAGAGAGCTACCATGGATGGAATTTTGTGTTCGAGAAAGATATGTTGGGTTCTAACCCCCTGTATCTCAGAAAGTGACCTTATTTGGAAATAAGGTCATTGCAGGTGCAGTTAGTTAAGATGAGGTCATAGTAGAGAAAGGTGGCCCTTAACCCAATATGACCCACGCACTTATAAGAAGAGGGACGATATGAAGACATACACACAGGGAGGACACCATGGAAGGACAGAGCAGAGATATAAATGATACAGCTGCAAGCCAAGGAGCACCCACGATTGCCGGCTACCAGCAGAAACTAGGTAGAAGCAAGGGAAGATTCTACCTAGAGTGTCAGAGGGAGCATGGCCCCACTAACTTAACTTAGGACTTCCAGCCTCCAGAACAGGAAGAGAATAAATTTCTGTTGTTTTTACAGCAGCCCTTGGAAATTAATTCCTTATAGCAGCCTTAGGATATTAGTATGACAGCTAACGACAGGGAAATTTAGTGCTTCCTCTCCTCCTCTTTTGGAGCTAAAATTAGATTTATTTATTTTGAGAGGATGGGGGAAGGGCAGAGGGAGAGGGAGAAAGAGAATCCCAAGCAGGCTCCGCATTATCAGCGCAGAGCCCAACGCAGGGCTCAGTCCCAGGGACCATGAGACCATGACCTGAGCCAAAGTCAAGAGTAGGGATGTTTAACCGAATGAGCCACCCAGGTGCCCCAAACTCTTTTTGGTTCTTGACTAAGAGAGCCTAGACTTGAAATCTCTGAGACTGAACATACGCTATGAAATCAAAAGTGTCTGTCTTCAGAGAATGTTGATGAAATGTTTGAATCATCTGGCTTCCCCTCTTCTGCTGTCACCACACGAAATCTCTTCCAAGGATGATCCCTCTCTCTCTCCTACTTCTGTTATTGTGAAGAGAAGTTCCAAGGCACAAATGCCCCTGCTGTAATCTCCTTCCAACGGTGCTGCAGACCATACCAAATTGCATCAAATCTAGCAATTTTTGGTACAAGAAAGGTTATCAGTTGTTGGGGGAAAGAAAAAATATATATAAATATATATACATTTTATACAACATTTTAAAAGCACTGCCTCTGAGTCGTTCCTGCCAGTTGGAAGGGCCAAATCTCAAGGCCAGCAGCCTTTTGATGTTGAAATGTTTGTGTTGCCTGACAGGACCCAAACATTTGTAAATTGGGGACTAAAGCTAATAGTGATCGCAGGGGGAAGGCAAGGCCAATCTCCCACTTCCGTCAGCTCAAAATAAATGTTACTTCTTCTAAAGGCACATTTAGAGCCTGAATCCAGGATGAATCAGACCGAGTGTTCTTATTTAGATAATAGTGAAATCAGGCCTTAGAGAATTGTTAGTCAGCAAAACTTAATTTTGGTAAACCCATGCTGCGGGAAAGGAAATGAAGGGAGATGGAACCGGATTTAGACCTGCCGGAGACCAAAAACAGCGAGGTACAGAGGAGAAAGATCAATCTGATGTTCCTCTTGCTTGAGGAGAAGCTGGGGTGAGCTGCAGGAAAAGGAGTCGCTCACTTTGCAAAGTTGGTGAGCTCCTTCCAGCTACGAGATCAGCCTGGGAACACCGTCCTACAGTGGCTTCTCACGGATACCGCTCCACTCAATGGCCTTCCTCCTCCTTGGCCACAGCTCCTCCAGCAAGGCTCCTGCTCATCCCCGTGGCTGTCGCCCCTCCCTGCATGGTCTCAGAGGCTGTGGCCCATCATGTCCGGACAACCCTCTGGGACCTCGGGTGCAGAGGTATTTCCCCAGCAGAGCCCTTGCGAGGTGGGGGCTGTCACTTCTCATTCTGAAGCGTCTTCAGTATGATGATGATGGATTAAAATGGCTCTGGGCAAGAAAGACAGTCTGCCCATCCTGTCCTTGTCGGTCACCAGATGTGGGACAAAAGAAAGTTATAGCAAGAAGTGTTAGTTCTTCTGCTTTTCTCTCTCACACTTCTCTCAGTCTTCTAGAGTAATTCCAGGAAGGAATGAGAGACATTAAGAGCCAGCGGATGGGAGCACTGATCTGCTTTTAAAAGTACTTCATTTAAATTCTTCCTGGTCCTATGACAGATTTCTTTCGATCTGGCCTCATTTCGTCTGGTGCTGTCCTCAGCTTAAAAACTCACAGAACTCACTAAGCAAACCACAGGAACCTCAGAAGTTAAGTACATTCACTGTGGAAGGGTATAGCACATCTTGTTCTCTCAAGGAATTGAGGTAGTCTATATCCCACTTTACTGAATACATCTGAAAAAAGAGAGGAACCATAAAAGATCTGAAATGATTTTCATTCTGTTATTCTCCAATCAGGGTGCGCCAGTCTATGGGAATAAAGTCATGGAAAATACCCTCCATTTTCCCTTAATGTGCAAATATTCGTGGAAGAGAAATACAGCAAAGAGAAAAGGCTATTACAGAAAGAACCATAATAGACATGAGGAGAGCACGCAGGGAGGATAAACAACGCTGCCCAAAGATTTGCAAAGACGTGTTCTTGCAGGAAGACTGAAGGTTCGCCAGGTATCGGCACATAAGAGGAGGAAAGTGGTGGGTGGTGCCTGTTGGGTGGTGGGGGCCTGGGGGGAGACAGGGAATGGCAAGGAGAGAGGTTAGATCCTTAGGGAGCAGAACCTATGATGTTTGCGGAAGGCAATAAGGAGTTCACTGGGGATGAGCAAAGATACAGACAAGAAGAAAAAAGAGATTAGACGAGTGCTGGAATATAAAGACTATTGCAGAATAAAAGTAAGTTTTCTCTGGCAATGGAAAGTCATTGATGGGCTTTAAACACAGGACTGAGGATTGGATAAAGTTTTGACAATTTCTCTGGCAGCAATGTGGAAAATGTTTTAGAGGGAACAAACCTAGGAGTGGGGTAGGAGGCTTGTTAACATACTGTTGCCACTACCTAAAGAGCAGAGAATACACGTCTGGGATATAGGGTCAGGGTCTGAAGAGGCAGTGCCATAAGCCTGGCTCTCTGCAAACTATGTACACAGTGAACTAATCTGGAATCAATTTGTTAGAAGGACAAAGAAAAAAGAACCAAAAATAAAGATATCTTAAGAAAAATAATTTTCTCACCCCCTACTCCTATCTAAGGAAGCAACAATACCATCATGAAAAGAAGCTAGAATTTTAAAATATATATATATATTTTGGGGTGCCTGAGTGGCTCAGTTGGCTAAGCGACTGGCTCTTGATTTTGGCTCAGGTTATGATCTCATGGTTGGTGAGTCTGAGCCCCACGTCGGGCTCTGTGCTGACTGCTCAGAGCCTGGAGCCTGCTTCGGATTCTGTGTCTCCCTCTCTCTCTGCCCCTCCCACATGCTCGCTCTCTCTCTCTCTCAGAATAAATAAAGAAAACTCGAAAAAAAATCTTGATAGCATCCAGACCATTTTTCCCATAGAGGGGAAAGATTGTTTTAAATATTAACTGATATATTTTCCTGTGTTGTAATTTTTCCTTACCTGCCACCATTCTACCATTAAACTGTTTGAGGGTAGGACTAACAACCATAAAAAAGGGAGGTCGCAAAAGACTCCAGTGAGAACCACCTTTTAAACCCTTGATCTCCTAACCCGGTCTTGGCACAGAGGCAGTAACTAACTCAGTAACTCACTCACTGTTGCTCAGCCTGTAGGAAAACGTATTCCTTTCCAGATGTATTTCTGGCTCTGATGACAACTCAAGCAGATCTATGACTTTATGGCCACTCTTGGTTTTAAGAGCAGGTCCTGTTTTCAAGACTAGTGCTCCCTTTTTGGTACTACAGATGTCCCTTCGAGCATACAGCAAAAGGTACTTTGTCTCATCCAAAGAAAGCTTTATACTCAGGCCATCCCTAACCCAGCCTGGAGACCTAGACACCTTGGACACCTCCCTCTTCCCATTGAGGCTCTTACTGAAAGAAGAGTAGGAATATACAGGAAAGGGGCAAACATTCTTCTCATTTATTAGGTTTGGTTCTAGTGGCCCTCTGTAGTTATGCTGACTAGTGATGTCCTCCGTGCGACAGGTGTCACATGCTGATTCTTCCAAGGGGTCCAGAATCCATTGTGTGAATTTCATCCCTGCACAAATTCCTGACATTGACAACTGGACCATTAGCCAATCACTCCCTTTTCAATTTCTGTCTCTGGGAACACTCCCACAGATGTTGGCTTCCCCTTGCCCCTGAAAGATAGCCTATTGGATAGCTAAGAGATGGTTCAAGTTTAGCTACTTTCTGCACCATCCATTTGGGCCATTCTCAAACACCCTGCTGCATTAAACACTAGGAGCGCAAGCAGTCTGCCACTGGATGCCCTGTTTCCCCACCCTGCTGTCACAGGGGCTCCAGTGACCTGTTGCTTCTGGGCTAGAAGCAGGCACGCATTTCTATGTTTACCAGGACACTCGTATTAAGCTCCCTGTGAGTGCTACACTCTGATGGGCTTCTTGCAGTGACCTGTGACTTTTGCAACTCAGCAATATCCACCTGGCGAGGGTGGTCCCAGTCCCTTTCTTTCTGACCTCAAAGAATTCTCTGGATGATTCTCTTGGAGAATCCCTTCCCTCTCCCAACCCAAGGAAAAGGTAAAAGCTTCAGACATGACTGCTACTGTAAAGTTTTCTTGTCCTGTAACCAATTCCCTTGGAATCTCCAGTCTCCTGTTTGCATAGGTTGTTTGGGGAGGGGAGGGTGGGGGATCAGGAGCCTGGTTTGGCAACCTTTTCACTAGCACTGGAAGTACTAACTGGCAGGAACTTGGTGCTCTATTTAGAATGTCGCAGTACTTACTGTTCCAGGTTTGGGGCTTCAGCCAAAATTCCAGGACAATAGGAAAAGCCTCATTCAATATCCTATTTTAACAACTTTGAAAACTGAAGAGGACTTTTGTCATTGTCATTGTTGTTGATTTTAGCTCTTCAAGAACTATAGTGCTCGGAATGTAGAGTTCAGCTTCAACTATGGAGAAAGGAAGAGGCAAGGCTGACCTAAGAGCTGTGTAGCAACTAGACAAGGAAATAAGAAAGTAAAGTTGTGTACTGAACATGGGTAATGGGGAAAGCTTTGGGACGAGATAGAAACGTGTCTGCACGTGTGAAGGTTGGTTGGGAAACCACTTCTTGCTCCGCTTTTGGGGTCAAAACCTTGGGAGGGAAGGGTGGTTGACAACTTCAAATAACTTTGGAGGCTCTCAAAGCAGAGAGGGTTTATCTCTCTTGCTGTGGGGGAGAGCTCTTTGCTTTACAAAGAGCCAGAGGGTGGAACAGAAACAGCTACAAGGAGACCCAGAGAAGGCCCTGTGGAGAGTCCTACAGCCCTATCATGGAAGCATCTAAGAGTATCTGAGAGTGCTAGCCAGTAGGAAGAGCCCTCCAGGCTGGAACAAGGAGGAGACAGGGTGTGTTACATCTATAGGCACCTATAGGTGAGTCCGCAAGCAGATGCTACAGTCCCAGCAGGGACAGGGTGTGACCAAGATCTGGAAGAATGAGATAACCTCAGCGGTGGCCTGTAAGAACACATAATGGGTTGAGATTCTATGCTCACCCCACCCCACCCCAACCTGGAGCTAGCACAGACTTTTGCACCTCTATTCTTCCCCAGTGGAAGAGAAGGAAAGGGGAGGGACTGGGAGAAATGGAATTGATGTAGCAGCTACCTAAGTGAGATTGGATTTTATTTTTTATTCATTTTTTTAAAGTTTTATTTGAGAGAGAGAGAGATAGTGTGCGCTAGTGGGGGGTGGGGGGCAGAGAGAGAGAATCCCAAGCAGGCTCTGCACTGTCAGTGTGCATCAGCTGTAGCTCAAATGGTGAGATCATGACCTGAGCTGAAACCAAGAGCCAGATACTCAGCCAACAGAGCCATCCAGGCACCCCTGAATTTTAAATAAAAATGACTGACTTACCTTAATTTGCAAGGCTGAGTTTTTTGCCTTAGAAAAAAAAAATAGGTGGCTCATGAGCTAAGCTGAACTCAGATATGGAGAAACATAAACGCGTCCTTTGTCCACTGCAGACTGTATGGCTAGGCAGTCCCACCTCACACCCGGTCTTAAAGATGGCAGACTGCTACTGGGTTGTGGTGAGGAGTGGGAACTGCCTTAGAATCTAAACAGAGTTTGCAACGAAGCCAGATCTCTATCCTGATCGTAATCATTGCCTTACACCAGAAGGGGTAATTTCTACAACCACAATGGGCTGATTAGGAGCATTTAAAGAAGAAAATATTTCGCTAACACATTTCCTTTGGATGTGATGAATCCTATCCTGCCACAGCCAAGCTCTCAAACCAAGCCAGAATCCAAATCTCTAAATAATGTGTTCCTCCCCTTAATCCCCATCACTTGGACATGCATCCGTGTTCATTAAAATTGGCGTCAGAATACCTGGAAGGTTTATAACCTTCATTGAAGCAATGGGGGAGATACTGATTAGGTACAGAGGCAGAATATGTGCCTCTTATTTAGCAAGGGGGCTCTAAGAGTCAGCATGCTGGGGGGTCAAATCTAGAGTCTGCAATTTACTCTATGTGCAACCTTGAGCAAATTGCTTAAATGCTGTGTGCCTCAGTTGCTCCTTGTGTAAAGTGAGGATGATAATATTAGTTCTCTCAAGGTCTCCTAAATCGAAAGCCAACATAACTAGATACAGTGAATGTGTATAGGAGTGAGTTCTCCGTCAGGTCAGACATTCAAGTTCAGGCTGGACAGCCACATGGTGGGGATGTTGCGTTGGACTGAGTAACTGGTGAGATCCTTGCCAGCTCTGAATATCCTTTGAGAAAGAAGGCTCGGTGCCAAAGAACAGCATCCACTTTGAGATAAACCCAACTGGCTCTCATTTGGAAAAGGAGGCCAAAGACACACAATCTATTTGAAACTAAGATAGAAATGGGCCAAGTCCCCTTTGCTGTTGACTCAGCAACGAGAGAGTGGTGTCAGGTGCATTGGATGTGGTCAGGAAGCCTGGGCTAGACCCCAGTTTGCTCTCAGCAGCCTGTCTTGGGGAAGCCAAGTAATAGACACGGACTGCAGATTCTTCACTTGTAAAATGGGTGTAAAAACTGTTTTTTTCTCAAAAGGTACTCATGAGGATGAAATGAGCCAATGTGAAATTGCTTTGAAAATGGTAAATCACAGGATGAATATAGGTATTATCATTTTCAGAGCTCAAATTACACTATACATCATTAATTCTGAAAATAACATATGTAACCTCAGACTCAGGCTGTGACTAAGCCCTTATTTTAACAATCGTGATGGGTGTAGAAGTTAGAAAAACTACCATTTCAAAAGTTCTTGCATATTTTCTCTACCACTCAAGAGTGGAGACTCCAATTTACCTTCAAGGGAAGCTGTGACTTTCTGAACAAATAAAAATAAAAACAAAAACAAAACAAAAGGCACAGCACCTGGGCCATATAGGTTTATGCAACGATAAGCAATCTTACCTATTGTTTTTAGGAATAATTAGGTCATCCTCAACTTTAATGCTGAAGTCTTAGACACAGTAAAGCTTTTCTCTATAAATTTTTACTCAGATATTTATGGACAGAAACTCTACACCAGGCAAATAAGAGTGGTGACAAGTCAGATACGTTTCTCATGGTGTTCAAGGCTGTATCATAGGAGAGAGATAAAACAAGCAAAAATGGCACGAATAACATATAAAGTGCCCTAAAGGCAATGAGGAAGTAAAAAAAAAGTGCTATTAAGAATCTGTAAGCTGAGGACCACTAAATGTGGAATTGGGGAAGTTGTCCTGAGAAAATAATATTTAAGCTGAGCCTTGAAAGATGAGCAGGAATTACCCAGGTGCAAGATGCCAGATGAGAGCAGAAATGTTTGTCCATTGTTTCTTTGAAGATAAGTGCTCTTTTCCTCTGGATGAATTTAGATGACTATGCCTATAAAGTAATTGCTATTCATGATAAGTTTTGTGTATTCTTCTCTGGATAGACAACGTTACCAGAAGAAGCAAGCTAAGGTGAAAAGGGTTCAAGAAGGGCAAGGATATGCTGCCATATTTTATGTCTCATCCTGGAAGGAGGTGTTATAAAAAGAACAAGACTGGGCTCAATATTGACTGGACATCCTAGACTTCATGTGTGGCTTTATGGGATGTAGCCCTGTTGGTATGATCGTCTTGCTGTCGCCACTTGGTATCCAAAGTCAAGGTCCCTCACTAAGTAAGGTTGGATTTTTACTTTATGTACGCGAATCATCTCACCGTACCATCCTGTGAAAAGGTTAATTCCGGGAAAGAAAATGAAGACTCACTTTTTGTACCTTTAACCAAAGTGTAGTCTGGGCTTGAACTTGAACCTGAAAACAAGCATGACCTAACATGATTATTATGAGGAATTGCCTGTGATGTGCTTTCCTTCTTTCTTCCCCCATCTTGGCTGTGCTATGCTGGAACAGTGGAACTTTCTCCTCCATGCTTGGGAAGGTGAAGAAGAGAATCTCATTCTGGAGCCTAGAGCAGTGGTGGAGGCCTTGTCATCCATAGAAGACAAGTATGTCTGGCAACAAGGTGATCCCACAGCAGTGAGAAGTGTGGCGACAAAGCTGCACTTTATCCTGGCACTGTCATCCTATAAAACAGCTGCGGCTAAGAAACCTTCCACCCATTCTTTGGTGATCTGGGAAACAGCCTGCCACAAAGTAACATCCTTCTCCAAATGACCTAAGTAAGACTCGCAGATGCTTCCTTGTTTATATATGGTAAGACCAGACACAGAACCTCCACATTTCCATTCTTTGTCTCATACATGATTGCCTATGATGATTGCTCCCCCCGCCCCCTACCCCACAATCAGAACAAAGTGCTTATGAATCCAATTCTGGTTAAGTTTCTTTTCTCTCTAATCCCTGAATTCTGACCTGAGCCTGAGCCAGCATCCAACCTCTCCTTGGTTCCCATCCACTCCCCAAGGACAGGCTGACCTCAGAGTATAACTTTCTGTGATGTGATCAGCCACCCTTTCATCCCTGTTCCACACACATGGTTATTTCTGGTCTTATTTTCCTCAAAAGAAAAAACTCTCTCTGCCTAAACCTTGATCATAAACCTTGCTGATCTATTATTACAATAAGTAGAACTCTCCAACCACATGATCAGAGAAATAATCCTTGAAATAATCCTTGAAACAATCCTTTCAAATAAAGTCTCTCTTTACTAAGTCCATATTTGTTTTTTATTTGACAGTGGTGAGATGGAAGTAAGCCCCAAGTGGAAAAATATGTGGGACTCCATTCTGAACACACGTTCAGATGAGTTAGCATCCTGGAGAAGCATCAGAAAGAACAAGAGAAAAGTGTAAAGAAGGAAAATTAGGTCAGAAGTCTTCATGGGGTCATAATTTTGGTATTAAATATGAAATGTAATCTAATTTTGGGAACAGTTTTTGGAAACCGGATGGTTAGGTTACATATAAAATAATTTTTTAATGGGAAAAACACCCCAGGTGGCAGAATCCAGCCAGCTTACAGCAAGCAATTCTTTCCCAGGTATTGGAAATTGCTCTAGCATTAAAATCTAGCCTATTATGAAGAATATGCAGTTAAGGAATAAAGTCCTTATCTCCACAGGCAAAGACTCTGCCTTTGGCTAGGAGTAATTCCTCTCTCCCTACCTGCCAGGAAATGCAGTCCCTAAAGTTTTTCTCAAAGGTGACCCCAAACACCTCTAAGAAAGTTAAAGACACAACAGTTCCTTCTATCATCGCCACATCTTTGTTCTGACCTTCTCCAGAGATTGAGGTTTCGTCAATCTTCAATAAAAGCAGAATTATTAACACCTTAACTCTTGTATTTTCTTACCAGTTAAACATATAATCCTTTAAAGTAAGAAATGGTAGGAACAGGGAGGAAAGGCTAACCTTTAGAGTCAGACACACTGAGGTTCAAATGCAAGCTCTGTCATATATTCGCTCTGTGATCTTTCAGGTCAGGTTAATTGAGCTCAGCAAGGTCATCACTAAGTGGAAACGATAGCTCTCATGATATTAGAGCATTATTATTAGGATTGGTAATCACTAAAAACATTAGGATTATTATGATCGGTAATCACTAAAAACATTATGAAAACATTCTTGGTCTTGAGTAGATGGTGACTAAATCTTATTTTTCCCCCTCAATTCATGCTGAGCACATTTGAAGCCAGGTCTTCCATTTTCCCTCTCTCAAGTCCAACACAATGACTGGGTTTCATCACTCATTAAAGCCGATTATTTAACCAATTTAAAAATTATTGTGAACATAGAAAAACTAAGTTCAACACTAACTCAAAAAGATTTATAATGATTTTTCCTTTTTTTTTTTTTTGTCTTCTTCTTTCTATTTTCTTTAGGAATTACATATTGGTTCCCATTCCTTTCCTTCCCATGAATCATCCAGGTTTGCCAAGCTTGGCAAGGCCAGGGCCAAAGAGGCAGCCAGGGCTACTGAGGCACACAAGACCCAGGCCAAGAAGGTGACTGAGACTAAAGGAGTGACCAGAACTTGTGGGGCTTGGGCAGAGGAGGCAGCCAAAGGGGTCAATATATTGATTATAAAAGAGAGAAATGAGCAAATAAGAAAACAGGAACCATGTTTCTCATTGGGAAAGGGAGTTCAAATGACACAGCTAGAATAATTCCTGTGATTTGGGGATTTGAATTAGAGGTATGGATGAATTTATACCAACTAACAGAAGTAATGGACTTAAGTACAATTTGGAAATAAGGAATATGTTGCCAAGAGAACCCCCACATGCCAAAAAGACACTGGGTGCTGGAAAGGTCAATAACTTCTCTGGGGGGGGCAGTGTAAGAGAATGTGCCAGAGAAATCCGCTCTGCTCTCTACAGAGACCTCAGTTATATAAGAAATAAAACATCTTATCCTCTTGTTGTGTGTGTGGCATCTTCAGTCTTGATATCTGAAAAAATTGGGGTGGGATTCCATCATGCCTCTGTAGTTGGGTTACGGCACTTACAATGGAGAAAACAGGTAGGCACCACCTTAGCAACGTGATCTAATTTCACATCATCAGTGATAGGGTAAATATCACGTGCCTTCTGCTGTGATGAACAGAAAATGACACAACGTCATTTCTGTCATATTCTTGCCAAAAATGCATAACCTCCATTAATTATAAGGAAATGTCAAATGTAAAGGGAGGGGAACTGTACAAAACAATTGGTCTCTAGTCTTCAAAATATCACCATGAAAGACAAAGAAAAGATTGAAGAACTATTCCAGATTGAAGGAGATTAAAGACATAAGTAAATGCAGCCTGTGATCATGATTTGTATCTTGGACTAGAGGAAAAATGGTTTTTGTTTGCTAGTTTGGCTAGAATTGTCTCATTATTTGGACAATTGATAGAATTTTCACAGGGTCTGTGTACTGGATAGTAATCTATCAAATTCTTGATTTAAATAGTTTTTTCCCCTGTGGCTATATAGAAAAGTACACTGGTCTTCTATAAAATACACATTGAAGTAAACATAAAGAGACAAAAAGAGAGAGAGAGGAAGAGAAAATGGCAGAAGAAACACACATGTGCTAGAATGTAAATAATTAGAAACTGGGTAAGAGTTATAGGTGTTTTGGTACCATTTTTGCACTTTTTTTTGTAAATTACATTTATTTCAAATTGAGAAGTTTAATCTTTACTAAATAGAAATTTAGCCTCATCATAATTCCCAATTTCCAGAAAATGCACTATAATTAAGTGGGCTGTAAGACCATGTTAAGCAAATATTTCTTAAACAGGACCCCAAAAGCATAAATCATGAAATGAAAACGTGATATAACCATGATTTTAAAAATTTATTTTTAAAGTTTATTTTTGGGAGACAGAGAGAGAGAGAGAGAGCAAGGAGCAGGGGGCTAGAGAGAAAGGGAGACACAGAATCCAAAGCAGGCTCCAGGCTCTGAGCTGTCAGCACAGAGCCCAACACAGGGCTCGAACTCACAGACTGTGAGATCATGATCTGAGCCGAAGTCAGACGCTTAACCCACTGAACCACCCAGGCACCCCCACCATGACTTTTTTATATTAAGAATTGTTCATCAAAAAACATCAAGAAAGTGGTAAGTCAACATACTGAGGAAAAGAGAGTCACAATATATATGTGACATGAAACTCATATCCAGGATATACAATTAATTCCTACAAATCAATAACAAAAAGGCAGAGAGTCAAATTTTTAAAAATTGAGAATAATTTGAGAAAATACTTCACAAAATAGAATATCCAAATGGCCAGAGCTCATTAGTCATCAGGCGAATGCAAATTAAAAGCATAACTATATATCACTACCCACCTACAAGAATGGCTAAATACCAAAGACCAACAATATCAAATGGTAACCAAAGATGTAAAGCATTGGAGCTTTCACACATTGCTGGTGGGAGGGTAAATCTGTCCACCCCTTGGGAAAATACTTTTGCATTACCTACTAAAGCTGTAAACCTACATCTGTCCTATGGCCTAGCAATTCTATTTTTAGGCATATACCCAAGATCAGTGAGCACACATATCCACCAAAAAACAATAGAAGAATGTCTGTAGTATCTTTATTCATATCACCAAAAAGCCATAAACAATCTAAATGTCCATTAACATGAAAAACAATAAGTATGGTACAACCATTTAAAAATGAACAAAAAAAGAATAAACTACTGATATACACAGAAACATAGATTAAACACAATGATATCACATTGAAAATAAGCTAGACACAAAAGAGTACACACCGTGTTATTCCATTTATATGAAGTTCAAGAATAAGCAAAACTCGTATATAGACAGATGTCAGAATATGTGTTAACTTCTAAGGGGAACTTGACTTAGAATGGGCATAAAGAACCCTTCCAGGGTGATGAAAACCTGCATATCTTGATACAGATGGTAGGTGGTAGTAACAAGGGTGCTTACATTTATAAACATTCATTAAGCTGTATGCATAAAATTGCATACACCTCAGTGAAAAACATAGATGGGCTCAGGGCTATCTATTTTAAGGGCTACTGGTTAAATGGAAACTATTCTGAACTTAGAAGAGTCTCTACTATGGCTTTGACCATATTTAAATCCTTCTTTAACCCTATATACCTTCTCAAAATGTTATAGGAGTAAAATCAAGTCCCCACTAAAGACCGAAAATTCAGTCATATCTGGTTGGCAAGACCTGGTGTGTCTGTATTGAACAATCTACATTTATATGTGTCTTGCATGACAACAAAGGAAATGAAAATAGGCTAGTTTATTGCGAATCCCCAAGTCAGAAGGTGTCTAGTTAAAAAGGTAGCAGAAACAAAGTTGAATTGAGCCCTCATGAATCCTGGACATCTGTAAAAGTTGATATATTACGAGATGGAAGAGTCTCCTGCAAACTGTCTCCTGCTAGTATCTATTGTTAATTCTGTCCCAAACTTGGTGTACATGAAAAGCCTCCAGCAACATTTGGGTCAGGAGTCCCTAGCATCTGGAGAGCTTCAGGTGAACCCTGCATGTCCCACTCACCTCCTGGCCCAGCGCAACCCAGTGGGATTGTACCTATTTCTCATCTAGGATGAAAGTCCCCTGCTAAAGCCTTTAAACCTGACCAGCGTCTGCCAGTTCCTTCCCTGGGGGAGAAAGTCCCTTCCCCCATAATCTTGGATACTAATGTCATATTTAAAATTGACATATTGGGGCGCCTGGGTGGCGCAGTCGGTTAAGCATCCGACTTCAGCCAGGTCACGATCTCGCGGTCCGTGAGTTCGAGCCCCGCGTCGGGCTCTGGGCTGATGGCTCAGAGCCTGGAGCCTGTTTCCGATTCTGTGTCTCCCTCTCTCTCTGCCGTTCCCCCGTTCATGCTCTGTCTCTCTCTGTCCCAAAAATAAATAAACGTTGAAAAAATAAATAAATAAAATTGACATATTATCCCCTAACACAATGGCCCATTTTTCCTCCCTCACACAACCAGTAAGCTCTGCTGCCTGCATTGCGGCTCTGATCACTCAATGGGTTGGACTTCCTTGGACAAAAACCCTGACCTCCAAAATAGAACGCCCCTCAGTAAAAGTTATTAAAGTATTGTCAGGACATAGCTTGTGAGGATAGATCCTGTAGGCAAATCATTTTTCTAGAGCCCACACCACCCAGACACAGCCACTTCCTATTCCTCATCACACTATTAGTTGGCATCTTAGTGTTCTTGCATCAATGCTTACTCTACTTACTAGCATGCCCAAAACATCAGAAAATCTGGACAGACCAACTATGATCTCTAGGAATCCCTTGTACCAATTACATGACTAGGCCAAGAGTATCTACTGTCAGATGACTTGTAGCCTTGCAAATTTTAGAATAAGGTCTAGACTAGCATTCAACAGCTCCGTAGGCTGGAAGTCAATATTCTGTTATTTATTCTGTTATAAGCTGTAAATGGAGAGAAAAGGGGAGAGAATAATAAAGCTGATCACCCACATACATGCTAATGGAAGGGGACTGCTGAGTTGTGAATGATGTTGAAAGCTGAGTGCAAGTGGGAGGAGTGAAGAGGAAGGGCCAGCAAAGTGGCATCTCAGAGTGGGTGGCGTAAGGAATGACTCCATGTTCTTCAGTTCCACTTCCATTTTTGACCATGTACCTTAGATTGCCAAACTTGCCAAACTCTGGTCTAGAGTTCATTAATAAGAGGCATTATTGCAACTAAAATCCTTTATCGTAGGTGCAACAGGGAAATGGTCCAAAAGGTTTTCAGGTCCCTAACTGGCAATTCAGCATCCAATCTATTATCCTTATCTCTCAGATCAGTAACCCTTTTCCATCCCTACTGTTGTGTCTACATTAGAACCTTATCATCTCTTATCTGGAATACCGAACCAGTCTCCTAGTTTTCCCTCTTCCCAGCATTTCCCCTCAAAGCCATATTCCACATGGTACTCATGTTGATCTGTCTGAAAACTAAAATATGACCGTGTTATCCTTTTTATCTGCATCCTCCAATGGTTTCCAATTGTTTATTACACCCAAGCTCTTCAGCCATGAAAGGCTCTCTGTAATCTGGTCCTCCCCAGACGTATGCCCATATGAAAGCTTGACTCACTAATCAGAGCCCTTACTAAGTATGTACATACTCTGTAAATGTTTGTTGAATGAATAACTAATGAATAAGTAAATATATAGATGTCATTGGGGCACCTGGGTGGCTCAGTCGTTTGAGCATCCAACTCTTGACTTTCAGCTCAGGTCATAATCCCAGAGTCATGGGATCAAGCCCTGGGCCGGGCTGTGCACTGAGTGTGGAGACTGCTTAAGATTCTCTCTCTCCCTCTGTCCCTCTCCCCCCACTCATGCACGCTTTATTTCTCTCTAAAATAAAAAATATATATGGTCAGAAAAGGGAATTCAGATAGATAGATAGAGAGATAGAGAGAGAGAGAGAGAGAGAGAGAGAGAGAGAGAGAGAGATAGATAGATACAAGGGGAGTTGAATATTCTAGATAAGTTTCAAATCAGTTTTAGTTCCCAGCAGAGGGTTTGGAGAACAAGGAACTCCCTTTGATTAGATGTGTGCTCCTACATTCAGCATTCACATGTTTTGTTGGGAATGAAAGACTATCCTGCTGATATGTAGGTTTCCAACCAGATGTTGGCTCTGGAGAAGCTTGAATAATAGAAAATCCTTGAGGCTAAGTCTGTTCCTTAAGTTCCCTTTGTTCATATTTACATCTGGACAGAGACAAATATGCCTATTTCCCACGTAAGCATAACTCCCAGGGAGCAAATGTCCACCGCAATTGATTTCAAACCAGCTATGGAGAAACTATACAGTAGTTCATTAATGTAGTTTCCATCTCTCCCTTACTCCCAATACATCTTACAGACAGTAAAATTTATCTTCCCATAACACTAATCTCCCTACCTCCTCCCTCATCTTGCTTTATTTAATATGCTCCCTCCCAGTTAACATGTTAGCATTTTAATAGCAGCATGCTAGCATTTAACAGGAACCTTTAATTTTTAGCTGACATTAGGAATGAACAATGGTGAAATTTTAGGGACCGTGTACAGTAAACTGCTGTAAGAAATCATTAGAGACAGAATGGTCAGAGAAGGGAATTTCTGTGTCAATCACCTTGATCTTCATTAGTTATTCTTAGCATATTTAGCAATTTATGTGCAGCAAGTCTTCTCTGCAAACTACACAGGCGGTACACCCTCGTTTCACACTACAAATGGTGTTAACTTTGGCACCCCTGCACAACTGATTCCTCCCCGCTAGAATATGAGCCTGGTAATAAAAATCCTATGTTCTTGGCTATTCAAATTCTCTCGGAATGTTGGCATTTGTTTTGAAACCATCTTTCTGAATGTATCCAGAGCTGCTATGTTTATGTATAACAGAGAGTGAGAGAGGTAATAAAGCTAAGATCGATTGCCTAGTAATAGCCATGATTCCATAGACATTAAAGGGTATTTGTAATTTAGGCTCCATAATATGGCCTAATGCCCTATCTTGTGTAGCTATTGATTTTTCAATAATAGGACAGCCCCAGAAAACCTGCCAGGCCTCCGTCCTCCCTGCTACATCCAGCAAAGAACAAAACCCAGTCTTGTTTATAGGAGCCCAGCCTAGAGAACTGTCTTCTATCCTGGAAGCTAGAAGGACTCTGGCTTATGAATCCATTTGCCAATGTTGTTCCTGCAAACCTCTCTTTGTCCATCTCTTCAAATATTCAAAACAACAATAATTTAAAAAACAATGTTAAGAAGAGGATTTTTATGATTTAGTAGTTAACAAGGAGAAAGCCCTGAAGAGAAGAGCCCCCTACCAGTGACTTCTCTGACCAGAAATGATGTCCTGAAATGACCCATCACTTTTTTACACATACCGAAGACTTTTCTGGAATGGCCCTTCCAGAGACTCAAAAGGCAAGAGGACAGACTTTGGCTTTATTGCAGTTCAAATGTTGCCAAAGGGTAGCCTTTCAGACAAATATATATCTCCTTCACTTTGCTATTCTCAAACAGGGAATGAGTTCTTTGAGAGTATGCCTGTTTGCTGTCATTTCAGGGTCCCAGGTCATATCCTTGTTCTGAAAAGATTTTACCTGCCCTTGAAAGACTGGGTTTAGCTCTATTTTCTCCTCTAGATATATAATCACAGAACTCAAGCTTTTTGGCTTCCACCTTAAACTGTTTGGATAAATAATATATTAAGAGTTCAAGGTCAATGACTCAGTAATAAGTAGCTCTTACTGCTACATCCATGCTGGCCTTGTTTTGTGTTTCTCTAAATGGGCCCTTGTCCTATTTTTGTATGATTAAGCTTTCACTTTTCCTAAACCGTACAAGAAACAAAACCACAGAAACAGCATAAATTCACATTCTGATATTATTACTGGCCAACTCTGTGACCTTGAGTGTGCTCTTTTAACCTTGATGAGCATAATCTCCTCATCTGCAGTGAACATTCCTCTACATAATCTGAAAGGCTAAGGCAGTGGGTTCTCAAATATTTGTTCTCAGGAAACTTAAAATCTTGTTGACCTCAAATAGCTTTTAACTTCTTTAAATAAGGATTTTATTCATTAACATTAGAAGTCAAAACAAAAAAAAACTAAAAAATATATATTAATTCCTTTATAAATAAGAATTCCATTACATGTTACCATAAGCATTTTTGTGGACATAACTATATTTCAAAAAACTTAATGAGAGAAAAGCACCATTATTTTACATTTTGAAATAATCTTTTTAATTCCTGGCTTAAGAAAAGACAAGTGAATTCTCATATTTGCTTCTGCATTCAATCTGCTGCAATATGTTTCTTTGGTTGAAATACATGAAGAAAATTTGGCCTCTGCAGACATGTAGTTGGAAAAGGGTGGAGTATTTAAATAGCCTTTTCAGATAATTATGGACATTCTGCTTTTATTCTACACTAAAATTGGAAGAGCGGCAGCTGCTTAAAGGTTGGTTACCATGCGGAATCTGAAACCACATCAATGAACTTTTTATAATCTGAGGAGTTAAAATCTAGTTATCTGCACTTGAATAGATGTGTGCTCGCACATTTTTTGCCACACTGATCATTTTGGGAAATATCAGTTCATGATACTATGCAGATTTTCAAAATGTTGACACATTCCAACATACAATATTAAAAAAAATCATACTTGTTGGGGGCCTGGGTGGCTCAGTCAGTTAAGCGTCCGACTTCAGCTCAGGTTATGATCTCACAGTTCACGGGTTCGAGCCCTGCATTGGGCTCTGTGCTGACAGCTCAGAGCCTGAAGCCTGCTTCGGATTCTGTATCTCCCTCTCTCTCTGCCCCTCCCCTGACCACACTTTGTCTGCCTCTCTCTCTCAAAAATAAATCAACATTAAAAATTTTTTAAAAATCACACTCATTAATATCACTGCAGATTTCATTAGAAGAGTCTTTAAATAAGGAAAAGCTTCCAAACTCACGATGGTAGATACAAGTTTTACAATACTAATATTTATCTGAAAACATGAATTTTATCATTGGCCAAGAATACCATCAATTATCGCCCTTAATGTAACAAGCTCACTTTATTCATCTTGGAGAAAATATCTGCCAAGTACCCAAGCCCGAACAGCCACTGCCTGTCTGTTCTTTCAAGTACAAATGGGTGTTCCATGAGGAAAGTGGCTAGTTCAACTCACCCTTCAAACAATCGTGCCAGTGTTTTTCCTTGAGACATCCATTGTACTTGATGTGCAGCAGATAGAAGTTTTTAAGTTTATTTTTATTTATTTTGAGAGAAAGAGCAAACGAGGGAGGGGAAGAGAGAGAGGGAGACAGAATCCCAAGCAGGTTCTGCGTCTGCTGTTGATACTCAAACTCACAAACTGTGAGAGTGTGACCTGAGCCAAAGTCAAGATTCAGAGGCTAAACTGAATGAGCCACCCAGGCACCCCCATCAGATACAGTTTTTACCCACATTTTCCAAACTGCATGCTGAAGCACCCCTAACACACCACCAATAACTCAGACAAGCTCCACAGATATTTTTCAAGGCTGACAGGGCAACATCTATTGGATATTGAGCAAAACACTACGTACAACAGGAAAGAAGGGTGACAGCCAATGTGACTCCAAGGTTTGAACAACTGGTAGAGTGAACAACAGGTATATCCCATTAGTAAGTATTTGACATTTATGAATGACATAACATTACTGCTTTTTTTCAGTTGATATATTAAAACTAAACTGTTTGGGCATACTTACTTAGTGAATAGAACTGGTAGTTTTGTTTATTTTGATCTAATGGCCACCATAAAAAAAAAAAACAAGAAACAAAAAACAAAACAAAACAAAACAAACGTAAAAAACAACAGCACTGGGCCACTAGTGGAGAAACCTTAGGAACCTGAGTTTTATATGATCACACAGTATTAAATGGCTATGTACTCAGAGGTTAGATTTTAATAAAAGTAATATTTCTTACCATTTAATTAAAGGAAGTCTTAGGCAAAATTGTTTGTTGTTGAGAGTGCATGGGGGTGAAACTGACAAGAACTACTAGAATAGTTTTGGGCCACGGCCTTGATTCCGGCGAGGGTGCCAACAACTTTACCCGCCTTTGCTCTACCAGTAAATGCCAACATGGAGAAAAAGGCAAATGATTTCTCAGTGCTGTTATGAAAATAGTTTTGACCTTATACACCCATTGAAAATGGATCCCCAGGGACCATACTTTGAAAACCACTGGGGAAAGGAACGATCAGATACAATCAACGTGAGGATGCTTTCTGTATCATAAAATGCTGGACTCATTCTAATTGCTACTGGCAATGTCCCTGGTTTTCTGTATGTTTCTATATGCTTGTCAATTTCAGACTCTTGTAACCAGATCCACTGAATGAGGCAGAAATCTTGATAACAGGATATGATTAAACAATATACAGGTTGATATAAACAAAAATAAATTCATTGAAAGGGAATCGGGTCACTCATAAAATTGACTAGAGGTCTGTCATGGCAGGCTCCCACATCAACCAAGGGAGGAAAAGTAGAACCAGGTCATTCCCCAGATAACAGCACTTGCTGCCTCTGGACACTCACTATCTCATCACTGAATTCTTGACTCCGCTGTGGCCGCTAAAGATAACCTCTGCCAGACTAACTCCACCTGTGTCTCATTCTTGCAATAGTCAACTTCCTGTGTGGGGGCAAGTAATTGACTGTAGTTTAGTCATGCACCCATGCTGTCTGGAGGCAGGGAGTGGAACCCTCCCCTTTCAGCTTCCGACTCCCATCTAGTTAGAGCTCTAAAGGTGTTTGTTGCCAAGCAGTTAAATTGACAAAGCTTGACATTGTTCAGCTCTTTGGCAAACAAGATCCAAACACAAACTTCTTTCTAATCTGCAACTTAAAAATATATTTACCCCTTGACAAAATTACTCCACAAGGGAAGACATTTCAAAAATATCATCAGTTATTCCACCCAGCTACAAGTTCAATGTACCCTGGCGATATCTATTTCTCCTATAGGTAGTTCTTTGTGATTTTCCCATAATATTATCACCTTCATATGCTTCATCAAATAGTTGGGAGAAGGTGAAGGAAAAAGAAGAAACTAAAGTATATACTTATGCAATTAGCCCATAAGAAAAGGAAATGTAAGTATATGCTACAGTATTTAAATGTGCAACTGTTCACTATCTTGTTATTGATGTTTCTAACTTTTCATATACTTTATGTTTTTCAAGTTCAGCCAGTATCTTGGTTCTTTAAAGGCAATCTGCAGTTTAGTTACTCAAACCTTTATGCCTAATGGCTCTGAATATTTAGGGTCCTAACTCCTAGTAATACTAGGAGATATTCAGTGTTCTGGGGAATCTCTGGGCAATCTCTGTACTGTGCATACTCTGTTACCCCCCATTCATGAGCAACAACTCTATTTTCCCTAGAGAGCTAGATTCAATCACCCTAGTCAATACCGATAACCCCTGTTTTAGCTTGTTTTCTTAGTGATGAAGAGATCCTGACACGGTCTGTAAGAACCATTGGAACTGTTATTGGATCCCCTGGTGAAGCTTTCTTCCCTTGATACTAAAATCTGTAAACCAATAGAAGCAAGAGTAGCAAGGATGGGAAGCAAAAAGTATGCAAGTGGTTAATTAGAAGGAATTATGAAAGTTGCCATTCTCAAAATCACCTCTTACTTACCCACTCCATAGTTAATAACTATGGAAGAATCAGCACCACATATTAAGGACTAATTTAGAACATACACTGTATCTAGAAGGTAAACTGTTTTTCCGGCTAGCACTGTAGCTTATATTTAATATCCCATTCCACAATTATACAATATCAGGCCCTTCAGGATGATGGGTTTAATAATGCTTTCACTCAACATCTTTTTTTTTACCATAAATTTGTTGAAAAAATTTTATATAATTTACCATGTATGGGAGACCATGACGGTACAAAAGGCATTCAGTAGATCCTTGAATTATAGTATTGTTAGAAACATGGGAACTAGGGAAAGCAAATCAAAAGACAGTTAAATGTTTATTCAGTGAGAACCACCTCTTCCATGAATGGGGTCAAATACCATCAGTCTGCTACTAGATAGCTGACTACTCCTGCAAGAATATAATAGACTACCTGGGGCTCAGGATAGGTTGGTGCTAATGAAAGGCTGGGCACTCAGCAGTGGAAAAACATAACTCTGTGTTTATGAGGTAAAATTATGGGCACATAAACAGTCACCATGCCTGCTACTATAGCCACTTAGTTGAACCCACTGGTAAACCACTTGGGTGGCTGGAGAATGAGGATAACTCACATCTATTCCATAGGGATGGTGAATTCCCTTCCAGAATGTTTGTTGTTTTGCTGGTTGGTTAGTTTTATTTTGGTTTTGATCAGCATTCATATGGGACATAAGTATTCTTACATTTTAAGCCTATTTATCCATATATCTACTGGTCAGATGATTAGCCATTGTCGATTAATGGCTGTGGGTTATGACTTCATACCATCTCTTCTTGAAGAAAAGTGAGTATTGAGATATTCTTCCAATGTTCTCAGTGGGGAGAATCTCTCTCCCCTCTTTTCTCCGTCTTCCTGAATGAGGTTAAAACACTCCCACAGTCCATTTCTGGTTATACCAGTCATTTGTGCAGAGCCATGCGTAAACCAGACTTGACTTACTTCCCTTCTTAATTAGGAATTTAGGGTTAACTTGCCAGAAGGCCATAATTGTGAGCTGGAGGGAGACACTCGGCAGATACATAGAACATTGGAAATATGAAAGAGTTCATGTGATTTACTTGCAAAATCAGAACCTGTGTGATCCCATTTCTGTAAGCACACTTCCAGTTGATAATGGAGTGCTTCTATGAACTCCCAATTTTATGCCAAGGTGAATGAGATAACACCCAAGACATGATGGGAAGTCTAGTTAGCCTAGTTAGCATAGTTGCCTCATGGACCATAACCAAGCATTTAGTCAAGGATTGGCAAACATCTTCTGTAAGGGGCCACATTGTATATATTTTAGGTTTTGTGGGCCATGCAGTCTGTAGCCTCAAGTTAACTCTTCTGTGGTAAGTGAAAGCAGCCACAGACGGCAGGTAAGCAAATGAGTATAATTGTATTCTAATAAAACCTTCTTTATGGACACTGATATTTGAATTTCATGTAATTTAACATGTCACAAAATATTATTCTGCTTTTTATTTTTGTCCAATCCTTTATAAAGATACAAAACCACTCTAACTCTTAACTTTATACAGAAACAGGGCGGAATGGCTTGCGGGGGCAGAGAGCATAGTTTGCCGGAACCTAATCTAGGCTCTACCAAGGCCAAATAAGAGTCCAAGTGCTACTTTGAAAAGGAAAGCAATGACTTGTCCAAGAAGTTATAACTTTACTGCAAAACCCTAGGAGACTTTGCTATAATTCAACCTTCAAAGGCTTGTCACAGATACAGGCAGCTTCCTAGTCTGCATATTGGATATGCAGGCTCACAAAAGCAAAAGTGTGTGAACAGTTCTGCAGCAGCTAAAATCAGCTAGAGAGGGTCAATCTCTCATATGAGCTCCTCCTAAAAACTGGTTGCCTTTTCGGGTCTCCTGGTAAATTGGTGGGCAAATCACACCTAGTGACAACTGAACTTCCAAATAGAATTCACTCATTAAGACTACTACAAACAATTGGTAATAAGTCACATTTTGATACCTTTATCAATACATGATATTTTAATGTTTTTTCTTATGAATCAGGTGGACAAAATATGATGTTCCATAAATATTTCACATTTTTTAACTTAGATTTTTTTTTAATCACAGAAATTGACTATTTTTCATGTTTACATTTTTTTTTCTTTCTTCTGGGAATTTCCTGTTCATATCATTTGCCCATGTTTCCATTAGTTTTTTTTTTAAACATACCAATTTGTTTAAGCTTCTTTATTCCAGATATTAATCCTTTCTTGTTAAATATATGGCAAATATTTTTGTCCAGTTGTTTACCAGTATTTTAACTTTCATAACATGTCATTTGTTGTATAAAAGCTTTCTTTTTTTTTTTTTTTTTATAACATCATGTGTTTTCCTTTTCCTTGATAGATTCTGGCCTTATGTCTCACATAGGGATACCTTTTCCATTCCAAAATTATAAAAGTAGTGTTATACATATTTCCCTAATTCCAAGAGATCTGGTTTTGTTTATTTGTTGTTTTTATAGATATCTCATCAATCTATCTGATATTATTTAGTTTTTGGTGTGAAGAAAGAATATATCTTTATGGTTTATTAAGTAACTTACTAAATAGGGAGTCCTTTCCCCACAGATTTGAAATACCAACTTTATTTTACACACGATGGTCTATTGTCTTTTCTTAAATATATGATTATTTATATATGCTTTTACATTCATTTTTAATGTTTACTTATTCTTGAGAGAGAGACACACAGAGCATGAGCAGGGGAGGGGCAGAGAGAGAATGGGAAACACAGAATCCGAAGCAGGCTCCAGGCTCTGAGCTGTCAACACAGAGCCCGACGCAGGGCTTGAACTCATGAACCATGAGATCATGACCTGAGCCAAAGTCAGACGTTTAACAGACTGAGCCACCCAGGTGCCCCTATTTTTAATTAACCTAACTATTAACTATTATAATTAACCTAACTTTTGGTCTATTTAAAATCCTGTTAAGGCAAATCCCTTCTTTTTTTTCAAAATTTCCTTTGCATTTATAATCTATTATTTTTTCATATAATTTTTAAAATAAGCTTCTCAAACTCCATTACAAGTTGTTTTATTTTAACTGGGATTATATCAGGGTTTGTATGACACTTTTATGAAGACTTATTTAATATATTCAATATTCTCATTCAGGAACCCAGTATGTTCATCCTTTTATTTACTGTTCTTTGCTCCCCTTAAGTAAAGATTTGTAAGTAATTTAAACCCCTTTGTATTTCTTATTAGGTTTATTCCGAGGTATTTTGCAATGGTTGCTGTTATTATGGTGATAATCATCTTTCATTGATATTTTTTAATTTCTTTAATGCTACTATGTTAAAGAAAGACTGTTGAATTGTATAACTGATTTGTATACTGCCAAATTAGGGAATCTGATTATTAGTCCTAAAAGTTTCTATTTGATTATTTTGAATTTTAGGTGTAGAAAATTACATTGCCTGCAATTCACAGCAGGTCCACAAATCCTTACCATTATTTATGTTTCCTACTTCTTTTCTTTACCTGTACTTTAATTAAGTTCTCCAGTGAAATATTAAGTACATAGTAGCAGATACGGCAGTCAACTTTTACTGCCAATTACAAATTCCTATAGTATTATGAGAGATGGTCTTTATCAGGTGAGGCAGTTTTTCTTACTCTTAATTTTTAAGGATTTAAATTTTTTTATAAATTGGTTTTGAATATTATCAAATGACTTCTTACATATATTGTGACTATATTTTCTGCTTTCACATTTTGAAATAAAGAATTTATTCTTTATTGAACAAATTTAATCATGGTGTGTTTTACATAGGCAATTCTTGATAATATTTTTGGATCTTTGTATCTATATTCTAGAATAAAATTTGTCTGCAGTTTTCACTTTTCAATGAGTGATCAATATGTGTTTTTTGTCTTTTGTTGTTTTGTTTTTTTTTTTTAATGATTTTGCCCGGTTCACAGAACAAATGCTAAAGTTCCACTGGAAAATAGATCATGTCTCTTATGCTGATTAATAATCGAAATAACTTATAAACTGTCTAGCCATAATTAGGTTAATAAATAAATTCCTAGTGAAATACTCTGAGCCTCATTTCCCTTTGTGTGTTAAGTCTCTAATGGCCTTTATTTTTTCATCTTCTAAATGGTTATTGGTCTATTTAGGTTTTCTATCTCTTCTTGAATCAAATTTCATATTTTCATGACAATCTTCCATTTTATTATGATTTTAAAAATTATTTACATGCATGGCACAAAGTGTTCTGTCACAAATTTTTGGAATACATCATGTTCCTGTGATTATATTTGTTATTTCTTACAACAATTTTCACTCTATTTTCCTTTTTTCCTCTTTCATCAGACTGACAAAAGAATTGTCTATTTAATGACTCTTTGCAAATAACCAGCCTTGGTTTTCATTTATAAGCCTATCTTTTATATGGAACTGTAATTGCAAGAGTGTAAAAGTTAATCTTACACTAGAGAATATAAAGTGAACAATAATTTCATTCTATGTGCTTCCCAGTCCCCCACTTCTCCCTGGTGGAAACTATTGCTAAGAATTTGGATTGTATTCTTCCAGAGGTTTCTAAACATTTAATTGCATCTAGAAAAGGTGAACAGATTCATATAGTACTTATTGTATCTTGACTAAATTTTTGTTTAAAACAAATCCCAACTTTCAAGAAAACACAACCTTTACAATTAGTAATAATCATTACAGTAAAACACTCATGAAATATTATAGTCTTATATCAGTAATGGCTCTGTTATGATCCACCTGTTTATTACTTATTGATAATATGGACATAGCCAGCAACTTACTGAAATAAAACTCAAATACACATAAGGCCAATGATTTTGTTCATTAACTTATATTTGCTGTACATGCAAACATGTTATGAAAATACTTCTTTTGCAATTATAAAAATGCATACTGTTGCATTTACAGTTTGCACCACAAATGTCCCTCATTAATTCAGTTGTCCAAGGAATACATACTGATGCTGACTTTGCCACAGGCATTGTTCTAAAAACAGAGGATACACCCAGGCAGATTAAAGGAAATACCTTCATAAAAACTCATAGTTCCTACTCTATCAATCTTTATTATCTTTCATATTCACGTGATAATGAACTCCATTATCACTAAGCCTACTTTTGTTTTACAACCCATTTCCAATAACTTTGGATGTTGTTGTCCATGAACATGATTCTCTTATCACTGCTTTCTTTCCTGTCTGACTACTGGTGTTTTGGTTTCAATGTAATGGCTTGCTTTTCCTAAGCCTATAGCACAGTACAAATGAGGAAGAAAAATAATTTCCTAACAACTTAAGAAGACTGCACACAAATAGAACCAATGGACACATAAAAGGCAAACATATATGAGAAGCTTTAACTACTCTAAAAATATGCTAGAGAAGAGAGCGTAGAAGAGAGGTGAGAATCCAAGAGTCATTAGAAATTTGTAAAATTGCTAAGTGTCCAAAAGGGAAGGTCATTTAAATTTTCAGTCATATCTTATCATGGGGGAGGGACGGATATCAATTGGAAATTTATTTACATTATCTAAACACCTGATAGGCATTCACAAGTCCTCATATTTTTGTTCATGGTTCTCCTTTCTCTGGGTCGCTCTCCCTCCCCTTGACTATTTAGCAGATTCTTATATATCTTTCAAGAGTGAAATTATTACTTCCTCTGTGAAGTCTTTCCTAACCTCCCAACTCACTCCCAGGTAAAATGGATCATACTTTTCTTTGCACCTCCCTATACCCTGGACCTTGTTTTCTTATCTGAATCCCTCTGTGAACTCTAGGTAACTTCAGTATGTATTTTACCCCTCTATAATCAATCCATGTCTAGCACAGAGTGTAGGTCCAACAAATATTTGTCAAATAAGAGAGAGGCTGGTAATGTCCCATTGTCCACTGAACCTACTGCTTGATTGTTCTTGGGTTCTCATGTGTTCAAGATTCCAAACTGACTCAATATTTTCTCTTCGATTGCAAGAACAAAAAAAGTCTACATCCCCTCTCAAATCATACCCACTCTTGCCTACATCACTGAACATTGTATATATTTTTTTCCTTGTCACATAGGCTAAATGAACATAAGCAAAATCATGCTGGACTATGACTCATTTATTTGTGGACTACTGGAACTTCAAGCTGAGTCCACAGGGCAATGAAATAAAAGGGAAGATAAAAATAATGGTTTCTTTATTTTCTTTTTAAGTTTATTTATTTAGTTTCATAATCTCTACACCCAATGTGGGACAAACCCATGCCCCTGAGATGAAGAATCACACGCTCTTCCGAAGGAGCCAGTCAGGCACCCCGTGATGGTTTCATTAATTGCTTCTTCATCTTCTTGTTCAACTAAAAATTTAAAGGGAGAATCTCAAGCAAAAACATAAAGATATTGAAGAAGTTAGCTATGCAAATCTGTGAGAAGAGCTTTCCAGGCAGAGGAACATCCAGTACAAAGGCCATAAGGCAGAGGCATGGTTGGTATATTCAAAGAACAGCAAGAGGGCCCGTAGGGCAGCAAAGAGCATAGTGAAAAGAGTGAAAAAAAGGAGACTACTCTGGTTCTACTATGTTTCTGGGTAAGACATGATAGTGATGGTTTAGATGATAACAGTAGAGTTGATGAAAGGTGGTTGAATTCCGAATATGTTCTCAGAGCAGAATTTACCGATGGATTTGAGTCTGTGTACAAAAGAAAGAGGAATAAAAGCTGACTCTGATTTTTAGCCTGAGTAAATAGAAGGATGAAGTTGCCAGCAACTTAAGTGTGAGGAGATTTTAAAGGAGCAAGATCAGAAGCTCGGCTTTAGGTACATTAACTCTGTTATGTCTTTAAGACATCAAACTGGAGATGTTGAGTGAGCAATTAGATACATAATTAAGTCAAGGGACAGGTCTGAGCTACAGATAGAAATGTGGAAGTCGCTGGCTTATAGGTGGTTCTAAAGGCCAAGAGAATGGTTAAGTTCACCAAAGGAACGAGGGCAGATAAAAAAGAAGAGGTAGCAGAAGCTCTAAGGACTGAGCCCTGGAGACAAAGAACCCTGAATTCAAGTCACAGACACCTGACTCTGAAGCTGTATGAATTTCAGAAGTCCATTACGGTTTCTTAATCTGTAAAATGTAGACCTGAGGTAAGGATTTGTGACCATATTTTTTAGGCAGTAAGAGTAATGTCTGCCTCCTGGTAAATGCTCATTAAGTGGTAATTAGTTGCTGTCGTTAAAAATAACCAAAAAGTGGTTTCCAAAGGGTCCCCTCACAATGCAATCCCTATTTGGAGGGGATCAGATTATAAAAACCAATCTGGCAAGAATAGTCCATTTTTAAATAGTCTTGCCGAGCCAGGAAAATGACAAAAAGGAGGAGGCATGAAGTAACCAAGGTTGTCTTGCTAAATTCAAAGAATTTTCTCCATTCTGACCTTTCCCTCTTGGTAACATGTGACCCTGCTGACAAGTCCCTTCTTCTGGAAATAGGTCTTCCTTTAGACTTCTCCAGAGTTTTATGAAATCTCTATTTTCACTTCACTATTATTTAATTTCTGGTGTTCTCAGAATTTTATTCCGTGTCCTCTTCATCTCTCCTTAGCTTAGATTACCCTCTAAATACAGCTGAACCCAAAATATTTACATGTCACCAAGATTCTTCTCATGATGTTTGAACTCAACATGTTTGGCCACATACTACTTACTGGACATGCTCCTTCTTGTTGCACATCATATATGTTATTCCTGCTGTCTAAGACTTATTCCTGAATCTCTGAACCTGCTGAATACTACCGCTCATTGAGCTTGGAAGTCATTTACTCCCAGTAACTGTTCTGACACCTCAACTGCACTTTAATGCGTGTTTGTGTCTATCAACACACCATACATCAGGCTAGGGGTACCCCCCCGCCACCTTCAGTATTCACAGATAGTGGAGAGAAGTCTTGAAATAAGGGGAAAATTTAACTTCATGCATCTGAAGAAAAGCTTTGCATTCTCTACAATTATTGCATGAGCTATGGAAGGAAAGGGAGAGTCTATTATGGACCAGGAGATATCTGAAACACATAGAAAGATGATAACAGAAACAGCCAAAAGCAAGCAAGCAAGCAAGCAAAAACACCAAGAATCATTTACCCAGTTAATACTAGTCCATGTATTTTTTTTTATAAGTACTCTATAGAGATGAAATCGGTAATCAAACATTGCAGGCATATAGCTGTATCGGTTTATACGGCTACGTGCACGGCTACCGACAGACAACTGGTAGTTGAACTATTTGATTTCTATGATAATTTGGGCCCTTATTTTCAAAATAAATCTTTCATTGCCTTTCTAGATTCTTTAATTAAAAGAATATATGTAAGTACATTTTTGAAATCCTCAAAGAGAAATGGAAGATAGAGCTTATGGAGACCTTTTGGGATAGCATATACGAGTAGTTACTTCTAAGAGGTCCTATTCATCTCATTTCATACAGATATAGAGGCGTGTGTGTAGCTCCCATTACACGGTGCTAGTTCAAGTGTTATTTGGTTTTAATGTCAAAGAATACAATTTTCTGAGGTCCTGCTAAAATGAAAGAACACTGAATTCTATTACCCTCCCAGCCCAAGCTAAGTAATAATGCACAAATAACTCTACGACTTTAACAACCACAAGAATTCACAGAGTAATTAAAGGAATTTAAGCTTTTAATCAGTGCCATCTGGTACCAACTAAGCTAATCACATTTAGCAAAGCTTATCACTAGCAGGAAGATCATCTATTGTTTTCTGCACCCAACACAGGGGCTTTTCTGTGCCCTTCTCCCAGGGACAGCATGGTTCTCCTGGGAACTGTGCCTCCCTTGGAAGCTGAGGTCCTTCCACAACTCCACACTAGCCCCAGCTGAATGATGCAAGAGTTAGCTCTTCACTCCAGCTTTTCTCCCAAATATTGGGTCTAAAACATCAAGTAGCCCATAATCTGTCAACACTTCAAAGCAGTTGGCGACCATGGAGAACAAAAGGGCACACTGAAAGAGGCAGGAATGAGGGCTGGGGACAGAATCCTAGCTTTAGGTGTGGCCCTGCTCCTGAGGGTTCCCTCTCTACCCTTCTTGTACCTACTGTTCAATCTTTCCTTCAGTCCTTGAGCCAGTGGAAACATTTGGCTTAGGCTTGTTGAAGTTGTGTTTCTGTGTTACAAAGAGCCCCGATTAATAAACCAAACACAGTAGACATTTATATGGCCTTGTGTAATTTATAATTTCTATCTAGACTTTGATTTCCCCATCTAAATAAATCAGGGATTAGAGAAGGCGACATCTAAAAATCGCTTCAGATTTAATATTCTATGAGACAAGGGCACTCACAGAACTAATCTTAATTTTTCTCTAGAAAATATCCTCTCTGATATGCACACCATGTTCACTTAAGCAATAATCAACACGGAATTGAAAAAAATGAGCATCTACTTGTAACCTGCAATCCTTTGAGATATACCCCATGGAGCATCAGACAGATTCAGCAGCTTTCACATCAGAAAATAAAATGGAAACAAGTCTGAGAAATACAGAAAGGAACAGGCAGTTATTAAAATACTTCTCAGCCAGCCTTTTAATGACCTAAAATTTTCAAACCTACTCAAAACACCTACTACTTAATCCCCAGTGATTTAAGGAAATTGGGATATATGGTTCTTACAATCTATTTGAGGATGTCTAATTATTATATAATTACTTCAATTTGATTAGCATCCACCAGTAATGAATTCAAAGAGAGAGGGAGAGAGAGAAAGAGAAAACAAGTGGGGGAGGGGCAGAGAAGAGAGGGAGCCACAGAATCCAAAGCAGGCTCCAGGCTCCCAGCTGTCAGCACAGAGCCCGGCATGGGGCTCAAACTCACAAACTGTGAGATCATGACCTGAGCTGAAGTCAGACGCTTACCCGACTGAGCTACCCAGGTGCCCCAGCGTGAAGTAAATTTTTAAAAGAAAGAAAGATGTAAAGGAAGGAAGGAAAGGAGGGAAGGGAGAATGGAGAGAAAGAAAAAGGCATAAATATCAGAGTAAAACTGGAAATTTCAACCTCTGTGGGACAGAAGCTGAGAAAACTGAAAAGAACACAGCAGGCAAATAAGAAGATGAGAAGGTGCATGGAAGCAGCTGAGATTTCCTGAGCAGTGTTGCCTTGGTTCCAATTTCACCGGGAAATGTTGCAATTTACTCAGAACCCGTAATATCCCACCTACTGAAGTGTGCATTTAGCTTACATTTTCAGTCTCCAAGATCTTCATAATGTACCACTAGGTAGGCTTACTGGTCTAGTTCCTGAAAGAAGAAGATTCTGAATGTCAGGGAGTTTTGTCCATAACTTCAGTGAATAAGGAGAGGCTCAGCATTTCAAACCACTTCTGTTTATGCTCCTTCAACTATGCTCTTTATAGCTCTATATAAAGTCCTACAAATAGCTCCATAAATTCTGAAAGAAAAGAATGTGGTCAACCAGAATGGGTGGCCCCTCTGGATGGAGGATCTTCTAAAGCAGTGGTTTTCAAAATGTGGTTGTGGGACCAGGACCATTAGCGTCACATGGGAACTTGCTAGAAATGCAAATTCAGTCACTCCCATCCACAAACCTAGGAAGTCAGATCTGAGGAGATGAGCTCCAGCAATCTGTGTGTTAAGAAGACCACAGTGTGGGGGCGCCTGGGTGGCTCAGTCGGTTAAGCAGCCGACTTCGGCTCAGGTCATGATCTCGTGGTCCGTGAGTTCGAGCCCCGCGTTGGGCTCTGTGCTGACAGCTCAGAGCCTGGAGCCTGTTTCAGATTCTGTGTCTCCCTCTCTCTGACCCTCCCCCATTCATGCTCTGTCTCTCTCTGTCTCAAAAATAAATAAACGTTAAAAAAAAAATTAAAAAAAAAAAGAAGACTGCAGTGTGATTCTGATGTACACTCAAGTTTGAGAAGCACTGTTAAAGATCAGTGGTATACTAAGAGCCCGTGACCTTTTCTTCCTTCTTTCCTTCCTTTTTTTTTTTTTTTTTTTTTTGCCATTTAGGGTAACTCTTGGGTCCGTTCCTACAATTCTACCTCCAAACTTGTAAAATGTGAAGTAATTTTCTTACCCAAGAAATCCTGTGATAATCTTTAAAAGCCCATTATGTGCTAAGCTTTGCAGTAGAGTCCAACAGATACAAAAGTAATAAGCCTCCAGTTTGCAACAACTTAAAATCTCATGAAAGAAACAAACACATAATTAACTTTAAAACAAAATAGGCTGTGATAAATATTCAAGCAGGAGAATATGGTAGTTTTAAAATATGAAGCTGAGTAAATAATTCCAACTGGTGGCAATATGGAATGGCTTTTCATCAAAGATGTGACCTCAGCATGGTCTCTGAATAAGCAACAGTATCTGAGCAGAATCACACCGAGGGTAGCCGGGGTAGGAGTGCATAGAGAGCAACGGTGGTAAGTGCAGAAGGAACAATGTAGGAGGAAGCCAATTCGATGTCTCTATATGCTACCCTATGTTCTCTTTCGTCCACGTCTCTAACATTGTCGCTTCTACGAGAAGCATCCTCTGGCTATACTGCAGTGGATAAATTCCCCCTCTAAGCTCATTCTATGCCCTGAGCTTTCACTTCACTGCAATGATTAAAATGGACATTTCTCTAACTTTAAAAATCTCTTTGCATGTCCTGTGAGACTACAAGCTCCTTAGGACAAGGACCACCAGCTCTATTTCGTCTACCTATATATACCTAGCCCATAACACTGTGCCTAATCTATAGCGTGCACGCACGGTATTTGTTTAGTAAACGCACAAGACAAAAACCTGGGTGGAATACTTGCCATGAGGGCGAAAAAGATGTTTTTTGGAATCAGACAGATGTATGTTCAAATCTTGAATCTGCCTTTCTTAAACCGTATCATCTTTGGCAACTTTCTTAACCCCTCTCTTCTCAAGGTTTCTTATTTTAAATAGAGATGAAATTTAAATGTTATAAAAAGCTAAGTGGGAAAAGTTAAATGACAATATGAGTATTTAAATTACTTGGCACATAAACAACAGTTAACAAAATGGTAATATTTAATGCCACATAAAAGGCAATACCTGTAAGACAGATAAGATCTAATAAAGGTTATTAAAGAGGGGGGGGGGAAGGCGTTCAGGAGGATGAAGTGAGCTATAAACCCCTGCCACCCCAGTCCCTACCCCCATCCAAATAACTGTCACGATCCTCAGCTGGTAGCTCAGTGAGGAAGGGAATAAAGGAACAATGAGAGGAAGCAAGGAGTTGAGTAGGGAGATTGGAGAGAGAGAAGAGACAGAGACATGGAAACAGGAATGAAGGAAAAAGGGTTCTTCCTGTAGAGCCCCTGCCATCAGGTCAGTAGAGGTTTTCCTTGTCTAAGGATACATTCAGACCACTCCCACTGCACACTGGACCTCTATTCCTGCCCGTTCCATATCCACCCATCTGCTCTTTACCTATCTGTAAGGGCTAGATAGCCAACTCAAGACAACTGACTGACTGTGGATGCTTACATCCAGACACAGAACTGGAAGGGAAAATCCCACCACCGACAAGAGTAAACACAGCAAAGAAGTAGAAGATAATTCTTGGAAATTAAAAATGCCCACTAATTAATAAAATCGCCATGTCTAGATATTGAGTTTCTGAATATAAAATTGAACAGAAGTGCCTCTCTAATAGAGACAAAAATAAATGATGAAAGAAACAAAATGGCACAAAAGAAAAATCCGGAATTTAAATAGTCATCTAAAAGGAGGAAGAAAGAAAGAAAGAACGAACAAAAGAAAGAAAGAAAGAAGAAAAGAAAAGAAAAGAAAAGAAAAGAAAAGAAAAGAAAAGAAAAAAGACAAGACAAGACAGGGAAGAATTAAATGAGTTGCCAAAAGGGTTGATCCTTTTGATCATGTCAAATTGGAAAGATCAGATCAGATCACATCGAAAAGGTCTACTGGTACAGGGGCGCCTGGGTGGCTCAGTCGGTTAAGCACGCGACTTCCACTCAGGTCGTCATATTGTAGTTCATTGGTTCAAGCCCCACATCAGGCTCTGTGCCGACAGTTCAAAGCCTGGAGCCTGCTTCAGATTCTGTGTCTTCCTCTCTCTCTGCCCCATCCCTGCTCATGCTCTCTCTCTTTCTTGCAAAAATAAAACATTAAAAAAAATTTTCTACTGGTGTTAAGTGGAAATAATAAAAACATAACCACAGTTAGACATATGTCAGGATGACTTCTTGAAATCTAGGGATAAGGGTTTTTTGTTTTTTGTTTTTTAATTTTAATCCCGAAATTCTCTGGAAAAAAGTACAATGTACATAGAAAATAGAGTCTCGTACTGACATCACATTTTTCATTTGCAAAATGCATACTGAAAGACAATGCAGTAATATTTCAAACTTCTGAGAAAAAAATTATTTTCAAACTGAAACTCTAAACCCAGAAAAGTTATGATATCATCCCTATACCTACTATTTTCCCACAAGTGGGAAAGCAAAATTACATTAAAAAATTAAGAAATAATTACTACAAAATTTTTATATTATGTTAAAGAAATAGCTCTTAATACAAGAACCAGAATTTGGAACTATTACTGTAAAGTGGACCTCTAAAATCCTCATGATATTTGGAAGACAGCTTGTAACAGAAAACATTACATGGTATTTGCTGATGTTCTAAATAATTGGAATTCATTTCATTCCAAGAGCCACCATCGTAGGCATCTTAGCCTCCACTTGTTGACAGAAAATAAAACAGGAGCAGAGAGAGCCCAGGTAACAAGCCTAGGGTCCTACAGCTCACCTGCTGAATTCACAATTCAAATTCAAGCTGATAAGCAGCTTCACTATTTTCTTATACGTCACTTAGAGACAGCACTTCATTCACAAGATTTACATAAAATTCCAAATTGGAACCACCTGTTACAAATTCAAGGAGGGGCGCTTGGGTGATTCAGTTGGTTAAGCCTCTGACTTCGGCTCAGGTCATGATCTCGAAGTTCCTGAGTTCAAGCCTCATGTCAAGCTCTGTGCGGACAGCTCAGAGCTTGGTGCCTGCTTCAAATTCTATGTCTCCCTCTCTCTCTGTCCCTTCCCCTGCTCCTGCTTCTCTCTCTCTCTCTCTCTCTCTCTCTCTCTCTCTCTCTCTCTCTCTCAAAAATAAATACACATTAAAAAAAAAAAAGGTTCAAGGTAAGTCAGTGAAGAATAGATTAGGTCTAACTTACAAGTTACTTGATGTAAAAATAGTAACATGGTAACATTATATGATTAGTCCAGTAAATACAATAAAAGGTGAAAGGACAGACAAAATCATCACATATAAAGATAATAAAATGACGAAGTAATTCTCAACATATCAGTGATAATAAAAATTATAAATGGTTACATTTACTTATTAAAAGTTTAAGATTTTCACTCAAAGAAAATCAAAATTCAGTTTTATGCAATGACACACGGAAAAATGCAAAAGAAAATTTGAAAATGGGCAAATATATGCAAAGGACACACGCACAAAACAACTCTAAGTTGAAGTGGATTCACTGATGTATTTTACCAAGCATTTAATAAAGATATTATTAAAGTCTCTCACAGAATCTTCCAGAGACTTGAAAAGAAAATAATTCAATCACAATTATTTACAAACTCTGTATAACCTTGATTAAAGCCTATGGCTTTACAAAAATAGAAAATTATAGCCTAAAATCTTCTATAATTATAGACGTAAGACTTCCACACTATATATCAAGCAAGCAAAATGCTACTGGATTATACAACTGTAACAATACATCACAGCTCATATAATAAACATGAAAGATTAGTTTAAAGCTAGAAAATCAGGGGCACCTGGGTGGCTCAGTTGATTGAACTTCTGACTTAGGCTCAGGCCATTATCTCAGGTTCCTGGGTTGGAGCCCCACAGCAGGCTCCCTGCTGTCAGAGCAGAGTCCACTTTGGATCCTCTGCCCCCTCTCTGCTTGTGAACTCTCTCAAAATACACAAACATTAAAAAAAAAAAAACCTTAGTAAATCAATGTAATATATTACATAAACAAAAGACAAAATCATATGATTACTAATTGCTACAGAAATGCATTCAATAATATCTAATGCTCATTACGATAAAAATCCTTAGTAAACTAGGAATATAAGGGATTATCCTTATTCTGTTGAAGGGTATCTCAAAAAGCAACAACAAAATTATAGCAAAGATCAGACTTACTGGGAAAACACTGCTTTTTTCCAGAGATTGGTGAAGAGACCATCGTAACTTCTGTTAATCAATTCTATTCAATATAGAATAGCCAGTGCAATAAAACAAGAAAAAGAAGTGTAATTTATAAGAATTTGAAAAAGAAAAATGTAGTAATAGATATTCACAAATGGCATGACTGTGTTTATAGAAAAATTCAAAAGAATTTAAAGAAAATAATGAGAATAATTTAATGAAATCTCTAGACACAAGATGGGGGGGGTGGGGAACAACCTCAGGGATACTAATCTTTCCAAGACAACTTTCACACAGTGTTTGTCAAACCAACTGATATGTTTGGATCTTATTTCTAAAGCTTACTTTAAGTCAACACTTCATAAATTAGAGTACATTTTCCCACAAATATATAATAGTAAATTGAATAGCTGTATTTATGCGCTGGACATAACCTAGATATGAATATACTAGGGTACTCCTCTCTTGACCTACCTTGGTATTGTGATGCATAAATACAACTGAGCCTTGGCACTCTCCATGTCCCAAATCCTAGATAATGACCTCTCAGTGGATTGCCTAGTTTTTGAAACCCCGCATCTGGAATACAGAACCTCATCTTAAAACCCAGCCATGATCTAATCTCTTAGCAGGAATATGAGCCATATTCCTTACAGAACAGGCAGGGGATTAGCAGAATTGCTTTCTATCTTGACCTGGCAAGTCTTTCATTGTATAATTTATGAAATTCACCTAAGTTTCCTAAACTTCAGTTTCCTCATAGTTCCTGTTGAGGGGAATATATCTAAGGTTCATAGTCAGAAGACAATTACTTTTCATGTGGCATAGGGTCAACATATTTGAAATATTCAATTCTAGACCATAACTACAAGCTTATCTCCTTGAAATCACTGTTAATCATATTACAGAAAAAATAATTAACAGAAACAAAACAGCAAATATTCTATTTTAAGACCACATATAAATACCAAAATTCCTTACAAATTGTAATCTTTATTCTTTTACTTATTCGCTGGGTACCAATTATGTGTCATTTATAAGGAGAAGGCTCAATCCTTCCCTTCAGAGAGTTCATGGTGAAAAGAAATGAGACCAACGATGGAAGTACTTGGGGAACACCCTTCCTGCATCTTCTCTACTCACGGTCATTGGAGGGACAGGGAATGCAGACCGTGAGTTCCTCAAAGTCATGGACTACATCTTAAGTACCCAGCTTAGCACATCACCTGGCTGACCCTTGATCCCTGGACACTGAATCAGTGGAAATCCTACAACCCTCTATGTGTCTGCACACTCTGTCCTGGGAAAGCTGTCAGACATTGCATCCGCCCATCTTCAAACAGGCCCTCAAGCAAAGTGTTATTCAGCATCCCTCTAGGACCCACCGGGGATCTCCTCTGTTTGTGCCAACTTCAGCTGTGTTTTCTGCCCCTTTGGCTGCCCTAAATTTTGCTTCTCAACTAAAAAAAAAATGCATTGATACAATTGAAAGAGGAGGATCCTACCACTGTCTCCACAGCACCACGTGATGTGCCTTCTCATTTTGTAAGAGAATAAATTCTTATCAGCATTATTTTTCATAAATCAGAGCCATAAAACCTGGCTTACTCTTTTATAAATAGGCCCCCAACAAGAAATTGTACCATATTAAAAAAGGATGTTAACTGAATAGTGTTGCAGTCTATGAGTCTGGAGTTCTCTCTTGTCCAGCAAGAGAGCGGATGCAGAATTGAATACGAGAGAAGCTAATGTCCAGGAGGAGACAAGAGACCCAAACAGGGGTTTTGTCTCCATATTTATTGAGATCACAAGATATTGCCCATGCAGTGAATGTGAAGAAAACAGGATCTTACACACATAAACGTGGAGAAAACAATCAGACAGTAATCATTAACTTGTGTATGTAAGAGGCAATAGGTCTGGGGGACAAATGGAGTTTGTGATCAAAGTACAACAGCATATTGGTGTCAGATGGAAAGTAATTTCCTGCAGGGGATACAACAAGTTACTCATGATCCCATTATGATATCTCACTAGCTAACCTTGGGCACTTTCGCTGCATGGTGGTAAGCTTTTTTCTAACCCGTTTACGTAAGTAGAACCTATTTCCCCACAGAATAGTTTTAAAAATAGAGAAATTTGGTTGAGACCCAAATCTTCTCTTGTGGCTTCCCATTTGCTCTTGGCTCCCATAAGGCACTCCCTGGGACTATTACACAAATATGGACATTCTCACATTTTGGCTCTGAGCCCACCAGTAGTTGAGAGGATCCTGCCCAAGTTCCCAAGTTCTGTGATCCAATCCAAAAACATAAGCCCTTTTATGGGTAATTAAGGGTACACATCTATGGTAATTCATTTTACTTAAAAGTAAGTAAATTACAAATAATCTATTGAGTAAAAATATGGTATTTCCCAATCAAAAGTAATGTCTTTAGAGTTTCATGAGGGCTCTAAATTGAGTATTCTACCAAGAAATATGGCCACCTGCCTGGCAAAGTTGGACAGCTCTTATAGCCCAAGTGTAATATTTGAGGTTCCTACATGTGTGGGGAAGGGTACTTTGTCAGATATAGATCATCAAAACTGTTACAAATTTGTTGTGCTTTTCAATTACAACTATTCTTGCTTTAAAAAAAATTGTTCATTTATTTCTTAGAGAGGGAGAGAACAAGTAGGGGAGGGGGAGAGGGAGAGAGAAAGAATCCCAAGCAGATTCCACACTGTCAGCACAGACCCCAACATGGGACTCAAACTCACAAACCGTGAGCTCATAACATGAGCTGAAATGAAGAGTCAGCCGCTCAACCCACTGAGCCACCCAGGTGCTCCATTCTTGCTTTTTATTTAAAAAATTGCTCTTTATTGCCTTCTGTTATGTCAACGTTCGCTGTGGGTTATTTGATCAATCTATAACATATGGTGATATACATTAAAAACAATTACTGTGTATTTATTTTTGAGAAGCAGAGACAGAGAGACAGAGTGCAAGCAGGGAAGGGGCAAAGAGAGGGAGACACAGAATCCGAAGCAGGCTCCAGGCTCTGAGCTGTCAGCAGAGAGCCCGACACGGGGCTCAAACTCACAAACTGCGAGATCATGACCTGAGCTGAAGTCGGATGCTTAACCAACTGACCCACCCAGGCGCTCCTGGTGATATACATTTAAATCAAGAATAACTTGGATTTCACTTTGTCTAATGACTGGATTTTAAAGCACTACTTTCACTGTGCTTCATTCAATCACAAAATGTTTCCCCCAGCACTCGTGTGGGGGAGCCTGTTCCGGGTGTGGGAACACAGCACTGAGCAAAGTAAGCCATAGTCCTTGCCCCTTGTGGATCACTTGAGTCATTCATACCCTATTGTTACAGCAAATATGTAACAATCTCTCCTAAGGTTTGCTTTTATCTTGAATTCCTTTCGATAACGGAGTTCTTTTTCAAGTGGAGAAAGAATGGTATAGGTGATGTCCAGGGAATTTGCCTCCTCAAGGTAAAATACAATCAAAACAGTTTGACACTTCAGCACCAAATGATGTCTAAGTTCCTATGATTTTCTTCTTCCCTAATGCTGCTCAAGGAATTCCATTTTGGACAAGTACTAAAACAGTGTTCTTTAAATGGTTTCAAGCTAAAAACCACAAAGGCTTCACTACCTGCCTAAATCTGCTAATTTGGATCCAAATTCCGCTTAATAAATTTAATTCAGCACAGCCATCATGCAGTCCTCTATCAGCACTTGAGACTCAGACTCCCCTCCAAGTCTGTGTCACCTCCCTCTCTCCATGACCAGTATGGGCTTTTATTTCCTGCTGGGTACTTTAGCTAAAGCCTCACTGCGTGTTTTCTGGGCAGTGAATACAATTCCAACATAGGCAAGCCGGCTCAGTGAAAATTACTCCTGGTTCAACATGTGCCGTTTGCATAGCAGAGGAATAGGCTTGGTAATCATTCCATTCATTGGTCTGAGCTGAGCTTCTGATGGGAAATTGTAATGAGGCTGAATTACCGCTACTGTCCCAATAACCCATACATCTTATAGATGGGGAGAAGGGGGGGGGTTCCAAAGCCACCTCATTGTTTTATGTGTGTATCTGTGCATTTTAATTCCCAGAATCCATTTTTTATTAAGTCTCATCCCAGGAAAAGAACACAAGCTTTTCGGCTGGTCATACCTGCTTTCTATCAAGGTTCCACCTCCTCTTGGCTGCTTGAAATAGGCAGAGGCTCCCAAAGCTGGATGTGGGGCTTGAACCCACAAACTGCGAGATCATGACCTGAGCCTAAACCAAGAGTCAGATGCTTAACCAACTGAGCCACCCAGGAGCCCCAAAACATACATTGCTTAGTAAACGGCAGCTTTCTGCCTCTTTGTTTCTGAATTTGTGTAAGCTTCAAGTCTGTTCCATTTATAATAGAGCGCTATTTAAATATGCCCCACACCATTTATATGTTTATGTCAAAACTCAGTGAAGAATGAAAGGAGCTTCACAGATTAGCTAACCTCATGGTTTAATTTTTGCAATGTACAGGATGTTTTCTTGAAATGAAAACTTCTTGGGGCGCCTGGGTGGCTCAGTTGGTTAAGCGGCCGACTTCGGCTCAGGTCATGATCTCACGGTCCGTGAGTTTGAGCCCCGCGTCGGGCTCTGTGCTGACAGCTCAGAGCCTGGAACCTGTTTCTGATTCTGTGTCTCCCTCTCTCTCTGCCCCTCCCCTGTTCAAGCTCTGTCTCTCTCTGTCTCAAAAATAAATAAGTGTTAAAAAAAAATTAAAAAAAAAAAAAGAAATGAAAGCTTCTTGATATTCTGATATGGACAGATAAAAGATGAGTTTTGCTGGCCGAAACAGAAGACGAAGCCTAACACTGCATCCCCCTCCACCATGAATTGAGCCAGAAGGATTTCACTGAACTTCTTTGACTCCATTAAAACTAATTGGAAAGCTACTAGCCACATTTTCCATAGAAAATGATGATTACCTATAGATGAAGTAATGTGGAACCAGCATAGAAAAAAGACTTTCCCAAGATCACACCGATGCCAGCTAGGATTAGAATCGAAGTATGCAACTCTGGGGCCAAAGTTTTATATTCAGCTTATCAATTTTATTCATCCAAGAAGTATTTGTTGAGGAAACACTACTGTGTCAGGCACTGTACCAAGTTTTGGAAGGGTTAAAGGTGGCAAAGCTGGAGCCCTGCTCCTGGGCATGTAAACGAAAGCGGAAGCAGTTGACCACACATCTCTAAGTGACTTCAAGATGGAATAGGGCGAATTCTGTTAGAGGAAGCACAAAATACCACGGAGAAGTGAAAAAAGGAGTAATTTGTTTTGTTGGAACATGATGTTGGAAGCCAAGAGTAATTGCTTTTAAAGAGAGCCTTTAAAGAATGGAATAATCACCAGGCAGAAATACAGAAAGAACATGCCAAGAGTAAGATAGAAGATGCACAAAGGCATAGAATCAGGAAAGCATCTTCTAGGAATAATGAATATTTCAAGTTTGCTGGACCGTAATTACACAAGGGAAGTGGTGAGAAATACAAATTTTATTTTAATTTTTTTCAGTGTTGTGCAGGGTCTTGAATGTCTGGCCAAGAGGCTTGGACTTGATCCTGTAAGCAGCGAGAAGCCATTGAGAGATTAGGAGGACTTGAAGGAATTATTTGTGTTTAGAAAGATTGCTCTGATGCTAATTTGGAGCAAACTCTGCATTTAAAACCTATAAATATTCTTTTTCAGATACAGAATTATTAATGAAATTTAAATAGAATTGGGTTATTAAACCTTAGTTTTATAAGAGAAAAATTGTGAAAATAGTATAGAAAGTTCTATATTATCAGTATATTCTGTACGTACCCCTATTGTTGATATCTTTAATTAGTAATACATTCTGGATACTTGATTTCTAACAAATATATGAATTACAAATATTTTCTCCCATCCTATGGATTGTATTTTCTTTTTTTTTCATAGTATCTTCTGGTATAAAAGATATTAATTCATACAAAAAGATTAATTTTCAAGAAATCCAATTTGTGATTTTTTTTTCCTTTTTTTTTTTTTTTTTTTTGCTGGTGCTTTTTATGTTTTATGTAAAGAACCCACTGCCAAATCCAAAGTCATGGAGATTTACTCTTATGCTTTAAGACTTTTATAGTTTTACCTCTTAAATTTAGATCCATTTTACATTCATTATTGTATATAGTATGTGGTAAGGATCTAATTTCATTCTTTTGCATGTGGATATGTGGGAAGGACCATTTTTTTCACATTAAATTCTCTTAGCATCTTTGTTGAAAACCAATTGAGCATAGATGAGTGGTCTATTTTTGGACTCTCAACTACATTTATCTATATGCCTATCCTTATGCCAGTACCACACTCTTGATTATTATAGCTTTGTCAGTGAGTTTTAGTGGGTTTTGAAATATGGATTTGTAACTCCTACAAATTTGTTCTTCTTCAGGATTGTTTTGATGTTCTGAGTCTCTTGTAATTCCATAAAAATTTTAGGATCATCTTTTCTCAATGTTCATGAAAGGCATTTGGAGCTTTGGTAGGGATTGCATTTAATCTGTTGATTGCTAGGGAAAGTGTAGCCTGTTAATTTATTTAGGTCTTTATTTTTTTCCAGCAATGTTTTATAATTTCCAGCATACAAGTCTTGTACTTCCCTAGTTAAATATTTTCCTAAGTTTCTTATTGTTTTTGGTGCTGTTCTAAATAGAATTGCTTTCATAGTTTCCTTTTCAGAATATTCATTGATAGTGTATAGAAATAACACTTATTTTTGTATGTTGATCACATATTCTTTAACTTTTCTGAATTTATTAATTCAAACCGTTTTATATGGGAATTATTTAGGATTTTCCATATACAAAATTATGCCATCTATCAATAAAGATGTTTGCTTCTTTTTTTCCTATGTGGATACTTTTATTTCTCTTTCTTCTTGATTCTTCTCTGGTTAAGACTTCTAATACAATGTTGAATAGTAGTGGATAAAGAGGGCATTTGTGTCTCATTGTTGATCTTCACGGACAGTTTTCAGTCCTTCATCATTAAGTATGATGGTAGTTATGGATTTTTTCATATATGCCCTTTGTCATGTCACCCTGCAAATAATTCTGATGACTCTGTCATCTATTTTAATACACACATCCCAATGGGTTAAATTCTCAGTGGTCCTATCCCCTGTTCTCTACCAAGTAATCACTAAATATGCTTTTTTCACCCCCAATCTGGAGAGAAGAGAAAGATACTACTAGTTATTGAGCATTTACTATCGAAAAGGTATTATTAATTATTTTATCATTTCTCAATGTGGGGATTATAACCTTGGCTTTCAGATAAGGAAACCAGTGATCAAATACCTTTTCTAAGTCACACATTAGTAAGGGACAAAGGTGAGAGGTCTCAGTGTGACTCTAAAATGCCTGCTTCTGCTCTGGGTGAATTTCTAGAACAGACTAGGCAGTCAGTCACACTGGTATAGGTCCTATGTGGGAACTGAGAATGACCTGGGGGCAGGGAACAGATTTTCTCTCGATAAGGAAAATGTTTCTTTAACAGAGGTTAGCAGGAATACTCAACAGTGCTAGTCACTAGAAGATTCACACCCTTCAAACCTGTTGAGGCCTGGGAATATATTCAAGCGCCTGAGGATAAGAAGGAAAATACATGTAGCCAAAGTCTGGGGAGGCTTGGGAACAAAACAGAAAATAACCTCCAGGGAGATGCACACAGGGAGACTAAAACTCTAATTGGTGAATGCTCTGAAAAAAAAAAAAAAAGTTTGCTGTTACTTGAGTCTGGAAGGCAGCGTCTTCTGCTAATATGGCCTGAGTCAGTCTGTTCAGGGAAGGGTTACTGCATTGGTGTATTGGAGAGGGAGTGGTACTTGGATTTAAACCCATGAAAAGAGAAACATAAAAGCTCACGATCCAGTACCACTTCTATCTCATCTCATCCAACTCTCCCACAAGCAAAATTTCATCTATATCGACAACTTGCAGCACTGGAATGCAAAAATGTTCACCTTATCCAGAATATTCTCAGCATCTCCGCATGGGATATTCATGAGATCAGGAACTATCAATTTTGATTGCCTGAGTTTAAATAACAGCTTTCGTACTTGCTAGTTTGATGATTTAGGGCTTAGTGATGAAGTTCTTTTGTTCTCTGTTTCCCCATCTTTAAAGCAGTATGCCAAAACTGTTTGTTCTACCTAATAGAGTAGAAGTTTACACTTAAAACAGTGACTGACACATAATATGCACTATATATTTACTATTATTTATTTGTATTATTATTGCAATTAATGATGAGATGATGATGATGATAATAATGATGATGTAGTCTGAATGCCCAGAAAATGACCGCAGGAAATAGGCACTAAATGGTATTTGTTGAGTGAATGAATGGATTAATGAAAATCCTACCAAGGTAATTTATGCCAAATTAATTTCTGCCAGGAACTTAATTAATTTCTACCAGAGTAATATCAAACCACAAAGATCTCACAATTGATTACTCACAGACGCAAAGCTAAGCATTCAGTATATCAGGATTCTTGGTACTCAAGATGTAAGGTGATTAGCATTCATATTCTTCAGGCCCTCTATAGAGCAGTGAAATCAAAAGTGAAGTTTGGGGGTAAGCACCACAAATAATGTTTATTCTATACAACACTTGAAGATTTCTTCTGATGACCAAAACAAAACAAAAAAAAAGTATTGATTTAGCATTGTTAATTAGAAACAAAACCCTTAAAAAGCTTTCTTTCTTTGACTCAGTTGTTCCACTTATGAAATAAAATAAATGCAGTCACAAAAGAAAAATATTTTACGCACGTGTATTATTTACAATAGAAAAAAATTTTTCAATTAGTTAAACATCTAAATACAGCAAGATGAATAAACAAGTTGGTAAATATACCATGAAAGGAACAGATTTTTAAAATGTTACACGCAAAGAATGCTGGTCATGTTACACAAAGTTCTCTTAGAAGATATTTGTATCAGCATGTAGAGATGACTGCCAAATTCCTGGGAGAGAAAAGAAAAAAAAAATCCACATATCTAGAACATGGTTTATTTAACCCAAGACTTATGAAAAGATCCAGAAGTTCTTTGAATCTTCTGAATTTTGTGCAAAACTCTATATGGTTAGTGTCCATGATTTACAGCAAATTCTACATCCGCATGTATGTAAAGCCCTAATGCCTGGGAGGCCCTCCACGTCCAGACCGATGCACCACCAGGAGATCAGTTACAAACCTGTGTATTAAGACAAAACATATCTGATACCAAATCTACAGACATGCTACTCAAAGACTCATATAGGGTTAAATTACGGCCCATGAACCAAACCTGGCCCATGACTGTTTTTTGTACAGGCTATAAGCTAAGAATGGCTTTTCATTTTTAAAGAGTTAAGGGGGTAATATAAGGAAGAAAAAGATATGAGACAGAAATCCTATGTGACTCACAAAACCTAAATATTTATTCTGACCCTTTATAGAAAAAGTTTGCCAACCTCTATTATTAGAACAGTGCCAAGATGCAAAAGAATTTCAACAGACACACCTCATGTCTGTTCTTTCCTTTTGCACACAAACTGAAATTTAATATTTTTTTCTCAAAATGGTTTGAACTTGTTAACTAGGCAATTTGTAAACAGAACTTCAGGAATGTCATTAAAGGTGGCTAAGTTGTTTGAAATTGAGTGTTTCCAACCTAAAGTTCACTGAATCTTAGATTGGAAAACAGAAGGGAGACAATGAAGAACATTAATTCTTTACACAAATATGAATGTTTCTAGATACAACCAAATTGAGTCTTTGGTATAGACCTACTAGAACCTTCATTAGGTAACACTATAAGAATGCTGAAAGCTAGTGATTACATACAATTGAAAAAATCAAGAATTTTATTTTTATTTAAAAAATGCACCATATTGGGGCGCCTGGGTGGCGCAGTCGGTTAAGCGTCCGACTTCAGCCAGGTCACGATCTCGCGATCCGTGAGTTCAAGCCCCAAGTCAGGCTCTGGGCTGATGGCTCGGAGCCTGGAGCCTGTTTCCGATTCTGTGTCTCCCTCTCTCTCTGCCCCTCCCCTGTTCATGCTCTGTCTCTCTCTGTCCCAAAAATAAATAAAAAACGTTGAAAAAAAAATTAAAAAAAAATGCACCGTACAGATTAATTTATCACTTAGCAAGGGATTTGAGCCTAACAAAACATTGGTGCTAGAGTTCAACAGATTGCTATGCATGCGTCCGCACACTAACAAAGCCCATCCTAGTTTGTGGGTCAGTTTTAGTTTGGTTCAAATGTCTTATTTTGATAAGCCTTCACTGATTCACTCAAATGAACGAGGCCTTCCTGTATTTGGCTAATGAAAGGTCTTTGCAAAGCCTATGAATTCTACTCCACTTGTCAAATGTGGCCAGAAGATTCCTAACAAGGTCAAGAGGGAAAAGAACATCATTCGATGGAACAATTTGGAGGGAATTTCAGGAGAAGGCAGTCTACCAGAGCGCCGGGGAAGCTTTCGAGACTGTCGCAGACCCAGGGCTTTTCTCGGGTCTTTGTCCATTCCTGGGTGAGCCAGCATAAGGCCTTGGAGAGAAGAAGTGCTCCAGAGCCAGCTCTGTCTCCATCTGCTTGAACTTGAGCTAAGCACTTTATTGGGCCTCAGTTTCCGTAAACATAAACTGAGGGTGTGTTTGGGTGGAGTTAAATGATTTAACAACATCTAAGGATTCAAAGGTCCTTCGTTGTTTAGATTCTGAGAGGAGTCTAGAATCTCACAGGAAACTAGCAGCAAAACCAGGCCCAGAATCCTTTCTCCGGTCCCAGGCCAGGTCTCAGTTCTACCTACTGTTCACTACATAGCACTGTCTACACATCAGAGCTGTGGCATTTTTCCAACAAGGTGGCCCCCTACACCAATCCTGGAGAATGTCAGATTTGGCTGTACTCCTTGCTGTCTTTCTCCACTCCACTCCAGCCCACATCCATTCTCTGTTTAGACTTCTCCTGAGTTCTTTTACGGATGTCAAAAACAGAGCTGATCGTTTCATGTATTCATTCGTTCATTCTAGTATTTCTGAAATACCAAATACTCAGTACAATGTAACCAGCATTCATTTTTGTCTCAATAGTTACATACAAGGCTTCTGAAGACTTGAGATCTGTCCTCACGGTGACCTCAAGATCAACAGAACCCGTATCAATTACTTGGCATCCACTTCTGTACCCGCTTTGGCCCCAGACAACCAGACCTGCTGCACCAGGTAAAATTCCCTTCCCTCGCACTGAATTAACATTCTATCAAAGTAACTTTATACCAAAATATTTGAAACCTTGCAATTACTCTCCCCTGTGACTCTCATCCTAGGTTACTCCACATATTGTCGGTGCTAAAAGTCAAATACACTTTCTTCACATTGTTCTATACTTCCCTGAACCTCCTTCTTGGGTTCTATTTGATTTGAATGTGCATTTTTATGGTGAAGCTTACCTACATACGTAATTACTCTGCTATGCATCTCGTCTGATCTAACCACAGCCTGGCTAGCCCTGAGAATTCCACTTCCCCCGTACAGTCCTCTCCAACAGAGGACCATATAAGGTCCGCATCCTTCTTTCTCCCGTATGGTTCCAGATCTTCCTTCATCCTTATGTAAAACATTCTCCAATTGGAAATCATGCATCTGCCTCCAAACAGATCCCATGAAATAACAAATAGAGTGCATTTGCTTTTAACTGGAGAGTCACACTGATTATCACAGTTCTGCCAGAAGCACAGATTAGTGATTTAATATCCCTTTGCTAACACAAATACAGGAATACGAATCATTATGTAAACAACAAAGTTTGCTTGGCAAAACTTTAAAAACAAAGAAACTCTGGGGAAAACAACCTAACAAAAAAGGCTCTTAGCGGTGAAAATCTGGGAACTGGAAACTTCCATTTCAGCATATTTAACTACTCCAAAACCACCTGAGTGTATAAAGATCTATCTACCCACCTAGGCAGAGTGCTTGAGCCTTAGAAGGGCTGCCAAGAAGTTTGGGCAGAAGCCAAACAAGCAGCCAAGCTGAGATTCCAGGAAAGATATCAATCAGGTCAAGCCCACCTGGCTGCTTTATGAGTTCTGGAACCTTCCAAGACTGATGCTCAACACACAGACCCTCGGACACAACCACCACACCTTTCCTTGCCCAGATATTTGAGAGTTAGTGAAGCTGTAACACTTATTTAAAGCGACTTTACCGATGAGGAATTTGATGCATAGGGGGGAGAAATGGTTTGTTCGCTATCACAACGTCAGTTTGTAGTAGAGAAGAACTAAAACTCAAGCTGCTTGTTTTCGCATCTGTTTCTGTTATGCAATGTGATGATGGGTTGAACAGGAATTTTAAAAATATCACCATGGAAGAAACAAAAAAAAATGACTTAATGAATTAGATAATGATAAATGCCTATAAAATACATATTATACATAAATATATGCATCACATGTAAGACATATAGGATACATACAATAAATATTATGCATGAATAAATGTTAAGTAGTAAATTTACTAAAAATAACAAAAATTCATTGCAAAGATATTTAAGGCTATAGTAAAATACTAAGGTCTGAGATTATTCAGTTTTTTTTTTTTAATTTGTTTCCTGTCAGTAGGTGCTCGCTCTACACACTGAGTAAACACTAAACCTTCACAACAGATCATCCACATTAAATTCACATGTCCAACTGTCTGCTCATTGTAATGGAATCCACTGATTTTGCTTTTCTTGTGAAAATTTTTGAAATGCTTAGCGGTTTATTATACCATAGATGTAGTCAGAGTTCTTGACTTATGATTCAATTAACCATATCAAGATGCTGTATTAGGATCTAGAACTTAGAGAAACAGATTAAAAGCAAAACAAAAAGGAGCAACAATCCCTGCTTTCATAGGCTTCTCAGTTTGGTGTGGTTGAGAGAGACAAAATAGATCATTCCAGTAGAAGGCTGTCATTGCCAGGAGACAGGACATGAATAGCTCTGGTTGTACATGTAAGAATAGACAACACCAAGGTAATAAATAAAGGAAGAAAGGAAAGACAAGACAAGACAAGACAAGACAGGAAAAGAAGGAAGGAACCAAAAGGGAAGAAGGAATAAAGGAAGAGAAAGAAAGAAAGAAAGAAAGAAAGAAAGAAAGAAAGAAAGAAAGAAAGAAAGAAAAAGAAAGAAAGAAAGAAAGAAAGAAAGAAAGAAAGAAAGAAAGAAAGAAAGAAAGAAGGAAATGGGAAGGAAGGAAGGAAGGAAGGAAGGAAGGAAGGAAGGAAGGAAGAGGAAAGGAAAGGAGGAAGAAAGAAAAAGAAAGAGAAAGCAGCAATGAAAGAAAGAAAGAAAGAAAGAAAGAAAGAAAGAAAGAAAGAAAGGGAAAGAAGGAAGGAAAGATAGAGAAATTTATAACCTGCCTTTCAGAATTTCACAAAGGAAACACGATGAAACACATCTTCCCCAGAGTCCTGGAAAAGGAGAAAAGGTTTCCCATGTGTCCTAGATCATGGGGACCACAGCTATGGAATTCACTAAGATGATGACTTCATTAATAAACAAGAAAAGAATCCCCTTCTTCCTACTGAGAGAATTCATTACCCTCCAACCTGCGATTCCCTTTTCCCAGCCTTTTGGAAAGAGTGGAGGTGGCTGCATCGACTGTGTTCGTGTGTCTGTGAGGAGGATGTGGGCTCTGTTATTGGCACTTGTAATGTGGGGGTTGACTCAGGACAGGCGGTAACTTGGGGCTCATGATCTCCCAGCAGCCTGATGAAGTGGAAAGTGCAGGAGATTTACAGCCAAGAAAACTTCTACAAAAATAGTAGTCTTCTGACTCGAGGCACATTATCCTACTGCCCGAGCTTCAGTTTCTTCATCTTTAAAGTAAGAATAACAGTATCTGCAGTATCGCCAGAGGATAAAATAGGATCATGCCTGTGAGACATCTGGCACCTAGTGGCCCACTCACTGGTTCTCATGCTCTCTGTTCTCGCTGCTGGACCAATCAAGCGACATTCCAACTGGACACGGCACTCCCTGACCCACCACCACCCAGCCCATCTTGTTCACTACTAGTGCTCATTAGCCAATGCTTTGCCATTACCCAGATTTAAAAAAAAAAAAAAAAGACAACTTGTCAAGGCTGCTTTTACTTGTAGGACCAGGCACAAAGGCTTCTGAGAGCATTCGAGGCCCTGCCTGCCTGTCTTCCCAGTCTCTTTTTCATTCTTTCTATGAGAAGCCTCAACTTCCTCCAAGCCCACGCAGAACACCTGTGGATGGGCAGTCAGCAGCCCTGTCACCCGATCACCTTTGTTTTTCTCCTTACCCTTTAAATCTTAGTAATCTCTTTCAAGTTCAGCCTGACATTCCCATGTGATTTCGGCTCATAGTGACAGCACCCTCTTTGGAAATATTATGGCATGTATTGTTCATGCCATTAACTTAGCAGATTCTCTTTTATAGCCAAATAATTTTCAGGTCCTTAAAGTGTTAGTCTTCAGTGGAAGGTGCCTTAAAAAGCTCTGGAGTTTCCACATGTGAAAGTCTCCTCTCCCCAGCCAGAGGACAAGTGTCTCAAAGGCAGAAACCAGTTACCAAATGTATTTACTATCATCCACAGGATGTATAAAGTGGTGTTGTCTAGAGAAAAAACAACGAAACACAACAGTATTCTTGCTGAAACAGTATTCACTTAGGTTTTGAGTACATTTAATTAGAATTGTTCATTTGGGGGCACCTTAGAAGGGGCTCCGCTGGTTAAGCGTCCAACTCTTGATATCGCATCAGGATGTGATCTCACGGTGGTGGGCTCGAGCCCCACACCAGGCTCTGCACTGGGTATGGGACCTGCTTGGGATTCTCTCTCTCTCCTTCTGTCTGTGCCCCTCCCCTGCTCACACTTCCTCTCTCAAAATAAATAAATAAAATTTTTCTAAAACATAGTTTGCATGAAGGAAGAAATAAATGCATGAATTTTCTCACCTCTGGCTTCTTGGGGATAAACTGTATGGGGCAATCACAAAGGATAAGAATCTGTTATATGCTCCTTTCTTGTTCACCACCTTCCCTTCCAGATGAGTGTGCACAGCCTCAGAAGGCAGGCAGAAACCCAGATGGCAATTTACTTTAGCAGAGTTTTGATAAGCTGTGGTGCTTACCACCCTTGTCAGTTCCCAGTACAGCAGTAAGGTCACCTGAGCAATGGACTCGAAACACAATTGAAATAAACAGAGTAGATGGTGAATTTCTAGCCTGACTGCTCATAAGCCTATTCTTTCTTGGCCTCACTTTGAAGTTCTGCAAAAATAAGGCTGATGAAGGGATTCTTTCATGCTTCCCAGGCCTCATGAAACCTACCATAACACCTCCCACATTCTGTACATTTTCAGAATCCGCCTAAGGAAAGCAAACACACACACATGCCCCCTAGAGTTCTCTACCACTGTGTGGGCCTTTCATTTCACAGTCCTCTTGAAAGTGTTATTTGTGAGGCTTAAAATATGTGAGCTTGCAGGGGGAGGAGACAAGTGCTCTGGAGAAAATAACACGCTAGGATAAGCCACATCACATTGTTTCTTCTGGGACACATTTTGTTCTGGGAAAATGTCCTAATAGCCTCTGATTTCAAAGTTACTGTGTATCACAGCACTGTGCCTGGGAAAATACAATGACATTTTCTATGATGATATTGTAGTGAAATAATAGCTCTTCAGTCCCATAAGCAGGAGATTGACGTGCAACATCTATTAGAAATAGTGAGCGCTGAATATCTAATCCATCAAGTAGCTCGGGGGACAGGATTGGTTTCATGGTGGGGGCAGGGGGGGCAGATTTCATAAACTAAGGTGTGATACAAATTTTAGCACAACGTCGGCTGCTTTTTTATTCCAAAATGAAAAACAGAGGTGTACCTTGTTAGAGAGTACCATATGGTGTGCAAAGCACCTGCTTGACATGACAATGACCTAAACCCTGGCAGAGGCACCATAATTTGAATATAAGTCCCTGGGCTTCTCTGTTTTAGTTTCCTAATTTTAAAAATAGGTATAATCCCACTTCATAGGAAGTTTTTCTTTCTTTTCTTGGAGAACCAACGTACAGCTCCTGAAACATACAAACCATGTAATGGTGGTTACGATTGTCGTTATCTGATGAACACGTTAACTGTGAAGTCTCTCTCAGAATGTAGGCACAGCATCCTTTCCTTGCCAGCACTGAGTCATCTACCCTCACGCACAGGGAAAGCACTACCACAGACTTCGAGCATTTTCATGACCACTGAAGACACTGTGGCTTTCCTTAAGTCTGCTAAGATAAAGGATGAGAAACACAGAAGCTACTGTGACTTATGCACCACGAGACTTCACGAGCTCCTCCAGAAATCTGGTTCCCTACTTTACAGGCAGTTTTGTTTTAAAAACCAATACAATTCCCGGTGACCAGAACTCCAGACTCCTGGCCATCAGAAATTCATTTTTTTTCCTTCATTTGTATATGAATTTTCTAGTGCCTCTGTAACAAATGAACTCTGAACCACTGGCTTCAAACAACACAAATTTATTACCATATAGTTCTATCAGCCAGAATTCTGATGCCTGTCTCACTGAACTACAAACAAGGGATCAGTAGGACGGTGTTCTTTCTAGAGGTTCTAGGGGTAAATCCATTTCCTTGCCTTTTTTTTTTTAATGTTTATTTTTGAGAGAGAGCACAGAGGAGGGGCAGTGAGAGACGGAGATAGAGGATCTGAAGTCTGCCCGGTGCTGAGAGCAGAGAACCCAATGGGGGGCTCACATTCACAAACCACGCGATCAAGACCTGAGCCGAAGTTGGACGCTTAACCGACGGAGCCACCCGGGTGCCCCCATTTCCTTGCCTTTTAAAGCATCTAGGAGCCACTCACATCCCTTGGCTCACGGCCCCCTTCAAAACCAGCAACATTCCAGCTCTCTGACCCTACTTCTCTTGTCACATTTCTTTCTCTGACCCTTCCTCTTTTGCCCCCTCTTCCTTTTAAGAGCCTTTGTGATTACATGAAATCTATGTGCATACTCCGGGATAATCTATTTTAAGGTCAGCTAATTAGCAACCTTACTTGTATCTGCTACCTCAATTTCCCTGTGCTGTGTAACCTAACATATTCACAGGTTCTGAGAATTAGGACACGGACGTTTTGGGGTAGCCATTATTCTGCTAGACACAATTTGACTTCAAATCTTTTTCCAAGAAAAGAAACAATCTCCAAGAACCAAGGTTTTCCATCAGTGAGAAGGCAATCTAAACATTTATTGAGTGCCAGTTATGTGTCAGTCACACCGCACATTTTTTTTTTTAACTCAAACCTCAGGACAACACCCTCAGGTAGGCTAGCAAAGGACCTTCTTCCTCCCCACCTCCATTGCAGTAGCACTAGAATAGACCCTTACTGCATTACATACAAATCTTGAGACTCCAGAGAAAAAGAACGTTCTAAGAGAACAGCAATCAGAGAGTCAATGACAGAGAATTTCAAAAATGTTTCCTAAATGTGATATATTACTTCTGGTATCTATTGATCCACTTATATTTACCATTCCCTGGGCCCCATACCTCTTACTTAAGCATAATATTACTTAATTCTTACCAAAATTCCTAATGGGCAATTATCTGTATGGTAAGGAAAAAAGATTTCAATACTTAGGGAAATTGTTCAAGGACACACACTAGCAACTGGCCAGAATTATCGTTGGAATGCAGTTTGCCTGACTTGAAAATGCATGTGTCAAACCATTACACAAACTGCTTCTGGTATGTTGGGTCATAAGGCGCCTAGTGGAGACTGAAGCTAGAAAGGATTTTAACTTGAATTTGAGACAATGTATTTAAACTGTATCAGAATCTGTGTCTGACCTCCAATGCCGATTGCTTTGAAGGAGGAAATATTCCTTTGGAAAAGTAAGCATAGGATGTCCCCTTGGGGAAAAACAGGACCCTTAGCTCAGCAAAGAGGGACAGATACACATTTTGGAAGGTGTGATGTCTGAACAACTAGGAAGGATATGTGCTCCAAACAAAATATAGCAAGCATAATAGCACAGAGATGTCAACCTCATAGAACATGCAGAAAACAAAAAAAAAACATTAGTAATGTTAATACTAATGTAACATAAAATGTGAGAAAGGAAACGAAATAGGATAGGTGGACAAAGCAAAACGTTTAGGTCTTTGAATGCCATGCCAGAATTTGAAACACTTCTAAACAGAATTAACAAGACATTTGCAGTTAAAAAGAATGTGGGGCAACCATGATTAAGGGGGGAATGGGACATGTTAGGCTAATGTCAATGCCTAGAGAAGAAATGTTAAGTTTGAGTGAGGATTAGCCGGTAGTGATGGAGAGATGGAACCACACTGAGAAACATTCAGGGAATTTTGAGTCCCAGTCCCTGAATCAAGCAGGCCTCCTCCTGAGACAGTCTGGGCTGCTCCTTCCCTGGATAAGTGGCAACTTCTGTCAGCAGCTTGGTGCCTGTGGTGAGGCCCACAGAGGTGGCCTCAGAGGCCCCCTTCGTCTCTGAGACTCCAACTGAATTGCTTTGAAGCGCAAAACGTCCTCTGAAGAGGTGTTAATTTAGAGGCTGTCTCAGCCTTTGCAACAGCCCTCAGCCTTGTGGGGGGCAGGGTGGGGGGAGATTGTATTTCCCAACTGAAGGCAGCTGTTTTGGTTTTTTCACCAGGTCCCAGATAGAAACTCTGGGTAAGGATCTCATTCTCTCACTGGTTTGCATACAATTCACATTGTCTTTTTTGTTTGTTTGTTCATTCAGGGAGAAAACCATCCTTGGATTTCCCTTTTATGAGGAGGGGCCCAGGAGGCACAGAGAGATCAACTGAAGAACATTTTCACATGTCCTTGCTGATTGCTTGACAGTGCTCCACACATGGATAAAGATTTCACTGAAAACAAAAGGATAGGCCTGACCCTTCAGCCAAATAATGGTGCCCACCCCCCTACTATTTAAAAATGTCTCTGAACATGCTTTTATTTACTCACTACCTAGTTGAACAAATATTTGCTCAGTGAACAAACACTCAGTGGTTTGGGACCCTTCTACGAATCGAACTCTAGGGAGGCATTTAGTAGTTCCATTGGCTGCACCACACACGTGACTCAAGCTCTCCAGTCCTCTGTTCCTCCTCTACAAGAGAGAATATGGACTCATGTAGCAAACACAATGTCAGGCAGAAAGGATTGAGCAGTGATGCACCTGAAGCTGGCCAGGTAAAGGCTGGAAGAGGATGTCTGATGTAACTGTTTTTGTACATGAAGGGTTTAGCATCAATTTTCTGCCCAGAGTTCATTTCTGTCTACAATATGAATACCCAAGCCCCCCCCCCCCCCCGGCACAGAACATATAAGCAGATCATAGTGTAAAGCATTCAAAGGAGAAACAGGGAGCTCTGGACATTTGCAAAAGTGAGATTTCATTCCTAAGCAATAGATAATCAGAGACAAGCATTTATAGTTCTTTTTGGAAAGAAGAGAAATAACAATGTGATTAGCAACCTGTGTATGTCGAGAGCTGCCCATACACCAGGCACTGTGCTAAATGCTCTTCCTAGAATGATTTCAATTTTGATCTTCACAATACTTTATTATTTGTTTCCCCATTTTGCAGGTGAGAAAACTGACGCTGAGGGAAGCCTATGTTTCTCAGATGGTGCACAGCCAGTATGCGAACAGTCAATGTGGTGCCTGACCATCCAACTCTAAAGCCTGTGGCTCACCTATTCTGTACTGCAAAACCTTAGCCACACCCTCGACTAAACTAAAAAAAGTCTAAAGGTTTTCTTAAATAATCCCACGAAGTACAAATAAGTATATACATTCCACTATGGAATAGGAATGACATAGAACACACTCAAGAGAAAGAGAGTCCGTAGAACTGGCCGATGACAAAACTGAAGCAAAGAACAAGTTCTCAGAATTTTCCTCCATTCCTTAGTGAGGAACGGATGGCAGAATATTACTTTGTAATCCATCTTGAGCATGTGTGGGGTATGTGAATACGCAGCAAGGTAAGTTTAAAAACCAGATCTATGAAACCAGATCTGGTTGTAGAAGTTTTCCCCCATGAATATTTTGCAGGTCAGTGTGTGGACAGTAAGTGGAGGGCAGGCTCAGCTTTTGATCTGATGAGGACTCACGGGGAAGGAGGAAGAGGCTGACTGTCTCCAGCGCGTGCACATTTGCCAGGGGAGATGCGTACAGAGGTAAATGGCCCTTTGCTTTGCAGAGCACATTCATGAACTCTTTAGCCAAGATGGAGAATGAAATTCCGTGTTTAAAAAAAAAAAAATGAGAGGACTGAGCCTCAAAGAGTGTTTTTGAAGCAGAGTGGTGGGCCTGAGCATGGCTGGGCCCTGGTGCTCTAAAAAAGGCAGTGAGGGAAAGGGATTTCAAGTGGTGAGGAGCCAGAAAGACAGGGGTCGCCCATGTGACGCAGTTCAGATAAAATATAAGATGCACAGTGAAAGACAACCTTGATGTGACTCCGCTTCTCTGTTGTTTATGATGAACTTTAGCTGCTATAGTCTTCCTGTAATTAAATTTATATATTTAATTTTATGGCATGCCTAATATTTAATTTTATGTTGTTTGCACTGCTACAAATTAAAACCCAATCACTACCACCCTGAAGCTTTAATAAAGTCTGTTTTATAGACACAAACATCTCTTAAGAGAAATCACAGAACACAAGTTGCATCCCAGTCCTGGATGGGTGAGGACAGAAGAAACAGACAGCATGGAACTCTGGTGCAAGCAGAAACTTGTATCCGTTTTCTCCAACCACTGATGACTACAGCTAAGATCTATCCTCTATACTAATTAGACTAAAATAACTAAATTAAAACTTCATACACACCAAGCAATCCTTCTATCATATTTATTTTACTTTACTTTACTATTTTATTTTATTTTATTTTATTTTATTTTATTTTATTGAAAGCATGCAAGTGGCAGGGGAGGGGCAGAGAGAGAGAGAAAGAGAGAGAGAGAGAGAGAGAGAGAGAGAGAGAGAGAGAGAGAGAGATTCTTAAGCAGGCTCCACATGGAACTTGATCCCAGGACCCTGGGGTCATGACCTGAACCAAGTTTAACAGTCCAATGCTTAACCAACTGAGCCACCCAGCCCCCTCACCCCATGTCATATTCTTAAAATCCTAATCAGAAGGAAATTTCCAGAAATTATTTGACATAGGTGGGTATCTAAGGCAAGTCACTTAGAGCAGTAAATGAGGAACACCTTGAAGTCAGACAGCCAAGGATTGGGAGCTGAGCAACACACTGGCTGGCTTATCTGAAATGTGGGGCAAGTTACTGACCTTCTCGAAACTTCAACTTGGTCCTTGGTAAAATTAGGTTACCAGGACTTTTCTCACGGAGTTACTATGAGTGGTAAATGACATAAGAATGTAAGTTACTTACTTTAGAACCAAATATATTGAAGACATTCACTCTAGAGAAGGGCAGTCTGGTACAGAGAGTTGGGAAAATCAAATTACCTACCCTCAGAACAGAATCCACCCCAAGTCAGCTGGGGTGCCCAAGTAACACAAACATCCAAAAGCACCCAAAGGACACCATGTGTGAAAGCACTGGCCAACCCTAAAATACGACAATTTTTAATATTGTTCTTCTCCCAACAATAAAGGGTATACCATATATTCCTTGAGACCTACAGCCATATCTGTGTTGCTTGCCATGAAATAGCTAATAGAATTATTAGCTACCCAGGGAGTATTTTCTTAATTGAATAAAACTAAAAATCACACATCTTCCATGGACACTAGTGGCTGAATTTAAAGCCTCTTCCTGGCACTCTAAAAGACCTGAGTAGGAAAAAAAAATCATAAAGCATTTAGAGCACCATCGGCCTCACACAAGGGAAGAATATAGGAATGGTTTTTCTGGAGGAATTGCCCTTCATTGCCAAGGATGATGAATGGCAAGGCTTCAGGCAGATCAGATAACCTGAACCAATGTGTGGAGGTTCATTATTGAGCCCGTGGTCCCACTAGCACAGCATCACATGTTACCAAGGATGTCACAGGTCATGAAACATAGGCACTTGCAATTTCCCACTGGGATTGTATTTATCTTGAATTATTTACCACCAGATTTCCTGACAGTGGGAATAGGCCAATAATGTGGGTTTTGTATGGCGGTAGGGGTCCTCAAATTGTAATTAATCCATCTCTAAGAGATTGAATGGGTCTTATAGAGCCATAGTCCATAAATTACCACAATTAGTGTCTTTATGGCATTATGTGAGTTTCATGGCATGAGAAACCACATTTCCAGAAAGAACAGTGAGTGGAAAACACTTTGGAATAGATTGCCTCTGATTCCTGTAAGGTGGCACTTCTTTCAGGCTACATTAGGTCCAATCATTAGGGTGAATACTATCCATTGGGGAAATGGATGACAGAACTTTAAAGAAGGCAAAAGTGAGAAGGCTTTTCATCAAAAAGTACAATCTAGCCCCAGAAACCACACATGAGAGAAAATGGCTATGTGAGAAATAATTACAATTTGAATGTGTGGACTCAATAACTTGTGACCTTTCAAAGACTCTCCTGTCCCCTTTGGGACAGAGTCCAAACTCCTCAGCTTAACGGGGACTGTAGGCCCCTCAGTAAGCTGGCTCCCACCCCTGTTCTCCAACCTTCTCTCTCAGGCTCCCCACTTAAAACACTGCACTCTGGGTTATACTAACCTATTTGCAGTTCCCAAAACACACCATGTTTTATGTTTGGGAGCCCTTTTTCTTCCTGTCCCCTGTGCCCGGAATTCTTTCTTTCCCTTTAAGCCTGGCAGAACTGAATCCCTAATGATTCCGTTAGAATGCTGCCCCCTCTGTAGATCTTTCTCGGATGCCCGCAGGCATGGCTGCTCCCTCTCCTCTACACCACCAAAGGTCTAAACTCACTTTTCTTACAATGCCCAGTGCCCTGCACCACCACCTCGACTGTTCTTATCTGTCTCCACAATCAGACCATGAGCTCTTTCAGAACAAGGACAATGTCTCATTCTTCCTGTTTCTCTCAAGCCTGTCAGAGAGACCGCAAAGGGGTACGTGCCTTGACAACATGGTTTTGAGGAAGACAGGGGATGCTACAAATCCCAGGAGCTCTCTAACAATGCGTATCAAGTAAAGCAGGTATGAATTCCAGATTGGATGTGAAAATAGAGCTGATTTTGCCATAAGACAAAATGACATTGTCATTTTGCCATCAATATGCTGGTCTTTTCCTGCAGGGTTTGAGCTGGTCACTGTAGTTGAGAAATGTGCAAGGTATTACATAAGGAAGCAGTTACATATTTATGGGTGACTTGCTCCTCCCGCCTGGAACTTTGCCACAGTTGTGCGTCCACATTTCATCTGTAAGTCAATGGCGAGGTCACACATGAGCAAGTCTGTGAGATTTTTAATGTTAGCTTCAAAAGGACCCCATCTCAGCTTTCTTGGAGTTCCTACAGAACTTGAATTGCTTTTCTTTTGTGACACTTATAACTATCTCCCTTACATTTTAATTATGTAATTCATGTAAGTTATTAAGACTGATGTCTCACTAAATTAAAGCTTATGCACTCTCTTTGGGGTATCTATTATTGCAAAACAAATACCACCCCCCCCCAATTGTTGAAAACAAAAACCATATATCTCTCATGGTTCTGGGAGTTAGAAATTTGGGAATTGGTCAGTTGAGCTGTTCTGGCTTAGAGTTTCTCATGCAGTCATAGGCAAATAGTGGCTGAAATGGGAACAATGGAGGGCTAAGGCAGCCGAAGGCTGACTGGGGTCTCTTCCCTTCATGTACCCTCAGTACCTCCCCATGCGTTTTCTCCACATGAGCTGGTTTGGGCCTCCTTACAAGATGGTAGCCTTAGACTTCTTAAATGGTAGGTCAGTTTTCCCAGGGCAAGTGTCCTAAGAGGGCCAGAAGCTGTGTTGCTTTTATGACCTGGTCTCAGAAGTCACAGCTGCTGTATTCTAATAGTTAATTCAGTCACAAAGGCATAAATTCAAGGAGGGAGGGTACATACACTCTGCCTCTTGACAGGGGAGAGGGAAAGTTCTGGAAGAGCATGGGGGAGAGAAAATATTGTTGTGGTCACTTTTAGAATATGCAACCTGTTTCATGAATATTCTTTATCTTTTTTTTCCCTAACATTGGATTTATATGCCTGGACTTGAGCTCAGTACATATTTTTTAAATGATGAATTAATGATTGCTGAGCTACAGTAACATTGACTGGTACTAAATATTCGAGTCAACATACTTGTCTTACCTAGTACTCAGCTATCAGTCCGCTGTTTGTCCGAGAGATGGAAAAGCAGAACATGCCTGTTTTATTGACCTTAACGATTAGCAAGAATTGAGTAAATAAATTCTCAAATAAATTCGAGTCAGGCCAAGCAAATGTCAATTTCAATTATTTTAATAGTTGAGGAGCTATTCAGAAAAAGTATCTGGTTATTATTCCTCTGACTTTCCTAAAAGAATTTTTTTAAATTGACACTTCTAGTATCTACCCAGTTGATAAAGGTCCTAAGCATTTTAGTAGTTATTTTTTTTAAGGTAGGAATTTCTATAGCCCAGCTATTAATATGTGTGTGTGTGTGTGTGTGTGTGTGTGTGTGTGTATTAATTGTCAAGGCAGACATTTTTTCACCTTTGGCAAGGGTAGAGTTCACTGAGTTCAAGAATGTTTTGCACAGCTGTTCTGTTTTGAAACACATATTTGTGTAGTATGATATATGTGGATATGTGTATTTATATGTAATTCTGAAACATGTTAAAACACAGCATACATATTTGGCAAAAAACCTAAAGTAAAAAACGCACATATTGTTTGTTTATAATCTCTCTGTCCAAGCCTAGTAGTTTGAGTAACTTACTACCTTTTACCAGACATTACATTAAAACGTTGTGTCCTTTCATCAATTGTCAGTTTCTTGATTGTGGGAATTATGTCTGATGCTTCACTATAACCTGAGAAGAGCCTCTATGCTTACTGAGTGACTAGCTGACCAATAAGCATGAATGCCCCTCCTTGGCACCCAAAAGGACAAAGATCACAAAATCCAGCCATTGGTACTGATGAGTTATAAGAGACAAGGGCTTCTTTAACAGTTAGCTTTGGGTCTAGATGGTAAATGCAACCATAATGCTGAATTGTCTGAATGTTTATCCTTTACTGTAGACTTTTGTCTACTATGGACATCTTGAAAAGGGCATATAAAATGTAGGGAGCAAACATTCAGAACTACACAATCTGTTCCAGGAGATTTTAGTTTCTTCTACAAGAAGGTAAAAGAGAAACACTCTGCAGAATGGTACAACTCGATGCTACATTGAGGCTCCACCTTCAGACTGGTAAAACTACCTAGCATTTTCTGCCTTATAAGGTAATTAAAAAGATGAAATATATATTATTTATAATAGCACTTTAAATGTCAACAAGTGTAATCCAATTGTAAAATATTGTCCCAAAAGATTATAATTTACACTTGCCCTATACCAATTTTAGTCACCACTAGTTAGCATTCAAGACCCTCCAAATTCAGATCCAAATCTACCCATCTATTTTCATTTCCATTCTCTTCCACCTTAGGCTCTAATTCCAATTAATCAAAATGAATTATTCTCTCCCTTACGAACAAAGCCCATATCCAATTTCCTCCCCTTCCTCCCACTCCTCAGTTTTTACTATCTGGGATTTTCTCTCTCTTTCTACACTGATGAAAATGCTATTAATTTTACCAATCTAAGTCCCAGCTTCAATTTCCTTTCCTTTCATGTATCCTTATCTTTTATGGATTTTCTAGTACACTATAAATAAATGATGTAGTATAAATAACAAGATGTCAGGATATTTGGGGTTAATTCCATTGAGGCAATTCACAAATTTAGAGTCTTTGGTCAAAATGCTTGGCCACTCTCATAAAAATAGGGCTAAGAAATATCCCTCACTGAGTCTCATCCAACCAGACGAGCCAGTCAGTGAATCAGTCAACCCCTAGTCAACTATACTAGAAACTGTGGGAAATAAAAATGAGTATGACAAATCTACTGTCCTCAAAGAGATCAGAATCTTATAGGAGAGATAGATAATTCAACTAACAATAATACCATTGAGTCTTGGGTATACAAGCTCCGGGAGTACAAAATGGCCTGCCAGGTATTTTCAGCAAAAATATTTATCTTAATAATAAGCCAGATCTACACACCTGCCAGTAAGAATGTTCAGATAAACGTGGAAAGTCTGAATTCGCATGCCATAGGTTGAATACTAGCAACAGGGTAAATGAACAGTGTATGAAAGGCTCTTTCCACTCGGTGTAGCACATCGGTGGCTGGTGCACTCCCCTTTCCCTGTGCCATTCCTTGAAGGTGGTAAGCTGTGGATTCTAAACGAATCATGTGTGTTCTGGGTGACGGGGACAGAAATCATGTCCACTTTCATTTGGAGAGAGTGGAAGCAGAGTGAGTGATTCATCTTGTTTTAATGCAAGCAGATGGCAGGGTCATGGGAACTTGTTTGAAGCATTAGTGAACTGTCTCTTCAAATTAAGGACTTTTGAGAATTACAAGTTCTGAGAAACCCCCATGACTCACAAGATTGTATGCTTTCGCTGAATGATCAGGCATCTAACCCCCTGAACATTAAACCACAAGGAACATATAAGAGCATGGCTGATTGCTTTAATGAAATGCAGGCATTCCGGTTCAAGACAACATGTGGTGGGAGATAACCAGGGACAGCAAGAACTTCCCAGTGAGCCACTGTCTACTTAGTGGAATCACAGGCTTTGAAGAAACACAGAGCCGCCTGGTAGAAATAAAGTAATGATGTCTGAAGAAGCTTTCAAATATGGATGGGTCTGAGTCATGTTTCAAAGTCTCTTGGGCTTATATTCCGAAGTGCAACATCCTTAACATATTGAAAATATTAAGCATCTACCCTAAAAATACAACTTAATTTTAAAAGGAATTAATCTAAAATCTCAGAAGGCCTATGTATACATATTTATATAAAGATTTATACAAATCATGTTTTTAATTTATATTTTATATTATATTTTAATCATGCTAATCAAATAGTATATTTTAATAATGAGTCAAATTAAAATATTAAAATGGAAAACTATGAGTTTGTCTAGATTACAGAAATCATCATTTACCTAGTTAGGGAAATAACTTTATACTGTGATCCTTTGTAGTAGTCCTCATAAAAACATAAGAGATACACAAGATATTTACACTAGACCGTTGTATTTTGCATGTTTTATACAAGAAGTTTTTAGATTGTCAGTTTAGGGCTAACATAAAAAAGAAAGTTAGACCTGAAAAGGCCACTAGGCCATCAACTAATCCAAATCCAGTTTGCTGCAGTTGAGAAAAATCAGGACAGATAAAGGAAGTGACTCTCTTTAAGCTCTGTGGCAATGACTGGTAGAAAATATACCAGAACTGAAGAACATGGACTAGACATGATTGCAAATCCAGCTCTGAAATTCTCAAGCTCAAGTTAGAAAATTGTAACCCTCAATTTCCATATGAGATAGGCATTTTCTATGAAATACATCTCATAATACATAATCCATTGATTTAAATGAAAAAATCGTGACCCACAAAGAGTATGAAATCTAAACTCAACTGGTTTTCTTTACTGAATACAGCAAACCAAAACTTGGTTTAAATTATTCAGAAGCTAAAATAATCCTCTAAAAAATATGAGAATTGAATTCCGGTCTGATTCAAATGATTTTTATCACAATATTACTGCCTGGAAACTCATGTTCTCTAGAAGAAATTTTAGCATGAAACTGAGAGTTCTACAGAAAATACAGTGTTACATTCTTAATCTAAAAACTGAGATTGACAGCATAATTTCATAACATCTTGGCAAAAAAAAAATCCTCAATCTTAAAATAAACTCATTGCATGGGTCAAAATACCCTAGATTCTAAGGCTGATCCATAAAAGAAGTTGGCTTTTTCCATTCCTCATGAAAGCTTCCTTGACTAGGACCCAGAACTCCTGAAGGAGAGAGAAAATGTATCCCACCTTAGAAGGTTCTGTGCTTTAATGGACCTAAATCGAGGAGAGGGTGGACCCAGAGAAAAGGGCAGCCTTCTTGGCTGGCAGGAAATCCAAAGCAGACTGTGTGAAGTACATGAACATTTGAACCATTCTTTCAAATGATGATCAAGGTCAGTGTTCTAATAGGCAATGCACTCGGTGCTTTAGAAGAAGTCTACATAAACCCAGAAGGGTGTTTGGGCACCAGTCAAGCAACACAAGGACCAGAGTAGAATTCTTATCTCAGTTGGGAAAAGGAAAGACTTCCCTCAGGAAAAATAAGATCATGCCCAAGGAGAATTACAGATGCATTGGGGTGGGGGGGAGGGGAGGGAAAGAGGCTCTCCTTTTGGTGAAGCTACCAGTTTTGTTACAGAAAGAGGGAGAGAGAAAATGGGATACAAAAAAAAGCCAAAAAAGGAATACATGACAGTGGAGAACGGAGAGAGAGAGAGAAAGATGTTAGGGATGGGAAAGAAAGGAAATAAGAGATCTCAGAAATTCCAATATTCCTAGAGCAGACACTAAAAGATTGGGAGCCTCCCGGGTTCTATGGGACTGACAGTGGCCACTGCAGATGTGAGCCTGGTGTAGGGCAGATACGTAGAATTTGTCACAGGAGATGGAGTCCTTGCTCAGCCACTTGCTAGATGGATAACATGGAGTGAATCACCTTATCTCTCTACACATCAGTATTCTCTTCTATAGAGTTCAAAGAACAATGCTGCACTCACAGTCTTACTGCAAACACTAAGAAGTTGTACAGGTGAAAGCATTCAGTAGACCATAAGTTGTTATGCACATGGCCATTATCATGCCACGTGCAGATCATATGATGCTCGCGGATGTTTTCCCTCTGTGTACTTCCTTCTTTTTTCTTAAACTTTTTTTTAAAGTTTATTTATTTTTGAGAGACAGAGCATGAGCGGGCAAAGGGCAGAGAGCGAAAGAAACAAAGAATCCCAAGCAAGATCCCAGCTCTGAGCTGTCAGAACAGAGCCCGATGTGGGGCTTGAACCCATGAACTGCGAGATCATGACCTGAGCTGAAGTCAGATGCTTAACTGACTGAGACACTCAGGCACCCCCAGTGTACTTCCTTCTAAAGCAGAGCTACCAAGAAGTGGTTCTAAGTGGACAGACAAGAAACTGGGATAAATCCTTACACATTTGGGACTGGCTCTGGGATTACCTTCCAGTGCAGGTGCTACCTTCACCTGTCACTTGGGACAAGTGCCTGTCCCAAGTCTTCCCACCCATAAAGTAGACACAGACCCTCCTACCAGGGGTACTTTAGAATCTGGGGGTGCTGTAGAAGATATTCTCAAATCCTTGGTTTTCTGAAGTAAGTGGCAGAAGGAAAGTAGTTGATGCTAAATTATAGTAAAATGCACACTTCCACCTTTTAGATGCCATGGAGTTCAAATTCTGGGTTTTGTGTCTCCAAATACCAACCTTCTAGGTATGTTTATAAATACAGTATACCAGTAATAAAGCAAAAAGGAGGAATGCTTTTTTTTTTATTTGTTTCACTTTGAATTGACAGTTTAAAACCTGTTTCATTGATTTTTTTTTTAAATAGTTCAGAGATAGAAATATAACCTGGGAGATTGGTTTGTTTGTTTTTTTTCCGCCCTCAACTCTGAGTTTTTAAAGTGTAGCATTTGAAATCTCTGAGACTTGGGGCGCCTGGGTGGCGCAGTCAGTTAAGCGTCCGACTTCAGCTCAGATCACGATCTCGCGGTCCGTGAGTTCAAGCCCCGCGTCGGGCTCTGGGCTGATGGCTCAGAGCCTGGAGCCTGTTTCCGATTCTGTGTCTCCCTCTCTCTCTGCCCCTCCCCCGTTCATGCTCTGTCTCTCTCTGTCCCAAAAATAAATAAACGTTGAAAAAAAAATTGAAATCTCTGAGACTTCTATGAAATCTGGTCTTTGTTCTATATAAATGGAAAACTTAGTGGGGAGGTGACTTTGCCCAAGGACACCGATGGCTGGCTATCAGATTGGGGCTGGGATCCAAATCTCACACCTACTATGAGTTTTTCTGGAGCAGCGATGGATCCTCAATCCCAACTACACTATTTTTTTAAGGTTTTTTTTTTTAATGTTTATTTTTTGAGAGAGAGACAGAGCTCGAGTGGGGGAGGGGCAGAGAGAGAGGAAGACACAGAATCCGAAGCAGGCCCCAGACTCTGAGCAGTCAGCACACAGCCCAAAGCAGGGCTTGAACCCACGGACCACAAGATCATGACCTGTGTGGAAGTCTAACCGACTGAGCCACCCAGCCGCCCCACACCTGGGAACTTTTGCAAATCCCAGCACCCCATCTACACCACATACCAAGTAGATCAGAATCTCTGGGGTGGGACCCAGACATTACCACTCCTATTGGCCACTCAGCAGACAAATTTGAGGACTATTATTCTAGAAGCCTCTTCCCATGCCTAAATGACAATATAAAATTCTGTATTAATGTAAATAATAACGGCTTGATTTATGGAGCACTTGATCTGTCCCAGGTACTGCGTCAACCACTTTCCCTGCTTTACTCCCATTAGTTCCTCACTACAGCCTTACAAAGTAAATGCTATTATTTTTCTCATTTAATAGCAGAGTAACCTGATGCCTACCCAAGTTTAACACCGTGCTCAAAGTCACGTAGCTCTAAAGTGGCAAGGTCCATAGGGACCCCAGAGCCCTTATGGACTAGACTAGACTATATCCCTAATCTGACAGAGACATAGTGAACAGCAGGCCTTCTGTGGAGTAGGAGTTGATGCAGGGTTCCCAAGGTTTGTCCAGCGACTACTGCTTAATCTGTACCTACGTCCTGACAAAAGTTCATTAGAGATCAAGACAGCTGATCTTAAGGTGTGAATCCTCTGCCAGTCACCTGAGTATCCCGAACTTATAAATGATGCCAGATATTATCCTGTAAAAGGACATTGGTTTTTGCCTGGTATCCCAACGGGCAAGTCCCAGGAGAGCATGGGGCCACTATAAGAAACTAGACTTTACCCGCAGTTTTGTTCAGGGCTTGTTCCACTCGACTCTGTTGACTACGCAGATGCCAAGACTTCAGGGTACATGTCCAACCATGCCATCTGAATCTGACTATTCACAGCAGTGACTCATGTCCAGCCTCCAGATTTCATCTGCTTGCTTCCTCCAAAGTCAAACTGAAAGAGGTGGAAACTACACAGAGTGAGAAATGGCTCGCTATCATGGTTATTTTAGGATTGCTTTTACAAACTGAAGTCCAAGGGCAAGTTCTCAGAGGTCTAGAAGTTTCCTATAAGACTTTTAAAATTTTTGACATCATGGGCAAACATTTAAAAATTAAAAATAGTGGGCCGCCTGGGTGGCGCAGTCGGTTAAGCGTCCAACTTCAGCCAGGTCACGATCTCGCGGTCCGTGAGTTCGAGCCCCGCGTCAGGCTCTGGGCTGATGGCTCAGAGCCTGGAGCCTGCTTCCGATTCTGTGTCTCCCTCTCTCTCTGCCCCTCCCCCGTTCATGCTCTGTCTCTCTCTGTCCCAAAAATAAATAAACGTTGAAAAAAAAAATTAAAAAAAAAATTAAAAATAGCATATTCTGAATTATCAGAACGACTGCTTTATTTTCAAATCCTTTCTCACAGTTCCAGTGTGCCAGTTTGTAATTATATTTACAAATGAGTTTTCTCCAGTCAGATAGTGCCACTTTAATTGTCCCAGGCTAATGAAAAAAGAACAAAGGCAGAATCAGTAGGCAAATGACGACTTCTGGCCGTGTGAACTCCAAATAGCATCACTGTGAACTGCAGGCATGAAGGATCTGAATCAGCACACAAAGTGGTGAAAAACTTGACTTCAGGCCAACAGAGGAGGAAGGGGATGGTCCATCCACAGCCCTGGCACAATGGCATTCAGTTTCAGCAAAATTAATTACTCTTGACAATTCGAATTATTTTTGCTTTTGTAATGTATTTGGTTTTAGCTTGTTAATTTGTTTTGACTTCAGAGCAGTATGAATGAAAGCATAAGGAAGTTAGCCCTGGTTTGATGTGTATGCGTATTTAAATAATGGGAAGATAAAACAATCTAATTCCATATTGTGGGGTCTGTGAAAATATTTACCTTGAAAAGGATCCACACACACTGGAGTTCAGTTCTGACCTGAGTGGAAGCTTGGCTCCTATGGTTCTAGGTGGTTCCCCAGAGGTATCCTGGACTGTCGGATCAACTCCCCATGGCATGCAATACCTCAGACAATTTCATTGTGCATTGAAGAGATTTAACTTGTTAATCTAATTTTTTTTTCTATTCTTAGACTTGTATGAATATTCTAATCAAATTAGAAAGTGAGGAAACAAAAAAAGGATGTGTTTTTAATAAATTGAATTTCCATTTGGTTTTATTAACACTGCCATAGAAATTATCAAGTCTGTCTCAAAATGTAATGATAACATCAATTGTTTCTATTCTGGTGACAAAAAGAGGCAATATTAGGTGTGGCACTGGTCCATTATGTACACGAAACAGTAGGCCGTGCCGCTTAATTGGGAACCTTCCCACGGCAGGAATGATCTCGCTCCTCTATGAATTCCTCACACCCAAACAGGTCCTAACACATGACAGGTGAGTGTTTGCTGAGTTCCCTGCCATGCCTTGCTGGGCTTGCCGCCTTCCAGGACTCAGCTGGAATGTTCCCATGAGCTCAGCCCTGCCCCTAAGTGTAGGGTCCTGTGGAGCAACCCGAAGACAGAAATCCTACAGCTCCGCATCAGGTCAGCCTCGTCGCACATCCCGTTCTCTGCTCCCAGTAGCTTGTCTCCCTGATTTGGAGCCTCCAGCTCAGGGAAAGGGGCCCTTGAAACTGATCTTTCTGGTTCTCCCAGAGATTGTGTTCTGCCCCTGGATGTAACCACCCTGCAGCTCTCCCCTGCCACGTCTTCTGGATACCAGTCACCTGCTTGCCTCCACCTCTGCCTATTCTGCTGCCTGATTATGCCATCACTCCTGGAGGAGGTGATAGGTGTGGCGACAGAGTCTGTGAGACTGTGGGCTGAGCAGGCATGCAGCATTGTTTAAGTATGGAGATAGCTGATGGGCTGCTTTATACCCGTGTGGCCCTGCCTGAGTTAGTCACGACTCTACGGCTCAGCATTCTCATCTACAAAATGGGTACAAAATATAATTTATAAGAGAGTTGTGAGGAACAAATGAAATTAATTTGTGTGAAGCATTTGGAACAATGCCTAACTCACTGCAAGCACTCCAAAATGCTGTTTTCTCTCATTTGTTTTTTGTTTGGGTGTTGGTTTTTTTAGGTCTCTCAAACCCCCACATATACGCCAAATACCCCTGCTGGGCTCTCCAGTCACTTAAGTGTGGTTTTCTGCCCAACACTCTCCTATCTCCTTTGGTTAACCTCTACGTGCCTCGCTAGCAGAGGGCCCCCATAGCATCAATTACATCACTAAACAACATCTAACTATTATTTCATAGTCTTTCATCGCTGCAGGGCCAATCATATGAACAAACTTCTTTCAGACACTTTACCTGTCGAGGTGCAAAAGCTAGGGCTTCCCTACAATAGGATGCACCCTTCCTGGTATCGCAGACCCAAATCCATGGCACCCCAAGTGCATACAGCCCCTCACTGTCCTGTAAGCAACCTTCTAGGGGTGGGGATATAGTGACAGACTCTACACAACCTTATTATGAGACATAGACACCGAGTAGGAGATCAGACAGGTGAAGGTTTAGAGCAAAACACAGGAGTAGCACGAGATGTCCAAGAAAGCCACTAATGGCATGAGAACAGGAGGGGCTCACCATTGTCATTGTTGAAAGCTTTTCAGTTTGCAAAGCACTACATTCTCTCATTTTATCCTCACAGAAAACACAATGACATGACAGAACGTGTTTGAATGACTAGGACAGTGCTTGATACATTTTCACCAGATGTCAACCCTTTCAAAGTAGCTTATATGCCCACAAAATGAGGTTCAAGAACAGCACAAAAAAAGATGGCTATAGCTTTAGCACTTTTGAGGTTAGACCATTATGCCCTTGCTGATGGCTTAAATACCCCTTAACCTTCCCCACTGGTGATTTTTGAGACTCCAGTTCCTGCTTTTCTGATTCTTTCAAGTCTGCAGTCTGCAGCTGGGAACCTTCCCAGACTGGACACTGGCTTTCTTAGAACTCCATTTCTATCAAACCCCTTTGACTTACATCAAACTGTTGCAATTTGAGATACTTCTCTTGCTCTCTACAATGTCAATTTTGTTTACACCTGTGGTGTCTGGTCCCCAAAGGTCACCACCCCCTAATGTTCACACCCTGTGTAAATACCTCCCCTGAGTGGTAGGGACCTCTGATTTGCTTCTAAGCCAACATAATATATGGAAAAGATGAAGGCATTTTGAAGATGTAATTAAAGTCCTAGATGGGTTAATTTTGAATTAATCAACAGGCTGGTGCAGCTTGACTTAGGTGAAATCTCTTAAAAGGAAAAAGAGGGCTGGGCCCTTTTTGAGGTGAGAGCCTAGCCTTGCTGGCTTAATGATGTGAGTGGCCATGTTGAGAAAGCTCACACGGCAAGGAACCATGGATGGACCCTAAGATCAAACATGGCTGCCTCTATTCTGTGAGAAGCTTAGGCCTTCCCTCAAGAGCCACTAGGAAATTAATTCTGCCAATAACCTGAATACTTGTAAAATGATTCTTCTCCAGTTGAGCCTTCAGATGAGAACATAGCCTGGCTGACACTTTAACTGAAACCTTGTGAGAACCTGAGCCGAGGATCAGCTATGCTGTGCCTGGCCTCCTGACCCACAGAAACTGCCACAGCCCTATCAACTGATGAACCAATCACACATGTGTAGAAAAACTACAAAATTACACAAAAATGAAACAACCAGGGTGATGAGCCGGGGGGGTGGAGGGGGTAGGCAGGAAATGTAATAAAAAAAATCCAAACCAAATGCAGATTGGTCAGTTCAATAAAATCATATTGAATTTAACTTGAAGTTTGGAACACTTGGTATTTTTTTAGTTAGTCTCCAAATTCCTTCCCAAAATACATGATTATGAGTAGCCTTATTAAAGAAACAAGTTGAAGCAGCCCTATATTGACAGGCAACATTATTTACACCTAATGGGATCCCAATGGGCATGAAGAGAATCCAACGGAATGCACAAAAATACAAAGGATATACGGGTGCATCCCTGTGGTGGTTATCAAAAGAGCCAAGTAGCTCGATGGTCCCAAGTGGAGTCAAGAAGGAGAATGTTTGTGGAAAGGCAGGCACAATGGGGAAATATCACTGAAAGAATAAATACACACATCACGATACCTACAGAGCCCCTTTTCGTTATTTTTCAAAGATTTCTCATGTCATAGGAAAGGGGCCTGAAATTAAGCAAATGTATGCTATTTTAATAAACAGCACATTAGAAACTCTGAGTTTGGGGTTTATTAATTGTGTTAAGTTTGGGATTAAAAACTTTAAGACAAACTTACTTTAGGAATCCCCATCACTGGCCACTCTGACGCTCCTCTTTGCACCTCTAGGACAGACAGTGGGAGTGGCAACAACGGAAGCCAAACGCTGGTCAGTAGGCATCTATCCACAGAAGAGCTCTGTGTATGCCATTGCCCACAGATGCAGAATTCAGTGCTGGAAGGAATCTTGTGTTCTTTACTGTGACTTTTCGTATGGGACTAGAAAATCTACTTCAAACTCTTCAAAAGTGGTCTATTCTATTGTGGATCTCATTTTTTAGAATGTTCATCTCTCTTATTTGTTTAATCATGCTCATTCTATACTCACCTTCTGGAAAGATTTTGGACTATTATTACCAACTTCCAGCAGCCCTTCTGAGGTGCAGATCATTGTCATTGTCCCTAACTATTTTCTTTTCCTCTTAAGGAGCTCACAGCAGTGAAAAGCAGAGAGGAAAACCTTTGGCCGATATCAGAACCCTGTAATTAGGCTAATTGTTCTCATATTTCTCCCTCTTCTTCATTCCTAAGACTGATCCTGATGACCAATATCTTTTTTTGTTTAATGTTTATTTGTTTCTGAGAGGAGGGGAGGGGCAGAGAAAGAGAGAGACACACACACAGAATTCGAAGCAGGCTCCAGGCTCCGAGCTGTCAGCACAGAGCCTGATGCGGGGGCTCAAACCCATGGACTGAGATCATGACCTGAGCCAAAGCTGGTCTCCCAAATGACTGAGCCACCCAAGCGCCTCTGATGACCAGTATCTTAAAGCTGCTCCTAGCAGATCACTCAACTCAGGATAACTCATGACCAAGTCCACTGACACTCAAACCACTCTCTGAAGAGAAGAAGGAGGGCATGGGCAAGGTTTCTATTCAGAAATCTAAAGAGAAGCTCTACTTCTGTGTTTTTACGTATTGAGCCTCTATGCAAAGTTTCATTTGAAGAAAATATCTTATTAAAAAATTTTTTGGAAAACTGCCAACCTAACCCATTTCTAATTTCTTTATTTATCTTAAGTTTTATCTCACCTCTTTGCAAACTTGACTCAGAACTTTAAAGCCAGAAAATTTGCATACCTGATTGGAACACTAAGATGATATGGTACAGACGCAGTATAAAGGAGTCATGCATAAAATTAAATGAGCAGAAAATCTTAAAATTAAAACAAGGAGCAGAGGTTAAAAAAAATAAAATGTGTAAGTTTGAATATAAAGAACTTCTTCACAGAATTCCATTCACTGAAGAGAAACACATCTGATATTTTATTGCCTATGATTTCATTTACAATGTTCCTTAAAAAAAAATTTATATGTATTTATTTTGAGAGAAAGAGACCAGGGAAGAGGCAGAGACAGAAAGAGAGAGAGAGAGTGAGAGAGAATCCCAAACAGGCTCCACACTCAGTCCAAAGTCCAACACAGGGCATGATATCATGACCATGAGATCATGACCTGAGCTGAAATCAAGAGTAGGATCCTTAACTGAATGAGCCACCCAGACACCTCCATTTATAATATTCTTGAAAAAGAAAAAAAAAAAATTAGTAACAGAAAATCAGTGGTAACCCAAGGGAATTTGTTGGAGTAATGGAACTCTTCTATATTTGATTATGTAGTATAGATACTTGATAACATGTATCTGTCAAAACTTATAGACATTTAAGCTTCAAAAAAGGTGAATTTTATTGCATGTAAATTATATCTGTCAGATGACATTGGTTTATAGGAAATATGTAATATTGATTTCATCAAAATTAAACTTTTTTTGCTGCAAATGACACCGTGCAGAAAGTGAAGACACACCCACAGAGCAAAAACAATATTTGCAAATAATCTGATAATGGACTGTATCCTGAATACATAAAGACCACTGACAACTCAGTAAGATAAAAAAACAATAAATGAAGAAAGTACATGACTAGATATTTCTGCAAAGATACACAAATGGCTGATATGAACATAAAAAGATACTAGATAATTCTGCAAAGGTACACAAATGGCTGATATGAACATAAAAAGATAATCACCATCATTAGACATTAGAGAAATCCATGACAAACCAATGAGATAGCACTTTGTACCCACTAGCATGTCTATATTAAGAAAAGAGAGAGAAAATAACGTGTCTTCAGGAGGATGTGGAGAAATTGTAACCTTCATACATTGCTGGTAGGAACATAAAATGGTGTAACCAGTACTAGAAAACCAGTTTGGCAATTCTCCAAATTTAAACACCGAGTTTCCATGTGATTCACCAGTTCCCCTCCTGGTTACATGTTCAAGAGAAATAGAAATATATTTATACATAAAAAAGAGTACATGATTTTTTTCCTAATTTTTTATCGAGGCAAAATATACATAATATAAATTTACCATCTTAACCATTTTTTGAAGTTTACTTATTTTGCGAGAGAGTGCACATGGGTGGGGGAGGGGCAGAGAGATAATCCCAAGCAGGATCCGAGAACTGTGAGATCATGACCTGAGCTGAAATCAAGAGTCAGACTCTTAACTGACTGAACCACCCAGACTCCCCCATCATAACCAGTTTTAAGTGCACTGTTCCAGGGTATAAAATACATTCATCAAGTTGTATGATCATCACCACCATCCATCTCCAGAACTCTTTTTAATCTTATACAATTGAAACACTATGCCTATTAAAAAATACCATTTCCCCCCTCTCCCTAGTCCCTGGAAAGCACCATTTTACTTTGTCTCTAGGATTTTGACTATTCTAAGTATCTCATATAAGTGGAATCATACAGTTTTTGTCTTTTTGTGACTGACTTTTTGCACTTAGCACAAGGTCCTAAAGGTTTATTCATGTTGTAGTGTATGTCAGAATTTCTTTCCTTTTTAAGACTAAATATTCCATTTCACATATATACCACATTTTGCTTATCCACTCATCCCTCAATGGGCACTTGGGTTGCTTCTACATTTTGTTTCTGGTGCATAATGTTACCATAAACATGGATGTACAAATATCTCTTTAGGACTCCTCTTAATTCTTTGGGGTATATATACAGAAACGGAATGGCGGGATCATGTACATGAATGCCTACAGCAGTGTTATGTACATACGCCAAAAGTGGAGACAATCCAAATGTCCATCAACTGATAAAGGGATAAAATATGGTATATCTATACAATGGAATATTACTCCACAATGAAAAAGAATGAATTAGTGATACAGGCTACAACATGGGTAAGCCTTGAAAACATTATGCTAAGTTAAAGGAGTCAGGCCCAGAAGATCACAGATTGTAGGATTCTACTGATCTAAAATATTCATAGTTGGCAAATTCACAGAGACAGAAAGCAAATTCATGCTTGCCAGGGACTGGGGTGCAGGAGGTAATAAGGAGTGAATGCTAACGGGTACTAAGTTTCTTCTTGGAGTGATGGAAATGTGCTCAAATTAGCTGGTGGTGGTGATAGCACCCATCTGTGAATCTGCTAAAATCTATTCAATTGCACCCTTTAAATGGTGAGTTGCAAGGTATGTGAATTAGGTATCAATAAGACTGTTAAAATAGTTATACCTCAAATTTGACTCAAAAGAGAAATAAAATTTTAAAATTTCACAGTCCAAAGAGGACAAAACACAGAAGCAGAAAGTCTCTCTCAAAAAGGAATATGTTTAATGACCAATAACCATATAAAAGGATGCTCGGTTTGTCGATTCTCAAACAAATGCAAATAAAACAAAAAGGAGATAAATTTTCCCCAATAAGATGCACAAAAATTAAGGATTGGCAATACCCAGTGATGGTAAAGTTGTAATTAAACAGCCTTTCCAACCTCAAGACGTACAAAGGCTCAGCTAAAACAAATTTTCTAGAAATAACTTCTGCAATTTGTATCAAGCTGTGTGATACGCGTAACTTTTATCTAACTTTAAGGGTGTGGCAGCACAAGATTTATAAACAAACATTCAAAACTGTTCCCGCAGTGTATGACACGGAAGAGCCCTGCCCTCCATCCTGGAGGGGCCCTGCTGAGTCAGGCATCAACCTTTGGTTCCAGGCTGTAGGAAGGTCTGAGGGGTGCTGGGAGAGACCTCAGCCAGGGAGCTGAGACCTGAGGCACGTAGTGGTCCTTACTGAGTAGTACAAACTGGTTGGCTGTGTGCAATCTGATAACAGATTTTCTGTATTTCAACAATTAGTCTGGACTACTGTGAATATGGACTGAAATCTGGCCCTATAAAAATACCAGTGTTGAAAATGCCTGCCATAGACACTATCCCAATGTGTTTACAATGGCAGAAGAACAAGTGTCCAACTTTAGGGCACTAGTTAAGAAAATGAGGTACATCCATAAAATATGATGGTCTCTGGCCATAACCTATGATTTGAAAATATATACTTATTAAAGATGCAAACGTATCTATAATATAATACTGAGTGAAAAAATTTAACATGGAGAAGAATAAAAGTATAAAAATTTAAAAAGACTCATGCACATATGCCTAAATATGTGCATAAATAAAGAAATATCACCTAGGAGGCTCTGGGGTCGCCTCTTCCATGAAGTCTTTGCTAATTCAGACCAAATTCTTGCCTTAACACAGCTGACATCCCAGTGTCGTATAAGGGGGAGAGAGAAGGGTGAGTTTTGTGGCAAGGGTAAGCAACAATAAAATGATAAATCCAGAAAAGGAAAATCTCTATGAATACAATTTACAAAGTCAGATATAAAGGGGGGGACTATTTAGCAAGAATGGTCAGGGTGGAACTCTCTGAGGGGTGACACTGAAACAGAGGTCACCACGATAAAAAGGGCCAGATATGTAAAAATAGGGAACAAAGATTTCATACAGGGAGAACAAGAACTACACAAAGTTCCAGAGATGAAGACGTGGTTGGTATGTTCAAGCCATAGAATGATGGCGACAAAAGCGGGGGCGGGCTGAGCCAGGGAGAACTGGTAGGAGCAGAGATCAAACCACACACATCCATGGATGTCTTGTCAGGTGTGGCACAGAAATTTGACTTTTCTTATTTTTTTTTTTTTGAGATGGGAATCCAAGCAGAGAAAGAAATATCAAATTTGCTTTACTATAGATTACTAGGCTGCCGCTTGGTGAATTTGCTGTAGGGAGAGGGTGGGAATAAGAAGGAGGACAGCAGGTGCCATTGTTACAGTAGCACAAGTGACAGATGCTGGCGTGCATGGCACCAGCAGCTGTAGACACAATAAGGAGGTATGAATAAGGTTAGGGAACATTCTAGAAATAGTTCTCCCGGGATCGCTGGTGGAGGGAATGTGGGGGTGCAGGAGAGAGGAGAGTCAAGGCTTTCTGGAATGGCTTTGACTTGAACAACTGAATGAATGATGTCTGATATCACTGATGAGGGGAAGAGAAGATCAGGATATTTGGGGGAATTCACGAGTTCTTTCCTGGAAACCAACTTTGGGATTCCGTGTAATTATTCAGGTGAAGATGTTGAAGACTGTTTGATATCTGTGCCCAGAGCTCACAGGGGACGGGTCAGAATTGGTCATCTCAACTTGAATGTCTTCAGTGGGGAGGCAGTGGGGAGGCAGTAGCCAGGAGATTGGCTAAGATCACTTAAAGAACGTGGATGGAAAAGAGAAGACAAATAAAAGATTGAATTCTGGAGCCCTCTAAAGTTGGGAGGAGAAGAATAGAAAACAGAGACTGGGAGACCTTTTTTTTTTTAATTAAAATGTTTTATTTAGTTTTGAGAGAGAGAGAGAGAGAGAGAGAGAGAGAGAGAGAGAGAGAGAGAGAGCACATGAGCAGGGGGAGGGTTAGAAAGAGAGGGAGACAGAGGATCCTCTGAGGCAGGCTCCGTGCTGACAGCAGAGAGCCCAATGAGGGGCTCGAACCCATGAACCATGAGATCATGACCTGAGCCAAAGTCAGATGTTTAACCAACTGAACCACCAAGTGCCCTTGGGAGACCTTTTCTGTAGAAGGCCAGGCAATAGATATTTTCACCTCTGAAGGCCACACCACATCTCACCTGCCGCTACTCATGAAAGCAGCCACAGGCAGTATACAAACAGGTGGGTGTGGCTGTGTTCCAAGAAAACTTTATTTACAAAAGGAGGCAGCAAGCATACTTTGGCCAGCAGCTGTGATGTGCCACCCTGGAACAGAGGGACATGAAGGAATCTTGAAGGTGGTTGACAAAAGCAAACAGACTGTGGTACCAGAGAAACCTGGAGAAGGTGCGTTAAGATGGAAAGGATAGTAGATCATGTCTGAGTAAAAAGATGCCTGAGCATAAAGCTGTCCAACTGTACAGGTCCATGTGGTTTGCTGACTGCAGGGTGCTTTTCTCCAATATCCTGGGGATACAGCTCCTTCCTCCTCCAGTGTCCTGCACCAAAAATCTTCTAACAAATCCCCCCTCCATCCTGTAGGTCTCCAATAATACCTGAACCCAGAAGCCTTCTGTGGTAAACAGAGTAAGAGACCCCCAAGGGCCCTTATATGGACCCCCATAAGGTTATGCTAGCCTACATACCCTGTAAATATGTGACCTGCTCCAGATACGCAGATATGACCGTATTAGGATATTGTGATAGGGAGATAATTATCCTGAATTACCCGGATGGGCCTTAGGTACTCACCAGGGGCCCGTCATAGGCTGAATTTTGTCCCTCAGAATTCCTATGTTAAAATCCTAACCCCAAGTATCTCAGAATAGGACCTTACTCGGAAATAGGGTGATTGCAGATGCAATCAGTTAAGAGGAGGTGATACTGAAGTATGGTGGCCCCCCTCATCCAGTATGACCTGTGCCCTTATAAAAAAGGGGACATTTGGACATGAGCAAGCATATGCAGGGATACTGCCATGTGAGATGAAGGTCAGAGGTCATGGGAGAGGTCTGAGTGATGCTTCTAGAAGCCAAGGAACACTGAAGATTGCCACCAAAACAACCAGACGCTGGGCAAGATGTCAGGAACAGCCCTCACAAGGAACCAGTCCTGCCAATTCCATGACCTAGGCCTTCTAGGCTCTAGAATTGTGAAAATAAACAAATAAATGTCAGCTGTTTAAGCCACCCAATTTGTGGCTTCGTACTTTGTTACTGCAGCCCTGGAAAAATTAATACATGTTCTTGACAGTGAAGGAGGGAGGCAGGAGAAGACTGAAGATGGACAAAGAGGCCATGAGTCAAGGAACAGGGACAGTCTTTCGAAGTTGGAAAAGACAAAGTTAAACGTTCTCCCCCGGAGCCTCGGAGAGGAACGCCCCCCTGCTGACACCTTGCTTTTGGCCCAGGGAGACTCGCGCTGGACTTCTGACCTACGCACCTTCACGGTAATATATTTGTGTGGTTTTAAGTCACTAAGACAGTGGTGATTGGTCACAGCAGGCACAGAAAATGAACATACCTCACGAGCTTCAAATCCCTCAGATGCACTCAGGCACAGGGTAATTCTTGTTCCGTGGGCTGGATGAGGAACCCCGCAAAACCAAGCGCCGGGTTTTACGCCTATGCTGGTCTGTAACTCACTGCGCATGCTCAGTAAATAAATGCTGGTTAATGTACGTTAAATGACGACTCCTCTCGCCATCGCTCTTCATCGCTTCTTCTACCTGCCTGTGAGCGTACTTGAGGTTTAATTTTCTGGCCTTGAAGCTCATTTTCTTTACGTCCCTTAATCAATTTTATGACATTTTATTGGACTACTCTAAACTGTCCTGAGCTCTTCTGAAATTCAAGAACAAAAACAAAGGATGACTTTGAAGACCCAGCAAGAAACGGGACCCATTAGGAAAGGGTCTTTAGCAGAAGGTTGTAATGTGAAATCACTTGAGCTAATTTGCTGCAAATCACTGCTAAATCTATTGCAGTGGGCAGATCTGAACGGGCAATTTCACAGGAGGAGATGAGCTGACCTGATCCTTACTCATCTGCAAATCCATTTAGTCTTACAGGTGAAATAATAAATTTCGTTATGGTTTATTGAAAACATCTTCTTAATGATTATAGATATGTGTGTGAAATCATTGATTTTGTTTTAATCTTGGAAGTGCATATCTAGCTATACATGTCCTTATGCTAAATAGTCAGAAGTATGAATGAGAATCTACCAAACACTGAGTTAATTATGAATTCCCCAGGATGTCCTTGATTGCAAACTCAGTAGCAACCTTGGAGTTAAAATGTGTTATAATCTCTGTCACAGAGAACCCTTCATTTCTGACGATTGAGAGTCTGCTGGTAAGTTACAATTACGTCAAATCCAGCCAGATAAAACCTCAGTTGTAACAAGTGCTGAACATCTCTCTTCTATGTGGCTGTAACTCAAGCTTTTTATTTATTTGTTTATTTAGTTATTTGTGTTATTTTTACAAGTTTTTTAAATTTATTTAGAGACAGAGAGAGAGCAGGGGAAGAGAAGAGAGAGAAGGAGAGAAAGGAGGAGGGAGAGGGAGAGAGGGGAAGAGGAAGAGAGGGAGAGAGGGAGAGAGGGAGAGAGAGAGAGAGAGAGAGAGAGAGAGAGAGAGAGAGAGAGAATTCCAAGTAGGTTCTGAACTGTCAGTATGACATAAAGCCAGACGTGAGGCTCGAACTCAGGAACCATGAGATCATGACCTGAGCCAAAATCAGGAGTTGAATGCTTAATTCACCGAGCCACCCAGGCGCCCCCAGATATTTTTTTTAAAAGTTATCACATGTGCTGCACCTTTATATTTTATCTCATTTAATCATCTCCACAGGTATATGAGGTAGATATTCTTATCACTAATTTGTGGGTGAGGAAACCAAGACTAAGGGTGTTGAACAGACTTCTCCAAGACCAGGCAGAAAACCAAGAGCAGAGCTGAAACCTGGGTGTGTTGTGTGTTCTTTTCACGGTGCCATGTGCCTCTAATTCGGGCAGCAGGGTAAGATACCAACAGAAATGGTGGACTCACTCTCCAGTTCCAACCATTAGGCTCCTGGTTTTTACATTTGGACGGGTCATTTGATACAATCTCCCACGTCTTGGCAGGTGAACTACTTTACCGAGGAGGAACCTGGGACTTGTCACATGTCAGTGAGTGGGGGAGCCGGAACCAGAACCCAGGTTTGCTGTCCCGTCATGTTGCTTTTCCTCAGCAGCACACGTGGATGAAAGGGTCTGCTCAGAGTTATAGCACATGCATGGCCTAGGGACAAACTGAAGAATTCACAGTGTTGACGGTGTGCTCATTTTGCTGACTGGGATAGATTCAGGAAGGATTTCTGGAAATAGCAGGCCCGAAAGCAACTGAACTGAAAAAGACAAAAAGGAACAGGAAGCCACAGAAGTAGAGGATGGAATGTGTTTAGGTGCTTACAGAAAACCCTCACTAAAATATTGTGCAGGGCTAGACAGGCAGGTAAGGTTGGCCTTTGCACATAGTCCTAAAAGGGGAATAGCAGAAATTAGAATGTGTAAAAATAGAAGGAAGCTAGTGCCGGGTCCAAATTTGAAACTAACCAGAAGTCCCCTGGGGTACGCGTGCATCCTGCCCTCAGAGCCTCTTTTCACCCCATCGGTTCCTGGCACCAGTGCGACCCAGCATCTTCTTCCAGTTGGGGCAAAACTTCCTCTGACACACTCACCCAGGCTAAGGTAGTGCACACCTGAAATACTGCCCCCTGTGGGCCATTCCAATTTTCAAAGGTCATAAGGGGGAGGAGATGATTAACCCATATGGACTCATCACTAATGGTGACATGTCAATCATTGATGAGGTAGTGGTTTCTTGGGCTTGTCACCTGACAGAAAGGAGGGCGCTTAAATACGTCATCTGTGACTAACTTGACAGAGGGTGTGCTGAACCCCGGTGGGAGGGTGGGGCTTGTGCTCAGCACAATCTTCCTGCTGGGAGATTAGTTCAGAACCCATTGCCACTGGACCCACACTCCAGCCCCTGATCCACTGCTAACAGTGGGTGACTGAGGACAGAGCACTGCTCCCGGCTGGCTTCCTCTTTTTTCCCTCACTTAGTAGGAAAGCTATGCATGGCCTCAAAGACCCCTTGTCATCTGACTGTATGATTCTAGCTGTTCCCTCATCCTTCCCTTACTTGGGAAATTTCCCTTGTTTCTGATATTAAAACAGTAACCGTACCTTTCTGATAGCCTCATAGTAAATAAGATCATCTCTACAAAAAGGGCTTAGATAAATTCCTGACACACAGAAAGCACCCATAGATGTTAAGTCTGCATCATTTTCAATGCGGATGAATGATAAATCTGCAGGTTTTTACACCTCCCCTGATTCTCTCTATAAGGCACAACACACAGGCTCATCATCATCAAAGTGTACATTTCCACCAATTTATGGCGTGTTAGGAAGAACAATTCCCTTAAGACTAATCGATCTAATACAATACCTCCCTCCAGCCATGTTAAGAATCTCTCAGTGGCTCTTCGTGGCCTCTGAGATAAAGTGCCCTCTCCCTGGTTGTCTTATGGTCTACTGCTTCCCTTCATACACCGTGGTTGACTCGAGCTCATGAAATATACCATGCACTATATATGCATATATTTGACACCAATGGCTCCTTCTGCGTGGAATGCATTTTCCCAGCCCTCGCCCCTTCTGCCCGGCGTTATAGCATTCACCCTTCAAGGCCCGAGTCAAAGGTCACTTTCTTTGTGAGCCTCTGCTTCCTTCCCTTGGCAGACAGGAGTTATCCTCCTTCTCCAGACTCACAGGTCGCTTTATTTGCTCCTCCAGCAGAGCACGCATCTCAATCTAAGTCAACCTGCACCGGTGGGTTGGCCGGCGTTCTCTCCTCGAAAGATGCTTGAGGGTGCAGATTCTGTCTTACTCATGCCCTGTGATCACCTCGAAGGCCAGGAGGAGAGAGGTCAAGAGATGACCCTGGGGGCAGTGGGTAGGAAAAGTGCCTGAAGATGTGGTGAAGCGGGAAGGACGTTAAGAGCAAAACCCCTGACCAACCAACCTAGCCGAAAAAACAAAGAAGATAAATGTTGGAGCCAGGAGGGAAGCTGACAGACAGAAAATCTTGTGCCAGCTGCAGGGAGGCTCAGAGGCATAACCACTCTGGGGGCAGAGAGGCAGTCCTGGGATGACTGGGCTGGAGTCATGTGGCTGGTGAGGCCAGGTGGCCCGGATCTAAATACGTACAACATGGTACGTGGTAGCATTTCTTTGACGCAGTTTCTGAGAGATTTAGCTCAGAGTGGGAGCAACACAGATCTGTATGGGATACGTAAGGATCTAGATGCTCCGAATCCCCTGAAAGCCCAGCACATAGGAGGCCTTGAGCACGTGCTGCAGTACTTTCAGCACATGGGTGGCCTCAGCTTCTTCCCACTGCCCTTCGCCTCACTCTCCACCGGCGCTCCCAACAGACGTATGCGCTGCCTTCCAACTCTGCATCCATTTCTGGTGCTTCCCCCATTCCAATCACCTGACACACGTCAAGCTCGCTTCCACCCCTTTATGACCTGCCACGTTCTCACCAGGATTCCTCCTGGCTTGCTCCCTCATTTCCTTTATTTTGGTCCTCAAATAGCCCAAATTGATTAAAAAGGAAATGGCAAATCTTCCCCGTATCCACCCTAACGCACTCTCCATCCCTGCAACCCAGCTTTATTTTTCAGCCTAACATGTTCATTACCTGACTTCCTGCATATTTGCTTGTTTAGCACTTTATTTCTGTCTCTGGCCCCGTAGCATGTTACATTTCCAGAGGGCAGGGACTCCTCTACTTTGTTCTCTGATGTATCCCAATGCCTCTAGCAAGGCTTAGGTCACAGTAGGCACTAAATAAACCTAAGCAGAGTGAAGCCAGAATGCTCCATTACTTCCAGCTACAACAAGTCATTGGACGAAAAATGGATGCTGTCTCATTCCATCTACATATGTCTCTCTAACGCCAGCTTGAATCTCCATGAAGTTCACTGCCTATCTGAAGGCAGCCCATGTTCAGGTGCTGACATTACAATGCTTCAGTCACTCCAAAAGCCCCAATTCTCTCTGAATCGTACATATTGCCTCCCCTTCCTTATTAATAAATCCCAGCATACCCACCCACGCAATCACAACTGGCTCTGACACTCAATGTCATTTCTCCAAAGGAATGGGGAGAATGTAGCAGAAAGCAAAAGTTGGAAACCTCTCAGAGCATCCCTGCTACCATTCCAGCTCATTTTGAATGGAAGCTGATAAAGATTGACTACCGTTATGTGGTAGCGATTCATCATACTTAGAGTCTCTCTTTTGAACATCAATCTTATAAATTCACCAGGAGACATAATAGTGTAAATATATTATTCATAAACTAGAGTGAATCCCCACTCACCACCATAACAATTTTGGCAATAAATCATAACATGTAAATGGTTTTCTTCTTTGTTTTCTGTTTTTTCTCTCTCTCTCTCTCTCATCTTGGACACCCAACAAGATACATCTACAAGCAGAACAAAGAGCAGCAGAAAGAAATCTCTGAGCTAGAGCAGAAACTCATAAAGAGGAACCTGGGTTAAATGCACAAACATGAGGGAACACAGTCGAACTGAGATATTTCACGTCACATTTGCTCAACCATCACAAAAACTATTATTGTGTGGTAAATGAATGAATAAGTGTACAAGGAATATGTTCTTTTTTGGCCTTTGAGGCAGGCTGTGAAACCATTTAAGTGGAAATACTCACTGTTTGGGACTCAGGAGGGAGACATTCCCTGGCATGGAGAGGAAGAGCCTGATGGGGCAGACATCAGCTCATCAACAGAAAGTCTGGAAAGAAAAGGAACATTCCTTTAGCCTCACACACATTCTCTGTTTTCGATCTCGCACAACCCAGTGAGCGGGCAGCATGGCCTCCCTTTTATAAATGAGGGAAGGGGGACGTAGCGTGCCTTGCTGAGTACGCACAGCAGCAGAATGGCTGATCTTGGACTTGATTCAACCCATCTGTCAGATTCCAAGGCTCATGCTTCTGAATACTGTGCTGACTCCTATTGTCTGTTCTCTGCCTACCCCCTGGGGATTGGGTAGGACAGCACAGCTTCCTTGACCAGAATGACTAGTTGCTTTCACAGGAAGACTCCCAAAAGGGCAAATCAGAGCTCTTTCTCACACTTATCTGGTTAATCTAGGAATGGAGACGCTGAAGTGGTGGGTAAGGATACCAGCTCACTCAACCTCACCCCTTCCAGGCTGCAAGCTACCAGCATTTACACTATGATTAGTTGGAGATTATAACTGTAGTTAAAACCCGGGGTGGGGCCTATTTAGGGAGATCAAAGGCCACCTTTGTGACTGAATGTTGTTCCAAAAAGGCTAAGGGAGTGGCCCTTAATTCAAGAGTGAAACTCTAAGCACCCAAGAAAGAGAGAACTAACAATAATAATGAGACCTTTGAAGTTCACACAGCACTTTTCAGGCCGGATACCATTTGTTATAAAAGAAGAAATCACCATTTGTTGCGGGCCTCCAGTGTTTCCGTCACTGTGAGGGCACTTCCCACGTGCCATCATGGACGCACAGCAGAGTGGCACGTCAGTGCCAGTGTGCCTGTCTCACCAGCGATGATGCTGAGGGTCAGAGAGCAGAGAGCCATGTTCCTGGTCTTCCTCCCCATTCACTGACCCCCAACGTGCCAGCTGCCAAGAGCTGCCTACTCTTCCCCATCCCTCCTTCAAATCACTGCTAATTCTAGAACAAGATGAAAAAATGCCAGTTGTCAGAATCTAGAAAGTGAGCTTATGTCTCACAAGTCTGTTTTGTTTCAACATGATTAGAATTAGTCTGAAACTGAGAAATTACCTAGGAATAGCTGGACACATTTCATAGGCAAAATTCCAGTGTAGAAATCAAAGGCAAATGGCTGCCGTGAATTTGGGAAGCTAGACACAATCTGGAAAAACTCTGTGCTTCCATACGAAGAGATCTAGGCCAGATACGAAGGCAGGGTGAGAGAAAGGGAATGAGTACTCAATCCGGACAAAACTGTGAGAAGTAAATCACGTATGACGCATGTGACTATCAGAAACAAGGCATGGGGCAAGAGATTATAGCATAGGGTTGATTTTAGGGATACAGATAACTCGCCCACATTCCTCCAAATACCTCCTAGCCCTCCAGTCACCAAGACATTGCTTTAAAGAGAGGAACACAGAGTGTTGTCAAAAACAAAACTGAGCTCAAATGACATATATAAAATTTTTAATGTTTATTTTTTTGAAAGAGAGAGAGAGAGAGAGAGAGAGAGAGAGAGAGAGAGAGAGAGATTGATTGAGGAAGGGGGAGGTGCAGAGAGAGAGATGGAGACACAGAATCCGAAGCAGGCTCCAGGCTCCCGATGTGGGGCTCAAACTCACAGACCGCAAGATCACGAAAGGAGCCGAAGTCGGACGCTTAACCAACTGAGCCACCCAGGGGCCCCTCAAATGATATATATAGCTCAATGTGCCAGTTCAAGATCTTGTCTTTTCCCAGCTGTGTGGATGTCTGGGAACAAAGTAGCCTCACTCAGCCTTGGTTTCATCGTCTGTAGCAATAATACCTGCACTGTGCCTCTTCCATGAGGGGGATGTGACATGAAAGAGACAATCATAATCATCAAAATGAAAGCAAAAAAAAAAAAAAAAAAAAATGGCGGGCCTGTTCGTTTTTACAAACATTTCACCAAGCTCTGCAATAGGCTCTCATTTTAAAAAGGCTTTAACAATTGATGAAAAAGTCAAACAAACCAATAGAAGAGGGTCAAGAAAGCTTAGGTGGAACTGAGAAAATGCTTTTTGAGAAAAAAAAAATGTTTCTGGCCAAAGAATAAAGGATTTAAGTTTTGGAATTAAGATAAAAATGAAGAAGGGATAGGCTGGTTCAGGCAGGGGGCACTGGGCTAAAAAATGAATAAGAGAAAGCAGAGTGACTCAGAGTCTGCGTTGGCTCCTGTCTCTGGAATTGTTAAAGAAAACTAGATGTTTACTGATTGGAAATGTTGGAAAAAGAACTCCTGCACGTACAGGATGTGAAGGTTTATCACGAATATGTTGTCCTCTAATTTTAAGATTCAATGGAAGGTCATAGTAAGGTGGGATCAATTTCAAAACATCTTATCAGAGACCAGATAAAGTTTAGGGAAAAAAAAATTAAAAAAAACCCTCAAGTTCACATGAAATGTATGAATGGATCAATAACGTTTCTCATGATTCTGAGAGATGGTCACTTGTGGTACGACACAGGAAAAATGCAGATAATCCATCATTAACTGCTTGTATGACTTGGGGAAGTTAACCTACCTAGGCATTGGTCTCCTCCCCTGTAGCAAGAAGGGTTGAACCCTTCAGGATAATCAGTAAGGTCACTCTAGCTCTGACAGTCTAGAATTCTGTTATTCCACAAAGGAGAGTTGGCCAGAAAACAGAACTGTTCCTCTGAAAGAAGAGAGTTCTCCAGGTGTCAAAGAAAGGTCACCCTAAATCTCAGGCAACAACAAGGATTATCAAATCTTTCTCTGAAATGGCAACTAAAACTGAGCTAACAAGAAAAAGATCATCATTGATAGCTTTGTTGCCTCATAGCAAAAGCAGATCATGTTAACTATCGTTATTTTTAATGCTGTCTTCAAAATGACAAGACCCTCAACTATGGAGTGTTTTGTAACTGCAACCCCCCTTGAGTGTTTTACAAGAGTCCTTTCTTGACCATCACCTTTTCATTTAGACTCTGAGCTCCCTGCCTGCATCCACTCCAATGTGTGATTTCTCCTCTCTTTGTTGCTTACTCTCCTTTTTCCCAAATGCGCTGTCATAAAAGTCTGAGTCCATGATTTTTTACTTTAGCAAATCTGCCAATATACCTCTACTCTGCCCCAAAACACACACTTCTTCCCTCAAAGCCAATAATCTGGTTTCCTCTTTTCATATGGCCTTTGTTGATGATAGTTCCAAGGCCTTACTGTCTAGACCAGGTGATAACAACTCTAGATTTTTTGACTCCCTCCCACCTCTCCAACCCTTGGCCCACTCTGCTACTTAGCGTCATGGAATCCGGTGTCTTCTGTTGACCGGAGTTTAATTTTCAGACAGATAACCTGGTACCAGGTTTGGACAGGACACCGAGAGAGGAGCTTAGCAAGAAGTAAAGATCTATCACTGAATTTCTTAGTAGTGATAAAGGAATATCAAGAAAAGAGAAAGCTGACAGGAAAGAAAGCTAACTCATTGACTACCCACTCTGTGCCAGGCACTGTGTTAAGCACTTGAAAGCCACTGACCCGTTGAATCAGCACAAGAACCCAGCAACTACTACATGTGAACACAATGTTAAACTCTTTAAAGTCTTTATCCATTGACCAATCACAATGCCCCATTTCAAAAATGTGAACGCATGTAAGCCACTTCACGAACACCACAGTGCTGATGACTGGCTAAAACAAGACTGAACCTCAGCTCTTCCAACCTCACGTCGGAGATTCTTTTCCTTCCATCCTAGCTGTCTCCAAACTCAAGCATTAAGGGAAAAATCAGTGTTTTATGGCTGCCCAGTGGAAGATGGAACCAACCTTCCACTCAAAATTGGTTTTGATATTGAGACTGATGGTGCTGTACCCGTACCAAGATGGTTAGAAAAAGATTTCTTACTCACATAATGGAACTTTCTCGTGCAAGCAGGACAGGCAGCCAAATTGCTGAGGGATAGTTCAAGTGAAGGGAGGGGAAAGTGGCTCGGTGGATATCGTGGTTAGGAGCCTGGGTCAGAGTGACCTGTGCACAAGGTCCAGGGGCTTCACAGCCTGAACATCCTGCTGGTACAGAGGGAGGGCACGCCTGGCTTTCTTATCAGTTTGTCCAGATATGGCGCAAGGGGTGGCGGGTAGAGCTGGACAGCTGTCAGGGGTGCACATCAAAACTGGAGTCAGACTCTTCCTTTGCTACAGTAAAAGAGCTCCATGGGTAGGCACTGTGTTCTGAGTCCAGATTCAGACAGATCACCCAGGCAGCGGTATTTGCCCTACCACACTCCTTCCTTTCTCTATGCCCAAGCCAGAGTGACAGGGCAGAGAAGCTGTGGATGGTGCTGACTCTCCAGAGGGCTACACCTGTTTCATTCTCTGTGCCTAATGAGTTCACTCCGATGAAAGCGGAACACTTGGTCGTAAACAATAATCAGCCCCAATCCTTCAGGAGCCAAATTACATGTTTGTTTGCACTGAAAGAACCGAAAGCACCCTCTTGCCAGTGGTTGTATACAACACTGTCAGCCTGGGGTGCGGGAGAGCTTCCCAGGAGCCAGCTTCAAACCACAGCGTCAACTGATATTTACTGTGACCTGAATATATGCCAAGCATCTTAAATGCACAATATTGTGAATCTGCACCCATAAGCCATACGTGTGGCAAGGTCAGATCCGCATTCTGCGGGTTAGTGAAGTTATAGACGGGGCTTTGGTGATGCACAACTCTAGGGGGTGGTGTTTTCATTGTGCTCTGTGTGTACAGCCTCCCTTGTACCCAGGGGTCCTGCCCAAAAGATGAATCACTCTAGAAAGGACACTTAGGAAACGGCTGTCCTGGATTTTGATGCCTCCCATTTTGGTTTTCTTCTTCAATATTACTTTTGCTATCATATGTGGATCCTGAGGAACTCAACAAAAGACCACGGGGGAGGCGAAGGGGAAATAAAAAAGTTACAGAGAGGGAGGGTGGCAAACCATAAGAGACTCTTAAATACTGAGAACAAACTGAGGGTTGATGGGGGGTGGGGGGGGAGGGGAGGGCGGGTGATGGGCAGGGAGGAGGGCACCTGTCGGGATGAGCGCTGGGTGTTGTATGAAAACCAACTTGACAATAAATTATATTTAATATAAAAAAAATAAAGAAATAAAAATAAAGGAAGTGGCTGTCCTGCAATCTGAACCCAAGGCTCTCTGACTCGAAAGTTCACATATTAGAACTTCCCTAAGATACTAGCAATTAATATCAAAATAGCAGAAATGAAGTTGCCGGGTGGTGGGGATTTTTTGTAGTTGCTTCTCCTCGGGGTCTGTCTTCAAAGTGTTCAAGACGAAACGCAGCATTCAGTCTAGGACTCCCGAAGGAGGCAGCTGCCAAGCTGCACCTACAAGCCTGTGAACGTTAGGCAGGAATCCACCAGGCATTTCAGTGGTATTTTGACCTTTTGCGTTCGGTATTCCTCACTGTTCTGAGTTCAGGAGTCATTTTTGGTGAGGGATCAGGGGGATGATGAGAAGACTTAGAAATGCTGGTCAGAATTCTCTCATTTAGAAATACCAGTCAGACACGGAGAAGAAGAGAGCTAGAAGGACTGTCCTCAAGGGTGCATTTGGATCTGTGCCCTGCAAGCAGGTGAGGACAGTAACTCACATTATGCTACAGGCTGGGAGCCCTGCCCACCCTTTTGTGCAGGGAGGCAGTATCACACGCAGTGGTGGATGTGCACTGTGCGGGGTAGTGGGAGGCACACCTTGAGTGGGTAAGACCCCAAGATAGCCCTCAAGGACTTGGGAACCTACCAAAGAGTATGGTGGGGAACTCCGGGGAGGGGACATGCAGAAAAGTGGCCTGGGGAGGAGACACGTGTCCTGAGCCTCCATTCACTGTATTTGGAGGTTGTAATGGTGAATAAGCCAGTGAGGACCCTGCTTCCAGGGTGGAAGACTCAGGATCCTTACAAGTGGAAAGCAGGGCAGGTGGACAGAGCCGAGAAGAAACTTAAGAAGCATGAGAAGAAGCTTGACCCCACACTGCCAGATTTGAATACGGATGAAGAAGACCATGAATCGAGGAATGTGGTGGCCTGTAAAAGCTAGAAGGGGCCGGGAAACAGATTCTTTCCTGGAGCCTCCAGAAGGAACATAGCCCTATCCAAGCCTTAATTTGAGTCCAGCGAAACCCACTTCACACTTCTCACCTCTAGAATTGTGAGATAACGAATTCACATTGTTTTAAGCCCCTGGGTTTATAGATATGTATTATAGCAACAACAGAAGAGTAATACACACTGCAATGAATGTTGGCCATCATCACAATGAGTCCAGGATAAAGTTGCAAAGAGAAGGAAGAGGAGACCTGAGAGTTGACTCCTGCTCCCTATTGGGAAGTGATGAGCAAGTGCACGGTGCATCTGAGAAACAGCAGGTGACACGTGTGCCTTGCTGAGGCCATCCCTGAAGTCAGAGCACAAAGACAGTGAAGAGAAGGGCGACCGGTCCGGGCTGAGAAATGTGGGGGTCATTGTACACTCAGTGCTGAGTGATATTCCAGGTAATCCATACACATTGCAGCCTCCATCCGTCCTTTCCACCCTCTTGCCTTCTTTCCTTTCTTTTAAGAAAGAAATTATCTTTGAATCAATATCTGCCTTTTCCAAGGAAATATAGGAAATGAAGAATACAAATTCTGGAGAGAGATTTCTGAGCAAGTCTGGTCTCAGGAACAGGGACCAGTAAAGGCCACACACGCAAGTGAGATGCTTTTCCAATTACCTTATGACAGAACAAGGGCTTTGCTTAAGGGAAAGGTGGACCCCGGATGCCATCTATAAGGGAAGGAGTTGCCCACTGGCAAGCCCCCCTCTATCATGGCTGTGTTAAAAAACAAACAAACAGGGGCGCCTGGGTGGTGCAGTCGGTTAAGCATCCGACTTCCACCAGGTCACGATCTCGCGGTCCGTGAGTTCGAGCCCCGCGTCAGGCTCTGGGCTGATGGCTCAGAGCCTGGAGCCTGTTTCCATTCTGTGTCTCCCTCTCTCTCTGCCCCTCCCCCGTTCATGCTCTGTCTCCCTCTGTCCCCAAAATAAATAAACGTTGAAAAAAAATTTAAACAAACAAACAAACAAACTGGGTTTCCTTGGGCGAGTCCCTTCCCTCTGTCTTGTCTGTGAGACAAGATTTGCGGTCCTGCCCCTTCCTGCTTCCTTAGCAGATTGCTGAGAAGATGAAAGGAGGGAACATAAGTGAAGGAACTTTGTAAGAGAGGAGAAGAGTACATCCACCATCAGCCCTGTTAGTCCATAGGCTCCCAAAAGACCAAGAGGGAGTGTGTCTGTCCTCCGGAGGCCTCAGAGCTGTCTGGTTGCAGGTTTGATCACATATGCACACATCATGCATCCTTTCCTTCATTCCTGTTTCTTCTTGTCTCCTAATTTTTTCTATTCCCCTTCTAATCAACTGAACACTTTGATCACTATTTTGCCTTCTTGTCAAACAGATTTCTGAAGTTCATTTATTTGCAAACTGGTTTTATAACCCAAATCGCTCATGCATAATGTTCAAGCATGTCAAAGAAAGCCTGAACATCCACCTGGGAAGTGTCAACAGATAGCCAGACTGTTCTGTAAACCTAGGAAGTTTTCCTGGGATAAATATTCGCTTTGCATTTTATTCACTGTTTCTAGAAGGGGGAATTGCATCAAAACATTAGAAGGTCATGTCATGGGTTACATATGAATAATAATTTCACAGTTGATCCAGAAGACGGCTCTTCCTAAGATGGTACATTCTAAGTAAGTTTCAAGGTGTCTTGATTTTTACTGAGTTCTCTTTCCATGGTCTCATTTTGAGGTTTGAGTTGGCTGTTTGTAGACATTAAAAAGATACATGGCTTCCATCATGAAACTGCTTCTGTCATATATTATTGAGGGGTCTGCCTTTCAAACTGTGTGTCCTCCATTTTCTGACCCAGAGCCCTCAGAAGATGCCATGTTTTCCCATTCTTCGCAGGACCAAGCATGTGAATTTTAAGAGTGGAAAAGTACAAAAGCCAAAGCTTGTCACAGAAGCTACTCACTTGAGCAGGACATACACGGGAAAAATTAACTTACTGCACAGCTGAACTCTGCAATCACACTCAGGCAGGGAACTGGCAGATTCCAAAGGGTGTAGGCAAGCAGGAGAGTTTGCTATGACACAGGCGTCTACACCTGATGCTAAATGACTTAGATGGGTAGAGCTGAGCACTGAGCATCAAGATAGAAGAGGCCTGTCACAGAACAACCAGCCATTCACATGGGAGTTCTCCTGTTTTTGTCTATTCTTCCCCCCACCCCCCACCCCCAGGCACATCCTGGTCCCCCTCAGATGGCCACTGCCACTCGTCTACCAAAAGTTGCCCTGGAAAGATAAACTGTTATACCTCAAAGGTAAACAGTTATAACTCAAAGTTCAGCAGAATGTAACATTGCAGAAGAGCTCTAGAGATCATATGGTTTGATGTTCTCATTTACCATGCTCCAGAGAGCCCAGCTTGTGAGGCAGAGGCCAGGACCCTGACCATAGTAGGCTGCTATGTCGAGTCTTCCTGGGGCTTGGTTTCCTGAACCTCATCTCATCCTCTGGAAAAGCAAGCTTTTGTATCTCAGAGTGGGAAAATTGAGGAACAGAAGTCTAAAGCTTTCCATGGTCTCCCTAAAACAATGCCCATCATCACCAAAGGCAATTCTCATGCACAATTAAGTCAATCGATACAAATGGAATAGGTCAGTAGAAATGTTTTCAAACTTGCATTATTAAGCCAGGAAATGGTGTCATTTCTCAGCATTCAGGATCTTTGAGGAAATCCTGGGAGGGCTCTTTTGCTAAATTGGTATGTGGTTTGCATCTCAGGTCTTTCTTTCATCTGTCACTCATGATTTGGTCATAATGGCATGGGTCCAGCTGGTGAGAATTCAGTCTCAGAGCTTGGGGTCTAGGTTTGTTAATGAGACATCCGCTGTCTCGAGGAAAAATTTTCAGCACTTGGCATCTACTTTCCTCATCCTCCCGGGACAACCTGGCTCTCCCCGGTCTCCAGCTATAGCCCTAATCCGCTCCTCTCCCCAGTAAAGGCACAGAATCTGCAGAAGGGAAGCAGTTAAACAAACAAATACATCGCCCACCTTTACCACCACATCTCAGGCCACTGCCTATGCTGTCTGCTGTATCAGGAAACCTTTGTTAGCACGTTCCCCATCGTCTTCACCAGTCTGCCTGGTGAACTTCCACTGTAGCCACCCCGCATGGAAGGCTTTCCTGCCCTGATCGCCCAGGCTGGCATGGAAGGCTTTCTCCAGAGACCTGCCGCAGCATGTGGGTATTGCTTCCTTGTATTGATTTGTGAGCTCCTTTCATACAGGAGCCTGGTCTTACTGATCATAGTAACAAATGACTATGCTAATAATTATTATTACTGTTAGGAAGAAGCAAAACACGAAGAAGAGGAAAGAGAAGAAAAACTGAAATAAACAGCAATGGGGATGCCCCTGGTCCCTAAAGATGGCAGGAACCCGAGTGTAAGGAGGAGCGGACAGAGAGCGGGGCCAGCAGACAGCATCAGAGACACAACAATGGAACAATGGCGATTCCTTGCCGTTGTCATAGTACACGGTGACTGCTGGGGCAGGGACTCCAAAATAGTCTGGTTTCTTCATCACCTTTTCTTTTTCTTCCTCTTTGTTTTAGAGAGAGAGAAAGCATGAGCAGGGGAGAGCGGGAGGGGCAGAGAGAGGGAGAGAGAGATAATCTCAAGGAGGCTCCATACTCAGCATGGAGCCTGATGTGGGGCTTGATCCCATTACCCTGGGATCATGACCTCAGCTGAAATCAAGAGCCAGATGCTGAACTGACTGAGCCACCTCAGCACCCCTCTTCATCATCTTGACATCTGTTCTTTGGAGCAGAAATGATCTTTTGCCTTAGCCTAAGCAAAAACAAGAACGACTTGAAGCTTTTCTGCTGATGTGGACCCAAAGTACAGAGAGAGTTGAGCTGTCCAGACTGTAAGAGTTTGATCAGCGCATCTCCACATCCTCTGTACCTCTGGGTTTGGGGCACAACAAGAGTTCTGTCCTCCCTTACGGGAGGCAGGAAATACGGGAAGATGGAAGGAAGGGTAAGGATCCGTCACCTAGAATCTGAGAGGACGAGAGAATCAAAGACTGCCTTTCTCTAAGCCCGTGTCGGAAGAGAGGCCTTACCTTGTCCATGTCCCCTCAGGAGTGTGAGTCATCGCTTCCCAGAAAGCTCTCCTGCCATTTCGGTGTACATACAACCCGTAACTCCACCCTGTGCACCTCACATCTATCACTGGCTCCTCTGTGCTGGGTCTCTCCGGCAGTGGTTTGGAAGTTAGCCGTGTTTCGATTTGCTTTGGAACCCAGAACAATCACAAGGCAGAACAAGGAGGCAGAAGTCTTAAGGGTTTCTGGAGATAAAATCTGAACTTCGTTCACGTGCATTTTAAAATCTGAATGAAATGTAAACTGAAGTCAGCGTCTGGAGCCACAACATCATTAGGTGATTACAAGAGTGAAAGAGATCTCCCTAGAAGTTGACAGACACCAAAAGTCACACCAAAACTCACAAGGGAACAGAACTCAAGAAATTTGCGGACGTTGCTCCAGCTGGACCAGGCGAAGAGAAGGGGCAAAGCGTCAGTGCTGGAGAAACTCAGCCTACCTGAAACTGAGCCATCCACAGCTTGGGGCAGGCCCGTTGATTTATTGATGGATATGCTAGGGGTCCAACATTGGTATTAATTTAGTTCTTTATACCTACTCATCTGTTCATATGGCTGTTCAGCCCTCTGAGGGTTGGACAAGGCTACTGTGACTATCCTCTCTCTGTAACAGCAGCTTTGACAAGGACCAAGCTTGTGTTGGGGACAGCCAGCTACAAGCCTGGAGACAATTACCAAATCATGGGATTGGATCTGGGCTGAATTCGGGGCATTCACTTAACTTCCCACCCTCTTCCACAAGATCCCCGCTCCGAGACTCAACGTGTAAGAGCACGTGGTCATGACAGGACTCAGGAGAAGGTGATGGCATCTTCTGGATAAAATGAACATGCTTGTAAACTCGAAGATGTAAGCATGTCCTAAGACACTGAGTAACAAACAGGTTTGTTTGATTTGGGGTGTGGCAGAGAGGATGAATCTGCAGTAGTGTGACCCTAGTTTCCGTTCCGCTTGAAACACCACCCAAGTGGCTTTCTTTGAGCATGCTCCGTGATAACCCCACTTCCCCCACCTGTGCTCCATGCACTTTCTCACAGGGATGAACCGACTGAAAGTGGTTTGGCAAATATTAGCGCATCAGATAAAGATAAGGGATCGCTTCTCATTTTTTGCTGCTCAATTTTTGTTGCACCTTGTATGTGCCATCTACAGAAATGGTAGGCATCACAGGAAAAATCTGTTCCTATCATCAACCTCTAAAATATCTCCCTGTCTAGGCATCCTGGGAACATTCCACGGAAACTAAAACAGTTAATTCCCCCATAGGTCCAGCTAATTTTGCCAGCTCCAGCTGTGGTAGCCTGCATTTTGTTGTATGGATAACACATGGCTCTATATTATGTAAATGTGCGTGCTCTTTGCAAACTGGCAGTAATTACAAGGCTCAAAAAAATCATTGCAGTGGTCCTGTCTCCTGGGAGCACATCACATCAGGAGTTCAGTTACTGACTTTTTCATTTGTCTGAACAAATAAAAAGAAAATCATTGACTTCGTTTTTTAAATATTTGCTTGCCTCCCTCTCAAGATAAATTATATAAATAAGAATATCAGACGCTTGCTTTTAGAGCGTGTTGTGGAATTTCGCCATACTCAAGGCCATTTTCCTTCCTGGACTCCAGCTGTTAACAGTTTTTCTGCTATCTGAGGATAAAATTTGTATTTAAGATGCTGTCTTCTGGAGGCTCAATGCTCGAGAATGAATCTACTTAAAATTACCATTGAAAGTAATTCCGCCCCCCCCCTGGGAATTTCCCACAATTCTCCTGTTGTGACCGGCTTGGTTTTAGTTACCTTCATTTTAAATGCTCTGATAATTTTTAAATAAGCTCTCCTTCATGTTCGCTATAGTACTCGGACGGACCTTATCAATAAGCTGGAAATGCATGCCACAAAGGTTATTAATCAATTGCCTCAGTTGTGATTTGATCATTAATAAAAGGAAAAGTACTTGACAAAAGGGATAGATTTTTAATTTTTAATGCCTATGAATTAGTGAGTAGAATATTAATGGGCTGCTGGATTTGGCACAGAAGAAAAGCAGCTATCTGAGCTGGCACAGGTTGCTGGGGCAGACCTGGCGTGGGAATCAGGAGACACAGTTCCAAGCAATGACGAATGCCACAGACTAATAAAATTCCCTAACACACACCCAAAGAAGGACAGAGGGGAGCTGAGATAGGGTTGCCAATTTTTAGTTCTCCAAGTAAAACCAAAACATTGTCAATTCTAAAAACAAGGAACAATTAAAATATTAGAACCATTAACATATTAAAATCAATTCTTTAATTTCATATATGAGTTGATGAAAAAATTGCTAGTTTTTTTTTCTCCATGCATTAAGGATTATGAAAATTCCCTCACGTATCTGGACCCAAACATGACATTGTCCCGGGGAACTCCTAGAGCGTCTCTCAGTGCCATCAGAATTCTGCCATTCTTTGAAGTTTCATAATACTAGCAGATCTGAAAGATCATTTTTTGCTCTAACATTCTATGGAATTCTAGAATTTGTGATGCTGCACACCCATTTTTTATCGTTTTTAAAAATGGATTTTCTTAACTGAATGTTCTGTTTACAGAAGATTGATAACACCAGCTTTAAATGTGAAGGTCACCTCATATTTTTACCACTTTAGTCTAATGGTTAACTCTATCAAGGAACTTAAAAGTCTTCAAGTACGTTTGCACTGCACATTCTCGGCTATTACGCCCCAAAGTTTTAGTTCTTTTTAACCTGTGCTTGACACAACTATATTCTCTTAGGAGTTTATTTATTTTGGCTTTTATTTTTCATGTGATATTTGTATGGAAATACAATATATTATCAAACTAGGAAATGTCGTCTATCTTCTACAAGTTCAAAAAAGGATATTACTAATGTCTGCCTTGCATTAAAGTCACATATTCCCATGCTGTCCCCTGTAAAACAGGGATGAGAGTACTGCAATCCCCTATTGCTTGAGGCGACTGTGAGGCTCACATCAGACACTTATCTGAAATACTTTTGTGATCCAAAGAGTTTTAAATTATCTTCATTATGTAAAAACCGCTTAAAATCATAGGTAACTTGGATATCATTTGTTAGAAAGAGTGCATGTCACTATGATTTTATAATACTTTATAAATATTAACTAAACCAATTTTAAAATAACTCATCAAAGGTTTTTGGAAGGACGAATGGGGTTGTAGTTCTTTTACCCTTAAGTCTGTAAAAAATAACTTTGTTACATGAGAGAAATACTCTGAAGATCTAAGTTTATAAGGAGAATGTAGAATATTTCAAGAACAATTAAATCAAATGAGTCAAAGTAAAATAGGATATAAATGAGTCCCATTGTAAGCAAATATGATAGAAAATTCATGCTACATGGATTTACTAAATTACCATTCTAGTAATCTAGCTATTTCTGAGTGCCTGCCTTAAATTAAGATGTCCTAGAAGCATGATCCAATCTAATAGGGAAGACCAAATGTTTTCACTCTGCTTGGAAGCTATAAGAAATAATAGAGTTTTTGTTTATTTTACTTTTGTAAAAAAAAAAAAAATGACCTAAGGTCACAGAGTATTAGTACAGCAGAGATAGGTAAGAATTTTAGAAATTGTCCAGTTTGGGAAGCAAGTATCGTCTACCTGCTTGACTGGCAGTCCCGTTCCAAAATTGGTAGAGAAGGTCAATGAAGATTCCTCTGAGCTACTCAGAAGAGAGTCATGCATGTGTTTTTCACTTTTATGACAGGGGTGTTTTGATTTTTATAGTGTATCAAAGACTTTATTTGCCACAGTTTACTGTGGCAAATATGACAACAGCCCCTGCCCTCAAAGAGCAGGCAGATGATTATGGTGAAATGGGATACTTCCCACAGTAGGGGAAACAGCATGGGTTGAAGGCACATGTCAGGAGCATCTAACCCAGTCCAGAGCATCGAGGGATCCTCACCGAAGGGGTTAACTTAAAAATGTGACTTTTAGAAAGTTTTAGCTACAAAAGAGATTGGTGGTGAGGTGTTCCAAGAAGCAGAGAAGAAGGCAATGCGAAGGCAGAGAGGACTCTAGAAGTACAAGAGCTATCTGCCACTCAAAATCCTCACAGTAGAGAGCAAGAGAGAAGTCGCGGCCACATAGCAAAGGGCTGTATAGCCACGTGTAGCAGGAATTAAAAGTGCTATTTAGTAAACAAGACATCTGCTATGGCTACTCTTCTTTATTCCAGGGGTATAACACAATTCACCTCTGGAGTAATTGATTTTTTTTTGTTTTGAGAAACACCATGATGGATCTATTGCTTGAGAAAGGAGAGGAACCTTGGTTATAGCCTGATGTGGCAAAGGAGGGCGGGTAGAGAGAGATGAATGGCTCTCTACAAGAGACGGAACTTCCTGCCTCCGTGGACAGCCCAGGGGAAAGCACGAGGATAATTAAAACATAGATTAATATAGCAAGAGGTGAGGAAAGTCTTCTAGTAAAGAGATAGAGAAGTGGGGAGTGAGGCCAAGGAACTTTTATGACAGCAATAACTAATGAGTGCTTTCGGTTTATTCCAAGTACTGTGCTAAAATCCCTAACTGCCGAGCACCCCAACCCCAGTAACTGCCAGTTAGGGCCTTGCATTAAAGTTCTTTGGAAGAAAATAAAAACAGGAGCAGGCCTTCCAGAATGGAGCCTAATATGTAGGAAGTATTGAGCAATCATGTGAGGTGAGAAGTAGAACAATCAGGAATTCAATGGGGAACTTTCTGATCAGATGACCAGAAAAAAATCCCAACCATTCTCCCCACAAGAACTCTGAGATACAAGGAGGCAGATAGGTTTCCTGTGGAATGGAGGTTACAGCCATGCTGTTTAAATATTAAATGGACAGTGTGATTCCAGAATGTTAGATGCCTTGGGCACCCCACATGGCAGGCACTCATGTTTCCCTTATTTAGAGGTTTGGACTAAATCCTAATGGAGATGGGAAGCCAAGGAAGAGGTTTCCAGTAGGTGAGAAACATGCCCATTCTGAGTAAATTATAGGCAGGATAGAGTCAGGTTGGCAGCACTGAGAGAACGACTGGGGGTGGAAAAATAGGGGCAGGATTTGTCTTAAAGTCACTGCAGTCATCCAAATAAAAGGCAAGAATAGCCAAGTCTCTGTGGGAATGGGAGATGGAGAGAGGCAGTAGTTGTAGAGATGTGAAATGGTGGCCGGGGAACAGAGAAGTAGGACCTTATGAATCTTTATCCACAGAAGAATCAAAATGATACCCAGATCTGTGTTTAGGGCAGCTGGGTAAGATGCTAGTGCTGGAAACAGGGGGCAATGCAGGTTCAGGACATTCCATTTTAGACAGGATGGGTTGTGATGCCTAGGAGATATTCGAATGAGAGATCTAAGAAGTAGCTAGCTGAATATATAAATCAGGAGTTCAGAAGATAGGATGGTACTGAAAATAAAGATCTGAGAGTATCACCAGGCAGAAATCAAAACAAGAACACACACACGTGCACACACACACACACACACACACACACACGCACACACACAAATAGCTAAACAAAAATAAGCCAAAGAAATTTATAAAATTAACTCAAAAGTATATGTAGAATATGAAGGGGGAAAGTCCTAAGGAAAAAACAAACAAAAACATAGAGTAGCCTAAATAAGATACTGATGAAAAGGGATCAAAGAAGATAACAAGAATAGAAATTCAAGGCAAAGGAATAGAGAGTTTCCAAAGCAAGTGGGTGGTCTTCTTTGCCAAATGCTGCTAAGAAATCAAATGGTAAAGGTATAAGGAATGCATGCATGCATTTATTCCAAGCAGATGATTGATGAGTTAGGCAAGAAGAGTTTCTACTAGTATGATGTTTTAATGAAGGCATGGGTGGGAAAGTGGAGGAGAGTGACTCTAGAAAATTCCACCCAGACGAGAAACACAGGCAGAAGCTAGGTTAGAAGGTGAACTGAGGAAGCAGAAAGGCTTGAGCATGTGTAAGAGTTGAGAAGAAGGTTCCGGCAAAGAGGAATGTTTATAGGGTAGACCCCTCCCTTCAGGGGTGAGGTCATGAGAGAACACTAAACCAGATGGGAGAGCACAGAGCAAAGCTCTAAAGACATAAGAAACAGAGGCAAGGACAGACTGAATCTCCACTTTTCCAATGCATGGAAGAAACTACTTTCTCACGGGTGGCCCATTGAAAAATAGAACTTGGACCCTTCAACCCCCTTTAAAATTCTTCTTGTGAGGAGTATGTAAAACATACATTGAAGGGAACACTTGTGGAACCACCTCATTGCCAGTGCCTTAGAAACCATTCATTCTAGCCTCTCCCCTCCGAAGCCCATCCCCACCCCCATCTTTCTATTTACCCCACCTGTTTCATGGCAAGTTTGTTCTCCTTCGTTTTAATTTTTTTCCTTTTTACATGTATTTTTTTTTTTTGAGAAACAGAGTGAGACAAAGCGTGAGCAGGAGAGAGACAGAGAGAGAAGGAGACACAGAATCTGAAGCAGGCTCCAGGCTTCGAGCAAGCGGTCAGCACAGAGCCCGATACGGGGCTCGAAGCCACAAACCGCGAGATCATGACCTAAGCTGAAGTCGGATGCTCAACCTACTGAGCCACCCAGGTGCCCCATGTTTTCCTTCCTTTTAAGTTGGCTGTTTATCTCGTCGTATTTGTTTCTTCCACTGGTTTGGAGGTTATATACTCCATTATAATTATTTTGGTCATTTTGCTAAAAATTACAATTTGCATACCTAAATTACCAAAGTGTAAAAGTAACCACTGCACATACCATCCTCTCAGACATTCAAGAACCCTCCTGTCCTGTGTGTCATATCAAGGGTGCCTTCCAAAGCAGTACTGAATATCTTTTTTGCTTATATTTGCAGGACACATTTCTCCATCCTTTTTACTTTAAAACTACCTATATTGTTATGTTTTAAGTGAATTTCCTGAAGGCGCATAAAGTTGGGTCCCATTTTTTATCCATTCTACCAATCTGTCTTTTAATCTGTATTTAGACCATTAATGTTTAAATTAAATATTGATTCGTTAGGGCTTAAATCTGCCCTTTTTATTCGCTTTCTGCTTGTTCGACTTTTCATTTCTGTGTCTTCCTTTTTCTTTCCTTCTAATGAATTACTGGAATATTTTGTTAGTCTCATTTTGACTTAGCACTTTTTAGTATCACTTTGAAGAGTAGTTTTCATGGCTAATCTAGGTTTTACCATATACATGTATAACATTAGAGTCTTTACATGGACATTTCATATTTAAGTAAAATATAGAAATCTTGGTTCAGTATACATCCCTTTACTCATCCTGCCTTTAAAATATAAATGACTTGGGGCATCTGGGTGGCTCAGTTGGTTGGGCATCCAACTCTTGACTTCAGATCAGAGTTTGTAAGTTTGAGCTGCATGTTGGGCTAACCACTGACAGAGCCTGCTTGGGATTCTCTCTCTTCCCCTCTCTGCCCCCACCCCCACCCCCTCTATAAACAGAGTTTTATAAATAAATAAATAAATAAATAAATAAATAAATAAATAAAGTATATAAATAAATACATAAATTTGAAAAATAAAATAAAATATATATGACTAATTTCCTCTACATACACTGAGCCCCAGATCAGACATTATAATTTTTGCTTCGACCAAATATAATTTTTAAAAATTCATGTACAAAAAGATAGCCGATTATATTATCTCTAGGTTTATACATTTTATTGTGCTTCCTTCTTCTATGGACAAGCCTCTTTTGTTATTTTTTCTTTAGAAAATTTTTTTTCAGAGAGAGATCACACTCATGCGACAGGGAAGAGGGAGAGGGAGAGAGAATTTTAAGAAGGTTCCATGTTCAGCACGTGGATGCTTAACCAACTGAGCCACCTAGGTTCCTTAGAAAATTTCTTCTAATCGTACTTTGAAGGTAGTTCTGATAGCAACAAATTCTTTTAGTTTTCCTTCCTGTGGAAGCATTCGTATTTTCCCTTCATTCCTAGAGGATGTTTTTGCTGCATATGAAATCCAGAGTTGAAGTTCTTTTCTCTCAGCACTTGACACATTTTGTGCCACTTCCTCTGGCTTCCATGGTTTCAGATGAGAAATCTGCTGCCTTTCAAACTGCTCTTCCCCTCTGGGTAATGCAAGGTTTCTCTCTAGCCTCTTCACAACTAACTGCAGTGACCCTGCTACTAAATAAGATCACATTCTGAGTTACAGGTGACTAGGATGATGACATTTGAATTTGAGGAAGATACAATTAAGCCCATAACATTTGCCACGTCAGCTCTTTGATTTGTAAAGGTTTTCTTTAAAATATGTTACCCCAAATTTGTCATTATTTCTATTTGCAAGGGTGGTTTAAATACATTTTTTAAAAAAATGTTTTTTTTTTTCATTTTTAATGCTTATTTATTTTTGTGGAAGAGACAGAAACAGAGGATGTCGGGGGCGGGGGCGGGCGGTAGGCAGGCAGAGAAAGAGGGAGACACAGAATCTGAAGCAGGCTCCGGGCTCCCAGCCGTCAGCACAGAGCCCGATGCGGGACTCAATCTCACAGACCGTGAGATCATGACCTGAGCTGAAATCAGACACTTAACCTACTGAGCCACCCTGGTGCCCCCAAAAATATGTTTTTAAAAAATAAGCCCCTTGGGGCGCCTGGGTGGCGCAGTCGGTTAAGCGTCCGACTTCAGCCAGGTCACGATCTCGCGGTCCGTGGGTTCGAGCCCTGCGTCAGGCTCTGGGCTGATGGCTCAGAGCCTGGAGCCTGTTTCCGATTCTGTGTCTCCCTCTCTCTCTGCCCCTCCCCCGTTCATGCTCTCTCTCTCTCTGTCCCAAAAATAAATAAACGTTGAAAAAAAAAAAAATAAAAAATAAGCCCTAATTTGTGTTGACTAATAATTAATTCAATCATTTATTTAGCCAACCAAACTTAAGTTCCTTTACTACATTATGCCAAGCAAAGGTAATAAAAAGACAAAATGCAAAGACAAAAAACGACTTAAAAAGACAAAAGAAAAATTATACATAGTCTCAGAATCCAAGAATTTACAGCCCAATGTGGGGGGTGGTGGGAAAGCATACAGACATACAGCCATCATGGAATTTCGAACAAGATCAGACCCCTAAGTGCAGAAAAAGAATGTGCTTTGGGGATTTGGAAGAGGGAGATTATGTCCATATTTAAGTGATTCAAGTAAACCTGTATGGAGAGAGCAGCATGAGATCAGCATCGAGAAAGATAGCTAGGATTTGAATATTTACCAATGAGAAGAAGAGGGAATACATCATAGAAAGAGATTGAACAGAGAAATGGGGAAACGTCTGATGTGCACAAGCAACACGAGATTCTGTTTGCTACCCTTTTTCATAAATGCTAACGATGCCATCCAACAAGTTGGGAGATTTTTCCAGTACAGAGATGAGGCAGTAGTTTACCAGCAAGAATGAGCCAGACTTTAGAATTAATCAGACCTTAGTCTGCATCCTGACTCCCACACTTGATAACTATGTGCTCTTAACTTCTGGGTCTGTCTCCTTATTACCCGCCTAACAGATTGTAAGACTATGAGAAATGAATGCAAAATACTCAGCATTCTACCTGCTATTTCCTCTGTGGGAGGAAACAAGGCATCTACCTACGTAGCCATAATGATGACAGGCAAGGCAAGACCACAGAGCATGCTTGACTGTGCCATTCATGTGTTTCACAAAGCTTCCCGGTGTATCAGTGCGTGGGGGCTGCAACCCACCCCTCATCCCACCTGCCAAGCTTGTATCCTGGCTCACAGCCACATCTACCTGGAGGAAGAGATACCTGCTTCTTTTCAGCAAGGCACCTCCCTCTTGCCTGACAATGTACAAGCAGAGAGGGAACACTTTCTTCTGATTCATGTAACAGAGCAGTAAAGATTAGCCATATCTCTGGGCATAGGTTGGGTACATTGTAAGGCCAAACGGATTATCATTTCTAGTTGACTTTATAATAACAGCTTTCACGATAAAGGCCAAGTACCTAAAGACTTTTTCTAAATACTTGCGAGGTTTTTTGTGATTTTTTTTTCTCATTGAACATACCATGAAAGCTTGCCTTATGTAATTTCTTTTTGGTTCAGTACTAGAATCTGAGACAAAATACAAAAAGGAAAAGACAAGAAACTTTGAAAGAAAACCTCAGCATTCTGTAGTTGCAGGAAGAAAAATGGAGGGAATGAAGTGTGCATAAATATGAATGGTGCTAAGACATGCAATAGAGTGTGATCATTATAACCGATTAGCTAGCTAATTATAATTACTGATGCCATATGGGTTAGCTACACCCAAATAAATGTAAGGAAGTAGATGGTCAAAACCATTGAATCACACCCGAAATGTTGAAGGGATGTAAGAGGGATAAAAAGGTTAGCAGGAATTGTTTTACTCAAGTATATAGGGATCACCTCCAAGCAGCCTTCCTCACCGTCTCTCCAGCCCGTCTTAATCTGTTCCCTTCTGAGTCCTCAGGACAATGTCACATAGCGGAGAAGATTTAAGATTACCTGGAGTCCAATCCTGACTGGATACCTGCCAGCAGTGCAACCACAGGCAAGTTCCTTGCTCTCAGCCTCAACCACATCTTCGACGGGCTGCCAGGAGGATTAAATGAGATAATGGAGGTCAGCCCCTGAGCAGGGGTGCCTGCCGGAGGAGGATCTCGCAATCATCAGCAGTTATTAGTATCACCCGACACACTTTGCTGACTTCCCCACTCCTCCCCCCTGTTTGCACATACGTGCTTATCTACATCTCCCCTGCCACCTGCAGCCCACCGTTCTTTCCAAAGCTATGGTGAAATCGTGGTCAGAATCATGAGGACTGGGCCTCCTTTCCAACTCCTGCTCTCAATCAACTACAACAAATTGAAGACACCTGCTGATGAGTGTTGTCGGTAGGTTGCCTGCAGTAACGGAGACATTCATCACAAACCAGAAGAGTCAGGAGATGGACCTCACCATCTGCCCTGAAGTTGGCACTTCTAACTCACCACCTCATGATGGGACTATAGGACAGTCATATCTTTTTGCCTTGAAAGCCACTATATTTTGAGTCTATCTGACCCCAGATTCAAGCAATTTTAATTTTCACTTCGAACTGGTTTCTCAGACCTGCAATCTCACACAATAATTTTTCAGATGAACCAGGGTGGACAGTGGTGAGGAGGGCAGCTTTAAGCACAGCTTTGTGTTAAACTCCTGGATCTTCTATGTACTAATGATATGGAGTGAAAATTATAACACCAGCCTGGTAGATGGGTGATTACAAGGATTAAAGGAGATTCGGTGCGATTCGCTTAGCATGGTGCCTGACATGTTGGAAGCATCTGGCAAATAGTAATGGTTGTTCTGCCACCAAAATTATCAATTAGAATGGCAGCATTCAGATAAGTGATGCTAAAGGCAGCCTTAAACAGGAATATTAACACAACTCAAAACTACTGAGACAATTGTTAGAATATGGGCTCCGGGAGGGAGGGCTGTTTGTCTATTTTGTTCACTGTTTTACCTCCTGAACTAGAACAGTCTCTGACACAGAGCGAGTGCTTCGTAAATATTGGTTGAACTAATTAATGATGAGCTCTAGGAAATTACATCTCAATAGAGGATCCTTCAGCACGGGGAAAACATGATGGTGCCCATTTTTCTCCTCCATCTTTCCAGAATGCTCTCTGCCGAGCAGGTGATGAGTTTGCTCATGGTTGTGAAGTAAAAGCCAACATTGCAGCTTAAAGCTTTGCAAATATGAAAAAGAATTTCCTTTACAAGTAAAAGCTCTCTAGTTAAGAATCTCTTATATTTCCTTAGTCACCTAAATGGAAAAGGTTGTAGTCCTTTTGGATAGAAAGTACGTGAGTGCCAAGAGCAAAGGATCAGATACAGGATGTTCGGCTCTGGTCTCAGGTCTGCCATTCACTAGTGGTGTGGCCGTGAGGTCACCACAATAACCGCCCACTCACGGGATTACATGTGTTATAAGTCAGAAATACGTTCAACAAGAAAGGGAAATAAAGTTATGAAACATTCTGGTAGGCTTCCTCCCCAGTAACTAGGAAATAAACCCTGATTTGATTACACCACAAGAGTCTTGAAAAAAATCAAACAGCACTTGAAAACAATCGCTGAACAAAGTATTTTTATTCGCCCAGGAAAATACTTAATTTTAGTAATAGATGCAGTTTGTCGCAAAGAATTTTTAAAACTGTGGAAAAGAGAGACAACCAGTGAAGTAGCAGACTGAAGAAAAAATGGCTGTATTGAATGACAAAAAGTTTTAAAAATGTATTTCATTTCAGAATTCTTTCCTAGGAATATCATTTCAAAATTGACTTGTTGCAGCAGCTGTTGTATCTAGGCCCTAAACCATATGCAAAAAAAAAAAAAATCTTTCTGCCCATTTTTTAACCTGGAATGAATTATTTTTTAACCTGGAATGATGAGGGAGGGAAGGAGGCAGTCAATGTATTCTCAGCTTCCTCTAGAAAAGAGATTATAAACATAGGCCATTCCTATTAATCTACTTGTCTCTTAAAAAAATAAGTAAAAAATGATTCACAGAGTTCAAAACATCTTGTGTTATCAAAAGAAAAAAAAAAACACCTGAAAAATATGCTGGATTCAGAATATAACAAATACTCAGCAGATCAACAGAGTTGAGCCCTCCTCCTTAGCATCCTTCTTCACTGCTACACAATGGCTCCTGTGTTCAAGGTTGCCTGGCCCAAGGGATGTAACAAAAGTAGAACAAATGTTTCAGGATACTGAGATTTGTTTTTTCAAAAGAGGGGCAGCAGGAAATAAAACGTGGCTGGTGCCCGCAGCCTGTATCAGGGAAAGACACCAGTGTAGGAATTCCTGGGAGTTAATCCCACAGGGCCCAGAATGTCCATGGAGGAGAGGTTCAAGGGCAGGCACCAGGGTAGAAGGGCTGGACTGGATCTAAATAAAAGCACGTTCACTGCAATTCACAGCGATTTTTCCTGAGGAGTGGGAATTGGAATACATCTGTATATGCGTTTGCTTTTCTGTATTTTCCAAATCCATAATCAACCATAAGTTTTTGTAATAGGAAAATAGCAAATAAAATAGAATTCAAACATGTATCCCAATGATACTGATGAGAATTTAGTATCAAGGGCTCCATTTGTCAATGTGAAAGACTCTCCAACTTTTGACCCAACAAATTAATTTCTCAGAGCAATTGTTCACTGAATACACCCCCTGCCCCTTCTGCTCCCATTATAGCTCCTCAAAGATTGGATTAGGCTGCCTGGTTGTTTTTACAGGAATTATTTGAACATTATCTAAATGTGTAGGCAACACTTTGCTGCCATCTGCCTCTAATGAAGATGATAATGATGAAGATCACAGCATTGTGGGTTAAGACTCCATAAAAATGCATATGTGTTTATAAAGCTGTGGATATTAATTTAGGTCACAGCTTTGGTCAGATGAGAGAAGTGTTGTAGCATCATCGTTATGCTTCTGCTTTTATGGATTTCCCCCCACCAGATGTGTGGTAGGTTTGGGCACCAATGACTCTCTCTCTGTCCTACTGGGTTTAACCCTTACCTGTAATTTCAAAGATCTGACAGTCAATGGGAATCAATGTAACAACTTTATTAGTCTTAGAAATTAGTAAGAACCATCCACATAGGGTTTCTTAATAAAGTTGGTTTGGACAATACTACTTAGGCCTAAGAACAAATGGGACCCCACCCCCACTTCATGCTAATGGAGGAAAGATCATCAGTGCGTTGAGGGCTCCTCCTTCTGCCTATAAGCATAGACTTCCAACTGCTCCTTCTATGACCTGGGCCATTCAAATCTTGTCCCCTAGAGGCCCTTGGAAAGAGTCAGAATAGGACATCGGTTAAATTAGCGTCACAGACACGCTGCATCCTAGGTCAAAAAGACACCACCTCGTCTGTTTATTTCACAGTGTGCCCAGCCATATCATCCACATTCCGCCTAACAAGATACACAATGAGCAGTGACATAAAAATGCCTCAAACTTGAATATGGACCTCCTGATTATTACATTCCAAGAGAGGGAATAAAACAAAACACTGAATCATCTCTGCTTCGTCAATTAAAATTTAGAGAACTAAACTCAAAGTTCCTTGCTCCCTGGTTTAGGCAGAATAATATCCGCCCCCCCCCCCCCCCACACACACACACACTCCCAATATGTCCTCATCCTAATCCCTGGAACTTGTGCGTATGTTACCTTAGGTGGCAAAGAAGTACTAAAGTCACAGATAAAATTAAGGTTGGTAATCAATTTACTTTAAAATAGGGAGATTAGGCACATCTGGGTGGCTCAGTCGGTTAAGCATCTGACTCTCTTGATCTCAGTTCAGGTCATGATCTCACAAATTGTGAGATCGAGTCCCACATCAGGCTCTGTACTGACAGCATGGAACCTGCTTGGGATTCTCTCCCTCTCCCTTTCTCTCTGCCCCTCCCTTGCTCGTATGCTGTCTCTCTCTCTCTCTCTCTCTCTCTCTCTCTCTCTCTCTCTCTCGCTCTCGCTCTCTCTCTCTCAAAATAAATAAACTTAAAGAAGTAACATAGGGAGATTATCCTGGATTATATGGGTGGGTCCAATATCGTAAGGGTCCATAAAAGAGGAAGAGGGAGGCAGAAGAGGAGGTCAGACCCAGAGAGGTGGCAGTATGACAAGGACTTTGCGTAATGTTACTGGCTTTGACGATGGAAGAAAGGGGCCACAAGCCCGGGAATGTGGGCAGCCTCTTAACGCTGCAACGGAAAAGGGACATACTCTCTCCTAAACCTCAAGAAAGTAACATAGGCTTTAATTTCAGCCCAGTGAAGTTAGTTAATACTCATTTTGCACTTAGGGAACTGTAAGATAAGAAATATGTGTGGTTTTAAACCATTGCATTTGTAATTTCTTACAGTAGTCTAGAAACTAATATGTCCCCTTCTTCCCTATCTGTTGTCCCTCAGCCAGATATGTCTCACTCAGAGGCAGTTTGGGTTCTTTGGCAGAAGCTGCATTCCAAGTCACCCTCTGCCGGCATGGGCACAGCTTTTAGCGCATGCAAAAGAGTCCATGCAGCTCCAAGTTTCTCATGAGGGTCATTTTTTTCTAGTGAGTCTGAAGGACACACAAGAATTTCATAGCACCAAATTGACGCCAACAAAATATAATTTTTTTTCTTTAATATTTATTTTTGAGAGACAGAGCACAACTAGGGGAGGGGCAGAGAGAGAGGGAGACACAGGATCTGAAACAGGCTCCAGGCTCTGAGCTGTCAGCCCAGAGCCCGACGCGGGGCTCGAACTCACGAACCATGAGATCGCAGATCACGACCCGTGCCAACGTCGGACGCTTAACCGACTGAGCCACCCAGGTGCCCCCAATGCCAACAAAATATAGATAACACAGGCTTAGAATGGCTGGAACACATGGAAGTGTGCAGCTAGAACCTCGGACTCAGTTCAGAGAACAACCCAGGCTCACAGTGCTATCTCAAACACCAACCATAACAGAGGCTTTCTGCTGAGAAAAGGGAGAAAATATTTGGGGTTTCAGCTCTGCCCAGATGTTTTTCTGTGTCCCAAGGGTCCCAGTCTAAATAAAATCAGTAAGGAGAGATCTTCTACTGAGTGGCTCATTGTGACCTTCTGATTCCTTGGAGGGAAAAAAACTTCCCAATGCACAGCCTCCCCTGTCCTGGGACTAACCCAACTTCTTGAAAGACTTAGGCAATCCCATGTGGCCACTCCCTCTTAGGATCTGACCCTCTGAAATTCCATCTCCATTTTGAACTGTATGTGCTTGGCCTCCACCCTGAACTGTGTAGACTCTGTCTAAGGACATCATCTCTTGTGACATTTCCTTGCATTTTTGATGTCTGGAACACACAGCTCACCAAAGCAACTTCACCGCCTGGCTTTCCCCAAGCTGTTATACACCCCCAGCAGGACGCCAAGGCATATTGTATTCCTGTGGACCGGTGGTTACACGTCTACCTCTTGCTCTCAAGTCACAAGGGTTGACGAAGCTCATCTCTTAGGGGTCGTCTGCTGGTTCTCTGAGTTCATCTCAGTTTAAAATTACCTTCAGCAAATGCATGAACTGCCCCTTAGACCATGGGTTCTCCTTGCAAATCTTCCCATCCCTCAACCTTTGAATTTTCCAGGCTTTGACTAACCTCTTCTCTTTTCCCAGCAGCAAACTTTATTTCTTTTTTCTTCATTTTCCTATCACATAAGGGTAAGTCTCTGAGTGTTCTTGTTCCTCTGTTTTTCTCTTCCTCCTTCTCAGCAGGCCGGGTGAAGTTGAAAGAAATGGTAACCTATTTTCTAAGTTGCTTCTCTTTCTTCTCAGCCCTACGTGGAGCTAACCCTTTTTGCTGGATCACTGATCTTTCCTTCCTTTTCCTCTGCTCTCTGGCCGAGCACACATACTTCCACATTTTATCTTGTGCTGTCCCCCTGCCTGGGGAGGATGAATCCAGTCAGCCCCAGGCCTGCCAGAAACCAAATAAAGCCCCCCACCCAGGAGATCTCTCCCCAGCCATCTACAACAAATCCAGGCCTAATTTCGATCCTGTTGACCTCTCTGGCTGAAACAGAGTCTGTTATCTGTCTTAAATCTTCTCTACTCCATAAATGTCCTGGCCAAGCTCCCCTCACAGCACATGCCATACCTGTTTGCTCAAGGTACTGTGTTATCTTGAGAACTGAGTAAACCCGCCATGCTGCTATTCCCTTAGCAATCTGAACAGATATCACATAACCATCTCCTGGGCTGTCCCAGGTTTGCAGGTGGCTCCCAGCTGTTCTTACGATCAATCCACCCTTCACCACGCTGCTGAGAGATCTCTCGAAAATGCCACAGAGAGGGGCTCTGGGTGGCTCATTTAGTTGAGCAGCTGACTTCAGCTCAGGTCATGATCTCAGGGCTTGTGAGTTCCAGCCCCGTGTTGGGCTCCCTGCTATCAGCGTAGATCCTGCTTTCAATCCTCTGTCTCCCTCTCTCTCCCCTCCCTTCTCCCTCTGCCCCTCCCCCCCTCAAAAATAAACAAACATAAAAATGCCACAGACAGCCTTGCCCTGGAAAACCTTCTGGTTCACTCTAAGAAAGGTACTGCTTAACTCAGCTAAAATGTTAGGGGAAAAATCCAGTCGCTGATCTGGCAACCATCAAATCATCCCCTTCATTTTTAGTTCTTCCTTTAAAAGCAGTTAAATGTGGATGCCCACTCTTGTCCCATTCTCATCATGTTCCCAAAGTCCTCAGCCTCTGGGGCAAGAAAAATGCCTTTCCTGCTCTTCCTCTGCAATCAGCACTTTCTCCTTCACTTTTGTCCCTTCACTTCACTGCTCCCCTCTGATCTGACAATAAAAACTTGTTTGTTTTTTAAAGCAAATTCTGCTCCAACATTACTGACAAAACCAATTCCCAAAAAGTCTGTTCCAGACATAGGAGGTTTTCATGCTTTTTCTGTTTCATAGGCTTTCTGTCTCCATCCACCAAGATGACATTCACCAAGAGGCAGATAAAGGAGAAAATCTTCCTTTTCATCTGTTCATTGATTTAAAATGCACCATTTCTCTGTAATTGAGCTCGGCAATGGCCTCTGAAACCCACACCCATGCTCAGGGCTTATGAAAGGAAAAGTCTAGAACCAACTCGAGACCCTGTGGATAGGAACAATTCCACAGCCTCTGGAAGCTGAATGAAGCCAAGGCCTTCCCTGGATGGAATCCAAAACAAAATTGAGACAGAATCTCGGTGAGCTGATCTAGAACTCTGTGTCAAAGCCCTAGAGTTAACACGTCAATATCCTGGACACACAATTCAGCTGCATTTTGTGACTTGAAGTCCCAGTAATATAATGTCAGCCTGTCACTGCAACATCACACACTGCAACCTTCTAGGTCAAAGCTTGGCAGGAGCCCACGTGAACAAGTACTCAGAAGCTCCGGAAGGTAGCTCTCTTTCTAAATGGTGCAAAGAGTATGAGATGTTTGATGCCCAAATCCTACTCCCGGCCCCTCTTGCTCTCTTCCTGTCTAGAAAGCCAGAGAATAGAAATATCAAATGATAAACAAATACTGGAGGTTGCCCCTTGTCTACCTTGGTCCCAAGAGAGTCTCCCAGTCTATCACCACCTAAGTGACGCAGCTGGGCCCCCAGGCAGGCCCACCCTGGCTTACGCAGCTGGTCGTAGACTAGGAAGCTGAAGCAGGGGCCACCCCACACTGGGAATAAAACCAGTGTAAATGAGTTTAATCCACTAAACTGATTCTTCCACCTGGAAGACACTGGGACAGCAATGGACTGCAGAGCTCAGGGGTCATGGGAGGAGCCAACAGGATAATCTGAGCACCCCCCTCTCCTTTTCCCAGCCTTGAGGAGCCAGCCCCTCTTTGGACAGGCTGCACCTCCCAGAGGATCATCATTCGGGCCGCAGGAATGAGAAACAGTCCCTGTGATTGCACTGCTTCCTGTCCCCAAGCATAGGCCCAGGCGTGGGCAACCCCATCGCTGAGCCCCGAATCTGGCTTTGGAGCTGAGCCTCTGCCCCCACAGCCCAGAGAGCCGTCCAGCTCTGAGCAGAGCGCCCCCTCCCCAGCCACAGACCAAAGGGGGTGGCAGCCCCCACCCCCACCTCCCTCCTTTCCTGCCCTATGAGGTTATTTTATTTAAAAACTCAACAGAAAAGCAGAACTTCCTGTTTCCTGAGCCTGCCAGGGAAAGAACTGGTTCTCCAAGCCGTGTTCCTGGTCAAGGAGCATCACCATCACCTGGGAACCTGTTAGAAGCTCAAGTTTATTGGCTGCCAGGCAGACCCACCGGATCAGAAATTCCAGGGTGGGGCCCAGCATTTTTCAGTTTCACATGTCCTCTAGGTGAATCTCCCGCACATCAATGTTTGAGAACCACTGGACCAAACAAGATCATAACTGCGCTACTTAGTCTAGTGAGTTTCCCACAGGTGGAAAGGAGTAAGAAGACCCCCCCCACCCCCACCCCAAGCCTTTCTCTTCATGGAGAAAGAGAAGCTTATATGGGACAGATGATATCATTAACTCCCTTTCCTGTTAGATGATTTCGTAGCAACATAAATTCATGAGAAATAGTCACTAAGAACCAATTCTGAATTACTGAACTGGTCTTCTCACCGCTCTCCAGATCCCCCACTGCTACCAGAGTTATTTTTCTAAAAACCAAGTCTCGTGCTCCACCTTGCTCAAAGAGGGTGCTTAGCTACCTAATCCCTACAGAATAAAAGCCTGAACGACCTGGCATGGAAAACAGGGCCCGTCACAAATTTGCTCCAAACCAACTTACCAGCCTAATTTAAGCTCATGTAGTTCTAGACATCAAATGGCGTAAGCAGCTTTGAATAAAGCAATGGAAGCAAGAGTTTCCCCCCCCGGCACACTAGTCTCCTGTGTCGGGAGCCCCAAGGAAGCAGGTTAACCATGCAAATGTTCGGATACATCCCCAGAGAATCGGCTGCAGCAGCCCTGGAACAGGGCCTGCCCATCTGCATTCATGCAGGGCCTCAGGTGTCACCTACAGGGGGCTGAAGATCACCTGAGAAATTCTGCTCCGTGTATTTAAGACCATGTGCTCCCTGGCAAGTGCCGGACTTTAAGCAAGTGCCTATTAACTACTGAGTAGTGCTATATAAAACCCACCAGTTTCCCTCATCAAACCATTCCAACATCTCACAGCATCCAAATATTATTTATTTTGCACATTTTAAAACACACCTTGAGAACAAATAGATTCCACATCATTTTGACTGAGGCGTCCAGTACTTAAGTGCCTGAAAACTTGAAAGGCAGGGACACCAGAACCACCATAGTGCTGCACGCAAGGAGCAGTCAGTAGGATTCCAGAAGCATCCAGAGATCTGCTCTCATTAATGTCTTCAGCCAGGCCCCTTTCCCAAGGAGGGTTTCCACGTCTAACTTTAGATGGCTGTTTAAGGTTTCTCCGCCAAAGAGGAGGCAGCCAAGATCACTGGTTCCCTTAATTTTGCCATTAACTTTCTTTTTCTTCTCTGCAAAGTCTCAGAACAAATAGGTTCCGTTTGCATGAATAATTCACCATGTTCCCAGGTACAAAAAAGAAGCCTAAGTCTGCACAGCTGCAAAAGGAAACTTAACCAAGATCCATTTCCAATGCTTTGCAGGCATCAAAGGGCTTAGAGCCCATTGGGGAAATTTTTTTTTTTTTAGTTCATCTTCTTTTGAAATTCTTTTCTTTCTACTCCCATCATTTTATTCTTTTTTTTTTAAGTTTATTTATTTCGAGGGGCTCCTGGGTGGCTCAGTCGGTTGAGCATCCGACTTCGGCTCAGGTCATGTTTTCGCGGTCCGTGAGTTCGAGCCCCGCGTCTGGCTCTATGCTGACGGCTCAGAGCCTGGAGCCTGTTTCAGATTCTGCGTCTCCCTCTCTCTCTGACCCTCCCCCGTTCATGCTCTGTCTCTCTCTGTCTCAAAAATAAATAAACGTTAAAAACATTTTTTTAAAAATAAAAGTTTATTTCTAAAGAGAGAGAGAGAGAGAAAACAAGTGGGGGGGGGGGCAGAAAGAGAGGGAGAGACAGAATCCCAAGCAGTGTCTGTGCTGCCAGTGCAGAGTCCGACACGGGGCTCCAACTCACGAACCATGAGGTCATGACCTGGGCTGAAATCAAGGGACAGACGCTTAACTGATAGCCAGCCAAGTGCCCCCAGTATTTTAAATTCCACTTCGCCAAACCAAGCATACACTTTTTGGTAACGGACTTGGAATCAGCAGCCTGGATTCTACTGCTAAGTTTGCTCCCCCGCTGCTGTATCACTTTGGGTAAAACATTTGACCCATCTGAGACTCAGTTTCCCTATCAGCAAAATGGGCCACAGGACCAGAGAAACGGGTGGTCTCTAAGTCCCTTTGCTGTAGGTAGTAGGGGAGGGGGCTATGAGATGCCACCTTCAAATCCAGATCGTGTGAGACATTCTCTCATAATGAGGATGATCTTCCTCCGAGATATTTCACTACCCTGATTGCAGGCTGCGCTATTGGCCAATGAACAAGGTACTAGTTGAGGGAGAGGCGTGTAATGAAATCAGCTATTTAATAAGCTGAGTAAAGGTTTTTAAGAATTGCCATCTCGCATGTTGTGTGGCAGTGGGCGTGCACATTACTGAGCCCTTGTGCTTCTGCTACTCTCCTTTCTAGAGAGAAGACTGAGGCTTATCCCAGGGTTGGAAATGATGTTAGGCTGGGATGAAAATGTAGCCATGAATTAAAACTCCCTAGACTCAGTGGTCACTGACCAAGTGTATGAATCTTTGACTCTCTGTTTCTGCTGTTAATGGCAGATTGGAAGACGATGTGCAGGAACTGTTTCATTTTACTTTACCAGGCTCAACTAATGTAGGTAATTAAGATTCACTGCCTAATTAACTTCAAATGGCTATACAGAGAGTCACCTAATTCTGTTACTTTCCAAATATCAAGGTTTATCCATACAATAAAAACAAAATTATGTAGAATCGAAGGTCTCACTATTTGTTCGTGTTGTATCGTTAGTGATGTGCCACCCTTTTAGGATATCACACAATATTCATGCAGTGCCCTCTGTTTACCAAGAGCGGACAAGAGGGTCCCAGAGGTTAATGACTGCGCCAGGTCTCACAGCTAGTTGGTGACAAAGACGAGTCTCGAAGAAGCTCTCATGGTAGGTTAGTGCTCTTTCAAATCAGTCATTGAAAGGATTCATTCGTATCAAGAGGAATTATTTCTATTTTATCGTTCATGGCTTATTAAGCAATTGGGGATCAAGGGCATTTTTGACATTGGGCCATGGAGGGGGTTGGGTGTAAAGGAGGCAGATTCCTTGATTTTCAAATTTACTCAAGTGTAATTTACTTATGTCTCCAAATCTACCAACAATACAAGCTAAACCCCAACCCTGTGCCTCAGGAAAAGATGGTATAAAGGCACACTTGAGAAATAAATTAAGCCAGAAAATGTATCACCCACATTGGGCTCTGAACAATTTGTAACAGGACAAGGCACAGTAAGTAATGCCCCCTCCCCCCTGTGGAATGATGAGGGGTGCCTGGCTGGCCCCAGGGTGAAGTTCCAGGGCCTAGGGCTGTGTGTGCAGAGTTGCTACCAAGAGAGACCCTAATGCCAAGGACCAAGGGATTAAGTATGAGCTGCATCCTAAGGGTGGTGCCCGCATCAAGCCAGAGAAACTCACTTCAGCTGTTAACTGCGTGTATATACAGGGTGTGCTCCAGCCTGTAATAGAAGACAAAGTCCAAAGGCCAAAACCCAAGTAGATTCTCAGGAACGAGAGCAGTAGGAAAAAAATCAAGTTCATCACTGGGCCCGTGGCTAGAATATTCGTGGTTTATTTACGGCCTCCTGGTCTTTGGGGTTTGCCATATGAATTAGTGGATAGATGAATGATGGCACCCTGATGGGACCTTTTGTGCTTTAACATTTTTTAAAAGTTTATTTATTTTGAGGGAGAGAAGGAAAGAGGTTGCTGAAGGGGCAGAGAAAGAGGGAAAGAGGGGGAATCACAAGCAGGTTCCGCACCGTCAACTCAGAGCCCCATGCAGGGCTCGAACGCAATCGAGAGTTAGATGCTTAACCAACTGAGACACCCAGGAGCCCCTGTGCTTTAACATTTTAGACAAAGCTCATCCCCAGGAAGGGAAAGTAGAGAGAAGACCGGGGTTCCTGAAGTACACATGCCTGAACATACCTTAGCTCTGACATTTGGGGAGGCAGCTATGTTCGGAAACTAGAAGTTAACTGGGAGAGCTAAAAATGTTTGTATTCTGACCTGATAGCGGGATAGACCAGTGTGCAATAGCACTCTGACCTGGGTCAGCCTTCGGCGCCTTCCTCCTCATTGCACAAACTTTCTGTTGGAGACACCTGCTCACCACCCCTTCACACCATGCAGCCACCCTCATGTCTCTTGGGAATAAATGGCAGCATCTCCACTGGCCTGCCTTGGCCCAAACCTCAGCTGAGTGACCTTGAAAGTACATGTCCTTGCCAGTTTTGCTGTCACTTCTCCCCTGATCACAGCCCCAGGGAGTGGGCAGCCCCAAACTGAAGACTCATTGTGGCAGAATATGATGATGTCCTAGGTCTACAGCCACTATGGGAGGGGGCCTGGACCAGTTATCGTGCTTGGGTGCAACTCACGAAGGCCACCTCCTTCCCAGCCACCAGTGCTTCTTTGCCAACTGAAAATGAATCCCCTACTTTCCCTCCTCTGTCCTCCAAGACCCAGTAGGGAGAGGAGAAAGACACTATATGGGAGAACCTAGTAATCATCAGAGCTTTTACTCATTGTTGACGGCCAAGAGTGGGGGGGGGGGGGAGGGACAGAGGTTGAACATTTGTATTCTAGAGACAGAATGGGCACAGCAAGTGCACTCCATTACCACGTAGAGGACATACCTGTTTCAGAATGAACAAATTAATTAATGGATGAATGGATTAATTATGTTTATAGGAGATTTGTCCTGCTTTAAAGGCACTGTCAGGACACATTGGCCTTTAACCATACCTCTTTCTGCATGAAGTAACTTAAGCACTACCAGCTACTGTCCGCCTTAGCTACAACCTCAGACAACTTTGATCAGACGCCAGCTGATTTGATCTGAGCCATTCCCTAGGAAGGCAGAAGGTCAGGCCTGCAGCCCACCGTCCCTGCAAGAGGCTCTCACAAGCTCATCCCGAATCACCAATGCTGAGACTCAATGCTGAAAGTTGACATTGGTGACCATTTGGAAAGAGCATGTTGAATGTTGAACAAGTCCCAGCCAGCAGGAAACCAAGGTTCTGAAGCACAATCCCATTTTACTACTCAACAGGAGAGTGGAAGAGATTCATCTCAAAAGTTAGCCTAGTGTAGGAACTCAGCAAAGCAAACAGGAGGGAAGAGAGAGCCAGGGATGGAGGGAATGGCCTCCCTCATGAACTTGCTTGCCACGGTGACCTCCAGGGAGAGGTAGTGAAAATACTTAGTGAACCACGGGCTGCCACGGAAGTTGAAGAGTTCTGTAGAGTAAGTTAGCTCCTAACCAGCAGTAGGATGCACCACTAGGTCAGGGGTCCCCAGGATAACTGCACTCACATCTTCAGTAATTCTTTAAAGAGAAACATGTCCTTAACCATTTGTTAGGCTTTAGGCAACACTGTTGAATAGACGAAAACAAAACAAAACAAAAAACCCCCAAAAAACACGGGTTCTATAACCAGACTGTCCACGTTCAAACCATGGCCTTGTTTCTTTCTAGCTCTAAACCTAGACAGGTCACTTAACTTCTCAATGGACTTGGGAATGATAACAGTACCTACCTTGCTTGTGAGCTGGTTGATAAGGTCCTGTGAATGGTCACAGCCACATGCCAACTGTTTGGTGATTGTCTGCGCTTATGACTCCCTCGAGATGTGCAGGTCAAATGCTCGAATCAAAATTGAATAATTGCAATGGAACAGGTGTTGGCCAAGTGATAGGCATGTTCACAGGCGGTATCTCATGTAATCACATATACTTCAGTCTTTACAACACGGCGAGAGAGGAGTGTTTTCCTTATGATAGATAGGAAATCTGAGGTTATAACTGGTGTTCAAGATGACACAGCTGGTAAGTTCTCAAGTCTGGGGTCGACCCAGACCTGCATCTCGCAAAATATCACAAGCAAGAGCTGTGTTTGCTAACATAGATATATTACCTAAATCAGGAGGATATGCATAGATAGAACAGTGGTTTTTGAAGGGTGTCTGAGCTTGACTCCAAAAGCAGTGGGAAATTAAATACTCGGTAGATGGACACAGAACACGCTACCATAACCACAGAGGCATGTAAAAAGGCTCACCCTTGGTCACAAGCATGGAAGCTACACGCCAGGAGTTCTTAGGCAGAGGAATTTAAAATGCTGCTCCTAATCTTTGGTGAAAGCTCAAAGCTCAAAGATCCTCTATTTTAAAATGCCCTTCAGGTTTTGCCCAGCTGACTGGGAAAAAAAATATCCAACTCAAAACCTTGGAAATACCTGGGGATGTCAGAATGCGGTATTTTCACCGAAAACCAAGTAATGAGGGGCCAGGTCTCTAAGGAAGGCTTGGTGAAGTCCATGAAGGCCAGGCTCACTGGAGAGGTAGCAAGGAGGATTCTCTCCCCTTCCTGGACAGATGGTCTGGGACAGTCTCAGGGAGTTGGAGAAAGGGGAAACGTCCTGGGGCGGGGACTCATCCCTAACCCTCACCTTATTTCCCACCAAGTTCTCTAGTGAAACTTTCCACCACACCAAAGGGAGAAGAGGTTTTCTTTCCATGTTTTATAGACCTGCTTGACTCGTGGAGTTGTGACACAGAGAATACCATTCTCCTCCCTGTCAACCCTGCGGGATGAACACAAATTATTATAGGCTTTACTTTCACTTAATAGGAGGAAGATTATTGCCAATAATGTATATGAAAGTGCTTTGTAACAAACAAAAGTAAAGCATTATACAAACATATAAGGCATGATAGTGATCATGGTCAGAAAGATGAATTTTATGCAGCAAAGGAAAACAAAATCTAAATTTTAACATCAGAAGCATAAATAAATTATGGCTTATCTGTACAATAGAGGGCTGGACAACCACTAAAAGTGATTTTATGAATAACTTTTTATTATGAAAGAAAATGTGATTACTGCTATGGGAAAATCATACATTGTATGCCTGCAGGTGAGCTAGACGGATGGATGGACAGATGGATGGGTGAAGACAGTGAGAGGGAAGAAAATGACAAAAATATATAAATAGGATTTACCTCCGAGTGGCTGTACCATGCTTGAGTTTTATTTTCTCTTTCATTTTTATTTCTTTAGTTTTACCCTGCCTTGTTCTAAAAACAATTTAAAGTTGTTTACAACACACATACAAGATAAAATTAAGTTTGGAAAAACGTAAGCAAGTGAGGAATAAATATGAGAAAGATAAGACAGAACCAGCAGGTTGGCTGGTATATAGAATGTGTTCCGTGAAGCCCTGCACATTAGATAGAGATCGACTGCATATTCTCTCTGCATTTCTGCATTTCTCTCCACCAACGGAGAGAGAGAGGGAGACAAGAGACCCTGTGACTCATGAAGACGGGACAAAGCATTAGCAGGAAAACAAAGCAAAATGGTTCTTTTTAAGAAAACAGGAAGGAAAGCTCTCCCAAGGTTCTCGGCTCAAGGGGACACTGTGGAAGGTGCTGAGTGGTGGGGTAATGTTTGTTGTCCTCTGTGACCCAGGGAGTCACCTCCAGACCCTGCCAGTAGCCTTCGTGTAAGCTGAGGACAGAGTGCCAAAGCATAGGAAAGAGGTACAGCCCCTCCTCGTAGGGGTAGTTTCTAGCCCCACGCTCTGTGCTACGTGGCTGTCACTCTGTCCCGTCTGATCCTCACCCCTACAAGGTATCATCATCATCCCTTCCAAACCTGGAAACTGGTTTAGAGAATAGCTCACATTCAAGTGAAAGGCAGGGCCAGAATTCGCACTCCACATGCCTGACGTGCTTCTCCATCAGGTTCTACTGCTTCCCAATCCTGGAAAATAGCACAACGTTCCATATAGGCCAGTGGCACAATGCCAAAATGCAGTTCCAAGAAAACAGCTCTAGAGGAGATCATTTTTCTCTTTATACTTTTTAGTATTTCTGAGCATTTGCCAATGATTATGTTCATTTTTCCATTATCCACCCTTTTGGATTCCCTGCACCGCCTCTCAAGCCCACCTGGCTCACACTACTTTCAGTTGGTTTTAAGCATTCTTGAGGCACGTCTATCTCCTCACCAGAGGAGGGACCTTCTCAAGGATGCAGAGAATGGTCTTGCTCTGTAAGCTCATCCTTACAGGGCAGCTTCTACAGCTCCAACGTAATGCCCATCAATGAGCTAGCTATTTCTATGAGGTGGGTTCTCAAAATGAACCCCAAGCCACTGGGAACACATTCCTGAGCTTCTGCTATGCAGCCCCTCTCTGCCTCACTTGTTTCATTGAATGTTTTTTATCACATCCCTTTGGTCAATGTTCTATTCAATCCAATATGCAGGGGAGGATATCGAGCCCAAGGAATTTTAAATGATACTAAACTGACCAAAACATTTACTAGAACTGGTAGTGTTGATTGGAAATAAATGCCCCCATACACTCACACTTGGAGTATCAGTAAGAATAACCTTCATTCTTGGGGCGCCTGGGTGGCTCAGTTGGTTGGGCTTCTGACTCTTGATTTCAGCTCAGGTCATGATCTCACGGTTTGTGAGTTCGAGCCCCGTGTCCGGCTCTGTACGGACAGCACAGAGACTGCTTCAGATTCTCTTTCCCCTTCTCTCTCTGCCCCTCACCCACTCACACTCTTTTTCTCTAAAAAAAAAATTAAAAAATAAAGAATAACCTTAATGTTTCAAGACAGTTTTACAAAGCACACCAATACCACTGACATTGTACCGAGCCTTTGACCCAGAAATTCCACTTGAGTAGATTATTTTAAGGAGACAAGTATAAATTAGCCACTAGGATGTTCCTAGCACTGTTTGTAATAGGGCAAGACTGAAAACCAAATATCCAAAGCTAAGAATTTGTTTAAATAAATTGAGATCTATCCTTATAATGAAATAGCATGCATCCGTGTAAAGATGTGTAACAGAATGAGCTATATTTATTTGCTTTAAAATTATTTTTGTTTCTAATGTATTTAAAATGAGAACATTGGATTATAAAACAATTTGTGTCACCTGATCTCATTTCTTAAATAAACATTGTAATATTTTTGTGGAGGAAAAAATCTAGAATATACAAGGATATACTCTAAAATGTTAATAGTAGTTATTCCAGAAGTAAGGTATTACCAGTAGCCTTTAAGTCCTTCTTTTTGAATGTATGTATTTCTAATTAATTAATTAAAAAAACCATTTTTAAACTGTTAACTTTTGAAAGAGAGAGAGAGAGAGAGAGCGAGCGAGTGCGCGTGGAGGAGGGGCAGAGAGAGAGGGAGAAAGAGAATCCCAAGCAGGCTCCACACTCAGCACAGAGCCTGACAGACGTGGGGCTCAATTCCATGACTGTGAGATCATAACCTGAGCTGACATCAAGGGTCAGATGCTTAACTGAGCCACCTAGGCACCCCTGAATATATTTATTTTTTAAAAACTTACCTATAGGGAAAATATATTACCCTGTGAAGAAGAAAAAGGAATTTAAAAACAAAACAGGCCAAATATACCAAAGCTTCCGTTTTGCATTTTTCTCTATATGGGAGAAAAGAGCCAAGATACGGATAAAAAGGCTGATAAGCTAGGTCAGAACATTCTTCTGAGTCTGTGCCATTGCCATAGGCAGGGCTAAAGATTGAAAAGCCCTTCACATCAGGTGGGGGTTGATGGAAGACATCCAGGTAAGTATGGAGCTGTCCCTTGAGGCATGCTAAGCTAGGACTGTCCATAAAAGTAACCCAAACCTTTTTCTCTCTAATGCTTTCAAGTTCAAATTTAAAGCCATGGCTACACAGGGAGATGGAAGTCAACACAACTGTTATACTGTTTATAAGAAAGTTCCTTCCACCCAAGCCTTCCCCCATCTCGATTTCGCAAGAGCACACCTGCCCCACTGGTCCCTGCGGCAGCTTATTATAGCTTCCATGCCAGCAGAAAGCACTCGGTAATCAAAGATAATTCTGCTCCCACATGAATAAATGCAGTTCGGACTTGTCTGTCACTAAAAGGCCTCAGAAGACTAGAAGACATAAATGGATATAAATTTAGTTCTAAACTGTTTTTAAAATACGTTCTAGCATGTTTCATAGCAGAGCAACTAATGGATGTCAGCTCTTCTTTTTCTTGAAAGCTGTTTCCATGCGTTACTGAATAGAAAGATGGATCCTGGGCCTTTCATCTAAAATAGCAGCCAATAAAGTGAATGTTTTCATTTACCCCTTTCCCTATTTGGGGAAACTTGCATTCTCTAACAAAAATTTATTGCTTATCTACCAGCAAACACAAATATGTACCTGTCCTGCTACAGTGGCTTTCCAATAAGTAGGAAGCCACTAGAAGTTCCTTTGCCCTGTTTCAGCCAGACAAGCCATCAAGCAAATTCTGAGCTTCCATGTAAAATGTCAAGGACTTGCAAGGCTTAAAAATGTTAAAAAGTCACACTCCAAAGGGCAGTGGGGATACAAGGCCTCTCATGACTTAACCTCAACTTTCCTCTTTCCATATTCTGCCCTCTCTACTGGAACCAACTTCCTACCCTTGGCTGTCTAGAAAGTGCTGACTCATCCACTCGGACATCTTCCACGTTGTGAAGCATCCAATGAAAATAGCCCTTTCCACATTCCCCAGTAAAGTCAACCACTCCAGGGTCTACACGACACAGAATCCTGTTAGAATCCTGTTATTACATGAGTCACACTCCAGCTGAACAATTTGTCATATGTACCTCCTCTCTACCAAAACGTAAGGGTTTTGAGAGCAATGGCTAGACCATAATTTCTTCTTGATTCCAGAATTAGCACAGTGCTCTTCTCAAATCTAAGGACTCATAAAACTTGGTTGACCTGGATGAGTGTGTCAGGTCATCAGAAATAACGCAGGAAAAGGGAAGAGGGAAGTAGGGGGAGAAGGAGAAGATGGAGAAAGTGGGAGGTGCGGGACAGGAAAGCGAGACGGGAGTAACAGGTGAAATGTTCAAGACTATGGTGGCTTCTGGGTCTTAAATTCTGATTGTTGTGGCCAAAATTTCCTTCTTGTGTCACATCTATTGTCTAACTGGTATGAAAAATAGATGAGCAAATAGGACAGTGATACGAAAATTGTGTGCTTCTAGGAGAAAGTGAAGTGTTGGGGAATCTGTGGGCTGATATTAGGACAGAAAGACATTCTTAAAAGTACAGTGAAAAGAGTTGTTGAGAAAATATTGTTAGGTATCTAAATATCTTTCACATATTTTTAGCCACTTGACCTTCAAAACTCTCTATGACAACATTTGTTGCATGGAATAAATAGTGGGGGAGAAAAAAATATAATAACTCTCTGCTCAAAAAACTTCAGGAAGCATTAACTTTTTGTTTTTAAATGGTTTTTCTGCATACCCAGGTTTTTAAAAATTTTCTTATGCATTTGGAATATCGAAGAGCATGCAGAATTTCCCTCGGCTGACCAGAGAATCCCAGTACATCCCGTGACTAGTGTTCCTTCAAACACATCTTAGAAAACGAAGTCCTGCCCACCAGGTAGGTAGATATAATCCTCTCCCTGTTTATAAAGAAGGGCATTGATGCTAAAGAAATGATGTTACCAAGCGCATATGGTGAGTACGGATTTCAAAGCCAAGGACCGGAGACATTTGTTCACTGGGATTCCTAATAGCCTTGAATATAATGAATCTTAGATCTTGGAAATGTTTACTATTTCCTGAATAAAATTTCATACTGCAGGATGAGGTGTGGGACTTTCAGACCCCAAGGCTTTATCTATAGAGTCCCATGGGCACAAGTGGTCCTGAAATGGATCTAATATAACAGGAGTTTTAAAGCCAGAGACAAGACTTTAGGCTGGGCTCTGATGCTAGGCAATTAGACACAGATGGAAAAGGACACGCTCAGGTCCTGACATGACCTGTCCTCACATAAGTGCTCTTTTTAAAATGTACATTTTTATAGATTTTAATTGAAATGCACGGTAATTTCTTAGTGCCCAGATCCTAGTATGGATGATATTTATTGGAGTAAAAAACAAAATATACCTGAAAGAAGAAAGATTTTCACATCGCAATTTAGACAAACTCCTTCTGTCCATCAGTATCACGGGAAATGAAATCATCTGTTTACAATATTCCTCATATAATAGTAACCCCCTAAAATACAGAAGTTACTTGAATGTATAACCTCCTTTTTAGCATTGTGCTTACTTTTTTCACCACCAAATCACTATAGATTCATATAATCTGTTTTCCAAATTGTTCAAAGCCATCCTAAGTAGTATCACTCTCAGAAAAAGGATGTATTTCAGGAAAAGCACTACAACAGGGATCAGGAGACTTGGCTTTGTTGTCAACTACTTGCACAACCTTAGGCAAGTCATTTGCTCCTCTAAACTTTGTTGTTCTGATCCTGTGCTGTCCCCTATGGTAGCCACTGGCCTTTGGTGGCTATTGAGCACTTGAAGTACACCTAGACTAGTTTGAAGTATGCCGTAAGTATAGAACACATACAGAATCCCAGATATTTAAAATGAGAAAAAGTGTATGAATATTTTACCAATACATTTTACAGTGAATTTGTATTGAAATAATAGTGTTACAGATCTACTGGGTTGATGAAAATATATTAATTTCACCTGTTTCATTTTACTTTTTTTTTTTTAACGTGGCTACTAGAAAATTTAAAATTACATACGGGACTCACTTTGTACTTCTATTGACAACACTGGTTAATGGGTCAAATGGAGTGGTGGTTGCAGATTACTTCAGGGCAGGGTGGCCTTCCAGTTCTAAACTTTTAAGATATAGCCTTTGATGGAATAGAACTGGGGGAGGTCTGAGGTATAAATGTTGATAGAAAGAACCAGAAAGGATGATGTTTGAGACAAGGCACTGAGTATTAAAAATCACACCGGAAACACAGGGTATGGTGGAGGGGAATGCAAAGGGGCAAGGGGACTATGGGGAGGGGCAAGGGGATTTCGGGTGCTTTGGAGGGTGGGGTTGGCATCAACTTAACCTTGGAGTCTAAATCAATGTCATGACTCCTAATGAGACTAGCCTCAAAGTTTCTGAAGTGGATCCTGCCATACAGAGCAGGATAAAAGATAATGATGCAGATTTTCTGTATTAGGACGGCACTACTACGCGTAAGTTAGAGATGTTCTGGATAATGGATAAGCCTAGAGCCAGGGGGAAGCATTATACTCATTGATACGGAATTTTTCGAGTATGGTTTCACAAACTGACTTATTGAGCAATGAATGTGTGGGGCAAAAAGTGGGAATCTCAAAAGTAAATCTCATGTCATTAAAAGAATCAAAGAAAAGACACTTCAACTATCATTTAATCCAACACCCTCATGTTGGGGATCGGCGCACGGAGGCTCAGAAGGGGGAAGTGGAATTGCCTTTGCTTGTGAAATGATGCTACTCACCTGTAGCAAAGTTGAGCAGTATCGTAGTTCAGAAGTGGGTCTTGTAAAGACTGGTTTCCTTCAAGAAGTTCTTAGGAGCCGAATTTTCTCCCCTTGTTTCTCCCTGCTTTAAAATAACTGAAACAGGTAGTATTTGATGCCTGGACTCTTCCTATTAAAAAACAAAGCAGGGATGACCTTTAAATCTTTCTAAAGTAGAGATTAGTAACATCTCTGCTACTGGACCCAGTAAGCTGTTCAACGCTATATAAAGAATGCGATGTGTTGTTTGTTGAGTTAGCTGCATAGTAAGTAACTGGTTGTAAAATCGTGACACCCCCACCTGATATCCATTATTTGTTGGTTGGCTGGCTCTGCCGAACTGTCTAATAATGGTTTTGTGGTAATAATGTTGGCTTTCCGCTTCCGGTAAATTGGATACTACGTTTGGAGAACTTTTGCTTTTGGCAAAGAGGGAGATCTTCCAGGCGCAGTAATTATTTCACCAAAAACACTCAGAAAAGCAAGATAAATTAAACAAATACACATTTCAAAGAATCAGCGAAGAAATGAGAACTAAGACTCTAAAACTCCAGAGAAGGAAGCTCCTTGCAGAGGCATGTGGAGAACTTTTCCCTTTTTGGGAGGCATGTGCCAATCATTGGTGAGGGCTGATAGCCCAGAACTGGGCCTCTGTCGTGAGACAAAATCCAGCAGAGTGATCTCCATGCAAAAGACTGCAGTGATATTTCCTCTCCCTCTCTCTCTCTCTCTCTCTCTCTCTCTCTCTCTCTCTCTCTCTCTGTCTTTCAAAATAAATAAACTTTTCTTTTTTAAATGGGGTGCCTGGTGGCTCAGTCAGTTAAGCATCTGACTGTTGATTTCAGCTCAGGTCATAATCTCACAGTTTGTGAGTTCAAGCCCCCCATCAGGCTCTGCACTCTTAGTGCAGAGCCTGCTTGAGTTTCTTTCTCTCTCCCTCTATCTCTGCTCCTCCCTTGCTCTCTCTCTCAAAATAAATAAACTTTTTTTTAAAAAGCTAATTAAAATAAAAGACTGCAGTGACAAAACTTGGGTATCACACTATCTCAAAGAGTTCATTTTCACCATCAACAAATATACTAACTTCCCATGGTGCACAGAGCAGGAGACTGAAGTGTTAAGTGAATTCTTCCCAAGAACAGAATGGGATTTCCTTCAGGTTTCCAGGGTTAATGAAACAAAACCCACTGGGAGAAGACCCACGAGACCTACAGATGGGAACTGAAAGCTCTAGAAAAGGGGATGGTCAGTGAGGTATCCACCACTTGTCTAGGGGACAATGGCCTCTCTGAGAAGAGTTGGAGGCTGAGGATGCAGTCCTCGCCCCCAGCAAGAGGCTGCTGCTGGGATACACAGAACCCAGAAGACCTGAAACTTTATACCCCTTGAAGAGCAACTCCCGATTTCCTGCCCCTCAGCCACTGGTAACCACCATTTCGCTCTCTTCTTCTATGAGCTTGACTGTCTTAGATACCTCACATAAGTACAATCATGTGGCATCTGTCCTGTGACTGGCTTCGTTCACTTACCACAATGACCTCAAGATTCAGCCATGTTGTCTCAAATGGCAGCATTTCCTTCTTTTCTTAAGGCTGAATAACAAATGTTCTATTGTATTCTACTATGTTGTAATATTCTACATGCCACATTTTACTTGTCCATTCTTCCCTCGATAGACAATGTCTAGAGATCTGCTGTATGGCGTAGTGCCCATAGTTAACAATACACTTAAAATACACTCTCCTATTAAGTGCTCTTACCATGATGAAAAAGAGGAAATAATGAAAGAAAGGAAGGTAGAAAAAAGGGAAAGTAAAGCTCTTGAAACAATGCCTAGTACATAGCAAGCACTAGTAAACGTTAACAGTTTTAATCCATCCCCCTCCCACAAAAGGAAGAAGCCCACAAAGGTTATCTGGGAAGCAAATAACAAAATACGAGGTTGGAAGGACTTAAATACTGAAGGTGGTCTCTGCCTTCAGCCACAGCCCCCCACAGGGGTAAGCCCCAAACCTCTCACTGTGATCCTCACTTTCCTAAGCCTCCTATTCTCTTCATTTTGGAGGTTCTCTTGGCCTTATGTTCACATTCCAAAGAAGATGTCCCATCTCTGAGACTCAACAAAGAACAATCAGCCATTTTTTCATCATACTGAATCTGTCAGAATTATCTTTTTGGGTTAACAGCTGCTGTCCTTCCATGACCAATTACATAGACAAAATAATGTATTTGAAAAGTAATCTGCAGCCTCATGATCACCAAAGATCAAAGCTATCCTGGGGCAGGCACAGGCCATGGAGCTGGAGAAGAAAATAAAGGCATGTGTTTGGGGGGGAGATGTGAAGAAGCAGAAAGGAGAAAGATAAATCTGAAGCCAATGCCATGAAGGCCCACAGAGACCTCATCACCTGCCCCCTGCCTCCAATTTGTACAAAGCATGTATTGTCTCATAATTAGTTAATTTCTCTCAGGTCTATGTCTCATTCCTCCAACTCCAGGTCAATTGTGAACTTCTCAAGGATGAGGTCTCGAACATCCCATAGCAACTAGCTCTGTGATGAAGGCAGGAAAAGGTCACAGAAAGAGAAACAATGCCAGTAAGAAGGGGGGTAGTTGAAGAAAGGAAGGGAGAAGGGGTAAGACTCAAAAGTCAAACAATACAAAATATATTGTGACATTCTCTTACCACCGAGCATTGACCAAGGCTCATTTAAGGTCTGGTGTGTCCACCTCATAGATGGCTTCCTCGGGTCCAGCCTTAACTTCTTTTTTGATGGCCTGCTCAGAAATGAGCTAAAAGGCACTTAAATGAGTACCAGTAGGTTTCCAGTTCTGCACCATCTGCGACACTTTTAAGGCCACGCAACTGGCCCCCATCCTTGTGGAAAGGCAGTAAGACCCCTGTGAGGATCGTTACACCTGAACAAGAAAAGAAATGGAAAGTGCTGATTTGAAATAAAATTAAAAGCTCCTATTTATTCATATGCGTTTGCTGTTTTTCATTCTCCTTGGGTATTTGTTACACAGTCTCCTAAACTAATTACCCAATTACAGAGGGTGAAGGCATTTAAAGGATTAAAGTGAGATCCCTCACATGTAATATGGAGGTAGAGATGTTTATTAATTTCTCCATCTAAAAATGCTCCCACCCTTTCACAGCTGCTGAATTATTCATTAATCTGCCCCCTCCACCCATGTGTTTAACCAGCATTAATCCCTCCAAGGTACCACTAAATACCACCGGTCATTTATACTAAGCCCTTTAATTAATCACATTAGTGGTCATGTGTTGACCCTCTTCTCGCCCACATGCCATTCACACAATTTCCTGGGGAAAGAACCAACTAGAACACACACTTCTAGCAATGGCTGTAAGGCACTTTGTAACAAATTATTCCTTTAAAATTGAAGCCACCAACATTTCAGACAAGAGAGGTCAAAACTGTGGCTATTTTTATTTTGACATACAGATGTGGTTGACATTTTTATTATGCTCTATGTAGAGGAGGACAAAAAGAGGTATTATACACAAGGAGGAACCTACTGCTCAAAACTATTGATCCACAAATCAGAGATCCATGGAAATCGGCATGCCCCTCTTCTTCAGTGCCAGTGCCCCTGGGAGATGCATTAGTGGATGCATTAGTATTTCCAACAGAGTACAGTGCAAGAAGAAAGACTCCCAAAACTCCACGAGGGAAAGTGTTGATGTGTCCATTCATGCAGATTCTAGTGCAGGCCTGAGTGACACTTCTGTGTTGATCAATAGTGCGTTCGCTTCAGTTGGGTGGCCCCACCATGTCAACACGAAGTTTCCTGCCTGGTAGGGAAAGAGAAAGGCAGCTGGAGAATTGCAAGTGGGATTTCCACTGTGTCAGCCTGGGGTGACAGATGTCGCTTCCAAGGCAGGTCATATAGTCCTACTCAACTACAAAGCGACAAAGCTTTTATGCGTCCAGATGGCAAGGGGAAGCAGGTAATGATAAACAATACTCTTAACGTCTATCAAAGAAAGAGAAGGTGCACCAGTTTTCACTTCAAGTACTTATTGGTTATTGATGTGGTCTGATATGGTAAATGCTATTTTACAAAGAATTTCCCATTGCCTTCCATTTTCCATGGCCTTCTCTTTTTATTCTATCTTGTTTTATAGCTATCATAGCCTATCATGTTTTCTTCTCTTATGTCACTCAGAGACAAAACCCAAAGTGAATAGGGATTTAGTTGGGAAGTGCCTCAACTCTACCATATATATATTTCCATTATGTCAGTTCTCATCAGGCTTCTTTTTTTTCTTATTTTTTTAATGTTTATTTATTTGAGAGAGAGAGAGAGAGTACAAGCAGGGGAGGGGCAGAGAGAGAGGGGGACACAGAATCCTAGATCATGACATGAGCCAAAGTCAGATGCTTAACCTACTGAGCCACCCCGGGGCCCCTCATCAGGCTTCTTAATCTGGATGCCATGATTCAGAGATGATAGGGACTTCCTAGGGCAATGTGTGTGTAATTTCTCCTATGAAGAGGGCCCATACTTTTCTGCAGATTCTTAGAGTTTTCCCTTTACTGGTCTATTGAGTCCTTGGAGGCTGAGACGGTCTTTGTGATCTTTTGACCTTCCACAGCATCCATCAAATGCTGGGCATGGTCAAGTGGACAGAACAGATTGCTGACAAAGGAATCTAGGAAAAGAAGTTGGGAGGGAGTAGGAGTCCTGATAGGGAAAATGTATAAATGGGGTTCAGCAATTGGAGGGATGGGATCTGGCCAACAGGTCCGGCAGAAGGGCATTAAAGACTTGGAGGGAAGGAGCCAGGAGGCAGAATGAGGGCACAAAAAGAGAACGAGAATATCTAGAAGACAAGCATTTATGTGCTTTGCAAAGGGCTGGGAAAAATCACCTTGCCCACCCCCACCCCCCGCCCCCCACCCCCCAGACAAGGAGGCTTTGCCATAAGAGCTTGCTTAACACTGAGCTCCTGGTTAGAAGAGGTCTGGCTGTGCACCCAGATGCATTAACTGCATTTTCTGGAACAAGGGATTAGCATATACACCAAAGGTTTTTAAATGAGTGCTGTGATTTATTTAGCACGTTGACTCACATATTAACTTTAAAGAAATCATCCCCTACAGTATCATTGTGTGAAAGCTAGAAGAAAGATGAAAGGATGGAACTCTAATGCAGAAAGAATTGATGATGTACACAGCAAACTAAATAAAACATTTATAGAAAAAATTATGTTAAAACAAAATGCTGCCCTACAAAAGATAGAAATCCACAACTAATTACTAATACTACAGCATACTTCAATGTTTTAGGGAGGCTGAAATTGTTTTACTTTTTTTATTCTAAAACCGAGAAAGTTGGGGGCGCCTGGGTGGCTCAGTTAGCTAAGCGTCTGACTCTTGATTTCGGCTCAGGTCACGATCTCATGGTTCATGAGTTCGAGCTCTGTGTCAGGCTCTGCGCTGAGTGTGGAACCTTCTTGGGATTCTCTCTCTCTCTCTCTCTCTCTCTCTCTCTCTCTCTCTCTCTTTCACCCCTCCTCACCCATGCTCTCTCTCTCTCTCTCAAAATAAAGAAATAAAACTGTAAATAATAATAATAATAATAATAATAATAATAATGATAATAAGTACATAAAAACGAGAAAGTTGGTTTATTCTGGAATCCCAGGAGGTTCTTTAAAATGTGACAGTGTTTGTACAGTTTCCAGGAGACATGGTGGCTGGAGCTGGTGAGCATAGCTTTTTCCACACTTGGGAGTATTGCCCCGGCAGCTCAGCTGGGCCTGAGCACTGGCCCTCCCACTTGCACTTCCGGGGGGGAGGGGGGTGGGCATCACTCTGCTTGAATTGCAAAAATTGAATTTTAAATACCCTCCCAACTTTGCTTTGTCAATTGACATCACATCTGTGCTGCCGAAGCCAGATGAGAGATCCCCAGCCCCACGCACTCGCCAGCTAGGACCCACTGACAGTGCTCTTTCATAACAGCAACTCAGACAACAACTACCCTTTCTGAGGATGTGCCTGTGCCTATAAATATGTCGTCAGACCTACAGATGAGAAAACTGAAGCCTGACCCTTCAAAAACATCATGGTACGGATCTGTTACCCATGGTACCCATGGTGGACGTCTAATTCCTCAAAAGAGGGGAGTCCCTCACCATTTCATCTTGGATTTTACTCCCATGGTGCCTGCCAAATAGCAAGGACCTAATAATGTCTGCTAACGAGGAGGGGGGATGAACGAGGCTCAGATAGAAACAAATTGTCGACACCGACAGTAAGGATCAGAGGTGGAGTTGGAACTGTTGGTGTGGCCACAAAACTACCTACGAAGGTGCCTCTCTGCACCTGTGAGCTACTCTAGCCAGTGGGATACGATCGGGAAACAAGGGGAGAGGGACATTCCTGATTAGTTTCAGCCAGCTGAGGACAACTGCCCCCATAAAAACTAAATGCTGACTTTTTGCCATGCCCTATATATGGGCGTGTTCTGTATGCTTTGCACACCCTAATATATATATATATTTTTTTTTTTTAACTTAAAAACTGTGGCGTAAATATGGACACAGAAAGATGCATAAGACAATGAATGTTCAATGAGTTATCAGAAAGTGATCTGTCAGGTAAATGCAGCCCATACATTATAATGTAAAGAGCACTCTCAGAACCAGAACCAGCGAGAAGCATGTCCCTCCCCACTCTCCTACCCTTCAGAAATCACTGTGCTGTCATCAGGATAATAATATTCTTGTTCTGTTTGCAGTTTGACCTTCTATACCCTTGCATTATCCTATCAAATTATACAAGTTCCTTAACTGGTAGGGTGTGCAATTACCATCCGTGTCCTAGGAGCAAGATGTCTGGAGTATAGGTCTCGGCACCATGGCCCTGTCCAGCCGCGTGAGGACAAGAGGCAGGGCTGCCTTCCCAGGAGCCCCAGGGAGTGCTTTCTCACCCCTCGGTTTGTCTGGACCTGACCCCAATCTTTGCCCAGAGCCTCTGATCCCCAGCTGCTAAAGAGCTCACGTTCAAGATTTCTGAGCTGGTGTCACCTCCCAGGCAGCGCAGTGGGACTCATGCTTACATCTGGCAACAGGCCTCTGTTCCAATCAAGCCCACATGACTCAGCTAGGGGGAAAAACAGAAAAAGGAAAAAGTCAGTAGGGGGCTATCCGGTGCACCTTGTCCCTGCCAGCACAGGGATGTGCTGGCTTGAAGCTACCACACTTACACTGGAGGGTCCCTGATGCTGTTTTATATGTGAACAAACTCTTCATGTAAAAATCCTGCTAATTCAAGAGGCTGGATGGAGTCCAGAAATCACCCTGTCAAATCCTCTAAGATTTGAAAAAAGCAAGAAACTCAGGCCCAGGAAGGGAAGTGACGACTTGTTCAAGGTTGCACACTGTGATAAGGCACTGGGGCCGGTAATGAGGGTGGGTAAATGCAGCACCCAGCACAGGTGAGGTCGTAATGGTATTTACTTTCCGTTCTGGGCTGGCCAACCTGGTTGGTTCATACTCCATTTCGATGAGGTTCTGGGAAACAAGCCAGCTAACTAGAGGGATTTAGATAAAGCTAACCGGTAGAGTTTCACTTTTGTCCCTGAGCCCGACTTTGATGCCGGAGTTGAGTGTGATCCAGGCAAGGGGAGTTCCTCACTGTCCCGAAGCCACACAAAAGACCAGAGGTCACTGGCATAGTCATCAAAAATCCCTGGGGAAACTGGGTGACTCAGTTGGTTAAGCGTCTGATTTCGGCTCAGGTCATGATCTTGCGGTTTGTGAGTTTGAGCCCCACATTGGGCTCTCTGCTATCAGCAGGGAGACCACTTCAGATCCTCTGTCTCCTTCTCTCTCTCTCTCTCTCTCTCTCTCTCTCTCTCTCTCTCTGCTCCTCCCCCCGTTCATGCTCTCTCTCTCTCTCTCTCTCTCTCACTAATAACTAAACATTAAAAAAAAAATTTAGGGGCACCTGCGTGGCTCAGTTGGTTGAGCATCCGACTTTGGCTAAGGTCACGATCTCAAGGTTCATGGGTTCCAGCCCCCAGTTGGGCTCAGTGCTGACAGCTCAGAGCCTGGAGCCTGCTTCGGATTCTGTGTCTCCCTCTCTCTCTGCCCTTCCCTCGCTCATACTCTGTCTTTCCTGTCTCTCTCTGTCTCTCAAAAAATAAATAAATGTTAAAAAAATTTTTTTAAGTAAATAAATAAATTAAATTAAAAAAAAAAAAAGGAATCCCTCACACTTGCAGGAGTCTTTAGGGGGTGCTATACGGTTTACACAATGCTCTCACACAGGTTATTGGGCCCCTTGGAAGGGGCAAGTCTGATCGTTTTATTCCTAATTTTCAAGGAAGAAACTGAGTTTTTTACCCAAGATCATACAACTAGCGGGGCCGAGGTGACCGATGCCTATTCCATCATGGCCTTCGGTGACAGGAGGGAAGAGAGCCTAAAAGAGGGTGACACATGCTTCATGCTGGCCTCCATGACCCCGTGACACTGAAATATCACAGTAGCCCCTTCCCCCAGCCCCCCACGGTTCTGCTTTCCAAGGTTTCAGTGAAGCATGGCCAAAGGGGTTCCCAGGCAGACGATACAGCCTCACGAGGTTGACAGTAGCCTAACCTCATGTCACGTCATCAGGTTGGCCTTTTCTCACCGCACGTCACCACAAGAAGAAGGGTGAGTGCAGGACAGTAAGAGATTTTGTGAGAGAGAGCACATTCCGATAACTTTTATGACAGCGTGTTGTGATAATGGTTTTATTTTATAATTAGCTGTTAATCTCTTACTGCACCTATGTGACAGTGTAAACTTTATCGTAAGTATGTTTGCATAGGGAGAACCATAATATACATCTCTGTGGTTTCGGGCATCCATGGGAGTCTGGCACATACCCCCGTGGATAAGGGGGTATCCCCCTTCCCCAACGTTGAAGGGTCTCGGGGGATAATCTGACTTAAACACAATGTTGCCCATAAAATTTTGTTGGAATCATGAAAATCAGTAAACTATACCTTTATTCTAAAACCGTTCAACAAGTCATTGTTTTCTACTATGGCATCCCTACCTAATTCAGTCAGCACGGTTGAGCTATGAGGAACTTTACAAATAACCTGGTTCATTTCTCTCATTCTGTGGGTGAGGAAACAGGCCAAAGCCAAGGAATTAACCTTCCCCAGCTGACATAACAAATTTATGGGAGAGTCAGGAGAAACCCCCAATCTCCTGAGCTCCAGTTCCATGTTAACCCACCGACTTTCCCCAGCCCCCCGTCCTCCTTTCCCAAGTGCCTTGTCCTCCCTTAGAGCATGGCCCCATCTTACCTGTTCTTAAGGGGTTTGTACTTAGCATTTTGTCGGGACTTATGAGTGTGTCCTGTTTGTCGTAACATTATCTCACTGAGACTGTCTCCTCCAGTAACCTCCTGCCTGACACTTCACCTCTCTGAGCCTGAGGTCCTCAATTCCAAAACGCAAGTAATCCCTGTGCCTCCTAGCTCACACTGTTGTGAAGAATAAGCTGATATGCACACCGGAGAGGCTAACTATCAATATTTATTCTTGGATTTGCATTCTATGCAATCTGAGCAAGACACTAGACCTCTCGGTGCCTCAGTTTTTTTACCTGTAATGGGGAGATACCACTCTTCAGGATCTAGTCTGAAGCGATGCTGGAAAGGCACGTGCGGGTATTAACACAACCGAATCTCTTCCAGATAAAATGCATTCAAGTTATCAGTGTCTCCATCGAATAATTATTCCTATTCCACTGATCTACATGAATTGAGCTTTTATTTATCGAAGTCACATTCACACTGTACCTACCGTGTGCCCAACACAATAAGGAGAGGAAGTGCGCAGAAAAGCAGCAGACCTAGTCCCTGCTTCAAGAAGCAGACAGTCCCCAGACACAATGAAGGAGACACGAATAAAATAGAATGACTGAAAAAGGATGCAAACGAGCATTCCAGGGAGGTCAGGAAAGTAGTGTCTTGTTCTTAGATTAGTCCATGAGGAGGAACACCAGGTCCAGTAAGGGGGAGGGGGGGGACAGGACATAGGCTTTACCCCACCCCCAGAGCAGCTGGGAAACTGCTTTTGTAAAACTGCTATTTTAGGGGCACCCGGGTGGTTTAGTCGGTGGACGGTCCGACTTCGGCTCAGGTCATGATCTCACGGTTCATGGGTTCGAGCCCCGCGCCGGGCTCTGTGCTGGCAGCGTGGAGCCTGGAGCCTGCTTCCGATTCTGGGTCTCCCTCTCTCTGCCCCTTCCCTGCTCACAGTCTGTCTGTCCCTCTCTCAAAAATAAATAAACATTAAAAAAATTTAAACTGCTATTTTAAAAACAGTCATCACCACTGCAAACAGAGGCAGACACACACTATAAACCAGATACAGAGCCTGGTGAGGATGCAGGGGTGTGCCTCAGCTTTGGTGCTGCCCTGCCCCGCCCGCTTTCTGCAGCCACCCAGCCCCTCAGGGCTGTCTCCCAGTCCCTAATGCAGGGCTGTGCATTCTGGCTCCAGATTCCTCTCTTTTCCATTTACCACCAAAACTCTACGGAATGCCTGCATCCACAGGATGCCAACCTCTGGATCCATGCCCACGTGGTCTCCTGAAAAGCTCCTTGAAACTACTGGTATCTTGTCCCCCACCACACACACACACACACACACACACACACACACACACACACACATCCTGATTCAATCGTTCCTGAAACCGGGAATGTGAGTTTTAAGGATGCTCTCTGATTGGTTCTCATTTATACTCTTGGTTGACACCCATAATGGACTCAGAGTCTATGTAATTCGCAAACTAGAGAGCAGTCCCATAAGAAGGTGTGTGCTAATTCAAAGCCTCCCAGAGATGTGGTGACCAACAAACGACCCGAGTCTCCACATTCCCACTCCAGGTCCAGGTTGCCCTTGTTAGCACAACAGAGTTGACAAAAGGTAGAAAACTAACTCTTCTAGTCCTTCTCCCTTCATTCCAGAAAGAGGACTCAGTGGGGGAGGGGGAAATATATATTTATATTTATTTATATTTATATTTATATTTATATTTATATTTATATTTATATTTATATTTAAATATATAAAAAATATAAATATATTTATATATTTATATTTATATATATTTATATTTAAATATATAAAAATATAAATATATTTATATATTTATATATATTTATATACTTATATTTATATATACTTATATACTTATATTTATATATATTATATTTAATATATTAAATATATTTAGTATATTTATATTATATATAAATTATATAATATATATTATATTATATATAATATAATATATATTATTATATATTATATTATATATATAAATATATTAAATATATTTAGTATATTTAAATATACATATATTTATATATACTTCAAATATATATATATATTTCAAAGCATTATAAACATACACTTTCAGTGAGTGTCAGTTGACACTTTCAGAGAGCTCAGTCACTTGAGCTTCCAACTCTTGATTTTAGATCAGGTCATGATCTCAGGGTTGTGAGACTGAGTCCTGCATCAGGCTTTACCCTAAGGATGGAGCCTGCTTGGGATTCTCTCTCTCTCTCTCTCTCTCTGTCTCTCTCCCTCTGTCCCTCTCCCCTGCTTGTGATCTCTCTCACTCTTTCTCTCTCTCTAAAACAATAGAAAGAGAGAGAGAGAGAAATAATTCTTCTGATGGGTGGTAACTAGACTTTTGGGGATGATCCCTTTGTAGTGCATAAAATGTCGAATTATAAGGGCATATACCTGAAACTTATATAATAAAAAAAAAAAGAATTTTTTCAACGAAGTATAAGTATAATGTCTGTACTATGTACACTGTGAGAAATACATAAATATTTCCATTATGCCCAAAAATATAGTCAGTTTGAAAATATTTATGTGTTCTAGAAAAGAAAACATATCTTCTATTTGGGAGGTGTAAAGTTTGATCTGGATGCCAATCTATACTTTTACAAGTAAAATAAGTCTATAATTAAGTGGCATATAAGAACATAAATATAAAAGTACATAAATATTAATAAGTGTATATATATATATATTGAAATGCTACATTTTTTGTTTGCTAGATTTTTCATAGCCTTATTGATATAAATTAATATCTGAATTGATTTCTATTAACTCTTTTGTGTATCTCCCACATTTCATTATGTAGGTATTATTACACTTTATTTGTTGCATAAAGATTATTTGAGTTAAAATCTCATTTTGTGTTCTCCTTGCTTCATTAACACCTTTTGTCTCATATGAAACTTTCTTTGAGATAGAAAAAAGAGAATATGGTTTCAACACACAGCTGCATTTAAAAACAAGAAAACAGAAACAAAACAGAAAGTGCTGTGTCTCAAATTTTCTCTTAAAACCAGCCATGCGAATTAGATGAGAGAGAATTGCCACCAGTTCTTCAACCTGGGAGAAGATGACCTGAGGATTTCATAAGTAGCTACTCTCATCCATAAGGAATTTCTTTTTTGCTTTTCTATAATATATTAGTATTTGTGATATTTTGAAAGTCACTTTCAAGATAATAAACTTGCCAAATCAAAGTCTCATGGTTGCACAGGGTTCTTGTGACAAAATAAATAGCAGGGCAGGAGGAAATTGTTAGTGTCTCATTTTAGTTAAAACAACTCATTTTGATGAAGGTCCTCAAGGGCAGAAGGCAATATATACACATTTCAAATTGACGGCATTACATCTAAACAGAGATATTAAGGGAAAATGCAGTAGAAGACTGTGTTATCCACAAGTGGGAACAGGAGGACCCAGTCCCTTTGGCGCCAGAGCAACATTCAACACTCTGGCTGAGGTCAGCATTCCTGTGCTCCTCAATAATAATAATAATAATAATAATAATACAAGTACATGCTTACTTCTACCAAAGAATGTTAATAACCAGAAGGACAAGATTTTCTCTCTTTATTAACCATGAATGCAAAGGATAATTCAGTAGAATACGATGAAGAAAGATCCTCAAATCCTGGACAATGAACACTGCTCATTTTCTGACCTGAGGAAACAGACTTAGATACACAAGGCAAAGCATTAATTGAAAGGAGGTAAAAGAAGCAAGGAAGGAAGGAAGGAAGGAAGGAAGGAAGGAAGGAAGGAAGGAAGGAAGGAAGGAAGAAGGAAGGAAGGAAGAAGGAAGGAAGGAAGGAAGGAAGGAAGGAAGGAAGGAAGGAAGGAAGGAAGGAAGGAAAGAGAGAAAGAAGGAAAGAGAAAGAAAGAGAGAGAGAGAAAGGAAGGAAAGTGGGGAAAACAAAAGTAGACGGAGCTGTTGACATTGGGTTTTCATCTTCTCTTCCATCTGAGAAAACTCTTCCATCATTAGGTTATAAAAATTTTTCAATTCTATTAAAAAATATATATTAAGAACCAAGAGAAACACAGTGTGAGATTAAAAAAAGAAAGAAAGTATCCCTGGTTTTGTTCCTACACTACCAGGGACACCAAATACTACTAGTGGTCATATTAGTCAGGACATATCACACTCTGCTGGGTTAACAAGTCAATCCCCAAATCTAGGTAATTCGCCACAAGAAAGCTGTCATTGCTTTCTTGTCACTCATAGAAAATCTAACTGCAAGTCAATTATGTCTCTTTGGCAGCTCTCATCCCTGGTTGCTTCTGTTTCCAACCCCACCCTTGAGAGCTCCCCCTTGGGAATGCACGGACGGAAGAGGCGAAACCTGGAGAGTTCTCAATGCTGCTCTCTGCCTCAGGCCGGAGGCAACACATCACATCAGCTCCCCTTCACCCTGGTGAGGCCCTAGCCATGGGGAAGCTGGAAGTAATCTTCCTGTGTCCCCAGGAAGAGAATTAGTGATGAGAACATAGCATTGTATCTGCCACAGAAAAACCGTGAAATGTAGTGGAGCATCAGATGCAACAGAGTAGCACAATCCTGAGGGGCTAGGAGTTTTCAGAGGTAAGAATAGAGTCACCTTCCAGGATAGACTAGGTGGGGACTTCAGAGCACCCGCGCTGTGGAAGGAACATCATGATCAAAGCTCTAAAGGCAAGAAGTCGTGTTGTGTATTTGGAGAACAGTACGAAAATAAGCCCTGCTGAATGATTATTAATAATGGAAGACAGCAATTCAGAAACAGCTGGGGGTGGCTCATATTTTGCAGAGCTATGATCTGTAGGACAAAGAGTAGAAATACTTTTTCATAAAGCAACTTGCGGTGCATGGAGCCAGTCTGCCCAGGTCACCCCAGGCATGACTCACATGTCTAATCCAGAGAGCTATAAATCACCCACCTCATCCAATTATCCCAATTATCCAGGTAGTCGCCAACCCCCATTGATCTACTTCCTATGGATAGCTCAAAGCCGCGTGTTCTTCTATATCCCCACTACCTCTGCCTTATTCCAGGCCCTCAGCATTCGTTTATCCACTGCCATGGACTGAATGGCTTTGTCACCCAAAAATTCGTGTTGAAGTCCTAATCTGGGGGTGGTAGAGCCCTCAAGATAGCATTAGCGCCCTTAATAAGAAGAGACAGAAGAGCGTTTCCTGTCTGTCTGTCTCTCTGTTCTTGCTCCTCCCCCCATGTGGCCACACGGAAAAGAGGCAGCTGTGTGCAAGGCCGGGAGAGGTTCTCACCCTGACCTTGCTGGCACCTTGATCTTGGACATTGAGCCTCCAGAACCGTGAGATATAAATTTCTTTCGTTGAAGCCAGCCAATGCATGGTATTTGTTATAGTGGCCTGAGGGTTTATAAGACACCTGATCTCCAGCCACAGCCTGGTCAGTGATCCACCTCTGCCCCTTTCCCCCTTCAGTATAAATGGGACACTATGGGCCAGAATGGTCTTCCTAACACCCATTTCTAAAGTGGTTTCACAAAAGGTCCCCTCCAAGCCTACTGCACATTCTACTAACACCAAACCACTTTGAGGTTTTCTGAAAACATCAGATTTGTCATGACTCTTGAGCAATTACATGTGCCACCCCTCTTAACGGAAAGACATCACTCTTATCTTCTCAGAAAAGTCTTCTTCATTCTGCACAGTCCCTCTGTATGACAGCCTCCTCCTGACCCCTCCCTCAGTTACTAATTGCCTCTTCTGTGCTAACTTTTACACATTTCTAAAACATTTTATTGCTCCTATTCATTTGCCTTCGCTCATATCCTGGTCAGCTCTCCGTGTCCAACATGAACACCACTGGGAACAGGACATGTGCTCTCTTTACCTTTCGCTCTCCGGGCCCAAGCCCTATATCTGTTCTGAGCACAAGTTCAATACATGCTTTGAAATCAAATGTCAAGTTAATACTGTGGATAGTATCTGAGCTATGTTCTGGGTCTAATACTCAGATTTAAAATTATGACTCCGATATGACAATAATCATCATAATAGCATTATACAGAACATTATGAAGGCAGAATACAGAGAAATAAAGTACTTTGGACTCAGCAGGGCCAAATTCTTTAATCATACCTAATACTTACTAAGACCTCATTCTGGGCCAGTCACTATGCTGCGTATTGTTAATACATTATCTCACTTAATATTCACCAAAACTCCTTCAGGAAAAATACTATTATTCGTATTTTAAACATGAGTAAACTGAGGCATATGGGTATTAAACATCTGACCCAAAGCCACACAGTTAATAAGAGTGGAGCCAGGATCTGAATCCAGGCACTCTAAGACAGAACCCACACACAGAGGCTACTCTGCTGTGTAGGAGGAACAAGCTCAGGTACTAAGATCAGAGGCAATGACATGGAGAGAAATCAGGACAGTGTTAAAGCCAGAGAGATGATGGAATGGGAGCCTGGGAATACACACACGCTACCTTCCTTGCCCTCAGTGATTTAGAAATAGGCCGAGTGTGCGTTAGGAGGAGTGCTATGTTAAGTATGTGTTTTTAAATAGAAACCACACTTTATTAACTATGTGCAATACCTGTGGTTAGATCCAAACTTAGGACAACTGGAAAATAAATAAATACGTCATTATAGATATAGATATAGATAGATATAGATACACACACACACACACACACACACACACACACACACACACACACAATTACCGGACAAGGAAAAGAAAATGAATCAGCCTTGGTAGTTATAACAAAGCACCATGACACCAGAAGGCAACGCCTAGAACAAGTGAAATGTAAATCTAAGTGGCTACTCTACTCATTATGGTTTGAAAATAAGCACTTTTCCCCTTTTACTAAATTCTAAAGTGTCTCTATCAATTATCAATGTATCGATTACAAGCTTACCATAGATGCCCTACCCTATAGAACAGGTTGTATGGGGAATTTAAGCGGGAGGGGAAGGCAGGGAAGATGCAAGGAGAGAGGGAAAGAAACACAGAGAATTCCTCTGATTCGCAATTGCTATCACTATCAGTGCAGTTCTGTTCAAGAAATATGCGTTAAACTTCCACCTGGTAACATGGAAAGAGTTCAGTGTTGAAGATCCTGGCTGGGGTGGGTGCCAGGGAGACATCACAGATACGGTCCCAACTCCTAACGAGCTTACAGCCTTGTAGTGCACATAGACCAAGAACGAGCCTATGTCAGACCGTAGGGAAAGAACAGGGTGCAGTAGCAATGCTGGGAAGGGCACCTACGGCAGATTTGGTAAGTCTGGGAAGGCTGCCAGGAGGAAGTGAATTTAAACTGAGACCTGAAGAACAGACTTTCTTGCCAGGGGAAGATTGGAGGAGAGAATCTTAGCAGGCGGAACAGAAGCAGTAACACGAAAAAGAGCAGCAAAGCAGAGAAACAGGTAAAAACAAATCTCCTTAACCAGTACGGCTGAAGCAAGAAGCCAGAGGGCGGGTAGCAGAAGATGAGAAGATCCAGTGAAGGGCTGGATCATGGAGCCGTGCCTGGGCTTCGGATGTTTTCCCAGCATCCGTGGGAGAATCACTGAGGACCATATGGAGAGCAGGGCAAGGAAAGGGTGTAAAGATATGCATGTTGTACAAATCACTCTGGTTGCAGCATGGGAGATGGCTGAGGGAACCACACTGGGGAAGCAATGAGGTTGCAGCACCAATTTCGACGGGAGTTCCTGCTGACTTGGGCCCAAGATGGCAGCACAGGAATGGATTGATGCAGGAAGAGGAGAAAGATATGCAGGAGGGAGAAACACCAGGAATAGAGTATGGCCACGTAGGGGCTTGAAGGTGATGGGGAACATGATGGTGCCCAGGAACTGGCTCGCAAAGAGGGCAATGGTGCCTGTCCACAAGAGGACATACCAAAAGGGAAGCACCGCGTTCCAGAAGTGCTCAGCCTGGGACATACTGCCCTTTGGGTGTCTGTGGAACAGCCCCAGGACATGGCTTCTAGGCTGTTGGATATTTGGATCTGTAGTTCAGGAAAGAGATGGGGCCTGGAGATTTCCATTAGGGAATCATCACACAGAAATGTGACGCAAGTCAAAGAAACAGACAAGATGATGCAATGAGAGAGAACGCATTGAGAAGAAAACCTAAGAACTCTAAGAACAGAATCCTGAAGAAAACCCATACTGAAAGGACAAGTTGAAGGAAATGAGCCCACAGAACATCATAAGAACAACAGCCAGAGAAGTTGAAAGGAAACCTGGAGTGAGATACAATGGAAGGTGAAGAAAAATCTTATCTCGATAAGGAGGAAATAGTCTGCTGTGCCACATGCTTCGAGAAGACAAGTAAGATAAGAGCCCAAAAGCACTCATCAGATTCAATACCAGTGGATCACTGGTCCCCCTGGTAGGAGCTGTTTGGCAGAGGGATGGCACAGGAGATCCCTGTGGTAGGTTGGGATACAATGTGTATTGACAACTCCTCTAGGACAGGAGTGTATCTCAAAGGAGATGCATAGTCAGGGGATGGACTTAAGATAGGAGAGAATAAAAGTGTTTACATGCAACTGGGAAAGGAGCTAGGGGAAGACGTAGGATTATAAATGAAGGTGAAGCAAAGAGGTGGGAGGTTCTTGAAGAGACCTAAGGAGACGGCATTCAGTGCACAGGGGTGTGGACTGATCTTTGCCAGAAATGGGGCTGGAAAAAGAAGTATACCACAAGGAAATCAAGCAATACAAAAGGCAGAGAAACTGTGCTTTGCAGAGACAACCCAAGAATGTCCATCAGCAATCAATCGCCAAAGGAGGAATTAACCATCGGGGAGCAGGGTTTCCTTGTTGACTCAAGTTCCTGCTCTAACCACAGCCTGTTAGACAAGTGGACTGGGGCGTGGGAGTTTAAACAACTGAAGAGAGAGAGTAATCCTCAGCTCTGCCACACAGCTATAAGACTTTTTAAAAACCACTTGACTTCACACACCTTTGAATGCAAATGGATACATTTACCAGTTTAGTATACCCAAGTCTAAAATGAGCCTTGCTTCTGTTAGCGATGGACCACAGAACGTCTACAGAACATAATTCCAAGTATTTATCCAGAGCCTACTCTTCTAGGGCTTCACTGTACCCCAAAGAATAAGAATAATTTCTTGCATGTGAGAAGTGCTTAACCGGTGATTGCTCTGCTGCCTCTAGAATGTTTGGGGAGACTGTTTAAAATGCAGATTCCCAGAGCGCATTCCAACATTAGGTTTCCCGAAATCTGGGGTAGAGCCTGCCTGGAAGTCTGTAGTTCTACCAGGCTCCTGATGATGCCAGAGGACCACTTGGAAACCCAGTACTGCTTCTCACATAGCAAACCTTCTCACACGCCGTCTAATTCTGAGCCTGGGCTAGTTTCTGGGGCACTCCGATGGGCGAAAGCAGAAACAAAACCAAACACTGCCAGCTCAGTAAATAAAATGGTGATCATTGCTCAGGCACGCATTGAGTCAGGCAAGGTGTCTATAATGATTGTGTGCAATGCACCAGACCCCAGGCTCAGCAAAGGGATTATAAATTTGAACTAGATTTGTGGCTTTTCCTCAAAGAATTCTTAGTCCATTAAGGAAGAAAGAAAAGAAAATCAACCAATGATACTAGTTCAGTTTGAAGAGTGTTTTGACACATCTGTCACATCTCAAGATGTAGGCGAGAGGACAGACGCATGTCGGGGGTGGGGACTGATGCTCCAATGGGTTATAAATTTTCATAGATGGTACATGCGGATGCAGGGAAGGACCTTCAAAACAAAAGGAAAAGCCAGGGAGTATATGTGTAATAGTGACCCACACCTACCCAAGAACACCAAGAAACGACTAATACTGGGCTGAGATATCTTTGTATCATCCACATCCAGGAGCATGTTCAACCCACAAGTGCTAAAAGTTTTTCCCAGAGGACATCTATGAGTCTTCAAAGGCAAAATGATAAGAAGCCACTAAAAGCATAGGAAGGAACTGGGAAAATGTGACAGTGTGGAATCACAACTTAGAAGAGGGCACCTCGGAAGAAACGGGAAGTTAGAGCACGAGCACATGCAGAGGGGTTAAGGGGAAGCAGGATTCTCTTTAGTCTTAGCTGCAAGGGGTTGACCCTGCCATTTGTGTGGTCTAGAAAAAAAGCAGAAGGCAGGTAAGATAGGCACATGGAGGTGAATCTAGAGAAAAAAAAATAAGTGGGAGACATGGGATAGTACCCAGAGGGGACTGATGCATCCATTGTTGATTTCCTTAAATCCTGGGTGATGTGAACATGCTGAGACACTAGGATTTCCATCAATGGAAAGTGGATCTTCAGAGTGAGAACAGACACTAGGGGGAAAGGGAAGGGGGATAGACGATTTGCTGTTCAGAGATATTTCTAAAATAAAGAAGGGTATATCTATCAGGATAGTTTCCTGCTGTAACAAATAGAAAACATGTTGGTGGCTTTAACTCCGTAAGATTGGTTTCTCCCTCACATCACACTTCGATACAGATCGTTTTAGAGGGGAAGTCTCCTGCTGTCCGTAGTCATTCAGGAACCCCTGCCTCCTTCCATCCAGGGGCTCTGCCATCGTTTAAAGCCTCAGATTCTCCCATGGATCCTCTATATACAACCCAATGGCATAACACAGGTGTATGGGAGATCATGTTAATGGTTTTACTTTCAGGGGCCAAGCCTGGATGTGGCTTACTAAAATTCCACCCATATTCCACTGGTCAGACTCAGTCAGATGGTACCCATCAAACAGCATAGGCATGCAATTTGGCTGTGTGCCCAGAGGAAAGGAAATGGGATTGGTGAAGCTGTGCTCTGTCCCAGACAGGTGCAAAGTGTTCTTTAGCCAAGGTCAGGGTGAGTATGTTGGGTGCCTAAGGTGGTCAAGGACAGGGAGAGAGTTCATGAAAGGCTAAATGTTAAAGTAGGACATACAATTAAAGGTTATATATATGCTCTGCTGTACATATTCTTCACACAAGAAAATGTTCATTTACAAACAATTCAAAATACTGCAGGACACAGGATGTGATCCGCTCCAGGGCCTGCACACAGAAATCAATACAGAGCTTTAGATGTTGAACTAGTTTCGGGATAGACAAGGCTCTTACAACCTCAAGAAAGAAGCAGTCCCACACCCCAACCAGGGACAGCCTTGGACACCCCATCTTAGGTTAGCTTCTCCCTGGGTCAAAGGACAGACAGAACTGGACAGTTGTCATAACAAGTAGGACATGGAACCCTTTCCCCTCATCTGCCAATAAGAATAGTTATAGGTAGCATTTATTGAAAGGTCACCATGTGCCATGAACTGTGTGTATGCATGATTGCACACAACTTAATGAGCTACATACCATTTGACCACATTTTACAGTTGGAGGAACCAACACCCAGCAGCTCAAAGTTACCCAGATGGAAAATGTTGAAGGAAAACTCTAATTGGCTTCCAGAGTTTATGCTTTTGATGACTCTATTTTTCTTTTGGAAAACTACATTTCCTGCCTGCAAAAAGGCAGGATGGGGTGAAGAATAATAGACAAAACAATTAGCAAACAATATTTTGTGATGCAAATAAAAGCTAAGGTTTTTTGATAGTGAACTCCATTGAGTTGACTGGCCTATTTCTTGGTTTATTATCTTTGTTGTTGCCAAAAGGCTACAAAGAATAGATGCATGTTCCTTGTTTTACTTTGACTCATCCTTTTCCATATCTCAGAGTCAGTGTGTTCTCTGCCGTATATTTCAAGGTGGGCTCTCAGGGTATTTCTTCTCCCTTTGATTACTAAAGCTGTAAGGTTTTTTTGTGTTTTTGTTTTTGTTTTTGTTTTTTTACCCCTACAGAAGGGGACGGAAAGGAGATTCAAAAAGTTGCATGTTGATGTTTTAAACCTTTGGCACTATATTTTGAAGCCCTGACAATATTTTTTGTTCATTATCCTTCAGAATGTTGGGATACTAACCAAAGAGGAACCACCTGCTTATGCTGTAGTCTGGAACAGTTTTGTGATAGGACAGCTAAGACAGAACACGGCATCCCAGCAAATACCTTGTAAATGTGCACAAGATTTGATTTTGGGATGAACAGGAGGTTAAGAGAGAGAGAGAGAGAGAGAGAGAGAGAGAGAGAGAGAGAGAGAGGTTATTCAACACCAAGTGCTGAGCTACTTCCAATGACTCCCTCACCTCCCTCTCAGACACCAGTAACGAACTCTTCAGATATTCCCTCCCAGAGATCATAAGTCTAGTTCATAACCGGACCAATGACTCACTTCTCAATTTCGGAGGCCACTTGTTCAATTCCCTTGACTTCAGGGCCAAAACCAGTTGTCTATTATTTATAGAGAGTATAAAAAAGGTCATCACAATCTGTGGTCGGTTCCAAGGATGGCAACTTGTATTCTTATAACTTGCACATGGCCAAATTTCTGAAAGAGATTTACCTACATCAAATGTATGCAGATGGTCATTTTAAAACCATTTTTCTAGCTATACGTATCAAACATCTAATTTTGATAAATCACTGTATTTGAAGAGACCTTCAGAAAGCAGTTGGGCAGTGCTTAAAATTGTCTACCAAAAAATAAAAAAATAAAGGTTTTATAATGTGTGTCAGTGCTCAGGTAACTTCTCTGCGACACCAGGTTTGTCTTATAAAACAAGATATATATATATTTTTTAACCCAAGGAACAGTACAGACAGGTTAAAGATCGACTTGGGAGTTCCACAGACCCTGGAGAGATCGCTGTCAATGCTATTTGGGCCTCTGTTTTCTCATCTGTTGTGGTGCTTGTACCAGAGAATTCTCTCCAGAGGCATTAACCTTAAATCTCACCTACTTAAACCTCTTAGCATAGTGTCTATCCACTTATGAGTAGCCAGTACATGTTGGCTATTTCCATTTTTATTATTGACGATGGAGCCCGTTGTACAGCCGGCATTGTGAAAGACGTCCGGAATACAAAACTGTGTAGAGCGCAGGTCAATCCTCCTGTCCAATCGTTCACTTTGTAAAGAGCAAGAAATTGAACACGGGTTTGCCATTAAAAAAAAGGGGGGGAGGTTAGAGTTCTAAGAGTCTATGCCAACTGCAAAAGGGCGCACAAAGAGGAAGCACCCTAGTCTCCCTGGGGAAAGAGTAGGCTTCACAGAAAAGCTTTCAGAGCCCAGTCTTGAGAGTAGAACCAGATGTCTAAGTGTTATAAGCTTTTTAAACTGTCGCTCTAGAATGTCCTATGTATGAAAGTCGTCTTTCCACACCCAATATCCAGAACTCGTTCATTCATTAACATTCCATCCAGAAATGCAATCATTAATTACTGCTGGACACCCTTCTGCCACGAAACCAAACAAAAATCCCTAAACGAAGGCAGTTCTGGGGCTTGGCCGTTGGCACTTGTGAAGCTCTCCTTTCATAGAAAATTGCAGCCCAAATCATAGGCCCAATTAGGGAAAGGGCTGGCCAAGGTTCAGATTTTTCAGTAGCATTTGTCAAAGGTGCTCCTTTTAAACCGGGCGCCAGTGCTGGGTCAGCAGTTTCACGCGGATCCGAGAAGAAGCTGACACCGTGGGCACAATCTGCAAAGCATCCGTGCCGGCAGGGAAGGGTCTGTGGGCAGATCAGCCTACGGCCCTCGGGCATCGAGACTCCGGGGGGCCCTACCAAGGCCCAGGTGCCCGGCTCCGACAGCGTCGCTCCCCGCCCCGGGCCGCCCTCAGTGCCTGGGTACACGGGGGTTCCTCACCCGCAGACCCAGCTTCGTCGCTGGAGTCTGTACTCCCAGACACAGAGCTCGGGCCGTCAGTCACGACCAGCTAGGAAAAGCCGGGGGGCGACGGTGGTGGCGCGCAGCGGCGCCACGCAGCGGCGCCGCGCCCCTCGCGCGCTCCCCGCGGGTTGTCGCACCTCCACTCCCGGGGGCGGTGCGCGTTCCGGTGCACCGAGGCCGGGCGGGCCGGGGCGGAGCGCGCGCTGGAGACCCGCCCCTGCTCCCCTCCCCCTCTCGCGGAGATTGACGCGGCCCGGGCAGCCGCCCCAACCAATGAGCGCGTCCCGGGGCGGGCCCTGGAACCAGCTGCTCCGGCTACTTAGAGTCTTCGGCTCCGCCGTGGGAAAGCAGAACGGAGTCGGGAGTACCCAGGTGGACCGGGCACCCCAGCCAGCCAGCGCGGACCGGCAGGCGCACGGGCACCGCGCCGGGTACCGCACCGCACCGTTCCGCGCGGGGCAGAGCGGAGCCGCAACCCCACGCGCCTCCCAGGACCCACCAGCCACAGCCGCCTCCGCAGCACCCATGGGGACCAGGAGACTTTAAAGGAGTTTGGGGTTTCGGGAGCAGGGAAATCACGGGTACGGAGAGGCGGCTTTCTTTGCCTTGGAAACGCTTTTTCTTCGTCCGACTGTTTGGACCCTGTGCCGGGTAGGAGGGAAAAGGGGTCTTTTGGCTGAAAGTGGACCTCCCTACTCAACCCACGCCCGCACCCGCACCCGCACCCAGACACCGCACTGGCTTCCCCCATCCTTCCCTTTCCTCTTTGTTAGGTTATTTTAGACAGAAGGGCCTCGCCCTGGCGCAGCCCGACTGGCCCTGCTGGGGAGAAGGCAAGAGAAGTAAGGGGCGGAGCGCACCTGCTTGTGTGGGCAGGTGTGCCCGGGTGCGTGGGTGTGCGTGCCCTGGCGAGCGTGCAAGCGTGGGGTTAGGATTGTGTGCGAATGTGGGAGTCTGAGTGTGCCGTCGCGAAGGTTCGTCATGGTGTATATGTGACATTATCACACCGATATACTCGCCTGTCTGTGCCTGGACTCCCAGGTGAACAAGATTTTGCCGGTGTCGTGAGTGCCTGCGAACGTGCCCGAGTGTCATTGTCCGAGGCGCTGTCAGGGGAGGAGTACGACCTAGCGCAAAACTGAGAGGGGGGCTGGCGAGGGTGGGGACAGAAATGTGAGCGCAGCTTGCTCCAAGCTCTGAGGCCCGAGGCGCCCCTTCTTCCTTCCGAGCTACCCCTCGGTCCTCTCCCGGGTGTCGGTCTTCTCGCTGCTAACAACCCGCTCTGTCGCCCCCACTGGGACCCCTCGCGCCTTCCCGCTGCCTGCCTTTTCTCTTGTGGGAGTTGTACTGCGTTCCCGGATGGGGTCCGAGGCTGTGTGCTGGCGTCTGCTCTTTCCCGAAGGACGGGTGGCTTCTGCACCTGTCCTGACGCTGGGGAGGAGCGGGTGACTCCAGTGCCGAAGCGTGGGCGGGCGGACGGGCAGGTCCCAGGGGCACTGCACGTCCCGGGGAGGGGCAGCTGGACTCTGATCGTGTCTCTGCCTCTCGTCTGTGCTCCCGCAGATCCCGGCTCCTGGCCCTCGCCTCGCCGCGTCATTGATGGGCAACCAACTGGACCGCATCACCCACCTCAACTACAGCGAGTTGCCCACAGGGGACCCGTCGGGGATCGAGAAGGACGAGCTACGAGTTGGGGTCGCCTACTTCTTCTCGGATGAGGAGGAGGACCTGGACGAACGCGGCCAGCCCGACAAGTTCGGCGTGAAGGCCCCCCCGGGCTGCACCCCGTGCCCAGAGAGCCCCAGCCGCCACCGCCACCACCTGCTGCACCAGCTGGTCCTCAACGAAACTCAGTTCTCCGCCTTCCGGGGGCAGGAATGCATCTTTTCCAAAGTGAGCGGCGGCCCTCAGGGCGCCGACCTGAGCGTCTACGCTGTCACCGCGCTGCCCGCGCTCTGCGAGCCGGGCGACCTGCTGGAGCTGCTGTGGCTGCAGCCGGCGCCCGAGCCGCCCGCCCCCGCCCCGCACTGGGCCGTCTATGTGGGTGGCGGGCAGATCATCCACCTGCACCAAGGCGAGATCCGCCAGGACAGCCTGTACGAGGCGGGCGCGGCCAACGTGGGCCGGGTGGTGAATAGCTGGTACCGCTACCGCCCGCTGGTGGCCGAGCTGGTGGTGCAGAACGCCTGCGGCCACCTGGGCCTCAAGAGCGAGGAGATCTGCTGGACGAACTCGGAGAGCTTCGCCGCCTGGTGCCGCTTTGGTAAGCGGGAGTTCAAGGCGGGAGGGGAGGTGCCGGCCGGCACGCAGCCCCCGCAGCAGCAGTACTATCTCAAGGTGCACCTGGGCGAGAACAAGGTGCACACGGCCAGGTTTCACAGCCTGGAAGACCTCATCCGCGAGAAGCGCCGCATCGACGCCAGCGGCCGCCTGCGAGTGCTCCAGGAGCTCGCCGACCTCGTGGACGACAAGGAGTAGCCTCGTGGGGGGCCACCTGCGCCTCCTGTCTCCCCGCGCCCCGCTCCCTTCCCAGCACCCGGGCTTCCTGGCCGGCGATCCGCGACCCCCGTCCCCCTCGAGCGCCCTCCTGCGGCGGCCGGTGCCCAGGCTGCACCCTCGCACCCCTCCGCAAGTGGCCGGAAGTCTCAGGAACTGGCCCCGGGACGAAAGGGCAGCTGTGCGCGCCTGGCTGAGCCCCCCCCCCCCCCCAGTGGTGGTGACGGTGTTGGGAAACCCAGCGTGCGCTTTCCCCCTCGAGTTGTAACGGGGGAAAGGAGAAAGGGCTGAAGGGAGCAAGCAAGGACGTGGCTTTCCCCACAGGTCGCTAGTCAGTGACTGTCACCCGACCTCCTATAAAGGGACCATCACCGCCCCCAGTGCGCACACACAGACCAGTCGGAGGTGAGAAATGATCTTTCCAGGGCACAGTTCACCTCCCGTATGAACGTGTCCCCAGATTGCAGGATTTCCAAGAAATCGAGCCTGTCCCTTAGGCACTTGTGAATAATTCCACAAGACAGCACTTTGGGACTCCGGGTTATCCCGAGGCTGCCCGGGACTTTTCCAGCTCTCCAGCCCCAAGTCTCCTGACATTTGTATTCCAGGCTCCGGGCAAAGCTGTAATGTTTGCTTCCAGTCCTTTCCACCGAGGGAAGCGACCGCCACCCCCACCCCCTTTGCCTGTGAGTCTCCCTCGCTGGCAGAACGGAAGCCTTCCTGGTCCCGGGAGGAAAATGGCTCAGCTGATTTGGTGAGGAGCGCGGGCCCCGCCCCCGGCAAGGAGAAGGTTCACCTGGTGTCTGGGAACTTGAATGTGTGGAGAAGGTCGCTTGTTGTTCTTAACCCTCGTTTGCTCCCTGATGGGGCTGCATTTCAGAAAGAGTCCTATTTTTTAAAGGGTTGGAGGAGAGAGAGAGGAGGAAGATATGGCAACATTCAAGAAACCAGCATTATTACAACACCATAGCCAGTATATTTAGTTTGGCTTTTCCTAACCTAGAAATCTTAGAGGGTGGGGAAGTGGAAATAAAGTTTTAAAAGTGAGAGAGCAGTTTTCCAACTATGTCAACAAAGCCTATCGTGTTGATGTTTTTATTGACCATTTTAGCAACATGCTAATAAAATTTCAAATTGAAATTTTTATTTTCATGGCTTTAATCCATGATAGTTTAAATACTGGGGGCCATTAAGAGTGGATTTAGCTAAGAGCTTAGCTAACATTGCCTTTTCACTCTATTTTTCTCAAATCTTATGAGAATTCTGTTTTTGCATATTGTAGTTAATTTTTGGCTTGAAACGGCAGTCCTCGTAATGGTGAAGGTGTTAATCAATGTGTATGTTGTACTGAATTTCTGTCAGTTAAGGGGTTCACTGCTTGGGTGGAGATTGCTAGCGGGTTCAATGAGGTTTCTTTTCCCCATGTTGTATACCATTACCATTTCACATTTGCATTTCTCTTTTTCTTCCTCTCCCCTTGATGTCCTTAAGAAAGGACTCTAGAATTGGTGGCTTTTTCCCTTCCTCTTTAGCCAATCCCACAATTCATTCCTGAAAACCAGAAAGAACTTGTAGGACCAGGGCAAATGTATGTGTTTTCCAAAAACTTAAGGCTGTTGGAAACCCCTTCCTTGGCCAAGGATGTACCAACTTCTCTCCCTGTGCTGCAGCCCCAGCCTGACTGACTGTTAATTGATTCAGTGTTAGACACCTACAGCATCTACGTCCCTTTCCAGGGGATTTGTCAAATAATGGTGTTTAGCTAATTGTGGCAAGCAATTGCATTTTGACAGCTGTGATTTAGTTGGACGGCAAATACGGCCAAAGCCAGTTTCTTGGCATTTCAAAAATAATGCAATAAAAACTAGTCGAGGTTAGCTGAGACTGGAAATGCCTTTTTTCATGGTGAAATGGTTCATTTCTGTTTTGTTTTGTTTTGTTTTGTTTTGTTTTGTTTTCCACCTTGGATTCATTCCCTGATCTTGAATCAAAAGGTCAGATCAATGAAATATGAACTAGAGTATTTTTCTTAAGCCTATTGAGTGATTTATTTTTTAAAAAATGTTTAAATGCATATGCTTTTCTTTCAGCGCATACAACGGCAAAACTTTTGTAATAACTAACTTACCTTTGCATGTACGGGGAACTAAAAGTCACTTAATTCCCTAACTTACTCCTCTTTCAAATAGCAGATGGCAGATCATAAACCGAAGTTCTTTATTGTGTCTACCTTCTCCACATTCTTTACTGTGTCCTCCCACTGTATCTTGGCTCTCTGCTGTATTAAACACCATCCTGAACACTGGTTCCAGCAGAACTTCTTGACATTTTGTCCTCCACCTGTCACTCAGAGGGTGGGGCTTAAGCAAAAGAAATGCATCGGTCGATCACACCTAATACTAACATTTTATTTCCTCTGATGGCACATAATCTGATTTTTCTCTTACTGAGATGGTCACTATAAGAACAGGGGACTGGCCCAGCACCTTTATACTTTCTGAGACTCGACTGTCAGTAAAAGTAAGAGTTTGGCCGCCAAAGTAGCATTCGTTCCTGTACTGGTCTGTCAAGGACTGGGTTGATGGTAAGACTCGTACAGATTCACAGTAGGAGAACACTCCTTACAGAGGGGACCCCTGGTCCATGTTAATAACAGCCAATGGCAAAATAATCCTAAGCATCGTGCACCATGGAGAGGATATTCTCAAGATATTATCTAATAACTTTCTCCTGAAAAAGTGTATTTTGAGGGCACTGTTAACAGTGTGAGTGAAACCAAATGGGTGGGTGTTCCTTTGAAAGATGCCATGGGCATACTTGATTTTTTTATTTTGAGTGAATGAATAGAGGATCCCCGGATTTTATCAGAGTTCTAAAAATTAAAGCCAGAAGCCTCCTAACATTTTGATAGAGGTCAGGAATTTACTTTTGGTTGGAGTTCTCCTCAAGAGAATGGAGCTTCACTGTACTTTTTATGATGCTGAATGTGGCCAAGCTGGAAGTGGGTTCCACCTGCTCTCTGGTAGAGAGGAAACATACCCTTGTGCCTCTGTTCCTTCTCTACCTTCAGAGGCTGACCCTGAAAAAGCAAACTACTAAAAAAGAATGAACGTTTGTACTCCGAGGAGTGCTTTGCTACAGATTTTGTTATTAAAAAAAAAAGCAAAAACAAAAACAAAAAGCTGGGGAGGAGGAGAGAGGATGGGCAAACTTTAAACAAAACCAGGTCTGAAACTGGTTACTCTCCAAGTGTACTCATGAAAAACCAATCCTGTACAAATTACATATATTACATTTATTTTTTTAAAGTTTAAAGTATATCCATGAGCTATATATATATATATATATATATATATATATATATATATATATAAAGTTCCTCAATATTTAAAAATTTAAATCCCAGTCATGACTGTAATATTATTAAAAGAAAGACTAAATATGGATTCACTAGCAGATAACACACATTTGCACCAGATTAGAACATCAAACGCGGAAGCAGCTGTAAGACCAATTATGTGACATGATTTTACCACCTTTAAAAAAACATGTTTGATATTTATCTTCCTCTTTGTGTCGTGTTTCATGGTGAACACTTTTGTTTGAGTAATGATTTTTTTTTCAGAAATGCATGCCATTGGTGTTCACAAAATAATGAATTATCTGAATAATCAGTATATCCTAACAGTCTTCAAACATTACCTTATTGGTTAATTACATGTTTATATGTTCTTTCCTTCCCTAAGAGTTCAGTCTCTTAGTCATCGAATAAATGGAGCAGAGTGGAATTTCAGTGAAATTAATACCAGCGGCACAAACATCATAGAGCAACCTAATTTCCTTTTGTCCATATGCGTACCTTCAAAGCTTTCTGCTTTCTTGCTTTTAAACAGGTGAAGAGAGTCTTGTTAAGTTTGGCTTTCAGACATGACTTGCCACATGGATAATGGGTTTGTAGGTGAAAAGTACAGACTTTCAGGTTTCTAGAAACATGAAGAACTGTGTTTAGAAAATGGTTAACACCCAACTTGACCTTTTTGGTTGACAATTACTAGCTATTGGCAGAATGTGTGTGTGTGTATGTGTGTATATACATATACATATACATATATATATATATATATACACACACAGATATACACACACACATTTACACACGGACATCTGTGTACACATACACATTTGCATATACACATATACTTACTACACGTTTACATAATGCATGCATTCCATCTGTGTCCGTAGATACATTCCTACCTACAGCTAGTAATCGTGTTTTCATTCAGAGATATATACAGACGTGTGCACATGCAAAGATTATTTAAGACAAAATGGAGAGTGACTTGAGACCTACAAAAACAGGTGACGTTCTCTGGGGTCCTCACAGCTAGTGAACAACTGGACAGCCAGCTGGCCGTCCCTGAAACGGAGCATAAAGAAAAAGAAGAAAATGTGGGAGTCGCACTTAGTTTTGTCTCAATTACAGAAGTACATGTTCCTTGTTTCTCTAACTAGAAAGACTTAAGATTCAAAGGAAGGCTGCAAAGATAAGAAAGTAATTACAAAATAGAACGCAAGAGCAAGTGGGAAAGCTGGAACATGATAAAAGAAATGAATAAGCTTTGCAACAGGGGACGCCTATTCTCTAACCAAAGGCAGGAAAGCCGAGATCTTATTTTCTGGCCATTTAATAATTTATAAAATCCCCTTGATTCCATCACTCACATGTTGTATGTTTACCTCATTTGAACCTACAATAGAAGAAATTTGGGTATTTGAAGATGTTGGGGAAAAGGAAAAATCGTCTTCTCTGGCTTTGTGGCTGTGGGTGAGTCGTGATGCTTGCATTTACTGGCAACAAGCACCCAGATGAACCGTCCCCTGTGCTGTGGAGTGTAATCAGTCTCTCTGGTTCACGGCGACTTGTGCTGAGGCACAGAGTAGGTGCTCAGTACATATAAGGCTAAGTGAGGCATGTCTACACCTCAGGTGTTCTCAGTGACACCTGATCACTAGGAAAACCAGGAATCCCACCATGTGACTTCTCTACAAGGAAACCTAAATCACTCTAATTGAAATTGGCAGGCTTTTCCCACCTCAGAAGACCCCACAAAAATATAATTTATAAGGCTTAAGACTAGTATCAGGGGAAAGGTATTCTGAATATTCTATTTGCTAACAGGAAAAAAAAAAAAAACTATCAAAGAATCCAAAGACAAAATGTTCTTGTCATTTGGTTAGAAAGGGGAAAGCAAACTAATAACTCTGACTATACCTTCCCACAACTTCATCTCTCATTTACGTCAAGGGGAGATTTTTCTTGCGTGAAATCACAATATTACTCCTTCAGAAAGAAGCTTATTATTAAAGCTCTTGCTAAGAATTTTCTTCAGTTATGTAAGGAAAAACCTACCAGAATATGAGCTTAACTCTCTGAGAAAATTAGATTTGACGGAGTTTGGTCATGGGTGTTTTTCTGAATAAACATTATTCATTTATATATGAAAATATCCAAATAATGGCTATGCCCATTGGCTTTTATAATCCAATTACTTTTTTATGTGAACATGAGTTCTGAACTTAATTTTGTCCAAAGGGGAGAGGCTTGTAAAATATTAGGTATGAACAGAGCCAATGTCCTAAATTCCAAGCACAAAATAAATGCCTCAAATGTTAATCTGAACTGTATTCAGTCTTCCAAAAAATAGAAAGAGATCATATAAGGCTACTGCTTATGTGCTTTCCAAGAAAATTCTTGCCATCAATCTACAATATAGACGTTAATGTTCTATTCATGCCACAATGGGAAACTTGAGGGCTTCTCTGTTATGACTATACTGATATTTGCTTTAACAAATACATTATTATTCTAAATTCAATCATTTTCCCCTCCAACAGTCCTGCAACATGCCAGCTCTTTGCTCACTGCCAAGCCCCTTGTTTTCAGATTCTCCTGGGGAATGAGCAAATCCAGGGGGATCGTACTGACAATGATTCTGTAAAACATCTCCCCGGCTCTCGGCACATGCTTTGTTTTGTCCTGCCTTCTGCTTCTCAGTGGAATTGTCTGCCCCAGGTCTGAGCCAGAGAAAAGCAAGTCTCAAGGGTAGGGTTGCCCAATTTGGCAAATAAAAATATAGGCCAATCAATTACATTTCAATTTCAGATAAAGACTAATCATTTTCGTATAGGTGTATCCCATGTGATATTTGGGACACACTTATACTAAAAATGATCTTTTTATTTGAAATTCAAACGTAACTGCATGTCCAGGACATCACCTGGCCACTCTACTCAGGGAGGACCTTACATCTCTAAGAAGCCAGAGACCTCTGATCTTTTAGAGTTGACAAATTAAGGACACATCCTCTATCCACAGCATGGAAGTGTATTATCAGATTGCTCATGAGTCTTTTAAGACCAAGGCCAGATTCAGGTCCAGGGACAAGCACATAGTCCAGGAGAAGCCACAGAAGGAAGGGTTCACAAACTCCCTAATCACTGAGAGAGTTGGTTGCATGTTTGTGTTGATGGGTGTTTCATGCATCTCTATTCTTATACTCTTTTGATTATGTTTTGTTGGACTTGCCATCCTTTATCTGAGGATATGAGGAGCGCTTTCCCAGATACAATCAGAAATACTCTATGTCACTGTTTCTAATCCCACCTGCTACTTATCCCAATCCAGGTCCTCACGTCCCACCTCGCTATCCCATACCTCCTCTCCTGTCTATCCTTCTGGTGCCTCTATCCAAACGTGTATGGCTACAGTGATCTTTAAAACAAATAATAACGTTTATTATTTTTTTTTTTGAGAGAGAGAGAGAGAGAGAGGAAGAGAGAGTGCAAGTGGGGGAGGGGTAGAGAGAGGGGGAGACACAGAATCTGAAGCAGGCTCCAGGCTCTGATCTGTCCCTATAGAGCCCAACATGGGGCCCTAACTCATGAACTGCGAGGTCATGACCTGAGCCGAAGTTGGACGCTTAACCTACTGAGCCACCCAGGTGCCCTGATCTTTTAAAATACACACTCACGCTCACAAGATAAAGACCAAACTCCTTATGAAGCACTGTCCTCCATGGTCCAGCCCTTGTCTGCCACCAGCTTATAATAAGGCCACATAAAATAGTAGGCAGAACATGTAGTTTTCATGCATGCTTTCATGACTTTCTATGTTGTCCCCTTTATCTGATTGCCCTTCTTGATTCCTGAGGGGAGAACTCTTATCTACCTGCCCTTCACAGTAGCGCCATGTTACTCCCTGATATGGCTTTGGTAGTTTTCTTCTGTGTGTTCCCATTGAATTTGTTTATACCTCCGCCAGACTCTCCCCTACTATAAATGTTGTTTACATCTGTCTCTTTCTAGACTGAGCTCTATTGGGAAAGGCTCTGTGACTTACTCATTTCTGCACCTGCAAAGTCTAGCACTTGCAATAGATGCTCAGTCAGTCTCCTGAATGAATGGCAGAAGTGGGGAGAGGGAGAAAAAACTGGCCCCTCCATAAGAATGTGGGACATACTGCCCGTCGTTTCTCTCTGAGCCAAACCACAGTAAGAATGGGCTAAAAGTGTCAACATCTACATGATTCTCCCTAAAAACCCTACCGTAGAAAATTAGTTTCTGTTTAGAAAATAAGCTAGAATTGTGAGAAATCTATATTACACTATAGATGATGGGAGATTAGCCATACATGGTTGAAAAGGCTTCTCTGCCCTCATTATACTGATGCCAGCATTTCTTCATGAATGAACGTTATGAGTTTCATTATGATGGAAATGCAGATTTATCTCCTCTTGGTAATTCAATCTCCACCTAGGTGAGCTAGCTCTGTGAGTTGCAAATTTAGAAGGCAGCTGGGGACTGACTTGCACGAAGTAAAAATGAGACAAGACATTTCCCATATGGGCTACTTTAGTCAGTGGGCCCTCAAAGACCAGAGATGTTCCATTGGCGCAGAACACGTCTGAAACATCCGAGTCCTGTTCACCTTTTGGAAAGTAAAATCTTTCCCAAACTTACTAATAAGCAAATCACCTATGGCATCTGTGGAAGGAAAACAATCCCCTTGCCTAACATTCCAGCAGGGGGAGCAGGAGAAAACCAGTCTTCTTGGATTGATGACATTTGGACCTCTAGCTAGCTGAACAGCTAGAATAACTTGAAATAATTTGAAGTGCAATTGAGCACTAAAAATGTACCTAGATTAATGTCTTATAAAATATACATACTTTTATATTTGAGATCTTCCCTGAAGCTCTTAGGAGAAGCACCCTGTATTTTTCCAGTGAAATAGTATTCTCTGAGCACCTCTGGACATTAATGTAGTTTAATCTGGTTTTGGTCATGGTTATGGCTATTTGTACTTAAGAAAAGGTATTTTAATTTGAGATTTTTAAACCATAATATCCTGCTGAGGAAAAGAAGTGTCAAAACTCAAGAATGGAGTGCTTCTTTGGAATGAAATACTACTAACTTGGGATTAGATACCTAGGAAATACGGGTTATGGTAAAACTGCTTTTGCCCAGAGAGCAATTTCTAGAGGAGGCAGCAGATGAGATGTTTCATTATGCAGCCTCACCATCCTCATTTCAGAAACCAGTGCCCCTTGTGTACATCTGTTTTATTTGTGTGTAATTTTATGAGACAGGATCTACACAAGGAAATGGGAACAGAGGTAGTTACTTCATCCTCTACAGACCAACAAAGTAAGTGCTTGACAGCCCAGATCTGTTCTGCCCATGTTACTTCCTTAAAATCTTTAAGGGTTTTCCATAACTTGCCAGATGAAATCCAGACTGCATGGCATCATTCGAGCTGTGCCCCGTCTGTCCCCTATCCCCCAAACTCTGAAGCTTCATCCCTTGACTTGTCACAGTAAATTGTCCCTATGAGTCCTCTGTACTGAACCACTTACCTTTCTCTAAAAACCATGTCATTATATGCCTTTGCTGAAGCTTTCGTCTACATAGAACATCCTCCCTGCCTTCTTATCCACATGTCAAAATCATCCTCATCCTTTCATTCATAGGACATTTATTAGCTGTTCTGTGAAGCCCTCTTTCTCCTGCAGTACATTCTACTTCAACAACAAGCCAAATTAATCCTTCTTCACGAGCTCCCATAGTTCTTTATCTGAGCATTTAACATTCACTCTACTCATTCAATATTCCAATTTTCAGCCCCTAAACTATGTCAAACACAATTTACTTAAGTTAATGGGAACCAGATTGCCTGCTGAATTGGGTTTTAATCTTGAGGTAGGGATCTTGGCATTCTGATCTTTGGTTCCTTAGTAGCTAGTATCTGGTCACATTGGATGCTCAACCAATGCTGACTTCATTTGACTCAGTTAACTTAATTAGAAAGCAACTCTTTTGCTCTAAGAACAACGGTAAGTGCTTTTTAAAAATTAATGTTCTCATGGGAGATCTACTCCCTAAACATTTGGTGGGTCCCTATTATAGGCAAGCCTTTGTTTTACATCATGTGGATACAAAACATAGTCTAGACTTCAAGAACTCCATCTGATAAAGGAGAGAGGTACACTACTAGCCACTATCCACTACAGCCTGGAATGTAGGTCGTTACCAAGGTACAATGAAAAAATATACTATAGAAGGTCAAAGGAAGAAGCACTTGGAAGGAGACATCAACTTCAAGAAATGAGTCCTTGACTTGCATAGAAGATCTGAATGGTGTTTTTAAGACAACTACACATTCTTGTTCAATCTTTATTAACAGATGGGAAAATAGATAATTTTGGCATGTTATTTAAATCCAATAGACACTCTTTTGTCATTTTTATGTAAAATGCTATTTTTAGACTAAGTTTGGTCCTACAAATTCTGTAGATGTGAGATTTACATATATTGAATCAAAGCCATTTTGCTGTGGAACTACTGAGATTGGCAGGTTATTAGCATTTAATTTACCAGTTAATTCGCCTCCCAGTACATCTCTGCAGGCAAGATTTTGATTGATAGGTGAACTGGTTGCCTAAGATTTAGTTCACAGGGTTAGGACAAATTCTCTAGCGAGAAACTGTGCAAATTTGGGACTTCTTGGGGAAGGGCTGGGGGCCCTGAGCAGTGATGGTTTTAGGCCATCTGAGAAGATGCTCTCATACAGGGAGAGAGGCCAAGGCCACAGACAGGAGGGCAGAACAGTTTTAAGGGGCAAGGTAACTGTAGAGAATAAAGCCACCAAAATGTCAGAAACCATGAGGACATTACTCAGATACACTGTGCAAAATGTGTCAAGATTAAGACCGTTTTGCCAGGCAGAATTAATAGCTGACGCGGAAATATGGCCGGCAGGAAACTGACAACTCTGAGAACTGATACCGGCTCTCAGTCTATATAAACATTCCAATTTCAAAGTGCATTGTGTTTAATTTAAAAATGGCCCTGTGAAGAAAACAGGAAATCTATCAACTTTGACAATATTCCTTCAATTCAAATAACAGAATTTCTTTGAAGAAAAATAAATCTAAGCCTGTTGCACAAGGACACCCTGAATTTGCTCAGGTCTTTCCCATGGGCTTTGATGCCAAGTGTTGGCTTTCTAAATTCTTCTAATAATTTTAACACATATGTCCATGAAATTTAGCATATGATATAAGCAAGTTTTTCCTTCTTGTGTGGAATTCTCATTTGCTTGAAAATGGAGAAATCCCAGATTCTTTGCAAAGACGGAGAAATAGTCAAAACGTCCAGGTGTATATAGGTGTGACTGGAGAGCAATTCTTTATGTGTTGAATCTCATGTTAATGAATTCCAAAGAAAAACAGCTGACTTTATGCATTTATTTTAATAAGGGCGTGAAAACAGTTCATTTACGGTATAAAAACCCCTTGTCTTTTAAAAATGCTAGACAGAATATTTTAATAAATTAAATTTGTCTGCCTGTCAAATCTGTCAAATTGACAAGAACCCTCAAGGAGTATTGCTGATGTTGTAGGTTTATTCTTCCAATAGGATTACATTTGGAATTTAATATGGGCTGCTTAGTGGAAGAATCCATCCATCAGAGTAATTTTAAGTAACAAACACTAACAGAATATCCTAAGTCTCCAACCTTCTAGGGCCAGGGTGATTCTATTTCCTTTGCAAACTATTTTATTACCCATGATAGTGTCCTGAATATTAGATTTGTCTATAGTGATGAAATAATCTAAGGAGGCAAATAAGTCCACATCATCAGAATAATAACTACTGACATTACTCAGAGATGTGCGGCCTACACAGTCATTGTCATCCTTACAACTAACCTGTGTCAGATCTCACTGTCCCCTTTGTACAAATGGGGATACTGAGGCTCGACAGGGGTAAGCACCCAGCTCAATATGACACAGCTTGCATTGAGTAGAAACAGCATGTTAATTCAGGTGCTCTGATCTGAAGCCATTATGTTTCTCTGTCTCTCACAAGATTTCCCTGGAACAATCAAATGTCTCCTTCCACCCTTTTCTCGGAGGGAAACTCCCCTTCAAGTTTCCTACTAACATGTGGGAGTATTTTTATTATGCCTCTGCTAGCAGTTGGACCAAGAAGAACTCTTAATTTTTCAAAACAATGTACCTAAGAGAAGTAGGTATTAGGGTGTTCAAAATCGCAACCACAATCCAACTCTGGACCGACTGTTTAACACATAGCTAATCGCCTCAACTTGATTATCTGTCTCCTGGAATAAAATTCTCAAACACATGTCTAAATGTCAAAATGGAATCAAGCTTCAATGTTGAGGTTCTTCTGTTTTTCATCCTGAACTTCAGAAATAGAGATTCACCTGTTAGATAGTATTTAAGGAGTTGCTGTCCGTCACCAGGAGTCCAAGGCAGTCCTCACCTCAGAGTCATTTATTGGTCAATAAGTATTAAGCTAATTATAGTATTTGGAGGAAAGATCTCTCAAAAATAAACAGAAGGAAAAAATAACCAATATATACATACTCTGCTTCTAATTCCTTATAAGAAGTCTAAAATTTTGGATTAAAAAAATGTATACAAGACTTCAATTAAATTTTTCTGGCAGCAGCCTGTAAGAGTTGTACAAAATGATGCCTGTTTTAATAGCTGGCCAGCCCTAACAGCAGGGTAATGGCATGAGTCAGGCCCTGCACAGCTCTGGCTGTAGGACATATTTATACATATGAAGAGACCTGTTTAACTCAGCTACGAGAGCATTACCATAAGATGCTGCAGTGAATGAATGTTTACCCATGGCCAGTCTCATGAAAGGATATCTTATGTCTCAACCTACGGCATTTCCATTTCTGAATGAGATTAGTGATTCCTCATGAACCATGAACTCACTAGAGATTGAAATAGCCTGGAATAAATAAAACTAAGTAAGTAAATCATCTAGCAGAGGATGGCATAATGGAAAGGATGTTGGATTTTGAAAACCACATGGTTACAAATCTGACTCCTCACTTCCTGGCTGTGTGATCTTGGGCAAATCACTCCCCTGGGCTCCTATCCCTTTGCCTTTGGAAAGATCATACATTCTAACTCACATGGTTAGGAGGAAGTTAAATTTTTTTTATGTTTGTTTATTTTTTAGGGAGAGAGAGTGCAAGCAGGGGAGGGGCAGAGAGAGATCCAAAGCAGGCTCTCTGCTGACAGCAGAGAGCCTGATGTGGGGCTCAAACTCACGAACTGTGAGATCATGACACACACCGAAGTCAGACACTTAACCAACTGAGCCATCCAGGCGCCCCAGAAGTTAAAATTTTTAATGGCGGTAAAATTTTCACCTACAGTGCTTTGTAAATAAAAGGCATGCAGTTGAATCCAATGAATCTAAGCTATTAAGTGAATTTTCTTTTACCGTTGAGACTACAGGTTTCATAATTATTTTTTTTTAAGTTTATTTTATTTATTTTGAGAGAGTGAGCGCATGAGCAGGGGAGCAGCAGAGAGAGAGGGGGAGAGAGAGAATTCCAAGCAGGCTCTGTGCTATCAGGAAGGAGCCCAGTGCGAAGCTGGAACTCACCAACCTTGAGATCACAACCTGAGCCAAAACCAAGAATCTGTCACTTAAATTACTGAGCCACCCAGGTGTCCCAGGTTTCCTAATTCTTGAATGGGTTTGCATTGTCTCCACTCAGGTGGTAAATCTTTGAAGAGAATGAATCTTATCTTACTCATTTTCTATTCTCCTTAACAGAATTTCAAGTATGTAATAGTTGTTCAAATATTTTGATAAAAATCAAAGATTTACTGAAATTTCACCTAAATAAAGGTGCTGTGAGGAAGATACAAATGGGTGTGGTTTTGTTTGTTTGTTAGTTTTGTTTTGTTTTGTTAACAAAAGCAGGAACTACTCTATTAGGGGAAGGAGAAATACCCCCCTCCCAATATGTTATTCAATAATTGCATCTCAGCTGCATTGGAACCCCCCAAAAAACTACCTGTGGTTGTGTGTCTGTGGCCAGAGAGTTAGTTCTCCAGGCATTATATCCTCCTTCATGGAGAACCAGTCCACTCTTCGTTGCATTCCCTCCTTTCGATGGGCCCAACACTTACAATTAACTTCTCTACCCTTGAAACTGAAAACTCTGTTACATGGTTTGCCTCTGGTGCAAATTGGATAGGGATCTTACACAAATGACTCTTTATTATAAAAGTATGTTTTCATTGGGTGTTTAGTCAGATTTTTTTTAACGTTTATTTATTTTTGAGACAGAGAGAGACAAAGCATGAACAGGGGAGGGGCAGAGAGAGAGGGAGACACAGAATCAGAAACAGGCTCCAGGCTCCGAGCTGGCAGCACAGAGCCCGACACAGGGCTCGAACTCACGGACCACGAGATCATGACCCGAGCCAAAGTCGGCCGCTTAACTGACTGAGCCACTCAGGCGACCCTAGTCAGATTTTTAAAGTAAGAGGAAACTTTTATACATATTGTATTCCTCAACCTGTAGAGACATCTGTTTCTTAGACCCAATCTCCCCTTTGGAGTACCTGCCTCGTTCATTAGCACAGTGGTTTTTAACTTTCTGGATCTTTGGGTTCCTGTAAGTTATTGGGAAGCCCACCAGAGCTTTTGTTTATGTAAGTTACACCCATCAATATTTGCCATGATAGAATTAACAGTCACATTTAGAAAAAGTATTTATATGTTTAAAATAGCATAAATAAACACATTACATGTTACATAAACAATAATTTTTAATAAAAATAACTATATTTTCCAAAAAGAAAAGTGAGAAGAGTGCTATTGGCTTACGTTTTTGCAGATTTCTTTAATGTCTGGCTAAAGAGCAGACAACTGGATTCTCACGTCTCCTTTGCATTCAGTCTGTTCCTTCACACATCGTGTAACCTCTGCAGAACTCTGCAAAAACATTCGTGAAAGAATTAAAGTAGAAAAGCCAAAATCTTAGGATTATGAAAATAGTTTTGACCTAGTACACCCCATGAAAGGGTCTTAGGGACCCCACAGAGTCCAGGGCCCCACTTTGAGAACCAGGACAATTGGATCTTGCCCCAGTCTTCCGAGTAGCTTCCACCCAGCTGCTTCCAGTATTCACACCCAGGAAATCTATCTGCCAAATTGCCACACTGTCAGTGAAATAATTGGCATTAAGTCATAAAATCAAAAGCATCTTTTTTTAATCCTAAATACACTCATGAAGGGTAGCTTCTCCCCTGTCACTAGATGAAGTGAGGCAGATCCCTGAGATTTTCTCTTCTCTCTTAGATCGAAGAAAATCCCATTTGTCACTCTAAACACAAAACACAGTCTCACTTGGTACTTGGAAAACTCAGACCCTTGAAGGAGCCAATTTCCAACTTTATTAAAGGTTACAGTCCCTGCCTCTCCCAAATGGGAACAGCTGTAGAGCGCCCGCCCTGCCTGTCTTCTCTTTTTTCTTCCTTGATAACTATAGATTCCCATTCCTTTGGAGCGCGTGTGTGTGTGTGTGTGTGTGTGTGTGTGTGTGTGTGTGTGCGCGCGCGCGCGCGGGCGCCTGGCGGGGTGCCAGTATACATGGACAGGATGATGTATGTGGAGAAGATGATGGAGAAAGGCTGATAAAGAGATCAGGAAATGTAAGACCTCTGGTGCAAGGAACACATTCAAGTGTCCTTTTACTGGATAAACCTGGAAGTGGGCCAGTCTCTTGTCTTCTGAATGTCCTGGGAAGGAATCCTAACTGCTACATACATGGAGCTCTCCAGTCGTTCCCTGAAGTCCTTCTTGCTAGACTTGAGCTAAGGTCGGATTGATCCACTGCACCTCTTGGGGGGGGGGGTGGCATTTACGGTAAACCAGCACCCCCTCAAAGATCCTCTCCTTTTGTACTTCCTTGGTGCAAGACTGAGTTATCTAAATGAGTTCTTCACTATCTACAGTGGATTTTTTCTAGTTCTTATTAAAGCATCCTACCTCTTTTCTATCTGTGACTTAGTCAAAGCATCCAGTTTAATATCTTGTTACCCACTTTAAAGAAACCAGTACCCATTGGCTGTTCCCTAGCTCCAGGAGCTCAGGTGGCCTCATAATTTGTTGTTTCCTTGTGCTTAGGAAAAGTACTGACAGCTCATAATTGGTCATATTTCTTAGGAAATTTGCATTTAATCTGTGAACAATGCTTGCTTTTTTTTTGGTATAATTTGTCTTACATTTTTGAAAGAAATAACTATTCATTAAGTTACATTTGAAAAATGCAGGAAAAAAGGAAAACATTGTCTATAGTCCTACTGCTCATATAAAACCACTATTCACTTATATGTATTTTCTTCTGATAATATTTCAATACATGTCTCCATTTTAGCTGTATTCATATAAATCAAATTTTATATCACATATTTTATCACATATTGGTATGCTATAGGCATCACCAATGTCAATACAAACTCCATGTAAACATCAATTGAATGCTTGCAAAGTATTGTATTAAATGGATATGCCATGGTTTAATCATTATCTTTATTGTTAATGTTTACATTGTTTATACTGTTTAGTATAGAATACCATGCTGCAATGAACATCTTTGGGTAGACTTTTTTTCTATATTTTGATTTACTTCTTAAACTACATTTCTGAAGATGGACTTATTAGGGAAATGGATATGAAAATTTTCAGGATACACGCACCCACACACATGTGTCTATACATATACACACAATTTCACAAAAGGAGATCATAATTCAGGATGCTCAGCTGTGGAGCATGAGTTTATCATATGCCTGTGTTCATGACACATTATCATCATTAATCCATGTAACCTCTCATTCTTTATTGGTTAATTTCCTTTATTTCCATCATCATTCTTTCTACCACTGCCCTCACCATAGAAGATCAATCTAATATGCTTGATATACATTCCTCTATTTGTGTCTGGTCATAGAAGCATGCATTTTTATTTCGCGTGCACATATGTTAAATGTACACAAATGACATTGTGCTATGTACCTCATATTGTTTCTTACTTTTTTCATCCAACACTTTTTAAGATCTAACCATACTGTTCTGCGTAGATCTCATCTACGATTCCAGAGGGCTGTATGACATTCTGTTCTGTGCATCATACTGTTGGACTTCTCTGTTTCCTAGTGAGTAGACTCCCCTAGACTGCTTCTAGTTCTGTACCACAACAAGGGTGCAGAGAGGAACTTCCCTGTTAGTGCCCCTCATGCATCTGTGGGAGATACACACCCAGAGAGAGACTTCTGGGTCTCAGGGCAGACCTCTAACTGGACTAAAGTCTGGTTGTTTCCCAGAGTGATTGCTCTGGTTTGTACTCTGTGCAACAGAGCATGCAAGTTCCTGCATTCACACTTTCCGCCAACACTTGGCATTATCCGACTTCCTAATTTTCTCACTCTGACACCAGCGAAGTGATATATTGTGGTTGTTTTCTTTTGCATTTCCCTTAACACCCATGAGCTTATGCATCTCTTAGCATGTACATTATTTATGTTTCTTAATCTGATTGCCTGTTTATATCTTTGTCCATCTGTCTGATAGGATTCAAGGCTTTCCCCCCCCCCATTGGTCTATATATTTTAAACATTAATGATGTCTTCATATGTTTAATAGAATTTTAGGTTTTTTCTCTGAAAATCTGGTAGTTTTGCCTGTTAGTTTGGTTCATACATCTTTTAGTTAGTTATATCTAAATTGAATGTACATATATCAAATTGGTGATGAAGTCTATTATTTTGATAAATGCTATTAATTTTTATGTATGAATCTTCTATCCAAAAATCTTGAACCTTTCTTTTTATTTCTAAACATTGTCAGTTACAGTAACTTTAAAAAAAAATAAATCTGTCTGTTTTTTACCCCTGGAAATTTATAGAAGCTCTTCACATGTTGGGGAAAATCAGCCCTTTCTTTGCCTGTAAACAAAGGACTATTTTACCCTTTGTTGATTAATGAGTTGTAAACATTTTTGCCTGCATTGGGATGATTTGCCATGCTATTATGGAATAGAATCTGTTAATCTTTCATTTTATAATTTACTTAGAAAGGTCCCCCTTTTGGGGCGCCTGGGTGGCTCAGTCGGTTAAGCATCTGACTTCTGCTCAGGTCATGATCTCATGGCTCATGAGTTCAAGCCCCACATCAGGCTTTGTGACGACAGCTCAGAGCCTGGAGCCTGCTTCAGATTCTGTGTCTCCGTCTGTCTCTGCCCCTTCCCTGCTCATGCTCATGCTCTGTGTGTCTCTCAGACATAGACATTAAAAAAAAAAAAAGAAAAAAAAAGGTCCCCCTTTTTAAGAATTTTCCTGTGCTCTCTTCTAGGAGCTTTATCCTTTCATTATTTTACATTTAAATATTTTATTCATAATTTATTTTGATACAAAGCATGAAGTATGGATCCAAGTTTATTATCATAATGGCTATGTCGTTGAGTAAGCCAAACCATCTTTCACTATTGATTTGAAACGTGACCTCTATCATAGGCTACATTTTTGCAATATATATGTGAATCTATTTCTTAATTTTATATTATTTTCCACTGTTCTGTGCCTTTTAATGCTTCAGGTCTATACCATATAAATTATTAGAGCTGTATATTGTGAGGTTAATAGCCAGTAGCACTCATCCTCTTTCATTCCTTTTTCTAACTTTCTTAAATACCCCTATTTATTTTAGTTTAGTTTAGTTTAGTTATTTGCCTTGAGAGAGAGAGCATGAGTGGGGAGAGGCAGCAAGAGGGGGGAGAGAGAGAATCCCAAGCAGGCTCAACGCTGTCAGCACAAAGCCCAACGTGGGGCTTGAGCTCACAAACCATGAGGCTATGACCTGAGCCGAAACCAAGTATCAGATGCGTAACCAACTGAGCCACCTAGGTGCCCCTATTTTATTTCATTTTATGTGTTTTACCCCACTGACTAGAATATCCGGTATAAGATTAAACAGAAACAATGTTATCAAGTACTTTCACGTCATTTCTGAGAGTAGCAGAACTTCTAAAATTTCAACCTTAAACATAATGTTTGCTGTAGGTTTTTAGTAGAAACTCTTTATGAAGTCAAGGAAGTTCTCTTTTATTTCCTTTTTACACTATATACCAACCATCAGATCAAATGAGAAAGACTGACAAGTGCTGGTGAGGATGTGAAGCTCCTGAAACTCTCATACGCTACCGACTGGCATTTAAACTGATACAGGCTCTTTGGACAATTTCAGTCTCTACTAAGTTTGGAAATACTCATACACTGTGACCCAACAATTCCATACAGATATGAGGCCCTAGCAATGCGTATACAGGTATAACAAAAGAGGTGTACGAGAACATTAATAGTAGTTTCAGCAGTAGTAGCAAAGAGCTGGGAATAACCCAAATCACCACCAACAGCAGAGTGGATAAAGAATTTGTGCTGTGTTCACATAGTGGCTTCTATAGCAATAAAAGCCAGTGAATTATGCTTACATGTAATAACATGGATAAATCTCATTAACATGATACTGAACAAAAGAGCATATGTATTATTCCATTTAAAAACAGGCAAACGAATCTGTGGTGTTATATATAACCACAGTGGCTATCTTTGGGTGAGGAGTAGTGAATGGCAGGAGCATTAGGAAGACCTCCGAGGTGCTGGTGGCCTTCTGTCTCTTAATCTGGGTGGTGATTATACGGTTATGTTTTTCTCTACCTAAATACATTTTTTTTTAATATCTAAGCTTGCCAAGTGACCAAATAAATGAAACAATGAATGAAATTTGGTGTAAATTAAACCGGAAAAGACCCTTCTTGTACTGGAAATGAGATATGTTTTATTTGGTTTGGGTTTTGTTTTGGGGTTTGTTTGTTTTTTTGTTTTGTTTTGTTTTTTTTATTTGTTTGTTTTTGCCCTGGTTCTGCCTCTAATGAGCTATGGGATTTGTTTTTCCAGCAAGTTATTTCCCCACTTTGAACTTCTGTTCCTAATTTCTAAAACGAGGAGGCTGAACTAAATAATCTTTACATTCCCTCCCGGTTCTAAGATGCGGGAAGTCACCTGAATTTCTTATTTTTGATGAACTTTCACTGAATGTGAGGAAGAGCTGGTTCCTTTTGTTGTTCTTTCTACTCAACCAGCAACATCCCAATTATACTTTGGCTTTCCTTAGTAGCTTCCCAGATGATTGTTAACGCAAACTGCCCATGCCAATCGATAGTGATTTTTCTCACTCTAAATTACATTCTTTATTTGATTTCTATATCAAACTCTTGAGAATCTGTTTGGCATAATCTATGCCCATATATTTCTGGACCCATAAAACTGAGGAACTGTTTCTGGTGATTCCACCTAAATGACCAGTTACTTGTCTTAGAAACCACTGCTCCATCACACCCACCAGATTATAAAGGAAATCATAAGAACTTCAAATAATCCGCTGATGGCTCCTGGGTTTAGGGATGGCCCTACACACTCTGGAAACAATCCATCCTCTCTTCCTGTGGCAGAAACTGTTCGCTGTATGCCCATCACTATTCTCCCTTTCTGTAGCAAGAGCAACTATCACACTTAGATGTTTATGTGGCTTCCAAGAATAAAGACCATGTGCCAAAGCCTTCCCTGTGCCTATGTGTGGTCATGTGACTGAGTTCTGTCAAATGAGATGTGAGCAGAAATAGTATGTCCAATGCCCTGAATGTGCCCTTAAAGGACATGGCTGCATCCTTCCTTTTCTGTTTTCTCTGTTGTGCTGGCCGGGAGGTAGATGGAGCAGTGAGCAACTTGCCTTTGGAGTCAGAGACAAATCCCTGGAAATGTTAAAGATGTGTTAGAGAAGGTCAGATAATGGGCCTGGGCTCCCGAGAGATTTATGACTCACATTTATGCCACAGAAGCTAACACCTTTAGGAAAAAGCAAAATAACTTCTATCTTGTGTAAACCCTGTTATTTTGGATTTTTGTCACAAGGCACAGAAACCATATCCTAACTCATATACTCCTTAAATGTGTTCCTGGAACCACACACCATGACTGGAGCCTGTCTATACATGGAGAGTAAATGGGGCAACTGTTCTATACTTTTTCCTAAGGTTTTTACATTTAAGGTTAACGTTCACGACAGGACAGCTTTTCTCTTCTTCTTCACTTGGCTCTGCATCTTGCACGAGGCCCAAAATCAAAGGAAAGAAAATTCAACATCAGGGCTGCTACTCAAACTGACCTTGAGATATAGGCAAATCAGCCAATTACCGTAGTCTGGGCAGCGTGGTGGAGTGTTTTCAAAGAAGCCAGAGGAAATAGCTTGAGGAGAAGAGCAGTTTAAAATGTAGGGCCATCTGAAATCATTAAAATCATCCATTAAGGAAATAAAGAGGGTGGTTCTTTAGAGTGGATAGTAAAATGTGTTTTGGAAATTTCTCCTGTTGGAGAAACAGAAAATGTCTCTAATGCTAAAGACCAGGAAAGAGAGAGGTGGACAAGAGGCGAAGAGTTAGAAAAGAAACAAATAATTATAAAGGACTAGAGATACCGAATATATAAGCACTATGGTATTTACAAAATTGATCCACCTTAAACATAGTAATTTCTTTTAGGACAGGGGCATCTTTTCTCATACTTACTATCTGCCATTACTGCCGTGAGAGAAGAAGACAGAGAGGATACTGCCCTCAGACTTGGTTACTGACTCAACAACAACCATGTGCTGGGAACTCTTCGGGTGCCTGAGTGAGCAGAACAGAGTCTACGCCCTCACGGAGCTCACATAGGGACACATACAAAAAGCAAATCAACAAACGTGTGCAATATAATGCCAAATGCCCACAAGAGCAAGAAACAATAATAAAGCATGAAAAAGGCACAGTGAGTGATGGGGGTAAGGAAGGTGCTCTTGTAGAATGAATGGTGGGTCTGCTTCTCTGACGAACAGATACTTAAACAGAGTTTTGAATAAAGTGACAGACAGCCATATCTAGAGGAAGGCCTTTCCAAACGGGCAGAGGCCCTGAGGACGGACAGAGCTAGATTCCTTCAAGCGTGGATGGCAAATACATCACATACTCTCCCCACTTCTGCCCAGGAAAGATAGCCACACAGGTGTCAACCCCGGCTAGGACGGCCAGGCTAGTATAGCCTCGGAATCCTTCTGAACCCAATAGTCTGGTAAACTAGTGATAGGTAGGAGTCAAGACAGGGATCAAAGCCATTTGCTACCACCGCTTTAGAGTGTAGACTTCTAAATTCTACCCATAATCCTATCTTCGGCTTGTTTGATTTTTCCAGTGTCAGGGATACCACCTCCCATTGTATATGGTTGGAAAAAACATCAGGGCCAGGAAAATCTCATTGCCATGGATACTTTTACTAAATATTTACTATTAAAGTTAAAATATTTATTATATGCACTATTTATCGTGTGTTAAAATTAAAATATTTACTCTTCATTAAATATTAACATACTTATTAAAATATTTACTCTTTGGTATCACTATGGGCACTCTGCTAAGTCTTAAGGATCTAGGAATAAAACATTTCATTACCTCATAAATCAGAAAGATACAAAAGAAAAGTCATTACAATATGGTGAAATAGATACTGTAAGAACTCTGAAAATGGTGTGCCTAACTTGACAAGTAATGGGCTATTGTTAGGAAAGGGATCACGGAGCTACCAAGAGCAAAGACTTTAGGCGTAAACAAACTTGTGTTTTCTAGTTGGCCGTTTTTAAGCTAGCGTGTGACCTTTGTGGCATTCAGTTAACCTCCGTGAGCTTTGATATAAAAAACACCAAAGAAAGCACATGGCATAGAGCCCCTAGCACATAGTAGACACTCAATAAATAGTAGTTTTTTGGGACGGCTGGGTGGATCAGTCAGCTAAGCATCCGACCTCATCTCAGGTCATGGGTCATGGGTTCAAGCCCCACGTGGGTCTCTGTGCTGACAGGCCTGGGAGCCTGTTTCAGATTCTGTGTCTTCCTCTCTCTCCGCCCCTCCCCCACTCATGCTCTATCTCTCTCATGAATAAACATTAAAAAAATACAATGAATAAATAAATAGTATTTTGTTAAGATCAGTTTGAAGCAGGAAATGTTTTTGTGATAACTGCTGCGAGTTTGGATCATCAGTTGTGTGAAATACGGAAAAAGAAGCGAGATAGACTTCTTTCTATGTGTTTAGTCAAAGAGGCATGAAAGGACCATAACATCTATGGGGATTACATTATTACAGCAGGTACCACTAAGACAAAAACAATGTGCGAATTAGTTACACAATTCCATTAATCCTAAAACACATTCCAATAGCAGAGATGTTGAAATATGAAAAACATACACTTTAGAGTCAACAAAATTTGTATCTAAGTTTTTTTTTTGGTTTTAGAGCTGTAACATAAAATACAGAAGAGAATGAAAAGAGGCTAGATAAGTAAGCTAGAACGGGTCATGAAGTGTGTGTGTGTGTGTGTGTGTGTGTGTGTGTGTGTGTGTTTCAAATTTAAAAATCAGGACATTATCCTGTGGCCAAACTAGAGTCTTTAAAGACTTTAAGTCAGAAGAGATAGGAGCTGTTTGGAGGTATGGTGGGAAGGATTGGAAAAATGGCCTGACAGCAGTCACCTATGAATATGTGGCATCCTTACAACCAGAGATTGTGGTTGTTGTAAGACTTGACTGTGCATTTCAGTCACCTATGAAGATTTTCAAGGAATATGTCCATTTTGGCAAGTTGTTTTCTCATTGGCATAAAGTTTTTATAATGTATACCCATTGTCTCTGAATCTCTGTGGACTCTGCAGTGATGTGCCCCCATTCACTGTGTTTTCTATCTTTTTTTGGCTTCATAAATCTAGTGAGAAATTTATTGGGTTTATTATTCTTTTTCTTGGGCTCAAGGGTTGTGTAGAAGGATGTTCCTTTAGTTTCCAAATACTTTCAAGATATCGTATTGTTTCTGATTTCCACTTTAATCCCAGTGTGGAGAGTATATTCTCTGTGATTTGAATCCTGTGAAACCGACTGAAACAATTTGTGAGCAATATAGTGCATTGCAGTGAATATGTCATATGCACATCATGCTTACAGTTGACTATTTATTGACTATCACCCTAAATCAGAAATTTAGACCCAAAGTATAAGTCCAAGCCCAGAAGTTTGGAATTGCATATTGACGTTTCTTTTCTTGTGTGTGGGCTGTAACAACTATTTATTTATTTATTTATTTATTTATTTATTTATTTATTTTTAAATTTTTTTTGACGTTTATTTATTTTTGAGACAGAGAGAGACAGAGCATGAATGGGGGAGGGACAGAGAGAGAGAGAGACAGAATCGGAAACAGGCTCCAGGCTCTGAGCCATCAGCCCAGAGCCTGACGCGGGGCTCGAACTCACAGACTGCGAGATCGTGACCTGAGCTGAAGTCGGACGCTCAACCGACTGAGCCACCCAGGCGCCCCTGTAACAACTATTTAAAGTATTTACTATTAAACCATCCTAAACCTTTGCACATGAAAAGAGAGGAACTTATCTTGACTCCCTACTTTGCAATGTTTGTAATTCTTTTCCTATTTTTAATCCTCCTGCTTTAGGTTTTATACAACTATACTGATAATGGGTGTGCCGTGTCTGTAAGGCAATTTTTCTTATTTCTAATGGAACTGCAAACATGTTACACTACTTGTTTGTGTGTAAAGTGTTCTGAATAGTTGTATTTTGAGATTTTTTCCCTCATAGTTTCATATTATAAATACCTACTATCAATAGCTTTGTACACCTTGGGTTTTTCTCTTCTTCTTTTGCATTATTTCCTTGAAATAACTCTTCGAAGAATGATGCTATTGGCTAAAAGGGTATGGGTACACCTTGGATGTGCCTATTTGTCTCAGGCGCCCTTCAAGAGGCTGCACCACCGCTATCAATTACCTCCCTAAGTCTCCTCCTTCTTCACCTTGCTACCTTTGCCCTTGACATTGCTACTCTCAAGCATTCCTGTCCTCTTTAGTAAACTCCTTTCTTAAGACTCTGGATGGACTCCTTCTATTCTACTTCCAAACTCAAATGTCACCTATAAAACTCTGCAAAATTCCCAGGAGGCCAGGTCACCACCCTCCTCCATTCTAATAACATTCCATGCCCATCTGAACCGTGACAATTACAGCATTCAAGTTCCCCGTTCTCCCCCCACCTCAATATGTTGTCAATTGTCTTATTAAAACCCTTAATAGGGGCACCTGGGTGGCTCAGTCCGTTAAGCATCCAACTCTTGATCTTGGCTTAGGTCATGATCTCACAGTTCATGAGTTTGAGACCTGCGTTGGGCTCTATGCTGACAGTGTGGAGCCTGCTAAGGATTCTCTCTCTCCCTCTCTCTCTGCCTCTTCCCTGCTCATACACTCTCTCCGTCAAAATAAATATTAAAAAATTTCATTTTTATTTATTTTTGAGAGAGAGACAGCATGAGCAGTGGAGAGGCAGAGAGAGAGAGAGAGAGAGAGAGAGAGAGAGAGAGAGAGAGACATAATCTGAAGCAAGCTCCAGGCTCTGAGATATCAGCACAGACCCCATTACGGGGCTCAAACCCATGAACCGTGAGATCATGACCTGAGCTGAAGTCTGAGGCTTAACCGATTGAGCCACCCAGGCGTCCCAAGTAAAAACATTTTTAAAAACACCTTAATGCCCACAGTAAGTGACACAACAGAAGATATTTGACAAACTTTTATTGACTGAACTTTTATATTCCTCAAGCAATAACAAACAGGCTTTGTTCTGCACAGTCTGGCTAACTGTAAATTAGTTTTATCATTTTATTTTCCTCTTTCTTGTTTAATGGCTTATATTTATGTTTACTCAGTAAAAACCTAGATAAACACCAATCTGGGCTAGCTATTGTGATTTGTGACACAGAAGAATTTTACTAAAGTAAGAAGAAGTTGGTTTTAACTAGAGTTATTTTTTTTTCTGGATTTCTTTTAAGCATTTAGGAAAGTAAGGTTACATTACCTGTAAGGGACTGTTACCCTGTTAGAACCTCTACACTGGGCAATCGCCAGATAAATATCCAGCTCCCACCTCTATCCCAGGACAGTCAATATAGTCCTTCAGAAAAGCGATTAAAGGTGCTGAAATGAGAATATAAAGCTACCTGACTGCTGCCTGCACTCACGATTTAATCTAACCCATTCGCTATCTCTTCAAAATTCATTCTGATTTCTCCAGAGAATTAACGATTACAAAATGACCCGTGTTAAGCTGAGCTACAGTGAGGAACAAAGAAGGTATATAAAAAGTGCCGATCCCATTTTTTTTTCTCCATTTAAAGACAACTCCTATTTTGATCAAAATTTGGAGGAAATTTAAGATAGGAAGTTTCAAAATTGTGAAAACAATGACTTACAAAATCCCCTGATTCAAATATGGGAGGGAAAAATGTTACTCCCCCAGAAAGGGAGAGAATCAAGAAAAGATTGAAGAGAATGGTTAATTACCTAAAAGGCTTAGGAAGAATGTACAGAAAATATAGTTACGGGAAATTATAGCTGTGAAAGTGGTCAACAAGAGACAGCGTGTAAGTGATTCAGTCACACAATAATATTACATAGAGAAAAAAACACCACTCAGAGGTAAGAGGCTTCTTCAATTCTGCTCCCTTTGAAAGTTACATATTAACTTTTGCATTTGGCAAAAATCACTCAACTTTGGGTCAAGCGTGGGAGCTGGTCAAATATTCCTTGCATAATAACATGACAAGGAGGATGAAGGGGGATGGAGAAGAAGTCAGCCCACTGGGCAGCCAGGCTGGGGAGGATGAGGTTGTGGCCATGGCTGGGAAAATGGAGGGGACGTCATTCTGTGACTGAGAGAGACACTGGACAGGTGCAGCATTTGGGGTTTAGGATTGGGTGGGATGTCAAATCTAATCTGAAAACTGGAGAAGGCTGAATGGCTTGGCATCTCTGAAGGTCCAGAAGCTCTTGAATCCAAAGGGGTGTTGGGAGATAGGCTAGCTGCAGAGATCCACAGTCAGAATAGTCCATGAGGGCCTGTGGGTGACTGCCTGAAATACATTTTGTTGTCAAGCTGTTTTCTGTGTACCAGCCACAGCTTGAAGCACGGTTGAGTGACCTGTTTTTAAATCCAGGAGCAGGATGCATAAAGCCTTGGTAAATATTACCAAATTGTCTCCAGAATAATTTTACCAATTTCTATTCCCACCAATGGAGAATGAGTGGACTTCCTCACCACCTCCTTGCCAGAATAAGGATAAATCCTTTTTTTCTCTTACTTCTTTGTCAAATTGGCAAAGAAGAAAAATAACACCTTGCTTTCATTTGCACTTTTAAGTTACCAATAAACATGTTTTTATATCGTATTTATTTTGATATAAATTGATGGCGTCTTTTAGATTCATTTTTATCACTGCTTTAAAATGTTCATAAATGTTAAAAATATGGCCATTGTCATTTGTTGAAATCTTCTGTATGTATTTTAATTCCAGTTATGACCCATGACCTAGTTGTAAGCTATGTCGCCGAATTTCTCAAGATTTTCTCCCAGTGTTTTTTATATTTACAAAATTTGTTTGTTTGTTTTCCAAGCTGAGGGCATTTAAGAGCTAACATTTATGAGTTTTTTTAAATAACTTTACTTTTTACAATAAAAAACTTAATTATCTGGGTTTTATTTTGACTAGAGGCAGTGATATGTACAGGGCAGGCAAGAGAGCTAGTTGAGCAACTTGACGCAGAGAGGGATTTACTAAGAAGTTTAAGCTAATTTTCTGAATTATCAGGAGGGTTAGGGTGCCAAACAGTTGACAGCAACACAGACCAAAAAAAAAAAAAAAAAAAAAAAAAAAAAAAGATCCCCAGGTGCATCATGGGAGCATTCTAGGGGACATCCACTACTGCCACATGCTGGGGACTGGTGAGCAGAAACCCCACAGCAGGAGCCCCAGAACAATCACGTGTCTTTGCCACGAGACCCAGCTTCTTATCACTACTGCCAATTCTTGATGTCCATTTCCGTGCTCCCAATGACACATGGCTGTGTCTCCTGGGTGGTATGCTAGCTGCAAAGAATTCTGAGAATGTGAACGCTAGGAGCTGACACTACGCGATGCCAGACATTGCCCTATACACGTTTACAGATATTAACTAAATTTCACAATCTCCTACAGGGCAGGAATTATTATATCCCCATTTTGCATATGACAAAACTGAGACACCAAAAGTTATCACCCCACCCGACAGCTAATGGATGGTGGAGCTAGGATTTGTACCCAGGTTGACAGGCTCCAGAATCTGTGCTCTTAACTACCATGCTGTATAGCTAATGGTTTTAGGCTTCGCAGCCTCTAAGGTACAAGAAGCCAAGGCTAGAAAGAAGTGGGAGTGGGTGGCGAAATGAGTCCATTGGCACAGTTGTATACAGCCACTGATCTAACCTTTCCAAAGGACCTTTCAAATCTCCATGTCCTTCATTAAATAATCTTGCTTTTCTTATTGACTTATAACTAATGGCCTTGTGCACTGACTGGGCACTCAACAAATATTTGTTGACTGAATGAATGAATATTTTGGATCCTTATTTCAGGACTATCTATTTTGGTCCATTGTCAATTTTGGCATTTAGTGTGATATTTTCACTTGCCATTCAAGATGTCCTCTCTGGATCTGCCCTCTATGTCCACCCTTATCTGTCCCCTATTTTCTGATCTCCGTGGATGGCATCAGCAGGCTCTTTTGCCCCTGGGCAGAAGGAAGAGGGATCAGGCTGGAGTATGTGATGCTATTGCTTCTTCTTGGTCATGTGGCCTTGGGTTAGCCTCTCCCTCTGCTGAAGAAGCCAGCTCCTGTCATATGTCCCTCCTGGCCACTGCTCTCCTATCACTGGTTTTGTAACTGCCCTCTCCACTCCGCTTCAGGCCTGCGGACTCTTCACTGTTGCTAGCCTGCAGTCCTGCATAATCCCTTTTTGGTCTCTCTAAAATCTGCCCACACTTTTGTAAATAGTCTCTTTATTAAACTCTCCTCAAATTACCTAGTCTGTGTGCAGCATCTGCTTCAGTGAGTCAGGAACAGCAAGCTGTTTTAATCACTGTCATTTTCAAACATGTTTTAACATCTGGTAGGAAAAACAGTCAAGATTTTCCCCAACCTCAAAATCTCCTCTCCTATGTCTTTGTTCTTCCAGATTAGAACCACTCTGAATTCTAAATTATAATCTATTGAATTTTAAAAATTGAAATATTATTAGACCTAAAATTACTTTTTTTCTTTCCGAATGAGGACATAAAATGCCTTTCCATTTATTCACATCTCCTTAATGTCTTGCCGTAAATATTTTCAGTTTCCTCATGTAGCCTTGCATATTTCTTGTTGTTCCTGGGTTAGGTTAGAGGATGAACAACATTTTTTTTCTATTGCAATCTTATTTTTCTCCCCTGTAATTTCTAGCTAGTCATATCTGATATCTACATAAGCAGTTCATTTTTTTATTTTTAAAATCCAGACACATTACTAAACCTGTGTTCATTTAAACAGGTTGCTAATTCTTCTGAATCTCCTAGATAATTCTCTTCGGTTTACTATATGCGCATTCATATATCTCCTACCAATGATAATTTTACTTCTCCTTTCTTATGTCTGTTGTATATTTAACTGAACTGTCTAAAGCTTCTTGAGAAGGCATGATAATGGCCTTCAAGATAAAATCTTGACTTGCTCCTCAGTATAATAGAAATACCTGTAATGATTCAACGTTAGCATTCCATTAATTTTGGATTTTAGATATTCTTTATAATCTTTGGGAAGTGTCTGTATATTCCCAGTTCACTACAAATGGTTGTATGTTTATTTCTTTCTCTCATTAATCTGGAATGGGTGGGTGATAAATTTCATTAAATGACTTCCCAGCACTTTTACAGATGATTAAAAATGTTCCTTCACTAATACATCAATAAGATGTATTAAAATAATACAACTAATTTTATATAATATCTTTTTGTTCCAAGGATAAAGCCTATGCAGCCACAGTATACTAATTGTTAAATACAATTCTAGATTTCAATTTCAATTTCTGGACATTTTACAAAGTTTTTTTCTTTCTATCTATTTTCAGAATTACAGGCGAGATCCTGGTTCCCTTTTCTGTGCTATCACTGTCGGGTTTTAGTGTAATAAATTTGTAAATATTTCTGTCTCTGCTTTGGCACAATTTAAATAGCACAGGAATTATTCCATGAAAACATAAAATATGTAAAACTGTCCAAGCATGACATCATGTAGAAGCATAAATTTTCCACTAATTTTTTTTTTCAATTCTATGGTTTACTCAGGTTTTTCATTCGTCTTGAATCACTTTTAGTCATTTCTGTTTTCATAGGAGATTCGCTTGTTTTTTTTTTTCTTGAGATATTCAAATGTTTAGCACAGAGCTTTTCATGATTTATTCTTAATCCAAATTTTTAAAATTGTGCTTTGAATTGATCAGTTTTACCCTTTGACTTGTAAATTAATTACCTTCTGATTATCATTGCTTTTTCTCCCCTATGGTTTCTTTAATGTTCCTGCTCCTGCACTTTGTAAAATTCCCAAAATTTCATGCTTAATTAACTTAATACATTTGGATCTTTTAAACAATTAAATTATGAATATTATTCATTTCACTACAAGTACAGGACCCATCTTCTACCGTTTCCTGTGTGTTTCTTTTACACAGTTTCTAATATGCATATTGTACTTATGTCTGTTTAAACAAAGCAATTATTTACACAGTGCTTTTGAGTAACTTTCTTTAGTATCTCTTTGCTTTGTTATTGCTGCGCTTTTCAGCTGTTGTTATTAACTCCTAGGGTTACGTACACTACTGGGATAAGAGACAATAACCTGCAAGTTGTTTCCTGTCAAAGTTTAAGAGCAATATAGTTATGACTTGCTAAAATACACTGCATTGCTATAATATTATCACCCTAACCCTTGAGGTCAGACCCTTAAACAAAGAAGAAAGGGGGCACCTGGATGGCTCAGTTGGTTAAGTGTCCACACTCTTGATTTTGGCTCAGGTTATGATCTCCCAGTTTGTGAGATGGAGCGCTACGTAGGGCTGTGCACTGACAGTATGGAGCCTGCTTGGGATTCTCCCTCTCTCCCTCTCTCTCTCTCTGCCCCTCTCCTGCCTGTGCACGCTTGTGTGCTCTCTCTCTCTCAAAATAAATAAACTTAAAAAAGTTAACAATAAAAAAAATTTCAAAGAGGGAAATAAACACTAAGACCCAGACACTGGCAAGCATACTCCAGACTCCGTATCGTCCTCCATACTCTGGAAGGGAGACAAAGGCTCAATCCAAGATTGACCATTGGGCCCATGATCTCTGTGTCCATCCCTCAAACCCACTCTATAAGCCCCCATGTGCTGAGGCAGATAGGAGTGGGCGGGGAAGTCTGCATTGTCCAAAGGCAGCCTAATGCGCATGTATTTTGCCTTTCATTCAGACACAGAAGAATGGGCCTTGGGCCTGAAACTCTTCCTTACCAAGGGATAAAGAGCTCACACAACCCATACCAGGCTTATCACTTCCATGGGAACGTCTTCCCCTGGTACTGGCTCAGTGAGTGTTCTTTGTTCCCGGTAAGCAGGCACGTTGATGGCGCTGACCAAGGTCTCAGTCTTCAAGAGTTCCTACTTCAGCTGGTAGAGGGAGAGCTCCTTCCACTGTGGCATAAGAGTGATAAATTCAGGCCAGTTGCCGAGTACTGCCTGCCTGGACCTGCTGACACCCATTACCAAAGCTGATCTGTCTCTGGCCCTTTCCCATATGGGTAAAGCTTGTCCTACTCAATGCATGACTGTGTTTTGTTTTCCTTGGTCACTGATACAAAGATGCAGAGGACAAAAGTGTGGCCTTCTGTTCCTGATGCCTGGCAACACAATGGGGATCTTTGCCATTCTCCATGTAGTGGGAGTCCTCCTCTGGCGCTGGGAACTGGTGCCTGGTGTTCTGCTTAACACAGAGGATGGCAGGTGACTTAGTTTCCATATCTTGTCCCTTGTGCTTAGTGGACCCTGCCCATCCCTAAGGGAATTAGTAGGAGAGAGGTGCTCCTGTCATTCTGCCTAGGTCATTAGGCCCTCTCATAGACGTTCATTATATCAAATTAAATAGTGGATGAGAACAATGTCTTGTTACCAGTTCCATGCTATGCAAATACAGAAAGCTATTATCTAAAATTGAATGTGGTGCAGTATAAGAAAATAATAATATATAACTTGTAAAAATTTGGAATATATTTGTCCAAATGTCCTTTAATACATTAAATGAGAACAATTATTATTCCTAACAAGTGTATACTTTTCTGGGATTTTCCAAAGTATCTGTTCTATTTTTTCAGGCAACCATTTCAGAACCATTGTGATATGTAAGGATTTGCGTCATTTGACAGATGACATCAAGTATCACCTAACAGATGAAATATTAAGGACTAAGAGCGTAAATTCTGTGCTTAATTTCACAAAGATAACATGAATAGTGAAAGGAATACAGATATCTATAGATCTAGAAAGGAATTTCTACAATCATTCCTTTAAAATAACCCAGGGCCCACCCATACCCCCTGATGCTGTCTGGGCTGGGTTGGGGGGTCATGCATCCTGGGACCAGTCTAGCTCTAGCCCTTACATGTTACTTTTTACAGCACTCCCATGCCATGTCCCTGTATTGACTATGATTTCCTATTTCTGGAGCCAAAGCTTTATTGATAACACCTGTTCTCCTTATCCAGCTGGACTGGGGCCTCCTTGGTGAATGGGCTCCATGAATGTATAGAATGATTCACAGAGCGGAGCATGCCAAGAAAATGGGCGGATTGATGAAAACCCGGTTAGCGAGATGTGGAACATTGGCGAGATTTCAGACCAGTGCCTTCGGCCATGAAGGCCAAAGAAATATTGAGGACACTTCAGTCAGTTCTGAATAAAAAAACAATCCTTGATACATGAATAAGGTGAAAGGGCTTCAGAACCAATCTAGAAACACATAGGAGTCGGGACGAAAATGTGAGCTTGATTGCCGGTAAAAGTGGACGAGCAAAGTTGGAGCTGGCTTGGATGAGAGCCCAGACGTGCTTCATCTTCTCCCTCTGCCAACCCCTGCTGCTGCAATGGCATTTACTCTGTGTCACATACAGTCTCAGGAGGACTGAGGGATTCTCCCAGCAGGGGCAGAGCCTGCCCTAATGATGTAACACATGGAAGAGAAGCCGGGGACACATCTGTCCTGCAAGCTAAGGAGGGGCTATGGATCTGTCAGGACCTTTTCCCCGATAGTATCAATCAGGTAGGTCTCTTCTCCTCTGGAAAGGAAAGAGTAAAGTGGAGAAAATGATAGGCTTCCAAGCGGGGGATCTGTTATCATGAGCCAGCTGGGTGTACCAGGAGAGAAAGAGAGCCAGTGAGCATGATTTCCTAATCACTGCCTCTCAAATTATTAGTGGCTACGTTAGTGGTTTCTGGTGTGTCCCATAAAAAGTATGAGGTTTCATGACAAAGACTTTCAGCGTGGGGGGTGAGTGGTGCACTGGGGAGTGAGTGGTGATGGGAAAGGAGAGCGCAACATGATGTGTGAAGGCCCCTTGCAGAAAGCCTCCAGGAGGCTGTGACGTCTTCCCTCACTCCAGCCCTGACCTACGTCTGCTTGCTGCCAGGTACCTTAGCAATGGGCAACACCCCAAAGCTAAAAGCCAAACATGAAGGAAAATAAACAAGTTGTAAAATTTTTGTTCCATGACAGACATACATTATTTCAGCAATATTAAAACCAGAGCCAGAATAAATGATCAGCACAACCTAGTTCTAACTTATCACATTGTCCAATTCCAGTCAACCCACCTATGTTGGGTTGACATGGCAAAGGGATGTGAGGAGAAGGTAGGGCCCGGGGACTCTGAGCTTGTGATATGCCCTTTTGAGCCTATATTTTTGGGATGAAATATATTCCTTGGAAGTGTAGTGAAGTAGAAAGAGGTGCCAGAAGGGGTATCAGGAAACGTGGGTTCTGGTTCCACTCGTGTAACTTCCTAGCTCTGTGACCTCAGGCAAGACACTTGCTTTCCCTCTGTATCTAAGTTATCTCATCAGGTAAAATGATGGACCAGAAGATGTCACAAATCTCTTCCCAATTTTAAATTTATACATTACTTTCAAGTCTATCAAAGGTCAATACAACATAAAAATTGGTATCACAAGGCTATGCGTAACGAGCTCCGCTAGATTTGTGTAATCTCGTTTAATCCTCCCAACAGCCCTGTGGAGTCGGTATAATTATCCCCATTTTATAGATGAGTAAACTCGAGCTCTGAGGGGTTAAGTGATTTGCCCAGAGTAAGTGGGAGAGCTGAGATTAAAACCCATATGTTGCTCCAAATCTCCCTCTTCATTTTTATCATGTACTCCTTTAAAAATAGCATTTGCAAACTCTGTCAAACATTCAAAACCATTTCATGACCTTGAACTCCTAAAAAATCACAAGACCATCTGTTTTCAGTTCCATTTTTCAGATGGGCAAACTCCAGCTCCTAGAAAGTGAGCTGCCCAAGGACATTAAGGTCGTTAGCATCAGAGCTGAAATTTCTCCCACATAGGCTGAGCAATCTAGGGCTTTTTCCCTGAGGCAGACAACATTTGGCCATTTCTTCCAGAGCCCTGTGTTCCTCAAAGAAACCCCAATCGCTGCGGCAGGCATGCTGTGGCTACTTCTGACTCAGGCAGACAATTCTATTCATTTCCTCGGATGGAGGTTTCTGAAATAACTCTTTTCTTTGACACAGTCATATCTTCATGAGGCAGTATTTGCTGCCTCTTTGATTAAATCCATTAGCTATTCAGACACAGCTGCCCTTCCAGAAACAACATGCCTCCAAAGCCACACATTTGGCAGCTAAATGATTCTGGGCCAAACCAGAGAGATCCAACCCATCCAGCAAACAGGCAAACACGAGCAAAGCACACAATATCGGAGCTGGAAGGGGACTTTGAAATCATAAAAAGTTTCTGATCCCTCATTGTATAGATGGGGAAACTGAACCTCAATACCAGGAAGGGACAGCCCATGTCAGACACCACTGGAGCCAAGGTCAAAAAGATCTCCCCAATCAGAATTTAGTGGTTTTCCATCTAATGTTGGGGATCTCAACAGCAAGAGATGAAATCCCATTATGACATGGGCTGGGAATGGGAAAGATGGTCAGCACCATCCTCACTTCCACGCAGGGATATGCACATCTCAGAGCTCTCTTGTGTGCCTTGTCTAATTTCATTTTCACAACATGCCACAGAGTTGGGTTTTTTGTTTGTTTTGCTGCAGCAATAAACGATGTGGCTTGTAACAACAAAGGTTTTTTGGCCCACATACCTGTCCAGTATGTGTTGGCTATGACTCTCCTCCACAATATTCTCACTCCAGGACTCAGACTCCCAGAGTAGCTCTATTTGTGCTAGTTGTTACAGACTGAACTGTGTCCCCTCCAAAGATGTTAAAGTCCTAACTCCTCAGTTCCTGTGAATGTGCCCTTACTTGGAAATAGTGTCTTTGTAATTGATCAAGGGAAGATGAGGTCCCTAGTGTGGGCCCTAATCCAGTATGACTGGTGTCCTTACAAAAGGAGGAAATTTGGACACAGAGGCAGACATACATACAGGGACAATACCGTGTGAAGACAAAGAGAGAGATCAGATGATACATCTCCAAGCCAAAGATTGCCAGCAAACCACCAAAAGCTAGGGAAGAGTCAGGGAACAGATTCTTCCTTCCAAACCAACCCTAATGATACCTTGACCTCGGATATCCAGCCCCCCGAATTCTGAGACACCTCTGTTGTTTAAGCCACATGTTTGTGGTGCTTTGTTAGGGCAGCCTAGCAAATACACCGGTCTTGTTGCAGAGAAAAGAAATAATGGCAAAGCACATACTACCCGCCCCCCAAACCTTCTGCTCACATTCCGTTGGCCAAAAAATTTACACAGCTAATGTCAATGGGTGGGAAGGCCAATCCTCATATAAGGAGTGGCCCCTCAGGAAGAAGCAATCTGCAACAGCACTAGTATTGCAATAGATAGATGAGCAGTGAGACACCTTGAACTGAGGTCCATACAGGCCATGTAATTGGTGGAACTGGTATGAATTTTCTGCCCCAAATCCTGGGTTGGTTCTTCTGCATCTAAGTATAACCAAGTCAGACTGCCTACATTTACTTCTATCCTGGAAGGACTAGTACAACTCCCCTTCATAATATCAGCTACTTGGTTAAGGATAATAGAATTATCTTCCAAAAATACATAAAGTAATTTGACTCACACCATAGTCCAGAGCCAGCTCTCATTCTTTGGAGCTTGCTTAAAGCCCCTCATTAAAAAAATCTCACGTGAGCTTATTTCTTGTGAAAATGCATGTATGAATCCTGAGAATTGGTTTGATTGTTGTTTCTTATTAGATAGTTCTGTGTAGATTTGTCTGGGAAGAGAAACCTTTGAAGGTCTTACCATGAGCCTCTTACCATGATTCTCTAAATCTTAACACGAGCCCTTCCTACTCACAATGTTTCAAGAACCAGGAGTTAAATACCCAATGAGGCCAGCCAGGCCCACCACAGCACATGGGGTCGTGCCTGCAGGACAGAGCTCTAGGAGGGCAGAGCTGGAATGGACCTTGCCAATAAGGGTGACCAGCTATCTGCTTTGCCCAAGACCAGGGGATTTCCCAGGACAGATATTTTCAATGCCAAGACTAGAAATCAGGATGGTTAGTGACCTCAGGACTCAGTCCCCCAGTGAATCCAAATCTAGAATTTTATATATGGGAAACCCAAGACCAAAGGGGCAAGGGCTTAGAGTCAGAGATCTGAACTGGAAAGGGACATAGACATCACATATCCTGATGTTAGGAAGACCAACCATCCTAGTTTGCCCAAGACTGAAGGGCTCCCAGGAAATGAGACTTACAGTTTTAAAATTAGAACAGTCCTATGAAAACTGAGAGGGGTTGGTCACATCACTTTATGTCCTATTTTACAAACAGAGATGGTGAGACCCAGAGACAAGTGAGCTGTCTAAGGCCACACTGGAAGTAGATGCAGGAAGCATCTGTAATTGGTGTTATACTAGTATAACCCCTAGTATTGGTGTCATGCTAGGCTGCATCAACAAAGCACCACAAACATGTGGCTTAAACAACAGAGACGTCTCAGAATTCGGGAGGCTGGACATCTAAGGTCAAGGTATCATTAGGGTTGGTTTCTTCTTAGGTTTGGAAGGAAGAATCTATTCCCTGACTCTTCCCTAGCTTTTGGTGGTTTGCTGGCAATCTTTGGCATTACCTGGCTTGGATGCATCCACACAGGAAGGAAATTTCCAGAAGGTGGCTTCTCAAGCCTCAGGGCTCCCTCTGTAGTATATACTACAGATTTTTATCTATCATTCAGTGTCTATGCATTCACATTATCAGGCAGGCTTTCAAATTTAGCTGCACCACTTAAGAAGCCTAAAAAAAAAATGCACCATTGAATGGGAGAGTGGCTCAGAGATGGTCCTTTTCCTAAAACCAGCTTGTTGAGGCCAGAGGAGTGTGACCTTGCTCTGGACCTCAGGGTATTTGTTTTCTAGGATTTCTAAACTCAGGAGGCCACCTCTACAGTGTTCTCATAACATCAGTCACAGAGAAGAAGTTAAGCCCTTCACTTCTTCCCTAACTGAAGCCACTTGCACAATAATCCCAGACAAGGAGAAGATAGACAACTCCAGTTCTGCACGCTGGACTCAATGCCAACAGATTTGTTCTCCTTATCTGATCCAAGCACTATGTCACAGTTACCACATCTGGATGTCTGCCTCCATTCCGAGACTCCAGTCCCTAATGCCCAAGCTGTGTGCTGCCTAGATTCTTCTAGACCCTTAGTTTTAGTGGGAATAGTATACATTGTAGACCTCCCAAGAGCTGGGTTTGAATCACAGCTCTCCTACATAATGGTCACTTGACTTTAATAGTATCGCTTAATCCATAGTGGCTTCAGTTTTTATTATCTATCACATTGTTGTGAGGATTGAAAAATAATCACTGGAAAGTGCTGATGCACCAATTATGTAATATACTAGTTATGGCAGTATATAGTATAGAAATATATACTAGGAGCAGTAGGGCCTATAGTGGTCATGTGATAAATGGCAGGGTTGTTTGTCTTTCAATGACATATTGTAATAACTGGTTCTCAGATTTCAGAGTCATATCTGGTTTTGAATTCAAGGCCTATCATTTATTAACATTATGATCGGGAGCAATATACTTAAAATTCCCGGGGCTCTGAGTATCTTTGAAATGAAGATTATGGATCCATAGTCCTCGCTCTGCGAGGTCACTGTATCTGAGTTTCTACCAAATGGGTACTCAATACTGTAGCTATCACTCAAGATAAGTTATCAAGATGGCATTGGGTTAGAACATAAACCCTCTTCTTCTGCCTTTTACACCCCTTCTTCTCCAAGAAGTTCCCAAAGAAGAAATAAACGCTGAAAACAGTAAATGCCAGATAAACACATAACCTTGAGGTTCCCACCATCCCAAACTCCCAAGGCAGTGCCAGGAAAGTGTCTTTGGTCTTGTTCATAAAGAATAGGTTTATTTCTTCCAATGAGAACTGAAGCAGAGCATTCTTCTGAAATCTTCCATGTACGTTTTTTTTTTTTTTTTGGTGCATAAATTTATTTGAATTATTTAGTTTTTTATCTCTTTGAATTATTTAATTATTTAATTTAATTAGTTTTCTATGTATGGCTGTATATCAGTTCATATTGCATTCAATAAGGAAACCTTAGGGGACATTGATTAAACAAGATGGAAACCTATAAAATAAGTTGAGACACAAGCGATCCATGATTGCTAAGGCTGCCTGCCATTCTCAGAGACGCTGAATCTATCTTTCTAGGCTGTCATCCTTATCACATGGCTTTTCGTCTTCAAGGATTTCCCATGGTAAGAAGGTAGCTGCTGGAGCTCCAGCTACAGTGTCCGGATTTCATGCAGGAAGAATAAAAGAAAGGCAAGGTCAAAAGCCCCGTCCCACTAGCATCAGGCCTATCATATCACCTTTCTCTAGCTGCAAAGAAATCCTGGAAGGAAGATTTTTCTGAGTCTCTATTCCTCAAATTCTAAAATGAAACATTAGGCTGTGTAATCACTGTGTTCTCTTCCAGTTCTTAGTATGTGAGCTAAAAAGGGCTCTATTTCCTGGCTCTCTTTGTAGCCAGAGAAACATATCTTTAGGCGACTGACAAAGAAGAGTAGGACTTCTGGAATCCTCTTCCAGGGACCTTGACTCAGATGAAAGATCTTTTAGTTGGTACCTTGCTACTCTGCATAACATTAGGGGTCCATTGCAGAGAAAGAAGGGACAATAGATATTAGATAAGCAACTTGCGGTTTTGTATAGAAAATAATTCTGCCATAATAATTATAGAATTATATTTTATATTCAAATAATCCATATAATTATATTTCATATTCAGTTACTTTCCATAGGTATACTTACTCCCAAACCTTCCCTCTGTTGCTTTTAATATACCATAATAGTTGCCTGCTATGACCAAAGTTGGTCACTGAATCCTTACTCTTTGGTGTGAGATGTCTGTAGGATCAGTGGAATTTGGATCAGCTGAATTTTCCTTGTTATCTGACTATGTCAAATTATATTCAGTTGGTGGAGCACATTCCCTAGGTTATCTACCTTTACAGAGATAAAGAGCTGTGTGAGTTTATAGTTCATATGGCACATAACTGTTTCTATTTGTTCTAAGTAATTCTCATACAATGTTCACTTAGTTGCATTCTGTAGATGAAAGCTCAGTTCAGTCTCCCCCTACCTAAAACAACACATTCCCCATAGAAGCATAATCACCCAGCATAATCAGAAATGAATTCTTAAATTGTCTACACTATTCAATGTCATTCTATCGATATTTTAAAACATCCCCATATTAACACTGTATATATGATATTATTTTCTTAAAAAATTATTTATTTTTTGAAGTTCAATAATTTAAATATCCTATAAAATAAAATAAACTGTACTAATAGTCCATTATATATATATAATATATATATTATATATATATTACATATATATAAAACTTCAGAAGGAAGGCAAGGATAATCCAATACCTGCAAATGATATCACCCAATAACCATGAGATGGTTCGTGAGGTTGACTATATAGCTCTTAACTGCTGTTATCCTCTTAATTTTAAACATGAAACAACCGAGACCTAAAAAGCCAGTGACTTCTCTAAAGACAGTGATTCCCTACCCCCTCTCTCATCTGAAAATTTTGCGCTCATTCAATTTGGGGCTTTTTCTGTATTTGCTGTTTCTATAATATGAATCAGGCACTTGACAATCCCTGTTTGTGAAAAATGACTCATAGTTTTCAGGAGAAATACCAAACTTGACCGTGTACAGCACAGTATTGGGAAGGGGAAGTTAAATTTATCCTATAAAGGAGGAAATGCAGAAAAAAACAAAAGCTGCCCTCCAGCACCCTACCTCAAAAGTGGCCTGTGCTTGGTCACGAAGGGAGCAAATTAAAAAATAAATAAATAAATGAAATAAAAAAATAAAGAAGATGAAGAGAGAAAAAAAGACAATAAACGCAAAAGACTTTTGAAGGTAAAATATGTTGTAGAAATGAACTGAAGATGTTTAAGTCATTCACGAAAGAAAATAAGACTCCTTTGTAATGGGAAACAAGATGCAAATGCAACAGTGACCTATTCTGTGGACCTATCATTTGAACCATGTCCTGAATTCTATCAAGCTGCTTTTTGATGAGCCTGGAAACATTCTCTTCTTTGGATCAGTGAACAGCAGAGTGTGTATCGAGAGCCTACTATGTACCCAATCCTGTGCTGGGTGATGGAGACAAGGTGAATGCAAAGCTAGGATCTGCATGTAATATGGTTTCAAGGGCTCCTAGTTGCCTCTACGCTCTCTCCCACGCCCTTCAGAATGCCCTCAGCAACTTTAATCCCTTCTGAATTCAAAGCTACCTTCAGAAATGCAATGATTTAAATCAAGGCTCTGTGTCCCGTTGAAGTGCGACACAGAGGCTCTATGAACAAAAGCCAGTCTTCAGTCTCTATGAGTCACTTACCTCTTTGTGTAAATGGGTTTATTGAGTGGAGAGAAGACAGAACCTGGGGCATAGTGCCCATCACCCCTCAAGGGCTATTCCGGAAGCTGTAGTTAAGCTCTCTGCAGATAAAACCTGGCCTGGCAGATATGCATCTCTCGGCACTAACCAGCACTTTCCAGGAGGAAACAATAAGTAAAATAATTCTTCTGTGGATGGCAACCAACACAGTATATCTGAAGCCATTGCAAATGTGCCACCTGCTTTGAAAGATCCTCCACAACTTTCCTATCACTTCCACGATGACAGCCCCAGGTGCCATAGTTGGGCTACTTCCCCCAAAGTACAGAAATATAAGGTATTTTTGAGACAGAGTGTTCCATTTCAAAAGAATATTCTTTTCCATTATCTCATCTGAGCCACACAACAATCCTATAGAGAATGTAAAATAGATTCTATTTTACAGATGAGGAAGCAGGGGCCAAGAAAGGAGCCAGAGAAAGACGGCTCCAAGCCACACAGATTGGTTTAGAGTTTTCTAACCTCTGCTATAGCATCCCGTCTGTTAGAAAAAAAATTCACCTTATAGTTTTATAATACATATCAGTTCACAAAGCTTTTTCACACATTACCTCACTAAATCCATCTAATTGGGCAGAATTTTTTTTCTTCTACTTCTCCCCAAAGACCTCCTTAGGCTGAACTTGTTTCTTGGACTTTTGCCATAAGAAAGCATAGGGAAAAGGCAGACACATAAGGTGAACGTCTATTTTCATAAAACACATAAACAGCCAGATAATCAGACACACAGGAAAAAAAATTATGTGGTTAAAAGGGCAATGGCTGGGGCATCAGGACCCTGTGACTGAATCCCAGATTCATAATTTGTCTTGAACAAGTCAGATTCTCTGAACTCTCTTTCTAAAGCTGTAACACAGCAATCAGATGAAGGGATGGGGGTGAAAATGTTTTGTAAATCGCTCTGTGCATGTAAGGGGTTATAAACATCGACAAAAGTGGCCACTACAGGGAGGGCTTAGAAGTCTTGGGCTTTATTTACCTCCACAAGACACAGCATAAAATAGGTCCGGTAAATTGTTTTGAACAAATGATCAAATGCACTTGTATATCAATAACTTGTGTATCGATAACTTGTGTATCAACAGGTGAGCAGAGCCTGAAATGGTGATGGGGAGAAACCGTATTGGACAGGTAGGAGCAGGGAGGCTGGTTGTAAACTATGCAGGATGGTTCCCTCATCTTGCCTAAAAGCCCTCAGCTCCTCTGATGCAAATTCTCTCATCTACTATACTTCCCTGTGAGGTCACCACCCATGGGCTCCACATCACTCCCTTCTCTGCACCAAAGACTTCCAGGTCACTCTCTACCTCTACATCTCCATTCCTATCTTTGTTTGTGATAATTTCAAAATCTGGGTGGATGATCAAACAAGTACAATGGTCTCTAAATTTCTTACCTCCAAAACTCTACTTCTACTTCATTTATCACTCACCTCCATTGGTACATCCTTAGACCTTGTCACTGTTAATAACATACTTTTTCCAACATTTCTATTTTAAATATCCCAATCTTTGTCCACATATTTCCTTCCAACACACACACACACACACACACACACACACACACACACACACACACACACCCCTTCCTCTAGTAGCCTGACTCCAAAATCTCCATGACACTAGCAACTGACCTCACACCATTTCACATTCTCACATGGTCATGTCCTTAGTTCTGGCTTCAATTTATGGCCTACCACTGTAGTTCCTTTGCATAAACCCTCACCTCTCTTGGACCTCCCTCTCCAGCCTGACACCCTAAAAACTATGATTAAACCCTACTCTACAGTATACTCACATTCGAACAGCTAAATAAAACTGGATGGGAAAAAAAGTCCACATTCATGCTGATAAATCTCAATGTAAGTTCATTATCATAAACTTCAAATGGGCCTTCCATGCTGCCCCCAAATACACATGCATTTCCATTTGTTCTCTTATTCTCTAAGGTCACTATTTCATAATTAATCTTTCTTCTTCAAAACTCAAAACATTTTTCCTTCCTCCTTCTCAGCTACTGACATTGATTCATTTCACTAACAAACCAAAAACAGCACGTGAAGTGTCTATATTCTCTTACCACCAAATCCATAAGCCTACCCAGTATCTGTACCTAATTATTATTTCACAGAACTTTAAAAATGGAGCAGCATGAGTGTTGATCCATCTGAATAGAGAGCATCTTTGAACACCCTGAACTGTCACAACAGTGCACAATGCTGACATCTCAGCCCAGTCTATAGCCACATGCACTCATCAGACCACACACACATGTGTGCCTCCAAAATTCTAGCTGCCTCGGCTTTCCATCTCTGTCTTTTCAAATCATGGAAATTGAGAGCTCTGCTTGGGCTCTCTTTCCCTAGGCTGGGATCTGGGAATGGCCTCCAGGCAGAAAATGGGGAGATCATGGGGCTCATTCAACTTGTTCCCCTCTTCTCAGAGATCACATTGTCCTACACAGCCTGTTATCCGGTGTCTTGAAGCAATTTTTTTTATATATTTTGACCAATTTTCTAGTTGCTTGCAGTACGAGAGCAATTCCCAGTGTTCACTCCTTCACAGGCCAGAGTGGGAGCCATTCTGACTCCTTTTCTCATTTAACTGATCCATTTAAGACTACAAGATCCAGTTCTCATCCTTCATTTGTAAACTTGGCATATGGTTATTTGGCTTTGACATTTTAGATTTTTTTTTATCTTCCTGTGTCTAGGGAAATTTTAATTTCAAACTCCTCTTATAAAAAGCTCAGAAGTCAGTAGTATGGAAAAATTACACTTATTCACCTAATAAAGCTGGAATTAAATTTGTTTTCACGACATACTTGTTTTATGATCTTAAGCACATCATTACTCTGTGTCTCTGATTCCCCATAAAAAGTGTGGGTAATAATTCCTGCCCTACCCACCTCTTGGGAATTACATATTGATCAAATGAAGGGATGAGTGGCATAGTACTTCGGAAAGAGTAATGTTTTAAACTGAGGAAGGCAGAAAGAAAATGCAGTCATCTCCATGTCCCCCCATCACATATCAGTAACTGTACGGTGATTAACATTCATTATTTAATGGAGACCATGTATCTACCTCCTTAGAAACCAATAACATTATCCCCCCTTTTTGTTTTATTCTTCTTTTTTTTTTTCAACGTTTATTTATTTTTGGGACAGAGAGAGACAGAGCATGAACGGGGGAGGGGCAGAGAGAGAGGGAGACACAGAAACACAGAATCGGAAACAGGCTCCAGGCTCTGAGCCATCAGCCCAGAGCCTGACGCGGGGCTCGAACTCACAGACCGCAAGATCGACCTGGCTGAAGTCGGACGCTTAACCGACTGCGCCACCCAGGCGCCCCTTGTTTTATTATTCTTGATGCAGTAGTTGAGGGAGTGAAAGCAAACTTGCTCTTTTTATGGAGCTACGAAGGAATAGAGCTAGAATCTGAACACTGTATCCTGCTGCTTGGTTTTAAAAACTTATCTTTCTTGGACATAAAATGCTCTTTTCCTTTGCCTTCAAAAGATGTCTTTTTCAGTCTTTTATGGGCCAACTGGCATGCCTGCCATTTGATGTGTACTGTGTATCTGTAAGACTACTTATAAATACATTGCAGTTTCCTCTGCATTTCACCATTTTTTTAATGTTTATTTTTTAGAGAGAGAGTGAAAGCATGGGAGGGGCAGAGAGAGGGGGGGACAGAGGATCCAAAGCAGGCTCTGTGCTGACAGAAGAGAGCCTAATGTGGGGCTCGAATACATGAACTGTGAGATCAGGACCCGGGCCAAAGTCGGATGCTTAACCAAAACCACTCAGGCAACCCTGCATTTCACCTTTAACAAGGCTGTTGTCAGAATTTTGTCTTCATTCCCCAGAAATACTAGTTTACAAATTAGAGCTGTTCCAGGCCACGATCTTATGAGGTTCTGTAGTGGGCAACCTTGAAACATTTTCAGGAGGAATCAGACCATTGCTTATCTTAAGTTTCAAGACCCCTGCCAACTTTTTCTTTTCACAAAAACTGTCAAACCCCGTGGCCTCCCTTCCACCAGCTAGTCAAGTTCAGACATAGCATTTGCACATCCTTTCTGTGCCTTTCTAGCAGGGTTAGTGTGAGAAGTTGAATGCCAGGTTAACGAGGAGTGGACAAATTCAAAATAAACATAAATCAAAACCCTGGTTTGCCTACTAACTCTGTTGTCTAATACGTGAAGAGATGTCATGGGGAAAACAAATCAGTTATTCTGTAGAAATCCAAAAAGTAGTGTCCAAAGGACCTCTGATAGACTTGAAGGGAGGTACCTTTCAACAAGATAAGAGGAAGAACATTTTTAGAAGCAGGACAATAACAGAATGAGCTGAGGAAGACATAGGTTCTTTCTCCCCGGAGAAAGGATGAGAGGGTGAGGGTGTGGTGAAAGACCATGTTACCGGGGATTTGGATACAAGGAGAAGTCCTCCACTTGGGACCTACAGAAGCCCCAAGAGGCCTATGAATCCCTTAAAATTTGTGTTTATGAATGCAAAAGTTTTTCAGGGGAGAGGGTTTATAACTCTCTTTAGATAGTCAAAGATCTCCAGACAATAAATCTGGGAAACCCAAGGATATCACATTATGCTTTAATTCTCAGAGGAGATTCCTATTTTGGAAAGGATATTAGATTGTTTGATCTGATGTCCTTCTTTACCTGTAATATTCTGCTTCCAAATTAAGTGCAAGAAGGACTACATAAATAGATCTTTAAGAACTGTAAGCTATAGTTCCCATCTATAGCTAATACAATAATAAAAGGAAACATTTAAACTATGTCTTAGCCACTTCCTGGATCCATTTGCAAATAGTCAAGATGTTTTCTCCTAAGCAGAAGAACCAAATTCAAGTCTGCTTCTGGCCATTGTCCAAAACGTGCCGTCACTCAAGAATTTGATTTTGAAGAAGTCGGTAGGAGGAATAATACCCTAGAATTGCATGAACCAACTACATAAGAGTCCAAATTAACATTTCCCTTTTGCAAAAGCAGGGACTTCGAGATGCAACAAACCAAGTATTTAAGAAACACAAGCATCCTATTTTAAAACATCTGAGAATAAAAGGGCAGATTCCAAGTGAAAACCCCAAATTGTTTCCCGTGTCAGAGCACGCCAGAGCACTCAACAAGCTGGGTCTTCACATATATCCCCTGGCCCATCACACATGTCATCTTACTCCAGCCCATCTCTTCTTACCTCTCCCAGTCTCTTTTCTTGGCCCAGAAACAACTTTCCTCTGGAATTTTTAGATGTGCCTTCCAGGGCACCCGCTGGTCCTACTTACAGAATCAGGACCTTTAAGTCCATTTACAGAATTTGCAAGACAAAAACGGACATGGATTTCCAGGGCTCTAGGCTTCTGCAGCATAGGATTTAAAAATATGCCCTGTACATTTCAATTCCTCATTAAAAAAAAACCTTCCATTTACATAAAAAAAACCTTTCACTTCTATTCACTCAGGAGGATGGCTCACTTCCACAAGCTCCTAAGACTTTTTAAAACATTTTGAATCTCAGTCATAAAAAGAATGCTCTACCACAAGCTGTTTTAGGTACCTTATTTCTTTGTCCAAAATACTGAGGAATCTTATAGGAATAAATCATCAATATAAAAAGGGAAATATGGAGGGGCACCTGGGTGGCTCAGTTGGTTGAGCTTCTGGCTCTTGATTTCAGCTCAGGTCATGATCTCAGGATTCATGGGTTTGAGCCCCCTGCATTGGACTCTGTGCTGACAGTGTGGGGCCTGCTCCGAATTCTCTCTCTCTCTCTCTCTCTCTCTCTCTCTCTCTCTCTCTCTTTCTCTCTGCTTCTCTCTCTCTCTCTCTCTCTCTCTCTCTCTCTCAAAATAAACAAATATACTTTAAAAAGGGGAAATATTGAATAATAAACATAATAAAAATATTATTTCATCCAGTTATTCCTTTAACAAGTTATATACACAAATTTTTTAAGTAAATTCTATGCAGATTAAGATCTGGATATTTCCTGGCTACAACTAGAAAAAAAATAGATGAAACTGAATAGAAGTAAAGAAAAATAAGTTTAGAAAATAAAATAAACTTACCTCAGGTAGTCAACTTAAATCTAATGACCGTGAATAATATTTTTATGAGATTAAGGTAAAATCACCCAATAATAGTTAAGTTGATGCTTCAGTCATAGAAAAGTAACTTTAAAAATGTAATTGACTTTAACATGTGGCAGTTGTATATTATTATCAAAATAGGGATAACACATGCCCAACTTTGTTCATATCTCATATCCTGAAACGATGTGCAAGAAGACGGACTTAAGCGTGTTGAGCTATCAATCCTCCAAACAGGCAGGAATAAGGTAACCAAGAGAACACAAAAAAAGGACAGATTTTTCTAATGGCCATTACTTCCAGGATGGAATGTTAAATGTTAAGGAAAAGAGACAAGTTCTGGTAAATGCTAGCCAACTTGAAGACACCTACCTAAGATGATTCCACTTTCAGGAAACAGATTATCCAAGAGAAATCTTCCAAGATTGACTCAGTCATTGATAACCCACTGGATTACTAGGGATCTGAATTAAAATCCCACATTTTCTATTAATTTTATCAAGATACCACAACCTCAACCACCAAGGTTAAAAATGCTTTCAGAGGAAATAAAACTGGCTTGGTTCCACATATGTTTTTAATTTGAAAGATGCCCAAATGGATTTTACTAAGAAAAAATTCATTTCTGTGAAGTAAATATTCTAGTTCAACTGATATCTTTCAATTTTTTTAAATGTTTATTTAATTTTGAGAGAGAGAGAGAGACAGAACAGGGGTTGGGGAGGGGCAGAGAGAGAAAGAGGGAGACACAGAACCTGAAGCAGGCTCCAGGCTCTGAGCTGTCAGCACAGAGCCTGATATGGGGCTTGAACCCACAAACTGCAAGATCATGACCTGAGCCGAAGTTGGACGCTTAACCGACTGAGCCACCCAGGCATCCCAATTTTCATCTTTAGTATCAATACTATTGCCATTATTACTCTTAGGTTAGTGCTTTGCCTGTCTGTTTACTGCCAGTTGAAGAAGAGACTAGAAATTCTTGACAAGTGAATATGTCTCCGGTTTAAATGTCTCTAGTAGGTTTTGTGATCTCCTGTAGTCCAGTCTAGTCAGACTAGAAACATCTAGGGGGAAAAAAATGTCCTTCAATGCACTTCAGCCAGTAGATGGAATGCAAAACAAATTCTCTGGTAAAAGATCATGTTGGAACTTTTCATCTTAAGAGATTTGCTGCTTTATAATTCCATATGCACAAGTGTCTTCATGTGTCCTGAGAATAGAGATTACTTGGGGCCAATGTGCTCCCAGGTATCTACATAGGCTGGCAATAACAGAGGATTGATGTTTGCTCAACATCACTCATCATCAGGGAAATACAAATCAAACCACAATGTGATACCACTTCACACCTGTCAGAATGGCTAAAATTAACTCGGGAAACAACAGATGTTAACAAGGATGTGGAGAAAGAGAAACTCTCTTACACTGTCGGTGGGAATGCAAACTGGTGCAGCCATTCTGGAAAACAGTGTGGAGGTTCCTCAGAAAGTTAAAGATAGAGCTACCCTATGACCCAGCAATTACACTACTAGATATTTAACCAAAGGACACAAAAATACTGATTCAAAGGGGGCACATGCACCCCAATGTTTATAGCAGCACTACCAACAAGAGCCAAACTACAGAAAGAACCCAAATGTCTATCGACTGGTGATGAATAAAGAAGATGTGGTATAGATTTACAATGGAGTATTACTCAGCCATAAAAAGAATGAAATCTTGCCATTTGCAACGATGTGGAAGGAACTAAAGTGTACTACGCTAAGTGAAATAAGTCAGAGAAAGAAAAATACCATATAATTTCACTCATTTGTGGTATTTAAACAAAACAGATGGACATAGAGGAAGGGATGGAAAAATAAAATAAGATAAAAACAGAGAGGGAGGGAAACCATATGAGACTCTTAACAATAGAGAACAAACTGAGGGTTGATGGAGGGAGGTGGTGGGGGTGGGCTAGATGGGTGATGTGTACTAAGGAGGGCACTTGTTGTAATGGGCATTGGGTATAAGCGATGAATCACTAAATTCTACTCCTGAAACCAATACTACACTATATGTTAACTTGAATTTCAACAAAATCTTGGGGGAAAAAAACCATACAAGTTTGATATTGAATCTACTTATGGTTTGGTTATTTGAATATTTTCTACCAGTTTGATCTGCACATGGCTGCCTCCTCGAGCACAGCCAGGATGAAAGGCCCACCAGGATTAGGAGATATTTGGTCTTAGCATTGAAAACTGGGAAATAATTTTGTATAGGGAGAGGAGAAAAAGGACTTTCTAGGCAAAGCAAAAACACCTATGTGGTGACATAGAGAAAATGTGTATCCTGCATACAGCAGGAGGCAAACTAGAAAAAGAAAATAAATCCATTTCGCTGTAGAACAACACTCACATATGGGAGCAACAGAAAATGTGGCCTAGGAGGGACAATGTGAGGAAGCTTGGACTTCCAGCTTGCAAGCCTGTGTTTCATTTTGGTGGCAGTCAGGACCCCCTGGATGTTGGCAACTGGCCTGACGTATTAGTTTCCTATAGATGCTGTAACAGATTACTGCAAAGTTAGGGGCTTGACCAACACTTTCTGATTTATTATCTCACAGTTCTGGAGACCAGAAGTCTCACTAAATCAGGGCATGGCAAGGCTGCATTCCTTTGGGAGGCTCTAGAGGAGAAGCTGTTTCCTTGCTTTCTCCAGCTTCTAGAGGCAGCCTGCTTTCCTTGACTCATCCTCTCTTCCATCTTCAAAGTCAGCAATCACAGAACCCCCGCCTCTGCTTCCCTCTGTGCACCTCTCTGTGAGCAAGCCTCCTGCCTCCCTCTTTCCTTTATTGATGATTATACTGAGCCCACCCAGATGATCCAGGATAACCTCCCTACTTCAAAATCCTTAACTTAATCCCATCTGCAAAGTCTCTTTTGCTACATAAGCTAACACACACATGATCCAAGAATTAGGATCTTGAGTCCATTGTTTTTGCCTGTCACCCCCAATCACAGCCAATTAAATGGAGCCCAAATAACATTAATAGGAAACCTGTTTCATATGGATGATATACAAGGCGTTATTTTAAGCACTTGATAGATGTTAGTTCATTGAGTCCTCAGAGCACTTTTTTTGAGGGATCTGAGACACAGAGAATTTAAACAGGTTGGTCAAGGTCACAGTTGGGAAGGAGTGTGACAGGGATACAAACCCAGGCCATCTGGTTCCCTGAAGCCACACTTGGAACCACCACATAATGTCATCTCCAAAGTAATTTGAAAGTCTGAGAAAGAATCTTTCCTCCTATTCCATCGTGTTTCTTTTCCTGTTATATATTTAAACCTCTACATTTATTAGTAGTGAGATTACTCCAACAGAATGTAAAGAGTGACAATACCCCAGAATAAGCACCCTTTCAGTGTTGTTGGCTCACATTAGTGTCCTCAGCAAGCCATAAAGTTCTTACAAAACAATAAGATAATGCCTGACTTGCAGCCAGTAGGCTCTGAAGCGCTGGTCTAACAACTGTTTAAATACTCAAGTTTTGATACAGCTTAAAGGATCTACTTGAAGAGAAAAGGTTCTTAATTGCTTCCCCCAAAATTGAAGAATGGAAGAAGGGTCTTGAAAACTTGATTTCCTTACATTTAGGGATGCTTTTGATATAAATTGACTTCCTATAGTTGCTAATGTTTGTTAAATACAGTGGATTCTGAAAGAAAATGAAAAGGCAGAGAAAGTAGCCCAGAAGAAAATTCACAATGAGCTGCTGATAAGATACACAGGGTATTTCCGAGAGAATCTTTAGAGTTGGTGGAATTAAATTACAGCTCTGGGTATCTATTTTTTAAGGAAAATGTGTATTTGCCTAATCCAATTTCAGCATAATTCATATCCCTGTAACACTCCGAGAACACTGGCATATGGTTACATGAGATATAAATTGGAAGTATGATTAAAAATCACTGGCGTTTCGATTTCAATTATATTTCACAAAATAGACTCTAGGGAAAAAATTGTGCAAGCAAGACCACAACCCACTGCAAGATGAGAGTAGAGAAAAATCTCCACATGCACATGCACACACACCTATGCACACACACATGCGCATATCCCCCTGGAGATCTGACCAGGCACCAAATCCCCCAGGTGAACTCCCAACACTGCTGGCTTCTTCTTGGTGGGCAGCCAGCACTGCCTGACTTGACTTGAAGCCAGAATCCAAAGGTTCCTGGAAGCCATCTGTGATGGCTGAACCAAAGAACAGTCCAGTCTTCTAGAAATTTGGATTCAGAATTTGGATCAAATCATGAGGATCACTGTTTAACCTTGAGCAATCTGGTTAATCTTTCTTTAAAATGACCTTGAAGAATAATTTTGAAGACTAGGTGAGAAAATGCTGTAAATCTCTTGACACATAGTAGGTGGAAAATATAATGTATTTAAGTCAAAAGAAGTTTTCACAGAACTTAGATCAGGCACCTTATTTTATTCATCTTTGTATCCCTAAACCCTGACAGAATTTCTGGCACATACTGAACGCACAACATATTTGTGGAATTGAAAATAACGATTTAGGCTTTCCATTTTTCTACTCCTGACCCCTCTTATCTCTTCATAGGGATATTGCTCCCAAGTGATATAAAAGGGGAGAGGTGAAAAGGAATCACTTTCATTAAAGAAAGATTTTAAGAGCAAAAATAAATTCTTCCCTCCTTAATCTTGACAGATGGGAATTTCAAGTTCCTCATTTTGTTTTAAGGAGCTAATAAGGAGTTCATAAATCTCAATTACTTCTGCAGAGTTAAAAGCAGCCGCAGGTCTGCTAAGCATGATTCCAATCTCTGATCAGCCCTATCACCTTTATTGAAACACTGGGAGAGGTGAGGGGCCAACTCATATTTCAACCTTGAGCTGACATCACAGCAGTAAAATTTCCTTCTCAATCTGGTCAAAGTGAAGAAGGAACACAGATCAGTCCAGGAACATCCACAAGATGCCATGTCACACATGAAATTATATATTGTCGGTAGCTTAAGAAATGGCCTCCCTTGAGTTCCTGGAATTGGCCAATCTCCATTCATAATCAATGAAAAGATCAATTAACAAATATTTATCTCCTTTACAAAACTCAATGTCTTTTCTTTCCCAACCACTTACATACATATATATATACATACATACATATATATATATATATACACACACACACACATATATATATACACATATATATGTGTGTATATATATATATACACACACACACACACACGCACACACATACATACAGTGGACCCCCTTCTCTCCATCACTCCTTGTATTCGTTTGCTAGGGCTGCCACAACCAAATACCACAGACTCGGGGCTTAAATGTTTAAACAACAGAAATTTATTTTCTCACAATCGTGGAGGCCAGAAGTCTGAGGTGTTGGTAGGGTTGGCTTCATCTGAGGCTTCTCATCTTGGCTTGTAGACAGCTGTCTTCTCCCTATGTCCTCACATGGTCATTCCACTGTGTCTGTGCCCTAATTTCCTCTTCTTATAGGGACACCAGTCAGATTAGGGTCTGCCATAATGCCCTCATGTTAATTTAATTACATCCTTAAAGACTTTATCTCCAAATACAGTCACATTCTGAGGTACTGGAGGTTATAACTTCAGTATATGAATGGTGGGGGGGGGATACAATTCAACCGATAACATTCCTTAAGAGTCAATCAGCCCCTAGCTCTGGTTGATTCTACTTTTCCAATGATTCTGAAGTCTGTCCATCCTCTAACTGGACTGCCCTACACGAGCCTTTTCAGACTCTCTTGACATTTTATTAATCACTTTTCCCACACACCCAGGCTACAGGAAAGGCATTTTTCTTTACCTGAGTACTTTCCCCCCACACCAAAATCTCTTATATAATGTTCTCCATATGTCAAGCTCCAATTCAAAAGCGAGGTTCTTCTCTAGTCCTAAATAGTATTGGACTGTCCATTACTCTGCTCTCCTTCATCAGCTTACACTGTACTGGTAATTTGCACCCAAGAGGCAGTGTGCTGAAGTAGAAAGAGCAAGCATTCTGGAGCCAGGTAGTCATAGCTTAAAATCTCATCTCTGCCACTACTAGCCATGCAAGTTTGGGCAGGTCACTTAATCTCTCAAACTCAGTTTCCTTATCCATGAGAATGGTACGGCTATGCCCACCTCCCAGGATTATTGTGAGGATGAATATAAATATATTAAACGCATTAAAATGTCTGGCACATAGCAGACACTCTAAAAACACATTGTTGTTGCTGCTGCTGCTGCTGTTGTTGTTGTTGTGACAGCATTTTTCTCTTTTTTAATTTTTATTTTCCACTGACCATTAGCTCTCTGAGCACAAAGACTATAACTTGATCACCTTTCTGTGCCCTACAGCAACAAGCCCGGTGATTTTCATATTTTAGTGCTCAACAAATATTCATTAAAATCATGTTGAGCTCCTCTTCTGAGACCCCTGATATCCACGATGTGTTGCTCAGCACTATAAGGAAAGTATTTATCTCTATAATTGGGATGATGACCATAATAATTCATAAAACTGCTCTGAGGATTAGATAGAACAATCTTTATAAATTATAAAGTGCTATACAAATGTTAACAACTCTTTAGGGAAAAAAATTATACAAGGTGATGTTCAGAGGTGGGGTCGTGTAAGATGGGAAGAAGGTGACTAGGGGAGGTGAGGTTGAGCACCTGAGCGGAGGTCTCTGAAGGGCAGTGAGCCTGACTGACACAGAGATGGTGTGCCGACAAGTAAGAGGCCTAGTGTTGTACTAGGCAAAAAAAGTCCTGTAAATTCTCTGCTGTGGGGCAAGGGGTGGGGGATCTACGACAAATACAAGAAAGAATCTATACAGTTGACAGGTGAGGACATTCTGGGCTGTGGCTGAGAGCCCAAAAGACTTCTGTCTGAATGGCAGGTAAGGTACAGAAGAGGGTATCCAAACCATGGGGCAGAGACGATGAGTGCATCGAAAACAAACTCATTAATTCACTAAAACTGATTAAACTATTTATTAACCATGATGGTGGACTCTAGTGTTACAGAAATGAGTTCAGATTTCCTATCTTCACAGTCTAGGGGAACAAACAAATGTTTAAACAAACAAGTACAATAAAATTTTCTGGATGCGATGATAAAATCCTACACGGGCTGGAGTGGGGGCCTGGAGGAATGAGTACTCAGTCATACCTGGGAATAATAGCAGAGGTTTCAAAGAGATAATGAGCCCTACGCTGAGTCCTGAAGACTCAGTTTTGTGGTGAAGAGCGGGGAAGAGGACATAAGAGGCTAATGAGAAGCAGGAACAAAGGGCTGGGTGCCATGTTAATTACAACAGTTTAATTGAGCTGGATTAGAAAGAAGCAATGAGAGAGGAGGCTGATGTGACTGGCAGAGACGAGGTCATAGTGAGCCTTTTACAAGAAATGTAGGCTGGGTTTTCACCAGTAGGCTATTAGGTGCTACTGAAGCACTTAGGAGAATAACATGAGATTTGTGTTTTAGAAAGATTACAATAAAATGGAAGCAGTATATTCTAAATCCTATTTTGATTAATTAATAAAACAACAGATACTGAAAATAGTTTTTAGTCCTTTAAACACCCAGTATAGTGCTAGATATCATGCAAGGTAAATGAGCTAAGTAGTGTGTGTGTGTGTGTGTGTGTGTGTGTGTGTGTGTGTGTGTGTGTGTATGAGCACGCGCGCGCGTAATGTCCCTTGGAGCTAAGTGAGGGCTGGACTAGTCAGGTAAAATCTCCATAAGGAAAGAAAGAATTGAGCTGGGCTGTGAAGAAACAAAAAACATCAAGCTAATGAGAGACAAGAGAAATCTAGATACCTAACCTTGCTAAATCTCATTTCTTGTCTGTGAAATGCAGTTGGTCATTAAGCCTACCTTATGTGATTATTAGGAGTAATTGACTAAATGTGCATAAAAAGATAACCAACCGTGCCTAGCCCATAACAGTTTCTTAATCAATGGTATTTATCCAAATGGTAAGAGAAGAGTAGACTTAAGATATACTAAAAAAAAATTGTAGAGGGCTGAGTCAAATTGAGTTAATATGGTGTAGGACTTACTAAATGCTAGTGTTGGTACAAAGTCTCCTCAATGTATCATAGCATATCATATAATCCCTAGAATAGATCTATGGTATAGAAACTATTATTAATATTTCCATTTTACACAGGAGAAAGCTGAACTCTAGAGATGTCACATACCAGCTCTGACATTTACTTGCGGTGTTACCTTGGCAAACGTTAGCCTCTGGGGGCTAGTTTCTTCACCCACTTCCTCTACCATCTGACCCCATCTGTAGACTATATTCCTCAACTTCCACTGTAATTGCGATTGGCTGTCAGATTGAGTTCTAACCAATGGACGATGGGCAGTGATGTATGTTGTAACTAGCTGAGTCGTACTGGTAGTGGGCGTTAGCTAATGTTGACCACCCTTAAGAAGGTATTATGATACAAGAGCTCATGGAAGGATTGGCTGGTTTATAAGTGGAAATCTAGTGAAGGGAGGAAGATCAGAGATCTGGGAGCATATAGGGTTAGAAAATCCAACTGTTCTAGTTCTAAAATCTTACATTTAATTAGTTATAAGATGCACATTTTTCATATTTTAATGTCTCTGAAATTGTCATGTGCTTTATAATCCCTGTCATTTCACAGTTGCTATCAGCCAGGGTACAATTGTGACAGACTTCTCATTTCCTGTACATATGTAAACTAGTGCTTACTCCTTTGTATTACTGAATAATAGCATCCCTTAAATGTTTCAATTAATAAACCCTTAATAACCATTTGAGGAAGGAATACGAATAATGGTTGTTGTCCGAATGCCTTCTATTGACAGGTAGTCAACCTCTTGTAAGATTAAAAACAAAAATCAAAAATGCCAGCATCAAAATTTACAGAATGCTTATAATCAGCTAGAATGAAAACCTTGGGGACAATAATTGAAGACTGTTAAAAAAAAATGCTGCATCACCAGTATTTTTGATGGCATAAAAGATGAGACTATATGAAAAAACACAGACATCCACAAATAAGTCAAAAAGTGATTCAGAAAATGATTCTGAACTGTGAATGTGAAGAACTATTTTTAGAACTATTTAACCAAATTATTTGCTTATATTTCCAAATGGCATACTTATAAATGACATATAATATTAAATATATGTCAACTTTCTTTCTGGTATAGCTGAATGAGGTCCTATCAGAACAATCCTCCATTTGTTATATTTTATAACAAATATAACATGTTATAAAATGTTATATTTATAACAAATATAAACTTTGGAAAATAATGTAGACAACAACAATAACAACACTGGAGAATTAATAACAGAGACTGGAAAACAATAAAAAAACACACACAGGAATATTCTAGAGAGGAGCTGTCCCTAGGAAACGCACAATAGCACTGGATGAATTTGTTGCCTTTTAGCCTGACAGAAGACCTCAGCGTTTTCACTGAGAAAAAAAATCTGCAGCCTTTCTAAACTACAGAATTGGAGGACAGAAGTTACATAGCACATCCCCAGCAGCTGGAAAACTGAAGGAAAACTTTCAGAATGGAGAGGCAGAGCCCTGAATTCTATGTGAAGATTCTACCCCAAATCTCTGGCTGCACCCTAAATTTAAAAAAATTTTTTTCAACGTTTATTTATTTTTGGGACAGAGAGAGACAGAGCATGAACGGGGGAGGGGCAGAGAGAGAGGGAGACACAGAATCGGAAACAGGCTCCAGGCTCTGAGCCATCAGCCCAGAGCCTGAGGCGGGGCTTGAACTCCCGGACCGCGAGATCGTGACCTGGCTGAAGTCGGATGCTTAACCGACTGCACCACCCAGGCGCCCCAATAAATTTTAAAAGCTCAGAGAAGACTCTAAGCACTTAAACTATGAACAAATTAACTGAATTGAGGTTTGAGCTGCCAACAAAAGGATAGCTTGAGCCCAACCGAGTTAATTGCCAGCTAAAGCCAGCTTCCCCAAAATGAATAACAGTCCTTACAAGACTGTAACATAATTTAACATAATTGTGGTTTTTACAACATAAAACTCACAATTCCCTAATATAATCCAAAAGTAGTTGATGCACAAAGAGACAAAAAAAATGTGATACATTCTCAAAGGAGGGGCCAGCAAACTACTGTCCAAGAGCCAAATCTAACCTTTGGCCTGTTTTTGTATAACTTGTTAGCTATGAATGGTTTTAACTTTTTTGAAGAGTTTGTTAAAAAATAAATAAATAAGAAGATGAATGTACGACAGAGACCGTGAGAGGCTCCTAGAAAGTAAACTCCTTACTGTCTGTCCTTTTACAGGAAAAGTTTGCTGACCCCTGCTTTAAAGGAATAAAGCCTAGCTCTTGGGTGACTTTTTGGATGTTAAAATCAGCAGACAAGGATTTTAAAGCAGTTATTATAATTGGTCACATTTCCATCAAGGAAGTATGGACTTAAGAAATGAAACAAGAAATCTTAGCCAAGAAGAAGAAACCACTAAGAAAGTGGAAATTCTAGGACTAACAAAGGCAGTATCTGAAGTAATAAATACATACATACATACATACATACATACATACATACATAAAAATAAATTAAAGCATTGGATGTGCTTACCAGCAGAATAGAAATGACAGGGGACAGAGTCATTAAATTTAAAGGTAGATCAGTAGAAATTATCCAATATAAGTAACAGAGAAAAAAAGGATAGAAGAAATAAATAAGAGGCTCAGGGACCAAATAAGCCAACATCAAAAGTTCAAACAAGAAACTGGAGTTCGCAAGGAGAGGAAAGAGATTGGGACCAAAAGGAGAGGACAAGAAATAATGATTGCCATATCCCAGTTTTGAAGAAAGACATAAATTCAAGAAGCTCAATGAATCACAAGAATAATAAACATGAAGAAAAACATGCCTATGTACAGTACAAACTGGTAAAAGTTGAAAACTAAAGTAACAAACTTGGAAGTAGCGAGAAGAGGAAAAGACTATATTCTTATATATATAATACACATATTATAAGACTATATAACTATATAGTATTCCCTATTAAGTATAGGAAAATAATGATTAAATAACTACTGGCTGCTTACTAGAAACAACAGAGGAGAGTGGAACACAATAATTAAAGGAGAGAAAGAAAGAAACCATGCCCACAAATCTATGTCTAGACAAAATATCCTTCAAGAACCGAGCCAAAATAAGCACATGCTCAGTTAAAAGAAAGACTCCAGGGAATTTATTGCTGAGAGAACTAAACTAGAAGTAAAATTGGAGGAAGTTCTTCAGCCAAAGGGACATAATGTTAGATGGAAATACAAACCTTCAGGAAGGAATGAAGAATATTAAAAAAAGAAAAAAAAAGGGTAAATATTTGAATAACTATAAAAACAACTTCACTTCTTACTTTCTTTAAAATACTCAGAACTGTTTAACAGTTACACTGTCTTAGAAGCTTTATGTTTAGTACATATGTAGTGCACATGAAGAGAAAGATAGGTACCATAAAGAACAAGGATAAATTGACCCATGTGGTTTCAAGCTTTCTACATCTTAGGTGAAGTAGTATAATACTAATTCTAAGTAGATTGTACAAAGTTAAAGGTATGTAAAGTAACCACAAATACCACCAAAAAATATATTATATACAGCTAAAAAGCCAATAACTGAAATGAAATGGAATTATAAAATATGATCAAATCACCCAAATGAAGAAAGGAAAGGGTAACAGAACAAAAGGTGGCAAATAGTAAAATAACAGAATTTAATCCAACCGTGACAATATCACATTGTACGTTAATAGACCAAACATTCCAGGTAAGACAAAGATTGTAAAAACTAATAAAATACAAGATTTAAATATATGCTATTTACAAAATACACACTTCAGATATGAAGACAGATGAATTGAAAGTAAATGGGAGTCAAAAGGACATACTATGCTAACAGTAAACGTAAGAATAGTAAGTCTTATATTAATATCAATATTAGTCAATGCAAAGAGCAGTACTAGATAGTAAGAGGAACTCTGCATAATGGTTAAAGGATCCAACCACTAGAAAGATATAGCAGTCATAAATGTGCTCCTAAAAATGGAGCTTTAAAATTCATGAAGCAACAAGTGACAGAATTGAAGAGAAAAATAGATAATTACACAATCATAGCTGGCGACTTAAGTACCCTTTCTCACAAATGGATACCAGACAAAAATCCATCAAAGATCCGAACCGGTATAGATATTGAACCAGTATCAAGTACCGTGACCCAAATGATATTTATAAAACACTATACTTGCCGACTGTGAAATAAATATTCTTTTCAAATGTTCTCGATACAGTCGCTAACTCAGATCATATGCTAAACCACAAAACAATTCTTAATAAATTTAAAAGCCGTGTTCCCTGACCCCAATAGAATTAAATTAAAATCAATAGAACATTTTCTGGAATATTCCCAAATACTTGGAAATTAAATAACACACTTTCAAATAATCCATGGGTTACCATAGATATCATAAGGAAAATTTTAAAATGTTTTGGACTGAATGATAATGCAAAACAAAACATATAATTTAGGGGATGTAGGTGACACAATGATTCAAAGGAATTTTACAGCTTTAATGCTTTAGAAAAGAAGAAAGTTTCAAAACCAGTGACCTAATAGCCTAGGAGCTAGAAAAAATATGGCAAAGTAAACACAAAATAAGTTTTAAAAAAGTATGAGCCAAAATTAATTTTTTTTAAAAAAAACATAAAATAGAGAAAATAAACAAAGCCAAAAGATTTTTCTTTGTGAATATGAAAAAAGAAAACTGTTAATTTCTCAAAACTAGATAAGAGAGAGAGCAAACACAAATGATCAATATCAAGAAAAAAAAAGAGTTCTTCACTAGAGTTTTTAGGGAATACTATGAGCAACTTTTTGCATAAAATTTATCAAATTATGAAATGGAAAAATTCTTTGAAAAATGCAACTGGCCAAAACTGACACAAAATGAAACAGAAAAATTGAAAACCCTAGTATCAATTAAAAACATTTAATTAGTTATCAAAAGCCTTCTCATAAAGATAACTCTAGACCAAGATGGTTTGACTAGTAAATTCTATTAAACAATGAAGAAATAACACCAGTCTTCTACAAACTCAGAATTCAGAGGAAAAGAAAACACGTCTCAATCATTTATATGAGAATAGCATAACCCTAATACTAAATCCTGCCAAAAACTTCATAAAAATTATAAATTAAATTCTTCATGAATACTGATGTAAAAACTCCTCAGCAAAATTTTTAAAAAGTAAAACCTAGTGATGTATTATATATCTGTGCCAAGTAGGATTTACCCTAAGATCACTAAGTGAATATAACACTAGAAAGTAGGAAAAGCAGTATGATTAATAGACGCAGAAAATGCAATTGACAAATATGTCACCCATTCGTGATATAAATTTATATTATAAACCCTCATCAAAATAAGAATAAACAGAAACTTCACTAATACGATATAAGGCATCTTTGGAAAACCTAGTTATAACATTATACTTGATGAAACTTGAAATGCTTTCCCCCTAAGATGTGAAACACAAAGATGACTACTCTCACCACTTGTGTTCAAAACTATGTTGAGAGTACTAAAGATTGCAATAACACAAGAAAAATAATTAAATGGCATATACATAGAAAAGAAGTAAAATTATCTCTATTTGCAGGTTACATAATTGTTTATACGGAAAATCCTGAGAAGTCTATAACACAATTGGTTGCAGAGAATTTAGCAAGGACTCAAGAGTCCTGGGAAGTGTTGAAAGACAGAGCTTCAGCGAGGAGCAGAATTAAAGTGGCTCTGTAAGTGTGGCAGTACAAGTCAATGGGTCTTCTAACATCATGAAAATTAGTAGGATTCAGCTCCAGGAACACCCTCTCTCTACTCCTTTCCCTGCTCATACTCTTCAATGTCTTTCACTGCTGCCTGACTTCCCATTCACTAAAGAATAACATCTCTTTGAACTGGGTTCTGCTTTTTTCTCAATTCCATGTTAGGCCTCACTCCTGCCCTTATTGTGCTCCAATCGCACTAGATCTCTTTTGTTCCTGCAATATGTCCAACTCTTTCCGGCCCAGAGCCTTTGCACATGCTGTTCTCTCTGCCTTGAGGACAATGTCCCACCTTGACTCTTCATACCGCCAGCTCCACTAATCCTTCATCTTAAGTGTCACCTCACTGAGATAACACCCCACGCTTACCCCAAATGCATTCTCTATTTCAGCCTTTGGTTTGTTTTTCTCGATGTACTTACCACCACTCATAGTTCATTTTTAGTGGGTTAACTTTTAGGATGTTTCTTTCTTCTAAAAGTAAGAGATTATATGTGTCATATTCACTTTTGTATAACCAGCAAATGGCATAGTACTTGGCACTTAATAAATTTACTCAATAAATATTTTTGGGGGGACAGCTGAATCAGCAGTGGCTCACACATAGCTGTGAATACTTCACATGCCTCTGCAACCTACCACTTCAGCCATTAAGGAGGCATCAAAATACTGAGTCTTCCATATTTGGATTTACAACTGGGTTAAGAGCATGGAGTTTGAGTCAGATAGATGAGAGTTTGAATCCTGGGACTAGTCATGGGATCTTGAGCACATTTCTTAATTTTTCTAAGTTAATAGTTCCTTATCTCAAGTGTTTCTGATTTAAAAAAAAATCTGAGTAAAACCAACCTTACTTCCTAAAATTTTGGGAGAATTACAAGCCATAATTCATACAGAATACCTGGCACACAGCAACATTATTTTTGGTTATTATCATGGCTTCTTCTTCTTCTCTTTTTTTTAATCTTCACTAGATGCTAATGAAGTTCCCCTGATATTAACAAAGCACGTACGTGGTCAACTCAGAGTAGTGAGCCAGGATTCATCTTCCAAACACTTCAGTTACAGAGAAGTTCAACAATATACATTGGAAGCTGGTTTGACATTTTATGATTTTGACACCATTGCTTTCATCTTGAGTTCAATTACATGAAGAAAGGTGCAATCTCTAGCTCCAAAGAAATTTAGAGTACTCTGCTTATATCCCTCATTTCCATGTGAACATTTTCCGTGAAATAGTCACTAGAAATTATTCTGTATTCCCTAAAAGATCTATTTAAAGAAATGTGCCTGTTTGGAAGAAAAGGGAGACTTCCTTAGGAACTAAAATGTGTTTGTTGATACTCAGAAAAGATATAAACTTGACATATTTTAGTAGACATGTAATTTCTATACCTAGCTTATTTTCTAGTGCTATATTATCGTTAATGACCAGCTCAGAGATAAGACTTGGACTGATCAGCCTCTCAGAATAGTCAAAGAAGTAGCTTTCCAGGGATTTTCCAAGAGGACAGCAGAGTTTGTTCAATAAAAGCTAGGGTCTGGAATCAGATTAATAGCTGAATCCCAGCTCATTTACTTACTAGCTATGTGATTCAGGGAAATTTCTTTAAATTCTCAGAGTCTCAGGTAAAATAGGAGCATAAATACTTACGGTTCTGTGTGTGAATGAGTGTATATGAGGACCAAGTGAAACAATGAGTATATAGATGCTTTAAAGGTACTCACCATGCACTTACAAACCCAGGTGATGTAACAGTAGCAGGTAAGACTGCCAAGTTCAGCTACATTATGGGAAAATGTTGTGATGTTTAGGGTCCAACCTTTCTCATTTCTGTCCCATAGCTCTCCCCAGACAGGAATCAGAGTGATTTCAATAACCTATCACTCACCTCCTCATCTCTCCGTTTATTCCCTATTTTTGCTAAGGGTCCCCCTCACCTTACAGAAAAGTCTAAAGATAAAGCCATGTGTTTGAAGGACCTGACTCCGACTCCTAGACAGTTCACCCTTTTGCCAAAGGCCAACCCCAAAACTGTTCCACATTTTTCCTGGTTGTCAATTTCCCAATGGACTCCCTTCCCCCATCTTTGAGTACTCTGAAGTTGTATGTATATACTGCCTGTCCTAAATTTTTAATGGTTTATTTTTTCCTTTTATGTCTTCTACAGAGTAAAAAGGGACAAAAATTTGAAGACCTGGACTTTAATGGTGCTTCTGAGAAGATCTGGCTAATCTTGCCATTTTCTTGTTTGTTTTTAAGTTGGATAGGATTTAAACCTTAAACACTTCCTTTAAAACACCTCCACTCCTTTAAAACATTAATCATAAATTGGAACACGTTCAGCAAAACCCACTGATACTCTTCATACAATGAATTGAAATCTCCTAGTAATAGAAAACTGAACCAATATTTTATTGTCATATTAAATCCCATTATTTTTTCCCAGGTTCAATTTGGAACCAAGGCCAATTGAAAAACAAAAGCAAACAATCAAATGAAGACCAGAAGAAAATTTTAAGCCAAGAAGGCATGTTGTGATAACCTTCTGGTAACTGGAAATTTACATCCAGGAATTAATCTGTATTCAAAAGCTTCTATAACCCCGTTTTATATGATACGTATCCTGGCAGGTTAAAGAAAAGTGGTACCTACTGGGAAAAGATGATGGTGAATTTTGGTTGATCTTTGGGTCTGTCCAGTTTAACTATTTCTGCTTCCAAAGCACTTCGATAAAGTTATTCACTGAGGCTTTATAAAAAAAAAAGGCTTCTATATTAGTTTTCCAAGGCTGCTGTAACAAATCATCACAAACTGGGTGACCTAACCAACATAAATTTATTGTTTCACAGTTGTGGAGGCTAGGAGTATAAGATTAAGGTGTTTAAAGGGTTGGTGCCTACGGGCACTCACAAAGAGAGTCTATTCCATGGCTGTGGTTCCCAGACATCCTTGGCATTCTTTGCCTCATAGACAAATCACTCCAATCTCTGTCTCTCCCTTCATGAAGAGTTCTGCTTCGGGTCTCTGTGTCTTCTCCTTGTCTTTTGAAGACATTAGTCATATTGGGTTTAGGATCCATCCTACTCTAGTGTGACCTCATCTTAACTCCAATTACATCTTCAAAGACTCTTATTTCCAAATAAGGTACATATTTTGAGGTTCTGGGTGAACACGAATGAGGGGGTGGGCATGATATAACCCCATAGAACCTTTTTTGGGGAAATTAAAACACCTGACTGGGACATATGTGCAGATATGAACAATGTAATTCTATCCACTTTGACTCAGCAAGTATCTATTCATCTAGAAAACAAACCAACCAACCAAAGGCCTTGCCTTTATAACTGGAAAGCAATCACTACAGTGTTTACAGTTTTATGAGTTGACCAGAAGGCAATACTTTTTAGCAGACTGGGGAATGTTTCCATCTGTATACCTTCCCTCTTCACTGGTTCTTACTTTTCTTGTGGCAACACCAAGAGAGAGAAGTTGATGTCAGATTCTCTCTCAGAGGAACCATTTAATTGCAGGGGATCAATAAGAACCCTCAATTTTGTAGTCCCACTTGGGAAGTATCTCCATGGGAACCCAAATATTAAATGACAGTGCCTTAGCATAATACCTAATGCAGAGAACAAACCAGATTTATTTTTATCAAAACTAAATATGAAACATTTCCTTCAAGAATGAAGTTAGAATGGGGAAAAAAAGGTAGTTGAATTGATTGGTAGATAATATGGCCAAAAAGGGACTCAATTTACAAGTTCAAGTGAATAAGAATTTTCCAAACAACTTTCATGGACCGAGCCCTATAGACTTGCAGAACTATAAAGGGGATTCAATGGAATCAGTCTGGCACACATATAAAAGATCCTGATGCTGGGTAACCTCATGTTTCATAATTCCACATCCTTCCATTTACCTGCCCCTTTCCAGCTTTGAAGATATTAGAGATTAAATATGTACCAGTGATTACACAGCAGTAATGATAGCTACCATTGGTAGTGAGCACCCACTATATTCTAGGCACTATAATTTGCATTTAACATACATTATAACATTCAATCTCTAAGGCAAGAATTATTACCTCATTTTACAAATGCAGATATTCAGCTTATGAAGACCACTTTTTCTATCATACAACACTGCCTCATCAGTCCTGGTACATAGATGGATCAATGTCTTATAAGGATGACTCAATAAACCTCCTCCCATCTCATCTGAAACACCAGTTTAATAGTTTCCAAAGTAACAGTCTCATATTTTGTCAGGTTTTCATCATTCCTCTGAAAAAAATCAAAGGAAGTTACTTAACCTCTCCAAGATTTGGTTTCTTCATCGGTCAAATGGAAAAAGTAATATTCATCTTTCAGGGATGTGATATAGAATGCATACGTTAAGAGTTCATTAAGTTGTTTATAATAGTTTTCACTGGATCTTAGTAACTGGCTTACCCTTCAGTGGGGTGACTTTCTGTAGATTTTCCCAAAACACTATCACATAGTCACCTAAGGACAGAATGTGCACGATATCAGGTGATGGGGAGTTTGAAGAGTTTTTGTGGGAAGAGGAGGGACAGGGACACTGATAACTGTGAATAATCTCAACAAGTTCTGGAAACCACATTGTCACTCTGTGGATTCTGGCCAAATTTTCAGATGCTCAAAAGGGCACCTGGAATTCACAGCTTCTGCTGCAGAGCAAGAGAGAGGAGGCTGGAGACAGACGCAGGGCCTTCTGGAGGATCACCCCGGCCACACCATGGTGTGGCACCCATGTGGGGCACTCCAAGTACTTGCTGAGCAAATCTATTATTTATTATCCAAATAGAACACTGTACTGAGAATCAATGTATTACAACTGTAACTTTTACAGCAAAAGTTTGTTTGCTTATTTGTTTGCTTATTTGTTAAAAGTTTGTTGGCTTAAACTTACATTTGAATCCAGGGAATCAAAGACTCTTAGATTTGGAAAACATTTTCTGGAACATTTAATGTCAAAATAAATATGGGTTTTATGAGTAGGAGAATTAGGGATTGGGATTAAATGGTTTGCCAAAGATCACACAGCTAGTTTAGATAAAGCTAGATCAAGAGATTCAGTTTCCCTCTGCAAAGAACCTCAAGATGGGGCTTCTCAATCTCAGCACTGTTGTTTGATGTTTCAGGCCAGACAATTCTTTGCTGTGGAGGGATGTTCTGTGCATGATAGCAGCATCTCTCCACCAAACAGAAGCCAGCAACCATCTCCCAGCACCCAGTATGGCCACGCAAAATATGTGCAGACATTGCCAAATGTGGCCTCTGAGTAAAATCACTCCAGTTAAGAATCACCGCTGTAAGGGGTTTTTTGGAAAGTTAAGTGGCATAATGAACGTGGATTTGCTTGATAAACAACAAAGTACTAGACATTATTAGATCCAGGAGTTCTGCCACCCAGTGTTGTTCTCAATCTCTCTCTCACACACACAAAGGAAATGCTTGGTCAAGAGTGAGAGAAACCCCCAGGGGACAAATTGGAAAAAGGGTTCATGCTACCTTTGGAATTAAACCATGGATTCAGCTCAGGATGGTTGATATCATGGTTTCACTCTGCCTAATGAAACCTCCCACATTCATCTGAGTTTGGCTAATTCTCAAGCATTCCCTTTTAGGAAGTCTCCCTGAAGCCCCACTCTGGCTCTCGGGCTGATTGCCTTTCGCCGTGTTCCCATGATCCCTGGCATGTCTCCATTGCTGCACTCAGCATGCTGTGTTACAATGATCTGTTTCCTTGCCTGTCTCTCCCCACAGGCATGAAGACTGTGTATTATCCTTCTTTATCTATTTGTGTAGGGTACAATCTAGAAGATGATCAGTTAACATTTGCTGCACAGATAAATAAATGAGTGATGGAATAATTTTTTAAAACAAAAATGAAAATAAACTGAATGGACAGGCTTTAGAGATGCAAAGATATGCAGGCTTTACAGATACAATTTACTGTAAATCATAAATAGAGTGAAGGGTTCCCAGGCTGGGCAAAGATTTATCTCTGAATTTAGCCAGACTAAAGAGCAAGCCAGCAGGTAGCTGCCTATAGCACTGATTCAAAAGTGTTCTGAAACATCTTTGGATGAACACATGTGTGTGCAAGTATTAGAAGAAGATGAAGTTAATCTATGAGAATCTACCTTGTGGAGAAGTATGTGGTGAGAGGCAATATTATTTTAAGCCGGGTTAACTAATGATAGATGGTCTTTAAGCTGTCTGTGAAGGCAGGTAGATGCAGTTTTCTGCAGAGCACTATTTTGCTGAGTGGGAAGTGCAAAGTTGGGCCAGGGAGGAACAACTTTGGAATGACAGAGAGGCTGAGTGCTGCCGTCGGGCTCCTGCTTTGATGCTTGTCTAGGCAGAGTTCAACTTCTCCTCTAAAGAAGTGCTGAATATTTAAAGAATAGCATTTTGAAGAGAAGCCAAATGATTGGCCTGGCCCCAATTTTAATGTAATTGGAAATATTATCACAATTAAAGAAAGATGCAAGGATTGTATCGGAAAGAATGTCAACAATGGAAGGCTAGGGAAGGGCGAGCTGCTGAGGGAGATTTTGGAGTGGCCATCGAAGTCCCCTTAGGGCCACAGGTTACCTGTTGGGCCACTCAAAGCATTCCATCAACCCAACAGTGAGCATCGCCTATGGTGGAAGTGGACACATGAAGCCCCACACAGTTTATGCAACTATCTACCTTTCCCTGATTCCAAGCTTACCAGGGATCTTGACTTCCTGTGTTGTTGGCATATAGGGAGTATACTGGGTAAGCCCAAAAGAAGGGTTGGCCTGTCCTACAGTTCTACATCTCCTGGTAAGTAAACAAGATTGTTCCTAGTGTATATACCTGAATTTACTCAGTATAAATTGGCCTTCCCAAACACGATCAACTCTAGTACATTGGCTAAGTTGAGTCTCGTCCTATGAGACTAGGGCCTGGACCTGGGACTTCTGCGGTTTCACCAAACCAAATTTCACCAAAGCAAATAGCAAGCAGCAAGCCCTCCCAACAGCCAGTCTTACTCTGCCATCACATCTGTCCTTGCTAATGCCTTTCTTTCCGATTTCCCCACAGAGCATTAAAATATCCATCCTTGGGATTCAGTCCAACTGTTTCATAACAAATTGCAATTATAAACTCCTACATTGTGTCACAATAGCATCAATTCAATCATGATTTTCTTGCCAAGTAAGCTCTCCTGAATATAACTATGATTGTTTTTCTACAGAAACCACTCCATCTGGGATGCACAGACTCAGAGAGAGCAGTGCATCTCCAAATCTGACAGATTCCAAGACAACTCACTTGAAATTTTGTTGTCACTGGTTTTTTTTAAGTGCCAGTCCTTCCCAGGATTCTGAGAAATGTTCTGGTTTTGTCATTTTAAATCTGTTCTTTCTCTACAAATAGGACCTATTGGTTTGTGATTGACAAGTCTTAGAAAATACAAAAGAAAACTTAGGCTGACTAATGCATTTTTAATATTTACGGGGCACAGACCATATGTGTGTGTTTGGTCTACTGCCTAGTGCTCGTTGGAGCTCAGAATATGAAATAATAAACAGCCACTCGAAAGCCTCTCATTAGCACAGAGCAGGGTATACACTTTTCCAAGAATACCTTGTAAGTAGTTAGCTCCCAATATCACCCTGTATGTAGCAGATGTGGATGTGCTACATAAAGCTGAAGAAAAAAAAAAAACCACCAAGATTTATAAATAGCGATAGAATCAAGGTAAAGAGCAAAAGTCAAAACCCCAAAACGTCTTGTACATGTTGACTTTCTCTCTTGCCACCTCCCTCCGGTCCTCTTCTTCCAGTGCCGAAGCTGGTTTTCTTCCAAACTGGGGAAAAGGAAGGCTTGTGAGCAGTTCAGCAAATATTCCAGCGTCACTGCTGAGAGCACACAACTAGTTGTGCCGTCACCCACTGGCTTCACTGTTAGGGGCTGTCAGCACACTCTGTCCGAGGTGCACACACACCTCTGAAAGCAGAAAATTCCACCCTACCATTCACTCCGCAGAGAATCATCTGCAGAGAATCTTTGTTGTTACCCATCAGCATGGAGTCGTCAAGGAAAATGGCCATCCTCAGGAAAAGTAGAGATAATAAAGCTTCCGTAGAGGGAGTTTCGCAAAAGCACAGCCACATTTCAAAGCCAAACTACCTGGGATGAAGGCAAAGCCGCAGCTGCACCTCCCTAGTGATGGGACCCAGGAAGAGGCAGACACATCTGTTAGCTCCGGTTTGCTTTCTATATTAAACCTGCCAGAGTCCTCAGACGGCAGTCGTTAAGCACTGCTGAAGCTGTCATTCCACTAGGTAATTAAGTTACCTAGGATGTTCCACACCATACTTTGTTGGGGGAAATATTAGATTGTGGTAGGAGTGTTTCAAAATTTTTTTCCCATGGAGTTCACATGGAATATTTCATGTCTGAATTCTTAAATTTCTATTTGGGTCATAACTGGTACTTTTATGGCATTTCACAGCTTCTAAATCACTTCCCTATGCATTCTCTTTTAAATTTGGTCACTAATCCAGAAGAGGGGACTGTGACATAAACGCGGAAATAAAGGCTCATTGCCATTAAGTACAATTTCTCTGTGATTACTCAGAAAGGGGAGAAGTGAGACTTAAATCCTGGACCTGTGATTCCAAATGTTATTCTCTTCAAATCTTGAAACATATAAATTTTAAGCAAATAGAACACACAGCTCTGGAATGGGCGCTCCCAGACTCTGTGTTAGGCCTTGCATTCTGTCCCAAAGATTCACCTGAAAATACCTAATTTGGACCTTGGCAGTTTTTACGGCTTACTGAGGTCTGTATATTATATAATGCATGTACATATTATATAAACACATGCATATACTCATACTTGTGGGTGTGCATGTGTATGTGCACTAAACTATTGGACTTTTTTATTTGCTCAAACGAAACTGTAATAGACTCTCTTCTCAGGCAAGTTGGGAATATGGATGGTACTTGGGAATGAAGGCGGGGTATGTTTGGCTGTAAGAACTAGGAGACATGGAAGAGACCAGGTCCAGTGAACTGCTACTCAAGCAGACCTTATTCAATGATGTCGGCACATGTAAAGAAAGAATATGCCATTGTAAATGAATGGTGAGCACAGAAAGAGGAATTGAGTAAAGAAAACTGCCATAACCCTGGGTGGGGAGGGATTGATCACTAAAGGACTCTTCCTTGGAGGGAAGTGTGAGCAGAAATGCTTCATCAAGCAAGTAACCGTGGGGGACCTTTTATGGTATCTGAGTACACAGGTGAGCAAGGCTCGAGATTACTCTCCTGGAGCTCACAGTAAGTGAAGGCAACAACAAACAGACCATATGGTGCAGTTGGTAAGTAAGTCTGCAACAGAGGAATGCACAAAAGACTGTGGGAAGACAGAAAGGGACAGCAATTCCACTGGGGCATTCCAAGGATGTAGGGGAAAACTAGGAGTCAGAGGTTCACTAGATGAAGTTCACCAGCCCATAGTGGGGAAGGGGAGGAAGAGAAGTGGTCTCAGCATTTTAGGCTTACGTTTAGGAATACGATCAGAAGGCACTCAGGAAGACCCTCCCGCCATAGTACCCAGGGTGCCTAGAGGCGGGTGAGATTCGATGATTTGCAGTTGGCCTGCAGGCAAGCGCTAAAGGGCTTGAAGTAATCAGGCTGGGCTGGAGATGGAGGCAACAAGCGACACGGAACTACTCGGGTAGTCTGCTGCCCAGTCCAGAGGCCCCCTACTTCTGGGATCCTACTTCCACAATCAGACCACACCCACAGGGGCCAAACTGAGCCCACATGGGGCCTCACTATCTCCCACCCTTGGACATAATGACTGGTCCCAGGAATGAGCACGTGAGTAAACCTGGACCAATCAGCAGGCTTCTGTAAGGCCTTTCAGCTATGAGCAAGAGGCAAAAAACCCTTTCAGCAAGCAAGACCCCGAACATCTGGCAGTCATTTCTCCCAACGAGAAGTAGCCTGTCTCCACTAAGTGAGAATAAAAGTGACACAGGAAAAGCTAGAGAGGAGAGAATGGAACAAACTTTGTGGCTTCAGGGTCTATAACTCCAGATATTTGTAAGGCCATCTCAGCCTTGAAAGTGCTTTGTGGGCCAGTTATCCCCTCCTTTTCTGCTCAGGTTTCTTTGCTTTGGTGTTAGTTATTTGGAACTTTCCAAGGTTCTTAAGTAGAACAGTGGGAACGAGAGGAAGAGGGACAGAATTGGGAGCTCGAAAGAAATGGAATTATGGGACCAGGAAACAAAACATAGGTGCATCGAGTCTTAATGTGGACTAGATTTAGGAGTTGGCAAACTTTTTCTATAAGACAAGATAGTAAATATTTTAGGCTTTGCACACCATATGGTCTTTCTTACAATTTCTCAGTTTTGCTGCTGCGACATGAAAGCAGCTGGAGACATATGTAAATAAATTGGCATGGCTGTGTTCCAATAAAACTTTATTTACAAAAACGGGTGGCAGGTCAGATTTAGCCTGAGAACCATAACTTTCCATCCCTGGCCTATACAGATCACCTTCTTTTGCTTTAATTCGAAGCTCATCAAACCCACTTTTGTTGCCAGTTCCATCTCCCAGATTACACTGATATTAGATGAAGGGGTAAGCTGGGTTGAGGAAACGGGCATCATCTTATTGCAAAAGGACATCTCTGATTGTCTCTTTAAAAACTGGTATTTTTTAAAAAAAATATTTATTTATTTTGAGAGAGAGAGAGAGCGTGCATGAGCTGTGGGGTGGAGTTGGGAGGGGGAGACAGAGAGAGGTGGGGAGAGAGAATCTCAAGCACGCTGTGCACCAGCAGCAGAGCCATTCACGGAACTCACGAATAGTGAGATCATGCCCTGAGCTGAAATCAAGAGTTGGACCCTTAAGTGATTAAGCCAGCCAGGCCCCCCATGGCATCCGTTTTGTACACTACTCTCTAGGTACGTCTGTCAGTGTTCGACCCCGAGCATGAGCTATCTGTGAGTGTACCAAGAAGGTCTAGGTTCTAGCCCTCAAAGCCGGGGCATCAGAAGCCTCGTGGTATCCGATCCACTGAAACAATGACCCCCAGCAAGGCTGCCTGCCTTCTCTTCCCACTAACCCCTTGGCCACAAACATGACCACCTCCCCTCTTGCAAACTTTGTCAGTAATTGTGTAATAGAAACAGCACCCTCGGTGACTCTGTAGGAAGTGCAGCATGGGAAAGTGGCCTAATCCCCTATTTCCAACTGAAGTTGAATTTACCCCCTGCCTACTCGTTCTTATAGTTTCTATTCCATCTTAATACTTTTTGCCTTCTGTTCGCTCTGTTTCAAACTGCTAAAAAGGTACCAGATGCTAGATTTTTCACTTTGGGCACATCTCTTAGTTTCCCTTAATGCCATTGTGCTCATCTGCAAATAGAGGAACTAAACTCCTTACACAGGGTCGCTCAGCTGCTTAAATTAGATAATAAATATGAGAATGTCCATCACAGTGTCTGGCCTGCAGTGGGTGCTCCGTGCACGCAATGTGGTCCCAGAGGGCAGAAAAGGTCCTGGGTTAGTTACACAGACTCCACGGCCCTTGATCATCTGTCCCAACCCACAGAGAGTGGCTCAAAAAATTATTCACTCAAGTGGTTGCTTCTTCTGCCTGTGTGGCCTGGAATCTGCTGGAACAGGATTGATCCAATACCCTGCATGCCTCTGAAGAAGAGAATCTAGAGGAAACCAGGCATGGGTGTTTTGTAAATAACTTTAGTAACAGATGGGTGGAGTTAGATATTTTGTCAACATAGAAATCACTTTTCCAAAGTGAGTTTCCCCATCTAAGGATAGTGCCCTTAATTTCTACAATCAAAAATACCTGCCATATGTTAAAATCTTTTGCAGCAGCTCTCAAGTGAAAACTAGAAACTCTCCAGAATCCTTTATATGTACAGGCAATTGGAATTAAGGCAGTGAGGAGACTTGCTCGCACCCAGGCCTGGCTCTCAGGGGGGTCAGCAGGGCACTCTCTACTCTGGGCCTCGTGTCCTTGGTTGGGAGCAAAGAGAGTGAGTCAGTGATTTCTAACACTGTCTGCCTACTTGATCACAGACTAAAATATGCACAAAGATGAGGCTGAAGAACAGAACACCTTTCAGAGAAAGACTCCCTTAGAATGGTACCTCAGCAGTGGAGTAGGGGGTGGGGGATGTGTGGATTCAGGGGAGGTAGGCTTCAGAAGCGTGTGAAGTTTGGGTTGACAGTGAACCTCCGATGAATACAGCTCGGATGCCCTGTCAGTGATCATGTGATATGTGGTCTTCAGAGCCACACGGATCTGGGTTCAAATCCCAGTCTGGACATTTATTCGCTATGTGAACTTCAGCAATGTATTTACTCTCTGAGTCTCAGTAAACTCATCTCAAAATGGGCATAGTATGAAGCTTGCTTCCCAAGATTTTTGTGAGAATCACTGGTTTCTGAATGATTCCCCAATACTCCATGACAGGCATTCAACAAATGGCAATGGACCTGAATTCCAGCCCCTCTGAATCATTCCTTCCCCAAAGAAGGAGGTTCCCCCACTTCCCAGCCTTTGCTCAAGTGCTCAAATATGGAATGTCATCACTGTCCTTTGTAGCTCATAGAAATCCTACTTCTCCAAGAAATAGCTTCAAGATGGGGCACCTGGGTGGCTCAGTCAGTTGAGCATCTGACTTCAGCTCAGGTCATGATCTCACAGTTTGTGAGTTCGAGCCCTGTGTCAGGGTCTGTGCTGACAGCTCAGAGCCAGGAGCCTGCTTCAGATTCTGTGTCTCCCTCTCTCTCTGCCCCTCCCCTGCTTCCGCTCTCGCTCGCTCTCTCTCTCTCTCTCTCTCTCTCTCTCAAAAATTAACATTAAATTAAAAAAAAAGAAATAGCTTCAAGAAATATTTCTTCAATCTCAGTTGTCACTTCACTCACCCTTCAGTTATACCGCCCATTCTCTATCTACTGTATCAGAACCCATGCTCATTAACTGAAAGGCTCAGGGGGAGTTCTGGCTTTTAAGAGTGCTCAGTCTGATGGGAAATAGGAATATGTGGTCCCCTGTAAATGCCACAAAGCAAAGACCATGGCAGAAGACAAAAGCATATACAGATCATCCTGGTGGAGTCCAGAGCAGAGAAAACTGCCCGGGCTGACCATGGACAGTGTCACTCCTTTCCCATAGCATCTTGTAAGCTGCCTTTAGCACTTACCTGCTTGCTGTGATTGATCGATTGTGCGTTTGACTCACTCACTCACAGATATGGCAACTCCTGGCACTTGCCCTCTGTTCCTGGATGCCCCAGCATAAAGCCTGAATGTGAGTGTGAGATGGTGAAGGGCATTCTATCCTAAGTAATCAAGATGTCACTGGTGCTTGGCTGCAGCCAGCTTCCAGGTCCACATCAAAGCTGTCATGCTTGAGTTAGCAATAATATTTAGCAAAATGATCCAACATCAATGACAAGAAGAAAACATACCCTTTTTTGTTTCAAATGGCAAATCATTGAGTTCTGTTATATATATTTTTTTTCATCATTAAGGAAGGAGATTGACCTAAATTCCAGCTTCCAGTTGGGATGATTTCACGCCACATTTGGCATGGGCAACAACAAAGCCATATGCCCGTGCAGGCATGTGCCTGATGTCAGTAACAGCTACTCAGAATGATGCCTTTTACAAACACGTCATAGCAAAAGTTCGAGGAGACTTCAAGCTGGTAACACTTCTATGAAGTTTCTCTGGGACTGACTAAAGAGATAACCACAAATGTTTTCAGCCATGGGGCACCTGGGTGGCTCAGTCAATTAAGCATCTGACTTCGGTTCAGGTCACGATCTCATGGTTTGTGAGTTCGAGCCCCGCATCGGGCTCTGTGCTGACAGCTCCGAGCCTGGAGCCTGCCTCCGATTCTGCATCTCCCTCTCTCTCTGCCCCTCCCCCGCTCACACTCTGTCTGTCTCTCAAAAATAAACAAACATTAAAAAAATTAAAAAAATAAAAATGTCTTCAGCCATTATCATCAGGCACACTATCACAGGTATAATGGTTCACAACTTACAGACTATTTTCACACACACTTTTTCATCACAAGTGATGGGAATGTTATTCTCTCCATTTCATAGAAAGTGACACATAGACAAGTCAGGCGACGGTACAAGGTCACGCAGGTCCACATCCCAGGCTCTTTCTGCCAACCAGGACACCCCTGTTTGTACACAGGCACGTCTAAGAAACCCCAGATTCTAGTGATATCCGATTCCCCCCATGCTACCATGTCACTAACTCTTCAGTGTACAAGTATCAATGTCCCTTCCAGCACAGCCCCTGACAAGCCATCAAGGAGAATGAGGGTGCTGAGATCCAAGGGAAATGACAGGTGCTCTCGAGATCCGGAACGCCTTACTGGAAGGGGGAAATGGACTTACTCTGTGTCACCCCAGAGGTCAGAACGAGAACCCAGGAATGAGTAACAGGTAGACAAGGCCAGGCTCCACCCAGAGAAGAACTCTCTTCTCTGAAATGTACAACTCATCATTTTCAGAAGTGGTGAGCTCCCCACCGTGGAGGCACCCAGGCAGAGAATGGGAGATGTCTTCCTGGCAAGCTGTATCAGGGATTCAAGCATCAGCTGGGCCTGGACCAAATGACTCCTTTAAATCCATTCATGCAGTAAACTTCTAGGATCCTTTTGTTAAATCCTATTGGCTGCTGAGCATGCCTGCCTCTGCCTCCCCTGGCCTGCCAGTCAGAGGAGATGTCATCAAAAAGCATTCCCCTTATCTTGATGACACAGGTAGGCAGCAAGCCCATGCTCCCTGGTGCTTTCTCTCTTTCTTTCTCCCCCAACCCCCCCCCCCACACACAGGCACATACACACACCCCTCCTATCTCTCCCCCAACTAATTGAATGTTGGATGACAGGTACTAACAAACCCCATCACCCAAGTGTCATAGAACAGCTCACAAAACCATAGGCCATTTCTAAAAGAATGCAACCTCTGATCCACATAGAATTCCCCTGTGAGAATTTTTAAAAACTCATCTGTATACCTATTGTCAGTGTAACTTGCATTTTATCAGCCCAGTATATTTTATAACATAAATTGAATGTAATCTCTTCTATTGCTCTAACAAGGAAACTGATATTAATGATGCAATAATAGTTGTCCCTTTCCTAAAAGCCTGACATATATCAGGAACTATGCTTGAGACTTCACATATATTACCCCGATTTTCACCCTGCAAGTCATATGAGGACCTATCCATTTTATAGATGCTCACAGAGATTAAGTTTCCTGACCCGGTTGGTCTGACTTCAAAGCTCATGCAATTCAAACTCCAAAAAGTATGAGATATTTCCACTGACAACACTGGCTGATGACAGAGCTGAGATTCAACCCTACATCTGCCTGACTCCCAAGTCGGTGTTATTTTCCCTTGCAACATGCTGTCACAAACATTCCTAAAGGTGCAAACAAGAGGTAAGCTTGGGTTCTAAGTTTTATATATACAAGGTAACTTTCATTTCAGAGCTGCCATTAGGAAAAACATGGTGGAGGGAGGAAATATGACCAAGGACTGAGGTTCCAATACCAGATCGTACGGTTATTTATTACAAATGCTGATTTTTTTTCCTCTTTCCATTATTTACTTGTTCAGGGAGCTAGAAACAGGAAAGCAGCCCTGGCGATTCAGCAGTTATTTAAATAGAACAGTATGGGGATTGTGCACTCAGTCCTCTGTAATTGGAAACCATTTCTACCATGCACCAATATTTCAAAAGCAATACAACCCAATTCTCTGACCCATGAATCAGGGTTTTCCCTTCTACCAGCATGAAAGATTGGGGCCAGGGAGCACTGGAAGCAAGATTTCTCTTAGGTACAGCTTTTACAGAAGAAAGCTGACAAAGGAGAATCTAGTTGACTGGACTTTTAATTGAATATTAGAATAAATCAAATGCATGCCATTAGCTTTTCTTGTGCAGTGAGTACATGCTAGAAAACACACTCCATATTCTTCAAACTGAGTCACATACTTCTTTGAACACGTGTAATGGTCCCTGTAACTCAGCGCCTTGAAACCAACTCTCTTAGCCATAATTATTTATGTTCAAGCAAGATATGTTGCTGGCGAAAGTCATACGCTTTCAAATTCATGATAATTCTCCCCTTATAAAAACATAATGATTTCAACTTCAGTATCCCTGACCATCAATCTCATCTGAAATCATGGCTTTGAAATTGACCAAACCTGACATTATTGTATGGCACTCAATGGGATACCAGATCTCTTGGAACCTCTGTTACCTCATTTGAAAATGGTCATAAATGAGTACCACAATTGGCTCTTGAGAGATTAAAGGAGGCAATAAATATAAAGGGGCTAGCACAGTGTCTGATGGATACTCAGTAGGTACTCAGTAAATATCACTTCTTTCTGATTAAAGGTACAAGGAACATTTTGGGATTATGATATCGGTTCTCTCATCCACATGTAAATGGGAATGACTATTAACAGTGTGTGCCTTTTTCTAACCTAGAGTAGGGCTTGCTTTCTCCTTTTTTCCTGTTCATCACCAGGACTGCCTTCCCATGCTGGGCACCTATAGTCCAGACCCTTTATATTTGTGATTTTATATAATCTGACCCTTACGCTAACCCAGTGAGATTGTCAATATTATCTCCTTTAAATTTTTTTTAAGGTGATTTATTTTGAGAGAGAAGGCAAGCAAGGGAAGGGCAGAGAGAGGGCAAGAGAGAGAGAATCCCAAGCAGGCTCTGTACTGCCAGTGCAGAGCCCAATGTGGGGCTTGAATTCATGAACTATGAGATCATGACCTGATCTGAAATCCAAAATAGGACACTTAACCAATGGAGCCATCCAGGTGCCCCAATATTATCTCTTTCTAACAGGTGAAGAAGCCAAGGCTTCCAACAGATGGGTAGATTGTCTGAGGTCAAACAACTAGCAAACAAAAGAGCTGAGAAAGAAACCAGGTCTTTCTGGCTCTAAAACCTATGCTTACTTCCTCTTTTTAAAAATCTTGACCGTAGGACAGTGGTTCCCAAATGGGAGTAATTTTATGGGGCGCCTGAGTGGCTTAATCAAGCATCTGACTTCGGCTCAGGTCATGATCTCGTGGTTTGAGAGTTCGAGCCCTGCATCAGGCTCTGTGCTGACAGCTCAGAGCCTGGAGCCTGCTTCTGATTCTTTGTCTGTCCCTCTCTCTGCCCCTTCCATGCTTGAGCTCTGCCTTTCCCTGCCTCTCAATAATGAATTGACATTAAAAAAAAATTTTTTTAATGGGAGTAATTTTGTCCTCCTGGGGACATTCAACAATGTCTAGAGATAATTTTAATTTCTGCTGCTTCAGGATAAGGGGAGGTGATGCTATGGTCATCGAGTTTGTAGCCCAGAATACTTCCAAATATACTCCAATGTATGGGACAGCCCCGTATGACAAAGAATTATCTGGCCCAAAGTCTCATAGTGCTGCTGCTGAAAAATCCTGCTCTGGAATTTATCAAAATGTGTCTTATTTTAAAATAAGTGACTGTAATATCATATTTCTGAATTCAGACCTTCATTCCTTATTGATGTGCAGATACCAAAAGATCTTATTTTTCCCAGTCTCCTGCAAGGTACAAATCTCTCTACAGTGCGTGTTCCACATTCATCCTGTCGGTTTCACTCATTTCCACAGCACAACATCTATTGTCTCATGGTTTCCATGGTAAAAGGTTTATCTGTTGTTGGCTTAGATTATTTTTTGCTTGTTCACACCATTCAGAAAACATTTTTAAAAATGAAACTGCCAAGGTCAAATCTAATATATTCTTCCCTCTTTTTCTGTTATTTATTATTTCCTACCTAAAATACATAGCACGCCATGGAATTTAAACAACGCACAGTATCTGTAAAGTGCGTACCAGCTCTAAGATATGAGGGAAGGGGTTATTTATAACATAAAAATGGTACAGCTGATAAGCTTTTTCGAGGTCTGGTTCACTCCCCGCCTCCATTTGACAGAGAAGGAAACAGAATCTCAGGTCAGTTGTGATCTACCCAGAGTTAAACAGCAGATTGACATAGGACCAGTATAAGAGTACGGGTGTACTGACTTCTGGGCTGGTTCTTTCTTCATCATGCACTTGGGGTTTCATGTTATAAAATCCAATCAGTGCACACATGCTTGGGTATGCACACACACGGACAGGCACATGGGCACCCAGGCATACGTGCACCCACACACGTACACACACACACACGCACTCTCTCTTAATTAGATTTTCCCTCCTATTCTTTTAGGAGACCTCAAACACTAAAGACTATCGATATGTTAAGTGAAAACCTAAAATCATGAGTGAACTGCCCTCTACTCTACCGAAGAGATGAATAAGGGCTTTGGACAATCTGGAGTCCAAAATGAGAGCTTGACTTACACAGACCAATTACACCAGACATCTGAAGCCCTAAATGGAGTTGCGGGCATTTATGAAGGCTGACATAACATGCAAAGAGTGACACTGGATTATTTTCCATCTCTCTTTCCCATTACATTCCCACACTGCCTCCAGGATTTCCTTGATGAAATATAAAAATGATACACTGATGCCTGACTCAAAAGACCTGAACTGCCTCCCATTTCCTAGATGAAAGCTAAGATCTTCAGCACCGCATACAAGATGATCTTACCTCCCTAGCCTCCTGGAGATACTCATCCTGCTGTCACCCATTATGTCTAAGAGCTTTCCAGAGGATTCCCATGGGCCCTAGAACAAGTTCCTCCAGACCTCCCAGCTGGCCTCCTGGTCTAGTCTCCATGCTTCTTCCTCTGTGGCTGTTGACTCTTGGCCCAGCTGCACTGGCCTCCCTGACAGCCCAGCTGTACCATAAGGAGGGACAGGTTCTCCTTAACTTCCTGTAGTAGAACTCAGACACAATTATGTCAAGAAAACAAAGTGAAGACCCAAGGATCTAAGTAAAGAGAAAGAAGGATTTAGCAGCTGTAACTCTAAAGCCAACCTCAGGGTCCCCACCCATATCCCACCTAACTTCTTATCAAATCTACCCTTTCCCCACCATACTTTCTAGGCTATGAGTTTAGACCTCTACTAAATAAATGTCTTAGTCCATTTTAGATTGCTGTAACAGAATATCATAGACTGGTGACTTATAAACAATAGAAATCTATTTCTCACAGTTCTGAAGGCTAGGAAGTCCAAGATCAAGGTGTGTCAGATTCAGTGTCTGGTGAGGGTCCAGTTCCTAGGCTGTCTTCTCACTGTGTCTTCAAATGGCACAAACGAGAGGGAATCCTCAGGTATTCCTTTAACAAGGGCATGATCCCATTCATGAGAGCTCCACCCTCATGGCCTAATTACCTCCCAAAGGCCCCACCTCCTAGTGCCATCACATCGGGGGTTAGGATTTCAACGTATGAATTTTGGGGGGACATGAACATTTAGTCTATACCAATAAGAAAACCTTCCTCTCCCTACTTCTGAGAGCCATAGCATTTCCTGCTAAAGAACAGCCAACAGTGGGATGATCCATATCCTTCAGAGTAAGTCCTTGCCACAAAAGTGCAATCTGACCACACCACACCACACCCCAAACAGGGAAATTACACTTGTCTGTGGTATATTTTCTAAAGTTTGGATTGTTTGGTCCCAGCAGCATGTCTCACTGGCCGAGCTCTGTCCAGGTCCCACAGTTGTCCTCCAGACTGAGAGGTGTGTGGCCTGAGCCTCCCATGCTCTGCAGGAAACAAGCCACCTATCCAAAGTCCTCCTTTCACAGATGAGGAAAATGAGGCCCAAACGGACTTGCCTCCAGGCACCCACGCAGGTCCACAGCAAGGCCAGGACTAGAACTCAGGTTGTCCCAAACATAGTCAAGTATTCTCTCTCTTTTAACATGTTCTTGAAATCTCAATAATGAGACATTTTAATTTTATATGAAAATGAATATACATATGAGTAGTCAGCAAGTGAACGGATATGAAAACCCTGGGAAGCACTGAACATATGGAAACCGAATCTGGGTCACAATACTCCTTGGAGACCCATCAGTCCTTGGCCACAAATGTACAAACTGAATTGGGAAGGTAAATTTCATGGCAGGGGTACAATACACACTGTAACTGATTTAGAAGATGTATTTAGAGACCGTTAATAATGCATGCAAGATGCTGAATATGACTTTTCTCATTATAAATATTTAAGAGCACATAGGTTTTAATAGCACCAGATATTACACAGTGATGAGTTTGTATAAATGACACTACCCACTGGTTACATGAAGCCCAAGGAAAGACATCATTTCCTGTACCTGGAATGATCATAAGAGTGACATTCTGAAATAGAAAAATAAAGTCCATTTTGAAAGAGCCCAGAGCTAAATAATTTTAATTCAAGGTGAACCTATCATCCCTTGCCACAAGAAGCTAGAGAGACTCAGTTTATGTTACGCAAATATAATTTTCCCATGTTATCTTGAGGGTTAGTTTCCCTCCTTGCCTTTTTAGTGGGGTTTTTATAGCAATAATCACATTGGACATTTCTATCTTTGATTCTATCAAAGTCAAGGAAAACTCTGAATCTTTTTAGATACAAATTCAGCTGCAGTTTTTGAAAGAAAAAAAAAACAGGAGAATTCACAGCTACAGGAGTGCTAATTTGAATTAACTATAAAATTTGATTGAGTGGTCTGGTCAGTAAGTTGGAGCAAATGCTGGTCTCTCCTGGTGGAAACCAGCCACGACCCACGACACTGTTCACATAAGCTCTTCTGCCAGGGACTGTCACTGAGATGGATGTCTAGTGATTAATCAGATTACAAGATAGTTGTACCTAGATCAATACGCAGCAATGATTTCCCTAGAAATAAGCCCCTCATTGTCAGTCCATGGGAAGAAACACATCAAAGAGCCAGCCACAGAAGTCAAGCATGCAGACTTGGAATTCTAGAACCACAATGTCCCAGCTGAGTGACCTGGGCCAAGTCTCAGTTTTCCTGAACCTCAACTTTTATAGTTGTGAACTGGAGGCAGTAACACCTATACTCCTCTGTCAATGGGATTAGAATCAAGATACTCCCTACTGCCCACTGTCTGACATAGAGTAACCCCTGACACAGCTGAGCCAGAATCAGGGGTGGTAAATGATTGCTCTAAGAACCAGTGGAGTCGTCAGGAAGAAGGTTTATAACACATCATGCACTTTGGTATCGTGTACAAAGAAAAGGCTTAGATTTTTAATTAACCTGGAAATTAAGGTTTGTGTGACCAAGCTCCCTTCATTTTACTTTTTAAAATCCTCTTACCAGATGAGAAAAGTCTAAGGACCCCAAGGATCAAACCAGCTTGTCACATCCCAGATGTCAGGTCGCAGATCCCTAAAAACATGGGAGGTCACAAATCGCCTGTCCACAGACCATGCAGCCAAGGGTGCACTCTGGAAAGAAGCGCTGTGTAGACAAGCCAAATACAAAGATGTAAGCACACCATCCGCATAGCTGGCCAGTCTGGGGGTGCCAGCTACCAGCCACACTGAAAGCAGAGAGACAGGACAGAAGTATCTGGACCGATTGCTAAACATGGAGAGCAGAGACGAGAAGCTTTGGGGATGTCGCTTCAGTGCCTGCAACCTCCAGTATGGAGAGGCGAATGGCTGACCATCCTCACAAGACACAGACCAAAGAGATTTACTGGCTCTGGGCTTCCTTTCAATAGTTTCTCAAATAGGATGAACACGATGATTTTGTTATTTATGTTCTTTACTGCACCACCATTCTCACAGATGGGTGTTTTCTCCTGGCCCCTCCCTCTTCCCCCCAAGAGAGGGCATGGTGGCCACCAGAACGCATCTCCCAGCCTTCCTGCTCCTGGGAGCATTACTGGCCGGCACCCAGCGGCTGTGCCTCAAAACCTGCCAGTGCCTGCATTCAGGCCACATCAGCCACTGTGCCAATCAAGGCCTGGACCAGCGGGAGGCACGATGCCTTGGGTACAAAGTTGAAGAGGTACCAAAGAACTTGGTAATAAATATAAATGATACTTGATGTAACATTTTTAATAAGAATTAATGCAAAAAAAGCCCTGAATAATATATCAAAATGGTAAATAACGTCAGAATCAGCATTACTGATTTTCCCTTTGCCTCAGGTTCACACAGGATTCAGGAAGGCTCTGGCTCCAATGACAGGGCACAGCAGGGATGCTACCACAGATAGTTCTGGGGACACGTCTGTCAGCTGACTTTAGCTCAAGGACTCACAACTAGCTTTGCCGAACCTTCCTTAGATAGCTCAGCAGTCTTGGACATTGCTCCCCAAACTTCTGTCCTGTTCATCATCCCAGGCCAGACTTGCACGGAATGCTGACTGCTCTCTTGGCCTGCCCTGATTCTATCCATTTCTACACATGCATTTGCTCTAATATAATCTTTGTGTATTTAATCCTGTCTTAGTGTCTATTTCTTAGAGAACCCAGGTTACATAAAAGAGGATTTCCTTTTCTCTGAATGGCAGGATTGAAATAAAATTTACTACCCAGCAGAGTCTTGGCAACATGCCTGCCCCAAGAGGTCAATATTCTCCTTCTCCTCCATACAGAAGCAGGCATTCCTGTGTCAGGGCCCAAGTCCTGAGTTTGTGTGTGTGTGTGTGTGTGTGTGTGTGTGTGTGTGTGTGTGTACATGCACACTTATTCATACACATGCATGTATTGTACATGCAGGTTTCAAATGATTGTACCTTCTGGGTAATTAAAGCTTTCTTCAAGCAGAGCTTTTATGTTTTATTCACTGATGAATGAAATGCGTTTCTCAGCCAGGACTATAAACCACGAATATCCATATTAATTACCAGCTTATCATTAACATGAATATTTTACCTTTAAAATACCAGTGCTACAAGTAAGTAAGTGGCTCTACACCAGCAACTTCAAATAGACTTTTCTTCTTCTTATGCTATATTAATTCCAAAGCTATGGAAGGTATTTTGGGATTTCTAGTATGCATTTTATTTGTCCATAACCTTTTAGAATCAGCTGGCCACTACCTGGTACCAAGTTACCCCTGGCCATGGTCATGGATTTTGGTGATCTAGACCATGGATTTGACCCCAGAGGTATGATTTTATCAGTGAATTGTTTTAGAGGAATGAGCTAAGGCAGGAATTTCTGATTGTCTTCCTACATCCAGGTCCTACATCCCGCCTTCCAAGCAAAATCCCTCTCTAGTTACTCTATCCATCCCTCCCCACTGACCTCATGTGCCCCCAAGCCCCAGGAGTGGTCCTTGCCATGACTGCTTCAGGAATGGACTTGAGATGCAGTACAGGGCAATTATCTAAGAAAAAGTTTACAGGGGACTCTCTATAAAATTTCTTCCTTGTTCTGGAAAATATCCAGAAGTGACCATCTATTCTTTTTCTAGATGTTGCTATCCATGGATATGAAGGACAAACCACTAAAAGCAGACTAAGAAGGAAACCAACCCAAAGTGAAGGGCATTGCCAAGAGAGGAAGAATGAAGCTGGATCTCTGGTTCATTCTAAAGTCTACGTTTCCTCTGAATTTCCAGACATGTGAACCAATAAATTTATCTAATCCAAATTAGTTGGCTTTTTCATTGCTTTTACCCAAGAACATTCTAAACATTGTAAGAAACTTTATCATATAATTGAATAAAAACCCTCATTGCGTGAAGATCTAGAAAAACTCAATGGAAGTAAATATTTGGAAGTTTCAATCTCTAGAAATCAGATCTAATGAGGGACTCCAGGAAGAACAGTATCAACTCATAAAGGAAAAAGGTAAAGGTCTGAATCCTTCCTTCACAAGAATTGCTGTGAGTACATGAAAAATGAAGAATGACATCTTGATTGAGCTAGAGGAAGAAAAGGATTTCCCTCCAAGAAACGTTGTGAATTTTGAGATTAGGCTGAACATACATGAAAAGGAAAAAGAGAGATGTCTGGATGGCACTTCTTTTAAAGATAGAAAAGGAGGCATGCCAGCCATTATTCCACCAGCACGGGAGACTCGAATCTAGAGAGACCTGGCTGGGCAAAGGCTGTTGGATTTGAAGGGGTAAATAAATCACACCACTCTCCTTTTCTGAGTTTCAGATCCTACTGAGAAACTGAAATATGTATCCATTAAGGATAAAAATATATTAGCATTATTTCTAGAGGCTCTGGTTTGGAGAACATAGTTTTAACCTTGGCCACATATAGTTTTTGTTACATCCCTACCCCATACTTTACCTCTCCACCCCATAAGTAATTGAACTTACCTACTCAGGCACAGATAGAACATCGAGATAAAACCATGTCCTTATTCCTTCCTCTTCCTTCCCTTGAAGGGACAGAATCTGCCTCTTGAAAAGTTTGTTACATGAAAGAAGAGAAATTCATTATAGTCAAGGCAGCTCCTCAAGAAAGAATCAGCCTTGGGCACTGGGAACAGTGTTATCTGTCATCTTAATCTTGCCTAAATGAGAAAGATGGGCCAATGATGTTCAACTCCTAACATTCAGCTCATAAGCTAAATTTCTTTTTTCCACTCAGAGAAGCATAAGGGGATGACAAGGGGCTGTAAGTGTTGTTCTAACAATGTGTCTGGGAGCCATTCCTTCATGGACACATAAGGACAAGGGAATACTCTCCCCCTAAAGGGAGGCAAGAACTCTAGGAGCCAATTCCAGAAGCAGCCCAGACTCTGGGAGGCATGCCCCTTAAAGCTGTCAAAGAGTGTTCCTGGAAAATACAATTATAAAACCAACTTCTTTTTTAAGTTTATTTATTTGAAAGAGAGAGCATGCACAAGTGGGGGAGGGGCACAGAGAGAGGGAGAGAGAGTGAATCCAAAGCAGCCCCCACGCTGTCAGCATGGAGCCCAATGTGGGGCTTGAACTCACAAACCATGAGATCATGACCTGAGTCAAAACCAAGAGTTGGATGGTTAACCTAGTGAGCCACCCAGGCGCCCCACCAACCCTTTAATACTAGGACAGCTATACCAAGTAGAGGTGGAAAAATTGAAACAGTTTAGCCAAGAAGATGGGGAGTACCAGTGCAGAAAATGTCAAGCATTGTTAGGTACATTTTGAAATTACGAGATCTAGTTCCTCTCCCACACTACACCCTCCTCTGTGGGTGGTACTGAAATCATTATTCATGCCACTGAAGAGAACTTCCAGAACATTCATACTATTTAAGTTATTAGTTAGAAAAGACTAGGTATGCTTAATACTATATACATTTAGTTTTGTCCTAAGTTATATTTTTGACGGCAGGAAAGGGGTCTTGAGTGGAGACATTTAACTCAGGAAGATGAGAGCAAATAAGATTTATCTGAGGAGTAGATGTTTAATAAACTCAGAATTCAGTCACTTAACATATCTCAGTGCAGGAAAACCCACCCACAAATAGAATCTAGAGGAATATGTCAGGAAACCAGACAATGGGTCCAAAAAGGAAAGGAAGTCAAATTCTATACATAGCAGAGAAAGAAGATGAACAATTTATGAAAGAAGATGAACAGGGTCATATTTACAAAACTCAGCAAGGCCTGCTTGAAAGGAACAGGAGCAAAACAGAAATGAAACACAGCAGGGCAAGTGATGGCCAGGAAGACCGTCCACTGCTATTGAAGGAACAGAAGTCACTCACAGTGGACAATTCAAAAGCTGAAGAAAGATAAGGAGCAGGTGCCAGAGGGCTTCACTGGACCCTGAGGGCAACAAAATATGAGTCTCATATCTGGTGAGCATGACTCTTTAGCTGACACAAACGTGAGAACAAAATAGAACCTATCGGGGCAAGCTGAAGTCTTTAGAGAGGGAAGCAGTAGCAGCAACCACTAGGACACAGAGTTACAAATGGACTGAGGTCGTGCAGAGCAAAGGAGGAAGACAGAGAGTGGAGGATATGAGAACTTCACCCTTACCCCTGTGCGTGTCTGCTCAAATCAGCACAGAGATTTATCTCTGGCCAAACCCACGTTCAGTTCAAAACTGGGGACTGAGAAGCCCAGGGCTCAAAGAGAAGGTGGGGATTTAGGCATTTAGATATTTAAAGGATGGCAGGGGGAGGAAGGACACCAGGTAAGTCCTAATGACTGGGGGTGCCACCAAACAACCCCTGCAATTTTTTAGGAAGTTAGGAATGTTTCCATTTCTGGTGTTAGTCTCTGAAAGAGCAGGCTGTATGCAATGGGTAGCTTTCACCTCAGATATAAACATTGCCACAAGCTCTTGATGAAATACTTCTTCCTACTGAATTCAATCTATGTGTAAGATAATTTCTGGACTGTTGGCACAGTTAGAACTGGCAAGAGGGAAACATGCAATTGTTGAGTTGCTCTCATCTTGGTGTCTCTAAATCTTTTTCTTCCTCTAGATACTGCTACATCTGGCTATGGTCTTTGGCAAAAGTTATGTAGGTCTGGTTTTTATTGTATATCTAATTTTGGAAACATAATCTTGCTTGAGATTACTTCTGTAAGAGCTGGGAAGTTGTCTTTTGCTAATATTCTCTAAATTTGGTAGGTGTGTGGCTATTACAATAATCTTATCTGTTGTATGACTCCATGGGCTTTTCAAAAAGTGGGGGATAAAGTAGACTCAGGGTTGGTTTAATCCAATTTAGGAGAAATAGTTTCTTCTTTACTGAAAAAACTATACTTATCCTCATTCCAGTGGAATAAATGTAGACTGGAGCTCTTATAGGGACTGCGATTCTTCCTGAACATCTGAGTGAGACCAAAACTGCCAAAAACTAAGCAGAGTACGATGTTGAGAATAGGATTTTACACATGCATGGTTTTGAAGTTTAACTTCTGAGCCTCAATTTCATGTGAAAGGAGGAGAAGCTACTACATCTGTTACTATGAAGTAAGAAAGAGGTAATAACTATAAAACATCTAGCCAATGCCTGGAATATAGCAGGTCTTCTAGAATAATTATTATCTAATTCAGATTCCAAATGTCAATACTATAATCCAATGCTTGCTTGAATAAGCATGGTCATAACTGCCAATGGAAAAAAAAAAGAAAGAAAAAGAAAAAAAGAAAACGAAAACATCCTTTTGATCATCTCCAATGAGGGAAGGGAGAATCTGGAGATTGCTGAAGGTGACTACACCATTCAAACCTATAATGACCCATTCAGCAAACATTTATTAAGTGACCACTATGTCCCAAGCACTGTTCTGGGCACTGGGACTATAGCAGTGAAGAAATTATCTCCTTAGGGCATAAGATAAAACCTCAAGAACTACTTTTTCCCTGTCCCCAGTAAACTGCAACCAATTCCAAGGGCAGTGACCAAATAGTATTGTTCTTATATTCACTACACACACACAAAAAAATAGAGACTATTCATGCTCATTGAGTTAACTGGAGCTGAACAGAGAGAATGATGCCTCAGCAGACCACATAGAACACCGAGAATTTTCCTAGGGAACTGAAAGAACCCCTAAACAGTACAGTAGAGACCACCCTGGCAGGATAGACTTCCAAGTGGGCTTTCAGGGCGGCCTCTCCTCCCACTGCCTTAGACTGGTCTCCCTGTGAGATGTTCTTCCCTGGGCTTTCCTAACTGATCCTGAAATGATTTTATACAACTTCCAGAGCCATTGCCAACCATGCACTGGCCTACCGTATCGATCAAGCAGCAGTTTCATAAATACTTGTTGGGCACCTACTATGTGCAAGCACCTATGCAAGTGCTTTCATATGGTCAACTTGACTTCATTATTGTTGTAAATCTATGACATAGGTATCTTACAAATGAGAAAAACAGACCCGGAGAGGGTAACAGATATGTTGAGGGTCACATCATAAGCAAATGGCAAGGCTGGGCCTTGAACCCTGGTTTCTTGAGAAGTACAGGGCTCCTTCTGCTTCATCACTCCATTATGTTTCCCTCTTCAAGCTGTAACAGCAAGTCTCCTCAGTTTCACACTCCACTCCACTTTCAAAACAGAAACACAGCACAAAAACAGAAGGCTTCGCTTAGGTAAGATATGAGCTTATCTGTATGATGGTATTTTCAGTTGGCAAGACACTTTCAAACTTGTTATCCCACTGGATCCTTCAAACCATCACCATTTAATGAGGGGAAACAGAATCAGAGAGAATGTTGGTTGTACCACAAAGCTAACAAGGGGCCAATGCAGAATTCTTCCTCAGGTTTGTTTGTTTGCTTCTTACCCCAGTCTAATGAGTACCCCATAGCCCCACATTGCCTCCATAGACTCAGTTCCATAAGCTGGAACTTGACTGTGACAATAGATGACATCATACACAGTGAAGACATTCAGAATGAGACCTTCCGACAGATTCCTGGGCCCAGTATCAGGAGAAGTTATGGGGAAGGATGAGAAAACCCAAACTGGGTTCCCAGTTGTGTATTCTCTATCCATCAAGTAACAGAAGCTGGTCCAGAGGTTCCCAGGAGTTTTGCATGGACCCAGTTGAGGGGCAGAGCCTGAAGTGAGCAGGGGTATGGAGTGGCTGAGGCTGGAGCCTTATGGAAGGCCCTATCAGTGTCTGTACAAAATCTGTTTATTCCCTGTCCCCTTCTTCCCTTCTAATGGAGCCATGATTTGTTCAGGTAACTAGAGAGATCCATTGATCCTCAGAAGGGTGGACATACTCCATTACCATTGAGCAATGAATCCTGACTAATTAATGGTGGATTTCTCATTCCCCTTGGTTAGTAATTGGCTGGGAGTGGCCATGACAAATTCTGGTCATGGAGATGTAACAATTCACTGGGTAGACCTTCTGGGAAGGCTTTGCTTTCCTTCTAAAAGTGGAACAGGTTTGTGTGATACGGCCCCTTCACTTATTTGCCCTTCCTCCTTCTTCCTGCTGAGAATGTAACCACGATGCCATGAGGTACAGGGGTCAGTTTATAATCATGAGGCAGGATGTGTGAGGAGAAAAGCCAACATTCTTCGGATGCCAGAGAAGAAAGATGGAAGTAGCCTGCATCTTTGGGAACTTCATTGCACAGGGGCCCAGGCCTAGACTTCGTACTTGTAAGGAAAATGGACTTTTCTATGCCACTGTAGGGCTTTGTTTTTGTACCTTGCAGCCAAATGTAAGTCCAAACGGAAGCCCAAATGCTAACTGATTATTTTGAGTGCCCAACTATGGTCAGCCACATCTCTACTTCCAGAACCAGGGCTAACTTGGAGATCTCACTCTGGGTTCTGACCGCTTTGTTTTTCCTTAACCTTTCTTGTTCCTGTAAGGACACTCCTTACTCTGATGCTGTGTTTTGCATTTACTGACTCAGTAATGGTTAGCCTCCTCCTCCCAGCCTCAAAACATGACTGGGTAAACTAGTTTGCAAACCAAAAGATGGAGGGAACAACATCACCCAGGTGACTCATCATGGGAAGTCTCAACCCTCCCTGTACTGGGATAACCAGACAGCCAAGAACAGAACATGGGTATCACCTTCACACCTCAGAAAAGGGTGACAAAGGGCAAGGAAATAACAATTAGTAAACACCCACTACAAGCTGGGTTCAGTATTTGCAACAGTGCCTAGAATGTGCCAAGGGTGTCCCAGGCAACACATGAAACCAACACAAATCTCTGTCCTCATGGAGTTCACCTTCTAGTTGGGGAGGGAAAGTAAGCAGACAACCAAATAGTTGTATATTCATGCATATCAGAGGGTTTTAGGGGTGGCAACAGTATGAGAAAAACACCGTCAGGAGGGGACGATGAAGTTCTGGTGACACTCCCCACGATGGTGGCCTTGGCCTCAACACCCCCATCTGTAGGATGAAGGGTCTGTGCCAGGTTCTTCCAACGCTGATGTGCTCTGAGACTGTTCAGGCTCCATCTGCTTAGGGACTGACGGACTGGCTCACTGTGAAATGCTTGCGGGAGACACTCTCTTGAGAATGAATAACACTCTCTTGTGAATGAAGGGCATTCCCACTAGACCTTAACTCACTTTGCAGGTCACTTCTTCCCTTAGTGGCTCCTGGTAGCACCATTTCCTTCTTTATGCCACTTAGTCACAGCTGGAGTTTTATATTTGTGTGATTAATCATATTTTATGAAGTCCTGACACCCCCACTAAATGTCTATTTATGCTTCACTATTACCACAGTGCTTGGTGCCTAGTACATGCTCAATAGCAATACTGCTGAGAGAATGAATGAATGAATGAATGAATGAATGAATGAATATGCTGTAGGTCATCTTCACTGCTTCAATTCCAAAGGCATTTGATGTGGGTTTTTTTTTTTTTGTTTTTTTGTTTTCTTCAGCATTCTGTCACTGAGCGCTCCACTGATATTTTCCAAAGACTGCTCTTCAAAATGCATGCTTTCAAACCCAGAGGACCTAGGCACATATTCATTTATTTTCTAGACAGAGTAAAATTTTGTTTACATACCATGGAGCGTGTGAGCTGAGGTGGAGGTAATGAATTCGTATGCGGAAAACTCTGAAGATGCTTCCTTACAGGGAATAGAATAGCATCTAAGCATGCGCACACACACACACACACACACACACACACACACTCACACACACACACACACAAATACAAACTTCCTCTATAATTTATAAAGGGGAAGGTGAGTGTAGATGCCAGATTTATGCCCTGCCTCAGGCACTGGGCTGTTTCTGCAGCCTCTAAGCATCTCTCTGCAGACTCCCCTACACAGAGTATATGACCGTGAAAGGCTGTTCTGAAATGCAGATACCCCCAGATTTTGTGGTGATAATGTTGCCTGCGAGAACAACCAAAAGCATTAAATGGCAGGGGATGGGCTGGAGCACATGGAATCGTTACATATGGAAAGAAGTAGCAAAAGACTGGTCATCTGGCAGCTGTGGCATAAGGGGCACCTGGCCAAAATGCTTCTGGCCTATTCAGTCATATATTTATTAATTATGCATCTTTTTAAAAATCCTCTATAATTCATGTCATTATGTAAGTGCCAAACAGTATACACTTACCATTCCACAATGTGGGGCTGGCCAGTGTCAAGCAATTCTACAGCGACATTCAGAATACCGAAGAGCCACTCTGGGTGTTGTTACATTGAGGTATCTGGACTTAGTAGCCCCCAGATGGCCGTCAGAGTGAAGTTCTTGTGTCCCGGGAGCCAGTTTTGGGCAGACAATACCATAGGTCGGCCTACACCAGCCATCTTATAAGATGATGCTTTTATTCTGACAGGTGGGTTGCAATACAAAAACTAACATAACATCTGGTAGAAAGTATTAGCTCAGACCCTCATTGTTTTCTGACAACAAAGCCAAAAATCAAACCACCATAAACTCCTCCAAATTGTCAGTGCTATTTTTCCCTGCTAACAAGAAAAACAGGGTGACAGGAAAGACAAACCTTTTTCTAGCAGCAACTTTTAAGAGGCAATCATTACAGAGAGCTTTATGTAAGGGACATGGGACAATGGAGGGGGTACTCTTCAGTAGCATTTTTATAGAAGATATAGAAACATGCTTTATCTAGTCATTTCTTATATGGCCCCTCGATAAAAGGAAAGGACATCCTCTTAAATAGCCACTCTCCAGAGACACTTTTATGGGTGTGAGAGTAATGGTAGTGAGACCTCTAGCTTTAGGAGATCTGACTTGATACAGGATTAGTTTGCTGATATTGAAGTGGAAAAGGACGAGACCACACTGCTAATCTCAAGCATCGCGTGTTTCCTCAGTAGGGCTGGTGACAGGTGCTGGCTCATAGCAGCTCCAGACACAGGGCTCGAGGGGGTGGGAGTGGGGTGGGGGGGTGGTTTCTGGACTATAAGAATTGGGCTTCTCATGGGCAGTAGTCACTTCACAGACTTCTTTCTTTTCTCTTTCCCCCTTTGAGCCTTCTAACTCTTCCACCATCATTTTTTCCAAACCTTCTCCTTTGTCTAAACAGAAAATTGCTCCTGAATGCATCATCAGAGAAAGGAAGCCATTGCCATGATGCTGGAGTCTTGCTGCAAAGCCAGCATCTTCTAAGGCCTGACCTGGCTGTGTGTATGGAGATGGAGTGTTAACTTGGGTCACTGGACAACATGTTAAGTTGATCACATTCATTACAATCACTGCCCCTTTCAAATTGTCACATAGAGAAGTCTGCAATGGCTGAGTCTCAGTTGGTCTGATAGTCCCTGTGCCCAAAATGATACATTGAAGTCCCAACCTTGGGTACCTGTGCAGGTGACCTTATTTGGACACAGGGTCCCTCCAGATGTAATCAAGTCAAGAGGAGTTTATACTGGATTATATATATAGATTCTAATGCAATGACCAGTGTGCTTATAAGAAGAGAGAAATTTCCACACAGAGACAACACAGGGACAATGCCATGTGAAGATGAAGGCAAAGACTGGAGTGATGTATCTATAAGTCAGGATTGCTTGCAACCACCAGGAGCTAGAAAGAGGCAAGGAAGGGTCCTGTTCTAGAGCCTTTGGAGGAAGCAGGCTTTGCAGACACTATTCTCTCCCAAACTGAGAGAATGCTCTCCTCAGAGAGCTTCAGTTGTGTTAAGCAAGTTTGTGCTACTTTGTTAGAGCAGCCCCAGCAAGCCACAGTCCCTTAAGAGCCCTCAAAGAATAACCAGGGAGATGCATCAATGGATAAACTAGAAATGTCTGAGATTTTTTTGGGGGATTAATTTTTTTCCAAGCTCATGAATGTCTAGAGACCTGTATGATCTGGTAAATATAATTGTATTTCCAGAAGCCATGATATAACCTTACCAAGTGCATGAGGTCCTGGTGCCCTGAGGTTGGGAGATCTACACTGCTTTGAGTATTCCTTCGAAAGGGCAGCCTCCCCATGCTTCACTTCACTCAGAAAAAACCAGGATTGCGTCACCTACCACTTACCTTTCAAGGGCATCATGAAGATCTGTATCTCTGTAATGTTTGTCCAAGAAATTGGAGCTTGGTGGAGGATTGTCACTGGCTAAATATAAAGTATGTTATTATCCCCCCAAACCTTGGCAATTCTTTGTCACTTTCCTTTTGAAAAGAAAATTGTACTCACCCAAAGCATTTCATTACCACCTGAACTGTCTGTTTGATATAAATTTAGAAACCTAAATTTATAAAACCCCACAGCCAAATGCATTAGAGTTAGGAGCCCAGGGCACCTGTAATATTGTTATTCCAAAAAATAAAGTTTGGCATGTGGCCTTGCTTGACTAGTCAGCCTAAACTCTGAATCATCTCTATTTAGAGAGACCCCTTCAAACTATTTTGTGGGGTCGTTTGTCTACATTTGCCTACATTTTCTATAACAATTAGCTTCCATCAAGTAGATTTTAGAGACTTGCTGAGAATTATACTACCATCTATCTGAATATTTGAGATTTCTTCTTTAATGCACCTATGAAAAGCAAAGTCCCAGTTAGGAGATATATTTACTCCAGATCAGACCTTCTTGACTGGCTGAGAATATACACTGAATACATGCTAAACAGCTGGACAGCCCCATGGATATTGCAAGTAACCCTTCTGACGGCACTTCAGAGGGGTGAATGGAATCATTTAAAGTCAGACTGTGTCCGTTTTTGTTAAGCTCACATGTTAGTTTTTCCCAATCCCCAACCTCTTGGGAAGGAGATTCAGATCTACATGATAATATCAGTCTTGTGTTTGGCACGTGCATTGTTGCCTCAACTTCCTCATACATGAAATGGGAAAGTAACACCTAGATCACAGGATTGCTGTGAGGCTTAAAATAGCTAATTCTGTTAAAGAAGTTAACCTGGTTCCTGACACATGTTTGATGTCTTCGGTAAAAGTCAGGTGTTATAAGAAGAAGGAGGGAATATAGGAGGAGAAGAAGAAGAAAGTAGTAGTCGTGGTGGTGACGGTGGTAGTGGCATTTTAGGGTCTACGTTAACCTCAGGACACCAGTGAGGCATAACTAGCAGCAAAGAATGCGGTAGAGGTAACAAATTGGATTCAGCATTTAAGTATTTCTGTTGAATTCTCTGGACACATCAAGAATATCAGCCAGCTGATCAATAAGCCAGCCAAAAACTCTTGCAACTGTGCCAGCTGCCCCAAGCAGAAGACTGAATGGCCTCAGGGCCACATGATCCAAAAGTCATGCTGCAGCCACCAGACCTACCATCCGTTGTGGTAAGCAGAAGAGTGGCCTCCTCAGTATGTCTATGTCCTCATTCCAGGAACTTGTGCCTATGTCACATGACATGACAAAGAGAAATTAAGATAGCTCATGGAATTAAGGTTGATAATCATCTAATCTCAAAATAGGCAGTGTATCCCAGATTATCCAGATGGGCTCTAGGTAGACACAAGAAAAGTTCCTTAAATATGGAAGAGAGAGAGACATAAAAGTCAATGTCAGAGTGATGGAATCTGAGAAAGACGTGATCAGCGATTGCTGGCTTTGAAGATGGAAGAGGTCATGAGTCTAAGAATGTGGGCAGCCTCTGGAAGCTGGAAAAGGCAAGGAATGGTTTATCCCCCAGAGCCTCTATCAAGAAATTCAGTCCTACTGACACCTTGATTTGAGCCCAGTGAGACCCACTTTGGACTTCTGACTTCCAGGACTTTAAGATAATATATCTGTGCTTCTTTAAACCACTAAGTTTGTGGTAATTTGTTGCAGCCATACATACAACTGAACACCACATCCATCAGTCATCAGACTGAACTATATACCAGTCAACCCCAACCCAGGGCTGTGTTTCCTCAGTACAACAAAAAATAGTTCAACGGAGAATGATCCTCTTAACATAAGGACATAGCAGACCCTCTAAGAGGAGTGAAGTTCTTGACAGGGCGAACCCTTAAGGGGCAGAAACGTGAACCCAACAGAACAAGTACTTGACCCGGCTCCTCTTTCCCTGGACTCCAGAGCCCCTTGCTCCAGCCAGACTCCCCATATGCTGTCCTCTGCCCCTGTGTTGTGGCAAAACTGGTTTCAATGGTTCCCTCAGAGCAGATGGGCGAAACACTCTGGGAATGTGAGCAATAGGAAGGTCCTGGGGGGGAGTTTGAGCTCCACCTCTGAGGGTTCCAGTTCATGGAAAGGCTCACAGGGAGGTTCATCTTCCTAAAGATTTTGGCAGACGTGAGGATATTCCCATTAATGTCAAACCCTCATTTCAGATATTAGAGAAGAGACTATTTTACAAATTATTGTGAAAATGTGGGTATTGTATTATTGAAGGCTGAAGTACTATTAAGAGGTATTTTTATTATAATAGTAGCATAGAATGGGGGTAATTAAGGGGATTATGTATTTTACTAATTAGCAAAAATGTATGCTTTTAGTAATACCCTTAATTATTAAAATCTGTCTTGGGGCAAACAGCTAATGCAAGGCTATGAAAAGCCTACAGGGCGTGACCCTTTTTCTATATGTAGTAGTTCTGCTTTAGAAGTCTATTTCATTTTACACTGGGATTCTATAATTAATAGTGACTTTGACTTCAAGGGAGCATTTTAGAATATTAAGAGCAGGGTTAATCTCATGGGAAATTCAGGATATGTTATTTACAGAGAAACTAACCGAACACTAATTCCTTTGTAATGAACACTTTCAGATCCTCTCCCTTTCCTCCCATCGCTCACCCCTCATCCCAACTCCACCCCATCCCGCTGCAAACTTTAAGTGGCATTTACAAGGTTTCTGAGAGGTTTATACACAACAGCATAATAACATAACTATTTGAATAAATCAACAGATACTTGCAGAGTGCTTATCTTAATAAAGCGGTTACATGGACCATATTTATTTGTTACACGTCATGCCGAACATGAAAATTGACATTTGTGTGACCCATTGGAATGAAGAGTCAAGGAAGCTACCAGTGAAAGTGAACCAGTCCCATCCAACTGTCCTTGGGCTGAGGAGATTAACATCTAGGACCACTTCTAACTACCTGAGGCATATCACACACCTTGGTTGGGAAGAATCTGGGATAAACAATGAAAGGTAAGACAATGGAAAGGTAGCAATGGCTACCTAGCAGTTAAGCAGTGGGTCCTGGAGTCTCATCTCATCTTGTTCCACTTCTAGCTCTGTGGCCTCAGACAAGTTACTTACCACCCTGTACCTCAGTTTTCTTGTTTGCAAAATAAGGATGAGAGTAACAGCATCTACCTGATAGAGTTATTATAAGACTTATAATTGTAAACTACTTAGAACAGTCCCTGGTGTCCAGTGAGTCCTCAGTGAGTGTTTAGAATCAAGAGGCTGGGTTCGAGTCCTAATTTGCTGGCCCTAACATTCAGCTGACTGTTTTTGCCTCTCCAGGCCACAGGCTCGTGGTAAGTAGACAAAGATTTGTAAAGCTGTTTCATTGTTAGAACACCCCATCCCAGTTCTTCTGGGAGCATCATATTATGTGTGCTCTCCTAGTTTCTACCCCTATTTGCTCTAAAAGATTCTGCAAAGTCTGTCAGTTTGATGACAATTGTACTAGCATCTAAATATCTTTGGCATGTTAATGTCCAATGAATCTGGCAACCAGGAGGTCAAGGTTGCCTTTGGTGAGGGCTGTTTTGGAGAATGGCCAGGACGGAAGCCAGGTACGGGCAGTTTCAGAATGATGGTGCAGAACTGCAGATGGTGAATCTAGAGTCCAGGCCCACACCATCTCTGAGGATTTGGGTAGAGATGTGAAGGAGGAAAATGAGGCACAAACTAGAGAAGAATGTGGCTGGTGGAGAAGTGAGGTTTGTGTGTTTCCTAAGACAGAAATACTCGTGATGCAGAGCACCAAGATGAAGCATGAGGCTCAGAAACAGGAGAGGAATGGATGACTGATGGAGCAAGACGTCAGAGGTTGGAGAGGGAAATGTAGGATCTCAGATCCTCTCGCCAGGAATCCGTGGATTCCATACTGGCAACTGGATGACTTAACTGAGCTCTCTGATTTCAGTGATCCCCACAAAAGAGATAAGCACATGTTAAAGTCTAAGCTATCCCCATTTGATTTCTGTATTGCAATTGATGAAGAAATAAAAGCAAAATGAGAGAGATTGATTTCAGGCTTCTGAGAAGGCCTGGCTGGCACTGATCATGCAGTTGATACTATAATTACTCTGGGAGTCCTTGGGCCGGAGTCCCTGGAGCTGATTTCTGAGTAATCTTACAGGACTGTCACTCCCCACAGAGCTCAAGCCATCCCATCACCTCCAGGAAACATGCCCACCAGGCAGATCTTCAATCCCTGCAAGCCTGCAAGTCTCTTAATGGAACACCTCTAAAAAGGATTTGATTAACAAACAGGCACTACCTCTACAAATATGAATTCCAAGATTGCTCTTCTGACTGCAGGTCCCATAATGTCCCAATTTCTTCAGTGTCTCTCCAGCCCACTGTGTCACTGGAGAGAACTACGTCATGTCACTCTGGCCACTACTGTCTTGAACTTGGCAACTGATTGTTCCAGTGTTCTTCACTGCTGTCTTTTCAAAACCCTTCTTATACCTGTTGATGTGAATGGCCTGGATGGATAAGAGATCCATTCCTTCACTGATTTATTCGCCCACAAGGTATGTGCCAGGTACAGTGCTGGGCACTAGGGACTCACAGATGAAGACGACATGGAGTCCTCAAGGAGCTCACTGTCCCAGATCACTCCTCCTGGAAGCACGAGCTAACCAGGCCTAGAACCACTGACAACTTCCCAAAGAGCACCATTGCCTCCTTGTTTTTCATATGCTTTTCTCTCTGCTGGGAAACTCCTTCAAGTTCTCTGGAGACCTCATCACGAAGAAGTCTTTGACTTTACCAACTCTCCCACCAACTTTACAACCCTTTCCTTACATCAGTTAGCTCATTTTATGTTGCAAATAATAGAAAAACCCATAGAGCTAATTTAAATAGTGAATACATGATTTGATTCATATAACCAGAAGCCCAGAGGTAAAGGAGACCTCCAGGTTGCCTGAATCCAATGCTGTAGGCTGTTTTTCTGTTAGTGACTCAGCTCTGTTCTTCTCTATGTACGGAGTTCACTTTCAAGCTTAAAGAAGCAAAGTGGCTATAGTATTTTTTCAAAGGATCAGAGAAAGTGGGAAGATACTTCCCATATTTCCCACCACACTCTTCCTTACATATCAATGACCTGAAATGAACCATAAAGCCATTACACCACCAATCCTCATGGCCAGAAGACAGCCAAGGATTCATCAATTTAGGCCTGAGTAGCTCACACCAATTATTGTGGCAAGGGAATACAACTTTCCTGATTAATTAGACAAATCAGAGCCCACTCCTGGAAATGAGGATGGAGGCAATCCTCAAAATTTCATGGCTGCCTTGGAAGGGAGGAGTGTAGAAGCGATATCAGTAGGTCACTGGCTGATGACATGACCACAGCATGAGGATGGGCCTTGACCTGAGTGAAAAATGCCTGTAGCTTCTGGATGCAAAACCTCCACAGGATCCAGGAGTCCAACCCTGGTCAGAGGGCCTTGGGATGCTAGACCTGCTCTCAGCATATTCCTTTCCCTTGCACTCTCCCATTCTCAAAGATATCTGGGATATTTGTTTCAAACACTGCTAATAGGCACACCCGGAACATAACTGAATTATTCACAAGCTGTTCTATTTATCTGCTGGTAGATTGGCCTCTGATGATGGGAAGAAACATTTTCCACATTGCCTTAGTTGGAAAGCTCATTTTTAGTATTATTTTTCATAGGGCAAGGAGACAATCTCAGAATTGTCCCACATCCCTTGACTTATTTTATGTAGATATTAAAGGAAAGGCTCCTTCCTGAAAAGCCACATTTTCTCATCATGGATGGCTAAAGCCAGGATTATAGGATTTCTTGAAAAGAATTAGTGGACAATAAGACACAGCTCCAAGACTCTGGGTGTGCAGTCCAGCATCACAACAGACTGGAAGTCCATTCACCAATGGAAGGAAAGTAGAACTCTACAGTGTGAGGCAAAGAGGCTGCCTGGGGAATGACGTGTGCCTCAGCTCATTTCCCAAAGGGACATCATCTCTCCTCCTAAAATTTTGGAGGTCTTCATGTAGAAAAGCCTTCAAGCTGTGGTGATTAAAATACAGTCCCAGATTATTGGAGCAAGAGGGGCTTTTGAAAAAACTAAAGCGAAGCAAATTAGGCAGCTCCTCCAAGATGATTTCTGTAGAAGAATAACGTTTGGAGGAGTCAGAGATGAAAAGAACCAAAAATGTGATACAGCAGAGCCAGAATGGAATGGTGGGGCAGGACTCTGAAACTTGGGGCTGGCACCAAGAATGGAGAGTGAAACTCGAACAACAGGTCGTTGAAGGTCATTTCAGAAGGAGTCAGAAATCTTAGGCTCAGATACAAGGCCGATTCCAGAACCAATGTGGGTGGCGGGAATCTGAGGCATTCTGCCAAGGGGTTGTCTGCTGCCTTTGCCAGGTGTTACTGTCTGCCTCTCCCCTGCTTCAGCTCTTGTCATGCAGGTTCCTTCAGGGTATTTTTGTATTTACAGCCCTGAAAGAGTCCACCCAGAATATGGGGAAAGGAGTGTTTATTTTGTGCCTGGCATTGCACTGTTAATTGGGGGTACCTGCGCCCCGCCCTCCTCTCCCTCCTCCTACACATGCTCACATGTGCACACACTTTCGTTCATTACATCAGTCCCATGGTCTCTGAGTCTGTCTGGGTGTATCACCATCCCAACTACCTTGCTTGTCTCACTGAAGAAGGGTGACGATGGTCTTCGTCACTCAGAAAGGACAGGATTGATATTTCTCTCATTCATTCCAAGAAAAATTCTGAGCATTTCCTGTGCACAAGTATGCTGTCAGATTAAGGTTACAAGGAGTGGGGTACAACAGCGTTTATCAGTGAGGCACTGGGTGGCTCAGTCAGTTAAGTGTCCAACTCTTAATTTCAGGTTAGGTCATGATCTCATGGTTCGTGAGATCGAGCCCCACATCAGGCTCTGCGCTGACAGTGCAGAACCTGCTTGGGATTCTCTGTCTCCCTCTCTCTTTGCCCCTCCCCACTCTCTCTTTCTCTCATTCTCTGTCTCTCAAAAATAAAATAAACATTGTTTAAAAGTGTTTATCAAAGGGCAACGAATAAATTAAACTATATGCCTACTCAGCTCCAATACATTTAAAAAAAAAAACATGAGGGGCGCCTGGGTGGCGCAGTCGGTTAAGCGTCCGACTTCAGCCAGGTCACGATCTCGCGGTCCGTGAGTTCGAGCCCCGCGTCAGGCTCTGGGCTGATGGCTCGGAGCCTGGAGCCTGTTTCCGATTCTGTGTCTCCCTCTCTCTCTGCCCCTCCCCCATTCATGCTCTGTCTCTCTCTGTCCCAAAAATAAATAAAAAACGTTGAAAAAAAAATTAAAAAAAAAAACATGATACTTGGGGTACCTGAGTGGCTCAGTCGGTTGGGTGTCTGACTCTTGGTTTCAGCTGGGGTCATGATCTTGCAGCTTCGTGGGTTCGAGCCCCACATCGGGCGCTATGCTGACAGTACAGAGCCTGCTTAGGATTCTGTCTCCCTCTCTCTCTGCCCCTCCCCAACTGGTACTGTCTCTGCCTCTCTCAAAATAAATAAATAAATTTAAAGAAAATATGATACTTGCCTTAAAATTAGCTTTGAGGATATCAAAGAGGGAGCGAGAGCCCATGTGACTTTCCTGAGAAGGAGGCATTGGGCTGCACATTTAAGGCTAGGTGGGAACTGGCTTAGACCCGAGGGGCCATGGGAAGAGTGGGAGTCAAGGCTCCTGGTAGAATGTGCTGAGCAGCAAGCCTGCCCACTCCCGGGGAACTGCTGTCTGTCTGGTTGCACATCCAGAATGCTGGAAAGTCCCAAGACACGCTGCCCTCGGAGACATCAGGCATTCACCATGCCAGCATTTTACACCTGGCTCAAGAAACACCTCAGCAAAAATTCAGAGCAACTGTTTTTACCTTGTTTGTTGAGAACTTGTGCAGCCAGACCACCTGTCAATAGAAAACCCCTGAAGGTCCCCTGTTCCGTTTGATTCCACTCATTACAGGCTTCCTGCAAGCATCTGGCCATCCCCGGTGTAAGCAGAGCTCTGGGTCCTTCCTTCACCCTGAACCACCTCTGAACAATTACCAGAGTTTGTCTTGGAGCCTCACTGCAAACTTTCATCTCCCCCTGCAGCCCCTTGCACAGCTCCCCATCTCCACTCCTGCCCAGGCTCTCCACTCTGGCAGCCATACTTCCTACAGAAGTAGAGGAGTGACCTCTCTGAAAATCAATCTTCACCATGTCATTTTCCAACTGAAAGCCCTTTCAGGACTCTCTACTGGACATAAATGACTAATAACAAGTTCGGTGTGCTCTGATAGAGGGGGAGGCATGGAAGTGGAACAACAGAACAGGCTGGAAATCCCAGAGAACTTCCACTCAAATCGATGGCTGGTCTCAATAATGGAGAAGTATGGGGGAAAGGACAACCAGGAAGGGTGTTCTAAACAGGGAACAACAGGAGAAGGGACTTGGGGTCAGCGAGCACCCCTGGGCACCTAAAAACACTACCGAGGATGGTGAGCAACATCATTGATGTGGGGGGCAGCAAGCCTCTTGATTTTATGACCACATGATTCCAAGATTGCTGTGGTTACACCTCAGGCCACAACGGGTGCAGACCTACTCCCAAGAGTGTAGACCTACTCCCAAGAGTGTGGCTCTCAACTGCCTAAGCCTCCCATGCCCGGGTGCCTCCTGACCCCACCTTCTTTCAATGTGGGATTCTTCAAATCGTAAGCTTGCCCTGCTTCAATGAGATCCGTCGCCATAGTGTTGCTCTTTCCTATCTATGGCCTTTTCTGTATTTGATGACACACACCTCTGAGATGGAGGCAGAGGGAAGGTCTCGGAGAAGCCCTTCCTTGAAGACGAACACATTCACAGTGCAGAAAGGGGAATAAAGTTCTATTTCTTGGTAGACCCGGCCCAGCGAAAAACGCTTCTCAGAGCCTGAGGCAGAAGTGTCTATGATTCATGGAGTCATGTCAGAGCCCGTCATATGAGCCTCCCAGGAAAAGAATTGTAAGGGAACTTGAGCTCCAAGGACAATTGCTCTGTAATGGGTTTCAGCACTCAACGCCATGGGCTTTCAAGATTCAGAAGAAAAGATTAAACCCCAAGGGTACAGGAAAACAGTCTCTGTCTATTTGTCAGAGAGTAAGCCTGCCTTCACCTTCCACCCCCCACCCCCCCATCCCCCCCTACCCCCCGCCGACACGCACACCAGCTTTCAAGAATGACCTCTACCAGGCCTGGCGGGGCTTTTGTTAAAGTTCAGTCCAGCAGCTGTCTTGGTATTTCAGTAATTCAATTGCACTTAATGCCTTTCAGTGGATTTTTATAAAGCCCCTACTCTGTGCAGGGAACTAATGTGCAGGGGACTAAGCTAGGGGATGAGGAGACAGGAATAGATGACAGCCATTCAAACCCCCTGGGAGTTCAAATCCTAATGGCCAGAGCCAGAATATCACTAGTTTACAAAAGAATGGTTTCTAAAAGAATTTCAAATCCACTGTGTGGGAAACGACATCTCTCCCCTGCTCCAGGCCAACAGGGGACTGGAATCCAGTTCTGGAACACCTCCTCCAGGGATCCCCACGTCCAAGTCCACCATGGGTGCTCCAGGCGGGCATTCGGTGCCTGATTTCTCCCTGGGGAAGAGAACACCAGGTTCTGTGGGAGTGAGTTCCGACTGCACAGAGAAGGAGGTGCAAGGACCCGTTTTTAGGCCACTGAAGTCTCCCTGTTCACAGTTTAAAACCCAAAGCCTTGGGGTGCCCAGATGATTCAGTCAGTTGAGCATCTGACTCTTGATTTCAGCTCGAGTCATGATGCCACGGTCGTGGGATCGAGCCCTGCATTGGGCTCCGCACTGAACGTGGAGCCTGGTTGGGATATTCTCTCTCTCTGTCTCTGTCTCTCTCTCTCTCTCTCTGCCCTGCCCCTCACTGTAAAAATTAAATTAAATTAAAAAACAAAAAGAACAAAGCCTTTTGGAAGAAGCTCTATTTTGCTGACTATAGAATCCTAAGGACTTATGCGAGGCTCACCATCACCAGTTTATAAATGAGGAGCCAGAGGCCCAGAGAAAGCAATTTTTTACCCAATGTCACACAGCAAGCACACTAGAGCCAGAGAATGACCTGGGCCTATAGCCAGTACCCCAAAGTTGTTTCTTTGGCTGATCCTGGAGCTTTCCTACATGGCATATTTTATTCCCTGGGACAGGACCTGGAACACAGCAGGCACACAGGATATGTTAACTGGTCATAATGATGAGGTTTTCAGGGTGACGGTGGGGTTCGTGGGGCTTGGAGCTGATGACCAAGAAAGAATTCTTGAAAACATCTTTGGTGCAAAAAGGTGATTTTATTAAAGCATGGGACAGGACCTGTGGGCAGGAAGAGCTGCCCCGGAACCATGAGGAGAGACTGGTTTTATACTGTGGGGTTGGAGGGAAGTAAAGTCCAGGGGAAGTTTCCAGTGAGATTTTTATATGCTAAAGAAGACTCCCAGGATATTGGAGGCCTGGCTATTGTCCAGCTATGGCTGTTTTCCCTCCAGCAAAGCATTAGCATTAAGACAGTAGGCGGTTCCTGGAGAAACGTTTTACTCTGCCAGCCTCAAGTGTTTGTCATTGGGCTGCAGGTTATAAGGAAATTGAGTTCTATATGCCATTTCCTTCTGCCTTTGTTCCCAACATCACTATGGAGGGATGATGTGGGGCTACAGGAAACAGAGTCTAAAGGTTTCTGGGGATTAGGCTATTGATAAGATTACCTTTTTCTTGTCATTTACTAAGGTATTTGTAAATAGATGAAGACTCAGTTCCTGATCTCTATGGTTTCCCCTTTCCTTTGTTCTTGGGCAGCCAGGAGTGCCTGTCAGCTTGCCTTATGCTACCTCATCAGTAATACCAGACGGGGTAAGAAATTTGAAGCTTAGCAAAGTATGACATCCCTACTGCCACAAGGCCAAGTAATGACAGACACAGGTTTTCTGAGTGCAGGTCAGTCCCTGGCTCACTGACCCTTCTGGGACACCACAGGCACAGCCTTCCAAGGCTACTATGAAATCAGAGGTCACCAGATTGGGTGGTGTTTCCCTGTCCCGTGACAGATCCTCTTCCAGCATGGAAAGGAGACTGTCTCCCCACTGTTAATGAAGCATCAGTTAGAGAAGGTTGCCAACACTTCCCAGTGCAAAAAGCAGCATCCCAGAGCATCTGGCATGGAGAAGAGAGGCTTAAATGATTTCCCTAAGGGGAGAAGTCCCAGTTGTCTGCACCCCTGGCATTGCTGTGTCTTTGGTTTGTAGCACTTCTGGCCCTCCCTTGCAGCCACCACAACCAGTTGTTGCTCAGCACTCCTGACACCCTTTCTTTTTTTTTTTTTTAATTTTTTAAAATTTGTTTATTTTTGAGAGAGAGAGAGAGCAGAGGGAAAGAGAGAATCCCAAGCAGGTTCCATGCTGTCAGCACAGAGCCGATGTGGGGCTCGAACTCACAAACTGTGAGATCATGACCTGAGCCCAAACCAAGAGTCGGACGCTTAACCAACTAAGCCACCCAGGTGCCCCCTGACACCTTTTCTATATGTTGAGCACTCAACCAAGTGCTAGAGTTCCAAAGAGGAACAACTACAGGCCCCACCTAACCATCCTCAAATGCAGGGGTAGCCTGGCCACCAACAGCTGGTTGATGAGTTCCTTGAGAACAGGAATAATAAGCCTCCTCCCTCCCTGGCATGTCCTCAGGGCCAGGCACCATCCTGGGCTCAGAGCAATGGATTCAAAACCTTGGTTGCCAAACACCAGATGACTCTGTGTTTGCAAGCCCAAGGTTCTCCCCAGCAATGGGTGCTATTCTTCTCCCTGACTTGACAGGACAGAAGGCAGGACATTGACCAGGGCTATGCCTGGGAACCATCAGCAATAAAACGGAACCTGTGAGGCCAAGCCAGCAATACAAGCTCCCTGAGCCCTGTTAGGCTGCAAGCTTCTCTTAAGGGTTTCTTCATTCTTTAATCTTAAAAAGAAAAATTTACCAAGATCCAATACATATTGACCAATCTATTAGGTACATTTATATCCGTCATTTTATTTAACCTTCAAAACTCTTTGGTAAGGTAGACAGAAATATTCTATTTTGCAGATGTGAACTAAAGGTCAAAAGAGAGCCAGTGAGCTGGTGAACATTACACCTAGGAAAGGAAAGAAGGGAATTCTCACCGAGGTCTTTCGGCCATACTGCAACACTCACTGCTTTGCATTTGTGCAAACATCCCCCAAGAAACACGTGTGCATGTGCACACACAGATTGGCAAAGTACCAGACAATTCCTGGGGAGTCAGTTCTACCCAAGGATTAATAAAGGATACTAAACTTTCTGCAGATTCCCATAATTTAAGGCAAGCCTACTGCATGTACCAGCGCTAAGCAGAGCCAAGCGGTTAAGGCAGAGGACGTGGAGCCAGGCTGTTTCCAGCTATCCTTTGTGAAATCACCCACCTCTTCTCGCTCAGTTTCCTTGTTCACAAAATGGGATGACAGCAACAATATCTACTTTCTAGGGCTGTGATAAAAAGTAAATGAATTAAAACAGATCAACCTATGAGAACAGTGCTTGGGACATAATTTGACTCATTAGCACCCAGCAGGCACAGAGCAAGCATTTTGCATACATTGGCTCTACTTTACCCGACAGCCCTATAGAGTAAGTAGCCACCCTCATATTTTGGGTGAGAAAGCTAACACTCTGAAAGCTTAAATCACTTGTCAAAGGTTAAACAACTGGAGGAAAAGGGAAGAACGTTTGCCCTGTTCTGTGCTAGAGAACCACAATCCCAAATAATTAAGCCAACATGTGCACTTAGTTCTGATTACCTGCAGAACAGGACAGTGTGTTTGTGTGATAACACGTGAGCAAGAGCCTTGACCCATACACTGAAACCTCCACCAGAGGTTTCTGCTGATATCTACTCTCTACATATTTGCTCTTCAGATATTTCATGTTCTTGAGGCTTCTTGTGCAAGTCTGAGCAGAAGAAAACACCATTCTGCCAGCCCTAACAGAAGAGGGACTCGGGAAGAAACTCCCATGAGCCTCTGCTTCCCTGTGATTTTTTTTTTCTTGAAAGCCTCAGAGAGTTTGGATAACTCGGCTTGAAAACGCTCCCGATGTTCATCTCCATGTTAACACCTTCTCCGATCATCTGGTATTTATTCTTCATCAGTAATGAAAGTGTCAGCAAGCCCCATTCTGCATGCTTACCTGAACATCTGGAACTAAAAGCATGTCAAATGCATTCATTTTAATGTGTGCATTTCAAATTGTGGATTTGTGACTACCTACCTTGTAATGCCTCAAGAGTTTCAAGCTCGTCCTCATCAAAAAAACAAAAACAAAAACAAAAAAACAAAACTTTAGGAAATTGTTTTCAGACACCAGCTACCTTTCTCCTGCTACATCATCATCATCATAATCTCATCATCAAAATAATGGCTATTGAGGACCTACCCTACTAGTTCTCTCTCTCTTTTTTTAACTGAGGTATAATTCACATGCAATAAAATTTACTTTTTTAAGCATATGACTGAATGAATACGACAAATCAACATATCACAGTTTCACCCAAAAACATCCCTCTGTGGTCCTCTGCGGTCATCATCCCCTTCCCCGACAATCAGTGATCTTTGACCCTGACAATCAGTGATCTGATCTCTGTCCCTAGAGTTTTTTCATTTCTAGAATATCATATCAATGCAACCCCACTGTATGTGGTCTTTTGTGTGGTTTCTTTCACTTAACAGATGCTTCTGAAGTCCATCTTTGCTAGGCCTACCTAGTCCCTCCCCGGGCTTCCAAATATCCTGGAGCATTTAAAATTATTCAGATGTGTAGCTTCATCCCTCCCCCAGAGAATCCCATTCATTTTGTCTGGGGTGAGGGGTAGTTTTGTCTTAAAAGCTCCCTGGTGATTCTAATGAGCATGCAGGTTTGAGAACCACCAGCCTATACCATAGCTCATTGTTTTACATGTAAATGCCAATCTTCACCATGAACTTGAGAGGTGTTGTTCCATATTATAGGTGAGGAAAACAAGGTTTGGGAAGAAAGTTAAGAATCTCACCCAAGATCACACAACAGTGGTTGGAAAAGTGTGATTCAAACTTGAGTCTGTCTTTTCCAGCCCACGCGCCTTCTTTTGTGTCACCACAGGCTAAGGAGAAAATCTCCCACTGTGACAAAGAATCAGTTCTTGCACTCAAAGGAGGCCATGGAAAATTTTTACTTGAAAAAAAACTAGCTCTCGTTATTTGGCTGGAGGTGGGTGGAAAGCATCTAAACAATTTTCAGAGCACAATAACTATGCTTCATGCTTCAACAGTATAAAAATGGCTGAGCAGAAATTTACCAAACTTGCAGGAGGAAAAAAAAAACCACCTTTGGGCTCAGAACAAGCCTGATAAATTCCAACCCAAAGTGTGAGCTGAAGAATGCTATAAGTTCCTGAGACCCAGATTCTAATAAAAACAACTCTGTGATGATAATTCTGGAAAAGGTGGTGCTGGTGTTCAAGCAGGCTAGTCTTGAAGGTCAGATTGGTTGAAAGGAAAAGGAAAAGTTATCTCCAGACTTTGGTTTCTATATATACACTGCTACCCAGGCTTGTCCGGGAAGAAGTTTCTTCTATTGTTTGTCAGAATACGGAGTGTCATAGACATTTAAAATGAAGAGCAACCTTTTTCAAGTTAGCTAACAGTCTAGGAACCATAGTTTTCAAAGCACATTATTCAAATTCTTTGAATTTAGAAATGCTGTCATCTTTAACAACCTTTGCACTAGTGTGTGGTCAGCGCAAGGCTAGGGGCTGAGAACGCACTTATAAGTCTGGTTTTTCTGTATGTGACACAATATACGGGGACAGTATACCTGCATTTTTTTTTAACAAGAGGAATGTCAACAAATGTCTGTTTTAATAGGTGAACAGTCTCATCTTGACTGGTTCATTCATGGCTGCAATATGTCCACACATCCCACAAGAGTCCTGAAAAACACTGAGCAAGTCAGTGGGGATGGCAGGAGCTCAGATGTGAGAGCATCTATGGATGCCCAGAGACGGGCAAGGAGTTAGAACTGTGCTTCCCAGCCTCACCCCCTCCTCAGAAGCCACTCAAGGGCTGTGAAAATCCACCTCCATGGACCTTCCCCCAGAGAGCCAGATGGGATCTGTGCAGTAGTTTCCTAGGGCAGCTCTAAGAAAGTACTATAAACCAGTTGGCATAAACATCAGAAATTTACCATCTCACAGTTGTGAAAACTACAAGTCCAAGGTCAAAGTGTTAGCAGGGTTGGTTCCTTCTAAGAGCTGTGAGGAAGAGTCTGTTCCGGGACTCTCTCCTGGATTCTAGTGGTCTCCGGCCATCTTTGGCATTCCCTGGCTTGTAGATGTGTCACCCAATCTCTGCCTTCCTCTTCATATGGCAGTCTCCCTGTGTGTGCACCTCTGTGTTCAAATTTCCTTTGCTTAATAAGGACACCAGTCTTATTGGAATAGAGGCCCACCTTAATCCAGCATGATCCCATCCTAACTTGACCATCTACTTCTACAGTATTTACAAATGAGGTCACATCTGAGATACTATGGATGAGGACATCAACATAGGAATGTGGGGTGGGGGGGTGGGGGAGACACTATTCAACCCATAACAGGATGGGAATGTCCTTCTAACCAATTGCCCAGATGAGCGTCATCAGCCTGAGTAGAAAACCACTGACTTATAGTAGAGGCATCACTCTTGGGCAAACCCATACCCTTCATGGGACAAAGCTAAAACAATACACACACACACACACACACACACACACACATTCTTTTACCCACTTTCTCCCCAAATACCTCACCTTTGTTTCCCTGAACCCACTTTTCTCAGACCAAAGGAGAAAGAAGTGATTTAAGGGTGTAGTGGGGTACGCGTCTATGGAAGGTTATTATAAAACATATCCAATTGGGCATCAAGGGCTATCTTTACTATCTCTCCACTGATGACTACAGTAGGAGGCAGAGATTATTTTTACCAAGAGAGTGTCTCATAGTAGATGATGTTCAAGATCTGTGAAAATTTGTTCTCATCTCTAAAGATGTTTGCTATTCCAAACACCAAATAAATTGGGCATCAGTCAATAACACGTTCCTCTCTGTGACAAATTCAAAGAAATGGTATTGCTCCTTCAGCCACTTGACTTACATTCAATTCTCTTGGAAAAGAACATGGACAAAATTCAAGCATATATTGTGTTCATGTAGAACAGCATAGGAGTGTCATGAATGTGATGACAAAGGAGAGAAAAAACTACCACTATTTTTAAGAGTACCATAAATATTTATTCCAAACAAAAAACAGGGCTTTTTTTTAAATTTAAAGGTAAGTTTCCAGCCAAGAAGAAACATAAAAAGAATATCTACAAATCAGAGAGTCTTCCATACATCCTCTTTGTTACAGAACTTTGTGTTTTGTCTAAAAGGGTAGTTACCTGCGTGGGTGGCCATGTGGAATCCTGGGCCCTTAAAATCCAGTCTGCACATGAGCCAGAGTAATCATTGAAATAGTAAATCAAATCATGCAACTCTCCTGGGCAATGTCCTTCAAGTATTTCCAATTCCACCAGGAATAAAGTCTAAAGCCCATTCTGAACCTGGCCTCTGCTTGCCTCACTGACACCCTCTGGTGCCACTCTTGCCCTTATTCACTGTCCTCACCTGTCACACCACCTCCTCCTACTCCTCAAATCCATCAAAATAGTCCCAACCTCCACCTGCCACGCTTGCTTGGCCCTGGCATTTCCCTTGGCAGCTTCATGCAATCTTCAGGTCTTGGTACAAATGTCATCAACCTCTGAGGGCTCATCCGCAGCCCTTCACTACCCTACCCTGTTTGTTTTCCTCATGACACTTCTACAACTCACCGGGACCTTGTTCAAGCATTGCATCCTGGTTGACTCTGCCTCCTCCCTGTAGAAGGTAAGGAGGATGAAGACAGGGACATTATCAGCCTTGCTTCCTGATGCATCCAGACTGGACCCTTGAACTGCTGAATGAATAAACAAATGAATGAGTGAATTTTCCCTTACCTTAAAGACAGACCGCCATCAAATATTCTGACATGTTATCATGATGTAAGCATCCTGATCTTTAAAGAATCTAATTGATAATTCTGGTTACTCTGACTTGCCATCACAGCTTAAATGGGAAGTCGTCAAAAAATCCACAAATGTCCTAGTGATCGCCTCCTTTGCAGTCTCTGGGGACTTGGTCTCCCCCTGCCATGAGGTGAGGAAGAAGAGGAGAACAAGGACAAAGAGCAAGGAAGGGACCCAGAGCGGCATCTTGACATACCGTGACATGTAGAATGGATGCGGCCAAGGGTAGAGGGACTCTGAAGGCAGGAAAGCTCCAGAGTAGCCCAGGTAAGGGACGGACGAAGGGCCCGACCAGAGCGCGGAGGATGAGCAAGCACAGAAGTGTACCAGTGAAACCCCAGATACATCAGTAGAGGACAGGATCCCTGCTGGGTTGGGCAAGGAGGGAAGATGCAGAAATAGGGCCCTTTAAGAGGACAATGGCAGAGCTTAGGAGGTTCTTTTGTGCTGATTATAAAATTCCTGATCAGAGAAGACTAAACTATTCTCACAAAAGGAATCCAGCAAATGCCTCTTTAAGAGCAACCTTCAATCTTTTCCCAGTCCCCTCACCAAGGCCAGGGCTTGAGAGGTGAGAGAGGTGCCTACAGTGCAAACCTGCGGGAGAGTCTCATTCTTGGGGGCACGCATAGGCACGTTAGGAGCCCCTCTTATCGCACCCAGTGCCAGCCCCAGCACACACGGTGGACATCCTATAGTCAATTCCACTCCATTTGCATCGGCTGCCGCATCGTGGACCCAGCTGCCTTACGCTGTACCTTGGGCCAGACTCTGTAAAGGGAATAGAGATGAAGGAGACGAATTTGCAATCTAACAAGGGATGTGATGCAATCAGCTTAATAACTGGAGACCGTGACACGTTCTTGAGCCAAAAGGTCAACAGAATATGGGAACTGCGTAGGGGAGAAAACGTTCCCTGGGGTTTGGCATGACTTCTTGCAGGATATCACCGTTGGGAGAAACCCTGGGAGAGGACTAAGAATCTGACAGGGGAAGGCTGGAAGTTGAGAGATCCCCAGACGGAAAGGCAGGGTGTGAAAAGACAGGGTGTAAGGCAACATTATGCACAAAGTCTGAAGGAAAAGGTTGAAAAGGCGTTTTGTTCTTAGCCTATGCAAGTCTGTGTGTCATCAAAGCCAAGTCAGCTCTTCAAAGCTGACATTTTTTCTGTCATTTTCCTTCTAATTAGTACAGGAGCTAAGCTCTCCAACCTTCATTTTACTCGTACGCCTGCGTTAATGACAGGCTAGGCTATTAGCTGATAAAAAAAGGCGATTCTCTTCCACACAGGCCATTTAAACTGTGCTCGGGGTTAATTCCTTCATCATACGCTAAAGAAGAGTTTCCTCATCCACACCTAATGAGACTCTGCAAAGAAAGGTAACGGGCATCAGCACGCAGGCCAGGGGATTAAATGCACTAATTAAAATGCAATGCTGCCCAAGCCGCCCAGTTTCCAAAGATCAGCAATGCCAAGAAGTCAATGAGGCTACAAGTTCAAATTGGCGAAGAGAGTGAGAAGCAGGGATCCCAGGCGGGAGGCCCCGCAGAACAGCTCCAACCAGCCAGGCGCTTCCCGCTCGGAGACGTGACACGCTTTCTCAGGGCCGCACGTAACTCATAATAACATGATTTTATTCTTAGAAGCAATTTCCATGACCGGCCCTGTTTATTATCACATTATTTTCTCAATAGCAGCAATAAACACACTAAACTCTCCCTGTTTGCTCGCACGTTTACTACTGCTCCCAGTCATCAAGAAAGGGGAAGCTTTGAAGAATGCGCCCATCATCAAGGGCACCCCTGGGTTGCTGGTGCTCACCACCAGCCTTGGAACCCCACCTCTGTGACCTGGGAGGTGGCCAGAGGCCTGACGCTTGCACAAGGGCCTGGGGCAAACCGGGAAGGAACCGGGCAGGCATGCCCAAACTGAGCAAGTCCAAGGCTGACCACCAAAGAATCTGATTCGGTCTCTCCGTGTGTGCTTTCAAACACACAGAAAAGACATGAATAAACACCAAAGCAAATGTTTGGGCACCCTGAAGAATGTTTTTTTTCCAAGTGTAGGTCATGGCCCTTCAGCGCATCATGAAACACAAGAAAATAGAATGTACAGCAATAGAGTATTCGTTGAGACAACAACAACAACAACAACAACAAACCTTTTGGTTTCGTGTGTATATGCAGACATAAGGATGCATATGTGGGCGCACACTTTAAACCATGATGATCTCTTACCATGGTTGATACAAAAAACGTTTGATGAACACAGCAGATGATTCAAGCCTTCAAAGAAAATGGCAGAGTCCTGAACAAGAACAGTTAGCTTTAGAGCTGGGTCTGAATCCTGACTTAGTAGTACTAAGTCCTGACTTAGTAGTTGTGTGACCTTGGGCTTATCACTTCTATTTTTTTTTTAATGTTTATTCGCTTTTTGATAGAGGGAGACAGAGTGTGAGTGGGGGAGGGGCAGAGAGAGAGAGGGAGACACAGACTCTGAAGCAGGCTCCAGGCTTTGAACTAACAGCACAGAGACCAACGTGGGGCTCGAGCTCGTGAACCGTGAGATCATGACCTGAGCCGAAGTCGGATGCTCAACTGACTGAGCCACCCAGGCGCCCCTGGGCTTATCACTTCTAACTACAGTTCTACTGTATGCCAATAAGAACAAAACACCTGCTCCATCAGGGTTATTGAGGGAACATAGTGGCTGATGTGCACGGTGGAAAGAGCGATGGGACTGAAACCAGACCTCTGGGTCATCTGCTCAGCTCTGTGATTCAACAACCATGACTGAGCAGGGCATGTCCCCTCTCCTGGCTTCCTCTCATCCTCTGTAACGTATGCGTAATGACATCTACATCGCAGGTCCACTGTGGGGAATGATGAGATTTTAAAAATGTGAATGTGCTTTGTGAATGGAAAGCGCTATAAAATGTGGGGGCTTGTTGTTTCTAGTTTTTGTCTCATGCTGTTCCTGGTGGACACTGGCGGTCCTATCCCAGAAGCCACCGGCCAAGGCCCCAGCCTGCATGTTGCTCGGGCCCCTACAGTGGGAGCACGACATGAGTGACAGAGCCTCAGACAGAAAACCAGAATCTGGAAAACTCCATCAGCTTTGCTGTCTTCTGAAAAGACTTCAAGGAGTTTGGACATGCTCAGTGTACTTCTGTTGACCAGGGAAAAAGGCTTTTCCAGAGGAGACAGAGTGGAAGGTAGGCAGAGACAGCCTGTGGAAGACTCCATTTTAAATGCATCCGATTATCCGATCACAAACTATTCTCTCTGCTGACTGAAGCCTTTTGAAAACGTTCCAGTCTGCTTTCAACTTGGCCGTTCCCAAGCCTTGCTGAGTACCAAAGTCACCTACGCAACTATTTAAAAATAAAGATTCCCAGGCTGCTCATGGGCACTTTGCATCACTTGGCCTAGTGTGGCACTTAGTGAGGTGACCTTTCTTAAAAGCTCCTCAGGTGACTGTGATAACACACCCAATTTCTGAGTCTTCCCAGGGGAAGGGAGACAATGTCATCATCCCGAGTCTTGCATTCATTCTCTAAAAGGACAGAGAACACTTCCTAGCAAGGTGGTTCTCAAATTTCAATATGCTTAAGAATGGTCTCAGGGGATTGTCACCAGCAGGATCCTGGGCCCCAGTCACAGAGATTCTGGCTCAGGTAGGGCCCAGGAGCAGGGCTGATAAATACCCCAGGTGCTTCTGAAGCAGATGGAATCAAAAGCAGTCATTTGAAAACTGCTGCAAATGACTGACAAATCACTTCACTTCCCTGAGCCTGCTTCATCGGCTCCAATTTGGAACCACCCTAATCCCTGTATGTCCCCCTCACAGGACTGCCATGGGGGCCAGATGAGAATGGTAATGTGTAAACTGCCAAAGGGCTGTGAAGCAGGCTCATTCCATTAACCAGATAGCTGTGTAAGGGCAGAAAGGTCCGCAGGGGCAAAAACCCACCCATTTCCAGTCGATCCCAAACCATATCCTTAAGAGACAAAAGATCACAATTCCCTTGAAAACCAAACAAGGTAACAGAAAGACCAAGCCAAGGGTTTTCAGTTTCTCACTCATTCAGCTGCCCCATTCTTACTGAATTCATCCTGATTTCTTTCAGCTACAGACCTAGTGGCAGTGCTTATTTTCAAGGACAAGATAAGCTAGTGTATTTAAAGCCCACATGAAGGACTGAATGAATTAAAAACTCTTCACATGTGTGTGCTGTTCCTGGTAGATACATAAGGACTCGATCATTAGAGACCATTATCTAGATAACACCAGTTCCCAGCAAAGTCCTGGACTCAGACTGTCAGAGATGGAAGTCACCTAAATTCTTTTATATAAGAAAACTGAGACCCAGAGAAGGTCACACCATCACGGGTTGTAAAATCCACCCCATTTGACTCCCATATCACTGGTCTTTTCCCTCCAGCAAGCCTTGATAGTAAACATTTATATGATATCCACCATATTTTTCAAGCATGCACTTGGGATTCAAGGATGAATGGGATATAATCCTTGTCTTAAAGGACCTTTCAGTCTAAGCAGAGAGGTAAGGAAAAGAAATCTAATAGTAACTGATGAGGGATCATAAGGCAAGTTGAGAGCCAAGCACAAACTAGCACATCCCCTCCCCAGGCGGGACATGTGTGACATTCCTCAGGCACTCCTGGCTACCCCAGGACAAAGGAAAGGACGGAAAACAAATGGTTAAACTGATAGTCTCCATCAGTTTACAAATATCTTAGTAATATTACAAGAAAAGGGCAATCTTATCAATAGCCTAATCTCCAGGACTCCCTACTCTCTTAATGTTAATGCTTTTCTAGAGGGAAAAACAACCTTAGCTTGATAATGCCTAGGCCTCCAGTAATCTGTGAGTCTTCCTTAGTATATGGAAATCCCTTTAAGGAACTTCCTCTTGACTTTATCTCCCCCAACTCCACAGTATATAACCAATCACTCTTCACAACCCTGGTGCAGCTCTTTCTGCCTATGGGTCCTGTCCCCCTTTAATACAATCATCTTTTTTGCACCAAAGACATCATCAAGAATTCTGTCTTGGCCGTTGGCTCTGAACCCCCGCCACCACTCTAAAACCCCATCAGTAACAATTCCAGGAAACTCCCACAACTTACAAATAAGAGCAGAAAGAAAAAGTGCTGGTGATGCATGGCGGGCCAGGCAAGCCAACGTTGGCTGGACTCTGAAGTGTATGGCTGGGCAAGTACCGGGGAGCCATGTTAGCCACGCAAAAACAAACCAAGGGCTGCCTGGGTGGGCAACGAGAAAACAGAGGTCTCTCGAGATCAGACCACACAAAGGGAGAAACGGTGGCAGAGATGCCAGCTGGGTTAGATTAAGATGAGCCTTAAATGCCAGGTTGAGGAATTTAGACTGCATGGGAGCAACTGAAGGATTTTGAGCAAGGAAGCAACCCAATATTATAGAATCACGAAATCAGCAGCACTTAGCAAATTTCACAGTGTATTGAATCCCCTGAGATTCTTGCAAACTCTGATTCAGCAGGTCTGGAGAGGGACCCCAAATCCTGGCATTTCTAACAAAACCCCCGCGTTATAGGATGCTAGTGGTCAGGAGACCACACTTTGAGTGGCAAGATAAGTGCTTATTACAGCCCAGTGGGTTTCAACTCTGGCTATATGTCAGCATCACCTAGACAACTTTACAAAGACTGCTAATAAGTGTGCCCTAGACTGAAAACCAATAAAATCAAAATAGCTGGCAGGGGTGGGGAGGAGATAGAGACATTAATAGTTTTAAGTGCCCTGCTGTGACTGCAATGTGCAACCAAAGCTGAGGTCCTCATTCCAGTGCAACCTCTCCTAACTTTAGAAGGAAGAGAGAGCAAGAAAATGACCTGCATGAGATCACTCATTTCATGGAAGGCACTGTAAGAGCCTTCCTCCTCTATCACGTAGCCTTTATGCAATAATCTTTAAAGTTAAAAAAAAAATCTTATGTTCGAATGGAAGGGTGCAAATCTTATTTGGGACATTTTTCTGGCAAAGGTTTTGGGTGGTATTCTGTGAGGTTATTCTTAATATTGGCCTTTAATTTTTTTAAGTTTACTTATTGACTTAGAGAGAGAGAGAGAGAGAGAGAGCAAGCTAGGGAGGGGCAGAGAGAGGGAGAGAGAGAATCCCAAGAAGGCTCCACATTGCCAGCGTGGAGCCCGATGTGGGGCTCTAACTCAGGAACTGTGAGATCATGACCTGACCCAAAAGCTAGAGTCTGATGCTTAACTGACTGAGCCGCCTTGGTGTTCCGGCCTTTAATCTTTTTGATTAGCAGGTGAAGAGAAATCCCTCTGAACTCCCCTTCCCATTATGGCAGCTGCATGATCCCATAACAAAGTGTGTAGGAAGCATTAAAAAAAAAAAAAAAAAAAAAGACTGGCAATGGGTTGCAACTGTGCTTGGCTAGCTAGAAATTGAATTCTGGAAGTGCAAATAATTTAAAATTTAAAGATTGGGAAAAATAAAAGCAAAAATCTGTGCCTTTGATGTTTTCCTCACCCCCCCCCCCCCCAGAGGGCAGACTGCTCTGAGAGATGAACGCTAGCCGGGTCTCTGTGCCCGTTCCTTCTTGTGTAGCTTACTATGAAACTTTGGGCAAGTAACTATACTCTTGAGCCTCAGTTTTCTCATCCGTGAAATAAAGGGGGTGGAATCAGATGATCCTGAGTCCTTCTCCTCTGAACTGCTATAGTTCTAAGTAAAATAGAACTCAGTGGGAGAGAAAAGGGGACAACTTAAAAAAAAAAATCCAGCAGAGTAATGAACTAAAAAAGTGAGGAGTTTAAGGAAGAGAACATTCAACTCTAGCAGACAGACATTACTAGTTGCTCTTCCAGTATCCAAGTTCCTTATCTTCCTTCTGATCATAACTCCAGTTATATTTGAGGAGGGTAATGGGACAAGATAAAACAAACAAACAAACAAACAAACAAACAAAACCCTGCATTTCTCAGACTCTCTTGCAGCTAAGATTGACCATGTGGCAAAATTCTGGCCAGTGAGACATAAGCAGAAGTGGACTGATAATTTCTCGTAAATTTTGCTTTCCTAATTCAACTCCTATCTCCTTCTCCTTTTTGTTCCTTAGCTCTTCTTCCGGCACAAGATGTATTTCTAGATTTCCAATCCATGGAATCTGCAAATGGTTTCAAGGAGTTATCTACTCAGGTATGTAAACAGTAGTAAACATACATCTAAAATGTTGCTAGCAAGATCATCTCTCAAAATCACCAGTTCACCAAGAATCACTAGCTCAGTGATTCATTCAATGACCAATTTGTTGAATTGTTGAATTGCTTAAAAAAATTAAAAAAAGATAAGTTTCCTTTAACCCAATTATAAAATTACAGCGGTTCTAGTTTCTCAGAGGACAGCTAATGTTAAGTATACTTTGGTTTCTAATTTTTTATATGGTGAATTTCACCTCTCAGGCAGGTCACAAATGTTAAATATCTCATAAAGAATAGGAAAGGTTTCCTTCACCTAGTGGATTTTCAATCCAGGTTACTGCCTTTTCTACCCAGTTGATTTCCTGAATTAGTCACATTAGTGAAAGAAAAGGGGTGGTGCCATTTCAATAGTGTGCCAAGATTGGCAATATTCTACTCCTTTATCTCTATATACCACACACACACCAAATCAGGACACATACACACATCTTACGCAAACATGTACACTCAAGCCCCCATCCACGCAGACCTGACTTCCTTAGTCAGGCTGACAAATATATTATGGCACTGTAGACTGTGTGTAAGGAATAGACCATACATTAAGCACTAAGAACTTAAGAAGAGACTAGGTATCTGAAATTAGAAATACATCTTTATTTTGGTCTGTGCTCTGAAATATATAGATTCTGTCTGCAAGCTTACATCGGGTAATGTAACTCAATTTCTCATCTTTTAATGATACAGAAATTACACAGTACCAATGGAGGCTGTGATGGAGATACACCACTTCTGTATCGCATCTTGATGAGGGTCATTTGAGATGAGAAACACAGTGTCGTTTTACTCTGTATAAGCAATGAGTTGCAAAGACTATCCAAGAACAAAGAAAAGCCTCCTGGGCTTGTCTACATGGGCATGGGTGTGTGTGTGTCTGAGTGATGAATGCATAGCACTGTGAGCGTGTAAAGCCACTAGTGCAAAACCTTTCCCAGGCTCTAAATTCTGACGTACACACTACAACTCCCCCAGTTTCCCCCTATTCAAGAAATTAAATTCATGAACTAATAGAAGCAGGGAAGGCAGAAGATTGGATTTAAAATGCACTTAGAGAATGAGCCCATGCATTCGTTAAAATCCTTGACATTCATGCGATGCATTACAGTGAAATTCAAACTTCACAAAATATAATGCGAAAATTGCATAAAATGTGAGGCTAGACTCCACGAAACACAAAAATAATTGCTATAGATTTTCTAAGTGGTTAATAAAAAAATGTGTTTTTTTTTTCTTTTTTGGTTAACTAAGCAGGTGAATGGGTACTTTAGCAAATTGCTCTGTTGGGCACTTTTGCTAGCCACTGCTATGGAACTGGAGCTGGGCCTGTTGGTCATTCCATAGTAAACCAGTCAACTACTCCATAAAGTAGTCTGGGTTGGATTGTCAGTGACTTCACCCAGGGCCTCCCATGTCTTGTGATTGCCATTAACAGGTCATTTTAAAGCATCATAGATATTTTTCAATTACAAGGACATTAGTGAGAACAATTCCATTGTTTGATGTATCTGGTGTTTAGGCTTCCAGCTAACTGATATTTATTGGGGTCTAAGCAAGCTTAATAATTCTAAGTCACACTGAAAATCCTTAACTTGAAAGAAAAAAAAAAGTTCTCTCTTTTCATTGCTCAGCTCCTGCGGTGATCTGTGTGCTATCCGCCACTCGTGTCCCACATAACCTACGAGGGAATTGTGATTTTTCTTTAAGAAAGCACAGAATAACAATACAATTTTGTTTCTATCTGTAATTGTATCAAGTACACACTTTAATGTAGAGTTGTCATCTCTCCTTTATATAAATGTGATCTTTGAAATGCTAGGCACACTTATTTCTGAGAGGCCTTGGAGGCTTCTGTCTCAGCATACGCTGACACCACGCCCCCCTCTGGGTGGGTAGGATGGGAGCGCGCATGCGTGCATGTACCTGCGCGGAAAACGCAACGGTGAATCACACTCCTTCTGATAGAAGAGTAACATCACAGTTGATACCAATTGAACAAGCCCCTCCTGATGGTCAAAAACAGAGTCCCTCTCACTTCCTCCAGTACTCATTAGCCCCCTCCCTGCTATTTAAGCATCCTATACCCATTTACAAATGGCTATGCCATTGCATAAATGTAAGGAGGAATTGCAGTCGTCGGCCATTTCATTTATCCTCCAGTGCTTCAACTACCCAGTGGGATGCCCTGCTTCAAGTCTCACTCTTTTACACTCCTCAAGGCTCGTCCTTCTACTGAAAATCCTCCGATGAATCCCCACCTCCTACAGGATAAAGGAGGAATCTTTAACATGGTGAACCAAGGTCTGCCTAGGCTGGTCTGGATACCCTGTGATGCTCACCTCTGGGTAGCACGTGGACTTGACAGTGTTCCTCACCTGCTCACAGCCCCTCCCCTCCCCACCCTCCCCCACCCCCGTGGTGGAGGGATCCTTCGCCCTGATAAGGCCATTCTCAATCCTAGAGGATGCCTCCTCATTCTTCAGTGTTCCTTTAAGCAAATCACCTCCCCAGTGGAACTTTCCAAGGCAGAATCTGGTGCTGTTGACTTCACCCTCAAATTTAAGTATTTATGTTGTGGTTAATAGTGTCTGCACTAGAACCCCAGCTGCATAAACCATAAGAACATGTGAACATATACACCTAGTTTCTCTAAGCTTCTAGGTTGTAGTCTTTAAAACGATAAAAACAATACCCAACACACAGTTTGTTGTAAAAGTTTAAATAATTTCCACCCTTGAATCCATGTTTTTCTCAGGACAGTACACTGAATCAATCACCAACTCAATGGCATTTAACCAGATTCTAACATATCTGGCTTCTAGATTAAGATACTTAGTTTCTAAAGAATCTTAGATGAGAAATTATTTTCAAGAAGCCATCATACTCTCTCTCTTGCTAGGCACAAGACTTACCAGTCCCTATCATGGCCACCTTTGCTTTTGGGTTACCTAACTGTAGCCACTGTGGGGCCCTGAAATGTATTCAAGCAGCTGGCAGTGTAAGTTTATAGATCCTTGCTAGGGTCTCCTCCTTAGGGAATAGAGGAATATGACCCTTAGATGTGCTAAGTCTTTAGGGGTTTCTGAAGCATCCATCAAGAACCCTGGTTAAGTCCAGACACAAACTCAGCTCCTATAATTAGCCCACACAAAGGCTCTGTTGTATGTGGTGTCTTTTTATTCCTGTTTCTTTGTTAAATTATGCTTTACCCACTATTGGCACACAGTGTGCTATAAATGCTGACCATTAATATTATAGCCCAGAAAATCCTTGAAAGCAAAAATGGTGTCTTTTCATCTTTTTATTTTGATGTAGTACTTAAAACACAATACCCAGAAAGACCTCAATTAATACTATTTGAGTTAACAAATTATGGTTATAATGGGTAATTGTAATTTATAATACACTGATATTTGGTATATTCACTGCCTAATTATCTTAAAAATGATGCTGTAATACAATTTGCCATCTTTCACTGAGGATCCTGAGACTCAGGGAAGGACTAGGGGTCAAAGCTACGGAATTAAGGGCATGGCCAAGATTCACACGCACATGCTATTGTATTTGTTGTTGTTATTGTTCTTGGTTTGAGTTCAAACTTGATAGTCTTTTCAGTACACAATGATGTATTAATTAGCTGAATTTGACCTGGCCATGTTATTCAGATACATATGCCACCCAACAAATGATTTCTGATATTTTTCTTCTCAACTGGAGCTTTTCACCAACCTCAGAAAATGCCCCATAACCGTGTTTCAGAGTTATAACTAACCCATAAGCTAGCTGTACTGGAATGAAAGGGAAAGGAAACACAGAAGTCATTATCTGCAAAAAGGAACAGTCTGAAATCACTTCTATCAAGTACGAGGCTAGTAATCTCCACTGAATTTCTGAAGGAACATATGTAATTGGATAGATAGTTTCCAAGAACATTCAAAGTTATAACACTCCCAGCATTTAATATATAGGAGTATGTTATTCTTTCAGTAAATCCTGACTATATTAAAGTTTCAGATGACGAATGGATACAATGAAAACATCTCTGAATGCCCCTTGTCATTTTTACTACTTATCCACTCAAAGAGAAGTTCCAGTCAAGTTATTATTTTGCAGTTAAAATATCCTCAGATAGTAAAGGTTCCAAAACCCATGCCTCATTCTCAAGAACATTCCCATAATTTAGACACAAGCTTTTTATTAAATATATAAAGGTGCAAAATTTATAAATCTCATAAAAATCCTTCCCATTTCTGCTCCCTGTGTGCCTGGCTTGCTATAGTTTTGTTCATACTACACAATCATTAATGCTGTTTTACATAACGGAGCCTTGTAGAAAGCAACATGGATAATTTAAATATCTTTAAAGCCTTATTTTTAAAGGGGGAAATGCATCCTTTCATGTATCTAACCGGTGACCTTCTATGAAGCAAAACAAGGGCGCTCAGTTCCCTTTACCTTTCCATGTGGCGCAGAAGGAAAGTGAGCAAGATGATTGCACAGAATGAAAAGTGGGGATTGTAGGACTTTTCTTCAGGTAATGACATTTTTTCTTCCCATTAGCATCTTAACAGCATATGGATTAGAGATAATTGAGATGCACAGCTGTAAGGTCAAGTCAAAACTGCCAATAAAGGGACAGACAGCTTGATGAGATATTATGTGACTGTCCTCAGAAGTGGATGGGAAAGGTGGTAACCCCTCAAATATCTCTCCACCAAGACATACTCCAAGAGCCTTAAATGAGTCTTCCTTTGCTCTTTTGGAGGGAGAGTTGCTAGTGCTATATAGGTCCCAGATAATCCATTGCATGAGACAAAGTATGCACAACTACTGAGTTATTTTATGAGGGTTGGTTATTTATTTATTTATTTATTTATTTATTTATTTATTTATTGTAAATTTTAACCTCAGGTGCAAGCATGGTAAACGTTCTTTGTAAATTACAAACTGTTATGTGAATTAAGATGAAATTATGCTCATAATGGGAAGTGTTTCTACTCCCCATTGTTTCCCAAGGGCTTGCTACACAGAGAGGGAATCTATCTTTATGCCTCTCCCATCCCCTCATAAGTCACAGGTGAGGAGGGACAGTAGCCCACAGGGAGAATTTGGTCTGGCCCAAGAAAAAGCAGAAACTATACACTGAAAGCATGTTCCTGGTCTTTGTGGAGCTAACTGGGAATGCTTGGAGATAAAAGACAGCTCTTTGGAATCAGACTCTGATGAGCCCCATTTCATAAGTTTAAGTGGGTCCCTTGGAATGGACGAGATGTATGACAGGAAAAGGGAGAAGGTAAGAAGGGGAAGTTTTCGAAAATTGCTCGGTAATGGAAAACATCATCCCTCTTAGGACCAGGAAAAAATCACCATTCCCTTAGGGAAAAGTTTCTCTTGTATTTATTTAGGGTGTACTGCCTCTGAAAATTATTGTCTGTCCTGGGAGTAATGCGTGCACTGTGTGGGTAGGAATGGGTGTTCAACCCAAGGTTTATCCACAAAGGACCAGAAGACCCCAAGAAGAATGTACGTATTTTTTAAGTTTATTTATTTTGAGAGAGAAAGAGAGAGATGGAGGGAGAGAGAGAATGAGCAGGGGAGGTGCAGAGAGAGGGAGAGAGAGAGAGAATCCCAAGCAGGCTCTGTGCTGTCTGCATAGAGACCAATGCGGGGCTTGAACTCAAGAACCATGAGATCATGACCTGAGCTGAAACCAAGAGTCAGATGCTTAACCGACTGAGCTACCCAGGCACCCCAGGGGTGTGTATGTTTATTTCATAGTGGAGGAGAGATGTGAGAAGTGGCCAGCCTTCAACTTTTCTACAGAAGTCCCATATGCAGCCAGTCATGAGAAAGTAAGCAACTCGGGCTTTGGGAACTGTGAACTCTTCTGTATAATTGTGGCTGCTATTTGCTGAAATGGCAGGAGGAGGATGGCTCTAGAGTGAGACTGGTCTCTGGAAGTAGATGCGGGGATATCCTAGGGGGAGTCTGAAACCAACACTTTGTGGGATTATGAGTGGATCGCTCTCTGAGATACAGCTTATTTTCATACTGGTTACTGAAAACAATCTATTTAATATCTAAGATTCAGAGTCTTACTCCCAATGCTATAATTCCTTTCAGTTATCCCTAAACCTTCGGAAAAAAAAGTCTTAGGCAACGCAACACAATTGTATTAGTAGAATTATATAAAATTAGGGGCCCAGCAATTAAGAAAGGTGGTCTTCTACACCAAACACCTCTGATGAGGCCAGTAGCAACATCTACTGGAAAACAATGGCCCAGAGTTCCAGGTTGTGAGCGGTAGAAAGTAAGCATAGGTCCAAAGCGACAAGAGCAAGGAAGGCCTTAGATTTCTACAAAGTAGCTGCCTCATGGATAATTCCTGAATGCATATTAGGGAAAGCCCCTCTTTCCACAAATATTCTAGTGGAAGTTTTCCCCTGTTTACATTATTGCTACTTATTATAATTCTAATTAGCATCAAACTATTCCATAAATATTTATGGAATTGAATACATGGAATAATGTATTCACTCTACAAATATTTATGGAGTGCTCTCAGCATACATAACGCTTTCCCCAAAACATGTACATAGATCCTCACATCTGTGCAACTCATACATACATGTTCCCATGCCCACCCACACAGAAGTATGTCTGGACACACTCGTGCATACACACATGTATACTCAGTCACCCAATGCACACACATATATGTATGGAATACAAAGAAAGATACACCATCCCACGTTCTTGGAAGTTGGGTCATCAGCTACAGTGTTGATGATCTAAGACCCCAGACACCTGCTCAGGCAACATTGGAAGAAGCAGAACCTCCTGGCTTCCTCAATGCCAGCTTCTCCCAGTTCTCTGCTCTGGCTGCAGGAATCCTGGCAGAGCAACAGCCCTACTCGCTCCCCTGGACTGATAGCCCCGGGCCCCAGGAGGAGGTTGTAATTCAGAACCCTTGACTCTGAATAGGCAGAAACCATTTTTCAGAGAGCTGGGTCCTAGGGAAAAGATTGCTAGGTTGTTTCCCGTCCCAGTGAGATCTCCATCACTTCCTCTGCCTTATGCTGTAACCACATTGCTTATTCCTTGGCTGGCTGTTGGGGCACATGCAGGAGTGCATATCTCAGAGAGTTAAAGCACAGCAAGAACCAAAAGGAGAGAAAATGGCAAGTAAGAGAAAAGGAAATAAAACAAACAAACAACTACAGGCAGGTAAAGAGTGAAAGGAAGATGTAAATAGTAGATGAACAATAAGCCCAACCCTCAAGACATGATGGAACAGAGACAGGGGTGAAAATACTGAACAAATAAATTCCAAAGATTTTGCGTCTAATAGGTAAATGTTGAGAAAGCAATAGGAGTGTTCTTGTGCTGGAAATCTGATGTGTCTTGTCAAGGTGGGGGGACTCCTTGAAAACCCCAATGAGCAGACCCACCTAAATAGAGTAAGAAGTAGTTAAAACTTTACTTAAAAACACAATTGTAAAAAGCATTTAAAAGAAATTAAACTATGCATGTGTAGTCAATAGGTTCCATGTTTCCTATGAACGTTTATTGAACATCTAGGAAACCACACTGAGTATTGGTCTGAAATCTTCTGTTTTCCTTTGCGTTTGAGGTTTACACAAGCCCAGTACCTACATGGACTTGTACACGGGAGAACTTGGTAAATGATAAACCAGAACAATCAACCAGAAATAGAATGGACAGTGTTTCTAAAAGGACGGAACAAATGACAACATCAGGCTTTCTCTTGCAATGGGCAAAAATGAATAAATTACATTTCCACATCCCCCTCCTTTTTTTTTTTGTATTTGTTCTATTTGAGGGAACAGCAACATTTTATCTAAGACATTTTTATAGGTGCAGGCTAATTGTTTCTAGCTCAGCTTCCCTATATTTGGAGACTTTTCATTATGACAAAATCATTCTTTATTTCTCTGACTCATCCTTCTTTGGTACAATGAAAATATTGGTGATTCCACTGAGGTTATGAACATGATCAATGACGTTATAAATATGAGTGCGATAAAGCAAAGTGTTTCATTGCCTTTAAAAAGTCCATATTCATTAATATGTAATAAGCAAATAAAACTTATCTGAATTTAATATTTTAAGGAATAAAAATGAGCCTTTTTGCATTAGTTATCAATGTAACTTAGCTTAAGAATTTTTATTTAACCTCTTTAGAAACTTTTAAAAGACACTAAGTCCATTACATAAGATAGTTGGGTCCTAACAATTGGACTCAGTCAATATAGCTAAGTAACAACTAGTCATGAAGTTCAGAAAATGTTAGAGGCCATGTAACAATTTATCAATATTTCTCATAGTAAAGGGAAAATACCCCCAGAATGTATTCCCTACTTTTTAATACAAAATATTGTAATTCAAAAAATTATTAAGCATGGTGTCACAGACGCCAAGTGAAAAAGATACTCTGCAATTTTCAGAATCAAAAAGATAGAGAGTTCAAGTATAATAATTTCTAAAAAAAAAAAACAAAAAAAAAAAAACAATTCTCCAGGATCTGGAAAATGGATCAGTAGTATCTCCTCTGTGAGGCATTTCAAAGGAATGAAGACAGCAAGACCTAGGTTACAGAAAGTTGAGGAATTCTCCAGAAACGATGAGTCCAAAAAGATAATTACAAGTGTCAACAAGGAGACATTTCTGTGCTCCTTCTGTATCAAGATAAACATGTCCTGCCCCGTGCACTCTGTGCCTGTGTTGGGGGTAGTTACCGTATCCAGCCTTAGGTGTTCATGTGTGTATTCACACAAGTATCCACTACTAGAGTATCTCTCCTTGAGGGTAAGAAGTTTGCTAATATTCAACTTTATATCATCCCAAAGCCTAGTGAGATACCCTTCCAACAGTGTATGCCTAGGTTTACTTCAGTGCAAAGTTCTGTTTCGGCTCTGCCCTCTTTAAGTAATCTCACATAGATTCGGGGCCCAGTTACAGAGCTGACAGATGGCATTGCCTATTATCACCAGACATCACAGAACTTGGAATGCCAGAGAGAATTGCCTTCACGTGATCAATGGACTGAGTCAATGCCTTCATGGGTAAAATTTTGACAGTTGCTTAACTGACATATCCCCATCGCCATCCCCATCTTCAAATCCACACTTCAATCGTAGCCCTACTCTGAGCTCCCAGGAGCCTTGGTTTATTACCCTAGAGGAAAATAACCCTTGATTGAGAGAATGTCAATTCTGGCGGGGATCTAGAGATACCTCTAATCTCTTGGTTCTCAGACTTCATTTTGGAGGAATTCAGAGATAACAGAGATGATCTGCCTCTAAAGTCAAATGAGATAACCCAAAGGGAGTTTCTACTAAGAGTCAAGCAATGAATGAGATTCCCCACAAACATTATCACATCATATAATATAAACAAACCCATGAAGTCTTTCCCTAGTCTTCATAGAAGAAAAAAAAAAGCTACTGAATAGAATTTCTCAATTACAACACTTCTTTGAACAAATTTTCAAATTTTAGCTCTATTGCTTGTCTGCTGGCAGGCAATACAAAAAAAAAAGCTGATTAATATCACACCTGATATCAAGTGTCTTTACTCAGCCTGGCAGGCTCACTTTTACTTTCTATGTGGTAGGTAGACCTAGATTATTTTTCTCCTGCTTATATGTAGTTTCTTAAAATTATTTTATGTGGTATCCCACTTGAGATTCAGAAATATGAATAAATATAGAATACTTTCTACTAGAAAAATCTTTCCTGTTAGTACAGAGGAATTATAATCATTTCAGTGCATTTCAGTGCAATGTCATTGCACCAAAACTTCCTGTTCCCCTCTAACCAGGTTCAAGAACACCGCTGTGCTCCACGCCCATCATTTCATTTATAGATGAAGTGAGTGATGCTTACAGAGAGGAAGGGATTTACCCTAAGTCACACAGTAATTTAGCATCAGAGACAAGAGGAGAACACAACGAATTAATCCTCTTGAAGCCAAGGTCAGTCCTCCTCAATCCTGTAGCACAGAAATAGTTCATCCATGCTAATGACCTAGAACTGGGTTTTCTTAGTTATTTTTAAGACTAAAAATCTATCCAAATGTGAATTTTGAAAAAGCTACCAAGAGGGAGAGGTACTTGAATAGAACAATTTCTTTCAAGTAACACACTTAGGTTCACAAGGGAAAAAATGTATTCAAGGGGCAGAAAATTCCCGTTAGTACCTAGAAGCAGTGTATACAGGATAAGTCCATGGACTTTGCTGTCACTGCTGTTCTGTGAATATGCAGATCGAGATCTAAAACCATTATCACCCCCTGGTAGGCTAGAGTGCTCAGTCCAGTGAGACACCCATTACGGGTAGCAGGTATACACAGCTGGGATCAGGAGTCAGGAAGTAGAGCATCGAGCCACTTCAGTATAAAGGCCAAGATCCATGACTTTTCCCATTCATATAATTCCCTTATACTGGGGCACCTGGCAATTCACTACGTATTACTGAGAGCAAACATGTGCATGAGCTAAAACATCTAGAGGGAAATAGAAATAATTGCAAACAATCCATGAACAGATCCCAGCTGCATTTTCCAGGTGTGCACACCTGAGCAAGTTACTTGAACTCTGTGAACTTGAATTCTTTGCAACCTGGAGGATCTGAGCATGAAAGGAGATCACATGTGTAAAGCTTCAGTACGTGGCAGGTGCTCAGCGATTCTTGGTCTCTACTCCTCGCCTCCACTCGAAAGTCCTGGGTCCCACCTGAGTGCCTAATCCCCTCTCTCTCTTGTTCTGATGCTGCTACTCTGGGGAAGTCCCATTCTCTAAGCGACACCATTCCTTCCTCTGAGGATGCCTACCTTGGGCAGCACACAAGCCTCCCTTCATACAAATTCCCTTCCTGGCTGTCAGGCCATAGGTGCGATGCATAACAATACACAGAAAGTGAAGGCTGACTCAGCACATCTCAAGCACTCCTTTCTGGGTGCAAAAGCTAGAACAAAAATGTCTGTTGCAACAGTCTTTATTTTTCAAAACCCAGCAAGCTCACCTTCTGAAGCCAGCTGTAAAAGCTGATGAAAAATCAATGGCATTTGATTGTAAACCTGTCAAAATGATAGTGACAGCAGTACATTAATGGTGGCTCCCAGTATTGATCCCCCTCCTTCCTTTCTCCATCATCGCACATCACCTTCATACTAATAACAGACTCTTTTTTCTAAATTAATCTCCAGACAAGGGAAATCAATAGTATTTACCGTGTGTAAATTTTCCTATCCTGTAGAGCCAACATTTCCCATTGCTTTGAACTTGAAGACTGGTACTATCCGTGGCACACGCTAGGAGAGGGAGCTTCTCACTGTCGGAATGTGGGCTGATTTTCTTTAGAAAAGGGCTGTACCAATCCAAGAAAATAACAGAGAGAAAAGAAGAAACCCCAGGGGTCCCCATAAATGTTTAAATGATGCAATTATGGTTTTCATGTAAAATGAGATTTTTGAAGAGGCAAAAGATGCCAGTCAACCAAAGTCTAGTATCATTTCCTGACAGAAAAAATAGACATAAATGAACTTATATCCCCCTCAAAAGCCACAGAATTAGGGCAAGTATTAGATCTGGAAGGGGCATGAGAGAATATCTAGTCTTCTGAGTTCTAACTTTGGGATGCGGTTTTAAAAGAAAGAACCATTTTATGCCAATGGTTGCATCCTTTGTAAAACGCAACATTGAATTACTTTTTATTTTAAATAACACTAGAGAATAAAGGGAGATTTTATAACAGAAGTAGAAGTGACATAGTTTTAAAGCATTTGAAAACCATTGATCTAGTTCAACTCTCTCAACCTAATAGTGGAGAAGCTTTTCCTGGCAAAAAAAGTGACTCTTTAAGTTCACACTGATGGCAAGTGACAGTTATTTTATGATAATACCAGTAACGGTTATATATACTTGTGATAATACCAGTAAACATTAAAGCAATAGCTATAATTTATTGAGCATTTACTTCTATGGCCAGTCTGGGTAGACACTTGACATAAGTATTTCTGATCCTCAGAGCAAATCCACATGGCAGCTACTTTTACAGTTGTTCTATCCCCGTGCCCATGGAGGATCACTTCTGAACCCCCCAGAGGATGCCTGAAGCCACAGACAGTGTCAAACTCTACACATGCTATGTTTTGTCCTATACATACATGCCTATGATAATTATTAGGCATCTTACTATTAACGACCACAAATAGATGTTAACAACCACAAACAGTAAAACAGGACAATTATAACAATAGAGTATAGCAACAGTTATGTGAACATGCTCTCTCAAAACATTGCATTGTCCTGTATTTATCCTTCTTCATGTGATAACGTAAGATAATAAAAGGCCCACCTCATGAGAGGAATTGAGGTGAATGACACAGGCATCGTGACATAGAGTTAGGCTACTGTCCATGTTCTGGCAATATGTCAGAAGGAGAATCATTCACTTCTAGACCACAGTTGGCCACAGGCAACTGAAACCATGGGTAAAGGGGACTGCTATATAAAGCTGACAAAGCGGAGAAAAGAAGGCTCAGAAATGTTAAAAGATTTATCCAAGATCGCACAGACAATGGTCAGGGGATCTGGGACTTAAAGCCTACTCTGTTTAGCTCCAGGTCTCCTTTTGTCTTTGAAGAGCCAGGTTGACTCTGCAGATACTTCTAGGAACCACGAATCTTGCACTGTGCTCCAGACAAAGGATCACCTAAAAATGGTCATATTAGGAAATAAGATACGAATATATACAGAGGTAAGTAATATCATAGGACATAAGTACTTAGTTGCTCAGTGAGTGAAGAATTAGAGTAGGTAGGAGTAGCAGGAAAGGTTTTAGGAAAGACTGGAGAGTTTAGGACAGAAACAAAGAAGGGGAGAATATTTTAGATAGAAGTGGTTAATCCAAACCACAGAAATAGGAACAATGAGATATTGTGGGGGATTGTAAGATAGTTCTGGAACCATCAGATTTATATAACACAACCAAAAGAAATGCAATGGAAGAAGAAGATGCAGGTGCGTTGTACAGAATTTGCGATGCAGGGGAAGGGTGGGGACCATGGGATGAATAGATAAGAGAAGAGGCAGGGAGGTTCCCCCAAGAGGTCATTTCAGTGGCCTCAATATCATTCCACAAGAACCTGAGCTCCAGGGGCTAAAAAAGAAGGACAAATGGGAAAGACACTGTGAAAGAAAACTGGGACAAAAGTATCCTACAAAAGTAGGATACATCAGAGTCTGGAGGACAAAGGAAAGGCACGTTGCAAACACTTCACGTTGGTGTTCATGGAATGAGGATTACTGTAAAGACATCAGAAAAGTAATAGTAATGTTATATAGCAGATGGGACCCTCTACTTTGTATAGTGGTTTTCTAGTAACACATTTCTTTTATACACCTCTCTTGGAATGTTTCTAAAAGATTAGCAAATTAGATGTTACTCTCATCCTTCTAAAATGAGCACTCAGGAGCCCAAAGAATTTAAGTGACTTGCTCTAGGCTATTTGATTTTTTGATTTGAATTCTCATAGAGAGTTCAAGTAATAAATGCAGTGAAGCATAAAGTATATGGCAACAGTGAAATGCCAACATCCAAGACTGAACATAGAACAAGAGGCAGTGGGCATCGTCTGCCAAGAGGAGCTGATGCCTGTACAGGATCACACATCTTGTCTTGAGAATTAACATTCTGGTCCTTTGCATCATGTCTACCTCCCCTGGTCCTGTCTCCCTGCTTCAGCCCAGGGCCCTTTAGCCCCCTCTCAATGCAGCAAACAGCCTGCTGAAATACATCAGCTCACATCAGTCCTCTTTGCTCCAAACCACAACCACTTGCCCTCTGAGACCAGGCCAAAGCCCAAGGTCAGCATGTGACCTGCCATGTGACCTCTCTGACCTCATCTCCTTAGCTCCCTACTGTGCTCACTCAGCCCTACCAACTGGCCCCCTTGCTGTGGCTCAAACCCACCAAGCTGGCCCCCACCACAGGGCTTCACTCCAGCTATTCTCTCTGCCCAGAGCAGTTCCCCTGATGACCGTGCAACTCACTGCCTCCCCCCTTGACCTTATTAGTCCTCCCTTGGCTTTGCTCTTTACAATAATAGCACCTCTGCTACCCTCATCGGCTTTGTTTTCCTTCACAGAACTTATCTCCATCTTACCTAATATACAATATACTTATTTGTTGTCTGACATGCAATTCTAGAATATTCCTTTAATGAAAGCAGACTTTTGTCTCTTTTGCTCACGGCTATATCCAGAGGGCCTAGAAGAGTTTCCTCCATATAGCAGAAACTTAAAAAAATATTTGTTAAATGATGGAACGGACGGATTCAACAGCATGGTGAAGCTTGTTGGCTTGTTTTAATATCTGATCCATATAACCCTTGGGTGGCTAGAGGGCCTATTTCTTTCCCACTGTATCACAAGCTGGCACTTAATGGCCTGCCAGGGGCTATTCACTGTGGCCACTAAACTTATGCCACGTCTGCCTCCTCTTTAACCTACTCCCCACGTCACCTGTGGTGAAGCAGAACTGGAAGGAGGGAGACTTGCAGGTTCTTCATACTAAGACTCAGTCACCTCCTGGCTCTGTTAATTGTGTATTTAGCCTCCTCAAATCTGGGACTATATCAGTAAAACGAGGGTAACACTAGCTTCCTCAAACGCTTGAGAACTGAATAATTTGGTGCTTGGAGGTGATGTGGGAAATGACATTTAAAATCAGCGTAACCGATGGGGCCTGCACTTTAAACAAACACACAAGATGTCTTTTAAACCAAAACTCTTAAAGATATAACTGCTATCCACATAGCAGAAATCAGCCTGGATTTGGATCCGGTCTGGACGTTGATACTCCGCACTCCTGCATGAAATGAAATTCTGTGAGAGGGGGTCTTGCCCAGGCTCTTCTAAACTGGGTCTTCATTTGATATGAAAAGCTAAAAATTTCTAGGATGGCACTGCCACACGCAAACATAAGCATAAAAGGTCCGTTAAGTCAGATATGAAGATCTGATAATCATTTACTCTCCTGAATTATCAAATCGGCCAGGGTTTTTGGAAGAATGGCTATTGGGACCTTCTTCAGCAACCTTGATTTCATCAAACACTTACCAGAGGACGCAGAGGATGAACTGCTCTGTTGGGAGAATCCTGGACATTTTCAAAAGGTAAAGGACAAATTAAGGTGCTTCCCCCCACCAGATAACAATGGAAAATTACTTTGAGCTGATAATGACTGGAATGGAATCACTTCTTGTGTTGTGTTGTGACTGCATTCTTATGTACTTTATGCATGCACTTCCTCTAATGGACTATGAATTTCTTGAGAATAGGACTTGTATTTTCCATCCTTATGGGTTTTGTCACCTATTGCGATTGACAATTACAGGTGCTCAATAAATGTTTGAAGAAGAAAAGGAGACTAGGAAGGAAAGGAGGAAGGGAGAGTCAGAAGAAAGGAAGAAGGAAAGGAAGGCAGGATGGGGGGAGGGAGACAAGAAAGATTCTACTCCAAAGTTTTAATTTAGCCATCTTGGAAAGAAAAGTTTCATAAGACCCTTTTCATAGTTGGTAACTTATACATGCATTTTGGAAAATCTGCAACAGACAAAATGAAAAATATTCTCTGCCATTTCCTCCTCTGCTGAGATTGAAATGATGTCGCTAACAGTTAGAAGGCATATTTTAAATGAGAAGGCTTCCTTGGTATTCCATGAGATTCCCTTCCCTCATTTGAACAGACATCAATAACACTGAAGCGTCTGTCCCTGTAGTGTCTTCACAATTTAGCACTTGTAAAAATGAGACTTTCCAGCTCATTAATTTGCTTACACAAATACATCCCAGAACCAGTTAATCGCAAAAAGCGACTGCTCTATTTTCATCTTGTGATGACTGTTTCATGCCTGGACTTCAGCATAAACAAGATAGAGAATCCTCATTTCCCACACGGGGCGCTCAAGAGAATCTGCACCCCAAAAATCTACAATAATGTGACCGGTCCTGGTCATTTCTTTTCCTGGAAATGGCAGAGGATGCCATTATTCAATCAGAAGGCAAGGCCATAGCAGCCAGATCAACATGACTATCAATCAACACAGGGGTATAGCCAAATGCTTTAGGTGACATTCCTGAGAGCCATAATCAGATTGGGGTCCCTATTGTACGTCCATAAGATTTTTCCAAAGGCATTGTATAACATGCTCTCTTTTAAAGCATGTATGTCTAATAGCTACTGTGGCAAGAAAAATCTGCCATTGTTTAAATATGTGTAACATCCCTGTCCTTTAAAACATAGAGATGCAAAGAGCAGAGAATTTATTGACAACATAATAATTGCAGGCTTGCTCTTGTACTCACACTGAACATTGCCTCTCGATTCCCTGTGGCATGAAGTCCAGAGTCAATCTTTGGTGGTATGATATTCACAATCCTAAGAATTTCACCCCTAAGCCAGTCTGCCCCATCCTCCTGCACCTCCTCCAGCTCATGAGAGAACCACATCAGGCTGTGTGCTGCCCCCAACATTCATCTTCCACTTAGAAAACTCCAGTCTTAACTCAGGGTATCCCTTTCCATCATAATGGACATCCCCCATTTTTGCTTTTCAAAGCTAGGTCAAGTCTTCCATAGTCCTGGGATAATAAATGAAATTAACTTCTATATCTCCTGTTCTCCCATTGCACTCCACAATTTTCAGAACATGCTTCTGTTTCCCGAGATAATCATTCCTTAATTAGAACTTGTTCTTAAAACTGACAAACAACAAATGGACTCTGAATAAACTCCTACTTGCCTGGTTGTGGCTAAACCTACTGTAAAAGGTGACTCTACCTGACTTCAGCATAGTCAGGTTACTGACGACTCAGAACTAGTTCCTCCAACTTCCAAAACACTGATCTCCTAAAGGGTATTCAATGTATACATTGATAGCAATGTTTTTAACATTAGAAATCTTAATTTCTGAACATTACTGGCCCAAATACCTTACAGTGATTTTTCATGTACAGCCAATAAATGAATGCTAAGCCATCTTCCAATAAATAGATGAAAATAAAATTATCCTAAAAGTAATTTCCCATGATAGGAGAGACCCCCTCCTTTCTTCTAGCCTCTGTGACTTGTGCGTGCCTCTATTCTGATCACTTTATTTATGGGTCTAACTCCCCTTGACAGAGCAAGCTCCAGAAGGGCAAGGGGACTTTTTATTCATCTTGGTGTCTCCAGTGCTGGAGTGCATAGCAGGTGCTCAGCAAATGCTTATGAATAAACGAGTGAAACTGGAAACTGTACCTAACAGGAGAAGCATAATTGGTTTGCCACATGGAGCAGGAAACTCTCTGAGCTAAAGCTGGGTGATCCCTGGAATGGCTGGAGTCCTATTTATTGAGCTCTTACTATTTTCCAGACACTGAGCATGGATCATCTTACTGGGTCTTCAGGACACAACTGAATAAATAAAATTAGACAAGATAAAGGACTTGTCCAAGATCATACAGTCAGGAAGTGGCTGAGCTAGAATTCAAACCAGAAGCTCTGTGAATCACGGACACAAACCTTACTGCCCACTTACTGCCAGATTCTTTGTGGTCTTAGACAAACCATTACTTTAAATGAGCCTCATTTTCCACACTGGTAACATAAAAGGTTTTGGACCAGCTGTTCTCTAATGTCTCATTCAGTTCTGATATGCTATAATCCTATCAATCAAAATTAAGGAACATTTGCTTTTGAGGCAGCCTCTTGACAGGGAATAAAATAGTTACCCATTTATGGATTCTTCTCATACCAACCAAATAGCCTATTTTGCAATGTAAAGTTTGAAATTTCTTTCTGAAATCCTTTACAGGAGGAGGCAATGATTTTTCTTGCTTCCCTCTAAAAAGGACTTTGCGTGATAGAAAGAAAAGCATCTCAACAGAATAGCACACATTTCCAAGCCACTCCCCTCCTCCCATAAAGGTACACACTTTCCACGGAAAGAATCCAGGCCTTGTATCTTACAATCTTAGAGAGGTTCTTCCTTGATTTACAGTTGTCTAGACAAACTCATGAGAGTGGATAAAAATAAAACCACCTCCACCAACACCCTTGACAAGTGAATAAATAACTGATGAGTAATTCAAGTGAAGTAGCAATTGAGCATCTACTATATGCAAAACATTGCACTGAGTGGTAAGATGTGGACAAGAAGTGAAAATAAATAGGCATGAGTGGAACACGTGGAAAGAACTGGAAAACAGGACCCAGTCCCAATGAACACCCTGCACCAGGAAACCTCTTCGTCCTCTTGGGCCTGTGACCCTCCTCTCCTACCCAGAGACACTGGGGAAGCCTGAGGGAAGGGCATCAGAAGAGAGATCCTACCACATCCCTCCCCAGTGGTAAGATACCTGTTGGTCTGGTTTGGGGATATCACTTCCACCCACTTAAGCAGAACCAGCAAGAACAAAGGGAGCTTGGATATTACCTATTGACCTAAGAGGATCAAAATAACACTGCACAGATTCTGAAAACTGAACTGCCATTGGGACCATAGAATAAAAGTAGACCACAACTCATAAGCTATTTTCATAGGGTGACTACCTATGAAAATACAGAATTTAAATAGGACCCAGAATCTCCAAACATAATATCTAGACTATAATAAAATGATACCAGGAATCAAGAAAATCACAACTTGATTGAGAAAAAGCAATCAAGGAATACCAACACCCTGAGATGTATCAGATGTTAGAATTTTGTCACAAAGATTTTAAAGCAGTACTGTGAACTGAATTGTATCTAGCCCAAATTCATATATTGAAGCCTTAACCCACTATGTTACTATATTTGAAGTCAGAGCCTTTACAGAAGTAATTAAAGTTAAATGAAGTCATAAGGGTAGGACCCTGATCCAATAATATGAGTGTCCTTATAAGAAAAGATACCAAAGTCCACTCTGTCTTGGCCATGTGAAGACACAGCAAGAAGACAGCCATCTGCAAGCTAGGAGGAGGGCTCTCACCAGAAACCAAATCAGCCAGTGTCTTGATCTTGGACTTCTCAGCCTTCAAACTGTGAGAAAATTAATTTCTGTCACTTAAACCATCAGTCCGTGGTATTTTGTTCTGGTAGCCTGAACTGACTAAGACAGTCATCATATAAATGCCTCAAAAATCTATTACAAATTCTCTTGGAACAAATGAAAAATTGAGAAATCTCAGTCAAGACAAAGAATTTATCAAAACAATCAGATGAAAATTATAAACTAGAAATACAAAAATGGAAACCTTAAAAGTTGAATAGGTTAATAGTAAAATGGAGATAATGGAGTAAAATGGCCTTGGTAAACCTGAGGATTGAACAATTGATTCACCCAATCTGAACAAGAGAGGACTTATACTGGGGGGAAAACAACAACAACAACAACAACAACAACAACAACAAACAAACAAACAAACAAACAAAAAGCAGTCTGGAGGTCAAGTAGGGTGATTAAAAAAAAAAAAAAAGACCCAAGCTTTTATCATCAGAGTCCCACAAGGATTGGAGAAAGGCAGTAGAGTAGAAATAGTATTAGAAGACACAATGGTTGAAAATTTCCCAAATTTGATAAAGACACACTCCTCCACATTCAAGAAACTGAACAAACACCAAAGAGGATCAAATCAAGGAAATCCATGCCAAGACATATCATAATTACACTTTTGAAAACTAATGACAAAATAAAGGTCTTGAAAGCAGATAAATGACACATTACAGATAAGGGACACCAATTCAAATGACAGTGGATTTCTCATCTAAAACCATGGAGGGCTTGGAGGAAGTGGCACAATATTTTTCAAATGTTCAGAGAAAAGAACTGTCAACCATTAATTCTACCTGGAGAAATTATCCCTCAAGAGTGAACAGGAAATATCCACATCCTCAGATGCAGAAAAACTCGAAAAAAAAAATTATCACCAGCATACCTACTCTTAGAGATTGGCTAAAAGAAATTTCTTCAAACAGAAAGGAAATAATAAAAGAAAGAACTATAGTAAATTGAGAAGGAAGAAGTGACAACAGAAAGATCACATGTATGTTTAAATGCAATAGAATATCCTTTTCCTCATGAGCTTTATAAATCTTATCTGATGATTACAACAAAAACAGTAATGCCATCTGACACCCAAGACCATGATATTTAAAGTGTAGAAGACAAAGAGACCTAAATGCAAGTGATTTTCCCACACTTCACTCAAAGTGGTAAAATGCAGATACCAAAAGACTATTAGGAGTCACAAACATTGTAATACCCAGAACAACCACTACAAAAATTATACAGAAAGATATACTCAAAAATATGATAAATAAATCAGAAAGGGATCCTAAAGAGTTTTCAGGGATCCCACCAGAAGGCAAGAAACGAGAAAGGTAAGAATCATAATCAGAAGAAAGAAAGATAAAGAAAACAAAGAAGTGGTACACTTAAGAGCTCACATATTTTTTTTAAATTTTTTTTCAACGTTTATTTATTTTTGGGACAGAGAGAGACAGAGCATGAACGGGGGAGGGGCAGAGAGAGAGGGAGACACAGAATCGGAAACAGGCTCCAGGCTCTGAGCCATCAGCCCAGAACCTGACGCGGGGCTCGAACTCCCGGACCGCGAGATCGTGACCTGGCTGAAGTCGGACGCTTAACCGACTGCGCCACCCAGGCGCCCCAAGAGCTCACATATTAATAATGATCTTAAATGTCTGAGTCCACCAATCAAAAAGCATAGATTGGCAGAGTACATAAAAAGCACACAACCTAGCTATATAAAGAAAACCTAGCTATATAAAGAAAATTACTAAACCCAAAGAGGGACATTACATGATGATAACAGCATAAATATACCAGGAAAACTTAATGTTCTAAATGTGTACATACCAAACAACAGACTCAGAATAAGTGAAAGGAAAGCTGATAGAGCTTAAAGGAGAAATAAGCAAACTCATAATTATACTGAGGACTTCAACACCTTCCTCTCAGTAAATTTGAGAACTATGAATGGAAAATCAGCAAGATTTAGAAGATCTGAACAATATAATCAACTAACAGGACATCTAATTAACATACATATTTGGAATGTTCTACCCAATAACAGCAGATTACACTTTTTTCCCCAAGCATCTAAGGAATATTCACGAATACAGATCATATCCTGTACTACAAAACAGACTTCAACAGATTTAAAAGAATTTGAAACATACACAATGTATATTCTGACCATATAGAAATCAATACCAGAAAAACAACAAGAACATTCCTAAACACATGAGAATTAAACACTTCTGAATAATGCATATGTCAAAAGGAATTTACAAAATGAATATAATTAATAAAAACAAAAATGCAAGTTATCAAAATATGTAGGAAGTGGCTAAAGCAGTGCTGAGAGGGAAATTTATAGCACTGAATGTTTCCATTAGAGACAAGAAAAGATCTCAAGTTGATAACAAAATTTCCTCAAGAAACTAGAGAAAGAAGAGCAAACTAAACTCAAATCAAGAAGGAAAAATAATAAACATTTGTAAAAGCAGATATCCATAAAATTTGGGGAGGGGTGGCACACAAATTTGATTAAAAAAACAGCTTATTCCTTGAAAAAAATTAATAAAATGGGTATGCTTCTAGTATATGTATATGTCCAAACTTATCAAATTGTATACATTGAATATGTGCAGTTTTTTTGTATATTACTTGTATTTCAATAAAACTATTTAATAAATCACATATGTGGCTCACATTATTAAAAAGAGAAAACAGTATCAGGAATGAAACAGATTATAATTACACTTCTTGCAATAGCATGAAAAAATTCACGCTGACAAATTTGCTAACTTAGAAGAAATAAACCAGTTCCTCTAAAACCATGAACTACCAAAATTCAACTAAGATAAAATACAGAATCAGTATAGTACTATATCAATAAGTAAATTGAATCTGTAATTTAAAATATCAACAAACAAACCTCCATACCCAGACAGCTTCACTGGAGAATTCTACTGAACATCTAAAGGATAATAATCAACAATTTTATACAATCTTTTTCTGAAAATAAAAGAGAAACATTTCCCAACTCACTCATTTTATGAGGTCAGAATTATCCTGATACCAAAACCATATGAAGACAGTGGTACAAACCAACAAACAAAACTGCAGGCCACTACTCTCATGAAAAATACTCAGCAAAATCTAACAATGATAAAAAGCAAATCAAACAATGTATAAAAAGAGTTATACACCATAATAAGTGGTCTTTATTCTGCCACAATGATAAGTCACAAAAGAAAAATCATATGAATTGGCCCATATAAATATGTTGATTTTTTACAAAGTTGCAAAACCAACTCAATGAAGGAATTCTCTCATCTTATATAAAAAGTAACTCAAAATAAATTGTAAACTTAAATGTAAAATGAAAAACTATATAACTCAAATCGATCAATCAATCAATCAATCAATCTTTGGGATCTAGGATTAGCCAAAGAGTTCTTAGTCTTGACTAAGCACAATACATAAAAGAAAAATTGATAAATTGAACTTCATCAAATTTTGAAACTTTTAACTCTGTGAACAGTCATTTGAAGATAATGAAAAGACAAATATCAAATAGTTGTAAATCAGATATCCAACAAAAAAAAATTCTAAATACATAAAAAACTCTTGAAAGTCAATAAAATTTAAAAAATGAGCAATTAAATTAGAAAATGGGCAACAGATATGAACAGACATTTCACCAGAGGATACACAGATGGTAAATAAGCACATGAAAATATATTCAACATCATTAGCCAGCAGGGAAATGCACATTAAAACCACAATGAAATATTACTACACACCTGTCAGAATGGATAATAAAAAAATTGGTAGCACGAATGTTGGTTAAAATATGGATAAAGTTGATAACTACATGACTAATTGAGTGTGAAATGCCACAACCACTCTAGAAAACAATTTGTCAGTCTCTTAAAAAAAGTAAACATGCAATAACACACGGGTCAGCAATTGTATCCATGACTATTTATCTCAAAGAAATGAAAACATGTTCATATATAAACTTGTCCACAAATATTCATAGCAACTTTTATTTTTAATAGCCAAAAAACTAGAATTAGCCCAAATGTCCTTCAACACTTGTTAAATAAAACTGATAAGCTTCTGGCCAAATCAGTCGGGGGGGGGGGGGGGGGAAGAGATGTAAATTATCAATATCAGGAGATGGTACAGACACTACAGATCTGAAAATGATAGTAAAGAGATATTATAAATAACTTTATGCCAATAAATTTGCCCACTTAGATAAGTGGGCAGTAGTTGAAACACACAAATGACCAAATCTCACTCAAGAACAAGTAGATAAGTCAAGTAGCCTTATGTCTAGTATTTTTCTTTTAACTTGTAACTAAAAACCTTCTCACAAAGAAAACTCCAGGCCCCAGATAGATTCACTGAAAATGACATCAAATGTTTAGCATGTCATTTGGAAATGGAAAAGGAAAAAATACTCCACAACTCCTTCCCTGAGGTTAGCATTATCCTGATAGCAAAAAAAAAAAAAAAAAAAAGTTTTACTACAAAAAAGAAAAATTATAGACTTATAGCACTCCTATACATAGATGCAAATATTTTAAACAAAATTTAACAAATTAAATATGACAACATATTTATTTGTATGTATTTTTAATGTGTCATAAGTGGAATTTATCCTATGAATGCAAGGTTGATTTAATAAACATCAACCAGTATAATTCACTGTATTAACAGACTTGAACATAAAATTCTATTATCATCTCAACAGAATCAGAAAAAGTATTTGAAAAAATCCAACATCTATTCCCATAAAAACTATCAAAAAACTAACAATGGGAATTTCCCCAACCTAACATAAATGACATCTACAATAAACATGTAGCTAACATCACACTTAATGGTGAAAGACTGAATGCTTTCCACCATTTATATGAGAAGCATTCTCATTTTTACAAGAAGAAAAGCAAGGATGTCCATATTCATCACTTCTATTCAGCATTGTACTGGAAATTCTAGCCAGTAAACTAAGGTAAGAAAAAAAATGACATTTAAACAGGAAAGAAATGAGGAACCATTTATTCACAGGTGACAAAAATATGGGCATGACAAAAAAAGTTACCAGAAATAATAAGTGAGTTTAACAAGGTTGAGAACATAATGTCAGTATGCAAAAATCAGTTGTATGTCTACATATTAGAAACAAAAATTGGAAATGAAAATTATAAAAATATCACTTATAAATAGTATAAAAATATGAAACACTATGGGATAAACCTGACAAAAGACATGCAAGACCTGTACATGGAAAATTGCAAACATTTTAAGAAAAATTAAAGAGACTTAAATAAATGGAGAGATATACAATATTCATGAATGAGAAAACTCAATACTGCTAAGATGCTAATTTTTCACAAATTGATCTATAAATCAAAGGCAAACTCCATCATAATCCCACTAGACACTGATTTTAAAATTTATATGTAAGTGCTAAGGATTATAACAGCCAAAGTAACTTTGAAAGGGGAAAAAATGTAACACTAATGCTATCTGACTTCAAGAATTATTATAATGTTTCAATAATCAAGGCAGTATACAGTGGTATCAAGATAAATAGATCAGTGGAACAGAAAAGAGGGTCCCAAAATAAACCCACAATATATTGTCAGTTGCTCTTCAACACATTTAGAATTTGTGGTAGCAATTTGCAATATCAATTCAGTGGACAAATTTCAGAAATGGTGCTGGAATTAATTGGACATCCACGTGCAAAAAAGCTACAAATTTTGAAATTACATACTGTAAAGTTCTCAGAGATAAGAGAACTAGCTTTTGGTTTTCTTGTCTTCTATTGTTTGTTATTTCATTGATTTCTGTTCTTACATTTATTACTTCTTTTCTTCTGTTTATCCCATTTTGCTTATTCTCTTTTTTTTCTAGTTTCTTATGGAGAAAACTAAATTCATCTGTTCGAAACACTTCTTTCCTAAAATAGGCACTTATTGCCATACGCTTACCTCTAAGTTCACTTACTAGCTAACTCTGAACACTACAGATGACACATTTTAGTAAGTTGTGTTTTCAGTTTTAATCAGCTCAACTTTCTATTTTCACTTTTAGTTTTTGACCCATGGGCTATTTAGAATTTTGTTACTTAATTTCCAAATATTTAGGATTTTTCCAGTTATCTATTATTGATTTCTAACTTATAGTATTGTAGTCAAAGAACAAATTTTCTTTTAATATTTATTATGCTTATTTTATGGCAGAATAGATGGTCTTGGTAAAAGTTCCATTTTTACTTGAAGAGAATGTGTATTCTACTGTGGTTAGTACCCTGTTCTCAAAGGTCAGTTAGGTCAAGGTGGTTGATAATGCTGTTTATATTCTTACCAATCTTATGTCTACTGGTTTCAATTATTTGAGAAGGATATGGAAATTTCTCATTACAGTTGTGCTTTTGTTTGCTTCTCTTGTAGTTCTATTCCTTTTTGCTTTATATTTTTTAATTGATAAACATTTTGTTAAGAAATTACACTCTATCTCTCATAATATTTCTCAGTCTGTGTACTTCGATAATAATAGAGTCATTCCAATCATCTTTTATTTTAACGTTAGTATGGAATATCTTGTGCCATTCCTTTACAAATGACCTATTTTTGTCTTGATATTTAATGTATCTTGTAGTCAACATAGAGTTCATCCAGTTTTTTTAATCCAATAGGACAATATCTGCCTTTTACTAGAATGCTTAGACCATTTATGTTCACATGCTTATTGACATGGCTGGATATACATCTTCTATCTTGGTATCTGCATTCCTTTTCTTTTTTCTTTCCGCCTCCTTTTGGATTGAGGCTTTTTGGTTTTTGTTTGTTTGTGTGTTTGCTTTTAATGATTCCATACTCTCTTTTTTTGGCTTATTGGATAAGACTTTTTGTTATGATATCAAGTGTTTGATTTAAACTGTATAGTATAGCTTGGTGGCAAGATGGCGGCTTAGGAGGACGCTGGGCTCACCACACATCCTGCTGATCACTTAGATTCCACCTACACCTGCCTAAATAACCCAGAAAACCGCCAGAGGATTAGCAGAACGGAGTCGCCGGAGCCAAGCGCAGACGAGAGGCCCACGGAAGAGGGTAGGAAGGGCGGCGAGGCGTTGCGCGCTCCCCGGACTGGCGGGAGGGAGCCGGGGCGGAGGGGCGGCTCTCCGGCCAAGCAGAGGCCCCAAGTCTGGCTGGCAAAAGTGGAGGGGCCTGACGGACTGTGTTCCGACACCAAGCGTGACTTAGCGTCTGGGAGGTCATAAGTTAACAGCTCTGCTGGGAAAGCGGGAAGGCTGGAGGACAAAGGGAGGGAGAGCTGCTGAGCCCCCTGACGACAGAGCTCAGTTTGGTGGGGAACAAAGGCGCTCGCCAGCGCCATCTCCCCCGCCCATCCCCCAGCCAAAATCCCAAAGAGAACCAGTTCCTGCCAGGGAACTTGCTCCCTCCGCACAAACACCCAACTCTGTGCTTCTGCGAAGCCAAACCTCCGGCAGCGGATCTGACTCCCTCCCGCTGCCACAGGGCCCCTCCTGAAGTGGATCACCTAAGGAGAAGTGATCTAAGCCTGTCCCTCCTGCCCCCGTGCACCTTGCCTACCCACCCCAGCTAATACGCCAGATCCCCAGCATCACAAGCCTGACAGTGTGCAAGTAGCCCAGACGGGCCACACCACCCCACAGTGAATCCCGCCCCCAGGAGAGGGGAAGAGAAGGCACACAACCAGTCTGACTGTGGCCCCAGCGGTGGGCTGGGGGCAGACATCAGGTCTGACTGCGGCTCCGCCCACCAACTCCAGTTATAAACCACAGCACAGGGGAAGTGCCCTGCAGGTCCTCACCACGCCAGGGACTATCCAAAATGACCAAGCGGAAGAATTCCCCTCAGAAGAATCTCCAGGAAATAACAACAGCTAATGAGCTGATCAAAAAGGATTTAAATAATATAACAGAAAGTGAATTTAGAATAATAGTCATAAAATTAATCGCTGGGCTTGAAAACAGTATACAGGACAGCAGAGAATCTCTTGCTACAGAGATCAAGGGACTAAGGAACAGTCACGAGGAGCTGAAAAACGCTTTAAACGAAATGCATAACAAAATGGAAACCACCACAGCTCGGCTTGAAGAGGCAGAGGAGAGAATAGGTGAACTAGAAGATAAAGTTATGGAAAAAGAGGAAGCTGAGAAAAAGAGAGAGAAAAAAATCCAGGAGTATGAGGGGAAAATTAGAGAACTAAGTGATACACTAAAAAGAAATAATATACGCATAATTGGTATCCCAGAGGAGGAAGAGAGAGGGAAAGGTGCTGAAGGGGTACTTGAAGAAATAATAGCCGAGAACTTCCCTGAACTGGGGAAGGAAAAAGGCATTGAAATCCAAGAGGCACAGAGAACTCCCTTCAGACGTAACTTGAATCGATCTTCTGCACGACATATCATAGTGAAACTGGCAAAATACAAGGATAAAGAGAAAATTCTGAAAGCAGCAAGGGGTAAACGTGCCCTCACATATAAAGGGAGACCTATAAGACTTGTGACTGATCTCTCTTTTGAAACTTGGCAGGCCAGAAAGAATTGGCAGGAGATTTTCAGGGTGCTAGACAGAAAAAATATGCAGCCGAGAATCCTTTATCCAGCAAGTCTGTCATTTAGAATAGAAGGAGAGATAAAGGTCTTCCCAAACAAACAAAAACTGAAGGAATTTGTCACCACTAAACCAGCCCTACAAGAGATCCTAAGGGGGACCCTGTGAGACAAAGTCTCAGAGACATCACTACAAGCATAAAACATACAGACATCACAATGACTCTAAACCTGTATCTTTCTATAATAACACTGAATGTAAATGGATTAAATGCGCCAACCAAAAGACATAGGGTATCAGAATGGATAAAAAAACAAGACCCATCTATTTGCTGTCTACAAGAGACTCATTTTAGACCTGAGGACACCTTTAGATTGAGAGAGAGGGGATGGAGAACTATTTATCATGCTACTGGAAGCCAAAAGAAAGCTGGAGTAGCCATACTTATATCAGACAAACTAGACTTTAAATTAAAGGCTATAACAAGAGATGAAGAAGGACATTATATAATGATTACAGGGTCTATCCATCAGGAAGAGCTAACAATTATAAATGTCTATGCGCCGAATACCGGAGCCCCCAAATATATAAAACAATTACTCATAAACATAAGCAACCTTATTGATAAGAATGTGGTAATTGCAGGGGACTTTAACACCCCACTTACAGAAATGGATAGATCATCTAGACACACGGTCAATAAAGAAACAAGGGCCCTGAATGAGACATTGGATCAGATGGACTTGACAGATATATTTAGAACTCTACATCCCAAAGCAACAGAATATACTTTCTTCTCGAGTGCACATGGAACATTCTCCAAGATAGATCATATACTGGGTCACAAAACAGCCCTTCATAAGTTTACAAGAATTGAAATTATACCATGCATACTTTCAGACCACAATGCTATGAAGCTTGAAATCAACCACAGAAAAAAGTCTGGAAAACCTCCAAAAGCATGGAGGTTAAAGAACACCCTACTAACGAATGAGTGGGTCAACCAGGCAATTAGAGAAGAAATTAAAAAATATATGGAAACAAACGAAAATGAAAATACAACAATCCAAACGCTTTGGGACACAGCGAAGGCAGTCCTGAGAGGAAAATACATTGCAATCCAGGCCTATCTCAAGAAACAAGAAAAATCCCAAATACAAAATCTAACAGCACACCTAAAGGAACTAGAAGCAGAACAGCAAAGGCAGCCTAAACCCAGCAGAAGAAGAGAAATAATAAAGATCAGAGCAGAAATAAACAACATAGAATCTAAAAAAACTGTAGAGCAGATCAACGAAACCAAGAGTTGGTTTTTTGAAAAAATCAACAAAATTGATAAACTTCTAGCCAGGCTTCTCAAAAAGAAAAGGGAGATGACCCAAATAGATAAAATCATGAATGAAAATGGAATTATTACAACCAATCCCTCAGAGATACAAACAATTATCAGGGAATACTATGAAAAATTATATGCCAACAAATTGGACAACCTGGAAGAAATGGACAAATTCCTGAACACCCACACACTTCCAAAACTCAATCAGGAGGAAATAGAAAGCTTGAACAGACCCATAACCAGCGAAGAAATTGAATCGGTTATTAAAAATCTCCCAACAAATAAGAGTCCAGGACCAGATGGCTTCCCAGGGGAGTTCTACCAGACGTTTAAAGCAGAGATAATACCTATCCTTCTCAAGCTATTCCAAGAAATAGAAAGGGAAGGAAAACTTCCAGACTCATTCTATGAAGCCAGTATTACTTTGATTCCCAAACCAGACAGAGACCCAGTAAAAAAAGAGAACTACAGGCCAATATCCCTGATGAATATGGATGCAAAAATTCTCAATAAGATACTAGCAAATCGAATTCAACGGCATATAAAAAGAATTATTCACCATGATCAAGTGGGATTCATTCCTGGGATGCAGGGCTGGTTCAACATTCGCAAATCAATCAACATGATACATCACATTAACAAAAAAAAAGAGAAGAACCATATGATCCTGTCAATCGATGCAGAAAAGGCCTTTGACAAAATCCAGCACCCTTTCTTAATAAAAACCCTTGAGAAAGTCGGGATACAAGGAACATACTTAAAGATCATAAAAGCCATTTATGAAAAGCCCACAGCTAACATCATCCTCAACGGGGAAAAACTGAGAGCTTTTTCCCTGAGATCAGGAACACGACAAGGATGCCCACTCTCACCGCTGCTGTTTAACATAGTGCTGGAAGTTCTAGCATCAGCAATCAGACAACAAAAGGAAATCAAAGGCATCAAAATTGGCAAAGATGAAGTCAAGCTTTCGCTTTTTGCAGATGACATGATATTATACATGGGAAATCCGACAGACTCCACCAAAAGTCTGCTAGAACTGATACAGGAATTCAGCAAAGTTGCAGGATACAAAATCAATGTACAGAAATCAGTTGCATTCTTATACACTAACAATGAAGCAACAGAAAGACAAATAAAGAAACTGATCCCATTCACAATTGCACCAAGAAGCATAAAATACCTAGGAATAAATCTAACCAAAGATGTAAAGGATCTGTATGCTGAAAACTATAGAAAGCTTATGAAGGAAATTGAAGAAGATTTAAAGAAATGGAAAGACATTCCCTGCTCATGGATTGGAAAAATAAATATTGTCAAAATGTCAATACTACCCAAAGCTATCTACACATTCAATGCAATCCCAATCAAAATTGCACCAGCATTCTTCTCAAAACTAGAACAAGCAATCCTAAAATTCATATGGAACCACAAAAGGCCCCGAATAGCCAAAGGAATTTTGAAGAAGAAGACCAAAGCAGGAGGCATCACAATCCCAGACTTTAGCCTCTACTACAAAGCTGTCATCATCAAGACAGCATGGTATTGGCACAAAAACAGACACATAGACCAATGGAATAGAATAGAAACCCCAGAACTAGACCCACAAACGTATGGCCAACTCATCTTTGACAAAGCAGGAAAGAACATCCAATGGAAAAAAGACAGCCTCTTTAACAAATGGTGCTGGGAGAACTGGACAGCAACATGCAGAAGGTTGAAACTAGACCACTTTCTCACACCATTCACAAAAATAAACTCAAAATGGATAAAGGACCTAAATGTGAGACAGGAAACCATCAAAACCTTAGAGGAGAAAGCAGGAAAAGACCTCTCTGACCTCAGCCGTAGCAATCTCTTACTCGACACATCCCCAAAGGCAAGGGAATTAAAAGCAAAAGTGAATTACTGGGAACTTATGAAGATAAAAAGCTTCTGCACAGCAAAGGAAACAACCAACAAAACTAAAAGGCAACCAACGGAATGGGAAAAGATATTCGCAAATGACATATTGGACAAAGGGCTAGTATCCAAAATCTATAAAGAGCTCACCAAACTCCACACCCGAAAAACAAATAACCCAGTGAAGAAATGGGCAGAAAACATGAATAGACACTTCTCTAAAGAAGACATCCGGATGGCCAACAGGCACATGAAAAGATGTTCAGCGTCGCTCCTTATCAGGGAAATACAAATCAAAACCACACTCAGGTATCACCTCACGCCAGTCAGAGTGGCCAAAATGAACAAATCAGGAGACTATAGATGCTGGAGAGGATGTGGAGAAACGGGAACCCTCTTGCACTGTTGGTGGGAATGCAAATTGGTGCAGCCGCTCTGGAAAACAGTGTGGAGGTTCCTCAGAAAATTAAAAGTAGACCTACCCTAGGACCCAGCAATAGCACTGCTAGGAATCTATCCAAGGGATACAGGAGTACTGATGCATAGGGCCACTTGTACCCCAATGTTCATAGCAGCACTCTCAACGATAGCCAAATTATGGAAAGAGCCTAAATGTCCATCAACTGATGAATGGATAAAGAAATTGTGGTTTATATACACAATGGAATATTACGTGGCAATGAGAAAAAATGAAATATGGCCTTTTGTAGCAACGTGGATGGAACTGGAGAGTGTTATGCTAAGTGAAATAAGCCATACAGAGAAAGACAGATACCATATGGTTTCACTCTTATGTGGATCCTGAGAAACTTAACAGGAACCCATGGGGGAGGGGAAGGAAAAAAAAAAAAAAGAGGTTAGAGTGGGAGAGAGCCAAAGCATAAGAGACTGTTAAAAACTGAGAACAAACTGAGGGTTGATGGGGGGTGGGAGGGAGGAGAAGGTGGGTGATGGGTATTGAGGAGGGCACCTTTTGGGATGAGCACTGGGTGTTGTATGGAAACCAATTTGTCAATAAATTTCATATATATAAAAAAATAAAAAATAATAAAAAAATAATAAAAAAATAAAAAAAAATAATAATAATAATAAACAATAAACTGTATAGTATACACCTTCAGTTTATCACAGCCTACTTCCAAATAAAGAGATTGGATTACATTTATAAACCTTACAACTTTATACTTCCGTTTCTCTTCTGTTTCATACATTTTATTTCTACATATTTTATTAACTCCATACTATACTATTTTGCTTTGCTTTACGGTAAGATTTAGATCTACCCACCTGGCATTTCTAGGGTTCCTCAATCTTGTGTACAGATCAAGATTTTCACTTGGATATCATTTTTATTGTGACTAAAGTACTTCTTTTAATGTTTCTTGTAGGGCAGCTTTGCAGAGGTAAATTATTTTAGCTTTTGTATGGTTATAAAAAATATTTTCCTTTGTTTTTTTTTTAAAGATATTTTTACTGGGTATAGAAACCTGTGCTGATAATTATTTCTCTTTCATGCATTGTTTCTGGTGATAAATCTACTGCCACCCTTATATTGATTCCATTGTTTGTAAGAAGGCCGCTGCCCTGACCTGTCTTTAAAAATTTCTTGTTAGTGTTGGTTTCAGCTGGTTTTGACTATAATTTCCCTTCCTGTTTTTTCCCTTCCAAGTACTAACCAGGCCCGACCCTGCTTAGCTTCCGAGATCAGAAGAGATCGGGCGCGTTCAGGGTGGTATGGCCGTAGACTCCCTTCCTGTTTTTTGAAGGGAGGGTGGAGGGGAAGAGGCTTAGATTATTTTACTGATTACTTTTCTCTCACCCCCTCTCCTGCCCTGCAGGAGCTCCAACTGCACAGATATTAAGGTGCTTGATGTTGCTACACAGTTCTGTACATTTTTAACTATGTGTCTGCTTCAGTTTTAATTGTTTATATTATATACCACATCAAGGTCATGGATCTTTTATTCTGCAATGTTTAATCACAATTTTCCAGCTGAGACCAAACAAGATGATGCTCAGCCTTTTTGTTTCAGTTCTCATACTGTAAACAAATATCCCTTCTGCCCCTCCCCCGTTCATGCTCTGTCTCTCTCTGTCCCAAAAATAAATAAACGTTGAAAAAAAAATTTTAAAAATAAAAAAAAAGGGGCACCTGGGTGGCGCAGTCGGTTAAGCGTCCGACTTCAGCCAGGTCACGATCTCGCGGTCCGGGAGTTCGAGCCCCGCGTCGGGCTCTGGGCTGATGGCTCAGAGCCTGGAGCCTGTTTCCGATTCTGTGTCTCCCTCTCTCTCTGCCCCTCCCCCGTTCATGCTCTGTCTCTCTCTGTCCCAAAAATAAATAAACGTTGAAAAAAAAAATTTTAAAAATAAACAAATATCCTTTTCATGCTTTAATTAGTGCCACATTTTTCACATTTTTGTGTTTTTATTGCTGATTTTGTTGTTTGAAATGCCCACAAGCACAGTGCTGAAGTGTAGTCTAGTGTTCCTAAGGTCAAGAAGGCTATGGAATGTCTTATGTAGAAAACATGCACGCTGCAAGGTTTTTTCAGACATGAATTATATGGTGCTATTGGTGATGAGTTCAACATTAATAACTCAGTATTAATAACTCAACATTAATAAATCGTGCTTCAAAATTAATATACACACACATATAATAAGATAGCTTTACATAGAAACACACATAAAACAAAGTTAAGTGTCAATCAGTTGACAAAAATAGACTCACAGGAACTTAACCCAGTATTTCTCCTAAGAGCAATGGTTCAGTATTTGCTAATTCAACATTCATGGGGACTTTATAGAATACAACTCCATGAATAATGAGAACCAACTATATATTAGCTCTGACATGAAACAGATCAATACCCAGGTTCTAACAGAGGTTTCTCATGCTGTGTTCAGTCTGGTAAAAGGAAGAAATCATTCAGGTTACGTGGATGTAATTGTGTTAGTGGTTAGGAGTTGCACCAAAGTTAAGAGTAGCTAGAAAGAAAACCAGGTTTGAAGGGTATTCAGAATTATGAATTTACTGCCACTGTCATTGTTTCCTTATACAGAATGATCTTGTCTATTAGAGAAGAACAGTAATTGTCTTAAATTTTCTTCATGGGATTTTTTGCCTGAAACATGAATCTCTTCATGGTTCCTCATGTTTCACCCACTCAATAAATATTCACTCACACTATGATGTGCCAGGCCTTATGCTCAGACTTGAGGTTAGAAACTAAGAAGCCTGAGCCTTTGTCCTGCACAGGATCAGAATAAGATGAGAGGAAACAGGTGAGCATTATCAGTACTGTGTGCGACATGGCAGAGTAGATGTATCTGGGGATGTCACACAAGCACATGGAAGATCCCCTTAGCTTGGGAGGTAGGGTCCTTGGGGAATGTCAAAGGAAATGAAATATAAGCCTATTCTTGGAGATTGGCACTTTTGTCCAGTCTTTCTAGTTGCTGAAGATGAATTGGATGGGGAGCTATACTGGAGGATAAAAGGGGAGTAAGGAGGTCCAGCAATAATCAAAAGGTGAGAGAAGAGTGGCCCTGACTAGGGCAGTTCTACTTCCAAAATTTCCAACCATTCACTAGTGCTCCAGCCACATTAACCACCTGCCACTCCCCCCACAAATAATTTCTTTCATGCATTTGCATGTTGACGTACGATTTTCCCCCTGCCTTCAATTTTATTCCCCGCCTTTGTCTGGTTGGAAAGCTCCCATTAAAATTCTTAAGTACATCTCTACTTTCAAGCATTTTTCCATTAATATCAAGCAGAGCCTATTTCTTCTTAATCTCTATTTTCATAGCTTGCCTCCGCTGCATCAACACCCTTCAAAACTGATAAATTCTTGTTAATCAAATAGAGGTCTTAAAATCTCAACTAGACTGAGATTAGCTTGAGGGCAAGAATTATGTCCTATACATCCCCCACCTGGACAAAGGTGTTGCTACATGCTATAGACCAGTGGCTCTCAAACTAGAATGTACCAGAGTCTTTTGGGGAGTTTGTTAAAACACAGGCAGATATTCTCCAGAGCTTCTCATTCAATAGTTCTGAGCTGGGGCCCAAGAATTTCATTTGTAACAAATAGCCAGGTTATGCTGATGCTGGCCCAGGAACCATATTTTGAGAACCACTCCTCCAGAGTTGTAGGCTATAGACGTCCTAGGTCATGAAGATTATTACCTCCGTCCCCTGTGGCATGAACCAAATGCACGCATTTCTGTGTACGTGTATGTATGTGCATAGAAATGTTGAGCAGAAATGCATATACTTTCCCTTCCTTCCTAAAAATGTTTCAATATATCTGTCCTTGAGAACAAAGATTCTTAGTCATAAATCGCCACTTTGATCAGTTTAGGTTATTCTACTTTAAAAGGACTATTCCATAATGAAACACCTACACATGCTATAGCCATACAGCCCACTCTAAGTTTTCCATCCATTAGTATGGGCCCTAGAATTATTTTCCTCCATTGCAAATTAAACTAACCACATACAAAAAAAACTATTTTTTCACCCATAATAATCTTGAAATGTATCACTCATCTTTAAAGTCTAAACTATTGTCCTTATTACTAAAATGTTCAAAGGCTGCCAATCTAAGTAGACTAAGAAGAGATAAAAAAAAAAAAAAAAGAAGGAATGGACTTCTCTAAGCCTTCGAGAGACTTATTCTTTGGCCTCCAAAATGACCAAGAATTATCTCAATTTTTTTTTTTTTTTTTTTTTTTAGCTCAGATGAGCCAGTGTCGATCATCCTATGGCATTGCCAAAGTAGTTTTTCTTTATAAAATCTATTCCATTTCATTTTCAGTTAGTTGTCAAACCTCCCTGGAGGTACATGTTCTCAGTTCATTTATTCTGTGAAATTTTGCATCACATTTTCTTCTGTTTTCTCTGTAGTCTCCTGATATCTTCACAGTTTCTGTATAAAAAACAATAACAAAAACCTACACTAATGTAGAAATGACTTACATGATCTTTTTCTTTACTTGGATCCAATGTGTATCCCTCAGGTCTATCTATGTAAATAGTTGTGGGTTTTTTGACATGCTTACTACTTCCAGCGGCTCAAATACAATTTTTTTAAAAAAATATCTCAGTCGTGGTGTATTCTCTTTTGTTTCTACATTTTTCACTGAACTTTAAAATGGTTACAAAGTTAGCAATTATCTCAAGGTTTCTATTTATTATGGAGTCTAATTTCCACAGGGTTTTTCTTGTGGAGTTACTTCCATAAATGCCCAAATTCTTTTCTCCAGGTACTTCTAACACAAAGTAATTTTCTACAGCCCTTTGCATTATCTTGATGACTTTTCAGATCACACACAAGCAAGGGCGCCTGTGTGTGTGTGTGTCTGTCTGACACAGAGGCAGAGATAGGATGAAACCATGGGCTCCGGTATCTGCTTCTCTTCTCTTTTTGATACACTAGCCCTCGGGGGAAGCTCTGCCCAGGGGCACTAAGCTATTACATTTAGCATCCCTGTGGGACTCCACTTCAGAAAGAACAAGAACACCTATAGATTTTTTTACATGATTACGGCTTAACACTTAACTATTCTGATAAGCTAAGAAACTTAAAAATGTCACATGAAGGCAAAGTAATGCATCTGAGCCTAGATTTCAGAACCAAATGGACCCAGGATTACACGACAGCCTGTCATTCACTAGCTCTATGACACTGAGTAAGCTACATCTCTCTCAGCCTCAGTTTTCTTAGAAATCAAATGGAGGACTCTGAGGACAATTAAATAAGATAATGCATAAAAGCACTGGGAACAGGGCACCTGAGTGGCTCAGTTGGTTAAGCATCTGACTTCAGCTCGGATCATAATCTCACAGTTCATGAGTTTGAGTCCCACACTGGGCTCTGTGCTGACAGCTCAGAGCCTGGAGCCTGCTTTGGATTCTGTGTCTCCCTCTCTCTCTGCCCTTCCCCTGCTCACACTCTGTCTCTTTCTCAAAAATAAATAAACATTTAAAAGTAAAAAAAAGCACTGGGAACAAATTATATGTTCCAAAAGGCAAGTGCACACGCTGCCTCTTTCAAGCACGTGTGCCCAAAAAACTACACTTCTCAAACATTAAATATGTATATACTGTTTCATATTTTTAACACCTGTTACTCTGCACATCGTCTATCCTTAATTCACGAGTGACATAATTAGATCAAGTATTAGAGCTCTTACACCAATATAAAAAGAATAAATTAATTCTTATTGTGTATCTACTTTGTACTAGACTGTAGACTATTTCATCCTATAAACATTACATAGGGATAGGATAGGGTAGGGATTAAGTCCCCTCTTTCTATTGAAAAAGGAGCTAAATTCAGAGAAGTAAAGTAACTCACCAAGAACAGAGCCGGTAAGTGGCAAAGCTAGTCCCAGAACAGATAGGGTATGTCCACTGTGTGTCCACAATGTAGCCTAGTGAAGATATGGCTCCAGAGATAGCTGGCTTAGGTTCAAATCTGTGCTCTGGCCTAGGTTAGTTGTGCTATTAGGGGTAATAGTATAATTTAAATTTTCTCACTGGCAAAACAGGATTTAAAATAGTATCACGTTCCCAGGGCTTCTGTGAGGATTAAATGTGTTAATTTCTCTAAAACTCTGAGCATAATGATGTCTGGCACATAGCAAGGGCCTGATAAGTAATATCTATTAGCAATTTTACAAAGTGCAAAAATAGGTCACGTCTTCTGCAGGTCAGAACAATTGTGAGTCAGATTTTTAAAAAATAAACAAGCAAACAAAAAAAAAACCCTCACATTTTTACATGAAGCACTTTTCTTTAGATTTCTAATATCTTCTGCCCAGAAGGTAGGAGATTAATCAAATGTAGCTCCTGATTTCAGATCAGAACTAAGGTTAGGTCTTCCAAAAACAGCATTCTACCTCCCTTACCTCTCCTTTCCCTATCATGAGGAGAGACTTACCTGGGAAACATACCAAAGACAGTGGGCAATCATCACAGGGTTTTTGAGCAAGGAGATAAAAGAATTGGGTTCTAGATAGAGTCTTAGACTTTGGTCTTCAACTGGAGGTGATTTTGACCACAGGGATACTTGGCAATTTCTGAGAGTCTCTATGGTGCTACTGGCATCTAGTGGGTAGAGGCCAGGTACACTGCCACACCCCCTACAATGCAAAGCACAGCTCCACCAACCACAACAAAGAATCACCTGGTCCAGAACAGCAAAGCGACGAGGCCGAGAAACTCTGATCTAAAAGATGGAGGAAGAGTGGCTTCATGGAGGGAGAAATAAAAGAGGAAAGGAAACCAGTAATGCAGCTATTGCAATAACCCAGAGCGAAAATGACGAACCTAGAAATACAGGTGACAAAATGCAGGAAGGAGGTGGATAGGAGGGAGATTAACAAAACAGAATTGGCATTACTTGGTGAATGGTTAGCTGGAACAGGTGTACTAGTTTGCTAGGACTGCCAAAGATTGGGTGGCTTTAAAAACAGAAATTTATTCTTTCACAATTCTGGAGCCAAGAAGCCCAAGGTCAAGGTGTAGGCAGATTAAGTTTCCTCAGCAGCCTCTCTCCTTGGCTTGCGGACGGCCACCTTCACGTGGTCTTTTCACTATTTGCATGCATCCCTGGTATCTCCCTGTGTGTCTGAATTTCTGCTTCTTATAAGGATGCCATTCTGGTTGGATTAGGGCCTACCCTAACAGCCTTATTTTAACTTAGTCATCACTTTAAAAGTCCTATCTTCATACACAGTCACATTCAGAGAACTGGGGCTCAGAACTTCCACCCTATGAACTGGGAAGGGAAGTAGGGAGGGACACAATTCAGCCCACAACAGCAAGTAAAGAAGGAAGAACAGTTAAAAAGGGCTTTGGTGACTGGAGGAACCATTACCAAGAAATTCAGTTATTGGGGCACATGGCTGGTTCAGTTGGTTGAGTGTCCAACTCTTGATTTCAGCTCAGGCATAATCTCAAGGTCATGGGATCCAGCCCCAGGTCTGGATCCCTGCTGGGCATTGGAGCCTGCTTAAGATTCTCTCTCTCTCCCTATGCTCCCCTGCCCCACTCAGGCTCTCTTGTGCTCTCTCTCTCAAAAAAAAAAAAAAATTCAGTTATCTAATAGTAACAAATCAAGTCAAAACTCAGCGGCTAGAAATAACATCAATGTATTATTTCTCATGATTCTGTTTTTTGGTCGATTCTTCTGTTCACACAGCACTGACTGGGGCAGTGGGTTAACTGGATGATACAAATGGCCTCATTCACATGCTGGAAGTTAATACTAGCCATTAGTGGGGAGCTCAACTATATCTACGGGGTTGGGGCCTCAAAAGGATCTCTCCATGTGGTTATTTGGTCTTTCTCATAGAACAGTGACCGGCTTACAAAAAAGACCATTCCAAAAAGACACGACCCAATGTGCAAGTGCTTATCAAGCTGCTGCTTACATCATACTGGTCAATGTCCTATCGCTCAAGCTAATCACATGGACAAGCCCAGAGTCTATGTGAGGGGGGGAATCATACAAGGAATGCTTGAAGAGATAGTCCACTGGGGACACCAAATTAACAGGCTACTACAAGCCCTCAGGCCATCCTGTCTCATCTCTATGATACCACCCTGCACATTTCCCAACATGTATTCATTTACATTACCATCTTCCCCAGTCGACCACACTCCTCAATGACCAGGACTGTGTTGTGTTTATCAAATCCCTCATCACAGTACCTGAAATAAAATAGGCATTCTACTAATACTCAGTGAATCATAGAAAGAGATGGAGAAAAGAAAGTAGAAATGGGAAGAGAAAGGCAAGGTAACTCAAGTATTCCCATGCCTTTTACTTCTGAGTCTGATAGTTAATTTAATGTGTCAACTCGACAATATCATGAAGTGCCCAGCTATCTGACTAAACATTATTTCTGGGTGTGTCTGTGAAGATGGTTCCAGATGAAATTAGCATTTAAATGAGTGGACTCACAAAGCAGTTCTCTCCAGTGTAGATGGGCACCATCCAACCCTTTGAAATCCTAAATAGAAGAAAAAGGTGGAAGGAGGAAGAACTCAGCCCTGCCTGCCTGATTGCTTGAGCTGGAACCTCCATCTTCTCCTGCCCTCAGGGCTCCTGGCTCTCAGGACTTCTGACTTGAACTAAATTACACCACCAGCTTTCCTGGGTCTTCAGCTTACAGACAGTATATAGTAGGACTTCTTAGCCTCCATAACTGTGTGAGCAAATTCCTCATAAATAAATCTCTTCCTCTTTCCATATACATTCTATTGGTCCATTTCTCTAGAGAACTCAAATACACTAAGGTAGAAAGAAATGACAAATTATTTGGTCTTTAGTTCCTCCTTTTTCAGAAGGTAAAATCCCAGTTTGTATCCTAAGAAAATATGAAGATAAAACTGCCAAACTCATTTGGATCAAAACAGGTGACTAGCTGTGAGGCTTAGAGAATACTCATCCACTTCTATGATCCAAAACTATTTTACTCAAAAAACTAGTGTGAAAATATTCAACCAAATGTGATCCAAACTACCAACCACTAAGAGTTGTTAGAAGCTAAGCACACACAGTCCCAGGGTGAAAGCCAAAAATGTCTTGCTTTGGGAAGAATTTCTTTATAGAATAAAGCTCCTGGCACTTAACACTTTGTTGTCAGCCAGAGTCTGCCCATGGGGAAAACACCTGAAGGCTGTGTCTACAATGAATAAGATCTGAAGCCTCTGATTTATAATTTCAAACAGAGAACTCACTAAATCCAACCTTCAGCCTCCTTTCTTTCTGATCATTTTCCACTTCCAACTATTTTTTACATGCTGGTGACACTCAGGTCTTCATCTCAAACCCAGATATCTCTTCTCAGCTTCAGACTCGTCCTATCCTCTGTAACCCTACTTTCTGCAGGACATATTAATCTGAAGGACCCACAGGAAGCTCAAATCCAGCAAATCCAGAACTGAGCTCAACACACACACCGTCACCCCAAACCAGCCCTTCCTCCTATATTCCTAATCATATTCAATGGCATGACTATCTACCCAGACAACTAAACTAGAAATCTGTGAGCCATACCAAGCTCCTCTCCTCTGCTCCTACCCTGACACAACTGGAAATTCCTACAATTTTTAAATCTTAATTCAGTCCCTCTTCATCTCTTGCCAGGGATGTTGCAAGAGCCAGACAACTGGTCTCCCTGCCTTTAATCTTGCCCCTCTCCATTTCTTCCCCTATACCACAGCCAGATGATTCTTCTAAAACTAAAACCCATTCTGATTACTCTCTGCTTAAAATTTTGCAATGGCTCTCCCAATCTCACAAAATAAAGTCTACATTCCTTTAAGCCTAGAAGCTTCTGGGAATTGGCTTCTTCTTGCTTCAGCTGTCCCTTATGCTTTGCTGTCCCATCCACATTCTCCAAAAACTTCATACTGGTTCAGATTTCAGGAGGGTGTGTTTTTACTATTATTATTTCTTCCATGAGGAAAAGTTTCCTCCCTTTACCTGACTCTACTTATTCTTCAAGATTCAGCACAGGAAGACAAGTCACAATGGACCCCGTGCTGTCTCCTAAGCCCTCCAGCACACATCCCACCTTGTTGTATGTGTGTTTCGCCAAGTGTCTGTCTTCCTCACCTGGCTGTATGTTCCCCAGAGGCAGAGATTATGTGATATTATTCATCTCTGTGTACCCACAGCTCAATAAATATCACTTCAGTTTTATGGAAACAATGTCATTGTTATGACACCACACTTTGCAGGTGTGCAGCCAGTCACAGCTGCCAAAGCTTAACAAGTGGGAAAGGAACGCATCCCACAAAACTCCTCCTCCACTGCTTGGAGCAAAAAAAAAAAAAAAAAAAAAGCCACAAGCAGAATCCCATCTGGCAGGGCTTCATAAAGTGATTCCACATAATAATTAGCCTCTTTCTTAGGCTCGAAGAGAGTTTTTCTTTTTTTCCTGGATTTAAAAGAGTGCCATTTGTCCTTTTCATTAAGTCACCTTTTACTTGATTGAGACTTGAAAATGTTTCCCCAAAACTCACACCATAATGTCATCATATGTTATAAAATGTTGTCAGGGAAAGAGTTTCTCTGCCTTTCAGGCATAAAGACTCTTGCACATCACTTACCTGGAAACGCATTACTCTTCACCTACCTCCACCCGCCCCCCACCTCTAAGTGGTAAACTCCTAGTTTTCCTCTAAGACCAAGGATCTTAACTCTGAGACACCCTCTCTCAGCTTTCAAAACTGATCTCTCCTTCCACTGTGCACGATGTGCAGTACTGCAAGTGTCTGTTTGTCTGTCTTGTAAATGATATGACCAACTCCCTGAGACTAAAGACAGGGCTCTGTTCATCTTTGGATCCCCATTCCTTTTTATGGTGCCTAGAGTATATAGGAAACCCTAGTAAAGGGTGTTTGAACTAATGAATAAATGAATTTGTGAATAAATAATCTGATGAAGATGGTAGAAAGATTCCTGATAAATATAAATGTTCAAAGTCTTTCAAAAGACTTGAAAGAAAGAGGAATTAATATAAGAAGTAACATATTTATAAATATACTTGTATTAAATTTATTCTCTGAGGTGGTTAGGATTAGGACTGAATAGAGACTCTTATTTTGCCCCTTTCAGGATAATGTTAAGAACAATAAAACTAAAAGTTGGGATTCCCACGTTGGAATTTCAGTTCTGTAACTGGCCATGGCTGCAACTAGGAGCACATCACTGAACTTAATTTCCTCCCCAATCAGATGAGCGTGTGATGTTTCATATTCACCAAATTATTTCCTGCTGTACACATCTGTAAGCTCCTCATCCTACGGCTCCTCCCACCCACTCCAGTTCCCACCCATATAACCCACACGTCCCAGACTTTAACGCTCTGTCACCACTTCCCACACACACCTCCCATTGGTCTCTGCTCCATCTGCTTGATGGGGCGTATGGCAAAGCCCACTCTCCCAATCCACCAGCACCATGAGTCCTGCCACTCATGTAATCACCTCCTACTTCATGTCCAAGGAGCTGTCTGCTCACCTTCTTCAAAAAATTCCTCAAGATATTTTCCTCCAAGAAATTCAGATTTACCCTGGACTATGCTCTACACATGTGAAGGTGTGGAAGTGTGTAACAGTAACACTCATCATTAGTACCTCCTAATCTTTAAAATTTCTGCCTGCATTCATCATCCCACTTACTTTTCTCAATAACCTATAATTCAGTTAATAAAATTCATAATCTTTCAGGAAACTGAGTGTTTAAGTGGTTTTCCCAGAACCACACACTTAGTTTATGGAAGAATGGGGATTTGTTCTCAGGTGGTCTGGCTCCAGTTCTGTGTTCTTTCCACTCTTTCCAGAATGTCTGTCACAACAGAAATTATATATACAGAACTAAAACCAAAGTCTCTGTATACAGTGGGTAGCAAATTCTGTTTAATCATTTGATTAATTTGTGACAGTCTCTACAATGTCAAGGCAAGCCCTCCAGGAGAGGCATAAGATGGTTTGACTGCCAAAAGTCTACAAAGCAGCCAGTAGAGAGAAATAAGCCCTGAAGCAGCAAGACCAGCTGGTGAGGATGCTCGGAGGTGACACTCAGGAAGGAGCCACAGAAAAAAGAACCCCCTGTTCCATGGTACTGAAACAGTCTTGTATTTCCATGAACTTGAAATGCTCCTCTAGCTTTAGATCTTTGCACATATTCATCTTCTGCCTGGAATCTTTCCTAACTACTCTCTTTTTCTCTGGACAATTTCTACTCACCCTTCAAGACTAGGGTCAAGTTCTACCCCTCTACAGAGTTTTTCCTGAGCAGCCTAGGCTGGCCGTGTGCCATTCCTCTGAGTTCCTATGTGTCCCCGCCCCCCATACCATCATGCAATTAACTCAGTTCTGACACTAACTGGTGATAGTGTCAGATCACACAGGTTAAGGTCTCAGCCCCATAAGACTGCCTCCCCTGCTTCTCTACCACCTCAGATGCCAGCTGCCACGCCAGGTTGTTACCTGTGCTTCTGACCAATTGCCTACACATACACCCAGAGGTTCCCACCCTCTGCCCCCAGGGTTTGATTAATTTGCTAGAGTGGCTCTTGGAACTCATAAAAACATTTACTTATGTTTACCAGCCTAGTAGAAAAGGATATAACTCAAGAACACCCAGGTGGAAGAGATGAATAAGGCATGGTATATAAAAAGGAGCACAGAGTTTCTATGTTCTCTGGATACACCTGAATTTCCATGTGTCCACCAACCTGAAAGCTCTCTGAACTCTGTCCTTATGGGATTTTATGGAAGCTTCATTACACAGGCATGATTGATTAAATCATTGGCCATTGGTGATTAAATTCAAACTCCAGCTCCTCTCCCCTCCCTAGAGGTCAGGGGGGTGAAACTAAAATTTCCAACATTCTAATCACCTGGTTGGTTTCCCTGGCAACAAAGCCCCATCCTTAAGTTACCTAAGGGCTTTCCAAAGGTCACCTTATTAACATAAGCTCAAAAGATACCTTTATTACTCCCATTACTTAGGAAATTCCAAGGATTTTAGGGGCTCTGTGTCAGAAATGGGGATGAAGACCAAATATATAAATATTTTTTATATTTATATATATATAATATATGCTATATATAATATATATTAAAATATTTATATTTTATATATATTTTTGTTTATATATATTTATATTTATATAAATATATAAATCTTCTTATAGATTATAATACCAGAGCTTCCCTAGCCATTTGTGCCTCCCTCTATCATAACACTTCTCACCCCATACTGTAATTGTCAGCTATTCTGTCTTTTTTTCCACTGGACCTTGTGTTCCTTGAGAGTAGGGGAAATTTCATATTCAACTGAAATTTCATATTCAATTTCATACACCAGATTCTGTCTGAATGACTGGGACATATTAGATGCTCAGAGTATGTCTGTGAATGAATGAATGAATGAATGAATGAATGAATAAAAGATTTAAATCCCACACAAGGGTTGTTTTCTCTCTCTGCAAATGCTCCTCTGCTTACAGAACCCTTCCAACCTCAGCAGACAAGGAGAATGAGTTTCACAGCCAGCATATTTGCAGAGACCAATGTGTCCTCCAAGATGTCTACGATTTCTAGTTTGCTCTTTTGTGTAACAGAAAACAGCAATGTCAATAGCAAAAGATTAAGCAGCATGCCAGACAACGAAATATATATATTTCAGAGAGAGACTCAGAGGTTGAGACAGATGGAAAGATGGAGAAGAAGAGTATGAAACCACTTACTAGTCCAAAATGGTTTGGTATGCATCGTGGAAAAGTGTAAGGCACAGAAGTAATTGAGAGGAGTTCAAAGATTTACAGTAAGATAAAGAAATAGAAGACCCCAGTCGAACCATGTCATAAACAAATGTGTTTCTAGCCAGTTTCACACTAAAGAGTGTTAAATAGTTAAAAGCGTCACCACACTCTAGGGGAAATTATATATTATTTGTAATATTCCTTAAATATGTACACACAAGATATTCCTTTACAATAATTAAATTATAATAATTAAAGCATAAGATAATTTAGTTATAGATAATATGTACCATTATGTCAAGGAAGTTCTCTACTTATTGCCTGTTGCCTTTTTAAAACATCAATTTAAAGAGCTCTTCGGGAACTTTTAAGAAGAAAGGCATAGAAGGATTAGATACAACAGTGCTGGTTATTTTCTTGTTACACTGAGGAAGTAGCACGGAGAAGCAGCAACTCTGACAGAACGGAGCCTGAACAGATCATCCTCCATGAGGATGGGCACCCTGCCTCTTCACAGCAGTGTCCTATGGGCACAGGTGGCCAGGTCAGGTCAGTTACATGAGCAGCTACTCTAAGCTCGGGAATTCAGACACACTTTCAAGCCACTGGAGCTGCCACGTAGAGGTGGGAGCTTGGTTGCCAGGGAAGAAAACATGCACACTAATGGGGCCTGATTGTTTTCATAGCGTGAAAGGGAGCTCTCGTCCCTGTTCTGCAGAGTAGGTCATTCGATCCTGATTGATAAAGTCATCTGATTTCAATCTCTTGACTTCTCCATCCTAACATCAACCCTACCTCCTCTGGATTTGGTGTTACCACCTTTCTGAGCTTTTTACTCCTTACTTCCTCTTTTTACTCCACTTTCTTTAAAGATAGTCTTGCCTTCTTTTCCAGCTTCAAACTTATAAATTCCCTGCTTTTTGCCCTGGCCCATATTTTACCAGGTCTGTCTTTCCAGATCCTTCCAGAGAAAGGGTTCAGTAATAACACAGCCAATCAAGAGAACTTTACCAGACTAATATAGAATGATCAGAGGTGGGACTCAAGTAAAAACTTACACACTTTTCTGTCTTGTTAGCAAAATCAAAAATGGCACCCAAAAGTATTAACATAATCATTATATAGAGAATAAGCAGGTCTAAATCTTGAATAAGAGCCCTCACAGTAATTCAAATGTTCCTAAAGAACTGAATAGGTAGCATTTTTCTCATTGAAATAGAGGGACAAGCTGGGTCATGTGTCAGTTGAAAATTTGTATTCAATTTTTCCTTGTTCATACTATTGCCAGAGGAACTGTCAAAAGACAATCTCCTATTTCACAAGGAAATGGCTTATCAATTTCCCCAGAAAATCTGTTCCCCTGAGTGATTTCACCAAAATTCCAATGTCTTGCAGTTGTGGAACTGTGGAATCAAAAGGGAATCTGAAGAAGCTCTTGACAGGAGGCTCTTGACTCTTCATGGACCCATCGGAGAGTGTGCTGAATGGTACAGAGCTTTGCCCTAGAAAAGTGCCCCTACATACAGTATCTTGCATACAGACCAGCCCACCAAAGGCCTTGCACCCCAAATCAAACAGATCTAATCTGATCATCTAACCCAACCACCATCTTATTTAGATAAAGATAGCAAGTGTTGACTTGCTAAAGTAACGTATGCGTATCACCCTGTCTACTTTCTTCTCATCACACGGCATGACCTCTCAATGCAAACTGCAGCAATGAGTGCAATCTGAATGGGAAATGGGTATTTGAAGGACAAAACCTCAGTTATGAATATAGGGCTGTAGTTTGATAGAAGATTATAGATCACACTTCAAGTAAATCATCAAAATGAAGCTATCATAATAATATAATTATTGAACATCTACTATACAACAGGCAACACGCAAAATATACTTCATTAATCCCCATCACTACCCTACCACAGTTATAAAGCTTGTTCTATGGAGGGGCTGAATGATGTACCACAATCACACAGGCTATAAGTGACGGAACCTGCGTGTGACCCCAGAACGTGGCACCAGTGTCGATGCACAGAACCACACTGTGATACTGCTCTGTCACAAGCAGCATCTGCAAAACAAATATAAATGAAGATAGATTTTTTGTAACGAGGTATCTCTTTATTCCTGTCAAGAATCTACAGGGACTCAATTGAAGCAAGGCGTGTTCTCTAGCTCGCAGTAATGAATAGTTAAGAATGGTTCGCAATTAACCAATCAATTTTTCGTATCTTAATCCATGCTCTTCAAGGGCTTCAAATTACTTGGAAGTGTTCTCTCAAGCATTTTAAACATTTCTCCCTATAATCTCGTTTATACCATTCATTTCTAAAACGTATAAGAAATTGTTTTACTTGACTGAAGTTTTCATTTCCCCAATACTAGTAACTAAACGAATAGGAATCATAGTTGGCTTCTTCTTCTTCTTTTTTTTTTTAAGAGTAAAAAAGAGTCTTACAGATCATTTAGTCTGACCCACCCATTTTGTAAGGAGGAAATAGAGCCTGGATATATTAAAGGTAATTTTTAGGAAGCACTCATAGCCGGTTAGACTCACAGGACTAAGACACAGTCCTGCTTCCCTACAGCAGGCCTGCGCCCTATCCCACGTCCCACCGCAGTCATCCAAGGCTTTAAATTTTTCCCAAGGATACTTCATTCTTTTCAAATGAAAAACAAACTCAATAATATTAGAACTTTTTTAAAGAAGTTGAAATTGCAACTTGAGTGGTAATTTCGCTGGCAATAAAAATGTACTATCCTCTACTTTTTTTTTTTTTTTACAATATATGAAATGTGTAGTTTTTGCAAGGCTTAGCTACTGTAACAACCATCTTTCCTCACACTTTAAAATGGGAATTTCAAAACATTGTCTTAAATAAAATTGAAAAACAACAGAAATGTAAACATTTGCCAGTATACCATGAAATCTTTCAACTAAAACTTCAAAATGAGAAGCAGGGTGGATGGAAATTAAACCTCCCCTCTGCCCGGCTTCCCTGACACTCTGCCCAGCCTCCCCAGCACTTGACCCCCTGGATGCCTGGAGCCAATCAGTTTCAGGCAGGTGGAGACAGAAGGCACATCTCTCAGGGCCAAAGGAGCCAAGCCCTGAGCCAGATACTTTGCAAGAAGCTTCATTTTCTACTCACAGCAACTGTCACACCCATTTCTCAGGTAGTCACACTGAGGCTCAGAGATGAAGGAACGTGTCCAAACCTCAGCTGCAGTATTTGAGAGGTAGAACAGAGACTTGAGCTTAGATAGGCCTTTCTCAGTGGGTGTGCTCTTTTCACACACACACACACACACACACACACACACACACACACACACAACAATGCCACCTAGGATGGATAAAGAAGAAGTGGCACATATGCATACAATGGAATATTACTCAGCCATAAAAAGAATGAAATCTTGCCATTTGCAACAACATGGATGGATCTGGAGGGTATAATGCTAAGTGAAAGAAGTCACTCAGAGAAAGACAAATACCATATGATTTCACCCATACGTGGAATTTAAGAAACGAAACAAAGAAAAATAGAGACAAACCAAAAAACAAACTCATAATTATAGAGAACAAATGGATAATTACCAAAGGGGAGGAGGGGGGATGGGTGAAACGGGTGATGGTGAATAAAGAAAACACTTATCATGATAAGCACTGAGTATGTATAGAATTGTTGAGTCATTATATTGTACACCTGAAATTAATATAACGCTGTATGTTAACTATACTGGAATTAAAATAAAAAAAAATACCACCTAGGTATTGTGGACAACTGTTTGCCTTCAAGAACTCTAAATATGGGTGAAAGTACAAAACTAGGTAAATAAAATGGAAAAAAATGCAGATACAAATATAAATAAAGTTATTGAGAGGTGATTTTTACCCCTAAAATGACAACACAAAATGCTAAGTGTAAAATATGCAAGAGCCCGGTAAATATTTACAGAAAGTGGGAAGAAAGGAGCGAGGGAGGGAAGAAGGAAGACAGGGAGGTCGTCTCCTCCCTTGTCATTCAAAATGTGGTCCAAGGATCAGCAGCAAGAGCATCATCTGAAGGCTGTTAGAAGCGCAGACTCTGAGGCCCTGGCACAGACCTACTGACTCAGAATCTGCATTCCAACAAACCCACCAGGTGACGTGTATGCACGGGAAAATCTTAGCAGGATGGTCTATATTAAGCATCGAAGAGCAAACACCAATGGAACTCCAGAAAGGAAAAAAGCAGGGGTGATCGGAGAAGGCAACTTGCAGGCAGAACTTGGATTCGTCTTCCTTGAGATTGTGGGTGGGATTCCTATGAGGTGTTTAGAATTCCCTGGGGAAGCAAGAGAAATGCATGAGAAAGAGCAGGTGCATAGGAAGCAAAGAGGGTGCAGGATGAAGAAAGCAAATCATCCCGCCCAAGGTGAAGGGCACCTGGAGAAGAATGTTTGGAATTTTCCTTTTGTATTTTTACTATGTCCTAGGTTCACATATTCCCACAAGGAGTGTTCCAATTTGGGGAAAGAAAGAAAATCGTTAAAATAAAATAGGTACATTTGGCATCTGGAAAAGATGGGTGCTCTTGGGGAGTAACAGACAGCTGGAATCTTCTAAGACATGTGTGCTGACTCTGTCACCCGAGACCCATCTGCAGAATGCGCAACCTCAGTATGCCCCGTGAAGCAGGGGGCAGCCACATGCTGGGCTCCCGCTGCCCATGGCTGCACCACACTTGATAGAGCTTTTTTACATTTTGCAGGTTTTATTGGCATCAAGAAGTTCTGCATGCAGTATCAGTCTGTTGAGTGGTGTTGCTACCATATAAAGTAGGCAGCATATGGTCACTGATTTGCTGAGGGTTAACTTGTCCCAATGCCTTTCTCTAGACAAAGCAAATTCCATCCAAAAAAAAAAAAAAAAAAAAAGGCTGAGTCCCTATGGCCCTAGTGATTTGCTGTGATCATTAAATGCTAATCATCCAGAAATCCAATGCATATATGGCCTTAGAAATGAGCCCTGACTCTCTGCATCTAGGACAATCCATTTGTTCATGCAATGGACATTTACTGGCATTGACCTCAAGTCAGGGGTTTGCCATCCACTGTGGATTTAGGGAGAGGAAAAAATGGCCCCTGAATTCAAGTAACTTACAGCTACCTTGCAGACAACCAAGCAATTAAAATCCTGTGAAAAGTTTGCTAAATAGGGGAAAATCCGATCTTTGCAACTTGGAAATAGTAGCAGCCCCCTCAGAAACTATGTGAGGTAACAAGTATTTGTTGTTTTAAGGAGCTAGATTTCCTTGGGGGTGGGGGTAATTTGTTACAGAGCTATAAATAATCAATACACCGTGAAACTAATGAGGCTTAAATATCAGGGCTCCTCACTTGCCTTGATCTCTTCCAAAATCCTAAGATGAGGGGGAAGGCATCCCCAAGCCTTAAGGTCAAGGGGAGGGGGTCCTCCAGCAATACGCTCACAAGGTCACAAGTTTTTGTAAATATGCAAATTTAAGATACTGGATTTTGTGATGTTTGAGACATTTGTTAGAAGGTTTAAAATTGTAATTAGTTGTGCTGTTTTAATTCAATCTAAACAGACATCAACTTTTACAGTGAAATGAATATATAAATATGCAAATACACACACACACATATGAGACACGGTGCATATGAGGTGTGTGATGTGCTTAGTGAGATGTGTGTTCGATACTACACATAAACAGGATATTAGTTGGATAACTAAATACATTTCATTTCCTGGTGTGGATGAATCCAGAGCCACCCAAGCAATCTTGCCTCACGCCTCCTTCCATCCCTTTCTGTGCCACCTCCAGACAGAGCTCTGCCCCTTACCAACTTCTCCAAGGGATTCAGTCTCACCAAACAACGTGTGATTCTCTAGTGTTTCAGGAGACACTGGCTGCATCATGAGAACAAGATCACACTGCAGCCCTCTAAGATACTCCATCACCACATGGCTAACTTTCTTTTAGGGCCCATCTGCTCACCATTTGATCTGACCCCAAAGCCCCCAGGCCCAAAGTGCCACTTTTCTGTTACTTGCAGAGCCCTAGAAAGCTTGGTCTCATTCCTCCTTGCCTGCCTACTTTTCTCCTGAAGATGCCTCCCTGGAACTCTAGGGAACAGCATGTCCCAACTCATTGTAAATCCATGCTGGACCATCTGGATGAGCATCTCCTTAAAAACAAGCCTGAAACCTGATCCACTGGCTGCATTTACTGCAGATTAAAGATCACATTGCATCCATTAGTAGTAGGACTTAACTGAGAAATGTTAATCAGAAAAGACCAGAGGTAAGTGCGTCTCCAGTATATCACACCCATTCCAAACAAATATAACTCACAGCATGATACAGAAATTAAGGTCTAGCAGTAGTTCAAAGATGAAAGGCACAAAAAAGCAAAGGATAGGGTGGTCCTGGAACTGAAAGGAACCTGCATCATGGAAATCAGTACCTTATTTACCCTGAGTCATGATTTAGTTTCACCTATCAGATTGTCCATATTGTTAATCTGAATCATATTTGTTTTGTGGTTTTGTTTGTATGTAATTTGCAAATATGTTTTGATTTTGGATCCACATAAGGACTATAAGCATGAAGAACTTGAAGGCATTTCATATTGGTTTGTGTATATGTCAACATTTGGGGCTGGGGTGGGGAGGGCGGGGCTGTGGGCATTTTTTAATGTTTAAGAAATACTGGCTTAACATTTTAGAAAGTGATAAAAGAAAAATACAAAAAGAATTCTCATTAGTTAACACATATGATAAAATTGGTTTCAGGTGTAGAACTGAGTGATTCATCACTTACATATAATACCCAGTGCTCATCACAAGTGTCCTCCTTAATGCCCATCGCCCTTTTAGCCCATCCCCCACCCACCTCCCCTCCAGCAACCCTCACTTTGTTCTCTATAATGCTCTCCTATGTTTCACTTCCTTCTCTTTTTTCCCCTTCCCCTATGCTCATCTGTTTTGTCTCTTAAATTCCACGAGTGAAATCACATGGTATTTGTCTTTCTCTCTCTGACTTATTTCACTTAACATAATACTCTCTAGCTCCATCCGCATTATTGCAAATGGCAAAATTTCATTCTTTTTGATGGCTGAGTACTATTCCATCATATATATACATACACATACTATGTCTTCTTTATCCATTCATCAGTTGATGGACATTTGTGCTCTTTCCATAATTTGGCTATTGTTGACAATGCTGTCATAAACATCAGGTGCATGTGCCCCTTCAAATCAGTATTTTTGTATCCCTTGGGTAAATGCCTAATAGTGCAATTGCTGGGTCCGTAGGGTAGTTCTATTTTTAACTTTTTGAGGAACCTCCATACTGTTTTCCAGAGTGGCTGCACCAGCTTGCATTCCCGCCAACAGTGTAAGAGGGTTCCCCTCTCTCCGCATCCTCACCAACATCTGTTGTTTCCTGTCCTGTTAATTTTAGCCTGTATGCTTTTTCTTTTACAAAGCTCCATGGAAAATATTGTAAATGTGCTACTACATTGGGGTTTAACAATGAATATAAAGAGCAAAATTTTCCTCTAAAAAAATAAATAAATAAAAACATAGAGACAAACCTAGAAGCTGACTCTCAACTACAGAGAATAAGCCAACGGTTACCAGATGAGAGATGTGTGGGACCATGGGTGAAATAGGTGATGGGGATTAAAGACGGTGCTCGCTGTGGTGAGCATCACTTGTTGGGATGTGCTGTACTGAAGTGCTGAATTGCTATATCGTGCACCTGAAACTAATATTACACTGTATATTCACTACCTAGAATTTCAACAAAAATGCAAAAAAGAGAGAAAAAAGGCATTATCTCCATGATATCAGTTATTCACTCATTTTCCTTCATTTGTTCACTCACTCATTTGATACATGTTTATTGGTTGCTGATTATATACGGGCAAGAATCATTTGAAACATTGGGTAGAGCAATGAATAAGTTAGCCAGGTCATGATTCTCCTGCACCTTACTTTCTAGAAAAAAGAAAATGGAAAATAAAACATTTTTAAAAGACTATTTTAACATGTGATGTGTACACAGGATGAAGTAACACGGGGTGATCTGAAAACAAGTGGCTGGGAGGCTCTGAGTAAGGAAAGGTCTTTCTGTGGAAGTAACATCAAAGTTGAGCCCTGGAAAGGAGCAGCCGTGTGCAAAAAACAGAGGATTAATGTTCCAGGCAGACAAAACAGGAAGTGCAAAGGCTCTGGGGTGAAATGGCTGGGGAAAAAAAAATGAATAAAGGAAAAAGGACAGATAGGCAGGTTTAGACCATACTGAGGCTTTTCCGCTGTTTGAAAGAAATCTCTATTTGATTCTAGGTGAAGTGGGAAGCTTTTGGAAAATTCCTAATAACAAGATTTGGTTTATACATAGATCACTCTAATGAATGTGTGAAAAATAAAACTAATTCTTCAAAACAAGAGTGAAAACAGCAAGATAAGTTGGAAGGCTACTGAAGTAGACCAAGTAAGAAATTTTGGTGGCTGGGTGAGGGGTTGGCAGTAGGAACGGAAAGAAGTGAATGGATTTGGGAGACAGTTAGAGGTATGAGCTTCAGGATTTACTGATGGGCTGAATGTAAAGATTGGATTAAGAAGGTGAAAAAGAGAAAGAGAAGATTCATACGTGATTGTTGTTTTTTTAAAAAAATAAAACAGCATGGATATAAAAAGTTATTCTGGGGGCTCCTGGGTGTCTCAGTTGGTTAAGCATCTGACTCTTGATTTCAGCTCAGGTCATGATCTCACATTTGGTGCATTCAAGCCCCACATCAGGCTCTCCACTGATTTCTCAGATCCTGTCGAGATTCTCCCTCTCTCTCTCTCTCTCTCTGCCCCTCCCTTGCTCGCATTCTGTCTCTCTCAAAATAAATAAACTTTAAAAGAAATAAGGTTGTTTTATTGACATTATTTTTAAATGAAAATATATAATCAATACTTTTTGCATTGATACATTTTGTATTCCTGGCAGTGATTTTTTTTTTCAGACAGTCGAGGCTCCAAGTCAACTGCAGAAGGCAGAGGTCTTTGTTAGGTGTCTGAAAAGAGGCCCAGAACAGAGGAAGCTAAAGATGGGGACCCAGAGCAATGGGTGACATCACAGGAAGCAAGGGCACAGGGAGCCAGAGCCAGAGATGAGATTTAACTCAGCTGCTAAGGCTCACCTGTGCTGCACAACTGCTTCCAAAGAGTCAGCAACACCTATCTGTCCGTGCTGAACAATAACAACTCCTGTAAGTATTATCATCATGTCTGGGCCTCGTCAAATGAATGGGGCTGTGACTCTGCTGAGGTGCGCGCCTGGTGCCAACCCATTCCCATACCTACCATGGGCTAAGGGAGAAAAAACTGAACAAGGTGGCCAGGAGGTCATATCCACATTGTTGCATTTTATCCTATTATTATTCATGACCATTCACTTTATATGATGTTACAGATTTCAGAACTGAGAAACAAATAAACAAGGTGCATTTCTAAGATCACACAGCTATTTGGTGATTTAGTCCTATGTTCCTCCTACCGCACTATTAAACACAGCAGTTCAGTGCCTCTCAACCGTTTTCACACCACGCCACACACAGAAACTGGTATTTTGTACAGGATGCTGGGGTAAAGGGACAAGGATGCTCGAGGCCTGGTACAACGCCCTCAGGGGTTCCATCTGTCTCGGGGCTTAGGTGGTTGCACAATACATTCGGTTTATAGGGTACTTAATCTGGTGTTCCCAAATTTTCCAAAACCTCGGAAAGTTTTTAAATATAGATTCCTAGGCCTCATCCAAAACATACTGTTTAAATTGCTTTCCTCTGTAAACAACACAAAATACTGACTCAAAATGTCTTAAACAATTAATAGGAAGTTCTGGTGTTGCTCAGTTATAACATGGGTTTATTTCTCCACAGTCCCATTCTGAGTTCATCAGCTCTGCCTTCAGGCTGGCTCCCCTCCTTATTCAAACATGGTTACAACTGAGGGTTGGTGGGGGGTGGGAGGGAGGGGAGGGTGGGTGATGGGTATTGAGGAGGGCACCTTTTGGGATGAGCACTGGATGTTGTATGGAAACCAATTTGACAATAAATTTCATATATTGAAAAAAAAAGAAGAAGAAAAGCAAAAAAACAAAAACAAAAACAAAAACAAAAAACATGGTTGCAACACTTCCAGGCATTAAAACAGTTTCTGTTATATAATGTCCAGCAATAGCAGCAGCTAAGGGGCTGTCTTTTTTTATGTCTCTTTCTCAAATTTTGGATCTTGCTCAGAAGCATCAAAACAGATGTAGTCTCATGCAATTAGCCCAACGTACTTAACATGATTAGCCTCACATAAATAACCACAACTGGGTCATATGCCTACACATATGCCTACAAAAAGGGAGGGGGAGGGGGATGGGGATGGGATCATCCTTATTGGTTTATACCACTTACGATTAACCCCTGCAAGTAGAGATAGAAATATTTCCCCCTGATTCAGTGAACAACCTATCAAAACTGGGGTTTGCCAGTTAGGAAGAAGAGTGGGTAACAAACCATTATTGGATGCTACATGTTTGGATTGCCAAATCAAAAATCCCTGAAAATCTCTAAAATCCATTTCTAAAAGAATTATAATATGGTGATGATGATCATCCAGGTTTGGGAACCACTGTTCTGAACTCAGGGTTGCTACCGGCCCATTTGTTGCTTTTGCATAAATTAGAAGATACCTCCTTCAGGAGATGTAGCCTCGGGGGGGTACAGCTGTGAGCAGATGGCAGCTTTGTCTGAATGAGAAAAAGTAGCCCATTCCCACTTACGTGCACCTCAGGGAGCAGGGCAAGGGCTGTGCTTTTGTCTCCCAACCCCTCTCTCCTCACTGTGCCTAGTGGCATGCTGGTAAATATTTAACCACCAGCTCCGTGATTGGTAGGGCATGCCAATTTCTGTGGTGTAAATACGCCCACCATGACCAATTTGAAACTCCTGATGTAACAGGGTTGGGAAGTGATGTTCACCCTCAGCTCTCACAAGAGGTATGAATCATCATGGCACACACCTTGGTCATGGAACCAGCCAGGGGAACATCACAACCTGTCCAGCCAAATGCAACACACCTGCCAGTAATGGTACCTTGCTCTGCATGGCGAGAAACCACAAAAATAAAACCGTGACACTGGCAAGATTTTATAAAAATGAGTTCTTAGTTCTAAAGACAAACTCTTCTAACTGCATTTTAAAAATCAGTTTCAGAACCACCCCCACCTGAAATGATACTCCATTTGAAAATTAATAATGAACAGAAACTATATATTTTAAGTAACACAACAATCAGGACTATAAGTTATTCCTCATTAGTGGGAAAGAAAATCTTATACAAAAAAAAAAAAAAAAAGAACTCAAAAGAGGCTAAGGAATTAATCACTTTTATAAATAGTGTCAAAGGAAACGATTATACCTTTGGATTCTGTTGAAAGCACAAAATTTACTTTAGAAAATTCCTATTCCTGATACTGCTTAATAATATAGAGGAACCTTAAGCAATCTATTACTTAGTTATGCGATTATTCCTTTGCCTCAAATACTTGGTGTTTTATATAAACCGTGGCATGTCCCTTTTTTTTTTTTTTTGTTATTAACATGTGGTCCAAAATTAGGAGGTTGGTATAGCCTAGCAGCGAAATGTATCATCTCTACATCAGGCTGCCTCAGACGAAGCCCCAACTCTACTACCTGCCAGGGGTGTATTCTTGGTCCCATGATTTAACTTCCCTCCTAACTCCAGTATCCACGGGGATGGCATAAACGTAAGAACAGTAACTATATCCCAGGACTTGTAAAAAGTGGAGATGAAATAATTCATGCCTATGCTTAACACTTTTGCCAGCACGCAGTAGATACTCTGGAGACATTAGCTTCAGGGCGCTCAGTCATACAGGCAGATCTCCTGACCAAAAGCCTGTGGACTCTGTCCAACCAACCAACCATCATGACAGCTACATTGTAGGCATTTCTCAGAGAGTTTATTATATTGATGGAGCATGCAGTCTATGTCAGGCTCAGAACAACTACTCTAATTCACATGTCTTTTATTTCACGGTCATGGCTGTGTGATTTTACATTTACACTTATTTTTCTTCCTCACTGTTCGTGTCTCCCAGAGGGTTCTTATTGCCTCCACCCTACCATCTATGTGTTTAGTCACCCACTTAAGACTTAAAGAGAGAAGAAGTCCCTGACCTAAGTGGCAACAGGAGATTCCTATGTATGTTTACAAACTGTGGTGCTTTTGTTGACAGGGATGTTTTTTCTGTTTTTACTTTTTTGTTTTCTTGCAAAAACCAGGTAGACTGGCCAGGAAAGGAGCAGGAAGAGGTAGAAAGTGAACTTGGATAGGAGATGAGAGCTTTTGACACAATGGCAGAAGAAGAGAAATCTTCCATTATGTGGACCAGGGAGCTGACAGCAAGGAGACTCGGAGATGTGCATTGCCAACTAAAGACCAACTAAGGACCACGACTCCTGCCCACACCCACCACCTCTCCATTATCTATGGACAGCACGCTTTCAGTGATCCTGGCCCCATTTTCAGAGGAAAAGTGGATGGACAACTTCTGGCAGGATGGACAACTTCTGCCTTTCATAAAGGCTAGGAGCAGCTGGGAACTTCTGGACAACTTCTGCTGGCTACAGCAGCTGGGAAGATACAGAATGAGTCATTCTGTATCTAATACATCACCTCTGTTATACATGTACTGGTGCAGGTGTTCTACATCAGAATTTCTTGACCTCAGCAGTATTTACATTTTGGCTAGGCAATTAGTTGTTATTTGGAACTATCCCATGCATTGTGATAGCACCTGCCCCCTACTTGTAACAACCAAAGATGCCTCCAGATAATGCCAAATGTCCCTGGGAGGCAAAATCACCCCTGGGTGAGGAACACTGTTCTACACAATAACCAGATGACAAAGCCATGATCCCCATGGCACAAAAGAAACATAAACATAGATAATCTGTAGGTTGCCCAAGGTCCCAGAGCTAACGAATGGCATGGCCTTGTTTGAAACATGGATTTCTTCATTACTCTGCCTCTCCTGTGATTTCCAAGTCTATTTCAGAATCTTTAAGACTGTAGGCATTTCACAAATGTTTGTTAAATTCATCAATACATGAATGAACTTGGTAACTATCCACATTTTAATTCTCCAGGTTCTAGTCCTCCATCAAAGTAGATAGGCAGAAAACTCATACTTAGTCACGAGATCCACTGAGGCTAAAGTGGTGACATTCAGCCAAGTTCTCAGCAGCATACAGTGGACTGTCATTTAGAAGAGCCCAAGTGACATGAGGGTATGCTGAAACTACTAACAGATCAGGGATCATAGGACTTGTGTGACAGACCCAGGACCAGATGTTAATTTCTCTGACACTCAGGGTTCTCATTTGTGAAATATTCTCACCTCGCTCTCCTGTGAAGCCCAGAGATGGGGCAGGTAAAGTGTCTGTGACAAAGTCTGGCACGTAGGTGATAGTCAGTAGAAACTCTTATCATCCTTATTATCACTACTTGCTTGCATAAACTGCCTTCCTGTCTGTAGCACATAAATCACACAACAGCAGGATGCTGAGCCCTTCTTCCCTTTATGAGCAAAGATCCTGGATCATGGAAGTGTGTATTACAATTCATATAAAGAATACGAACGAGCCTTGGGGTACCTGGGTGGCTTAGTCGGTTGAGCATCTGACTTCATCTCAGGTCATGAGCTCACGGTTTGTGAGTTTAAACTTTGCATCAGGCTCACTGTTGTCAGCACAGAGCCCGCTTCAGATCCTCTTTCCCTCCCCCTCTCTCTCCCTGCCCCTCCCCTGCTCACGCTCTCTCAAAAATAAATACAAAAATTAAATTAAATTAAAATTAAAAAAAAGAATAAGAGCGAGCCTGGTCATGGGTGTCAGGAGACCTGGATTCTTCTTCTGACCCTAATTAGCCATGGGAAGGTGACTGTGTCACTTGACCCTCTGAGACTATTTTATTGTCTGATATGTAGGAGACACATGATAATTCAGATCTTTCCTAAATCTCTTGTTCTCTGAACCTGTGTCTGTGAGATAACCATCTGCTGCAGTAGTAAAACAACAATCTCCCCGAAGCCACTTCAGTGAACTATTATGGAATTTAGATTTGAGTTGTTAAAATCAATAATCAAATCACCAAACATATAAGTTAGCTATCATGACTTGATTATTTCTATGCATGGCAAATAACTTGGATTTAAATATTTATGATTTTGCAGCCAGTTCAGGAATGCAGTCTTCTGTCATGTATTGAATAAAAATAATCAATGGAAAATAATGCCTCCCATCAAGCTCCAGTCAAATTGAATGTTGAGCAGCCTAAGTGCAGACACAGCAGATTTAAAACAAAAAAAATCAATCTTCTAACACGGGGCCTAAACTTATAAATACTGAACAACCCACTCTTTCCTCTAGAACTACTCAAATTTCTGTCTCTGCTCCTGTGTTTGTGACATTCTTTCCATCTCGAATGCTCTATTGGCTTTCAAGGCCTATTGCAGCTGGACAATGAAGTCTCTTGAATCTTCTCATGAGACGCGACACCAGCTGCCTCCAAGTTCATTTAGTCAAAAATATTCGTTGCACAGAATACTATTCGTTACATAGAACACTTACTCTGCCATATTCCCTGGAGCTCAGGGCAGCGGAGATGATTACAAAACCACACAGAAGTATTGATGCACTTTCCTTTGCGAGCACCTCACGCACTGAAAGAGTAAGGTAAGAAGACACGGGCAAATTGGGGAAGATGACCCAAGAGAAAGGTGGGAAGTAGGAGAGAGGGACAAGCTGGTGCCATTGCTTTGGTCTTTAACCATTGCACCTTTGGTAAATAAGGCACTGTTTCAGATGAATAAGCCTACGGAGAAAGGGTAAGGATGATTTGCGTAAGCTGGCATAAGCCAGGGCAAGTTTAATGAGGGGGTGGACACAATCAGATTAGTATTTTCCAACCCTGACAACAACATGGAAGGTGGAACAGAGAAGGGCAAGACCAGGTAAGAAAACAGACGAACAGTAGGGAGGCTGTTGAAGCAACAGACAGCAGATACCATAGCGACAAGGACAGAAGGCAACAAGAACAAGTGAACATGAGGACAAAATTTGAAAGGTTTTAAGGGGTAAAATCAACGGAACTTTATTGAATGTGGTGATTAAGAGAGAGGGCAGAGTCAGTGATGATATCCTGATTCCTGACTTGGAAGATGGAGGGAATGGATTCACCCATAGGGGGGTTCAGCAAGCACAGCAGATTTTGGGGGTGGAGTAATGTCCATTTCAGATATACTGAGTCTGAAGTGCAGTGGAAAATATCAGTGCAGATATCCATGAGGCATTTAAATATATAAAATCAGAAACTCAGAAAAGTGATAAGAAAGGAAGATGTAGGGAAGGAGGAGCCAAGATAGCGGAACAGCATGGAACTTTTTTTGTGTGTCTCGCGTCCATGAAATACAGCCAGGCCAACACTAAACCATCCTACACACCGAGAAAACCGATTGGAGGATTAACACAACAATCTGCACAACCTGAACCACAGAATTCAGCAGGTATGCGGCACGGAGAGGCGAGCTTGGGAAGTGAGAAGGCACAGGAAGGGAGGTGCTTTTGTGAGTGGAGAGAAGATGGAGACTGGGGGGGAGGGAGAATACAGGAAAAGCACTCCTCCCCAAAAGCAGCTGGAGAGAAAGTGGAAAATTGGAAACAGCGGCAGGGACTAAACTAAAAAGAGAGAAAGGAGAAAGGAGAAAGGAGAGGGTTTAAATTCCATTAAGACTGTAAACAAGGGGAGCGCAAAGTCTGCAACTCCACAGCTCGATACCTGGCGGTGCTCTGGTGGGAAGGGCGAATCAGGAACAGAGTGGGGTCCGGGAGGTTCTCGGGCCACACAGGGAAAGCGGTTCCACTCCTGGAAGGACATTTGGTAGAGACTGTTGAAGCCACCTGGTCCCAGCAGACCCCGGAAGGCAGACACATTTGTTGGTGCTGGGGCAAGGTCGTTGAGGGTGAAGCCTGGTGCCAGATGTGTGTTGCGATTTTCCATAATCCCTGAAACGCTGATGCTACTCTGTCTCGCGATCTTTTTTTGGGACGGGCTGGCACCTGGCTGCAGTCTCGGGGCACAGGCAGCAGCATGGTCCAGCAAGTGTTCCTGGGTGCAGCCTACATTCGGCCATTGCTCATTCGGCCTCTGATCGGTGAGACCCTTCCGCAGAGGGGCGGGACGGGTCAAAGCTGCAGTCCTTCGGAAGTAAGGGGCTGGGGAAAACAGCCGCAATTTGAGACAAAACTCGAGAGAGAGGTACTGCCTGGGGCCCGGTCATGGAAAGTGAAAAAGCGGGGAGTGGATGAAAGCTGAAGACAAAGGATGGGTACGCGATTGCGGATCTGGGAGAAGAGACTGGGTAGCTGGGTGGCGCCATTTTCCCACTCCCACACATACACACCTATGAGCACTGCAACAATCCACCCCAGTAGGCTAGCAGCACCATCTAGTGGAGAGCGGAGTGGAGCTGTTACACTGAGCCCCGCCCAACTGGGGCCAACTTCGCTCTTGAAGAACACAAGTCTCACCGCCGGCTTAGTTTATGGACTATAAACGCTACATAGACTGACTCCTAGGGGAAAACGAAATCATTTCAGTCCTACTTCAATCTGTTAGCAGGTTCATCTATACAATTTTCTTTCTTTCTTTCTTTTTCTTTTTCGCTTTTACATTTCTTTTCTTTTTCTTGAATACATAAAGAGAAAAGTTCATTTTTATTTTCAATTTTTACTAAAAATATTTTTCTTTAATTTCTATTATTATATTTTTTTAACTTTGTGTAAATTTTTTCAAATTCTATTTTACTTCCATCATTTTATTTTAGTTTACTTCAGTGTATTTCCTTTTCAAATTTTTGAATGATTTCCTTTCCTTTCTTTTTCTTTTTTCTTTTTCATTTTTCTTTTTCTTGAATCCAAAAGAGAAAAACTTCATTTTTACTTTCAATTTCTATTAAAATATTTTTAATTTTTTTACTATATTTTTTGCTTTTATGTAAATTTTCTCAAATTCTATTTTACTTCCATCATTTTTTTAGTCTACTACAGTGTATTCACTTTTTAAAATGTTCAAACGATTGTTTTTCTTTTTTTAAATCTTTTTTCTATTTTTCATTTCTTTTCTTTTTCTTGAATACAGAAAAAGAATTCATATTTATTTTTAATTTTTATTAAAAATATTTTTCTTTAATATTTTTTCTACCATATTCTTTACTTTTGTGTATATTTTTTCAAATCCTATTTTACTGCCATCATCTCATTTTAGTCTACTTCAGTGTATTCATTTTTTCAAATTCCCAAACGATTTCCTTTTTGTCCCCCCGCTTCTTCTCCTCTAATCTGTGAAACCACTCAACATCCAGACCAAAACACACCTAGGATATAGCATCATTTACTCGATTTGTGTGTGTGTGTGTTTAATTTTTTAATTTAATGTTTTTTAAATTTTAATTATTTTTAATTTTCTACCTCATTAATCCCTTTTCTCCTTTCAAAATGACAAAATGAAGGAATTCACCCCAAAAGAAAGAGCACAAAGAAACGACAGCCAGGGATTTAAGAACACAGATACAAGCAAGATGTCTGAACCAGAATTTAGAATCACGATAATAAGAATACTAGCTGGAGTCAAAAATAAATTAGAATCCCTTTATGCAGAGACAAAAAAAAAAGTAAAAGTAGTACGAATGAAGTTAAAAATGCTATAACTGAGCTGCAACCATGGATGGATGCAGCGGCGGCAAGGACGGATGAGGCAGAACAGAGAATCAGCAATATAGAGGACAAACTTGTAGAGAATAATGAAGCAGAAAAAAAGAGGGAGATTAAGGCAAAAGAGCACAATTTAAGACTTAGAGAAATCAGTGACTCATTAAAAAAGAACAACATCAGAATCATAGGGGTCCCAGAGGAGGAAGAGAGAGAAATAGGGGTGGAAGGGTTATGTGAGCAAATCATAGCGGAAAACTTTCCTAACCTGGGGAAAGACACAGACATCAAAATCCAGGAAGCACAGAGGACCCCCCCCCATTACATTCAACAAAAACCAACCATCAACAAGGCATATCATAGTCAAATTAACAAAATACTCAGGCAAGGAGAGAATCATGAAAGCAGCAAGGGAAAAAAGTCCTTAACCTACAAAGGAAGACATATCAGGTTTGCAGCAGACCTATCCATGGAAACTTGGCAGGCCAGAAAGGAGGGGCAGGATATATTCAGTGTGCTGAATCAGAAAAATATGCAGCCAAGAATTCTTTATCCACCAAGGCGGTCATTCAAAATAGAAGGAAAGACAAAAAGTTTCCCAAACAAAAATTAAAGGAGTGTATGACCACTAAACCAGGCCTGCAAGAAATTTTAAGGGAGACTCTCTGAGGGGATGAAAATCATCATCTCTCTGAGAAGATGGAAATAAATAAATAAATAAATAAATAAGTATTATACACACACACACACACACACACACACACACAGAGAGAGAGAGAGAGAAAGAAAGAAATACCAAATGCAACAAAGATTAGAAAGGACCAGAGAACAACACCAGAAACTCCAACTCTACAAGCAACATAATGGCAATAAATTCATATCTTTCAGGACTCACTGTAATCATCAATGGACTCAATGCTCCAATGAAAAGACATAGGGTAACAGAATGGATAAGAACACAAGATCCATCTGTATGCTGTTTACAAGAGACCCACTTTAGACCTAAAGACACCTTCAGATTGAAAATAAGGGGAAGGAGAACCATCTATCATGCTAATGGTAAACAAAAGAGAGCTGGACTAGCCATACTTATATCAGATAATCTAGACTGTATTTTTTTTTAATTTTTTTTACGTTTATTTATTTTTGAGACAGAGAGAGACAGAGCATGAATGGGGGGAGGGTCAGAGAAAGAGGGAGACACAGAATCGGAAACAGGCTCCAGGCTCTGAGCTGTCAGCACAGAGCCCGACGCGGGGCTCGAACGCACGGACCGCGAGATCATGACCTGAGCTGAAGTCAGCTGCTTAACGGACTGAGCCACCCAGGTGCCCCATTCTAGACTTTAAAATAAAGACTGTATCAAGAGATGCAAAAGGGCATTATATCATAATAGAAGGCTATATCCATCAAGAAGACCTAACAATTGTAAACATTTATGCGCCAAATGTGGAGGCACCCAAATATATAAACCAATTAATCACAAACAAAGAAACACAATCGATAGTAATACCCTAATAGTAGGAGACTTCAACACTCCACTCACAACAATGGATAGATCATCTAATCAAAAAATCAACAGGGTAACAATGGCTTTGAATGACACACTGGGCAAGATGGACTTAACAGATATATTCAGAACATTTCATCCTAAAGCAGCAGAATATACATTCTTCTCCAGTGCACATGGAACATTCTCCAGAATAGACCATATACAGGGAAACAAATAGGCCTAAATAAGTACAAAAAGATCGAGATCATACTGTGCATATTTTCAAACCACAAGGCTATGAAACTCGAAATCAACCACAAGAAAAAATTTGGAAAGTTAACAAATACTTAGAGACTGAAGAACATCCTACTAAAGAATGAATGGGCTAACCAAGAAGTTAAAGAGGAAATTAAAAAGTATATGGAAGCCAATGAAAATGATAACACCACAACCCAAAACCTCTGGGACGCAGCAAAGGCGCTCATAAGAGGAAAGTATATAGCAATCCAGGCCTTCCTAAAGAAGGAAGAATAACCTCAGATACACAACCTAACCTTACACCTTAAGGAGCTGGAAACAGAACAGCAAATAAAACCCAAAAACAGCAGAAAACAGGAAATTAATAAAGATTAGAGCAGAAATTAATGATATCAAAACCAAAAAAACAGTAGAACAGATCAATGAAACCAGAAGCTGGTTCTTTGAAAGAATTAACAAAATTGATAAACCACTGGCCAGTTTGATCAAAAAGAAAAAGGAAAGGACCCAAATAAATAAAATTAAGAATGAGAGAAATCAGAACCAACACAGCAGAAAACAATAAGAGAATATTATGTGCAATTATATGCCAATAAAATGGGCAATCTGGAAGAAATGGACAAATTCCTAGAAACATATACACTACCAAAACTGAAACAGGAAGAAATAGAACATTTGAACAGATGTATAACCAGTAAGGAAACCGAATTAGTAATCAAAAATCTCCCAAAAAACAAGAGTCCGGGGCCAGATGGATTCCCAGGGGAATTCTACCAAATATTTAAGGAAGAGTTAACACCTATTCTCTTGAAGCTGTTCCAAAAAATAGAAATGGAAGGAAAATGTCCAAACTCTTTCTATGAAGCTAGCATTGCCTTGATTCCAAAACCGGAGACCCCACTAAAAAGGAGAACTACAGACCAATTTCCCTGATGAACATGGATGCAAAAATCCTCAACAAGATATTAGCCAACTGGATCCAACAATACATTAAAAAAATTATTCACTACAACCAAGTGGGCTTTATACCTGGGATGCAGGGCTGGTTCAATATCCACAAAACAATTAACATGATTCATCACATCAATAAAAGAAAGGACAAGAACCATATGATCCTCTCAATAGATGGAGACAAAGCATCTGACAAAATACAACATCCTTTCTTGATAAAAACCCTCCAGAAAGTAGGGATAAAAGGAGCATACCTCGAGATCATAAAAGCCATTATGAATGACCCACGGCTAATATCATCCTCAATGGAGAAAAACCGAGAGCTTTCCCCCTAAGGTCAGGAAGAAGACAGTGATGTCCACTCTCACCACTGTTATTCAACACAGTATTGGAAGTCTTAGCCTCTGCAATCAGACAACACAAAGAAATAAGAGGCATCCAAATCAGCCAGAAGGAGGTCAAACTTTCACTCTTCGCAGATGACATGATACTCTATCTGGAAAACCCAAAAGATTCCACCTAAAAACTGCTAGAATGGATTCATGAAATCAGCAAAGTTGCAGGATACAAAATCAATTCAGAGAAATCGGTTGCATTCCTATACACCAACAATGAAGTGACAGAAAGGGAAATCAAGGAATCGATCCCATTTACAGTTGCACCAAAAACCATAAAATACCAGGAATAAATCTAACCAAGGAGGTGAAAAATCAATACACTGAAAACTATAGAAAGCTTATGAAAGAAACTGAAGAAGACACAAAAAAATGGAAAAAGATTCCATGCTCCTGGATAGGAAGAACAAATATTGTTAAAATGTCGATACTACCCAAAGCAATCTACATATTCAATGTAATTCCTATCAAAATAACACCAACATTCTTCACAGAGCTAGAACAAATAATCCTAAAATTTGTATGGAACCAGAAAAGACCCCAAATAGCCAAAGCAATCTTGAAAAAGAAAACCAAAGCAGGAGGCATCACAATCCCAGACTTCAAGCTATACTACAAAGTGGTAATCATCAAGACAGTATGGTACTGGCAAACGAACAGACACTCAGATCAGTGAAACAGAATAGAGAACCCAGAAACGGACCCACAAACGTATGGCCAACTAATCTTTGACAAAGCAGGAAAGCATATCCAATGGAATAAAGATAGTCTCTTTTGCAAGTGGTGCTGGGAAAACTGGACAGAGACATGCAGAAGAATAAACCTGGACCACCTTCTTACACCATACACATCAATACACTCAACATGGATGAAAGACCTAAATGTAAGACAGGAAGCCATCAAAATCCTCAAGGAGAAAGCAGGCAAAAACCTCTTTGATCTTGACCACAGTAACATCTTCCTCAACACGTCTCTGGAGGCAAGGAAAACAATAGCAAAAATCAATTCCTGGGACCTCATCAAAATAAAAAGCTTCTGCATAGCGAAGGAAAAAATCCACAAAACTAAAAGGCAACTGACAGAATGGGAGAAGATATTTGCAAACGACATATCAGATAAAGGGTTAGTATCCAAAATCTATAAAGAACTTATCAAACTCAAAACCCAAAAAAACAAATAACCCAGTGAAGAAATGGGCAAAGACATGAAGAGACATTTCTCCAAAGAAGACATCCAGATGGCCAACCGACACATGAAAAAATGCTCAACTTCACTCATCATCAGAGAAATACAAATCAAAACCACAATGAGATACCACCTCACATCTGTCAGAATAACTAACATTAACAACTCAGGCAACAACAGATGTTGGCGAGGATGTGGAGAAAGAGTATCTCTTTTGCATTGTTGATGGGAATGCAAGCTGGTGCAGCCACTCTGGAAAACAGTATGGAGGTTCCTCAAAAATCTAAAAATAGAACTACCCTACGACCCAGCAATTGCACTACTAGGTATTTATCCACGGGATACAGGTGTGCTGTTTTGAAGGGACACATCACCCCCATGTCTATAGCAGCACTATCAACAATAGCCAAAGTATGGAAAGAGCCCAAATGTCCATCGATGGATGGATGGATAAAGAAAATGTGGTGTGTATGTGTGTATGTATGTAAATATATATATATATATATATATACACACATGTGTATATGTGTGTGTATGTATATATATATATATATATATACATACACACACACATACAATAGAGTATTACTTGGCAATCAAAACGAATGAAATGTTGCCATTTGCAACTACATGGATGGAACTGGAGGGTATTATGCTAAGTGAACATGGTCAGTCAGAGAAAGACAAAAATCATATGACTTCACTGATATGAGTACTTTAAGAGACAAAACAGATGAACATAAGGGAAGGGAAACAAAATAATATAAAAACAGGGAGGGGGACAAAACAGAAGAGACTCATAAACATGGAGAACAAACTGAGGGTTACTGGAGGGGTTGTGGGAGGGGAGATGGGCTAAATGGGTAAGGGGCATTATGGAATCTACTCCTAAAATCATTGTTGCACTATATGCTAATTTGGATGTAAATTTTTAAAAATAAAAAAATAAATTAAAAATAAATAAATAAAAGAAAGGAAGATGTAGGTTTTTTAACCGTGTGTGTGTGTGTGTGTGTGTGTGTGTGTGTGTGTGTGTAAAATACAACACATGTCCAGGAAAGCATGTATATATAAATATATAACTCAATAAATTAATATAAATATCCACATAACTCCCACTCAAGTCAAGAAATAGAACATTTCCAATTCCAAAAGCTAGCTTTTCCTAATCACACCCAGGTCCCTTCCTCTTAACAGAACTACTGTCTTAATTTATGGTAATCATTTCCTTCTCTTCCTATTTTAGCACTCAATTATACATCCTTAATCACTCCAGTTCAGAGTAGAGTAGAATTATACCTATTTTGACTTTTATACAAATAGAATCATATGGGGCACATTCTTTTATGTCTAATGTCTTACCTTCAACATATTTGCAAATATGTTGTGCTTTGCTCTGTATTACTACAGTTCATGTCTTTTCACTGGGATATAGTACTCATTTTTTTTTTTTGGCTCAGGGATCCCTGAGTTATCTTGGTTATTATGAATAAAGTTGTTATGAGCACACTTATCACCTGGTAGACACATCTGTTGGGTAATTAACTTGGAATTGAATGGCTAGGTCAAGAAATTGCATAGTATTGCCAACTTTAGAAGATTGCAAACTATGTTTTTGGTAATCACACCAATTTATACAACCATCAGTAGTAAATAAGGGTTCCAGTTGATACACAACCTCACCAATACTCAATACTGGGTGTCTTTTTAGTTTCAGCCATTCTGGTGGGTGTGTCAGGGCCCCACATGTGGCATTTCCTTGCTACCTAATAAAGCTGAACACCTGTCCATCTGTGTATGAACCATTTAGATACCCTCTTTTGTGTAATATCTGTTCTATTATCTTGCCTGGTTCCTCCTCCCCGCCAGGTTGGCTTTCTGTTATTGATTCATAGAAGATCTTTATACTTTCTTTTCTAATTTTTAAAAATGTTTATTAATTTTGAGGTGGGATATCAGAGAGAGAGGGAGAGAGAATCCCAAGCTGCAGGGTTCAAACTCACATACCATGAGATCATGACCTGAGCTGAAATCAAGAGTCAGATGTTTAACCGACAGCCACCAGGAGCTCCTAAGAGCTCCTTTTTTTCTAGGTAAAAGCCCTTTGTTAGTTAGTTACATGTATTGCAAGCAGGTTTTCTCACGATTGTTTTTTTTTTATTCTTTAAATGAAGGTTATTGATGAACAGAAGTTTTATTTTTTTTTTAATTTTTTTTTTCAACGCTTATTTATTTTTGGGACAGAGAGAGACAGAGCATGAACGGGGGAGGGGCAGAGAGAGAGGGAGACACAGAATTGGAAACAGGCTCCAGGCTCTGAGCCATCAGCCCAGAGCCTGACGCGGGGCTCGAACTCACGGACCGCGAGATCGTGACCTGGCTGAAGTCGGACGCTTAACCGACTGCGCCACCCAGGCGCCCCAAGAAGTTTTAAATTTTACCATATTCTAACTATCAAGTTTTTTCTTCTGCTTAATACTTTTTTTTTGTTTAGTTAAAAAAAAAAAGTTACCCAATGACATGAAGATATTCTTCTCAATTTTCAAGAAATGTCATCGTTTTGACTTTCACTGATTTAGCATATGGCTTGAGGTTGGCATCAACTTATTGCAGCGCCGTGAATCAAGCGCTGGTGTGTGTTGGGGGGGGGGGGGCGGGTTGTATCTGTCTGTAAGTCTGTGGGATCTCAAGTCTGTCCCACTTGACTATCTGCCTATCCTTGACTCCCTTGCTATCTTACTTACTGTAGCTTCAAAACCAATCTTTGTATTTAGTGTAGCAAGTTCTCTTTTTCGAGGGTGTATTAGCTGTTTGGGACCCTTTACTAGTCCACAGAAATAGAATATTTCTGTGCATAGTCTTACCAACTATTGGACTTTTGCTAGGAATCAAATTGAATCCATACATGCGTTTAGGAATAACTGACAGCTTGATTAGGTTGAGTCTTGCACTCCATGGACATAGAATACATCTCCATTTACTTAGCTTTCATTATTTTCTCCCAAATTTTCTGCCTAGAGGTGTTCCACATCTTTAGATTCATTCCTCTAAATTTGTTTTCTAATTTTTTTAAGTTTATTTATTTATACTAAGAGAGAAAAAGAGAGAATCCCAAGCAAGCTCTGTGCTGGCACTATCAGCACAGAGCCTGAGGTGGGGCTCAATCCCACAGACTGTGAGATCATGACCTGGGCCAAAATCAAGAGTTGGACGCTTAACCAACTGAGCCACCCACGGATCCCTAAATTCCCTTTTTAATTTTGCTAAGTGACCTGTGTATCCTCTTAGATTTGTGACATGCAGAATCATACCATTGGCAAATGATGATGGTCATGGACACACATAAAAAAAATCCTTAACAATGTATGAACATACTGAACTGTCATGTGTCAAAAAGGGCAATCTATCATGTCCAAACTAGATATTTCAGAAATGTAAGTTCTCAAGTCAGATTGCCCTTTAATGCTTCTTCTTGGTAATATCCTGGTCAGATTTTACTATTCAAGTCATAAGACCAATAGGAAATATTATCATCTCTTCTCTCTCAGTAGGATTTTATATAAGATTTCTTCCTTAATTATTTGGTAGAATTTGCTGGGAAAGCTATATGAGCCTGGATTTTTCTTGGTGGGAACATTTTTGTTCACGGGGCTGAATCATTAATAGCTATAGGCCACATACAACTTTGTACCTCTTAGTTACCCCTAAATTTTGCTTTGTGAAAGCTTACTTCTCCTAGTGGTACATAATCCTCTTGAAGGCCAGAACTTTGTCTTCTGCTCATTTGCAACTCCAGTACATGTCTTAGAATCTGGCAAATGCCCAATGAATCTAATTTAAATAACTACATTATTCATTTGGGAATCGTTCTCAATACTTAATACCAACATAATAGGTATGTATTTTGTCTAATGGTCTTTATTTACCTCACTGGTGTCTATGGGAAGGGTTAGTATCTTCTCCAAGGACTAATAAGGGCCCCCAGAATTTATGAGCACTTAAGTACATCAGCAACCTGAGGGTAAGGGAGAGACAAAGGGAGAGGAAGCCTTTGTGATCTGTCTGGAGGAGTCTCCAGTCTGCTAGAGGAAACAACACGCACATGCCAGTTTAGAAAAACTAAACACTTTCCTTTCCAGTTCTTGAAAAACATGGATTTTAGATAGCATTACTGCTTTCAAGGGTTACACTGAGCAGACATAGCCCTTCCACAAGTACTCCTTTGAGAAATCTCAGGATGATGCTCTCCCCTCCATAATTTAAGTGTTCTATTATGTAGTAACTTATACTTTACTACTGGGCTTAAAATTTATATTGCATTCTTTAAGAGCCTGGCAATGCACTGCAAACAGGCAACAAGAAACACCTTGGAAATACTCTTATAACATCAGCATCATTCTGATTCCCTAGTGGGAAAGGAGGTGAGGCAGCGTCGTCTTGATAAGTACAGGTCCTAGAAGGCCAGAGTGGAATGTGGGGCTTCTCACATTCATTGTTCCCTGTGCCAATCGCCAGAAGGAAGGACCATGCAGGAGACCTCGAAGAACATATCTAACCCATCAGGAAAGCAATAATGTCCCCAGCGAGGATAAGGGCTGAAGTCCGGAGCCAAGGGTCAATGAGCAAAGAATGGTTAAATTCATAAAACAAAGAACAACCGATCAAGACACATTTCAGGGAGGGAATCAAGCAAACACGAGAGATCCCTGGTTTCGTTCTCAGCTATTCCCGGCATTCTGCATGTGAGCCATATTTATTTAAAGAATCTATGATAAAATAATTAGCTTTTAAAGAAAGGGATAGCATAATTTTTTTTTAATCCTAGAGACCAGGCTTTAACCTTACCTTGGCTTTCTACTTGCTGTGAGATCTTGTAAGAAAAAACAACCGCCACCACCACAAGCAGTATGTAATCTTTCTGAGTTTCAGGTTCTCCACCTGTAAAATTAAAAATAATTTTAAGGTTGAATCCACAGTTAAATGAGATAGTGCACGTGAAATTTCTTAGCAGGATGTTGGGCATTTGGAAAGCAATTCATAAATGCTATTTCTGCATACAGTCTGTATTGATTAAGGCAATATTAGAAGCTACCATAAGTAAACCTTGAATTCTAAGTGACTTGCCTCAATGAAACTTCTTTGTTCACTCACATTGGAGTCCAATGTGGGTGTCTGTGGTTGGGTGGCCTTCTACAGTCTAAAGCAGGGATTCAGGCTTCTTGGTTTTGTGGAAGCCCCTGCTCCTATGATACCACTGTCCCCTCCACTCAGTCAATGAGGGCAAAGGAAGATTGTGAAGAAGGCACACCCACTTCTTAGACATTTTGACCCAGAAGTGACACATCAGTGTCATGTTTCAGGAACGCTGAGATTAGGAGACTCTATTCTTATGTAAAAGTTCTGGCAAAGCTTCTCATCTTCCCCTCTGGAGACCCATTATCTTCATTACCCTGAAATGTGAGCAAATCTGTTCTGGGGTGGAAAGGGAGACATTTCTATCTTTATCATCCCAAGGGTGATTAAATTTGCTCTAGGAGGAGTCGCCATATCTTTCCAAGACCATTTGCTTCTATAAACATTCTTGCAAAGATAGTATAAAACAATTTGGCTGTTAATACCTGGCTATGTAGAAACCTGAGAGATTCAAGGAGAATTATCTCCCAACACTTATAATACCTATTTTTTGTAGACAAACTGAGATTTAAAAAGCTTACTACCTTCCTGGAGGTCACCTGATGGAAAGTAATGAGTAAAAATAAATAAATAAATAAATAAATAAATAAAGGCTTGAACCAGGTCTCCTTTATTCTCAGACTGTGAATGCCATCGCACAGTGCTGGGAAGTTAAACTCAAGAAACAGAAGAAGTAGAGAGTGTATATGCAAATCCCACTCTCCCATTTATAATAGATGCTCTAGTCTTAGTTCCTTAGCCTTTCAGAGGGTCAGCTCCCTCTACTACTGACTATAAACAGACAGGTGAGCTTCTGTGGAATACCCAGCACCATACAGACCCAGAGCGCTGCAGTGACGAACAAAAGCTGCAAAATCATACTATTCCAGCTACCTCAGCTGTTATTTACTATCTGTGTGACTTTGAGCCATTTATTTAACATCTCCTTGACTCAATTAAGGCATCTGTACAATGGGTATAATTATAGAGTCTACATGGTAGGTGCTGTTGGAAGGGTTAAATAAGATGATGCATAGGCTCAACTGGTTAAGCATCCAACTCTTTATTTTGGTGCTCGCTCTCCCTCTCCCTCTCCCTCTCCCTCTCTCTCTCTCTCTCTCTGCCCCTCCTCTGATCACATGCTCTTTCTCAAATAAATTAAAAAAAAAAATAAGATACATATAAAGCACCTAGAACAGTGCATAGCATTACATCAGAACAATGCACCAAGTGTTAACTTGTTATTATCAGATACAGTGTGCAACTGTAATTGTTGTAGGCTGCTATCATTTCTGCTGCTCTAGAGAGCCCTCTGTGCATGGGACTTCCTCAAGGACCTCCTCTGGGAAAAGGGCACATAACAAGTGGATCGCTTGGTCTCCCAACCCACTTCAATCAGAGCAGCTTTGGCTCTACACCCAGCATGGAGCCCAACACAAGGCTCAAACTCACAACCCTAAGATCAAGACCTGAACTGAGATCAAGAGTCGTACACTTAACTGACTGAGCCACCCACGCACCCCAGAGCAGCTCAGCTTTGATCTTTATTATTCATTGTTGGATTTCCTCCAACAAGGATTTCTGTATTAAAAGCAAGTAAGAAATACCTCTCTCTGTTTTGTGGCTCCTTACCTGTACGAAAGCCTCAATAAGTCACTCCCACCTCTCTGGGCTTGTTTCCCCATCTGTAAAACTTGGGGGCAGGGGAGAGCAATAGCGACTCAAACCGCCTTCCCCTCTTGCTCGCTAACTAACCTTGCACATCCTTTGTATCAACACCCCTTTCAACTGTTTTATTTTTTAAGTATTTATTTTTTAGAGAGAGAGAGAGAGAGAGAGAGAGAGAGAGAGAGAGAGAGGGAGGGAGGGAGACAGAGGATCTGAAGCAGGCTCTGCACTGACAGCAATGAGCTTGATGCAGGGATTGAACTCACAAAACGTTAAATCATGACCTGAGCTGAAGTCGGATGCTCAACTGACTGAGCCACCCAGGCACCTGTCACCTGTTTTTAGTAATGGACATTTCAGTGTGAATGAGTAGGGTAGCAGGTCCAGAGAGAAAGGGCACAAGGCACCTGTAAGAACCGTGCAGACTCTCCCTTTGCAGTGAGTGACTACCAGTTCTGGGGGTTTGGGCCAAATGGGTGATAAGAGAAACACTGACTCTGCATATAGATCTATGTTCTCCAACCTGGTGATACCTGTAATTTTTTTATCTCCAGCTGTCTGTCTCCTCTGTTTCTCCATTGATTCCTATGGTGGTGGGGCAGAAAATGTTTGGTTACTAGTGTGTTATAAATTGCTAATTCAAATAGCCCTAGAATATATTACAAGAGCAACACCAATATTATACGGATGCACATTAATCTAGGATTTTCCGTATTTGGTGTTTGAATGCAGGAGTCAAATTCCAGAGATGTGAAATGACTTGTCAAAGCCTGAAATGGCAAAGGTATAAGTGGAATCCATTTTTCCAAGTACCTAGTCAAATATTCTCATTCTTCTTAATCAAGTACTGATTAAAATATAATGGTCAAATGAGGTCATGTGGCTGAAAATTGATGTCTGAGGGCATGGGACTTCCTGTTGAGACACGGGGGTATTTCTGAAAAATAGTAGTAAGCAGATTTAATGACGATCAGCAATTAGAGCCGATATTCATTTGGACCACAAAAAACAATGATGTGAGATGCATCTTGGCTTAACATTTTCCACGATATCCTCACCATTCAAAAAGGGCTTTGGAGAACTCTGATACTAAGACACTACTAACGAGTACCAGATCTAACCGTGACTCTGAACAATAATGATGATATATACTTGACTGGGTTAGTCATAGAAACACCACCAAATTTTATGCCACAAAGATCTTGAATGGTTTATAAGCTATGCAGAGGAATGGAAAGCAAACAAAATAAACTGGAAGAGCTAAGAGTGGCAAATAAAACCTCCTATTGGGTAAATGAAACAAGTTGCTATATCATTAAGTGGAGTTTACAGAGTTGTCTGTGGCTCGGTCAGGACGCCAGCCTTGCTGGCCACATTCCAGGAGTCAATAAAATATGAATTGAGCCATAGCAGTCTTCTGAACAGAAAGCAGTCCAAAACACTTCTTGACAGCTTTGCCTCGACATCACAGCTCAGGAGAGCAGAGGGGTGACAGATTGGTAGATTAATTATGTTATGTTTGCAAATGATATAAAAAGTCCAAGGAAGCATGGAGTCAGGCATCTCTCAGGGAAGACCTGACCAACCGGGCTAGACGAGCAAATATACGAATGTTCTACCTCAAGACCCAGCCAAGGGCAAACATCTTCATTTGGCAGGGTCTGTATTTTAAATGTGAAGTTTTGAGCTGCCTGCTGTGGCTTCTCCATTTACCAGTTCAGCAAGCATCTGTGAGCACTGGCATGTGTGTGAAAGTGCTCTGTAAACTGAAAAGTGGTTGCAAGTAAGGAGTGGTTATTATTGTGAATCAGAACACTGTCAAGATCATGTGCATGATTGTTAAAAAAAAATAAGAAAGATAGCGTAGTCCCTCCTGTCTTCTGAGAGCCTGGGTTTTTTGTTTGTTTGTTTGTTTGTTTGTTTGTTTGGGAACATGTTGATATAGTTTGTGTCCATACATTTTTCTTAAACCTGTTTACATGTATTTAAAAAAAAATAAAAAGGAAATTGCAGATTTGACTGCTTACTCTGGTCCTGGAACTAGTAAATGTTTTCCTTTCTAATCATTGTGACAGTCATGCAGAGACAGGGGGAAAAGGAAAAAGCATGTCCAACATCAACCAAGTGACCTAGGATCCACTTTTTACTCTGTTACCAGACCTTGAGGATCGCTACACCTTTGATGAGGTGCCTGCCTTCCGTGTACAAGGTCCGCTGTGTGTTTTACGTGGATCATCTCAATTATTAGCTTTGTTTTACAATTAAGGAAATTGGAAGTCAGAAAGGTTAAGCACCTTGCCCAATGTGATAGCTTACAAACAGCAAGGCTGGAAGCTACATCCACATGGGTCTGGTTCCAAAGCTTCTGATCTTCCCACTGCACCACGCCTCCCATCTGGTTGATACAGTCAGGGATCCAGATTAATACAGTCAAGGTGCTTCAGGGTACCTTGAGTGGGCATTTAGTTTATCTTTTTTAATAGTTGAAGTAGTTGTTTTAATTTTGGATTTTAACAGGACAATAATAATAGGATTTGTTGAAAATGACTGAAATTTTACTCTGGAAAGACTCATAAGTAAACTCTTTTTTTTTTTTTTAATTTTTTTTTCAACGTTTATTTATTTTGGGGACAGAGAGAGACAGAGCATGAACGGGGGAGGGGCAGAGAGAGAGGGAGACACAGAATCCGAAACAGGCTCCAGGCTCTGAGCCATCAGCCCAGAGCCCGACGCGGGGCTCGAACTCACGGACCGCGAGATCGTGACCTGGCTGAAGTCGGACGCTTAACCGACTGCGCCACCCAGGCACCCCTGTAAACTCTTGACAATGAGTAGAAAATAAGTTCTGTGGAGAAGTACAAACAGGAGCACCTGGCTCACAGGTTAAGCATCCTACTCTTGATTTCACCTCAGGTCATGATCTCACAGTTCATGAGATTGGGCCTGCTTGAGATCCCCTCTCTCCCTCTCTCTTTCTGCCCCTTCCCCACTGGTGCTTGTGCTCTCTCTCAAAATGAATACACATCTTCTTAAGTACAAAGATATATTCATACAACAGATGTGTGGTATTACCTGAAAATCCTTTCTCACCAAAGCTGCTGTCCTGAGACTTTTCTCATTATTCTACAGCTGAGGCTGTAGACGTGGCTAGTGTATTATCTTGGTGTGTTTTAGCCCAGGGATCAGAAGCCTTCATATTTCTTCAGGGATGTCACTAGCTATGTGCTTTCCCTCTTTTTATGCTTAGTGCACCCAATAAAACAGGGGCTTTGCTGCTAATGTGTCTTGTGTAGTTCATCCGTATGGCTCTGTCTTCCCAACATCCCTTTCCCTCTATCTTCCTTTAGAAAAGTATTCCTTACCACACTTCCATGTGGTTCTGATAAAGCTATGAACTATAAAAACACACGTTGGCTTATAGCAGAGAGTAGGGGATGGAGGGATTGCTGAGAGGTGGTGCTCATGAACCAGTCTCTGCCCTCATGGTCCTCACAACTAGTAGGGTGTTAAATGCTGTTGCTGTTGACCCCAAGCCTGATGATAACCTCCTATCTCAAGTACCTGCACCTTTACCCCTGTCCACTGAGGATATTCCCCTGCAACCAGATTAGTACCCAGACCTTATGCAGGGCTGTCCAGAAATGCGAGATTTCACACGCTGAGACTCTATGGAAAATACTTCAGCTTTCCTATCCTTCGGGTGGATAATACTGAGTTTATTGTAAATGGTCATTCAGGAAGTCTCTAGCAAGACTGAGCCTCAGTCACTCACAGTGGTATCCAGCTCATAAATGCACCCACTGCTGGCTTCACCCCTACTGTGCCTCACTTTCCGCACTCCCTCCCTTATGTATTAGTGCCCCAGGATGTGGGCTGGTTAATGCAACAAACTACAGCCCCCACTTCTGCACCTGGTTTCACTGGGCTGCACCTGTCACACCCCATGGTCCTCCTCCGCTCTCTCTAGAGTCCTCTCACTGCCAGCCAGCACTGCTGCTGGTCTCAGTGGTTTTAAGGGTGAGGTGACTGAATTCCTTATCCATGAGGTATCTGAGCTCCATGAGGCATCTGACCACCATTTCCTCCTCTGGTTATGGCCCCTGCCCTTATCTATCTTCCACCAAAATTTGGCCCCAAAGTAGCAAGAGATATCCCAGATAATCACCCAGATGTCAAACATATTCTACTCTGTGCTGCACAGCCAGAGTGGCGATTCCTTTCCCCGCCTGTGGGACCACAGGCACAAAGAGTCAACGCTGATGAGTAACAGCCATAGAGTTGAATGGGGCTTCTGCTTCTAGCCATGAGAGAGTAACAGGCACTGAATTAATTTTCCTACTTTCATTTAAAAACTGAACAAAATACATTTAAAAAAAAAAACGATGATTTTCTAACCTTGGCCAAAGGCAGAGCTTAAGAGTGGTCCCTGAGAGAAGGGAAACAAATCAAGGGATCCCTACAAATGCCCCAATTTGCTGCCTGTGCACAACACAGGGGAGGGAAATCTAAACTGAGCTCGACTCTCAGTTTCCCCAAATGGCAGAGACAGAGTTTAGATTTCAGAGAGGCCAGCAGGATAGAACCCAGAGAGCACAGTACCAGAGAAGAGAGCACATCACAGAGAGACAGAACCCCAGGGAGTGGCAGAGGTCTTTGCCTGAGTACTGATCAGAGCATGGGTGTTGAGAAAACTAAGGAGTCCAGGGAAAATCCACCAAGAAGGGGCATTCTGAACAATGCTCATGACTCACACAGGTCAGAGACAGTCTGTGTTCCTGGTGGCTAAATGAGAGAGGCCTTGGGGTGCCTGGGTGGCTCAGTCACTTAAGCATCGGATTCTCAGTTTTGGCTCAGGTCATGATCACATGGTCGTGAGATCAAGCCCTGTGTCAGGCTGAGCATGAAGCCTGCTTAGGATTTTCTCTCTCTCTCTCTCTCTGCCCCTCTTCCCTACTCATGGTCGCGCGCTCTCTCTCTCTCCCTCTCTTTCTAAAATAAGTAAAAATTTTATAAAAATAGGTAAGCAAGTAAATAAATGGAAGAGGCTTCCAAACAGATGGACACTGAGTAGAATCCCGAAAAGAGCAATGCCTCTGCAGTGGGCCAAATTAGCACTAACTTAAAGGTTCTTCAGGTCCTAACAAAGCTTAAAGTCAAGCCTCAACTAATTCAAAGTATATCCATGAAATTTAACTGTGTGCCAGGGGGAAAAAAGGCAAAAAAAAAAAAATTTTTTTTAAACACTAAAAATCCAGCATACAACACATATTCACAATATCTGGCATCCAATAAAAATTACAGCTATTCAATGAATCTAAAAAAAAAAGTCACCTATGGCAAGAAGAAAAAAATGAATCAATAAAAAAAATTAAGCAGATAAAAGTTAGCAAAGATATTAAAGTATCTGTTATAACTACACTCCTTATTTTCCAGAAGGCAAACAAATACATGAAAAATATTTAAAAACCCAAATCAAACTTCTAGACATGAAGAATATCCTGAGATTAGAAATACACTAAATGGAATTGACAGCAGACTAGACCCTATATAAAGATAAAGATTGGTGGAGGCACAGTGATAGAAACCATCCAAATTTGTTGGAGAGTGCACCACACTCCTAGGGACAGAGAAATGCAGGTAACACCATGCTCAGTAGAGGAGACACTCTAAACAAGGGAATTCCAATGAAGTGTCCAAAAGCAGGTGGACCAACTATTAGACAACCTAGAGGAAGCCACCTGAAAGTACACACGTGTAACAGTGTCAGTCTTGGGAAAGCACTAGTTCTGGGGAAGAGGGAACCAGCTTGGAGAAAAAACCATCCCTTGAGGACTTGCTAGTGAGGGAAAAGAAATAATATTACAGAGGTAGAAGACACTACTGAGCAGCACACATCCCCCCAAAAAGAAAGAGGAAAGGGGGCATTCATTTTCTTTAATATACACAAGAGGGGACCCATGAAAAAGGAAATCCAGTAAGTATCCCAAATCCCCCAAATCTCTTCATAGATAAATTGCTTATTGCTATTTCAAAAAATCCAAGACCTCTTAGAATAAATAGGAAAAGACAGCAAAAGGCATGCGAAACCACTGTAAGAAGTAAAAAGGGAGAACCAAAAACTCTCAATTAAATATTCTATAAATTGCACCCAAAGTACAGAAAAAACAATAAGAGGCCAGCATGTAGTTAAATAAGCAATGCCAAATATAAACTAACACCATGAATTAGAAAATCAAAACTCAGGAAAAAACTTATATATAAAGTATGTTGAACAAATTTAAGAAAGAAGTTGAAGAGGGACACCTGGGTGACTCAGTCAGTTGAGCATCCAACTTCAACTCGGGTCATGAGCTCACAATTTGTGAGTTCAAGCCCCACATCAGGCTTGCTGCTGTCAGTGGAGAGCCTGCTTTGGATCCTCTGTCCCTGTTTCTCTCTCTGCCCTTCCCCTGCTTTCTCTTTCTCTCTCTCTCTCAAAAATAAATAAAAACATTTAAAAAAAAAGTTGAAGAAAAACACAAAAATCATCTAAGAAATAAAAAAAAAATTATAAGGTAATACGGAGCATAGATTTTGCTGAAAATAAAAGAGGCAATGAAGAGAATAATGCAAGAGCCAGGAGAAGAAAAAAAACTCACAAGGTAAAACTCAAAATCTTTTTCAAAGACAATCAAAGAGGATCCAGCATATGTATAATGTAGTTTCTGAAGAAAATGAAAATAATGGAATAGAACTAATATTGAAGGTTATAATCCAAGAAAAATTTCAAAATAAGGCCTGAAAATTCATATTTAAAAGACCCACAATGTAATTGGGAAAATTTACCCTGAAACTTCAACTTTAAGGCATATTCTAGGAAAACTATTGGACTCTAAGGCCAAAAATAAAAATAAAAATTTTCTAGCCTCCAGGGCAATGTAAAAGAGTTACTTACAAAGAAAAAAAATTGGCATCATTTGGCATCAAATTGGCATCAGGCTGACATCATACTTCTGAAAAGCAGCACAGAAAAATTTTTTTATGGCCACAGAGAAAGGATGAACCAAGGATTCTATATCCAGTCCAGATGTCCTTCAAAAATCAAGTTTATCAGTGATCAAAAAGAATAAAACCTTGCCATTTGCAACACGTGGATAGAACTAGAGTGTATTATGCTAAGCGAAATAAGGCAGTCAGAGAAAGACAAATATCATATGATTTGACACGTGTGGAATTTAAGATACAAAACAGATGAACGTAAGGGAAGAGAAGCAAAAATAATATAAAAACAGAGAGGGATAAATCCCTAAGAGACTCTTAAATACAGAGAACAAACTGAGGATTTCTCATGGGGTGCTGGGTGGGGGGAAGGGCTATATAAGTGATGGACATTAAGGAGGGCACTTGTTGGGATGAGCACTGGGTGTTATATGTAAGTGATGAATCACTAAATTCCATTCCTGAAGTCATTATTACACTATATGTTAACTTTGATATAAATTTAAAAAATAAATAAATTTAAAAAAAAATCAAGTCTAAAGCAGAACAACCATAAACATTTAAAAGCTCAGGGAATACTAGATTTAAGAATGTTTTCCAAGGAATCCACTAGATTGTTTGCCACCTAGGGCCTCTGGATCAAATCCAGTTGACCACCTGTTTCTGTTTGATTGGAACACAGCCATACCTATTCATTCACGTATTATTTATGTCCTGTGTTTGCACTGCAATGGCAGAGTTGAGTAGTTACACCAGCGACTGTATGGTCCAGTAAGCCTAAAATGTTTACCGACTGGCCTTTTACTAGGAAAAGATTGCCAAAGGCTGTGCTAGAGAACGGACTTTATCTAGATAAGAGATAACTGGGGAACTTGCCAAAATGAGTATAAAATACATGTAATTGTAAATCTCAGAGAAGAACAGAGATGAGGATGGGGGTGGGGAAGAAGAATGTATCAGTGCAACCTGTTCTAACAAAGTAACATGGAAGGGAAGGAGAAAGAATAACTCCATTGAGTGCTGCTTCTGCCATTAGGCTAGCACTCCCAGCACTTCCCCTGTTAATGTCCATCCCCCTCATCACCACACCCAGGTGGCCACAATGCTCAGCTCAAAGCATGCTCAGTGTATTAGTCATAACTAATGCAAATAATAGCTTTGATCTTAAATCCAAAGTTTTATTCTATTTAATCCTATTCTGTCAAATGTTGAACCATACTTTAGCTATCAGGATTCATTCTGCCCTTCTAGACAAAGAGCATGACTAAGCAGCCTCCTAGAACCATTTACCCAGACCCACACCCCAGTCTTCACCCTCAAAATTTTATCATTATAAGAGGCGTCATGGAAAGATGAACCTAGGAAAAGGTAAGATCTTCTCCCAAAGTGGAACAAAAACTTGCCTGAACTATTAATGCCTCCTTTTCCAAGGTTCCATGCTTAGTATTCCAAAATGGAGTCACTGGGAAGGTCCTCTCAACTAGGACATTTCCATGCTGTCAGCTGCATCAAATAAAAGGTGATCCTCAAAAAGAAATTATCGAGGAACAAAATAATCCAAAACGTGTTCTGCATAAGAGAAAAGTTTAATCACTCTTCCCACTAAATTATTCATCATCTAGCATCATGGCCTAAACATGTTCCTAAGAACTACATTTTGTCTTTAATTCTCCCTCAGAGAGTTGTGAGAGAGAGCTGTGCCTTTCCCAGAGAACGAATAAGCCATTAAAAAATGACATGCTTATAGTAGGAGCTTGATAAATTTAGTTAATGATAGTGCTCAAAAATACAACAATATGCTCTAATACTCTGTCCAGAGACAGGCAAATCAGTATCGTTTGCATCTCTTCAGCTGCCCATCCACACTTTTGTTATTTTATTGTTCATGTGAACTGTTCTGCCATCTCCTAGTGATAACATTTGCCTACATAAAATCTAAAATTAGATGTCACAAGGGGAGATAGTAGGCATAAGCACAGCAGTGAAAATGTATGGAACTGGTAAAATGTGCATAAAATATGTCAACTTAAGCATTTGCCTAATTTCATTTACATATTAAAGATTCTATTGAAAGACATGGTAACTTTTGTGCTTAGTCGGGATAAAGAAAATGAAAAGAAGCCTCAAGGTGTATACACATCTCTTCTTGATAAGCACTTTCTTTTCCTTTGCAGATGTGTCCGTATTTTCTCCAGAAAGCATCTTCATTGTTTCTAATATGACAAAGGTAAGATGATATTAAATATACACATCACAAAGTTAGTACTAGTGTGGCAGTTTACATTTTGTTCCCTTTACCTGAACGATACATTTCAAGTATTTAAATGCTTTATTTTTGTGCTCACTCTTGCCTCCTTTTAACATGTAGGATACACAAGAAAAGTCATCAACACAGATACTTATGTGCAAGTTGCTATGAACTTGGAAACGAAAACAGGGCTAATCCACAAACAAACAAACAAGCAAAAAACTGGAAAATGACATACAGGCAATGTTCATGGGCAGAATTTCAGGGCAAAAAGTCACTAAGATCAGAGTCAAGAAACAGGAATTCTAACACCAGCTGCACCACTACAAGCAACATAACCTTGTATAAATCAACCTCTCAGGGGGTCTCCACCCACCCCCCCCCCAAAAAAAGGCTAGACAGTAGAAAGTGAAGGAATTTAAATATGACGTAAGAGTGAGCAGTGGATATCCACCCAGAGGCAGATGCAAGGACTCTTGCCAGCAGAGAACACACATTCCCTTAGAGCCCAGGATGCCCAAACCTGCCATCCTCCAGCCAAGCATCCTCTTTGTAATGGCAGGCTTCAATCAAAGATGAACTCAAAGTACTAATTTTTATACAGAATCGTGCTCCTGTTCAAATTTCAGCACAGAGCTGTGTTGCAAACAAAGCCAGAACACAAAGAACCCTAAAGAACTCTGGGAACTCACTCCGAAACCTCACTCACGCCAGCACCAGGATCTGACTACGAGGCTGGAGCAGTGTGGCCGCTGGGCAAAGAGCTTGAGAGGCTTCCACTGCAGAAGAAGAGCCACTGCCACGTGCACAACCTCTCACATGCATACTCACTAGAAATCCTAGAATCTGACCGCATCAGAGTTGTGGTCACTCACCCAGGAACAGTGAGAGACAGGACAGGATGAGGGATAGGGGAAAAGATCAGAAATTCTACTCTAATCAACAATTTAAAGCATGCCACACAGGGTTGAGTGAAATAACATAATTTTGTACTTATATAGTAAGTAATAAATAAGAGTCTATTGAGCATCTATTAGGTGCATGCCCTGGCCTAGCACTAAAAATATTGCAGTGATCAACACATCCCAGACCTCTTTCTCAAGTACATTCATTCCAATTTGAGAAGGCACATAACACAAAAATAAACAAAAATTTAAACACCAACAGGTGTTATGAGGGGAATAAGCAGGGTGAGCTTACTCCAGGGTAGCTGGAAGATCACTTTCAATAGTGTAATAGGGGAAGGTCTCTCAGAAGACATGTCACTTAAGCTGAATGATGAGAGAATTTAGCCATACAGAAACAAAAGGAAAGATAGTTCCAGACAGACATGACTATAAGTGTGAAGGCCCTGAGGTAAGAGGAAGAAAAAAGATTTTGGTGGATAGAGAATATGAGAAGAGAGAGGGGAAGGATATAAGGTCAGAAAGGGGGCTGAGTCCAAATTATATAGGGCATTGAAGGCCATGTCATGTCTTAGATTTGAGATTTTTATTCCAAGTTCAATGGGAATTCATGAACTACATTAAAAAGAGGAAAATATATAATTTATGTATGAAAGTATTACTCTTATTGCTGTGTGGAGAATGGGATTGGGTGCTAATAAATCTGGACGCTCAAAAAATCAGTTATTTAGGCAAGAGATAATGGTGGCCTAGAGTTTAACACATTACCTGGTAGTAGAAATGGAAATATATGGAAGGATTTGAGATGTACCTTTAAAGGCAGAACGATGAGAAATGTAACGCTTTCCCAATAACATCAGGAAGAAGGCAAAGATGCCCCCTCTCATCATTACGTTTCAACAATGTACTGGAAATATTAGCTAATACAATAAGACAAGAAAAGGAAATAAAAGGTAAACAGATTGGGAAGGAAGAAATGAAACTGGCTTTGTTTGCAGATGACATGATCATCTATGTAGAAAATCTGAAAGAATCAACAACAACAGCAACAACAAAAGCTCCTGGAACTAATAAGCGAATATAGAAAGGTTTCAGGATATAAGGTAAACACACAAAGGTCAATCATATTCCTACATACCAGCAATGCAGAAGTAAAAACTGAAATTACAAATACAATACCACTTGCATTAGCACCCAAGAAAATGAAATATTTCGGTATAAATCTAGTGAAATATGTATAGGATCTGTATGAGGAAAATTAAAAATCTCTAATGAACAAAAGCAAAAAACTAAATAAATGAAGAGATATTCCATGTTCATGAATAAAAAGATTCAGTATCATCACGGTATCAGTTCTTCCAACCTGATTTATAGACTCAATGCAATTCCAATTAGAATCCCACCAAGTTATTTTGAGGATATCAACAAACTGATTTATATACAGGGCAAAAAAGCCAACAAAATATTTCAATGTCAAAAGAAAGAGAAGACAAACCACAGAGTGGGAGGAGAATTTACAAAAGACACAATCGATGAAAAACTGTTATCCAAAACACACACACACACAACACACACACAACACACACACAACACACACACACACACACACACACACACACACACACCTCTTAAAACTCAACAATAAGGAAACAATCTGATTTTAAAATAAGACAAATGCCTTAACAGATAACCTCACCAAAGAAGATACACAGATGGCAAATAAGTCTATGAGAAGATGCTTCATATTATTTGTCATCAGGGAAATGCAAATCAAAACAACAATGAAAAACCCCTACATACCTCTACATACCTACCTACATATCTATTAGACTGGCCCAAATCCAGAAGACTGACAACACCAAAATGCTGGTGAGGCAATGGAGCAACAGAAACTCTCATCCATTGCTGATGGGAATGCAGAATGGTACAGCCACTTTGGAACGCAGCTAGCTGTTTCTTATGAAACTAAACATATTCTTACCACGTGATCCAGAATTCATGCTCCTTGGTATTTACCCAAAGGAGCTGAAAACATAGGTCCACACAAAAACCTGCACACAGATGTTTATAACAGCTTGATTCATAGTTGCCCAAACTTGGAAGCAACCAAGAAGCCCCTTCTGTAGGCAAACAGGTTAAGAACTGTGATACATCCAGATAACAGAATAGTACTAAAATAGTGCTAAAAAGAAATGAGCTATCAAGCCTTGGAAAGACATGGAGAAATCTTAAATTCATATTAGTAAGTGAGAGAACCAATCTGAAGGGGCTACATACGCTATGATTCCAACTATATGGCATTCTGGAAAAAGCAAGACTATGAAGACAGTAAAAAGATCAGTGATTGTCAGGGTGAGAGGGAAGGAAAGGGAGGTGGTTGGTAGGGATAAATGTTCAGAACAGAGAGGATTTTTCAGGGCAGTGGAAATACTCTGTATGATACTATAACGATGGATACAAGTCATTATACAAACCCACAAAATGTACAACAGGAGTGAACCCTAATGTAAACTATGAGCTTTGGATGAATGTGATGTATCAGTGTAGGTTCATCAACAAGTATAACAAGTATACCACTCTGGTGGGGGTTGTTGATGGGAGAGGATATGCACATATGGGAGTGGGGAGTAGATGGGAAATCTCTGTACTTTCCTCTTAATTTTGCTGTGAACAAAAAACTTATTTTAAAAACTTAAGTTTTAAAAAAAAGTAGACTGATAAGATTTGCTAATGTATATGATACAAGGAGAGAGAGAGAAGGGAGAAAAATCAAGGATTATACCTATGTGTGGGTTTTGAGATTGAGTAATTAGAAAGATACGTATGTCCTTTTCTGAGATACAGACTACTAGAAGAGTATACCTCTTTTGGCATTAGGAGAATAAAAGGGGAGGCAGATCAAGAACTCTGTTTTGATGTCTATTAGACATTCACAGGAAGATGTCCAAAAGGCAGTAGGAGTGATAAATTTGGAGTTCAATGTATACACAAGGACTAGAGACATAAATTTGGGATCATCGACATATGCACTGAATTTAAAATCCAGGTTGTAGGTGAAGTCACCCATAAAGAGATTTTTCAGTATGAAAGCCGAGGTCCAGGACTGAGCCCTGGAGGACTCTTAACATTTACAAGTCAGAGAGAAGAGAAGGATGCAAAGAAATTAGAGAAGCAAAAGTCTGTGAGGTAGGAGGGAAAGAACATTCAGGCAGAGCAGATAACAAGTAGATCAGGAAAGGGGATGACAATGATGTGGATTGTTGTTGCAGAGTTTAAGAGAAGAAAAACAAAGGAGTGTCCATTTGAATGACATTTGGTAATCTTAACAAAAACAGCTTCACTGGGCAGTGAAAACAGAAACCAAAATGGGCAGTGAAGAAATAGAGAACCAGCAACTTCCTTTGAGAAGCCTGTTACCTAGAAAAGTAATAGGGGCAGTAGGATGGGAGTATGAGATCAAGTAACCCAGCCCAGAGCAGATTTCTAACATACAAAGCATGTCAGCCCTGGTTCTAGCACATTCCATGGCACTCATTTCCTTCAAGAGAAGTTCCAGACTCCTTGGGCTGGCAAAAACCACACACAGACTGGCCTCAAACAATGATTTGAGGCCTCCATTCCTGCCTCTCCTGTCCTTCCTCCTGTCCTCTTGTCCCTCCCAAACCATCTACAATATACTCACACCACAGTAGTTATCACTCTATCATTCTTTCAAGCCTTCATGCTATCGTATACATTGTTATTTCCGCCAGACATGTCTTTTCCTTCCCCAATTTCTCAGTGATTGAGGTTCAGTTCAAATGATCTCCTGCATGAAGACTTCCAGCAAACCTGCAGCTTCGCCTCCTCACTTGCCTTATACATCACTCCACGGGAGCCTTTCTATCATCTGTGAACGTGTCTGTTGCTTGACTATGTATCTCCTGAAGACTGGGACTATCTTTTTCCCTTCCCTATAACTTGGACCTGGCAGAGGCCTCTAGACCATTGACTATGAAATATAAACTGAATAGATGTACCTCTAGGTATTATCAAAATAACTTCGGTCAGTGGTTCCATGTCACCCTATCATACCTGGATCTGTATCCACACTGGCTTATCCAAATCTGAACACCATTCCTTTTCCTTCTACCTTCTTCAAAACACAATGCCCAAGAGGAGTAAAATGAGAAATGTGTGTTAAACAAAGGAGGAATAAAGTGATGAATACTCAGTAGCATCCCAAGTTTGGGTAAATGCATATTTGCTCATTTTAATTTCAGGAGCCTGAGGGCCATTCTCCTATTTCAGACAAATTCAGATCAGGAGGCCAATATTTCCTGCAAAACTGCGCTGTAAAATAAAAAGGAGCTGAGGGCATGGTTTTTGTTTTATTTGAAGCAAGATCTGGGTAGATAAACATGATCCCAAAGGAAATTTAAGCTAATTGGCCACTAACTCCCATCTGTCTTGTGTTCACATCTATAGAATGTATCACTTCCTCTCCACCCTCTCTCCACAGATTAAGGTTCCTGCTAGTCCCTGTACAGCCTACACAGCCCCAGATCCATCACACCATTTCCATCGTGATGACGTTTTCCTCTGCTAACAAATCTTCATTGCCTTCTCTGGTCTACAAAATCAAAAACAAACTTTTCATCTGCTGTTAAAGGCTTCTACAGTCTGGCCTGCCTCCTTGCTGGCTATTCCTTTCCCCAAAGAATTATATAGTCGCAAGGTATTAAATTAGCTGTTTCTGTTTCAGAATGACATCTCTTTACATACCCACCGCGTTCTCCCTAGGAGGACTGAGTGAGCCCAGTGACAGCAACATCAGGAAGACCTGTACTGGGATGTAAGTTTCTGGGGGCTGAACTAGACCAGACAAGCTATTTTCCCTCAATGGTCAATGTATAAAGATGTAGAGAAAGAGTCTGAAATGTTGAGTAATTGAGAAGGACATTTCATTCTTAAAGTAAAAGCCAGATAAAAGTAGCTGGGTGTGTCCAAAGATAAAGTCCAAAGAGAAAGGTAAAGACATGAGTGAGAAAACCAGTTATAAGGTCAGATGCAGGAAAACTAGGAAAGATTTGGAAGTAGAGTTTGAGGCCAAAGTGAGTAGCTCTGAGCAGAGTGCAAGAATCACTTAAGGGTAAGGGCTTGCTTTGGGCTGAAATGTTTCCCCAGTTTCCTCCCTATGGGTCTATGCTTGGATAGTGTCCTCCGACCAGACCCCATCACCACCTGCTCAAATCTTATTTGCCCCAGCAGGGCCCATCACATATCTCTACTCAAGACGGTATTTTCTGGGGCACCTGGGTGGCTCAGTCGGTTAAGCGTCCAATTGTGGCTCCGGTCATGATCTTGAGGTTCGTGAGTTCAAGCCCCACGTCGAGCTCTGTGCTCGCAGCTCAGAGCCTGGCACCTGCTTTGGATTCTGTGACTCCCTCTCTCTCTGCCCCTCCCCGGCTCACGCTCTGTCTCTCAAAAAATAAACGTTAAAAAAAAATTTTTTTAAAGAAGGTATTTTCTTATCCTCCTAAACAGAAGTGCATCCATCCCCCTTTCAATTCCTAGGACATTTTGTATGCCCTTCTCGTGACCCAATTGGATCATCTGTTTGACAGTGATTTAAGCTTGACTATATGGTTGGTGAGAACAGAGGCATCCAGTTTTATACCTGGGCAGCCGCTACCTATGACTTTACACACTATAGCTGCTCAACAAACATTTCCTTCACCCACCACTTAAATTGCCATAGTGCCATCCAGAAAACAACAGGTTTTGCTAATATTTTCTATAAATACTCTGAAGAAAAACATTGAACCGACGGATTCAACACATCCTTGAGGAGAAAAATCAAAGCTGAACGTCTCCAAATCCAAGGTGGACATCCTGTGGAAGTACAGAAACTAAAAGAATTCCTTGACACCAAAATGAGTCCTCATAACTCACACTTAGAACACACTTCTACGATTTCTTAAAATCCAAGAAAGAGGTATAGACTTCCCAGCCTTACTACATATGGAGCTTTGAGGAACAGATACATTGGTCTGGGAGAAAAGTCTTTCTAGATTTAATTTCCAAGCTTGTCAGAGGAAAGGAAGTGGAATATGTGTGAGATTAGATATGCAATTCCTCCAATTGCTAGATGTGTAAATTTGACTACATTTCGTGGCCCTGCTGAGGTTCCAAATCTATAAATGGAAATTATGGAAATTGCCTTATAGGCTAGGTTATAAGGAAAACACAAACATGAAATCACCTGGAAAAATTAGATGATCAATAAATTTATGCATCATTTCACCAAGGAAACCACATACTACAATTAAGTGCACTAACATTTTAAAACTGGAAGGTGTTAACATGTGTATGTACTTGTATGTGAGTAAGTTTTAAATAAACTGAGATCAGTTCAGAATATGTGCTTTGAAGTAATGAGCTACTTCAAGCAATTTACTTGAAATGTAATAGTGTACAAACTCCGACATCATCTTCCAAAGAAATTAGATTTTTTTTTCTTTAGAAGACCTACTGTTTGCAAATGCCAATACCTTTCTTTCCCGAATCATTTCTGCCCTTTGGGGGATGGGGAGAGGAGGGAAAACTCGGAAAAGGAAAATTTATCCCTTATTCATAGTTCCTAAGGTTTTTGTTCTCTAGAGCCCAAAGATGCATTTTACAAAAGAGATAATGAAAGATTTTTAACCAAGGAAGTGGAATGTATCACGATGTAAGATATAAATTTCCATATCTTCCACACAGCAAAAAACCCTATCTCAATACCGGCAAATGGCCTTAGAAAAAAAAAAAAAAAATCATTAGCATATGGCATATTTCACAATTTTTAATTTTTTTTTTAGCAATCCTAAGCACTTTTTACTGATAAGGGTATTACCTACGCATTATCTATAAGAACTTGAGAATTATTTTGCCGAAAGTTGTGAAGTTAAAACTTATTGATGGTAGTTGGTAATCATGGTCTCTCAGAATAGCAGGCCCTAAAACCAAAGTAAATGCCTTAGACTTCAGCTTCAAAAATACCCATTGGTGAATGAAAGATTATGAGCAGCAACCCTTTTTTTAGAATAAAAGGTTTAGAATTACCAATTTCTACAAAAATTACCACCTTCTTTCTTGCCAAGTTATTCCCTGGGAGATTTGAAACTGAAGGGAAAGTGATTTTGCAATAGATACATTAGCATAAATGTGCCACATCTAAATTTTTGTTAATCCTTCATGGCCACTGCCAGAGAGACACAAAAAGGCAGAGCACAGAGCTGGGATGGGGGGACAGGAGCCCCTATTCTAAACCCAGACAAACCCTATAGAGAAAAAAGTTCCCACTGAATCGATATCATATAAAAATAAAACCATTGAGAAAAAGGATTGTAAACTGTTTTTTTTTTTTTTCTAAAACTTAAAATGAGTCAGGTTAACCTGAAGCCCATTTTAATTTCTAATACTGCCCTCCACGTCCAGGTATCTGGCTCTGACACAGAAAAGCCCTCGAGAAGCGTTTGTAGGAAGAGTGGATGTCCCAGTTTGAAGGAAGGGAACCCATGTCTATTGAAGACGCTCACCGAATGAGGGTATTTTCCAGACACTTGCCCAGCATACACGATCTTCCTCAATCTTCAGACTTACCTGTGAAATTGATTTTGCCATCCCTATTTAAGAACTAAGTGTGAGGGGGCAGAGGGAGTAGTCTGAGCACCGCTGCATCCCTGGGAGCAGCACCACGGCAGAGCCAGAGGCTGCAACCCGCGCCTCTCGCCGCGGCTGGGCGCCGCCATGACTCTTTCCCAGAATCCTGTTCTGCACAAGGCCCGGTCCCCCCACTCCCCATCCCCTCTCCTCGGGCACCCTGGACGCTACCTGCTCTGCCCTCACCCACCTCCTACCATTTTCTGGAACACCCAGGGAGGCAAGAGGGAGCTGTTGGTGTAGTATGAAAAGTAGTGGAGGTTTGGAATCAACGGAGATTCAAATCCCAGCTCTGACGATTGTGTGGCGGCCAAACTCACCCACCCTTTCATTAAGCCTCGGTTTCTTCTTCTGCAACCTGGCACCGAGACTCCTGCCCAGGGTCACTGAGAGGGAAGCCGACCAGTGTGGAGGAAACAGGAAACAAAGAGGGGACAGGAGGCAGCGCTTATGACAATACTCACCCAGAGGGCAGCACAGACTTTGTCTCCTCTGAGGGTAGAAAGAAAGAAACATACCCCAAGCTCACACCAGTAAGATGTTAGCACCTCAGGCTGAAGCAGAACCAAAATGAGGCCTTACACCTGTGGCGAAGGAGGAGGCTGTCACGGTGCAAGTAGAGCCAGACCCTGTAGGAGGACACCTGAGTTCTCCCGGCTCTGCTCCGAAATCACTGCCTGATCTTCTTGGAACCCCGTTTGCTCTTCTACTCAGTGAAGTGTTGGGCTATACTGTCCTTGTGGTTACTTTATGGAGACTCCTCCTAGTTCTAGCTAACTTAGTTTTAATTAGGAAGTTCAGCCTCTCTTTGGCAAATATCTTTTCAGCAACAATCGATTTGATAATATGAGCTCCTTTCTCTTTTGTGTATGTAATAAATTGTCTTACGGCTGCCATCAAATTTTTTGCATTCAGAAGAGAAGTCCTGCTTGCCATAGTGTATTTATTCTTTAAATGGTCTGTTAGTCTGTTTATATTGTATTTGTATTATTTTATATAGAATTCTAGCGACTTTATTCCTAACATTTGTCTAAGATTTCCTTGGGGGGGGGGGGAGGAGGGCAAGGTGAGGGATCATTCCTTATCAGGGTCAAGTCCTAAGACTTTATTCATTTCTTTAAATGAATTGGAGAGCTCTTTTTCTAAAGCCCGGGATAATTTAATTAACATGAGGATCATCTGTCCTCTAAAGGTTAGATAAAACTCAGCTGTGAAGCCATCTGCTCATGATGCTTTTTTTTTCTAATTGTTGATCATTAATTTTCTTTCTAATGTCTTTTTTTTTTTTACAGTAGTTGAATTTTTCAAGGGTTCTACTTCTAGGGTTGGTTTTGATTGTGTGAGTTTTGTAAAAATAAATAAATAAATAAGTTGCATGTGTGAAGAAAGAGTTGTGCGTCATAGTCTTCTTACTCTCCTCCACGCATATGACTATCACCTTTTCATTTCTAATTTTAAGTATTTCTAGTCTCTCTTTTCCTTCATCCAATTTCTGGCCTTTTCAAGAAAACTGCTTTTGAATTTACACATTGCTCCTGCTATTGTTTAGCTTTTTACATTTATTCCAACTTTTCCCTTTTAATATTTTCTTCTTCCTAGTTTCTTCTGTTGTATTTTCTAATTTTTTACGATAGGCAGTAATTCCTGTATCTTTGTCTTTCTTCTTTAAGACACATATGTCTGAGGCCATATACTTTTATTTGAGTTCTACCTATGTCTCATAATTCTGGCAGGAAGCAGATCCTGTTGCTGTCCATTTGCCCTCAGTAGTTTCACTTTCCATCTTTCTCTTCTCTACCTCATGCTCCTGGAACCGCCCCTCAATGGGCTATATCACCAAGATCCTCTTGCTGGATGGACTTCAGTTGGGTTTGACCAATGAGAGACATCAACAGGAAATAGGAGGACAGGTAAGAAAAGCTGTGCCTTGACTGCCCCCCTGTTCATCCCACCAAACCTTGGAGTGGCAGCAACGATACTTCTCCTATGAAGAGGCCCTACCTTGACTTCAGCTCATACTGGGGTTCTCTAGCATAGTTCCTAATTTTGTCAGTCCAAGCCTCGGGGTGAGAACACCTTTCCACTGTTGCTAGCCTCTGAGTGCCTTGATTCTCTTAGCCTTGCTGAAACCTTTTAAAATAATTACTTTACTCAGATCTCTTCAGCTGAACCATCTGAGTGGAGTTCTGTTTCCTGGTGGAACTCTGGTACAAAGCAGTCATTGTTCTCTAAAATGGTTTAATTCAAACTTGTTTTTCTTTTATCCAGTATCCAGATTTTACTTAGGAGAGTATCTCTTCATTTCTAAAACCTAAGACTCTGTGGATGTCATCTTGTTTTGAATGAACTTTAGAATTATGGACTTGAAAAACAGCTCTCATACATGTCTACTTAGTAAGCTTCTGGAGGGTGTGCACCAAGATGAGAAAGCAAACCAACAAACAATACATGAGGCACAGTAAACAGTATCCAAGAGGCAGGAGACTAACAGATTTCCCTGATGATTGGAGAGGAAGCCCTCAGATGCCAGCAGTACAACCCAGAGTAGAGAAGGAGTTGGTGGCCAACAAAAGGGTGTTTCTAACAGTATGTGGATATTTGGGACTGATGTCTTATCTGATGTGTTGCATTAAGAAAACATGTTTCGGTACTTTAAATAGTTTGGTTCAATTGGTTGAGCATCTGACTCTTGATTTCCACTCTGGTCAGGATCCCAAAGTCCTGGAATCTAGTCTAGCCTCGGGCACAATGCTGAGCCTGGAGCCTACTTAAGATTTTCTCTCTCTCCCTCTGCCCATCTCCATGGCTCATGTGCTCTTCGTTCTCTCTCTCTCTCTCTCTCTCTCTCTCTCTCTCTCTCTCTCTCTCTCAAATTAAAAAAAAAAAGCTTGGAAAAAAATTTATTGCTAAGTACCTAGACAACTAAGCAAATAGAAAAAAGAGCTAATCATTCACAGAAAAGTGAAAAATTGTACAGGAAAGGAAATATCTTAGAATACTACATGGCTCATGTGTGACCATATGTTTAAATGACCATAATGGTATAAACACTGAATATTATCCCAACTAAAAATTGGAGCATGGAGAGGAATTATAAGGGTGCAAAATCCTTAGTTCCATAGTAGAATGTCACCTCACAGTATGTAAATTGACATTTCAAAAAAGTGGCATATTAAGCATATTATTTAAGAATCAGGGGGTAAATACCAAGAAGAGCTCACAAAGTTGAAAGAGGTTGGTTCTGAGAAGCAAGATTTAGGAGTGTAGATGAGAGGGACAGAGGAATGGTGTTTTCTTGTTGTTGGCTATTGTAAGCCTTCTTATTCTCTTTGACTTTTTCAACTATGCAAACATATTACTCTGATAAGAAGTTAAATGTTTAAAATAGAAAACCAAAAAAGCTAAGAAACTCAGGTTTCCTTCACCCAGGAAACTGGGAACAAAACAACAAAAACATTCTGGGGAAAATGAGGCCATGAACACTGTAGTATGAATTGTGTTAACCAGCTCCTGTGTCTTTATCTCAGCAGTCCACTAATTCAGGGTTTCCTAGAAGGCTCTTTCAGACATGTGGGAAGGGAGTGTAGCCTAACTCTGCTCCTCAAGAATAATAGAGACCTTGCTTTAGCTCAGCTAAGACACGATCTTATAGTTTTCCTATCAAGGTTCATTACATTCTCAACACCAAACTAGTATGTTTTTTTTTTTAAATATTTTTCAGATGTGATAATTTACTGGTTGAGACTTGAGAGCAGTTTTATTGTTTTTTACAGCAATTTCATTTTCCCTTAGTCATTCTCCCTCCTACACTCTGGCACTTAACAAATCTTCCTTCAGCGTTCGGGGGAATGACTCCAGAGCATATATCTGGAAGCCCATCCTCAGCATAACAAGCCAATTAGCTGCTAAGAAAAACACTGCAGGGTTCTCTTGCCATTTATTTTGACTTAAATTCTGTCTTAATAATAGCCCAGCAAAACATGGAGCATTGACAGTGTGTCAGTACTGCAACTATCAAAACTTCCTTCTAGACTTTGTAGGACCTTATTAAAGGTACAAGAGGCAGAGAGCCCCCGACCTGCAGACCATTAAGATGGAAGTCTGCAGGCCATTTAGAAACATTACCCCCATTTAGGGAGGCTTAGTCTGTTAAGTGCCCAACTTCCGCTCAGGTCATGATCTCACGGTTCGTGGGTTTGAGCCCCATGTCAGGCTCTGTGCTGACAGTTCAGAGCCTGGAGCCTGTTTCAGATTCTGTGTCTCCTTCTCTCTCTGCCCCTCTTCTTACTGTGCTCGCTCTTGCTCCCTCCCTCTCTCTCTATCTCAAGAATAAATAATAAAACATTAGAAACCTTACCGCGTTTGAACACCTGGCGTATGACCACAGAAAACAACTATAGTTCACTCATCATGACGAGCTTCATTGTTGAAGATTATAAATTGTTGATAATTTATAAACAATATAAATGTGGTGTTTTTGTAAAAATTCATGTAAAATTTGAGCACATAATGCAAAAGAAAAGCAAGGACATCTAGCTCCGAGATTTCCAAGTCCTATTTTGAGGACCCTCGAGTTCAAGCAAATATATCAGGGGTCTCCATGACAATCAGGAAAGGTGAGCAGTGATAATATGTGACCCCTGAGCCGCCCCAAATCTGTGAAGTCCTATTTTAGCCATCATTTTACACATGGAAAAATTAAGTTCTCCAGGAAGGAGGAAGAAATTCATCTAATATCGTACAAGTAGCAGGTGGCAAAGCTGGAACCGAATCTAGGTGTTTGGATTCCGGGCTCAATGTTTTCAGCAGTGTCTTTTGCTGCCTTTCCTATTTTAGGTGTGTTTCTATTTATAGAAACTAAAAAAAAACGTATCCCTTTCTGGAGAATAATGGAGATGTTACCACCCTGCATTTTCCCTAAGGAAAGAAGTTTGATAAATTATTTAAATATCCACTTTTCTCTGCTAAAATGTACACTGTGTTTTTCTCTAAGTAAAATGTGAAAACACATATTACTGAGCCATTTATATGCAACATTTTTCTTCTTAAAAGCTTCTCTTCTCCCATATCCATTGCTTTGGAAACCTCTGGAGATATTATAATGAAATATTGATTGCCTGCTCTGTCATCTCCACCCTATTCCTATTCTAATGATCCTACAACTCCAGAATAATTTTTGTTGAGGAAGCACTAATTCAGAAACATGCTTCTACATTTGTTTTGAAGACAAGAATATTACATCGACTGTGGACTGGGTACCAGCATTGTAGCATGTCAGCTGCTATTCAAGATGGCTCCTCTTGGGGCCTCACATTTCATTAGCATCAAGGACTTTGAGGAACTGGCTTCAGAAGGGATCTTTTGATTCCCAAGTGATGACAGCTTCAATAAGATGGTAGTGGCTAAAAAGCAGAGTTTGATCTTTGGGGGTGAGGAGGAATCATTAGAGGTTCCATTGTGGGGGGTGCAAGTTCAGCTACTAGAAAAGACTGGAGGTAATATGCCCCTCATAGCACACCCAGAGGCTCCATGGTGGACACTTTCCTGATTGGAATAGGGAGCAGTGCTGATGGAAGTTCTCAAATCTCTTTTAAAACAGGAGGAGTTTGAACTGATGAAATATGTTTAGGATTTAGAATCAGAAAGACCAGAAGAATGAGAAGGCCATTCCGTTGCTTACCATCTCAGTGACCCTGGATAATTTAATTAACCTTTGCTTAGTTTTTCCATTTGTAAATGGTGATAAATAAGGGCTACCTTTGTATTGGTGGCATGAGAATTTAAACAGATAATTCAAGTTAAGTGCCAACATATGCCTACAAATCCTTAATAAATGTAAAGTCTCTTCTTCCTGGAGGAAGATATTTGTATATCTTTATGTATCTATTTGTGTGTGTGTATGTGTGTGTGTGTGTGTGTGTGTGTGTGTTTCTAAAAAGGCATGGAGTAGTTTTTCCCAGTAAGACCTAGGAGGTGCTACAGAAATCAGTCTCCCATGGAAGGTCACTATGAAATAGATCCATCTATGAAAATATGCCACTAAAGCAGAGGAGAAGGGGTTCTACACTGGAGGAACTACTCTTCTCTTGCTGCATAATAAGCCCTCTTAAAACTCTGCAGTTTAAAACATCAACCACCTTGTTATCTCCCATGGTTCTATAGTCGGAGCCCAATGGGAAGTTCTATAGCTCTTGCTCAGGGTCTTTTATGTGATTTCAGTCACATGGTGGCTAACAGGGAGTCATCTGGGAAACTGGGACAACTGGGCCCCCTCCCCCTTCACACAGTTTCAGGGCCTCCCCTCCCCCATCTGCTCTCCCCAGCAGCACAGCTGGGCTTCTAACATGGCAGCCCAGTGCTTCCAAACACATGTGGTCCAAGAGGAAGGAAATAGAAGCTTTCAAGCCCTCTTCAAGCTTGGACTCAAAGCCCAAGAATATTACTTGCTCCACCTTCCATGTTAAAGCAGTCCCAAGCCCAGTCTAGATGCAGAGTGCGGGGTCAAAAGAGCTATCCAGATAGGCCTCAGAGGCCTCTGTGCAGTCCAAATGGCTGATGTGCTTGGGTAACACTAGCTCCATTTCTTGCCTGCAGAAGATATTCACCAAATAATGTCAAGTGACTGAATGAACATGTAATTCTCCATAGTCCAGATTAATGCTTTCATTTTTGGTTAAATAAAATCAAGGAGGGTTACATTTGTGGCTGGCTCACCTGTAGCAGCTGCCATTTAGAATGTTGTCAGGCTCGGCGCCCCACGGGCTCTTCAGGGAGATTATTTTCCATGCCTGCTTAACTAGCAGTTGTGTTGATAGGCCATTCAGGAGCTTTCAGTAGAAACGTTGCTGATTTTACCACCCAATATTTTAAAAAAGAATATGCCTTGACATGATCATAACCAATATAACTTGGAACAGGATGTGTGGTTGCTATTTTCAAAATATTTCTGTTCATTATTTCAGAGTCTTTTCAAAACAAAGATGTGGCTTTTTTTCCCCAGCCCATGTATCAGGCTAAGGTTTACCCTAGAAAAGAGGCCACCTAGAGCCTGTGATTTCGAAGGCCCAGGAAAAGAGACAGACCTCCAAATCTGTGGATTTCTCACCTGCTGATTGTTTTCTGGGAGCAAACTATGTATTTCATTCCATAAAGTCACATCTGGTTTAGAAGGAGGACAGAGTGGGTAGAATCCTCACCATGTATCCATGACTACTGATAAACGTCCCAGGAGGGCAGGTTATAAAAGAACAGGGGGAGATGATACCAGAACAAAGGGATCCCTAAAAGGTAGGAAGGGGGCATGGAAATGAGAATTTTTTGAGACAAAATTTCGGTTACATCCTTCTCCCAGCCACACCACTGCCAAAAGATAAGCCAGCTCCAAGCTCAAGTTAATAAGGAATGTTGACTCTGCTTCTTCTCTCCCGTTTTTGGGATTTTTCAGCTCAATATTCAAGAGGCCCTCAGTGACCCAGCCTATCTTTCTAGCCTCCTAAGACACATAGCAGTGTGCCACAATATTTGTGGAAGGAATAAAGGCATGAATGAGACTATCCCTTTCCCACTAAACATGCCTGCTCCAGCCACATGGAAAGCTGTACTGTGACCCAAAAAACAAAAACACAGAGTTTTGCTACTTTTGCCTTCTTTTTTTGATGTGTTCTATCCCATGAACTTGCACCACTGAAATTCTACTCTTCCGTCACGGTTTGATTATAAACACCATGTGTTTTCAGAACTCTTCCCAAATCTCTGCATTGATAAAGAATTCCTTCTCTCTAGATCATCCAATCACTTCATCATTACTTCCAAAAGAATAACTCTTAAGTGTGCCCGGTATTATCATTACTTTGACAAAATTTTCTGAATGGCAAATTAGGAAGTGGGGATACAGTTCCGAATAGAAGGCAGACCATGCTTCAATACTAACCACATGCAAAGGCTCGAAGAGCTGAATCTCCACGCCAAGTCTGCGGTTGCAAGTGGCTCTCCAGATGGTAAGTGATGCTAGAGGTCAAGAGGAAGGCAAGGATCAGATCACTTACAGTCTTGGGTTCCACCTCAGGAACTTGAACTTCCCAGGGAGTGATGGAGAGTCACTGCCGGGATTTAAGCAGGGATACGGACCATTTCTTGTCCATCTTTGTAACCTAGGGTCAACAAACACAGTGCCTGGAAATAACCACATGGCCAGGAATTCAGTGCTTACTGTGTGCCCAGCACTGTGCCAATCACTTCACATACATCAGTTAGTAGGCTCCAATGAAAGTTTATGCCATTAAAATGAATGGAATTTCAGCTCCATCCTATCTAGCGTAAAAATAGAAACTGTCATTATAGCTTCAGCAGAGAGAGTTAGAAAATTATAAGTTTAAAGAAGTTTAGTCATGAAAAAGGAGAAGAATAAAGGAGAGAATTTGATTACTGCTCAGCTAAAGGTCAAACCAAAAAGATTCAGGTAATAAAAAAGGATGGGTAATTTTTTTAAGTGGTAAAAGAGCTAAAAAGGATTTTATAAACACTTTAGGGGAGGAAAAGATAAACCACAGAGAAAAATGGGTCTTCTAATAAATGAGTGGGAAAAGAGAATTAACAATAAATGAGAACAGCTGAAATATTGAACTCATCCTTTGCAAGAAAAATGAGAGGAAATAACTTAGATTCTGAGCAAGTAATAAAAATCTTGCAAAATACTTAATAGGGATAGAAATCTAGTGAGGGGATATTCATTAAATTTAATTTATCATTTTTAAATAGACAGCCTAAAGCCCTCACAAGGTGCTTTGCCACTGGAATCAGATCAGTTCGTTCCCTCCCTAATTTGGCTTCTGAAGACACTGCCCCTTAGGAAAGACACCGTCAGTATCACCCCCTCAGGGTCAGCTTCTCACTACAATGCAAAAGGGACATTTTGAGGAAAAATTTCACATTCATACAAAAATCATGCAGCTGTTTTTCATCAGAGCAAAATAATGATCAAAATCCCGGTTTCAAAGAAGTCAGGCTCAGAGGGGTCCATGCTGGCGTTTCACGTTGACTTTTTATAGCTGAGAAAATCAAGGCTCCGGGGAAGGAATGGCTGTCCCACGATGACGCAGTCACATCTGGTGGGATGTCAGACATAACACAGCCTCACCCAGGAGCGTGGAGCGGGGCTTGCAAGAGGAGATCCGGGTGAAGTTATCACCTGCCCCAGCTCCTCTGAGCCTCTCCTTCTCCACTGCCCTGTTAGGCTGGGTTGGGCGCCCCCTTCTGGACACTCAGAGAAATATGGGCATTTCTCAATCTCTGCTTTCACCCTGTTTCACACTGACTTGTCCTCTCCTCTTTTTCCTCCAGACTGCGAGTTCTATGAAGGGAGGGACTACGTCCTATTAAATGGTGTCACCCAAGTGGCTACTCAGGAAATGCTTGTTGAATGAACAAATGGATACATGAACAAAGTGAAGACTCCAAAAGGAGATTGTTGAAGACCCTCGAGATGTAACTATGAAACCAGAGTGGAGACTCTATAACCAGGAACACGTGTGCTGTCCCCATGCCACCCCGCACCCACCCGCCTCATGGAGAGGCACCTGGAGAGCTGGACCAAAAACTCAACTCTCTTTGGTGACCCTTTCTTGTTCCCTGTGGGCTCCTCCTCAGGGAATAATTAACCAACAAAGAGCCTGGCCAGCAAAGAAATAAGCAGGATCTGCGTAATGCCACTGACCTATTCACCTGCTTCCCTTATGTGGCTTGAACTGAATGCCACGCAGGGAAAGCGGCCCAGCTGAAGCACTTGAAATCTGGGAAGAAATGGGATTCATCACAATGAAGGTAGGGCAGACCACATGCGGCTCAGGTGTGTGTTCAGGAGACTGTGAGTGGAGGTGACTTCTGAGCAGGTGCCTAGTCTCCTCCTGGAATGCCTTCATTGCTCAAGTCCAAATCCGTTGGGCCCAAAGGTGGCTTCCCCAAGGGGGCTTGTCTGACACCCCAGTCAGAAGTACCTTCCATCTCTAAACTCACAAGGCATCTTCTTGGTCTACTGTTAGCCTTTGTCACAGTTGGCTCTATATACTGATTGTGCGGTGTTGTCCGTTGGGAGCTTCCAGAGGGCAGGAAATATTCCGAACTCATCACTTTATTCGTGCTCTCTAATTCGATTTCCAGACCACAGCAGTAAGAGTGGTCGTAAGAGTGGTAAGAGTGGTAAGAGTCGTAAGAGTGGTAAGAGTGGCAGGACTTCATAAGAATCGTGGTGAGTCACACAGCCGAGGGCAGCAGCAGCATCACAAGCGGGGCACCTCTGAACACCTGCTATTCTGCCGGGCGCTGCGCACAATGTGTGTCTCCCTATTTCACCTGATCCTAGAAGCAACCCTAAACAGCGTGTGTTTAGTGTCTCCTTTTTACAGGCTTCTCCTCTCATAAGAAAAAAGAAAGATAGGCGGGATCAAATAACTTACTTATAGGTGACAGAGCCAGGATTTTCACACCCACGGCTCACGGACATCGGAATCTGCTCTCTAATCAAATGGGTGCACTGGCTTGGCTACTAAAAGGTGCAGAAATCCTGCCACTGGCTGCAATGTCAACCTGACTTCAATGTCATCCTGAATTCAAAGGCACCACTTTTCCTGGTGACCCACCTTCAGCCTCCACTGCTCCTAAATGGGCCGCCATGCTCCATCTTAGAGAATCTGGGAGTTGTAAGGCCCTCGGAGATAAGCTCACCTGGCACAGAAGCCCTGGAAGTTCACGGCCTGCCTAAGTCACTGGGGCTGAAAAGAAGCAGCAGCCTGGTAACCTGGCTCCCAGAGGTCAGATGCTCTCTTTGTTATTCCTCAGTTTTTCTGATGTTGAGATGCCAGGCTCAGTAGAAAACCCATGCGGAAACACAGAACAATTGCCTTCTGCTCAATCCACGATGTCAGAGTCCAGGGCTGCTGTTATTTAGCATTGACGACAAGGGAAACACCATCAGCATGGCCAATTTCCCCTGCTCTAGTCTGCCTCCTGTCCTTTCCACCCCCACACCTACTGTCTGTGAGTTGACAGCAATCCTTCAAACAGAAGCTCTGTTTATTGGGGCGCCTGGGTGGCTCAGTCAGCTGAGCATCTGACTTAGGCTCAGGTCATGATCTCATAGCTCGTGAGTTCAAGCAGCGCGTTGGGCTCTGTGCTGATGGCTCACAGCCTGGAGTCTGCTTTGGATTCTGTGTCTCCCTCTCTCTCTGTCCCTAACCCACTCGCATTCTGTCTCTGTCTCTCTCAAAAATAAACATTAAAAAAATTTTTTTTAAATCTTAGAAGCTCTGTTTATTACAGAGCTGAGAGCTGGGTTTCCATGCCTGCCCCCAACCTCCTGGTCAATGAAATTAACAGCTAGGCCTCTTACCAAATGCATTTGCTTCCTGTCCCTCTTCACTACAATCTGTGTCCCCTTACTGCCCTGGCCGCTGTGGGGTAAAGAATGCCTGTTCCCTCTACTGGCATCAGGTGAGAAGGTGGGTCTCTGGGCGGGCTAGTTTGCTGCCCCCTTTCTCTCATGATCAGTTCATCTCACCTCCCATGGAGGCGTACCTAATGGAATGGTGCCTTGTCTATCAGAACCCCAGTAATGGCTTCCTAATGTACTTGACTGTCCCTATGAATGAGGCACATTGGCACATAAACACAAGGCCTGAACAAAATTCCAAAGGTTCCTTCCTGTTCTATCCGCAGTGCAATACTGGAAAGAACACAGTATCTCATTTCCTCTTGTGTAAACATGGTATAATATCCACCATGGTTCTGAGAAGTCAGTGAGGCTAAATAGTAATGTACACACAAAGCAGTAAGAGGTGTAGGGATACATACTAGACGTTCAGTGGCCAGAGTTCTTTCCTTCCCCTCCAACCTTCCCTCCAGAGGCAGCTGCAATGCAGTCACTTTCCCCGAGCCCTCGCTGAGTGCCTTTCTCCACCCCAGTCCAAATTATGAAGATGTTTCATTGACACTCATAATTTCTCATGACAACGGTCACATTCTGAGTTTCGTTATTACTATTCACGGATCTTTGAGTCCGTGACAGGGATCTTGTCTTATTCCTCTGGCTTGTGGCAGGTGTATGGAGTTTCACTGGATTGAAATGGATAGGACTTCACACTACTGGCACCACCCTGAGCTTGCTGTGTGACCTCTCTTTGTACCTAAACTCACGTACTTACAATAGAGGAGGGCAAGGCTAGAAGAGAGGCTGCTGTCTGAGGCCATCAGCTTGCAAATTGTCCTCCTCACATCTGCAACACCAGCATCACCTGGGAACTCCTTCGAAATGCAAAATTTCAGGCCCCCACCCTACACCTATTGAACCAGAAATCCTAGCACTGGGTCGGAAAGATCTGTGTTTCACTGAACCCTCCAGGTGATTCTGATGCCTGCTTATTGAAGATTGAGAACCACTGACCTTGGAGCTTCTGAGGACTCCCAGAGTTGTATGCAAACAATGTGGTGTGTCTGTGTGTGTGTGTGAGTGTGTGTGTGTGTGTGTGTGAGTGCACATGTGTGTGAGCACACACAAACACACGTGCAGGTTCAGTTCCAGACCGCCACAACAAAGCAAGGATTGCAATAGCGTCAAATAAATTTTTTGGTTTCCCGGTACGTATAAAAGTTAGGTGTACATTATACTCTAGTCTATTAATTATTCGATAACATTATGTCTAAAAAAACAATGTGTACACCTTAATTAAAAAACACTTTGTTGCTGGGTGCCTGGGTGGCTCAGTCAGTTATGCATCCGACTCTTGATTTTGGCTCAGGTCATGATCTCATGGTTCGTAAGTTCAAGCCCCACATCTGGCTCTGTGCTGACAGTGCAGAGCCTGCTTGGGATTCTCTCTGTCTCTGTCTCTGTCTCTCTCTCTCTCTCTCTCTCTCTCTCTCTCTCACTTATGCGTGCTCATTCTCTCTCTCTCTCTCTCTCTCTAAACTTTAAAAAAGTTAAAAAAATCACTTTATTGCTAAAAAAATTCTAGCCAACATCTTGAGCTTTCAGCGATTCATAATCACTAACCACAGATCACCAAATATGACACAGATACATTAAATGAGCAAATGCTATTGGAAAAATGGCACCACGAGACTTGCTGGAAGCAGAGTTGCCCTGAACCAACTCATAAAAAACACAGCATGTGCGAAGTGAAGTATGTTTGTATACGTATACTATGTTTTATACTAGATCACATATACTATATATCACACAGTACAGAATATGTAATTAGGCAAGTATGGATATATACTCGCATGTCCTTTCCCTCAAGAGAGTCTGCATAACTTTCATTGTATTCCCAAAGGTTTCATGACCTTAAAAAGAGGTGGACACCCCTGGATAAGCCTTGCCCTGCAGTTCCTTCCTGATAAAAAATATCTTGAGTCTTACTAGAAAGAAGAAGCACATGTGATGATGAACATAAATGCTGCCTAATTGCCACACTGATTGATTAGACGAACATGAGCTAAGGGACCGGGAAAATGTGCCAACGTGGAGTTCAAAATGGAATGGTCTTTTTTTAAAAAAAATTTTTAATGCTTATTTATTTTTGAGAGAGAGACAGACAGAGGGTGAGTGGGGGAGGCACAGAGAGAGTGGGAGACACAGAATCTGAAGCAGGCTCCAGGCTCTGAGCCGTCAGCACAGAGCCTGACACGAGGATTGAACCCACGAACCTTGAGATCATGACCTGAGCCAAAGCCAGAAAGTTAACCAACTGAGTCACCCAGGAGCCCCTAAAATGGAACAGCCTTTACATAAGTCTGCCAACTGCTTCCAGGATGAAATCCATCCCAGACCTCTGTCCCTCCCCACACCCTGGTGCCAGTGCCCCTTCCATCCCTCAAAAATCACAGCTTCTCAGAGGTAGGAGGGTCTTCAGAGTTCAGCCGAGCCCCGGCTATGTATTAAGACCCACTAGGGAATTTTAGAAAGTACCAGAGGCAGAGCCTCCTCCCAGAGACTCCTCCATAATTGGTCTCTATTTTTAGAAGTTCCCCAAGTGATTCTAAGGCATCGAGGGGAGTGTTTGTCAAAAATTATTGTGTCTGTCTCCCTGCACTGCAACAAAACCAGGTCACTTTTAGGCGTATCAGCCACTGACCCGGCTATCAAATGGTAGAGGCAGCAGCAGAGGCTAGGGGAGAAGGGCTATAAATGAGGACTTGGAATTAGAATTCATTCATGAGCTCAGATCCCTGCTTTGCCGGTTCCTGCTCTCAGAACCACCCGGAATCTCATGATCTTTGTAAACGGGGTTTCTTTGGCGGTAAAAGAAAACAACAAAACAACAAAACAAAACAAAAACAAAAAAACAGGGGCGCCTGGGTGGCTCAGTCGGTTAAGCGGCCGACTTCAGCTCAGGTCATGATCTGGCGGTCCGTGAGTTCGAGCCCCGCGTCGGGCTCTGTGCTGACGGCTCAGAGCCTGGAGCCTTTTCAGATTCTGTGTCTCCCTCTCTCTCTCTGACCCTCCCCTGTTCATGCTCTGTCTCTCCCTGTCTCAAAAATAAATAAAACGTTAAAAAAATTTTTTAAACAAAGCAAAAAACAAAAAGGAGAGTCCACATGCTGAGAAGGAAATGAAGCCAAAGAATGAATTTGTAAATGGTGAGGCACTTAGGTGTGGTGATAAAATGATGCTCCAGGGAGAGGGTGGGGGGGAATGAGGGCCCACTGACCATCTCGGTGGGAGGCTGGTGACAAGCTTGCCCTCCAAGAGTCAGGTGGCACCGGGAGGGGAGGTGGCGGCAGCAGCCCTACTGAGCTTCTTCCCCAACCTTTTGGAGTGAGGAGCACTGAAGGGTTAACCTACTCCAAAACCGAGGCTCTCAGGCTCTGCCTGCTGCTGGCAGGATTGCTTTTGTTCATGCTAATTAAAAACAGGTGCATTTGCCTGCGACTCAGGCTGGGAGGCCTTCTCAGGCCTGGTTGTCCTGGAGACTGCCATCTCCACAGGCAGTCAGTTTAGGGGGAAGGGTTCTGGCTTCATCTGCATGTGAGAACTCGGGTTTCACCTGAGCTTCATAAAAAGAACAGAAAAAAATGATAGGTGCTTAGCTGTTCTCCGGGAGAGAAAATGGCTTGACTATTGCTGCAAAGGCAAAAAGTAGCAAAGAATGAACGCGGCTGCTTTAAAGGCTCACGGGCAAGAGCGAGCTGCGGCTGGCAAGCCAGAATTCGGGTTCCAGAGCTGCCTCGGTGCCTCTGTCTGACCTTACACAGCTGGACAATCCTACCTAACATTGTACACTATCTCCTTTAAGCCTGTTTTTATTCCAAACTGAAAGAGGTGAAACTGAGGTACCAGGGGACCCGTTGCTCCAAGTTACTGGATAAGCACGAGCCACAGTTCAAATCCAGCTCTCCTGTGCTTTCCTATCTCCACCATGCTGCTTTCTCCTGCTCTGAGCTTCCAACTCCTTCACAAAATGAGGAGTTCACGCTATCCTCAGCTTCCTTCTTGCCTCCCCGTCCAGAACACGGGTCCACCCCACTGTGGAAGAATAGACTGTTTTTCCTCCAGCCTAAACCTGTTTTGCCATCTCAGAATCAAGACCCCTCAGGAGTCCGAGCCTGGGCTTTCTGACCCAGCTAAGGAGTGGAGGGGTAGTTGAGAGACAACACTGAGAAAGAGACCGGCCCATGCAACAGACCAAGGGCACCAAATATTAATTTGACTTTGAACTTGGTGGTGGGGCAGACTTAAAGCTGGTGGGTGATATGGATGTCAAAATGAAGCCAAGGTCTGATTTATAGTGGCTAGGATCTGCACCCAAGGATTTGACATCAGATTATAACCCACCCATCCCCACTTTTTAATTTATGGCTCTTGAGCCAATTTAATTGGCTTTGTCTTCAGTGGGGCTGTTTATTGCCATTTGAGAAGGCAGGCTTTCAAAATTAGAAGAGCCTTCGAAATTGTGTTGGGATGGTGAAGAATCCGAAGATAAGAATTCCAATACTCCTTCCTAATTTCCCCACACAGCGTGAAGCAGGGTGAGAGGAGTCTAAGTTAGTGCATTACCAAGAATGACTTGGCTGGATTACAACTTGGGAAAAGTTTAGCAAAATCAACTTCTTTTCTCCAAGTCAGTCACTTGAGGGTTTGAAAACTTGTCTCTCTGTTCCTTCCTTTGAACAAAGAAGCTCAAAGTTACCTCTCTGAACCTTCCCCTCAAATTTAGCTCTCAAATGTTGTCGAAAGCAAATTTTTGAACAATCTACCAGCTTTTCAAGATCACTCAACTTACCTGTCACTCAACAACTCTGAAGGAGCTGTAAAAAAAAAAAAAAAAAAAAAAGGCAGAAATTGCACTGGTCTTGAAGTCAGAAAATGTGCTTTTGTTTTTTATCTCTACCTTGTTTGACCTTGAACAAGTCACTTCCCTTTTTGACTCAAGGATTTGCTCACCTATAAGACAGAAGAGCAAGGACCTCTGCCCACCCCCCCTTTCTGCCTCAGGAACCCATGAAGATCATCTGGGATGGGAAGGATACATGCCAGGCAAATCTGAAACACTCTCGTCACTTACACAATCATGCTGGCTCTTCCTCAGGGCCGGGGATCACGAGGCAATTGCCCAGTGGTAGCACAGGACAGTACATGGGTTTTAGAATGAGGCACACTGAGATCACACCCCAGTTCTACCATTGAAGACCCTCTCCTATGACCTCTGAGCCATATTTTCTGCTATAAAATAAAAGTAAGATATCACTCATTTGTTGTCAAGATCAAAGAAAATGATTTAAACCCCAATAGCTAACATAAAAATCTCCTTCTCTAGTCTAGTGGTTAAGCACCCAGTTTCTACCGACTGTCTGGTTCAGACACCCTATAGAACTTCTTAGCTGTGTGGTCTTGGACAAGTTACTTAACCTCTCTGTGTCTCAACCTCCCCATCTGTAAAATAGGGAGAATTGTAGTATAGTCATAAGGATGAGTAAATTATTTAAAAAGTGCACAGAAGGATGCTGTCCATGGTAAGTGCTACCTGTCAAGTCATTTTAACAAGAACGAATGCACATCTCTTCTTCACCCAAGCTGCACTAGTAGACAGAACTAATCATAGGAAAGGGTAACCCTAACTCTGACCTTCATCACCACCTCAAAAAGACGAACTCTTCCAATCAGGAAAATCTGCCTCCCACAGGCACATACCCAAAACAGAACAAACACAGAGAGAAGAATCCCATGAAGTCACCACCATGCCAAATGACCTGGTGGCTTAGAAAAGAAGTGAAAGAGGAGACACGGATGTGTCTGACAGCCCTCTTCTTGTTTCTCTGGTTTAGATCTCTCCTTTCATGTGCTTAGTCACTGCAGAAACTGGGAATCCATCCTCTGACACACTGAGCTTCTCTGGGTAACTTATAAAATTTCTCACCAGGTATTTATTTAAAAAAAAAGAAATCCCTTTAACAAGTCAATTTAGAAGTCCTATGGTGTTCATCTGTTACAAGGGGATTTTTATCTGAAATAATGTTATAGGCCAAGGTTTCATTTTGCCTCCTATTCTATATCCTGGTCTGGAGCTATTTTATTTTAAACAACACAAGGCATAGACTGAAATTTCCCAAGAGCATTTCAAAGAGCAATTTCTCATTTCCTGCCCCTATGAATTTATGTTCTTAAAATAGAATTGTGCTAAACATTTTCTTCTGAAATCAGGTTAATATGAACATGAAATGAGAAAGAAAAAAACTTGAAAGGAAAGAACATTAAACCTCTTACAAAATGCATTTATAAGAAGCTGTATCTTCCTCATGAAAATGAAAACAAGCTACTCATTGGCATTGGAATGTATTTAACTTCCATTCACTCATTAATTCACAAATATGTGTGGAATGCCTTCTATATTCCAGAGGCTGCCATCAGCACTGGAGTTTATAGTCTGTCGGGAAAGAAGGACAAGTAAAGAGATAAGTAGAATATAGGCATGTGCTGTAGTAGAAGCAGGCACGGGTGTGAGTGGAGTTCAGAGCTCAATACCCCAATCACTGAAAGGTGATCAGGGAAGGCTTCCTGGAAGAATATCCCAAGACCTGTAAGAGTTAGGTAGAGAAGAAAAGGGCCTTGACTACAAGGAGGAACTCATGTCTAAAACCACAGAGGCCCAAAGGTCGGGAAAGAAAGCAAGGGTAAAACATGAAAGTAATAGAGTGCTAGAACATGAGGCCAGAGAGAAAATCCAGGACCAGACCAGGGAAAGACATGGAACCTCAACTAAGGAATTTCACTTCTATCCTGACAGGTATAGGAAGCCAATAATGGACTTGAAGCAAAGAAATAATGTCTTCAAGTTTGGGTTGTAAAGGGATAACCTGGTTACAGTGTGGGTAGTGGAGTGAAAGGCATTAAGGCACAGGAAAGGAGGCCGGTAAAGAAGCTTCTATAATGATCCAGTGAAAAGTGATGAGGGCCAGAATAAAAGGCAGTGAATGTGAGAAAGGAGAAGCAGGCACAGCTCTGAGGGTAATTGGAAGAAAGACACCAAAGACTTGTGTTTTATCATCTTCCATTCACCCCATCACTGAGGCAAGGATTTCTGCCCTAGTAGCAGAGATGACCAAACATACCACACTTGACACTGGACAGCAGATGAGACAGCCATTTATGAGTCGCATATGCTTACAACCGGGGCAGAGGACATCACACACAGCACAGGGCCACATGGAGAGGGCCTGGGAACAGACTGCACCAGCAGAAATCATGGGAGGCAGATTTTATAGTATCAGTAGGGTTAGGTGCCCCGTGCTTCCCATGGGAGGATGTAATGGGCTTGTTTGAACAATTCTGTCAGCTGGCAGGGAGATGAAACCTGTTACTCAGGTATAAGCAGGAACCATGCCTTGTCCCATGATAAAAAGCATTGTTTAGCTAGGGGATCTTATCTGCAAGAACAGAATTGGGAACAGAACAAATGGTTAAGCCATTTGAGGGTCTTTCTGATTTTACCAGATGTCAAAGAAGCACATAATAGTGAGTCAGAATGTTGGGTCCTACACCATAGCATGTTACTGAAAGAACATAGAAGGAGAGAGGAAAGTCCAGATATCTCTGGGATATCTGACTTTTGGGATGATGATACACTTCTCTGAGATAAAGGGTTCAGAAGGTGCATATTTTAGAGAGATCATCATGTGTTCACTTTGAGCACATAGAGATGAAGCGACAGAGTATGAAGTTCATAGGTCAAGTTGGAGATGCCTAATAAGTAACTGCATATAGATATCTGGAAGGTCAGGGAAGTTTCACTCTCCACCTTCTGAAATTCTTTCTCTTTACATACACCCTATTCATGGTTTTTGGCTTAAGCTACCAAGTTTTGGAGTGTTTGTTATGCAGCAAAAGCTAACTGATGCATGCACATTGTAAAGTAAGAATGAGAGCCAAGCTTCCAGTGAACGACGGGACTGACTCTGGAGGGGCAATAATGGAGACAGAGCAAGTGCATGTGACAAGTTTAATTTCCTTCCTATTTTTCTAGACAATCAGCTTATTATCAAAGGTTTCTGGTGAGAAAAATTATTATTTATATATCTGCTGGTTCTTTGTGGAAGAGCATTTAACAAAAGTTAGGAGCCCTGTGTCAGGAGGTAGTATAGTTTAGTGGTTAAAGGCTGAGACTCTGGGGTCAGAAAGAATTGCATTTGACTGTAAACTCCTTGCTTCTCTTTTATAAGCTGTGTGACATGGCACAAGTTACTGAACCTCTCTGAGACTTGTGTGGGTTTTTTTTTAATCTGTAAAATGGGGATAATGATGGTACCTATTAGATTGTCATAAAGATTAAATCAAGATGCTTGACAACATGCCTTGGGGGTTGCTGGTATCCTCTCTGCATTAACCTGCCTTACGATACAGAGAAAAGCCAGACCCCCACTCTCTGACTTTGGTTTCCCAACTGTAAAATGAGAAGTTTCCATTAGAAAATCTCTGAGTCCCTCTGCAACACTAACATTCTATGAAAGCAAAGTATTCAATACTTATAAGGCGAAAACATTCTGTGCATTTTTAAAAGACATTTAAATAAGTGTATTGCAGCTTTACAGGAAATTTGCATTGTTTTCTTGGATTTTTTTTCCTTAAAAAAAATATCAGAGAGCTGCTTGTCAGTACCAAGATAAAGCATATCGCATCTAAGTTATATCCCGCTGACAGTCTGTTTTGTAGCATTGCTAAATATCATGCCTGGATTGCTTTCAGTAAAAAAAAAAAAATAAGAAAGATAGCATACATCAAGTCCAAAGAGCAATTTTTCTCACTGTAACTACTGTAACGTGCCACAGCAATCTTGCCTAGCAGATGGACCACTGTGTGATGGTTAGCTGCTAAGCCCTGTTTGATAATTTATTGGCTCTTCCTTGTCTCAGCAGATGCCTCATGTATGCAGATATGGCTAAGCCCACAGTCTCTGAGTCTGAGGTTATTTTCTTTCTGGTCATCCCAGCAAGGCAGACAGTGCATCACATGTACAATGTTTATTGTTCTCTTCCCAAGCCTGTTCTCAACTCCCTGTCCATAAGGTAGGCCAGATTGTAACATATTCCTTCTTTGTCACCCACGAATAATATGAGAAAACAGAAACAACACATGTGCTTTTTCATGTTCCTCCCGGAAACAAGTCATGTGCTGGCTGGACCACGTGCAAGAAGACCCAAGGATTCTGATCTACATAGAAAGGGTCAGAAAGTTTTAAATGAATGTATCAGTTACCTGTTGCTACGTAGCAAGTCACCTTAAATTTGCAGCTTGGAATAATGCACATTTATTATTTCACAGTCACTGTGGGTCAAAAACTGGGCATGATTTAGCGGGTTCCTCTGTTACAATCTCTCATGAGATTGCAATCACAGTACTGGCCATGAGTGAGGTCTTATCTGAAGGCTTGACTGGGGAAGAATCTACTGCCAAGTTCACTCACAAGGTTGTTGGTAGGATTCAGTCCCTGAAGGCCTTTGTTTCTTGCTGGCTTCTGTCCAGGTGCCACCCTTATTTCCTTTGTCAGATGGGCCTCACCAACATGGCAGCTTGCTTCATCCAAGCCAGAAGGGGGAGAGTCTACAGGAAGATGCAAGTTACTGACTTCTGTAACCTAATAACAGAAGTGCTGTCCTTTCACCTTTGTCATATTCTATGGTTAGAAACAAGTTGAAAGGAGAGCATTACACAAAGTGTCAATACGAGGAAGCAGAGATCATTGAAGGAGATTTTAGAGTCCGCCTGCCACAGCAGAAGTCAAAACTAGGCTTCCACGCAAGGTTAGGCAGTGGGGACCATATGGCCTGGACATTGCTCTGCTCCCTCAGCCACATGCCCTGAAGCAGCACTGTGGCCACCCTGGATAAGAAATACAATTTATCTGACATTTTTACACAAAGGTACCATATGTACTAAAAGTAGCCTCCAGTCAAAAATGCACATGCCTAGGGAGAGGGGCACCTCCATAACCAGGAAGAGGTGGGGTCTATGATAAACTGGCAAGGTAATGCTCCCACCCAACGGCATTCAAATTCTTCCTCCCCACCTCTTCCTACCATGACCTCCCAGATGCAGCCTCTTCCAAACAAATCACATGTGTGGGCCAAACACAGCCAAGGCCTCCAGATGTGACCCTTTTTGTATAGCTTGCTGCACCTGAGATTCAGCCCCTTCCTTCTAGGAGGGGAGAGGGTTCACAGTCCTTGCGAATTTGTGTTCCCTTCCATGCTTAGTCCCGAGAGCCAGCCATGGAGTAATGGAGTAGGGACTGCCCTCTCTGGAAGGCAGGTCTTAGACTGCTGACCTCACTCTACCCTGGAATCATCTTGCCTCGCATCCTAGTTCTTTGTGCTTCATCCATTCAGTGAGGGATTTCTGAGCACCTACTTTGTACCAGACACTGCCGGAGGCATTTATAGAAGGATGGAAATGAGATTCTTGCCCTGGAGAAGGAAGAAATCCATGCAGAGAAATCAATGCAATGAAGTCTTCTCTGTACATAATGTCAATCTGACCCAAGCAGAGTTGGGGCACAAAGGGATGATGTCAGAAAAGAGTTCAGGGAGGAAGAGATGTTTGGTTTCACTAAGCCTTTTAAAACTAAGTGAAGAGAAGTACTGTGGGCCAGAGGAGAGCATGCAAAGTCAAGGAGCGTCCTCTTAGTGGCCATATCTGTAAGACAGATGCGAGGGACTGATGCCACCCGAGAGCTGCAGCCCCAACCCTGAGGGTCACCTGGACCATACTAACAAGTCTGTACTTAGCCCTGTGGGCAACAAGAAGCCCCTGAGAAGCTTCTGACAGAGGTCACAGGCATGATCAGATTGGCATTTTATAGAACTCACTATGGCCTCAGTGGGGACAGATTAGAGAAGTCATGCTTAAAGTTCTGGGCCAGGCATGAAGCTTCCTCAGTGATCCAGTGGGGAGGGAGGTGAGGTATGGATGGAGAGATGTCAAGGGGCAGGGTTGATGGGAGAATGATGGTGAGAAGCTAGCCTGCACTGGGACAGGAGGACTAGGCGTGGCACAGAGGCAGCCAGAAAAAGAGTTCCTGCCAAAATCTCAGAACCATTTAGAAGGAGAAAGGAGAGTATAGGGGGCAACTCAGTAGATGGTAGCACCAATTTCCAGAATAATTAGCATAGAACCTGGAGCACCTTTGAGCAGAAAGATGTCAAAGATGCTTTTGTACATGTGGAACATCATGTTCCTGTGGCTTATTCCAGTTGATATGAACAGTGAACAGGTGTATGCACAGGTCTGGAGCTCAGGGTAGTGGTCTTTGCCACTTGCTTAAAATCATAATTTTTTTTCTCCCAGAGAGGATGGTTTTAGGCCTGTCCACCTAAAAATATATAGAGTCTTAGTAAATAAACTTAAGAATGAATGTTTGGATTTTAGCTTTTTACTGTTGCAGAAAAAGGAAATGAGGTTTCTCTCATTCATCTGTGAGCCTAGAAGGTGTGATGTCAGTTCCGAGCTGCTAAGAGAAAGAAGTTGCTCCTCGAGCATGAGATGCCTTTCAAGTTCAAACCCAGAGCAAGGAATGACCATCTTCATGTTATGTGTTGTGAGTGAGTGAATGAGTGTAAGCGAGCGTGTGTCTGTGTGTGTGAGTGAGCATGTGTGTGTGTGTGTGTGTGTGTGTGTGAGCGTGTGTGTGTGTGTGTGTGTGTGTGTGTGTGTGTGTGTATGTGTGTGATTTGTAAGCTTCAGAAGTCATCCTCCCCGAGCACTATACCTGACTGGAATCTAAAGAATGGTAACACATAGAATTGCAAAATATAATTTCTACTATATATTTTTTACAACTCATCTTTGCTATAATGACAAATATAGCATCTTCCCTACCAAAATCTACCCACACTCACACCCTTTTTCAAACTCAAATCTTCTAGCCTTCCATTATTAATATTCAAGGAATATTTATTGACTATCTGCTATATGCCAGGAACCCAGGTAGGTACCTGCGTGTTCAGAAATTGAAAGTCCCTATTAAAATGAAGATGTCACCTTGGAGATAAAGCATATGAAACTAAAGGTGACTTTGGTATTTTACCAATTTGGGAAGCCTGGACCCTGGCAGGACCTGAGTGACCAGACAGCAGTGACTGAGGGAAGTTGTAGGAGGAGGGCACAGGCTATGGGTGGGGGAAGGTGGGTCTGCTCTGGGTCCTACTATTTCCTGGGTGTACTTGAGTAAATCACTCTCCTTTGCTAGACATTGACTTTCTCATCCATAAAATAACGACATAGATTAGAGATCATTTAAGTTTTACTGATGGTGAGATGGAGGCATCTGAAACCCTGTTGGGAAGATGGTAGTTTTTGAGAAATGGTTGGTAAAGGGGCTGGTTACTCACAGGAAGTAAAAAAATATCAACTACGACTTGCATTACTATTTTCGCTACTACTCATCTTGGGTAAACAGTGTTTACTTATTCATTCATCACTGCAAGCCAATTTTGGGCCAAGCTCTACATGGACACTGGAAATAGATACTTCCGGGTTCCCCTTCCTTTTAGGAGCTCGGAGTTCATGGGGAGCAGAGCTATGCACAGATCACTGCAGTGGATGGTAAGTGCTGATGGAGTTTATACAAAGTTCAGTGGAAGCCAAGAGGGCTAAGTATGGCAGGTAGGCCCACCAGAAGTGACCCTTCATCCATCCAACATGTGCTTCTCTAGTGTTTGCTCCAGAACAGGTGGTAGTCCCACCCTCTACAGTCCCAAGGTGAACCAGACAAGGTCCATACTCTGCAGTGAAAAAGCATACATTAGAGTTCAAAAGAAAAAGTAGAGATTTATTTATTGAACAAGGGAAACAAAGATATCCCAGTACAGAGGAAATGGCACAGGCCACGGCTTACAGTGTGGAAGAGGCAGGGACATTAAGGAGCTTGCAAGTGACCTGCTCTGGCCTATCCCAGCCAAGCATGCATTCTGAGGAGGGAGAGGAGATGAAGTTTAGGGACAAGGCAGGTGCCCCGTGCCCTGCAGCCCTGTGGACCACCCAAGCTGAGGAAGGGGATGCACAGGAAGGCATCAAAGTTCTCTAAGCTGGAGATCTGAGGGCCTGATCAGATGTACATTTTTTGGAAAAATCTTTTCTGCAGCTGGGAGAGACTAGTTTGGAAGAAAAAAAGACTGAAAGCAAAGTTTTGCAGTCATTTAAGAAGGTGAATTTTGGAAAAGAACTGCTACTAGACTCTCTTTAGTCTACTTTTACCTCACTAGCCTGGACCTTTCTTTGCATATGTAGTCATTTCTGCATGCCACGTTCAGCCAACCCTCTATGAAACTCACATACAATGCACCTGCCGTGGTAAGGACACATCTCCTTTCTGATATTCCCAAGAGTCCGCACATCAATGTGGAGGGTGGAACAATCTCGAAATTTAAGGGGAAAGAGATTTTGAGTGATACAAACTAAGATCAATCCAAGAACAACACAATCAAATAATTTTTTCCAGGGAGCTTCTCCGGAACCTTCAGAGAACACTGAATGCAGGTTACGGCCACTGAGAAGATATAAGAGATTTTAACATCTCCCGAAATATATGCAGGAATATGTAATGGACTACTTGGTGCTCATTTGAAATTCTGCTTCAGTCTAAATCTCCAGAAAGAAGTTGCTTTATATTCCTTTTACTACCAGTGCCTCACAGCTGAATCCACAGAGCCACAGGCCTGCCCGCTACATCTCCTCTGCAGACATATGCAGCAGGCTTCCAGCGTGCATTCATTTATCAGACATTGACATTGACAACTGAGCAAATTTAAGGCAAATCCTAAATGCTGTCCTCGGTGGAGCAGAGATACTCCAGTGGTATCCCCTCAGGTTCCTTGTTATTTCATATATAATAGTGTCCCCTAGTTATCTGAAAAGACCAAGCTAGAGGTTTCCTTTTGACCAGAAAAAATGGCCTTCTGTGAACTTCAGTTCTCATTTTCTCCTACAAAGTAATGAATGCCAGCAGTAGTGAAACCTTTTAGGGAAAGGTGCTGAAGCTCTCACTTCGTTTTTTGGCAGTTCAGAGAAGTGGAGGAATTTCCCTCCCCCTATACAATCATTTCTCCAATGAAAACCTCATTTAGATTCACGCGTGATACTTCTAAAATGCAAGCATATCCTACAGGAGAGCTTTCCCTGCTTTCCCACCTTCATTTGAAGTATATTGATTCTATGATTCTCCAGCACCTCACTGAAAGCTGCCTATTCCTGGACTGACAGTTTCGATTGGAAAGACACGTGTGAGATTTAGACAAGGGTAAGTACATTTCTACAGTGACTTCTATTTCCCCATAGCTTCATGACATAAAAGGTATGGCTTTTACAAAGATCAATTTTCAGACTCAGAGCCTAGCACCCCCAGGTCATGCAGATGAGGAAAGTCTACATGGTGCTCACAAATTTTATTATAATTATGTATCAATAATAATTACTCATGTTTTTACTTTTTTTCCAATATACAGAATTCTCACAAAGATATCTCATGAGCACTTCCACAAGGAGATTTCTAGGCACTGTCCCTAGCTCTCCCCCCCCACACACACACAAAGAGATATTATTCTAGAAATTTCCCAACTAGAAATATTCACAAACCCTAGAACTCAGTTCTTCTCTTGGTATCTGCCATGACATAACAAGACTACCCACTCCCAATTTGTCAATTATTCACAAAATCATCTAATGTAGCCTTATTTGTGACCTATAAAATAAGCTCATAAAACTTTAGGTTATGATTATGTAAAAGTTCAGAAAGTGTCCAGAAAAGCACTTTGTGAGCGGCATCACCCTCTGCATTTTGGCTCGTGTGTCTCCTCCTTTTGGAATGGAATTTTCCCCTTTTCCATATGACAAGATTATATTCATCTTCAAAGTCATTGTTCCAATGGAATATTTTCTGAATCTTTCAAAGTCATTGCTCCAGTGGAATATTTTCTGAGTCCCCACCCACATGGAGTGGTTTATTCAATCCCTCCTCAGTGATCCTCGCATATCCTTGTTCTTGCTACAGTTCTCATATGGCTAGTTGTATATTTTCTTGTCCTCTTAGTAGACTGTGAACCACAAGAGGGCAAGAACTGTGTCTGATTGTTAAATTAAGCTAAATTAAATATGGTGGAATGGAATGAAATTTATTCATCCAAATTTTCAAATCCCCCCCCCAGATCATTCTTCCCATGAGAATACACTCCTAATTTCAAAATAGAAGTCAATGATAATGTGAGATTCACTTGTAAGAATCTACTCATCCTGTAGCCTTGTTGCCCCTGTTGGCCACATTTGTTCTGGAAAGTCTGCACTGCCTCCTAATGCAGTGAGTCTGAAAGTTGAGTGTGCTTAGAAATCCCTCAGGAAGTATTCAATTCATATTTCTGGGAAGAGTGTGATTGGGCCAAAATGCTACAATTTAACAAATTTGTTAGTGGTCCTGATACAGGAACTCATCAAATCTCACTTTGGAGAAACATGGTCTTGGTGAAATTAATAGAGATCTCACACCTAGTCCCCCTGAAGCTCAAGAGGCCTGAAACTCAGAGCTTCTCATCCAGCCACCACCTGTCATATTCTAGGCTTCCCTGGAAAGTGCTGGCACTCTGCAAGGCTTTTCAAACAGCAGTGAGGTAAACTAAAGAGTTCTGATTGAAGGCAGAGTGACCTTCATTCCAATAGGCTCCACTAATGATTGGCTCTATCCCAGAGTATAAAAATTGGGGGCAATAACATTATTCCAGTTAGCAGTTGTGCAGATAAGGAAAAATGCATATAATAGTTCCTGTTATATAATAGTTGCTCAATAAGAGAGAGCTTTCTTCTTTTTTTAAAAAAAATTGTGGTACACATAACCTAAAATTTACCATTTTTAAAATTTATTTATTTATTTATTTATTTATTTATTTATTTATTTATTTTGAGAGAGAGAGGGAGCACACATGCATAGGGGAGGAGCAGAGAGAGAAGGAGAGAGAGAATCCCAAGCAGGCTCCGTGCTGTCAGTGCACAACCTGATGTGGGGCTCAATCCCACAAACAGTGAAATCATGACCTAAGCCAAAATCAAGAGTCAGACACTTAACTGACTGAGCCACCTGAGTGCCCCTAAAGTTTGCCATTTTAATCAATTTTAAATGTACAGGTCTGTGGCATTAAGTATATTCACTCTGTTATGCAACCATTACCCCATACACATCTAGAACTTTTTCTTCTTTCCTGACTGAAACTCTGTATTCTTTAGACACTCACTCCCCATTCCTCCCACCCTTCAACCCCTGGAAACCACCATTCTACTTACTGTCTCTATGAATTTGACTACTCTAAGAACCTCATATAAGTGTTCTATGTGTCAGTTTGGCTGAGCCACAGTGCTCATATATTTGGCCAAACATTATGCTGGATGTGTCTGTGAAGGTGTTTTTAAATGAAATTACCATTTAAATGAGTAGACTTTGAGACTGCCATCCATAATGTGGATGGGCTGTATCCAATCAGTTGAAGGTCTGAATAGAAGAAAAGAATGATCTCCCCTGGTTAAGAGGGAATTCTCCAGCAAACTGCCTTCAGACTTCATCTGCAACACCGGCTGTTGCTGGCTTTCTCGCAGACTGCATTTGGATTCAAACTGCACCTCTTTCCTTAATCTTTTGGATTTGACAACCCTCCACAGTTGCATGAGCCAATTCCTTAAAATAAATCTCTCTTTATACATGTGAACATATATTGGTTCTATTCCTCTGGAGAATCCTGCCTAATACAAAGGAGAACCACTCAATATTTGTTCTTTTGTGACTGGTGTATTTAACGCAGCATACTGTCTTCAAGTTTCATCCATGGAATACCCTGTGTCAAAATGTCCTCCTTTTTAAGGCTGAATAATGTTCCATCATGTGTACATACCACACTTTGTCAATCCATTCATCTGTCAATGGACTGCTGAGTTGCTTCCATCTTTTGGCTGTTGTGAATAATGCTGCTGTGAACACAGGTGTAGAAGTATCTGTCTGAGATCCTGCTCCCTTTTGGGGGGAGTGGACTCAGAGGTAGAATTGCTAGTTTGTACGGTAATTCTATGTTTAATGTTTTAAGGAATCACTATATCATTTCCACAGCGACTGCACCAGTTATATTCTCTTTAGCAATGCACAGGCTTCCAATTTCTCCATATCTTTGTCAAGATATTTGCTTATTTTCTGTTTTGTTTTGTTTTTGGACAATAGCATCTCAAGTTTGGAGTATTATTACATTTTGGTCTTGATTTTCATTTCCCTCGTAACTAATGATGTCTAGCATCTTTTTGTGTACTTATCGGCCATTTAAGTATCTTTGGAGAAATGTCTATTCAAGTGCTTTGTCTACTTTTCAATTGGGTTTTTTTGTTTTTTGTTGTTGAGTTATGGGAGTTATAGAGAGAACTTAATTATTAACAAGGGTTATGGATTTTTTCCACAGGGTATTTTGTCTTTTATTCCTTTATCTTTTTCGTATTTACTGTTTTCCACTTTATTTTTCCCTTTGTCTTAATTTCTCAAGACTTGTTAGCTTGCTACTTGCTAGTTTTGTAGGTTATTAGCCTCTTCCTGTTAATCTTATGCTGTACCAGAAACATTCAAATGAATGTTTTCTTCCTCTAAACAACCCCTTCTAGTTTCTTCTTCTGACTTGAGAACTCCCTAGCGTCACGTCATGAAGACCTAACTGCACGATCTTCTGCCTTTGATTCCAAATGCCAGTCTCCTGACTATATAATGACTGGAATCCTGGGGTGACTACTTTTATTTCTAAGTACATACCTTCCCACAGCACATAGGAGGCAAACAAAATGTTTTTCACAATAGAAAGAAAAAATATAAGAGTTAGATATATTGTTGTTTGTGAGAAGCTTATATCATACTTAGGGAGAGCTTTGGTAGAAAAAAAGAAAAAATATAATGATTATTTACATAAGATATGGTTATGTAATATAAAATAAATACATAATTCAATGTAGCAATATTAGCATACTTCTCATTTTTTTTGGTATATATAATGGGCAATCATTTTCATGAGTCATATTTTTGTCACTCAAATATTTCTTCATTGATTTTTACCTGAAAGAAAACTCAGTTTAGTTTAAAGAGTTAGTCAGGTTGGTTTTTTTTTTAAAGACCATGTATGTCACCATGACATTAATTGCTATGATACAAATTGCACAATAGGATTTTATAAATCCTATGATAGTTGGAAAGAACCAAAGGGAAACAGTGCCCTTTGCAGAAATGAAAGAATTTTGGACAGGGAAGAGCTAAAGCTGGAATCTTCCTGTAGGTGCATCAGTACCCTCTTCACCTACCATTACTATGCTCTCGGAGGGCAGAGGTTCAGCCCAAGGTAAGCGCAGGGTCAGCCCTTAGTCCCCATGTTCCAGACAACACTCTGGCATTCATTTGTAAGCAAGTTCTAGGTGACCTTAAAGCATCTGGAGTGCAATAGATACCTGGCTAGGAGCCTGCTCCTAGGAGTAGAACTTTACAAGGGTCAGACTTGAGCCAGACAATCGTTTCAAACAGTCTGCCCTTTTGTCCTCAGTGTAGGATTAGAATAATGTGGACCTCTGCTTCCAGCATGGACTAGAGAGCACCAGAATTGCCCGGAGTGATGTTTTTTAAAATTGTGGTCCAAGACCAGCAATTTCAGAATCAAGAAGGGGAGGGGATGTTTATTTAACATGCAGATCCCTGAGTTCTATCCCAGACCTACTAAATTAGAGTACCTGAGGATAGCCTTGAAGAAGATCTACTGTAATCAGCTCCCTCAGTGACTCTAAGGCTTGAGAGCCACTGGCTGAGATCTAGAACTGCTAACATATGTCAGAATTATATACCAAAATGTTCGCTGACATTTCCATGGTCAGCAATTTTCCCCATGATGAAAAGGATTTAATGTTGAAATAAAAGTTTGACTTTTTTATAGTTCTTTATATAACACATATTAAATGGGACTTTTCTTTGTTTTTGAGTTTCTGTTCAAGTTCCAATGTTAAGAAAAATGACCAATACTCACATATTTTAAGGAGAAAGCCAATGCTTATAGGCTTTGCCAAGAGACAGCAAAATCAATGCTACAACTCTATCCCACCCTAAAATTCCAACTTATACAAACTTATTATTATTATTATTATTATTATTATTATTATTACAAATTCAAAGGATACTGATCAGAGTGAGAGTTTCTTTGAAAAGCATTGTCAACCAAGAGAACCATGGCACCATGCCTGTCCTTCCCACGGGAGGTTGCTCACCACTCCAGTCTGCAGCTGTAAGACGCAAAGCTTCAGTGAATTTAATTTTTGACATTGGGATCACCCCAGGGCTGGATGTTTGCTGAACTGCAGAAATTCACAGCTTCATCCTAAGCTGCTTAAAGAGGAACTTGGTACAAAGAATTCTTGGGACAGCTTGGCTTCTGACCCTTAAAGTCTGGTATGGTACCAAGACTGGTGATTGGGGCTGCCCCAAAAACAGAGACTGGAAAGAGAGGTTCTTCAATAGGAGCAATCTGTATTTTCACTGAAGGAGGGCCAAGGGAGCAGCTGCTCCATGGCCGAAGGTGCACCCTCTTGAAAAGACCTCACCCAAGACAACCACAAGGAAGAACAAGGAGCCCCCAGAAGACAGGCTTTGCAGGTAAACCACTGAAGCAGCAGCTGAAGAGGAGACATAAGAAGTCTGTCTGTGAGGGAATACAAAGGGGGAAGAATTGGAGTGGGTCTCTGAATATCCCCATGGAAAAGTCAGCATCTGGGAATCTGCTGCAGACAGGGAAGTGACTCAGATTTCAATAACGCCAGTCATGCTGGACTTTGCCCTCTCCTTTACTTTATCCTCAATTATAATCCTGAAAACTACAGAAACTTCACAGGGGCAAGGAAGGGGGATCAGAAGAATACAATGGAGGGACAGTGTAGGACAGACCCTGTCGTGCCCATCACATCTTGCTGTGGAATTTTAGAGTCAGCATGAGCTGAGAGACCGGAGGAGCATGGAATAGGATGAGCAATGTAGGTTTTGATTTAGATTGGACTGGACTTTTTAATATCTGAAAATCAGACTGCCCCTGCACCTGAGAATGGCTGAAAGCTATGGGCTCTGCCAGCAAAATCATCCAAGGACCGGGAAGTGATATCTGACAGAGCAGGATTGATGGGGGGAAAGGGTAAAATAAAGTCGTTTTCTGCTTGCACTTTTTGGAGTCTCACCTGTTCAATAAACCAATTAAAACCCTGTTGTCACCAGAAGCCCATGTGTGGTTTTCGCCAATGAATCCTGAATGGACAATAAAGCTGAATATTTTCTATGTTGTCAGCATAGGACAGCTGGCCAGGCTTTGACATTGGAGACTTAAAAAAAAGATCCCAAAGAGAAATGGATCACATTATTGACCAACTGCTTGCAGAAATATTGCTTTTTAAGTCCCAACCCTTTGTAGTAAACACCACTTTTTAAATTATTATTATCACAAAACAGCAGCTGGAGAAACCAGAGAAGGGGTAGGAAAATGAAGGTATTTAATTATCTAAATCTCACGAGCTCCATTGCTAACTGAATATCTACCCTTTTCCAACAGAGAGTGAGAAGAAAGTCAACTCAGCTTTGGAGTGGGGTTTCTGTGAGCACAGTGGCTGGTGCAGGGAGCTCTTCACTGAGGGCAATGATGTTGGAGTACTGAGGCCAAAAGACCAGAAAATGAATGAATGAATGAATGAATGAATGATGAATACCTAACAAGAATGTTAGGGAATATGATCCCCAACACCACATTGGAAGAACTGATAGCCTGGATCCATAAAGACACCATCCTGATGAGGGAGCCAGGGGAACATACTGGTGGTGATCTCCAAGCTTTAATTGTCCAAGAAACTCCTGGTGTTTGTAGTTCCTTTTTTGCAATTACAAGGGCATGGTGTGTAGGTGGGCTTGTTGGGTTTAAAGAATCAGAAGTAGACAGGCTCCTATCTCTTTTACATCATCGATTCCAGGGAAGGCCTACAGGAGACAAATGTATGTGCACCACAGTCCTGGGTGATCTGTGACCACACGCAATGTGTGACACAAATTTGCTCATAAGCAATTGGTACGTTGGGAATGATATCAAAATAGTGCAGAAGTCACAATTCACAGCATTTTCTCCCAGCATGGTCTTGTGGTACAAGTGACAACAGCTGCACATAAGTCCACGACCCAGCTGTGGGCAGCAAGACTTGGGAGGACCCAGCACTCAGCGCTATGGTATGTACCATATGCACCTTCTTCCTCCGGGTGTGTTTGGCCACATGGTCTGCTTGTAAGAGCTCCCTACATGATTCTGCCTGACCTATGTGCATTTTGCTCTGGTCTCTTGCAAGAGGCAGCCCAGCCCTTCCTTACACCCCCTTCTACCAAAGCACTTCTACATTTTTTACAATCCAATTCCGTATATACTCTAGTATTTTTCTTTTACTGTGCTGGTGTTTCTGTTATGAATCTTATTACTTTTTCTGGTGGTCTGGTAACAAGGTTGAGTGACGTGGCCATGATTTTCAGTGCACAGTTCTGTAGAATGTGAGGTATTTCCGGATTATCACCTTACAGCAGAATCGTGTTTACTTCCTTCCTGTGGCAGCTTGGCAGAGTGAAGTTGGAAGAGTGAGGGTCCCCGATTCCACCCCAGATGCATCTCAGGACCTTCAGGGTAAAGCTGTACAGCAACCTGGCCCTTCGTCCTGTTTTTCCCCCCTTCCTTGTCAATGCCTGTCTGGGCTGGCATGCAGTAACCTTTGAGACCAAGATTTCAAACCAGGCACCTAGCTCCTCTAAAAGGCCTCGAGAGTGACTGGTAGGGACAAAACAAGGGAAGAGAATTACAGGCAGAAGTCCACGGCTCCCCACTAATGATCCACTTTTATCGCTTTCATAGATTGGGCTCCAAAAACAGTAGATGTGGGGGGAAAAAAAAGCTTTTAAACCATTACTGGGCATCATCTAACCTATTTCACAGTTGAGGACATTGAGACACACAGCTGGCTGATGGCCGAGCCAGGAGGAGGCTCCTGCTTTGCAGGTTTGTTTGGCTTTGCCTTTACTTTCAAAGACCAAACTGAAGAAGAGGGTTTATATAACTTGCCCAAGTTTGCATAATATTAAAGGCACCAACACGACCAAGGCATCAGCTAGCTTCCTGAATGCTATTTCCTGAACTGAATCCCTAATCTATGCGAAAGAAACTGCAGGAACACTCAGTACTTTTAAATTATGCTGGGGTTATGGCCAGACTGCTAAAAGGGAAGGCAGTTATGGCAAAAGCCATTGTTTATACTCCCACCCTCCTTTTTGTTAGTTTTCCAAAGCCCTAAAAATGTTAAAGTCTCCTTACAATAGATACCGTCAATGTGGTTTCTATAGTTACTTTTGATAATGAAAAAAGGCACGTTTAGTTGAGATTGGAGATACTGGAGACATTAGAACTAATATTCCACTGAATACTGTTAAGGCAGGCAGCTCCATGCAAGCTGTTTTTTGTCAAAAGAAAGATGCTTCTACGCAGGAGCTTTATTCCTCGCTTATCACATACAGTTATAAAGTGTGAAAGCTGGAGCAGTTTTTCAAGGCCTTCTACCACAATCCCCTCATTTACACAGGAGGAAACTGAGGCCCAAAGAGGTTACATTACTTGCTCGATAACACACAGTGCAAACTGGCAAGTCTGGGGCTCACGTCTGATTTCCAAACCAATGTGCTTTTCACTCTACCATTATCCTCTCTCTCTCTCTTTGAAATGTGTTTATTTATTTTGAGAGAGAGAAAGAGAGAGAGAGAAGAAGGAGAGAGAGAGGGAGAGAGAGAGAGAGAGAGAGAGAGAGAAGAGCAGGGCCCGTCACAGGCTTGAACTCAAGAACCACGAGATCATGACCTGAACCAAAATCAAGAGTCGAATGAGCCACCCAGACGCCCCTCCACTTTCCTTCTCTTAATTAATAGACACCTTCACTGAAGCCAGATGGAACAAAAATATTTTGTGCATAAATATACTCCTCAAACATCAACAGTTCTTTCAATAACCTTCTAGTCCTCTCTTTGTCCATAAGCAACCATCTTTAAAGGTGGAGGAAAAAAACACAAAACATAAACCCCATGATGGATGGTCCAGGGCGACAAGGTAACTAATTATTAACTGTAACATTAAACAAGGAGTTAACAAAGATTAATCTTCCAGCCTTATGCAAAGTACACAGATAACTCATTAGTTTTGCTAATTCCTCTTTTTTTCTGGCATCCTGAATAAATGGCCCACTTTAAAAAAAAGAGAGAGAGAGAGAGAGAGAGAGAGAGAGAGAGTGATCTTGCCTGTGAGGGAGGACCTAGCAAGCCAGGGGTGAGCAGGTTTCCTGAAGGATATCCAAAGTCAGCAGAATTGATGGGAATTCAGTAAGAGGAGACTGTGATACACGAGCTGTTTTCCCAGCACCGCCACGTTTGTGATAATCTCTTCAATTACGTGGAGCTGCTTTGCAATTATTTTTGTCCCAATATTAGAAATTCTATAACCGGCTTTTCATCTTGAATTTTAGCTACTAGAAATAAAAGTATTTCATTTTGAAAAGACTTGTTTGTATAACATCTACATGTATCCACGTGGAAGGTACACTATTCTAGGGTGAATCTAACATATGTGGTTTTCTCTTCATTGAATTGGAAAAAAAGCAAAAAAACATAGTTGGTTTTTGAGGGGTGCATATATGGGAGACTCATATAAAGCACTTTGATTTTAAGTAATGAGGTACCCAGGGAAATTTAAACCCCAGGATCTAGCAGACCTCAATGGTCTGAGATTTTACAAAAAGCAAAGATTGTTTTCTATTAAAATAATGTTTATATTATCAGAGGACTATGAAAAGTAAACTTGACCCCATTTTCTCCACTCCTAGTCCCCCTCACTCCCCATGGGCAGCCATTACTCACAGCTTGTTTTAAAACTCTTCCTGTGATGTCAAATAATGTAATCCAACCTCTCTGCCTTGCTTTGTCCGTTTTAGATAGAAACGTCCGATTTTCCAGTATCAAACTGGGATATAAACAATGATGAAATTACACATTTATACAAACTTCAACATCTCCCCCCTCTTCCTCTTGCTTCTACTAGTGCTAAAATGTAAACTGAGGCACATTAAAGTTTTGAAGAGTTTCTCGGAGAAACTATCCATTAGAATAGGGCAGCACAAACCAAAGTGGTTAAGAATGCCCCACCTATGGGAGCTAGGGGAGAGGTTTTTATAGAGAAGATACAGAAGCAAAGCAAGGAAAGTATCTGATTGGTCACAGCTTACTCAGTTACCTTATTTGGGGAAGTCTCATTGGCTGTTTGTGATTGGTTTTCCTTGGGTCTCACTCTCTAATTCAAGAGCATTGACTCCAGCTTGGGTTTCGGTTTGCTGACTGACATAAACTATCACGACATTGGAGCCACTCTAGTCTGATAGACTCCTTGCTTAATTACTTTGACACTAGTTAAGGATTATTTATGCTCTGTCAAGGTTTATAATACTGAAACCCTCATCTGTAACTTCTGTAAGTCTTTAATACCGAGTCTATAGGTTAATTCAAAGATAGAAAGAACCAAGTAACATAACTGGACCCGTAATGGAAAAAAGTCCTATGTAATACAAAAGAGAATTTTCCAAGCAACCACAGTCTAATGAAACCTCTTTTCATTTCCATGTAGTTTTTTTCATTCACTTAGGTCAGTGCAGTTGTGCCCTCTTTTATACCCTATCATCCTCTTTTGTGGATTTCTTTTTTATTCTGCTAAAATAGCTCCTAAAGAAATTTTTTTCATATAGGGTACGTGAAAGGTGAGCTCTGAAATCATGTATGTCTGGAAGTGTTTTTATTTTGGCTTTAACTTGATTGATGGTTTGTCTGGATATACAATTTTAGATTCAAACCATTTTCTCTCAGAATATTAAAGACCATGCTCTATATCTACTCCCCCAAAGCTGCTAATGAAAACAATCTATGTTGGCCCAATGCTTGTTTCTTTGCAGATGACATGTATTTTTCTCTCTCAGAGCCTATAAAATTTTCTTTCTATTCTGGGATTTCTGAAATATATATTTTTCATTAATCCAGGATATATATTTTTTGACTAATCTAGCTCAGCCTTCAGTGCACCTTTCCATGTGAAGATTTAACTGCTCAACTCAGAAAATAATATTCCATTTTTTTTTCTTTGGATGACTTCATTTCCTGCATTGGTTTTGTTTTCTCTTTCTAAAATTGCGTTTGGATGGATGTTAATCCCTTGGATCTGTCCTTCACGTGTCTTAATTTGCTTCTCCTGTTTTCCACCTCTGTCTGTTGATCCTACATCCTAGACTTTATCTTCATGATCAGTTAGTCATATCTGTGTCCTTATCCAGGCCACCCATTGACATATTTTCATTTCATCATAATATTTCTTTAATTTCCAATGTCTGGTTATTTGCTGACTGCTCACTTTTTCATATGGGCCTTTTCACATTACATTGACACAATATACTCTCAGATCTAAAGATAATGAATAGTTTCTTTAAGTGTCTTATTGCACCTTGAATTTTCTCTGTGGTTTATTTAGGTCCTTTTTCATGCTATTGGGTTTTGCTCAAATCTAGTGATTCTTAGTTTTCCAATTATACTTATGGATGAAGGATAATATGGACTCATTATGGGTACTGTTAGGGTTTTCCTCAGTAGTTGCATAAGTCTGTTAGGCCAATAACCCTCTCCCTTTAACGAGCCCATTACAACAGGCTAAGTGCCATACCTGTCTGCTTGCTGGAAATACATCTCCAGGCTATTTCAGAGTTCTGCAGCAGAAATTTTTGCATGTGCCCAGGCACAGATCCTTCTGGTCTGTCTTCTTCAGGATGCTCATCATGCCCACATATTCTTGACTCTGCTGCTAGACCTCCCTCTCGTTCACCCCTGGGTGCCAGTCTGGAGCAGAGCACCATAAGAGAATCTGTTGTCAGTAAAACCCTGGCCCACTCAACCTCTTCCAAACATAAAAGTACACGTGAATATGCGAGTGCTGAACCTCATCTCCCAAACCTTCTCCAGATAGTGCCAGCCTGGAAGTACTTCTAGGTTGTTTCTACTGAAACAATCAGAAGAATTACTATATCTACACATATAAAGTGCAAGTCAACACATACTAAATTGGACCAAAAACCAATGTGAGAGCACCACACCCTTGTCAAAATAAGCACTGAACAGGAAAAACCTCAGCAGAATCAGGGATCTTTTAGGAGAGAGGCCCAAGATTTTTCTACTCTTCCCACAAAGATAAATAAACTTCCATTGGCACAGGTTGATCCATTGGCAACCAAAATCTCATTCGTATATTTTTATTTTTTAGTTTTGGGGGAATGAGAATGGAGAAGTAAAGGCTTGGAAACTGCAATTATAACGGACTTATGGGTGAATTGGATATTAAAGTATCTTCATACCTACATCGGTTTTCTCTGTTGTATCCCTGAGAGCCAGTCTGGGGCAGAATGAAGAAGGAGTCTGCTTCAGGTGAAACTTGAGCCTATTCAAGGCAATGAGAGCATTCTGTGAGAAACAAGGTAGAAGAATGTGGATGTAGCAGGTCACCTCATCTCTAAAGTCCTCTGTGACCATACCAGGAATAAAAGGCCACCAAGCTCATAAATATGGTGTGTCCACGGTCTTTCTTACTTTCTCATCTTTAGCCAGTTTGGGGCAGATGCAAAGTTGTGACTTATTGAAAGAGCTTGGATGGTGGGGGAGTGTGGACAGAGGGGAGGCAGAGTGATGTGCTGGAGAGAAACGGATGGATGGGATGAGAAGGAAATAGGGCACCAGAGTGGAACCTGCCACCAAGTAGCCAATCTTTTGATGAGAAATGGACCCTATGGCACTTACAGGCCAAGGCCATAACCTATCTCCAGAAAGTGTGGGAAGCCTTGCTGATGAATAAGCAAGGTTCTGCTAAGAGAATAGCTTCTAGAGAAACCTAGGGATGTAATTCTAAGAGATTATTGACAAGGGAGTCTTGATGCTGTGGGCTTAGAACCATATTATAAAACAGGTATATTAACCTCCTAGGAAAGGCTATCAGCTTAAGACAAATCCTGATACTGGGCACCTGGGTGACTCAGTTGGCTAAGTATCTGACTTCAGCTCAGGTCAGGATATCACGGTTCATGCATGTGAGACCTGCATTGAGCTCTGCACTGACACCATGGAGCCTGCTTGGGATTCTCTCTCTCCTCTCTCTGCCCCTTTCCCATTCACTCTTTCTTTCTTTCTCTCAAAATAAATAAATAAGCTTAAAAAGAAAAAGCAAACCCTGATATATAGCAGATTTCACATTTAAAAAAATAGAAAGGGGGCGCCTGGGTGGCGCAGTCGGTTGAGCATCCGACTTCAGCCAGGTCATGATCTCGCGGTCCGTGAGTTCGAGCCCCGCATCAGGCTCTGGGCTGATGGCTCAGAGCCTGGAGCCTGTTTCCGATTCTGTGTCTCCCTCTCTCTCTGCCCCTCCCCCGTTCATGCTCTGTCTCTCTCTGTCCCCCCCAAAAAAAAAATAAACGTTGAAAAAAAATTAAAAAAATAAATAAAAAAATAGAAAGAAGTAACAAAAGAACAATGCAGGGGTGTGGAGGGAAGAGGCGGGAGACTGTCCTGCAAGCCCCCTTCTCTTAGGGTTAACCCATCAGATGAGCAGGGGAGAGCCAGGGAAAAACAGGCATTTCTCTTTGAAGCAGAGATTTTTATGTCTAGGAGGAAACCATGAGTTAGGGAAATTAAGGGACGTTACACAAGTTGCTCTGCTAATGACAGTCAGAAATTTGGAACCTGATCAGTCTCATTCAAAATGAAATCTCAAAATCTCCATGCACTAACAGAGAGTACACTGAGAAAAAATTGGCAAAACATTTCTCTAAAAGTTCAACTGTGATTTACGTGAAAAGTATCATTAACACCAGATTCTGTCCTGCCCTGGACAATGCCTGGACACAATATTTTTTTAAATTTAAATTCAAGTTAGTTAAAATACAGTGTAATAATGGTTTCAGAAGTAGAATTTAGTGATTCATCACTTACATATAACACCCAGTGCTCATCTCAACAAGTGTTCTCCTTAATCACCCATCTAGCCCATCCCCGCACCCAGCTCCCCTCCAGCAACCCTCAGTTTGTTCTCTGTATTTAAGAGTCTCTTATGGCTTCCCTCCCTCTCTGTTTTTATCTTAGCTTTACTTTCCTTCCCCTATGTTCATCTGGTTTTTTTCTCTTAAATTCCACATAAGAGTGAAATCATATTATATTTGTCTTTCTCTGACTTATTTCATTTAGCATAGTATATTCTAGCTCCATCCACATTGTTGCAGATGGCAAGGTTTCATTCTTTTTCATTGCTGAGCAATATTCCATTTTCTGTATGTATGTATAGATATAGATGATATAGATAGATATATAGATATAGATATATAGATAGATATACCTAGATAAATAGATAGATAGATAGATAGATAGATAGATAGATAGATAGATGATAGATAGATAGACAGACACCACATTTTCTTTATCCATTCATCAGTTGATGGACATTTGGGCTCTTTCCATCATTTGGCTATTGTTGATAGTGCTGCTATAAACATTGGGATGCATGTGCCCCTTTGAATCAGCATTTTGTATCCTTTGGATAAATACTTAGTAGTGCAATTGCTGGATCATAGAGTAGCTCTATTTTTAATTTTTTGAGGAACCTCCATACTGTTTTCCAGAGTGGCTGCACCAGTTTGCATTCCCACCAACAGTGTAAAAGGGTTCCCCTTTCTCCACATCCTCACCAACATCTGTTGTTTCCTGAGTTGTTAATTTCAGCCATTCTGACAGGTGTGAGGTGGTATCTCATTGTGGTTTTGATTTGTATTTCCCTGATGAGGAGCGATGTTGAGCATTTTTTCATGTGTCTGTTTGCGATCTGGATGTCTCCTTTGGAAAAGTGTCTGTTCATGTCTTTTGCCTATTTCTTCACTGGATTATTTGTTTTTTGGGTGTTGAGCTTGATAAATTCTTTATATAGATGCACAATTTTAATGACAAGAGAGAACTATGCTCCTTGCCCCTTTCTCTTACAAAGCTTACCAAGCAACTGTACCCAAATAACCTTCTTTAACATTTCAATACAACTGCAAGCAGTGTGATTATGATTATCTGTATTACCTAACCAAAGAAATTAAGGTCCATAGCATTTAAATGTGCTGCCCTATTAACTCTGAACCCTCTTTCCAGGCAATCCTCCACTCACATGGCGTGGCCACGGGAGTAATGCATAGATCAGGAAACCATAGTTCAACAAAGCCCTCTCCATTTGGCATAACCAAGGAAGCAGATTGTAACTTCCATCCAGAACAGCCTTTCTTAGTGATACAAACCTCTCCATGTCCCACCTTCCACTGCCAATTGCTGATATCAGGATACCCAAACCATCAGGCTCACAACTGCCCTTACACCACTCACCCCTATTAAGGACACACAGTGTCATTTCCTCACCAGGGGTACAGACCCTCCCCACCCTTCCACAGAGGGTGGAAGTCTAGAAGTCCTGGAAGGATTGGGTGTACTGGTTGGGTGCCTTCAGGGCAGGGCTCTGACGTGTTGCCCTGGCCTGGCCCTGAACTGGTGGTTCTGATAGAATTTGAACACTGACAGCTGGATTTCTGTTCCATACAAGTCACTACTACCTTCCACCCTCATCCAATTTCTCATCTGTCTAGTTTTTAGATCTCTGCTTCTGTTTCCTGTTCTATCGCTTGCCATTTCCTACCTCTATTTCAGGAAGACTTGAAAAGGCATTCCTGTAAACTGTGCAAGACAATGGTGTAAAACTACTGCTTTTCTTCAGTATTTCAAAGCACCCTAGAGCACTATGGACTTGGATAAAGACCTTCTGGCTCCAGGCTCTATGGACTTTCCTCCCTATCCCCTGCTGCCTCTTGGCCTCTATTTCACCATCTGCAAGGTTTGAGGTGGGACTAAGCCAAGGAACCTTAAACTGAGTTCATAGGCTTTTGAAGGATTCTTCAATGAGCTTCATGAGAAATGCAAACCCTCTGAACCTCTTTACAGACCACATGTGTTATAAAGATAGACATGCATTTTTCTGGGAAACAGTGTCTGTGGAATTCCTTTAAGTTTATTTATTTGTTTTGAGAGAAACAGAGGTAGCATGAGTGGGGGAGGGGCAGAGAGAGAGAAAGAGAGAGAGAGAGAATCCCAAGCAGGCTCTGCACTGCCAGCACCGAGTTCAATGTGGGACTCGAACCCACAAAACTGTGAGATCATGACCTGAGCCAAAACCAAGAGTCAGACGCTTAACCAACTGAGCCACCCAAGTGCCCTGGGAAATTTTTTAACAGGTCAAAGATGACCAAAAGGTTAAGAATCACTTTTAGAGGTTATGTCAAAGGTCTCTCCCAGCCCTAACATTCTATAAACCAACGCAAAATGCTAGCATGGTCTTGTTTAATATTAGTCTTCTCACAGGTCAGAGGACTTAGAAGGAAACATACAGATATCTGGCTCAAAAAATAAAAAGGGAAAAAAACTCAGGAGAATTTTTGGCTCACATGAAATCTTATTCAACCCTAATACATTCCAGAGCATGGCCTGGCCCTTCAGCCTCTGGCTTGCCCTGCAGTAGCCAGCAGGCAGCACCCCCACAGAACTAGTACACAGGGAACAGAATCTGAAATCTCCGATTAGACTCCATCTTCCCGAGAGCACAAATCTCTGCTACGACCTCTCCAGCCGCTGCTTGAAACTCCAGTAAAAAGTAACCTGACGCCTCAGATATCTGACTGCTAGGAATTTCTTACATTGAAAGGACATGTACTTTCCCAATGCTTTCCAGTTCTATGTACTGGAGCCACAGGACAGAATTGTAAACCCTTCTCTGCCAGACAACGGGGCAGGTGCAAGCGGGTCCTCACTGCCACCTGAGTCTTCCCTTCTGTCTTTAACAATCCAATACCCACCATGACCCTCCAGAGACAAGATGCTACCTAGGGACCTACTCTGGGTTGTCAGGGATGCTCCTGATGAATGGTGTCCAGACTTGAACATACCACTTGGGGAAAGTCTAGAACTCCCAGGAAAGACCAGCATCCTCACCTCTCCCTCACACACAGCTCCATTCTCCAACTTACCACATAGCAACAAGTGCCTGCCTACATTCTGACTCCCTCACTAGACTGCAAGCCCCCAAGAGAGGGAACAATCCTCTCCTTATCTTAACACCTTCAGCCCTTTGTCCCAGTCCTTTTAAACATGTATGAAATTCTACTATGTGCCGGGCATTTTTATAGACACTTGATATTCAGCTGTGGACAAAACTGACAAAATATTTGCTCTCCCGGCACTTTGCAAAAGGGATGGAGTGTGAACCGAGGCAGGGTAGAATTTGTCACATAGTAAGCATCTAATAAAACATTCATGAATGGATAGAGTAAATGGCCAAGGGAAAGGTAGGGAAGACTCATAACCCACTTAGTAAGTGCCTTCGTTCTTCCGGTGACAATCCATGCACCTGTGGAAATTCCAAATGTCCTGTTTGTGCATAAATGCATCAGAGGGCTCTGGGAAAATGACAGGCCTCCTTCCCACCCACAGCAATGAGGGGAAGGAGGACAGGCAGCTCACTTCAGCGGAACATTTCCATGTAAACCTCTGCAAGCTTCGAGAAGCGTTTGCCCTTTCTTCCATGGCTACTCCCAGGAAGAACAAAAAGCTCTTTTTAGAAATCACTGACCCTCATCTAAGTGCAAAGGAACATGGACGCTTCGGGTGCACATCTCTCCTGGCCTTCAGCCCTGGGCTTTCTTGCAGATGCACTTTTCAGGAAGAAGGAAGGCAGAGCAGATGGATGGTTTGCTAAAGGGCTCAAAATACTTCCTGGAGTATAGAAAGCAGGGTGATTGCTGTTCATGCTGCCGCTGTGTGTCACCCACTCCCAGGGAGGGCTGCGCTCAATTAGGAGACTTGAAACTCAATTGTCATAGCGACAGATTATCTGATTGTCAAGATTTTCTGCTGATTTTTGTCTTAGGAATTGGTCCTATTTTCAGCCGCAGAGTGTTATTGGATTTAGCATCTCCAGTCCCTTCTACACTCTTGCGTATTCTGGTCTCTGCTTTCTACACTTACTTTTCAACATGTAAACATAATTCCCACACAGAACAGAGGAAAGACTCTCTGCTGGTTTGAAGATGGGTTGCAATGGCCGTTGCTTCCTTTATCCAATTGGCAGGTTTACTATGTCTCTCGGACTAGTTGGGAACTTTTCCAGCAGCGTCACCAATATTCCAGACCCCAAACCATGGAATATTAGATTGGGGAATGATGCTTCAAGAAATTGTCTTCCACGGGCTCCTGGGCGGCTCAGTCAGATGAGTGTCTGACTTCACAGCTCAGGTCATGATCTCACAGCTTGTGAGTTTGAGCCCCATGTCAGGCTCTGTGCTGACAGCTCGGAGCCTGGAGCCTGCTTCAGATTCTGTGTCTCCCTTTGTCTCTGCCCCTCCCTTGCTCGTCCTCTGTCTCTCTGACTCTCAAAAATAAATAAACATTTTTAAAAAACTTTAAAAAAATAGATTATCTTCCAAACTCCCTACTTTATCGTATAGAAACAGGCTGAGAAAAAGGAGGGGATTTTTCCAAAAGTTTCTCAGAGAGTCTAAGCTAAGCCAAGGTGATTTTGCTGCCTCATTTAGGATTTTTTCCCCTAAATGAGTCAGGGCCTGCCAGCTGACTTTAAGGGACCCATTTCTCACAGGAAAATATGGAATGTCAGATCTGGAGTCCAAACCCTCTATTGACACATGGGAAGAGGAAGGTCAGGAGAAAGGAAGGATGACACATTGTGCTCAGGCCTGGCCCACGCACATGGTAGGGGCTCAATTCAGAACAGCTTAGTCTGAAACTGAAGTGGAAAGTGATTTTCATTTACGCTGAAAGCATAATGTTAGTGGTGTGGTCCCTTTCTTTGGAATCTCAAGCCCAGTAAAGAATGGTAAGACCCAGCTTCTACTAGTGCAAGAGCATGGAGCCAGGGGCCTCTCAGCAGAGCTGGCTTCTCTGAATACACCAGCTTCAGCAAAGGAAACACAAAGGTGGGTCTCCTTATAGTTTTATTGCAGCTAATAAACACTATGTTCCTTCTGTACTCATTCTGAGCATGAGGCTATTCGCATATTTGCCAGACTCTTGCCTTCCATGCTTGAAAACACTTGCATAAGTTATCAAATGAAATGCTATTTAAGCAGAGCTTCTAGTCATGTTCCTAATCAGAGACTCTCAATGGCTCACCAAAACCTTCAGAATGAAGGGCCGCCAGATACACTTGCAGCAAGCTTTCTGCACCTGTATCAAAGGGCGTCTCTATTCCCTCAATCCTACGCATAAGCAGAACTCAGAGGGCCACTAAGAGTATACTTTCCTAGCAACTTCATGTATATTTCCACATTAGAACCTAACTTTAATCCAGAAGTTGGAAACGTTCTTAGTTGGCAAATAATGAGTGTATCTGCTATAAAATTAGCTACTGATTATGGTTCCTAGAAGCTACATAATCCCACTGCAGTGTTAACCTAGAGAATTCATAGAATCCCAGAATCTAATATCTGGAAGAAAATGATCTAGATTCATTAATACATCCCCTCCTCCTCCAATAATTAACACAGTGCCTTGCATGTTGTAAACATTCAAGAGATCTTTATGTAATTATTAATTAATTAATAATCCTCAATCCCACTTAACCTCTGGAGACTGAGTCTCAGAAAAGAGGTGTGGTTTACCCAAGCTCACAGAATGTCAGATTCAAAATTTAAAATTAGGTGCTCGGATTCTTTTATTTTTACTTACTTTTCACTTTTCTTACTCACTATATCCCTCATACGATCCCTTCCATTTTTTAAAATTAATTTTTCACATATTATAAAAATAACCTCAAGATAAACTATTTTCTTTTCATTTTTTAAACTTTTTTCAGCTTCACTGAGATATAATTGACATATAACATTGTGTAAATTTAGGGTATACAATATGATGTGATATATGTATACATTGCAAAACAATGACCACAAAAAGGTTAGTTAACACATCCATCACCTCACCTAGCTACCTTGTGAGTGTGGGTGTGGGGGTGTGGGGGTGTGTGGTGAGAACTTTTAAGATCTATTCTCTTAGCAACATTAAGTATCTGATGCAGTATACTGATAACTGCAGTCACTATGCTGTACGTTACATCACAAGATTCCTGATCTCATGTAATCTAAATCACCTCCCCAAACCTCCACCTCCTAATACGATCACTTGGAGCTAGGGTTTCAACATGGGAATTATGGAGGACCTGCAGTCCATAAAAGACATCTATTTTTTTCCCCTTCCTCTCCCTTTGGCTCTTTGGAAATTTAATCACGCAAATGTGTTCAGCACCTACTTGGTTCTAGGCTCCGTGCTAAGCAAGCAGAACTCACAGATAATTTAGTGTCTGATCAGAGAAAGAACATAAAACAGAAAATTGAGGCTGGTGGGATAAGAGCTATGGGGAAGGCTTGCCTGTATAAAGTACTCTGGGTACACGGAAGAGGAGCAGGTTCATCTGGCCTGCCAGGTTGGGGGCATTTCATGCTGCCAGTAATGCATGCTTTTAAGCAGAGAAATGACCCGGTCGGTGGTGTTTCAGGATAATCTTTCCAGCAGCGAGCATTTTTAAGGTCAGAAACACCCAGGACTCAGCAGAGAACCCAACAGAGAGGTCAGTGATTCTAGTAACACTGATGGAGTTCCTACAATATGCCAGGCTAAGGACACATAATGTGGAGAGTAAAATCCCTGCCCTGAGAGAGGGAGACAGTCACGTAAACAGGCTGTTAAGTGCTAGGAGATGAGTTCACTTAGGAGAAGCAGCTGACCCTGTCTGGAGAGTGTCAGCCTGGCTGCCCAGACAGGATATGTAAGCTGGATCATGATGGAGAGGTAGCAGTTAACCAAAAAATGAGGCACAAGGCACGAGAGGAGATGAGCAGGGAAGAATGTTCTGGGAAGAAGAAACAGCATACACAAATGCTAAAGGCAAGAGAAAGCATGTCTCAGTCAGCAGCTGGCCTGGCTTGGTGTGGCTAGAGTTGAGACGAGCGGGACAATGGATGTGGCAATGGACAGGACAGTTTATCCCCCTGAACTGAAATGGCTGCAGGGAGAACATAAAACCTGGAGGTGAAAGCATAGAGGCAAGGAGACCATGGACGCCAGAACAAGGCGAGTCTGATGGGAGAAGAAAGATGGGAGCTGGGACCGAGGTGGTAAGAGTGGAGATGGAGAGAAGGCACTGGATGGGACCAGTTGACTGAAGATGGGGTCATCACAAAGACACCAGCAGACAGAGGGGGAGGATTCACGTCCATTTGAGTACAAGGTACAAGAAAACCTTAAGAACACTGCACAGGGCACATGCCTCCGCAGAGGTCTCCACCTCGAAGGGGCAAACTCCCCCTTGGGATTCTAGATCCCAACAATGGGATCTCCTGACAGAAAGACTGCCAATCGAGATGAGAGCTCCCCACCCCCATGGAATATCTGTTTTGGGTCACCACCAACTTTCCTAGACATTTAGCTACTCACCTGCCTTTCCAGGTGCAGAAAATCAGCAAGAACCCCTGCCGGTTGCTGAGACCAGTCTCCTAGGGGCTCCATCCACCCAACATGTCCAAGCTTTAGACGTGCCCCAAATCCTATCCCATGGGAAATGAGGAATGAGAGAGCACCAGAATGGCTCCCAGCGTGGATTGTGCTGTGAGCACTGAGATAGGAGGCAGAGGAAGTTTTGTTGGACATGATGGAAGTGAGCAGAGGGAGACAGAGAGGACAGAGGGATAAAATTATAAAAAGGAAGATGTCTCAGAATATATAACCATGGAAGGTGATGCTGCATGGAAAGCAATGTGGTGCCATGGACAGGATAGGCACAAACGGGTGCCTGAGCATCAGGGGTCAAACACCAGGCAGGATGTTTCACCTCCCTGAACCCCAGAGTCCCCAGCAGTGAAGTGGAACCATAATCCCCACCCTGCTTCACTCCTAAAGTTGTCAGAAGGAGCAGAAATGGCATGACACACGTCAACGTGCTTTGTGCACAAACCTTGTGCTGATTGATGTAAAGGCAGAAATTATCTCCTGAACCTGTAATCACTATGAAAATAGCTCCTGAAAAAGTAAATTGAATGTTGAGAGCAGAAATGCCATGGGCCACGTGTTTTACTACAATGTGCCACAATGAATTAATCAAGTTCCTGCTGTGTGTGAGTGCATGCATGTGTGTCGTAGGCATGGCATGGGATGCAGGAGGCAGGAACAAAGGCACAGAGCATGCGCAGTCACCATGTATCTGAGGAAGTGTGATCCTTACTACTACCCGCATTCGGCACCACCGTACCTTCCAAGCAGCCCGCAGACCACCAGGCCGCTGTGCATCTTGACTTTCTCTACCTGCAAACATGCTTTGACCCTCTGTGGGGATAAACTCAATAAATGTTACAGGTTGAATCGTGTTCTCCCTAAGACTCCTATCTTAAAGTCCTAATCCCAGTCTCTCAGAGTGTGACCTTTTTGGAGGTAGGGTCTTTATAGAGGTAATCAAGTTCAAGTGAGGTCCTTAGAGTAGGCCCTTATCCAGTATGACAGGTATCCTTATAAAAATGGGAAATTTGGACACAGAAACATGCAAAAAGAGAAGAGACATAGAGAAGATAGTCATCTACAAGCCAAGAAGAGAGGCCTAGAAAAATCCTTCCCCTCTAGCCCTCAGACCCTCTTCCCCTCCAACCCTGCCACCATCTCTATCTCAGACTTCCACCCTCCACCACTGTGAGACTCTGTTCTTTAAGCCACCCAATCCGTGGTCCTGACAGCAGTCCTAGGAAACTAAAACAATAAGGATCTAAGCAGACCCAAAAAGCTCTCAGATCCCCTCTGGGAGCCCTAAGGGATAGACATCCCATCCACACTGAGCAGTCGTGGCCCAACAACAGTTGGCCAAGCAGCTCAGACCAGCATATCTGTGGTCCAGAGGGAGGGGAGCTAGCTATTCACAGAAACTGGCCCTGTTTCTCTGGGCACCAAGATCTTATTGGTGTTTAGTTTAAAAAAAAAAAAAAAAAGCTCTGTGATCAAATAAGTTTTGGAAATGCAATGCTTTTTATTTCTTGACAATTTATAGCATATATTAACTTTTCAAAAGATTTTTTGAGAAAAGAACCTTGTTTAGCTATATTTAACCTGGGAATTTCCTAAGTATATTTGACCAGAAAACATCTACTAACTTTGCATCAAACTCCAGTGTTACACAAAGATCAGACAGGAGATCAGGGCACTAGGATGTCTTTCAGGCACCTCCAATTCTAACATTATATGAATTAATCAACTGGATTTCAAAATCTTCTTGGGGAAGTTTCCAATCCCGTACTCATCTTTGTAGCCATGTTCCATGACTTCTCCTCCAAAACCCCTTCTTCAACCAGGTTGGGTTTCTTCTTGATTCCATGTTACACCTGTCCCCATTGGTGCCAAGCCTTGGCCTTACCTAATGATTCTGTCCCTCTTTCCTTCATAAATACATACAATTCAGCCCTCTGTACCTGTTCCGTCCACTGCACCAAGGAAGCCTCCCCAGCTGCCATTTATTGAGTGCCAGTTAAGTCCCAGAACACTTGTCACTTCATGTCTTCAACACTATGAGCAACTCGAAACTCAGTTATACTCAGGGGCATGCCAGATTTACTCATTTGGTAAGTAGCAGATATGGATCCAAACCCATGTCATGCTGACCCTGGAATCTAGGGTCGTCTCCTCTAAACCTTTTTACCGTCATACTTGGGTCTATTCTCTGACTCCACCAGGTTCTCACGGATGGAAAATTTGCCTTGTCCTTTAACTTGCCACATTTTAAACTTGTCATCAAGCCAGACTGTGAAGTCAGGAACTATACCTTCCACTTCTTGTGATTGCCCTAGAGTCATATTTAATTTAAGTTAATATTTTCTCTGTAGAGACAGAAGGCAAGGTGAAAAGTGGGAAAAGCCCAGAATGAGAGCAGCAGACCTGGGACATAGTCTCCCCAACAACCAATGGCCATGTGTCCTTGGAGGGTCCCTTTCTCTCTTGGAGTCTTTATTTTCCCATCTGTAAAGCTTTGGGTTTAATGACAGCTAACTTTCCTATTGGTGTTTGGCAACTAAATCAGCAGCACCTGAGAGCAAATGTTAAGGGGCATCAGAGCTGACCTGTTCACAGACAGAGGGCTCCGAGGAACCAGCTCAGCAGATAAGTTAGCAGACGGGAAGGAGCCAAGGGGGCCCGAGTGGCAATAATGAAGCAAATTTATCACTTGGTTACTGAGATTTATATTAAAGGAATGAAAAATGAAGGGCGGAGACCTGAAAGAGGAAAAATGTTTTAGGAGTGATTGGACATAGATACCTGTTATGAATCTTCCACCTTTAATTACTCTTAAAGGTGGTTATTAATTTAATACTTTTATAGGGCTTGGCTTTTGAAAAAGTAGACAATTATGGAAAGAAGGATGAATGATACACAGAGAGTGACTTTGAAAAGTAATCAAAGGAATACACAAGCTATATGCCTTGAACTTAAAAATGAAGATGGGACCCCACATCAAGGATATGATGGGGTCCTACTAGGTCAGAAATAATAGGGGCTTTGAGATCACAAACCAGATGACCCAGAGCATTGGAAGAGTAAGTCCCAAGGTTTATAAAAGGGATCTGGAAGGAAGGAAGGCTGGGGATGACAGGGGACATGGAGAAAAGGCGAAGTGACATGAAAGAGGTTTGGGTGGTCCAAATTCAGGATTTCAGGTTCATGTCTTTCAGGATGATGAAGAAGGAAGGAACTGTGGAGACGATTATGCACATGGAGCAAAGGGCACTGGGATGGGGCTCCAGATATCTGTTCCCACCTTCCTCCACCACGACTGCTTGGCTCTGAGGCCTTGAACAAGTCACTTTACCTGAAAGAAGATGCTTCTTCCTCTGAAAAATGAAAGGTAATACCTACCCGATCTAAGGGAGCATTACCAGCGGCACGTAAAGTCTGTAATGCACTAAGAAGCTGAGATGTGCCATACAAATCCAGTGTCTTAAAACAGCCAAGAGTCACTGTGCTCACATCTGGTGGCATCAGACCCAACCACTCACCAGTCTCCACAGCACCTGCCCTTCTCTAGACCTCACAATCCTTGCTTTGACCGTTGCAACCACCTCCCATTTTGTGATTTCAATCCATCATCAACCACTTCCAAACTTCAAGTGTGATCAAGTGTCTCTCTTTCTTACAACCCTTCCCATCATCCTAGATTGCACTTGAAGCATATGAGGCCCTTCACGAGCTGTCTTAACCCTCCATTTCCAAACATTGCTAAACCCTTGCTGTCACAATGCTCTCCTGCAGCCAAGTTGATCCACTTGGAGTTCCCTCAAGACACCTTGATCTCTCATGATTCCAGGCCATATCACATGCTTGTTCCTTTTCCTGGAGTAGTCCTTTCCATATGGCATGTTCCAAATCACCCTTCAAGACCTGATTCAAATACAATCTTCCCTGAGAGGCTTTCTCCAACTCCCCAGGCCCTTAATATTTCTGTGACCTTTGATTTTCACCAAAACATTTGTGTGGTCACACTGTAATTTCTGTCATTTCCCTTAGGAAAAAAAATGTTCCATAAACTACTTTTTGAGTTTGATTCTCTACTTTTTTTCTTCATAGCCCTGAAAATTCTTCCTTATTAACAGCTCCAAGGGCTGTGTTTTAGAAATGATGTTTTCTTTTATTTTACATTACTTGCTAGGGCTAAGTGGCCTTGGGGAAAAAATGGATATGAGTGGTAGGTCATCATCTGCTATATGGAACATTTCTGTAAACCTAAGAGATTCACAGAGGGGAAGTCATCCGCTTTTGTTAATTCTGGAGAGTCACTCATTGAAGATTCCCTTCTGTGCCTTCACAGTGCTCCATGCACAGCTCTAGCAGAACCTTCATCCCAGTATTTATGGCTATCTACTTCTCAGTCTCCCGTAGAGGGCCCTACATGGTTTGTGGCCTAGAACTATGTCTTTATCTCCATACACCCCAGTAGCTAGCCCATTTTGTGAGACATGGCTGGCATTCAATTTAGAAATGTTCAGGGAATGAATAATACTACCTAACATCTATGGAGTGCTTGCTATGTGCCAGGCAGTGTCCTGAACACCTTTTCTGTATTAACTCATTTCATTCTCACAGTAATCCTGTGAGATAGGCATTATAATTATCCTCATTTTAAAGATGAGAAAACCAAGGCCCCAAGGTTGTGTAGAAGCCTGATTTGGAATTGCAACATTCTAGCAAGAGAGCCCATATCTCCACCACTACCCTGCCCTGCCTCTCATGTGGAATAAATAAACCCTTAGGGGTCCCATTCTAATAGAGCTTCTTAGCCTTTTATCAGTTTTGAGAAAGAAGACAGGTAGGCCTAAATGCTGAGTTGTTTCATTCAGTCAGTATTCAATGAATGATCACTTTGTGCCAAATATCTGTCCCAGGTTCTGGGGGATCTGACATTGTTTCTTAAGAAATGAACAAAATCTGGGCTTCTTTCCAATCCATCACCCAAAGTAACATTTCATATAACCAAATAACATTGATCATATGCTATGTTTGAGGTAGGGGGAGGTTCCCTGCCAGAGGCCAGCTTCCTAGAACCAGCAGGTTAACTTGACAGCAACAGACTTAAAGACCTGCATAAGAAGGCCATCAATATCCAAGGCAACAAGATGGAGGGAACATTGTTTTCCCAACTGCTGGTCCAGAATTCCCCTTAGGGAGACAGTTTTCTTTGGAAGAGTTGAGTCCCTATGATATGGGTGGTCAGCTGCCCCCAAGCTTCTACAGAGGAGAGCTAAAGAGATGAATAAAAACTCACGGCTCCAGGAAAGCAATCTCAGAGGAATAGGGGTGAGGAAGGAAGGTGAGCAGGGAAAGAAGAGAACCAGGCAGGATTACGCGAGAAATTATCATTTAGTCCTTGTAACAACCCTCTGATATAGGCACTGTTGTTATTCCCGTTTTACAAATGGAGAAACTGAGGCAGAGCAAGGTTGAGTTGGCAGAAGTGTGTGTGATTTCTTAACTCTTACCAAATTTTTCCAAAATGCCTCAAAATTACTGGTGAGTGTAATACGGTGAATATTTTTGTTGAAAGCAAGTGTTAGTGCTAAGTTTCAGGTACCGGTTGAATTCGTCGGAAGAAGAGGCTGTAGCATATGTAGACACAAGTCTTTTGGGACACGAGGGAATCGAGATGACAACACACATTATCTCTGTGAGAATAACCGCCACCAACCCAGGCACAGGAGAGAGGGCTACACATGTGCGCTGTAATTGGCTGAACTGCTGGGAAACAGAAAGGATGTTCTGTAAATCCGATGGGATTCAAACTAAAGTGCCCTTGGAGGAACGAAGAATTGTCGATGCTTAAGTGACATTTAAAGGAATCTCTCTGGACTCTGCTTCACCTTCCAATATGTTCTTTGTTAAAGTGATGTGCATAAGACCAAGGTGGTGATGGAGGGTTGGGTTCTTTCCCTCTTCACAACTGCCCTTCTCACATTTTATGGAAGTAAGCATATTTCTCACTCTTTCCCAAACTGGAGATGATGCTTTGCTCATGTGTAAAACTCACCAGGGCACAAAATAAACTATTCAAAATCCAGTGAAGAATCTTCACGACAGTGAAAATTCAGGTCTCGGGTCATTAGCCATCGACTCCCGTGTCTGCAGAAGACTCAGACCTATCTTTTCATTAATGTTCAGTAGGCCATCATTATAGGCCACTGAATCTTCTTGACTGGTGTCTATAACCAGCTTCTAATAAATTGGTGTTGCTGTTGCCAAAGGAAACAGATTCTCAACTTGTGTGACATAGAGGCTGGCTAACTGGAATGTGTAGGTAAACCCAACCTTGTACCTTTTTTAATAAATAAGGTTCTATTAAAACACAGTCACACTCACTTATTTACATGTAGTCTATGGCTACTTTCATGCCACGACTGCAGAGCTGAGTAGCTGAGACAAAGACCATCTGGCACACAATGCCCATAATATTGACTCTGTGGCCCTTCACAGAGAAAATTTGATGTAATACATACTTTTTCAAGTCAGGTAGTTCAAAAAAAAAAAAAAAAAGACTAAAATGATGGTTTCTACTGAAAACGTGTTTTCATTCTGGGAATCTAGAATGATGGTGTGTGCTAGAAAGAGGGTGCCTACATGACCAGTGTCCAGTTAAAACCTCAGATGTTGAGTCTCTAATGAGCTTTCCTGGCTGACAACATTTCACATGTGTTGTCACAACTTATTGTTGAAAGAACTAAGTACAGCCAGGGTGATTCCACTGAGAGAAGACTCTTGGAAGCTTGCTCCCCATTTCTTCTAGACTTCACCACGTGTGTTTTTTCCCTTTATTGGTTTTTCTTTGTGGGCTCTCCCTGAAATAAATCCTTGCTGTGGGTATGACAAACAATATGCTGAGTCCTGTAAGAATTCCTAGCAAATAATCAAACCTGGGGGTGGTCTTGGGGACCTCAGACACAGTAGAGTAATAAAAAGACTTTCAAGCATAAAATATATTACATTAGGATAACATTCTATGAGAAAAATGAAAGGGGAAGGTAAATTCTAAGAGCAAAAGGAGTAAGGCAAAATTTTCTACTATTGAAGAAAATTTTGCTCACTAGTTTTAAAATGGAGAATTATGAGTAACCATTGAATGATGTTTAGAACCCACTGGATACATTTGTGATATAAAAGGTTTATTTTTAAAATGTCACATTTATAATTTGTTGAGATTGAAATTTATAAAATTTAGAAATATGTGAAGGAATATACAGATTTATAAAAATAGGTAAATAAATACAATTTAAGGCTATGATGACTACTAAAATAAGTGTTTCTTGATCTTATTGAGGGTTACATACCCTTGAGAAACTTTGGTGAAAGCTGTAATAACTCTCCAGAAAAAGTGCACATATACATACATATACAAAATTTTGCATATGGGAACTTCTGCTTCCAGCCAAAATGAACAGAGACTAGATTTACCCTACTGACTCAAGCAACAATAAAGGATAAAACACATAAAACAACAATTTCAAGGCACTGGATATTAGGCAACAAAGGACAGTGGTCCATGAGAGACAGGAAACAAAGCAGGTAAACCTTATGATTACCCCAGGTTACTACCTTGAGAAAGTTCCTAGCTGTAGCACAGAAAGGGACAATCCAGGCAGAACTTCACCGACCTACTGGGTTGAGGAGATGGAGTTGAGAGTCCAGGTAAACCTGAGTAGCTAGCCCTCACAAAATACAATCTCAGAGAGAAGAGAACTGAACAATTATATCTGGAAAGCTGCAAAGGTCTTTCTCATGTATTCAGCAGGCTAGCAAAAAGGACAAGATAAAATAGTATTCAGTCCTCACAAGGGACAAAAGTAACACCCATTCCCATCAACAAGACTGGAACACCTCATCATTCATGGAACATTGGAGAGAGTATTCAGAAGAGTCTTAGTTCAGTATTGGAAAATAATTAGCCCTAGACGACACACTGCTCACTCCACCAAACAAATCTTAAGCGCAAGACCTGAAAGGATCAAACTGTTCCCAAGTTACTTAGCTAATCTTCACAGCAAACGTCAAGAATATTTATAGGTATACAATATCCAACACCAAACAAGGAAAAACTCATGATGCCTGGCCTCCAATCAAAAATTACCAGGCATGCAAAGATGGAAAAAAATAGGACCCAAAGATAAAATAAACCAATAAACTGAAACCATCCATAACTGACACAGATGTTAGAATTAGCAGGCAAGGACATTAGAGTAATTATTATTATAACTATTCCATATGTCCAAAGAGTTTAATAAAGTCATGGATAATATTAATGAAATCCAGATCAAACTTCTAATAATGAAAATTATATCTGAGAATTAAAAAACAGGATTAACGGCAGATTAGGCATTAAAGAAGAAACTGCAATGACACAGCAGCAGTCACTATTCAAAATGAAACACCGAGGAAAGAGAGGATAAATTCATCAAGAGCATGTAACAATCCTAAATGTTTATGTACTTGACAAAAGAACGTCAAAATACATGAAGGAGAAAGTGATAGAACTACAAGGACAAATAGACAACTCCACATTTATAGTTGGATGTTTTAATACTCCATGTGGATGACTGATTAAAAATAACCAGAAAATCAAGAAGGATATAGATAAGTTAAAAATAACATGAAACAACTTGACCTAATTAGCATTTATGGAATGTGGTACACAACAATAGTGCAATACACATCCTTTTTAAGTGTACATGAAACACTGATCAGGATAGACCACATTCTGAGCCATAAAACAAATCTCAAAAAGGTTAAGGGATTCAAGTCATAAAAGTACATTCTTCCATCAAATGGCATTAAATTAGATTGATAACTAAAAGATCTCTTCAAAAATCCCCACATATTAGGAAACTGTGCAACATATTTCTAAATATCCTATACATCAAAGAAGAATTCAAAAGAGAAATTAGAAAAGTATTTTTAAAAGAATGAAAATAGAAACACAAGATATCAAAATGTATGGCATAGTATGCTAATAAAGCAGTACTAAGAGGGAAATTTATAGCACTAAACATCTGTATTAGAAAAGAATAAAGTCTCAAATAAATGGCCTAAGCTTCCATCTTAAGAAACTAAAAAACAAATAAATAAATAAATACAAAGAAAGGAGAAGAAAAGAAACAATAATGATCATAATGGAATTAATGAAATTGAAACAGAAAAACAATACAGCCAATCAATGTAACCAAAATCTAGTCTTTTAAGAGACTAATAGGGAAACCTGGGTGGCTCAGTTGGTTGAGTCTCTGACTCTTGATTTTGGCCCAGGTCATGATTACACGGTACATGCGATTGATTCCCATGTCATGCTCTGCACTAACAGCACAGAGCTTGTTTGAGATTCTCTGTCTCCCTCTCTCTCACTCCCCCACTCACACTTTTTCTTTCAAAATAAATAAATGAACTTTAAAGAGACTAATAAAAATGATACCTTTAGCCAGACTAGTCAGTAGAAAAAACTAAAAACAAGGCATAAGTCACCAAGAGAACTATAGATTCCATAGTAATTAAAAAGATAATAAGAGGGAACAGCATGGAAGTTTTTTGTGTGTCTTGCATCCATGAAATACAAACAGACCAACACTAAACCATCCTGCACACCTAGAAAACTGATTTGAGGATTAACACAACAATCTGCACACCTGAGCCACAGAATTTAGCAGTAATTCCTTTTCTCCCTTCAAAATGACAAAACGAAGAAATTCACCCCAAAAGAAAGAGCACAAAGAAATGACATCCAGGGATTTAACCAACACAGATACAAGCAAGATGTCTGAACCAGAATTTAGAATCACGATAATAAGAATACTAGCTGGAGTCAAACATAGACTAGAATCCCTTTCTGCAGAGGTAAAAGAAGTAAAAAATAGGATGAAATAAAAAATGCTATAACTGAGCTGCAATCACGGATGGATGCCACGGTGGCAAGGATGGATGAGGCAGAACAGAGAATCAGCGATATAGAGGACAAACTTATAGAAAACAATGAAGCATAAAAAAAAGGGAGATTAAGGCAAAATAGCACGATTTAAGAATTAGAGAAATCAGTGACTCATTAAAAAGGAACAACATCAGAATCATAGGGGTCCTAGAAAAGGAAGAGAGAGAAATAGGGGTAGAGAAGGGTTATGTGAGCAAATCATAGCGGAAAACTTTCCTAACCTGGGGAAAGACACAGACATCAAAATCCAGGAAGCACAGAGGACCCCCATTAGATTCAACAAAACTGACCATCAACAAGGCATATCATAGTCAAATTAACAAAATACTCAGGCAAGGAGAGAATCATGAAATCAACAAGGGAAAAAAAGTCCCTAACCTACAAGGGAAGACAGATCACGTTTGCAGCAGACCTATCCACAGAAACTTGGCAGGCCAGAAAGGAGTGGCAGGATATATTCAATGTGCTGAATCAGAAAAATATGCAGCCACGAATTCTTTATCCACCAAGGCTGTCATTCAAAATAGAAGGAAAGACAAAAAGTTTCCCAGACAAACAAAAATCAAAGGAGTTTATGACCACTAAATCAACCCTGCAAGAAATTTTAAGGGGAAGTCTCTGAGGGGAGAAAAGATGAAAATATACATACATACATACATACATACATACATACATACATACATACCAAAAGCAACAAAGATTAGAAAGGACCAGAGAAAAACACCAGAAACTCCAACTCTACAAGCAACATAATGGCAATAAATTCATATCTTTCGGTACTCACTCTAAATGTCAGTGGACTCAGTGCTCCAATCAAAAGACATAGGGTAACAGAATGGATAAGTAAACAAGATCCATCTATATGCTGTTTACAAGAGACCCACTTTAGACCTAAAGACACCTTCAGATTGAAAATAAGGGGATGGAGAACCATCTATCATGCTAATGGTCAACAAAAGAAAGCTGGACTAGCCATACTTGTATCAGACAATCTAGACTTTAAAATAAAGACTGTATCTGGGGCGCCTAGGTGGCTCAGTCAGTTGAGCGTCCAACTTCGGCTCAGGTCATGATAACACAGTCCGTAGGTTTGAGCCTCGCGTCAGGCTCTGTGCTGGCAGCTCAGAGACCGAAGCCTGCTTTGGATTCTAGTCTCCCTCTCTCTCTGACCCTCCCCCACTCATGCTCTGTCTCTCTCTGTCTCAAAAATAAAATAAACTTAAAACAAAAAAAAGACTGTATCAAGAAATGCAGAAGGGCATTATATCATAATCAAGGTGTCTATCCACCAAGAAGACCTAACAATTGTAAACATTTATGTGCCAAATGTGGGAGTACAGAAATATATAAATCAATTCATCACAAACATAAAGAAACTCATTGATAGTAATACCATAATAGTAGGAGACTTCAAAACCCCACTCACAGCAATGGCAGATCATCTAATCAACAAATCAACAAGGAAACATGGCTTTGAATGACACACTGGACCAGATGGACTTAACAGATATATTCAGAACATTTCATCCTACACTTGATCTTAGCCAAAAGGCCGAGAAGTGATCAGATTTTTCATCCTAAAGCATCAGAATACACATTCTTCTCCAGTGCACATGGAACATTCTCCAGAATAGATCATATACTGGGACACAAATCAGCCCTGAGTAAGTTCAAAAAGATCGAGATCATACTGTGCATATTTTCAGACCAAAATGTTATGAAACTCAAAATCAACCACAAGAAAAAATTTGGAAAGTTAACAAATACTTAGAGACTGAAGAACATCCTACTAAAGAATGAATGGGCTAACCAAGAAGTTAAAGAGGATATTAAAAAGTATACAGAAGCCAATGAAAATGACAACACCACAACCCAAAACTTCTGGGACGCAGCAAAGGCGCTCATAAGAGAAAAGTATATAGCAATCCAGGCCTGCCTAAAGAAGGAAGAGTAACATCAGATATACAACCTACCTTACACCTTAAGGAGCTGGAAACAGAACAGCAAATAAAACCCCAAACCAGCAGAAGACAGGAAATAATAAAGATTAGAGCAGAAAGTAATGCTATCGAAACCAAAAAAACAGTAGAACAGATCAATGAAACCAGAAGCTGGTTCATTGAAAGAATTAACAAAATTGATAAACCACTAGCCAGTTTGATCAAAAAGAAAAAGGAAAGGACCCAAATAAATAAAATCAGAATAAGAGAGATCACAACCAACACAGCAGAAATAAAAATAATAATAAGAGAATATTATGTGCAATTATATGCCAATAAAATGGGCAACCTGGAAGAAATGGACAAATTCCTAGAAACATATACACTACCAAAACTGAAACAGGAAGAAATAGAACATTTGAACAGATGTATAACCAGTAAGGAAATCGAATTAGTAATCAAAAATCTCCCAAAAAACAAGAGTCCAGGGCCAGATGGATTCCCAGGGGAATTCTACCAAATATTTAAGGAAGAGTTAACACCTATTCTCTTGAAGCTGTTCCAAAAAATAGAAATGGAAGGAAAATGTCCAAACTCTTTCTATGAAGCTAGCATTACCTTGATTCCAAAACCAGACAGAGACCCCACTAAAAAGGAGAACTATAGACCAATTTCCCTGATGAACATGGATGCAAAAATCCTCAACAAGATATTAGCCAACTGGATCCAACAATACATTAAAAAACTTATTCACCACGACCAAGTGGGATTTATACCTGGGATGCAGGGCTGGTTCAATATCCACAAAACAATTAACGTGACTCATCACATCAATAAAAGAAAGGACAAGAACCATATGATCCTCTCAATAGATGCAGACAAAGCATTTGACAAAATACAGCATCCTTTCTTGATAAAAACCCTCCAGAAAGTAGGGATAAAAGGAGCATACCTCGAGATCATAAAAGCCATATATGAATGACCCAACGCTAATATCATCCTCAATGGGGAAAAACCGAGAGCTTTCCCCCTAAGGTCAGGAACAAGACAGAGATTTCCACTCTCATCACTGTTATTCAACATAGTATTGGAAGTGTTAGCCTCTGCAGTCAGACAACACAAAGAAATAAAAGGCATCCAAATCAGCCAGGAGGAGGTCTAACTTTCACTCTTCGCAGATGACATGATACTCTATATGGAAAACCCAAAAGATTCCACCTAAAAACTGCTAGAATGGATTCATGAAATCAGCAAAGTTGCAGGATACAAAATCAATTCAGAGAAATCGGTTGCGTTCCTATACACCAACAATGAAGTGACAGAAAGGGAAATCAAGGAATCAATCCCATTTACAGTTGCACCAAAAACCATAAAATACCTAGGAATAAATCTAACCAAAGAGGTGAAAAATCTATACACTGAAAACTATAGAAAGCTTATGGGGGCGCCTGGGTGGCGCAGTCGGTTAAGCGTCTGACTTCAGCCAGGTCACGATCTCGCGGTCCGTGAGTTCAAGCCCCGCGTCAGGCTCTGGGCCGATGGCTCAGAGCCTGGAGCCTGTTTCCAATTCTGTGTTTCCCTCTCTCTCTGCCCCTCCCCCGTTCATGCTCTGTCTCTCTCTGTCCCAAAAATAAATAAACATTGAAAAAAAAAAAAAAGAAAGCTTATGAAAGAAGTTGAAGAAGACAAAAAAAAAAAAAGTAAAAGGATTCCATGCTTCTGGAAAGGAAGAACAAATATTGTTAAAATGTCAATACTACCCAAAGCAATCTACATATTCAATGTAATCCCTATCAAAATAACACCAACATTCTTCACAGAGCTAGAACAAATAATCCTAAAATTTGAATGGAACCAGAAAAGACCCCAAATAGCCAAAGCAATCTTGAAAAAGAAAACCAAAGCAGGAGGCATCATAATCCCGGGCTTCAAGCTATACTACAAAACTGTAATCATCAAGACAGTATGGTACTGGCACAAGAACAGACACTCAGATCAATGAAACAGAATAGAGAACCCAGAAATGGACCCACAAACGTATGGCCAACTAATCTTTGACAAAGCAGGAAAGAATATCCAATGGAATAAAGACAGTCTCTTCAGCAAGTGGTGCTGGGAAAATTGGACAGCGACATGCGGAAGAATGAACCTGGACCACTTTCTTACACCACACACAACAATAAACTCAACATGGATGAAAGACCTAAATGTAAGACAGGAAGCCATCAAAATCCTCTAGGAGAAAGCAGGAAAAAACCTCTTTTATCTTCGCCACAGCAACTTCTTACTCAACACATCTCCAGAGGCAAGGGAAACAAAAGCAAAAATGAACTGTTCGGACCTCATCAAAACAAAAAGCTTCTGCACAGTGAAGGAAACAATCCGCAAAACTAAAAGGCAACCGACAGAATGGGAGAAGATATTTGCAAACAACATATCAGATAAAGGGTTAGTATCCAAAATCTATAAAGAACTTATCAAACTCAACACCCAAAAAACTAAATAACCCAGTGAAGAAATGGGCAAAAGACATGAATAGACACTTCTCCAACGAAGACATCCAGGTAGCCAACTAACACATGAAAAAATGCTCAACTTCACCCATCATCAGGGAAATACAAATCAAAACCACAATGAGATACCACCTCACCTGTCAGAATGGCTAACATTAACAAGTCAGGCAACAACAGATGTTGGCAAGGATGTAGAGAAAGAGGATCTCTTTTGCAATGTTGGTGGGAATGCAAGCTGGTGCAGCCACTCTGGAAAACAGTATGGAGGTTCCTCAAAAAAACTAAAAATAGAACTACCCTACGACCCAGCAATTGCACTAGTAGGCATTTATCCAAAGGATACAGGTGTGCTGTTCCAAAGGGACGTATGCACCCCCATGTCTATAGCGGCACTATCAACAATAGCCAAAGTATTGAGAAAGCCCAAATGTCCATTGATGGATGAATGGATAAAGAAAATGTGGTATATGTATATATACATATGTGGTGTATGTATATATATATATATATATATATATATATATATATATACATACACATACAATAGAGTATTACTTGGCAATCAAAAAGAATGAAATCTTGCCATTTGCAACTATGTGGATGGAACTGGAGGGTATTATGCTAAGTGAAGTTAGTCAGATAAAGGCAAATATCATATGACCTCACTCATATGAGGACTTTAAGAGACAAAACAGATGAACATAAGGGAAAGGAAGCAAAAATAATATAAAAACAGGGAGGGGGACAAAACATAAGAGACTCATAAATATGGAGAAAAACAGAGCGTTACTAGAGGGATTGGGAGAGGAGGGATGGGCTAAATGGGTCAGGGGCACTAAGGAATCTACTCCTGAAATCATTGTTGCACTATATGCTAACTAATTTGGATGTAAATTTTTAAAAAAATTAAATTAAAATAGAAGCAAAAAAAGATAATGAGAATGCTAAAAATAATTTTATGCCAATAAATTCAACAAGTAAGACAAAATGGACAGTCTTTGGAAGACACAACAACCAAGTCCACTCAAGAAGAAATAGGTAACCTAAATGTCCCAATATTTATAAATTAAGTAAATTTGTACTTTAAAACTTTTTACAAGAAGAAAACTTCATGGCCAAATGACTTCACTGAAGCAGTCTGTCAAACATTTAAGGAAGTAATATTACCAATGCTACACAATTGATTGCAGTAATTAGAAGAGGAGGAAATACTCTACAAACCATTCTGTGAGTCTAACATTGCCTTGATAGTAAAACAATAAAAAGTAGTATTAAAAAAAGCATTAATACGGGCGACTGGGTGGCTCAGTCAGTTAAGTGTCCAACTTCAGCTCAGGTGATGATCTCGTGGTTTGTGGGTTCGAGCCCTGCATTGGGCAGTGTGCTAAAGCTCAGAGCCTGGAGCCTGCTTCAGATTCTGTGTCTCACTCTCTCTCTGCCCCTCCCCACTCATGCTCTGTCTCCCCTTCTCGCTCAAAAATAAATAAACATTAAAAAAACATTAACGATATCCCTCATGAAGATAAGTGCAAAATTCCAAACAAAATTTTAGTGTATTAGTCCAAAATACCTTTTTTAAAAAATAGTACATCATGATTGCAGTGAGTAGAATTCTGTTCCCTGAAAAGGTATGTTCAAGTTCTAATCCACATTACCCTGTGAATGTGACCTTATTTAGAAATAAGGTCTAGCATCACATTGGAAGACCATGTCAGCACAATATTTTAAGAAAATGAAATAAAAGCCATACATATTGAAAAGGAAAAAGTAAAATATGTTTTTTTCACAAATAACATGATCATCTACACAGAAAAAAGTTCTGATGGAATCTATAACAAAGCTACTAGAACTAATAAGAGTTTAGCAAGGTTATGGGATACAAAATCACTATACAAAAATCAATTGCATTTCTATATTCCAGGAATAAACACTCACAAATTAAAACAAACAAATACTATTTACAATAACATAAAAAATATCAACTACTTAATAATAAATCTGCCCCAAGTGAGCAAGACCTATACAGTGGAAACTATAAAACACTGCTGAGATCAATTAAAGCCTTAAAAACTGGAGGAAATAAACTGTGTATGTGGGTTGAAATACTCACTGTTTTTTAAGGTGTTGATTCCCCCACAAACTGATCTATGAATTCATGCAATACCAATCAAACTACCAGTAATATTTTTTTTGTAGAAATTAACATGCTAATTTCAAAATTCACATGAAATGCTAAGAACCTTGAAGAGATAAAACAGCTTTGAAAAAGAAAAAAGTTGTAAGGCTGATAGTACCTAATTTCAAGACGTTTTATAAAGCTACAGTAACCTAACAAGGTGATATTGGCATTTAGACAAATAGATCAAGGAAATAGAATAGAAAATTCAAAAAGGAAAAAAAAAAAGAAGATATATGAACAACCAAATTCTGACAAAGGTACAACATCATCTAAGTGAGGAATATTTAAGAAAACAACTTAAAAATGATCACGTACCTAAAGGTAAAAGCAAAACCCATAAATTTTCTGGAAGAAAAAAAATGGGAATAAATTTAAAGCAGTGGTTTCTTAGAATCAACGTAAAAAGCACAACTGCAAAAGAACAAAAGCTAGACCTAACGAAAATTAAAAACTTTTCGGCTGCAAGTAACATCATCAAGAAACTGAAAAAAACAACCCACAGAATGGAAGAAAATACCTGTAAATCACTTATCTGATAAGGGATTTGTACCCAGAAGGTTAAAAAGACTGATTCCACTTCTGGTGCTTGACAGCTCTTGAGCCTCATCACTCCTCTTTCCCCTTCTGCCACACACTTGGCATGCTGATAAAAAAAAGCTGAGGTCTTGCCTCCTTTGGCACTATCAAGAGTTCAAACAACCAAAGAAAGCCCCGACATGTTAACAAGAACCATCCTCTTAGCTGTATCCCCAACTGCAATAGAAGACAAGTCAATCTCTTTCCTTACTCTCCCAAACCAGATGTAGACTCACTTAGAGGTTGGGGAAGGCTACTTCCTCCCCCCTAAAGAGACTAATTATGTGAGTAATAGAGCTTCCCATACCCTCTTAGTGCATGTGTGGTGTTATTAGTATTGACATCCAAATCAAATGTGGGATGAGGAGTACATTACACTTCTATAGGGTCACCAAAACACAGAATATATAAAGAAATCTTACAACTTGATAATAAAAAATAAATAACCCAATTTAAAAATTGGCAAGAGATTGAAATAGACATTTCTCCAAAGAACACACGTAAATGGCAAATTAGTACATGGAAAGATGTTCAATATCTTTAGTCATTAGGGAAATGCAAATCAAAACCACAATAAAATACCACTTCACTCCCTCCAGGACGACATAATAAAAAAGATAGACAATAGCAAGTCTTGGCAAGAATGAGAAAAAAATGGAACCCTTACACATTGCCAGTGGGAATGTAAAATGGTGTGGCTGTTTTGGAAAATAGTTTGACAGCTCTTCAAATTACTTCAACATAAAGTTACAGATGACCTAGCAATTCCACTCCTAGACATGTATCCAAGAAAAATGAAAACAAGCTCCCATGCAAAAACGTGTGTAAAAACGTTATTCAAAATAGTCAAAACATGGAGACTCAAATGCCCATCAACTAATGAATGGATAAATAAATGTGGTATATCCACACAATGGAATATCATTTGACTATGAAAAAGAATCAAGTATAGATACATGGTACTACATGGACGAACCTTGAAAATATTAAGCTAAGTGAAAGAAAACAGTCACAAAAGAAGTCACTCATTGTACGATTCCATTTATATGAAATGTGTAGAATAGGCAAATTAGTGTTTGCCTGTGTCTTAGGGAAGTAGGTACCATGAAGTGACTGCTTAGTGGGAAGGGTATTTCTTTTTGGATTAACAAAAATGATCTAAAATTGATTGTGGTGACAGCCGGGTAACTGTAAATGTACTAAAACTATGGAAATGGGTGAACCTTATAATATTTAAATTATATCTCAATAAAATAAATCTTTCTAACAACAACAAAAAAGGAATTCAGTGGAGAAAGGATAGTTGTATCAATAAATGGTACTGGGAAAATTAGATATCCATAAGCAAAAAGATGAAATTCAATCTATAGTTCTTTGTCCCAGATACAAAAGTTAACTAAAAATGGGTCCCAACAACAAAGGACCAGGAGAAAAGAAAAGTCAAGACTGGGGAGGGGACAACAGCTCTTGAGACAATGAAAGCAACAGAAGGGTTCCTTATACAATAAGAGCTAGGGACACTCAATAGTGGAATTTCTGAAACTTGCACAAAGACAAGAATTATCCAGAGAGACCCCTTAAAATAAGCTTTTAAAAAATCAGTAACTCAGACCTCTATTGAATCAGAGTCTCCATGGCAAAGTTTAATATGCATCCCATGTGAGCGTATTGTTAGGAAATACTGCCCTGATGCATACTTTTTTGCTTGTAAATGAATATAAAATATAACTAAAAATTTCAAATGACCTATTTGGATCTTTAGTGATTCCAATGTACAGTATAAAACTCATTTGTAATATGAAAGGCTATACAGTAAAGTGTTTAAGAATCCAGACCTTTTCAGCTGGATTGCTAGAATTCATACCCATGCTCCGCCAGTGGACAATGTAAATCTATCTTCATCAACAAGATGGGACTAATAAAAGCATCCAACATGCTCATGAGGAATGAATGGAAAAACATCTCCATGAAAATCATTTAGCACAGTGTCTAATGAGCAGCAAACTTTCCATAAACCGGAGCTCATATCATGATCATAGAACAACAAAACCTTCTCTCCACATTCTGTTTTAACTGGCATTGCCTTCTAACAATGATGGAACCCCCATCAGCTCTGCAAACCCCTTTGATCAGTTCAGGTATGCTAGTGATAAATTCTTCATAATAAAGGGGTGAGAAATTATAAAGAGAGGGCCCAGACCAAACATGGCTGAAAAGGGGCAAAGGTAATCCAGTCCCCCATTCCCCTCATCCCTGGAGAACAGTCCATCCAAGAAGGGACTCTGAGAAACAGAAATGTCTAGTATATAGTTTTACCTTTTGCTGGGAAATTATGACATAAACTTACTCCTCTGTCTCCCCATAAGAACTCTAAATTGATCACTAAAGCTTTTCTGAACATCTAGTCTTTAAGGGGAACATGAAAGTAGTACTCTGTTGACAGGGTTGACATAGTGGGAAGCTCCAGGTATGGGCACAGGCTCCAAGGAGTGGGAACAAGTCCTGGGTCATAATAAAATAAGTTTGCTACTATTAAAAAAAACTATGTTAATATGAAAATATTGTAATGAAATTTATCCCATCAACAAAACCCTACTCCCGAAGGTAAAGGTAGGGCTCTCCCCTAAAGAGCACAGGTATTCCTGGCTTAAAACACCAAGAGACACGTTCTCTAGTAGAAAACTACAGTAGGCAAATCTCAGACAGGCAGAGTAGAAGTCTTCCCTGGACCTTGGTCTCTTGGACCTGGATTTGAGGAATCTGATACTCTTGGGAGCATTCCAAGTGGAGTTAAAAGCTGAACTGGGCCAGATGAAGGTGGTCTGGGAGCCAGATTGGAAGACCTCTGCTAGGTGACCCCAAACTTGAAGACATGTCAGCTATCCCTTGTGAGACCAGATAGAGAGCCAGGTGTCATTCATTTCCAGCCTGCCACCATCAGCTCTTAATAAAACTTCATACAGCTTCAACACAGCCATGCTATGGGATATTAAAGCAAGGTTCTGTTGCCTCCTGTTCAGTATCATCCTTGAAGAGGGAGCAATGCCCCCCGGGGGCCAGCAGGGTGGTGACAGTGACTGGTACAACATTCCGAGGGAAAGTGAATCTCCAGGAAGAATCATAGCAAGATCAACTAGCCCCCTCCTATTCTCTCTTTATTGTCAAAAAATGTGGGTTTAGGCATTATTTGTTTCTCTCATAGCTATAAATTTTAGCTCTTGCTGAACCAATGTCTTGAATTGTTTTCTTATTTCTACATAAAATTTGGTTCAACTCATTAATATAATATAGTAGATCAATCATAATTTGACCATTTTATTGATGTGAAACTTCCAGAGCCATTGTTTCTTAAATCCTTTCACTTTCTCTTTTCTTCCACCACCACCAGCAACCTGTTGGCCTTCTTTCTGGTACGTGCCACAAAGAACATTTCACCCATCACAAACCTGACTGCTTACTAACAATGAATATGAAACAGCAACACCACAATGAGATGTGGATGCTGAACAGCCAGCCAAGGTTACTCACCACTTCACGGATTCATGAAATTCATATTTGCATCAGATTATAAATGACTATACAGGTCATGGGATTTACATGGGTCATGGATCGTCAAAACCATGAGTACGAAAATCGTCAAATACCAAGACACTACTGCATAAAATCTCACTGTGATAAGCTAAGTGAGCTAAGCCATCCCTATGGCTCTTGCATCTCCATCAACTAGACACATCAATCACCAGTGTTCATAATGATGCCCATGATGGAGTATCTAAAGAAGCATAGGGACATTTCTAGTTCAACTCTGCAACTCTCCCAATGCCTAACAGAGATCTGTACACAGGAAAAAAATGTAAAATGTCAATCAATGCTTGTCAAATGCTATGCTCCATTAAAGAAGGCAGATAAAAAATAGAGGCTTCTAAAATTAAAATTCATTCACCATACTAATGAAATTAATCCAAACAGTATTGGATATCTAATATGGACCAAACCTTCCTACACATGATGATATTTTATGCAGGCTAAAAGAAGTTAAGTGATTTCTTTGGGTCACACAGCTAGTAAGCTGTGGAACCAGATGTTAAGTCTAGGTCTCCAGAAGTCTGAAGGAAGGGCTGCCCCTCAGAGAAATCATGTGGAAAGAACCTTCAAAGAAGAGGGAAACAGGAGATGGCAGAGGGGGCTATATTTCTAGCATCCCCAACTGATAAGAGGCCAAAGTAAAAGACCATTCTGGCTGTCATCTAAGCCCTCAGCTGTCCCCAGGGCTGGGATATGCTGAGTCATCAAGTGTTTTTGAAATCAGAAATGATGTCTGACAAATGATAATTGTAAATAATACTTGGCTATAACCATTGAATGCATGATGCGGAAAGGGCCTTTCCCTTAAGATGGTCCCTTTCTCCACACCCTTCACCAGGGCTCAGTCTACCCCTTTGGTATTCTCATGACACTGTTTCTTAACCCAGTCTCGGGTATTGTGGTCCCATGGAGCTATCAGTGGCTAATCCCAACATAAAGGTTTTAGCTGTAAGGTATCTCAGGCCTTGATGTGTGAATTTCAGAAGCATCAATAACCCTGGTGTCTACATGTGAAGATCAAGGATAAGCTAAAACCTTCCCAGGGGTCATGAAATGGCCACCTATTGATGGACACCTAGTCCCAAAAAGTTAGAAGACCTGCTGCATCAAATAGACGTGGACCTATGTGACTGCTTTTGAATTATGGTACATAAAATTATTACATAAAATAAGCCTCTACAATCAAAGGGATGACAACTTGGGAATACCTTAAGACGTAAAATTGATTTGATTTTATTTTAGGAAGGAATTTAAAAACTGGCTTTGAATGTGTGCATTCATCTGATTCAAAATATGCTTTTGACAGACATAGGTAAAGCAGCTGAGAAAAAAAATAGAATTTAAAATGTATCCAGGGCTTTCAAAGCATCATACGAGCTTCATTGACACACACAAAAAAGAAGCTTCAAACCACAAAACAGGAACAATAGAATCAAAGGCAAAGGAAAATGAACAAACAGGACAAAGCTAGGTATTCTTTCTTCCCTAGGAATATTTTTAGTTTATTACTTGCTGTTAAAGTTTACTGTGTGCTATTAAAATCCTGGGCATGTGTTCTTTATGAATATTTTAATTGCTTTGTTTCAGTAAAGTTTGTTGGGAAGAGGTGATCGCCATTATTACACGCATTTAGTATAATGCTCCCTGTTGCCTACTGAAACAAGCTAAATTCTTCAGCCTCATTCGAGGCCCTACAAAATGATTGTAGCCAATTTCTCTAGCCTTTTGCCACGAATCCCTCTACCTGAAGGGCCATTCCTCCTTCTCTATGTGCCCAAATTCTTGCCATCCTTCAACACTCAGATCAAAAGCCAACTCTCCCCCAGCATGCTTCTCAGATTCTCCCAGGGGAAAGGATGATCTCCTCCTCCCTTTAATTTTCATAGGATTTAACCATAAATTCTCACAACCAATTTATAAAAACACCACATTTGGCCTTAAATAACAGTTATTATTATCTATTTTTCCTACTGTACATTGAGCTCCCTAAGGGAAGACACCATGCCTTCCTTATCTTTGGAACCCTGGGATTATCTAGAAAATAGCTTGTTACATAGAAGGGGGTCAAAAAATCCAGTGAATGAATAAAAAAGCTATAGTGTCTGTAAGCATACTTGATGAATAGAAAGGTAGAACAGGTGTACAACAGGACTCTTTGGTATAGAGTGGAAGAGGCAGTCACGCAGTGGGCCAAAAGAAATGACTTTGCTTGTGAGGGAAACTATAGGAATACTGTGAACCCAGAAATGTAATCAAGAAGACATTTTGCAGTGCAAGTTGATTAGCCAATATTAGAACAGCAATGAATTAAGATTACTATTCCAGGTCAACGACTTCCCACAGTATGTCCCTATTTGCAGTCCTCATTTTCAGCAAATGTTTTATTATGAACCCTGCTTTAATAAAATACTCATAAAATCTCAAGACTGAAAAGGACCTTAAAGTTCATCTAGTCTTGAGGCCCAGTCTATGTTTGAGATGGCTGGATAACATCCCTGTTGAGGGGTCATCCATTCTCTGCTGAGATGTCTCTTATGGCACGCAGAATTCTAAAAATAACCTGCAAAATTACATAGTCCATAATCCCTGAACCCTGAAACACTGAACAATAGACAGCACTGGACTGTGGTCCTTGAGAGAAAGAACTACAGAAGGTGTACCAGTCTGGGTCCTAGCAATCAAGGAGGCAGATTTGGAACTAAGAAGCAGTAATTGGTAACTGGAACACAGGCTGAACCTCCTGCTTCCCCTAGCTTTCAGCCTGAAGGCATTTTTCAGACTGCAATGCAGGAAGATAGAGTCTAAGCAGGGCATAGCACTCTGACTGAGCTGAGATGTAGGGATCAGCATATGGAACAGTTGTTCTCAAAAAGGGAAGATTGCCTGAGTGGCTCTAATCTAATCACAGGAGCCCTTAAAAGCTGAGAACTCTCTCCAGCTGATAGTACAAAAGGGAGTCAGAGATTCAAAGCATGAGAAGGACTCAATACCTCATTGCTGGCTTTCAAGATGGCAGAGACAACAAGCCAAGGACTGCAGGTAGCCTTTAGAATCTACGAACAATCCCCACCTGACAAGCCACCAAGAATGAGGACCTGACCTACAATGTCATGGAACTGAATTCCGTTAACAACTTGAATGAACCTAAAGCAGATTCTCCCTCAGAGCCTCCAGCTAAAAGTCCAGGCCATCCATATCTTGATTTCCAACCTTGCAAGACTCTACACAGAGTAACCTGCTGAGCCTGCCTGGACCTCCAACCAACATAATTGAGATAATAAATAGGTATTGTTTTAAGTTGCTAAATTTGTGGTAATTTGCAGTAATTTGGCAGCATTAGAAAACTAGTACACTTCCACTGACACAAGGTGACTAAATACACCCCTCCAGTGGCAGCCTCTTCTATCTTTGGAGCACTATGGTTAGTAGAAAGCTCTTTTTTTCAATTCAACAAACTATTCCTTCCTATAACATGCATTGATCCTACCCTATTACTTGGTTTACTTAGTGCAAATTCAATCTTTCCTCATGACAGTTTTTCAAAAATTAAAGATGTTTCTCATGTCTCGTCCTTAGTCTCTTATAGCTTTCTTTATATTGCATGGTTTTGAGTGTTTTTGCCATCCAGTTCATCATCTTATGCACATGGCCTCATTTATCCAGATGACTGATAAAGTGAGGCACTCTTGAAAAATATGGTGTCAATGCACCCCGTGTTGGCCCTACACCACTTCTGAATGTCTTAGGCCAGCACCACCAACTTTCTCTAGCTTGAAGCCCATGTCCAATGTGCATGGATAATTGGTACTGCAAGATGGATTACCTTTCAGCTTCCAAAGAGAAACTGTCTTGATATCTCTGGGTCAGCCATTGTTTTATCGTGACTGGTAGAAGAAAAAAAATGGTCCAGAAGAAGTCTGATTTTCCAGGCTCCTACTTGGCAGCCACCTAAATATATGCACACTTTATGAAGGAACACCCTTTCTGACAATGATGGAGTAACTGCTACCAAAGTAGCCCTCCCACTGTCGACAGCCACAAAACTGGGAAACAAAATGTATTAAGCAACTCTCTTCAGACACTGAACAATAGACAGCACTGGACTGTGATCCTTGAGAGAAAGAACTACAGAAGGTGTACCAGTCTGGGCCCTAGCAATTAAGGAGGCAGATTTGGAAATAAGAAGCAGTAATTGGTAACTGGAACACAGGCTTAACCTCCTGCTTCCCCTAGCTTTCAGCCTGAAGGTATTTTTCAGACTGCAATGCAGGAAGATAGAGTCCAAGCAGGGCATAGCACTCTGACTGATCCGAGAAGTAGGGATCAGAGTTCAGAGCTGATGGTTTGGCCAGAATTCATAGACCTGGGTACCATAGAGAAGGAAGAAGCACACAGAAAGTGCTCCATAATTCTGTATTATGGGTCCTCTTAAGTATTGGGCTACATATTTAGCTGGGCATGTGTAGAGAGACTCCACTAGGTCTGCTAAGAATAGTTCTGAAAGGCATAAGAGTTCTAACTAACTAGAGTAGACTGAGCTTGCTGCAAATTCATTTGAGATGCTGGAAAGTCCATACCTTAGGAGAGTACAACACTATCTCTAGAGGGAGGACTATTCTAGACCTAACTATAGTGGAGTGAATACTAGTCTCAAGAGAGATAGGTTTATATTTTAACCATTAAAACTTGTGAATGTGACCTTAGTTGGAAAAAAAGTTTTTGCAGATGTAATTGAGTTCAAGATCTTGAGATGAGATTATCCTGGAATATCTGGGTGGGGCCCTAAATCCAATGACAAGTATTCTTATGAGAGTGAGAAGAAAAGACACAGAAACATAGGAAGCCAAGAGAAGATAAAGATGGAGATTGGAGTTATGCATCCACAAGCCAATGGATGCCTGGAGCCACCAGAAGATAGAAGAGGCAAGGAAGTATTCTCCCCTAGGGTCTTCTAAGGGAGTACAGCCCTAATTGCAGCTTGATTTCAGACTCTGGGCTCCAGAATTGTGAGAGAATACATTTCTGTTGTTTTCAGTCACAAAGTTTGTTGTAATTTGTTAAAGCAGCCTAGAAAATAACATACCACCCTAACAAAACTGAAAAACAAACATCAAGAGGGTCAAGCTGACCCACTAATAATATGCCACCCAAAACTCAAAAGTCTTTAGAAGACAATAATATTCAGACCTTCAACCATGTAACATTTCCTAGCATACAATAAAATATAATAAGACATGCAAAGGAGCAAGAAAATGTGACCCAGCAGCAGAAGAAGAGGAGGAGGAAAGAAGAGAAGGAGGAAGAGGAGAAAGAGGAAGAGACAGTGGAGAAGGAGGAGGAAGAGGAGAAAGAAGGAAAGAAAGAAAGAAAGAAAGAAAGAAAGAAAGAAAGAAAGAAAGAAAGAAAGAAAGAAAGAAAGAAAGAAAGAAAGAAAGAAAGAAAGAAAGAAAGAAAGAGGGAGGGAAGGAGGGAGGGAGGGAGGGAGGGAGGGAGGAAGGAAGGAAGGAAGGAAGGAAGGAAGGAAGGAAGGAAGGAAGGAAGGAAGGAAAGAAGAGGAGTGGGGAGGGAGGTAGTGGGAATGGAAGGAAGAAGGAAAAGACATGTTGGAGTTTGCAGACAAGACTTCAGAACAGTGATTTTAAACATGTTTAAGGATTTAAAGAAAAGGATACACATAATAATTGAACAAAGAATCTCAGTGAAATGAAACTAATAATAGTAATAAGGAACCCAATGGAAATTCTATAACTAAAATATACAGTATCTTAAAAGAAGTTTGTAAATTTCTGAATTTTTATGTAAATTTTATCTCATTTAAGAAGTAACATGACACACTGGAAATATCCTAAGGCTTGACATTCAAATTCTGGCTTCACAATTTACTAGCCATGAAATTTTGGACAACTTACCATGGTAGATAATATGTTTTTTCTGATCTGAACAGCATCCCACTTTCTCACCCCTTTCTCTTGGCTTTGCTTTTTGTCTCCACAATAAACAAGGGTTCAGGTGAACTTAGCCATGTTATTAGAAATCCCATTCTTTGCCACAGTGATTGGTCTGGAGAATGGTAGCACCTGACCCAAACGGAGACGATTAGTGTCTCTTGGAATTTTTAAATAGAATACGAGAATAGGGTCAGGTTTTTCTTGGTCAGAGACTCCCCTATGTCTAATTAAGTAATGCTCTTCTCTCAGGGTTCCTGACTGGCCTCACTGCTACTCTTCAGTACACATTTTTAAGTTAATCTACTTCTATATATCAAAGTAGAAAGTTGCAGAATTTGGAGAGGTCTTGATGTAAATGTTTTTATGTTCCCTCCCTCTGCAGTTGGGAATAGTAAAAACCTCAAAGAGCAAGACGTTCTTTTCAATTGTCTCCTACTATTCTTCAACCATACACATTATACCACCACCCATTATTTTCCCCAAAGCCCATATTCTGTCATGCCTCTACAACTTTGCTTATGCTAAGTTCCACCTAGAACTCCTTTCTCTTCTCCTCTTACCAAAATTCTATCTATTGCTTTAACACTCAGTCTAAAGATCATCTCCTCTGTGAAACCTTCCTTGGTCCTTCCAAATTCATCTCTCAATTCTAGAATTTTGTATGCATTGCCATGAAATTTGTCTTAAAGCTCATTCTGTTGGTGTCTACCTTTCTTACTTGAAGTGTGGGCTTTGGGAGTGGGGAAGGGAGGCAAAAATTGTGTCTTCATTCATCTTTGAAACACTCACTGATCCTGCCCAGTGAAACTGTGCACATATAATGATTAATCAATATTTATTGAATTCAATCAAATTTTGCATTAGTAAAGACTTATCTCAAAGAATTTTATTTATGCACATATTAAAACTATAAAGAAGGGTTGAAAGAACTGGGATTGATTTTCTGAGTATAGAGGAAAAAAATCAATAGAGTGCTGGCTTTGAGTGTAGCTAGCATATAGTAGGTAGACAATGAACACTTGTTAAAGTGAATAGCATGACCCAGACCACAGCTGAGAATCAGAAGAATCAAGTCTCTGGATGCTCTTTCTTTGTGTCACATGTACTCCTTCTCATTTACATTCTTGTCTTTGTACTTCAGTAAAACCCAGTCTTTGCAACATTGCATTTCAGTGATGCTCCCTCCAGCCCCTACTACCTTTCTCCCAACTCCTGCCACAGTATAATACCTGGTATCTGTATGAGAAGACTCCCCTTTAATCTCACTTTTCAGAGAACTCTCAGGGTGCCTGGTAGGGGATTCCGATTGCAAAACTTGAATATGAGGGGGCATGGAAGTTCATGGAGAGCTCTTTTCTACTGAATTCCATTAGTCATAGCCAAGGTTGGGGGAGAAAGTTTTCATTTTTTGTGAGTCACTGTTTATCTGCCTATAAATTTAGTAATGAAATGCTTATGCCACAGGGATGAGAAGAAATTTCATTTTTGCTTATAAAATCCTCAGGGCATGTTTGGATACAAAGTGCAATAACACTATAAAATATTGCCCTGATATTGCTATCTCCAGGCCTGGAACTCATTTCTGCATTATGAGAAGCAAAGAAGATTTATGGGAAAGATAAGGAGATAGCTTTTCTCAAGTATTTAAATGAGGTTTTCTTTAAATAGATAGTCATTGTGTGCTCGTGTCCTGTTGTTAGGGACTGAGAAAGTATATGTCAGTAGCTCTGGAAACGTATCTATCGGTAGTGAGGTTAATACTCCAGTAGGAGTAAGAAACAGTGACAATTTATTAAGCATCGTTACAAAACCACTTTCTACCACCATTATCTTAAATCTTCACAACATTGTTGTAGAGTAGGTGTTATTAGTAGTTCACAGATAAGGAAATTGATGTTCAGAGAAAGTTGAGCAAATTTCTTCAAGTCACACAGCAAAGTAGTGGCAAAGCTGGAATTCATAACCAGATCCTTATGACTCTGAAACCTTTGGCTTTCTCCATTAGTAGTCTATACAAGGCCAAGTAACATAGATCCCTAACCTAGATCTCTAACCTACTATTCACAATCTGATTTCCAATTCCTATCCTTGGAAACATCTGGCAACTCCTCATTGTCTTTAGGAAAAAAAAAACAAACAGTTTAAAATTAAATACAGATGGGAGAAGGATGACCCCAGCACATGGTGTAGATGTGTTGCAAGCTGCTTTGGGCCTAGGTTTAAAAGCTCTGGGGAAAAGTCTAGGCCTATAATTTTAACACAAATGTAAGTGTGGGTCTCCTTTGTTTACATAAAACCCAGCAGGTAATGGTATCACCACCACCCCCATCCTGTCCCTCTCCAAACCTCCTGAAGGAAATTAAAGGCACAAAATAGCTATAAATCTACAAGGTCAAACGAATAGAAAAGGAAATATCCACATGTAAAACGTTTCCAAAAACTGGGAGGCAAGAAGCAGACGCTCTAGAAGTTCTGCTCCCCGCACACCAGCAGCCCCGACATATGCATCATCCCCTTAGCACAGAGATCACCGTGAGGAGGAAGCTGGGTGCCCCCTCTGAAGAGACTTCCCGGCAGCGACTTGTGGAGACTTCCTGACAAAAGGGACAACTTGTTGCCAAATCACTTCATAGGGAAGCTCATCACAGGGTTATCCCCACTCAGAGAATTCAATCATGTAATTCTTAATTGTTTGATTCATAAATGTGAAAAGTCAGGGCGGGGGGTGGGAATCACTAGATTTGTGAAAATGGCCTCTAATGTGAAAGACAGAGGCAAAAATAAATAAATAAATAGGAATCTAGAAGACATAGAGGAAGCAAAGAATAAAAAAATGTATTTTTTGAGAAGATAAGAAAAGATAACACATCCTTTGGACAAGAACAAGGTGCTATAGAAAAGTAAAATCCAGAAAGCAAGAAAAATGCTTTTTGAAATTTAATATTTGGTAGCCAAAACTTTTTATTTCAATAAAAGCATTGAAGGATGGAGTGGGGCAATCTCTCTGAAAGTAGATCTAAAAGAAAGAGAGGAAGATAAGAAAATTAGGTAACGAATCCAAAGCATCCCACACCTATTAATGTGAAAAAGGAAAAAAAAAGGGGGGGGGGAGAAAAACTAATAAAACAGAAGAGAAAAATGTAAGAGATAATGCAAGAAATTTTCCCATAAATGAAGTACATGAGTCTCCACCAAGTGCCTGGCAAACGCCCAGCACAGTGAATGAAAACACTGTGTTAAATTATAGCAAACTGATATTCAGAACCCCAAGGATTAGTAAATGCTCTTCAGGACGTTCAGGGAAAAAAGCAATTCACAATCAAGGAGCAAGAAGTAAAATGACATTGGGTTTATGGACCTCGCCTACAGTGAAGTAATGCTTTCAAAAACAAGAGGGAAAATTATTTTAACCTAAAATTCTCTTTATAGTCAATCTATTAATCATGTGGAAGGTTAGATTAAATGTATTTCTGGATAGGCAAAGATCCAAGTATTTTCCTCCCAAGAATTTTTCCCCAAGAAGCTATTAGAAATTGTGCTCATGAAAACAAATATGGCAGAAACAACTAGCTATCCATCAGAAATCGGAATCTCCCTTTCATCCATAGATTTTTTCCCGGGAACCTGCTACCCAGGCAGGGACTACTTTCCCCAGCCCTCTTTGTATCCGGATTTGGCCACGGGACTACTTCTCAACAATAGAATGGAGGCAGAAGTAAAGTATGTTGTTTCTGGTTCAAAGTGGTTAAGAAAGAAAAGAGGTTTCTTCTATGTCCTCTCTTCTCCCATCCTCCGGCTAAAAGCTCTAGGGTAGAGCTTTTAGGACACCAAAGCTCTAGGGTAATGTGGAGACATAAAATGGAAGGGAAGAGAAGAGAAACATGAGTGGAAGATAAAATGTCATTGTGTTAAGTCGCTGAAATGCTGGGGTTTATTTATGATGGCAGCATTACCCTATGTGGCAGCTGGTCTCAAACATGGCTGCCAACCAGTCCTTCCATCGCTCTACACACATGCTGCTCCTCATGTCAAGAGAGGACGTCTGATTCCTCTTCCTGGAATCAATGTTTGCCTTAGTGACTCCTTTGAACACTAGAATGCAGCAAAAGTGATGTTCTAGGACATCTAAAGCTAGATAATAAGTCTGGCAGATTCCCTATGGGCATCTTGAAAAGCTCATCCTTGGGATGTTCCCTCACAAAACCCAGCTGGCATGCTGTGAAAAGCCCAAGCTACATGGAGAGGCCATGTGCAGGTGCTCTGGTTGACTGCTCAAGCTGAGCTCAGCCAACAGGCAGCATTAACTGCCAACCGTGTGAGGGAACCAGGACAACCAAGCCCTAAGATGACTGCTGATAACCCAGCACCCAGTCACTACCACATGCAGCAGACCCCGCTAACCCACTGAATGATGGGGATAATACGCTGCTTCAAGCCAGTGAGGTTTGTTATGCAGCAGTAGATAACTGGAACACTTATATAATATGGCAAGGGAGTAAATCAAGAAGAGGAAGACATGGAGTCCAGGAAGTAAGAACAACCACTACTGATGGTTCTAGGAGGAGAGCAGTGCAGCAGAGCTAGAAAACAACTGGTCACTTCTGGAATGGGAGAATGAGGATTTCAGAAGAGCGAGCTTTAGGCAAAACAGAGTTGATGAGTTTTCTTTTTTTTTTTTTTTTTTTTTTTTTTTTTTTTTTAAATTTTTTTTTTTTTTTTTTTCAACGTTTATTTATTTTTGGGACAGAGAGAGACAGAGCATGAACGGGGGAGGGGCAGAGAGAGAGGGAGACACAGAATCGGAAACAGGCTCCAGGCTCTGAGCCATCAGCCCAGAGCCTGACGTGGGGCTCGAACTCACAGACCGTGAGATCGTGACCTGGCTGAAGTCGGACACTTAACCGACTGCGCCACCCAGGCGCCCCGAGTTGATGAGTTTTCTAATGTAATTGAGCATTTGGAAAAAATGCTGGACAGCATATGACACTGGATTGAATGTATGGGAAAAAATAAGAAAAGATATGCAGGCAACCAAGCAAATGAAAAATGAGGCAATTACTTGTTCAAGAAAAATAAAAATTAAATGAGAAAAAAATACCATCATTATAAATAATGGAACCCTAGATCAGAAGTGAGACCTCCATTCTATTTCTAGAGCCAGCAAAAACTCTGTCTCTTTATACTCCTCCCCCCCCATGCTCCCCACCCCATCTCCATCTCTCACTCCGAGGGGAGTTGACTTGAACACTGAATTGGCCAGTTTCCATCCAGAACACTGACTCGTCATGGACACCATGCTAACGGTCATGTGCATCCATATGGACATTTCTTTTCTTGCCTCCTTCCAAGTGGCTGCGTGGGTGGGAGACCCATACTGTGAGATAACAGGTAATAGACAAGCAGGATTCCTTTAATATTAGGACTGTGTCATCTTTGGCATTTATAATGGCAGAAAAACTTCCTTAAATGTTTTTTAAATTAAGGTCTAAGATTGAAACGTAAAAGCCCTGTAGTCTGGAACACTATGATTCAAAGAATTAGCTTTGTCAAAGGCAGAGGTAAAACCATAGTAAGAGGCTGGGAAAGCTTCAGAATTAGTATATTTGCAAAAAACTGTTGTTTAGAAAAGGAACATCAGAAACATAAGAAATAGCTCTGGTTTTGAAAACAGATTTTTGTTCTCTAATCAAAAAAAAAAAAAAAGGAAAAGAAAGAAGGCAAGAGAAGATGAGATTCTCTCCTCTAGGAAACACTACCAGTCTTACAGATGATAAAGGAAACATGAGGACAACTTCAGGGGTAGGTCAAAATTTTTAAACCTATTTGAAAAACTGAGAACAAACTGAGGGTTGATGGGGGGTGGGAGGGAGGGGAGGGTGGGTGATGGGTATTGAAGAGGGTGGGACGGAGGGGAGGGTGGGTGATGGGTATTGAGGAGGGCACCTTTTGGGATGAGCACTGGGTGTTGTATGGAAACCAACTTGACAATAAATTTCATATATTGAAAAAAAAGAAAAGAAAAGAAACCTATTTGGGACAGCCTGAGAAAAGGAGGGTATGACAGAGACACGGAGCATGTCCCACCACTGCAGAAATAGAGGTGCAACAAAGAAAGCTTCTAAGCTGCACTAAAGTAGAATAAGACAGACAAAATCTGTACACCTAAAAAGCTGAGATAAGGCAAGGATTTGGAGACGGGTGGATAACAAGGATAAATGGCTTCTCTCTGAGCCTCTGGAGCTTAGACTATGGAAAAACTACAGTTTCAATTCAGAAATCTATTGAGGACAGGAGTCTTTTCTATATACCTGCATCAGAGGACGTGGAACTGTGACTGTTGGTTTACCTGTCTAGAAGCTGGCCAGGTACCTAAATGAAACTAGTCATGTTGTTCAACGAATGTTCGTTATATGAGTAAGCGAATGGCTGCCATTTGACTTCTGAATCTCATATGCTTAATTTGAAACCACTTGAATACAAAAAAACAACAACAACAATGAAATGCAATAAAGAATTGTATTATTAATTCTGCAATACACTGAGTAAATTAGTGTGTTCACATGTGGTACAGCAGGGCACACTTAGAAATCTCAAGTCTACTGATCATCTAAAGCCAGTTTCTGACAGCAACCACACAATCTTCTATGAAATCCTCAGGGTGGATAAGTAAAACGTTAGCCACAGCCACATGAGTAGTTGAAATAACTAAAGATCCTTTTAAACACCGTACAGTAGGGTAGAATTCACATGTAAATTGCGGATGTTCATCACTTTATTAATAGGATACTATTTTCAGTGTGTGTTTTAGTTAGGAGTTATCTTACAACTATCCCAGAACTGAATAAAATTGAGCCTCATTTTCAGAGGTTTAAATTTCTCACAGGTGTATCTCTGGGCAGCATAATTGGTATGGGGGGACAAAAGCTATTTTCAACTCTCTAACGAAAAAGATATGGATTGGAATGTTCCATTATAATTCCCATATTAATATCCCCTGCCAACATATAAAATGGCCCATACATTTAATACCACCAGGTAGAATGTTGTTAAAAAATTAGTCTAACACATTGAGTCTCCTCCCCTGAGGATACACTATATAAACTCTGGCTTGCACCATAATACCTTCAACCACTGGAAACAAAAGGAGGTTTTCATATATCACACATTCCATTAGTTTCCTTAATTTCTCTTCATTTCCTATTTTTTAAAATAATCTAACAGAAGTTAGATCAAGACTATTAAGATTTTCTCTTATCTTTTAAGACTTTCCTATTAAGACTTCTCTTCTCTTTTACAGTAACAGTTTTCATGCATTTTTTAAAGAAATTGATAATAAACTGCTTCGTTTGCAGAAAATACACCATCGTTTGTAATGTCAAATTCATTTCCTTGAACTTGGCAATACACTGGGGACCACTCCTCTGGACATTGACTGCAAAGAGGCAATCCTAAATTCAGAAAAACAAATCTTTATCCTAAGTCACCACTGCAGCATCATGCAAACCTGAGCAAACACTGAGTATGACCTAAATGTCCAACACCTGGGAGATGCACGTGTAAACTGTGGCACATACACTTCAAAACAAAATATTACACTGCCATGAAAAGAGATGCTTGTAGAAATAGTAATAATACGAGGGGATGATATGCCAGAATTTCAGGTGAAAAAGAAAGGCGTAAAATGGTTCACAAACAGCATCATTACAACTCTGTTTTAAAAAACTCTGGATGGTTCCGTTAGTTAAGCTCCAGCTTCAGCTCAGGTCATGATCTCACGGTTTTTGTATTCGAGCCCCACGTCAGACTGTGCTGACAGCTTGGAGCCTGCTTCAGATTCTGTGTCTCCCTCTCTCTCTGCCCCTCCCCTGCTCACGCTCTGTCTCTCAGAAATGAATACACTGAAAAAGAATTTTTACAAAACCACTGTGTGCATAAAACAGACTGGAAAGAAATCTACACAATTTTACCAGTGTCTGTTTGGGTGATAAGATTATGGGTAACTTTTCTTTTTTCTCTCTTCTTTTTTTTTAATTCCCTTTCTTCTGGTTGATTTTAAGTGACCCTTTTTCTCACTGTAATTCTTAAATTGTTAAAACAGCAAGAATACTTGTTTGTCAATTGAAAATATCGGGCGCAAAATGCTTAAGTTGGTCCGCATCTTGAAAGGCTAAGATAAAATTGATCAGTAATGACAATATTACTATTAATAATAATAGAGATATTAGATAATATAATACAGAGATATTAGATAATATAGTATTATATTATTATCATATAATAATAATAGAGATATATTACACTGAGTATCATGCTTTTAACTTTCCAAAATAGTGTTTTTAATCTTCTAATTTGTTACAGTCTTAAAACATCTCTCTAAAGCAGATTAAGTTATTTTACCACCCTTTTTTATTCAACATAAACTTACCGAGCACGTCATGTATCAGTCCCTGTATTGTGTGTAGGGAATACAAGAAAATAAGTCATGGTTCATGAATTTGAAGAGCTCACAGGCAAGAAGAAGCAAATGAAGAAACAGACACTAGTGGTGATGGGGGAAGGGGACGTGGGAGGGATGAAACGCGCCCGAGGGAAGCAGGAGCATCTGAGCCTGGTCCCGAGGCATGAGTGGGAGTCTGCCAGCTGGAGGAGGAGGGCAGAGGAGTGCGTTCATCCACAACCTGGACGTGACTCTCAGGAGCTGACAGACCACACCGCCCAGGAGGGTGGTCCGCAACTGGTACGCATGGGGGATGGAGTGAGGACTCCAAAGTCGAGTGACACCCAGCTCAACGGTCAGGGCTGGGACTCGACCGACAATCCTGGGTTTTCTCTATTGACCTCAGGGGAAAAAACTTGAATTTGGAATTAAAAAAAAAAAAAGTCTGATTCATGGGCACCTGGATGGCTCAGTCCATTAAGTATCGGACTCTGGCTCAGGTTGTGGTCTCGCACTTCATGGGTTCAAGCCCTGCATCAGACTCTGTGCTGATCCCTTGCCTCATCTCTCTCTGCCCCTCCCCCATTGGTTCATTCTCCCTCTCTCTCAAAAATAAGTAAACTTTAATTAAAAAACCTGATTCATGACTCTGCTCTATAAGAATCACCTTGCTAAGTCTGCTTCTTGTGTGAAGAAAGGGCTCCTCACAGGTTGTGTGGAGCTAATGGAATAGTGGCTATGATCTTAAAGTCCTTTGTGGACTCTCAAATAATAAGGCACCATTAACACTCTTCCTGGTTTTACAGGGAATCACCCCCTTCCTTCCAAAATTTGCATAGTCATGGCCTCTTTCCCTGCAGTATTACGGCTCTCAAACTCTCCTCGATACTAGAAACTCCTGCTGCCAAAGTGCACCCTTATTTTTTAAATCAGAAACCCCAGGTGTGTAGTCCAGGCATGGGTCAATTTAAAACTCACCCATGTGGTTCCAATCTATAGTCAAGTTCAAGTTCTAGAGTATGAGTACTCAGCTACCCAGAGGGTGGTCCAAGAACCAGCAGCACTCAGGAGAGATGTAGAATCTCAATCCCCACCCAGACCCGCCCTGTGAGAACCTTCCTTTTAGCAAGCTCTCCAGCTGACTGGTGTACATTAAAGTATGAGAAGCACTGTTCCAGCCAGATTCACTCATTCAGCAAATATTCTCAGTTCCTACTCTAAGTCGACTGTCAGAATAGAAGACAATTAGTCCCAGTCCCTCCCTCAAAGATGCTCTCTAGTAAGCAAGGTAGGCAAGCACACGGGTTACTGAGAGGGGGGAGGTGCACCTTTCTCCGAGTTGCAATCAGGGAAGGCTTCCTGGAAGAGGAAGCATTGGTGTGGAACAGGCAGATACCGCAAAGCTCTGTGGAAACCATGTTAGAGGCAGAGGCTTGCGGTTTGGAGGTTTCAAGTTTAGGGAGGAAATCCAGATTGGTGACATAATGTGTGTGAAAACGCTCCGTAAACTGTAAATCATTATGCAAATGAGAGCATATTATTCCTCACAAGTTCTAGTGGTCTTTCTCATAATAACGTTTCCGGGAAATTAAACTAAACTGTAGCTAAAGGAAATCATCAAATCAAGACACACATTCAGCTACGTGCTGCAGTCCGGTGAAAATAACTCCCGACAACACTACCTGATGTCAACCATGCTCTGCTCAGGCTATCTGCCAAGGGTCACAATACACCCCGCTCTGCTGGGACAGTCTTCATTGTGCCTGACCTCCCAGCACAACCTTTATGATGCCTCCACTCATTCTCAAAAGTGTCCCGCTGTGGATGATTAATATATATGGTCACCCTGCGTTGGACCCATCAGTACTTCAAAAAAATAAATAAACAAATGGGATTTCTTCATTTTCCATTTCAGGACTCCACCCCGCCCCTACACCCCAGCAGGTTCAGTATCCAGGCTTGTGTGGAGCCAGCCCTGAATCCGAGTGTTTTGTTTGCTCCAACCAGTCCCAGGAGCCCCAGACATTATGCACGTCCTGCTCCCGTGTCCTTAAGCCAAAAGTCCTGAGTGAGAAGCAGCAAAGGCTTCCAGGTGACAAAGGACCCCACCAGTCATTGATTTGGCCCCCAGTTGTTGCAAGGTGAGGGAGGGAGGGGACGATGCAAGTCACAATAATGCACCATTCAGACAAGCCTCCACTTGTACCAGCACCCCTGCCCTTTCTTCACCAGAGACCCCAGCCGCCGCCATCAGGCATGTGGCCAGTTGCACAGTCATATCTCCAGACTCGGATTCCAAGGAAGCCAACCATACTGCTCACGGAGTCATCCAAAAGAATAATCTTATGATGTTTGTGAGAACTTGTTACTGATTTCTGAACTGTCACTAAGCTCCCCACCGTTGTCCCTGGGAAGGGACCCATAAAAGGAGTGGCCATTTGTTGAGCACACACTACAGGCAAGGCATCCTGCAGGGCCCTTGACTTGTATTATCTCATTGGACCTTTGCTCAGAGCAGCCCGGGAAGAATGCACCAGGCCTGCCCCTTCACATCTAAGGAAAATGACACCGGGGGAGTTTTGACTGCTCAACGTCACAAGTTAGTGTACTGTGACCCACGTTTTAACTGAGATCTGCCCCATGCTTTTTTTATTGCTAACACACTGCAGACAGATTATTCCAGTGTATGACATCAGTAGGGAACAAAAGAACGAAATCTGAGGAGTCACCTTCCACCTGGTGTTTCCACTCCCGTTCCTCTGCTCTCCAAACCTCTCTTTTTCCTAAGACAATCTCCAGCCATTCCTCTCACTGGGCATGTGGACACGATACTTCTTTCTAGAAGGACGCTTCGCCCGCCCTAAGGAAAATCATCCCATTCAATTGCACCAGTCCTCTCATTGGCTCAGATAACTGTGTGTCATAATCTGCCCTTTCAAAATGCTAGCAGATTCTTTGAATTCGGAGTTGTCTAAAAATGTTCAAACCATATTTTATCTTTACTGCTTGAAGTCAGTGTGTTTACACAAAGCCCAGGAACTGCCAGAAGTAAAACAAAATCCAACTCAAACTCTCCTACATCTGCTTTACCAGTAGCCTGGCATATAATATATTCCTAAACATCTTTTAAAGGTAACCAAATAATCATATAGACTGTAGAATTCAATCCAAACCAAATCAGTGAATATCTACGGAACACCAGTGTAGTTCCCTCCATTGTTTCAGAGGGTTGGAGTGCAAAAATGAATGAGCCATGTCCCTAGCCCTCTAGACAAATTAGGCGGGGGAGATAAAACATGCACAGAAATAACTATCGTATAGGTCCTTCTGGAAATTGGAATTTACCCTTATCATAGGACTTGACACTCTAAATGCCATTTGTTACCTGCATTTTTCTTTCCCTGCACTGAGCTCCCTAAGCACTGGGAACTTGTCCTAATTTTTGTCTTACATTCCAGCACCAGACTCCAGGATTGATTCATAATGTTTACTCAATACATATGCGTTTAACTGGATCGAATTGCCTTAAACTTGAAACTGATGGCAATAAAACAAAATTGGCAACCTATGAGAGATGACCATTTTAAGTAACCCTTGAAGGAAAGTGGAGGTTTCAGCTAGTGAGAGCTGGTGAAGGGATTATTCCCAGTGGTGGGACTAGAGAGGGAAAAGATGAGGCGGGGGGAGTTATATTCACCGCTGGAGCTCAGCCCTGCTGAAATTCTCTGACACCCTCAATGCCCAGCGAGGTTTGCAGCCTGAAGTAGCTCACGGGTCAGAGAGCCCACCCTGCAGATGCCAGGATGGAGTGTGGGAGGGCAGGATGGAGCAGATACGGACTTCTCCCTCTGCCTCCGGGAGCTCGGGATCTTGGATGTGGCTCATGCTCCTCAGGTCCCTTCTAACAAGGTTCCTAGAGAGCCACAGCCTGGGAGGAGCCTATATGCCACTTCCCCCCAACTCTGGCGAGGTCTACCTGCCAGGCGTGCCCAGAGCTACTCCTCGTCCTGTCTGGGGTTCCCCACCCCCTGCCGATCCCACCTGGATGCAGGCTCTGCCAGGAACGAGGCTTCCTTCCTTATCTTCCCTAACCTGCCCTCAGCACAGGCCAGAGCCCCTTCAGCCCTAAGAGCCTAGCATCAACACAGGCATCAGGTAACCTCTCAAGGGAGAGCTGCTCTATTCCTAGCTTATTCCCTGATGGGCTCCACCAGTGATGACTAAACCCCCATCCTTGGACCCCAGGGACGGCTCACTGCAAAAGAATCCCGGGACTACACAGTTCTAGTTCCTACCCCCAGAAATTCGAAGTAAGTGGAGGAAGATGTGTTGCAAAGGAATCTGCATTTGTAACAAGCTCTCACTAGACTCTTAGAAACATCGAGGTTTGGAACTCACCATTCCTTCCACGGCCGCTGCTGCATCTCTTTGAAGCCCTGTGACAGCTCAGCATCTTCCAGCCTCATGCTGGAGAGACCCCCACCTTCCCCGGCACCTGGGCCTCATTGCTCAGCAAAGGAGGAACTCTTGCCCCAACCTGAACTAACATCAGCCTGGGCGCATCCTTCTCTGGCATTCTGCTGTTCCTCACAGCTCAGGGCTGAGCTGTGGCCCCCATGGAACTTCTCTCTTATCTTCTGATGGCCAGCCTGGCAGCCCAAAGCCCACCATACAGGCCCCCTTCTCCCCCTCCTCTCCAACCTCCCCCCAAAATTAAATGCACAGCATTGTCCCAACTGTGGCCCACCAGGTCCTCCCAGAAGACAGCTTAGACTCATGTGACAGTGGCATTCTCTTGTGTCTTCTTCTGAGGTTGATAACAGATAACATGAAAGCCACTGTCTGTCACAGTGCTTGGCACACAGTAGATCTCCAATACCCATCACATGGACCTGAATCTAGAGAAGGCAGAAGAGCTGGGTCTGTGATGGCCAAAGTCTTGGGGACACTATTAACAGTAACAGCTGCTAATATTTATGTACTATGTGCCAGGCATTATGTTAAGACCTTTATATATATGAGCTTGTTTAATCCTAATGACTCTCCCAGTTAAGTACCCTTGTGATTCCAATTTACGAATGAAGAAATCGAGACCCAGAGGGGTGAAGTAACTTGTTCAGGATCACACAGCAGACGCGTGGCAGAGTTTCGATTTCAATGCAGATAGTCTCAACGCCAAACTGCATGCATCACCACACTGCAGTGCTACCCTCCAAGGTCAAATGCCCCCCCCCCCCAGATCAGGGGACATCTGCTCTTGCCTTGTCCACCTGCCCATGTCACAGCCCAGAGGGAAATACTTGCAAAATAATTGCTCTGGGCTGTTGGAAGATTTTGTTGCTTCTTCAAGATGACAGACGTCCTCGTGTGCTAGGAACAACGTTCACAACCTTGAACTGACAGGGCTGAATTTAATACTGTGGGAAGGAGCGGTCTGCCAGGGACCCTGGAGCTCCTTCTGTTTTCCAAAGGGCAGAGAAGCAGATGCTGATATTCTAAGAAAATCGCTCCTTAGACAAACCAAGTACAAAATGTTTCAAGGGCTCAAAAGAAAAGAGCTGCCAGCCACCCCACCCCCCGGGTTTTCTCTCCAGCAAAGCTGTGTGCAAAGTTAAGGTCCCCCCTCCCTATCTCAAGGAACCCAGTGGAGACGCACTGGAATTTTCAGAAAATTCTTGTCCAAACAAGAGGAAAAATAACAACAGGGACTTAAAGAAAAAGCCTCTGCTTGAACACAGAAAGTCCAAGTTTCTAGCCCTATAACGGCATTTGTGCTTTTGTTTATAAAATAACGTGATGCTAAATACTTTAATAAATTATAAGCTGCTTCTCTTCTCTCTCTAGTCAGACACATAAACTTGCTCTTCTGCCAAATAAACTAGGTCGGATTCAGTTCAGTTCAACATTTGCCCAGTACGTCTTGAGTAGGTGGAATTAGCAGTTTCTAGGCGCAAAAGGAATGTGCGCTGAACATTCATTTTGTAAGCTCCCTCTTCCTTTGTCCTCATTTCTCCCATCCAGAAAGCTGCCTCTCCAAGGGACTATTCTTTACCCACCTGCTACCTGTAAACATCACAACCTTCCAGTGAGAGACTTCGCATGACAATAGCAACCCCCCCCCCATCCACAGGGGATACATTCCAAGACCCCTGGTGGTGCCTGAAACCTCAGATAGTACCAAACCGGATATATACTTTGTTTTTTCCCATATACATACCTACGATAGATTTTAATTTATAAATTAAGAGATCAATGACAATAATAATAAAATACAACAATCCTAACAATATATACTGTCACAAAAATTATTCGAATGTGGTCTCTCCCTTTCTCTCTCTCTCTTGAAATATCTCATTGTCCTGTTCTCATCCTTTTCGTGATGATGGGAGACGATAAAATGCCTACAAGAGAAGGTGAAGTGGGGTTAGGCAGGCACTTGACGAAGCATCAGGCTACAATTAACCTGCCAATGGGTCAGGAGGATTATCAGCTTCTGACCACAGTTGACTGGGGGTGGCTGCAGCTTTGGAAAGCAAAATCCCAGACAAGGGGGAAAGCAACTACTGCAAACTGTGACCCCAACCAGGTGGATTTCGTACTTTCCTGCTGGTCCCTGGGAAAGAAGTGTGGGCCCTATTCCCTATTCCCTATGTTCTAACTTTCACCCAAACATGATACTACTCTGGGTAAGTTGCTTGATCCTCCCTTTGGCAGATTTAAAAATCAAACACAAACAGAAAAAAAAATGGAGGCTCTGGTTATTTGAGGGGCATGTCCAAGTTTACAGAGCCAGTAAGTGAAAGCTGGGACTCCGCCCAGGCTGTCTGCCAACAGGGCCCTGGTGCCCACCGCTCTCACGGATTGGGCGGCAGAACTGTGTCTCCAGAAGCAAATGCCAGCTTCTGGAGACTGTTACAAGACCCTAACTCTTAGATGCCAGTGGCTTTGTCCTCAGAGTGTCCTTGGGCAAGGTGGAAACTGGCCTACATGAAGCCAAGGAAAGAAAAGAAACAAATGAATGCACTTGGTTATTGGCATGTTGCAGAGAGAATGTACAAGTCGTGGAACGCAGTAAATCCAGCATCAAGCTACCCCAGGGGACTCCAATTCCTTTCCCTCCCCAGATCCACATTCTAGATTTGCACGCTGACATGAGCTGCTATTTCTCTTCTAATGCATATATTAAACACACACACACACACACACACACACACACACACACACTGCAGTTTCCATGGGAACTGTCCCTAGGAACTTCCCATCTTTTATTCAATTAAAATTTCACCCTCACATCTTCTTGAAGTGGAACACACTTTCATTCACAAGAGGACAGTGAGAAGAAGGTACTCTGATGGGGTTCATTTCCAATGAGCAGGCTGTATTTCTGCAAACCTGATCATCTTCCCAGAGATTCACAGCGTGCTGGCAATCACCGAAGCAGTCCTAATTAACGTTCGGGCGAGCAGGCACGCTCGGGCGTGGACCTGGGGGAGCGGGAGAGGGGGGCCCTTGTAGCCACAGCTCCACGCGTCCAGCCAGCGGCCCTTTCAGGGTCACACACCCTTCCCATGCCCCTCCAGCCACCGGTGGCAACTAGGAAGAAGGGGGCAGTGATGCCCATTCATTTGGGCCTGCAGGAAGTCTGCCCTTGGGAGGGTCCTCAGAGGGGCCCCACTGAGGTCTCCCTGCCCACTCTCAATTGAGAACAAGGATTACAAATGAATCTTGTAAATACAATGGCCAAGGAGCCATTAATGGAAAACAGCCAACTATTTGGAAGCACCAGAGAGGAGGCCATTTACAAACTTACCTGGTAATGTCCAAGGAAGCAGATATAAGGACCACTTGAGCTGATGCACAGATGTGATCGTTTAAAATCGTTTTTATCTATTCATTAAAGCATTGGGTTAGAAGCCAAAAGACCTAAGGTTCACGTCTCATTTCCAACATGATGGCCGGTGTGTAGCAGCAAATGACTCAAGTTCCTTGAGCCGTCAATTTCTCATGTGGAAAACAGGGCTAATAATGCATATGGCATAAACCAGATAACTCAGTAAATGAGAAATAAAGACTGGGAGAACTTGCCAATTGCAAAATGTACCTGTTAGTTGGTTTTATTATAATTATTGTCTATGAGGCAACACTTATGTGCAACTTGTTTGCCAGCCTGGGAATATGGAATCACAGTTCTGATTTTTATAATTTTTATTACTTCACAATTGTTTTGAGGGACCAAACAGTGAGTGACTAATATCAGGGCCTATTTATACATGGATAGGTACCATGCTGGCTAAATGGGGCTGAGATCCAACTTTCTTTTTTTTTTTTAAATATGAAGTTTATTGTCAAATTGGTTTCCATACAACACCCAGTGCTCATCCCAACAGGTGCTCTTCTCAATACCCATCACCCACCCTCCCTTCCCTCCCACCCCCATCAACCCTCAGTTTGTTCTCAGTTTTTAAGAGTCTCTTATGGTTTGGCTCCCTCCGTCTCTAACCTTTTTGTTTCCCTTCCCCTCCCCCATGGTCTTCTGTTAGGTTTCTCAGGATCCACATAAGAGTGAAAACATATGGTATCTGTCTTTCTCTGTAGGACTTATTTCACTTAGCATAACACTCTCCAGTTCCATCCACGTTGCTACAAAAGGCCATATTGCATTCTTTCTCATTACCACATAGTATTCCATTGTGTATATAAACCACAATTTCTTTATCCATTCATCAGTTGATGGACATTTAGGCTCTTTCCATAATTTGGCTATTGTTGAAAGTGCTGCTATAAACATTGGGGTACAAGTTCCCCTATGCATCGGCACTCCTGTATCCCTTGGGTAAATTCCTAGCAGTGCTATTGTTGGGTCCTAGGGTAGATCTACTTTTAATTTTTTGAGGAAACTCCACACTGTTTTCCAGAGTGGCTGCAGCAGTTTGCATTCCCACTAACAGTGCAAAAAAGTTCCCGTTTCTCCACATCTTCTCCAGCATCTATAGTCTCCTGATTTGTTCATTTTAGCCACTCTGACTAGCGTGAGGTGATATCTGAGTGTGGTTTTGATTTGTATTTCCCTGATGAGGAGTGACGTTGAGCATCTTTTCATGTGCCTGTTGGCCATCTGGATATCTTCTTTAGAGAAGTGTCTATTCATGTTTTCTGCCCATTTCTTTACTGGATTATTTGTTTTTCGTTTGTGGAGTTTGGTGAGCTCTTTATAGATTTTGGATACCAGTCCTTTGTCTGATATGTCATTTGCAAATATCTTTTCCCATTCCATTGGTTGCCTTTTAGTTTTGTTGATTGTTTCCTTTGCTGTGCAGAAGTTTTTTATCTTGATGAGGTCCCAATAGTTCATTTTTGCTTTTAATTCCCTTGCCTTTGGGGATGTGTCAAGTAAGAAATTGCTGCGGCTGAGGTCAGAGTGGTTTTTTTCCTGCTTTCTCTTCCAGGGTTTTGATGGTTTCCTGTCTCATATTCAGGCCCTTCATCCATTTTGAGTTTATTTTTGTGAATGGTGTAACAAAGTGGTCCAGTTTCATTCTTCTACATGTTGCTGTCCAGTTCTCCCAGCACCATTTGTTAAAGAGACTGTCTTTTTTCCATTGGATATTCTTTCCTGCTTTGTCAAAGATTAGTTGGCCATACTCTTGTGGGTCCAATTCTGGAGGCTTTATTCGATTCCATTGGTTTATGTGTCTGTTTTTGTGCCAATACCATGCTGTCTTGATGATTACAGCTTTGTAGTAGAGGCTAAAGTCTGGGATTGTGATGCCTCCTGCTTTGGTCTTCTTCTTCAAAATTACTTTGGCTATTCAGGGCCTTTTGTAGTTCCATACAAATTTTAGGATTGCTTGTTCTAGCTTTGAGAAGAGTGCTGGTGCAATTTTGATTGGGATTGCATTGAATGTGTAGACAGCTTTGGGTACTATGAGTTCCAACTTTCTTATCAATCCATCAAAGCAGGATTCCTGCCCAATAGTAGCTAGCAGCTTTAACCCAGAATGGTCAGTATCTGCAAGTAAAGTCCTAAAGCTTAATTGAAACACTGAAAGCCACAACCCCAGGATGTCCTCCTAGGTGATTCTAGACTAGTCTGGGTTCAGGGCATAAAGTCTCTCTTTCTGCTACTTAACCAAGCCCTGCAAATAGGTATAAAAATGAGCCATTTTCTTCAGAAAGTGGGAGGTGCCACTTTCCAGAGGGCAGGAAAACAGTTTCTGTAAGGACAGAGATTGTACGTAACACCCCCAGTGTGGCACCTCAGAGTCTATGGTAGATGATTGCAATCATTATAACAGAAACCAGAATTCTCCAGTGTTTATGCCCTGCCTACCTCCTTTGCGGTCAGCTTCTCCCAGGTGATGGGACTATAATGAATGTTACAAAGAAATTGTGAATGAGTAGTGGTGAATATCAAATAAACAGTGGCAAAGCAAAATAAAGAAATGCCATTTCTAATTTCCTTGCAAACGAAAATGTTCCATAAGACAAGAAGCATGCACGGCCTTTGGAATGGCTCTGATTCTAATGGCAAAGGTACTCAGGGCCACTGCTTGCTGAGAGCTCATGATGTGTGAGACACACACAGGCACTTGACCATCATCATCTCACTTAACCTTGCAAAGAGCCTGGTGTGGTAAGAATCCCTCTCCCAGTTTTACAGGAGCAGCAACTAAGGTTCAGAGAGGTTGCAGGATGCAACACACAGCTGGCAAAGGAAGGGAAGACCATTTGAGTACAAGCGTGCCCGATCACTGGTCCCTGGCCCCCACTGGGTGGGGCTGTAGAGAACAGAGCATTTGTCTCAAAGCTGTTCAAATAAAATAGGCTATACAACACATTGTGAGTCTCCTGGGAAACTCAAAAGGTTATGAAGAGCTCAAGGTTGATGGCAGAGTTGTGGAATAATCTCTTTGCTGTGGAACTGTCCGCTGTCCTGATCTTTCTTACAGGGTTTTCACGTGTATCCTACCACAATTGGCTGCTTATTCCAAAATTATTTATTGAATATCTACCATGTATGATGCAAGATATTGGACATTTTAGGAGACTAAAAAGATGATTACAATTTAATTCTTAATCTCATGGAGTTAAGAGTCTAACAGGAAAAAATCTACAGTTATATTACAAATATAATCATACTATAATATAATGCAACATAAAACAATGTCAAATCCAATTACAGGTAATATTATATAATATCACCTGTTATATCATATTATATTATATGGCCCAATATAATATAAAGCATTAAAAAAGACTCTAGTGTTCAGAGCAGAGATAGATTAATTTCCAGAGCAGAGGTCAAGGTAGGCATTTAGGGGGTATAGCACTTTATCTGGGCTTTTGGGATATGAGTGTTGCAAAGGGAAGGAAGAGGAACAATCTAGGCATGAGGAGCTGATTCTGTGTCCAGCGCCTTTTGGATGATCAAAGAAAGTTTAGACGTGTAAGGATAGTTTGGGAGTGCTGTGTATTATTGTGTTCAATAATTACTCACTTCTTCTTGCCCGAAGAAGTACTCGGGAGCAAGTACTAGGGAGCATTTACCTGCATGCAGGTAAGGTTCTAGGTACTCTAAACACAGCGGCAAACAAAACCAATAATTTCCTGTATTCACAAAGCTTACATTCTAATGCAAGGACTGCAGGTAATCAGTACATTCTTTTGGCATCATCAATGTTCAGGGAAGAGATGGGTTGGGCTGTTTTTATATATACAGGTTGAGGAAGGTCTTTCTTTCTCTCTTTAAGAGATGAGACACTTGTGTGGACTGCTGTCTGATTACCCAGAGCCCTGGTTTCCTGAGCGTGAGAGACAGGAGACCCCCATTTCTCCCTCTTCTAGACTGAGTCCCACTAAGAGATCATCATCACTTCTGATGGAATTCAAGATCTAGCTTCCCAGAAGTCATTGCCACTTTGTCACTTTTTTGAATTAGATTCTAACCAACCAGGGGCAAAATATTTATGTCAAGATAGTTCTGGCTGCTAAGAAGGAACTCACATTAAAGCACCTGATATTTCAAGTTCGTGACTGGATTAGTTTTAATTAGAATTCTCTCCTGCTCCTGAAAGATAAATGCAGGACACAGTATCAGAAAATCGGCCTTACTCTTGTGACTTGTGAAAGATAAATCAACTTGAGAAATTTCCAGTCATTTCCAGACATCTATTTTTTAAATGCCATAAAAAATTGGGACATACTTAAAATTATTTTTTGGCCACTAGAACCTATTACATTTAGGAGAGTTTCAGAGCCAAGGATTCATATGTATAATCTCGAGTTATCTTCACAAATTGGATTCCTGGCCCCTGGTCACTAATAAACTTAGTCTCCTTCAAAGTATAAAATAGTTTCATTACCATCCAGTTCACTTAACACAGCCTTGGCTTTGTCCTACTTTTTACTTGTGCGTTCTGATTTGATGCCAAATTTTCAAAGTAAGCGATTCCTAGATCTGCAAATGTATGCAAACAATTTACAGTTTCTGAGAATTTAAAAAATCACATTCACTTAGAGATAAGGAAAAGTGCTCACAAATCACCTTTTTAAATATTTTTTCATTAGCCTTTCCTGATATTTTAATGTACTTCAACATTTTAGATAAGAATCCTTGAGAGTTTGCCCCCGCCAAACTGGCATCTGGTAATGTATTGCTTGCCAAACTCGGTAAGGAGATACTGTTATTTTTATTATTTTGATTACTTTAAAAAATGTTTTTAGGGATCATACAGTGAGCAACAGATACCAGCCTTTATCATATGATGAAGTTTATATTTCAGCAATAAAATGATGTCAGTAAGACAGCCAGGATCTGGATTCTCCTAGAAAAGCCAGAAGTGCCTGCCAGTTCGGGAGTGACCTTAATACCAAAGATGACAACAGTTAAACACTGTTTCACTCATACTTGCTACAATCCACGCTACAAATTTTGGCAAGTCTAAGTTACTTGTGCTTATAAAAATAAAATCTTGAGATGGAAATTCTTCAAAATTGTATTTTATTGTGGCAAGAACTCTTCCCGCGAAATCTACTCTCTCAGGTTTATAAATGCACAGTGTTGTTATCTGTAGGTGCAATGTTGCACAGCCCAGCTCTGGGACTAATTCATCTTGCAACACTGAAACTTCTTATTTGCTGTTTAGCGACTCCTCCCCCTCCCCTCCCTTCCCCCCTCCCGCCACCCCAGCCCCAACCACCATCCTACTCTTTGCTTACATGAATTTGACTCCTTTAGATACCTCACCCTTTGTGAGGTTCTTTATTTAGAAGAGCTCGTCGTTGACAGCCTAGTGTGCACAGTGCACTTTATCGTTACACGGCATCCTCCAGCTTCTCCAAGAGGTGGGCATTACTGCCACGGAGGTTAAATGACAGCCCCAGGCCATAGGCAAATGGATGGAGAAGGCAGGACTGGAGCCCAGGAAGATCTAACTCAAAGAGAGCGGCTTTGCACTGCACCACTTTCCCATGGCAAGGTAAGAGATGGGACGCCCTCGCGGTATTTCTTCCACGTAGATTCTCTTTCCAGAGGATCCTTGGCCGCCTCTCTGCCAGCATTTGGGAAAATGCACGACCCCAACTGAGGCAGGCTCTCACTGCACGAATCTCAGGAGACTATCTAATTCCACATTTACCAAGCAGTTGCCCAGAACCAGGTGGTGTGGTAGCCTGGGCCGTCTTGTGGTGGCTTTCCATGGAGGGTAAAGAATTTACTTCAGGAGACATGGAGAACCTTTGAAATATTTGAGAACAGGTGACAGGATTAAGGTTTTGATTTTAGGAATAATTTCCAGCAGCATGCAGAAGATGGATGGGATGATGGTTAGACCAGGGTCAGGGAGACCAGTTTGAAGTTAATGCAAGATAAATGGGCAAAGAACATGAAATAATGTCAAGAAGTATGTTTGGCAAACAGCTTGGGAAAATATTCCATTTTAATAGAAAGCCAATACATTTAAATGATATTAATATATGCTTTTAAAATTAAATCAACCAAGTCCAAAATTAAGTACACCTGGTGCCAATGAGTGTATACTATAATAGACAAACATCACATAGTTCTTTTGTCAGTACGTACCAAGAACTTATAATATTCTTTGATCCGGAAATTCTTTTTTTGGAGATTAATCCAAAGGAGCTCTTTAGAAGACAGGAAATAAGTTTTATACACAAATATGTTCATTATGGCATTTTTTTATAAGAATAAAAAATTGGAGGGGCGCCTGAATGGCTCAGTTGGTTAAGCATATGACTTCAGCTCAATTCATGATCTCACAGTTCGTGGGTTTGAGTCCCGCGTCGGGCTCTGTGCTGACAGCTCAGAGCCTGGAGCCTGCTTCAGATTCTGTGTCTCCCTCTCTCTTTGCCCCTCCCCTGCTCATGCTCTGTCTCTCTCTCTCTGAGAGACATTAAATAAACATTAAATCATTTTTTAAATTTATTTAATAAATTATTTATCTCAAAAATAAACATTAAAAAAATTTTTTAAAGAATAAAAAATTGGAAAAGATAACTAGATATAATATAGATATGGTTTACTATGGCACAGCTGTTCAAAGAGTCATTACAAATCTATTAAAATACATAATTATGAAGATGGTTTTAAAAAAGAAACAGCTTGCTAAATAATTACCGAAAATATCATATAAATTATATACACAATATGATTACAACTAGACTTTAAAAAATAAAATCTACACTAGGAAAGATAGGAAGGATTCCCATGATAAGGTCAAAGGTGACCTCTATTTGGTCATTTTTCCTTCTCTGTCTCTATAAAAACATAAACTTCTTATAATAAGTATATTTACAATTAAAATGTAATCTTTTAAGTGCCTTTTCCAGATTTCCAGGAACTTTCTCTGCAAACTCAGACGTCCACAGAAGCCACCTGGTTATGCATATCCAGCCAACAGCAGTACTCAGGACAGGCCAACAAATTCCTGCAGGCCCCCACAGGCTAGCAAGTCTCTGGAACTTTCTGAGTTTTGTTAATCCTGGCTACGGCAGGAGGAGGCCTGTGGTTATCCTGTTGCAGATTATTCTGTTTCTGACATTCGTCTGTATCTTCTCTATTCCTTGATGTTGGTTGTGAGCCTCCACTTAGGATCCACTTAAAACATCGTTAAACGCCATTCAGTCCTGCTTTGTCATCATTAAGGCAGACATTAAGCCAGTCAGGAACTCTCAACCACCCGAGGGGGAACTTGGACAAGATGCCAAGGACACATTTATCATTTCCCTTTGCTTTCTTCCAAGGGCATGTGTAATACATGGGCTGATTTTCATCCTCGCAGAATTTGAACTAATTTTAAAACCAAATTATCAGGATACACTAGGTGAGCCAATGATCTAAGGGCAGCCACTGAGTGCAGCCATGATCTCCTTTTCCCCCCACATAATGAGTAACTCCACTTGGAAGCCAGCAGTGACGCTGAGACTCATTGAGACACTTGCTGTTTGATAGGTGGGAAGCCAATTCTACCAATGTTTTTGATTTTCTCTTTTAATATTTGTCTCATTTATTCAAGAATTTTAAATCCAAGCACATTGTATAATGTCTCTCTTTTTTTTTTTTTTTTTTTTTTTTTTTTTGCGCCATCCTGGTTTTTAAGCATATATAGTTTATTTAAGGGAGGTAGATGTCTTGGGGCGCCTGGGTGGCTCAGTCGGTTAAGTGTCCGGCTTTAGCTCGGAGTCATGATCTCTCAGTTCGTGAGTTCGAGCCCCGCATCGGGCTCTGTGCTGACAGCTTGGAGCCTGAAGCCTGCTTTGGATTCTGTGTCTCCCCCTCTCTCTGCCCCTCCCCCACTCACACTCTGTCTCTCTCAAGAAATAAATAAATATTTAAAAAAAATTTTTTAAAAGGAAGTAGATGTTTTTATTTTTTCTTGTGGAAATGGTTTTTTCTTACGAAAGTTTTTTTTTTTCCTTTGTGAGCTCTATATCTTGCTGAAAATTAGTGATAGCCAGTGTAGAGGGTCCCTGTTAATTAGCTTGGGTCCTACCCCAAACTTTCTGAGCTTCCAATCTTATCAGATTTTTTGGTGGGAAACTGTGGTTCTTTCTCTGGAGAGGATGTGGAGAAACAGAAACCCTCTTGCACTGTTGGTGGGAATGCAAACTGGTGCAGCCGCTCTGGAAAACAGTGTGGAGGTTCCTCAAAAAATTAAAAATAGATCTACCCTAGGACCCAGCAATAGCACTGCTAGGAATTTACCCAAGGGATACAGGAGTGCTGATGCATAGGGGCACTTGTACCCCAATGTTTATAGTGGCACTTTCAACCATAGCCAAAGTATGGAAAGAGCCTAAATGTCCATCAACTGATGAATGGATAAAGAAGACGTGGTTTGTATATACAATGGAATACTACGTGACAATGAGAAAGAATGAAATGTGGACTTTTGTAGCAACATGGATGGAACTGGAGAGTGTTATGCTAAGTGAAAAAAGTCAGGCAGAGAAAGATAGATACCATATGTTTTCACTCTTATGTGGATCCTGAGAAACTTAACAGAAGACCAGGGGGGAAGCGAAGGGGGAAAAAAAAGTTAGAGAGGGAGGGAGCCAAACCATAAGAGACTCTTAAAAACTGAGAATAAATTGAGGGTTGATGGGGGTGGGAGGGAGGGGAGAGTGGGTGATGGGCATTGAGGAGGGCACCTTTTGGGATGAGCACTGGGTGTTGTATGGAAGCCAACTTGACAATAAATTTCATATTTTAAAAAAAGAGAGAGAAAGAGTATACTGTAAACAAAAACTACCTATACCCAATGCCAGATGTTAAGCAGGACTTTCACTGGGATGAGAATAAAGGCCGAAGAATATGAAGTAACAGGATGTGTTGAAAATGAAAACAGCCTGGGTTTAGCATTCAATCTAAGTTCAAATCCCAGCTCCACAATTTCCTGTACACATGAATTCAGGCAGGTTATTTAAACTTTCCAGGTGTCAGTTCCCACCTCTGTCAAATGCAGATAAGAATACCCGAATTATAGAACTATCGTGAAGATGTATAAAGTAATGTTTCAAGAGTGCCAAAACATAATAGGAAGTTTAAAATGACATTATTTGGTCCATCCAGCTGAGTGAGAAGTCCCTGTGCAACAGATATTCCAGCACTGACACTTTCCCTATTACTTGGGGCAATACCTTCCAATAATTAGGACCTTCATGAACCATTCTCAACAGCAGTGATAATCGACAGAGCTGATCACACCCACTAACAGCCCTCAGCAGTGGCAACTCCATGAACAATTGTTACCAGTGAAGAGTCTCCATGGGGCCTCATCATCTCCTGCCTCCAGGAGTCTAGTAGTACATAGTGACTTCCTCAGTTCTGTCTAGAGGGAGACTACACCACTGTTCTATGCTACAGGATTCTACTGAAGATGCATTCTTTTTGGAACTAATCCACTCGGGAAGTCTTGATGCACCTCCAGTTCTCTCCATGGTTCCCCCAAGGGCCAACCCAAGTTCGTGACACCTCCTCTCTCCAAGTGCTCTCCCAGCCCATTCACACCTCCTAGAAGCACAGTGCATTTGGGTACCCAGGGCTTGGTACCCAATGCATTTAGGTGCCCAGTGTATTTTGGTACCCAGTGCATTTAGGTACCCAATGCATTTAGGTACTGGGGCTTGGTACCCAGTACATTTGGGTACCTAGTGCATTTGGGTACCCGGGGCTTGGTACCCAGTGCATTTAGGTACCAAGGGCTTGGTACCCTTGTGCATTTCAGTACCCAGGGCTTGACCAGAGCCTAAACTCCCCTTTCTCATATCCCTTTCAGCAGGGTACTACCTCGCCGATAAAAACTGTGCTTCAGAAATCACTCTGGGTACCCATAGATTCTCAAGGTACAGACACCTCTATTAGGGGCTACTTGCTTACTATGTAACATAATTTCACGCTCTATCATAATACTTAAATGCCTTCCTGAAACTTATAGAGAAGATTTAAAAAATGAGCAAAATTAGGCACACATTGTATTATTCCCCCCTCCCCCCCACCTTGAAGTACAATAGGAAGAAGCACATCCCCAAATCAGACATTTAAATTATTCTAGTGACCCCCAAAATTTTTTAATTAAAATTTTTTAAAACCTTCATATAGTCTAGCCATTGCCACCTCATAACCTAAAAAGTCATTTCCTACCCATTGGCCCATCTGATCATCATAAAATTCCTGTTAAACAATTCAGTTACATCCTAATGTAACTCAAGTGAAAACAAACAAGGATCAGCAAATTGAAGTGATTTTCCCAAGGCCATCTAACTACTGAGTGACAGTCAGTATTAGCATCCAGTTCTGAGGAGGGTTTGGCTCTTAGTTCAGGGCTGTCTTCAATGCACCAATAGCTGAGGGAATGTTAAACTACCATCAAGCATGACCTCTGGTTAGTGACAAATATCATAAATGCCACCAAGTAAAAATCTTGTCCCTTGTTTCCCAAAGATTAGTGGAAATAGACAAGAAACCATGAATAACTGCTCTCTTGACCAGTATCCAGCCATCCCATGCATACATGATAATCTATCTCCACAACATTCAACAGTGGAGAAGCTGGCGACTCCCTCACAGACCGACAAATACGTATCACACCATCAGCCTCAAGTTGTTTCCTTGGTGTAGTAAATACCCATTAGAGAAAGATCTGCCTATTTCTTTCAAGGTTGCTTTTAGAAAGCCTCTAACTCTCGGCCCAAGATTCCTAAATTTGAACTGTTAAGAATACTAATCATCCCGAGAGCTTCCACCGAAGGTCTTTGTGGCTGCTACTTCAGGTAGGCTCAATAAATAATGCAGGAAGTAATCGTTAAGGCCCAAACTGTGAAGGATGGACGATGTCTCCACACCTGTGGTGAGGCTCAGATGTCCCTGTGCACTCAGCAGTTTGCACTACAGGAGAAGAGCCCCCAAATTATGAAATTCAGAGCTTATACAGGGACTGCTGACACATCCACCCATCATCCCTCTTAGAGAGAGAGAAAGAGAGAGAGGGAGAAAGAGAGAAAGCCTATATTTTACTCTGGAAGGCAAACAAATCCTGTCAAGGGAGGGGAGGGCAAGTCTCTAACCCAGAATACAAACAATTATCTGTGGGGGAGATGAAAAGGTGTCTCTAAAAAGGGGAGCGAATGGATCTGGAGGAGAGCAGGCATCTTCTCTCTCTGTAGTTGGTCAAGTTCTATTGCACAGAAGGCCTGAAATGGGCAGGAACACCAAGAAATCCAGGGAGGATTGTGTTCTAACACTAATCAGTCTAGCAAAGAACTATAAACCCAGGAAACATATTTTTAGACCAGGTGATATGAGGTGATATCTACACTGCTCTTCAGCCTAAACAAAAAGAAGAAGGAGGAGAAGGGGAAGGGGGGAGGGACGAGGGGGGAAGGAAGGGGGAAAGAGGACGATGGAGAGTAAAAGGCCCTTGATTTGGGAATCTTCTGACTCAGAGGACTCTCTGAGCTGCTGGAGAGAAAGGGAGGCAGCAGGGAACTTCCTCACTTACACCCTCCAGATCTCAGGGACATCCTTTGCCTGGCCTGATAGCTGAAATGAGAGAAACCAGTGTGAAGGACACTCAACCAAGTCCAAGTTGCTAGTCACACAACTCAAGTTGGGACCTGTCTTTGAGCGCTGCCCTGGCTCAGCCTCACTTCCCAGTATGGATGCCTCCCCCTCGTGTTTCATGGCAAATCATAATCTTCCAACAAGCACTCACTCCCACCGCCTTCTTTGTTACTCAAGACAATCCTGTGAAAGTGGTAGACCCACAGCTAGAACTAGCTCTGTTTTATAGATGAAAATAGATTGTAGCTCTAGAGGAACAAATAACCAACAAGACTGCACACGGTGGGTGAATGGCAGCAACAGAATTTAAGCCCATTTCCTGTGTGGAGTTTCTGTGATTTTGTGCGAATGAAACACCACTTCCTGATACCTACACTAGAGCAACACAACCATGAGATGTTAAAATTTAATAAATAATTTTGCCTCCTTGTTGGGTCCTTAAAACAAGTATGATTATTTTCCACAGCATAGGCTTGGCTTGTCATTGTGGTTGCTATTGCTTTAAATATTTAAAAGATCATACAATGATTTTGGTATTATGAAGCTTGAACGTTTCACATTGACATAGGAGTTAAAAAATTGGGTTGCATTTTATCCTCCTTTCTTAATCAAGGAGTTAATCAGTTAATTAATAAATGTCAGTTGCAATGCAAGACTGTTCCTAAACTTTGTTCCTAAGTGTGCGAGGGTGAAAGTTATTTCTGCACATAATATATACAAAGGCCCAACAAAGACAACCTTAATTTCTGAGAATCAGATAAACACTGTCTTTTGTCCTGAAATAGCAGTTGTTTTGCCATTGTTTTGCACATGTTTTTTGTTCTTTCTTTAAATGCACCTGACTTTTAGTTATTTTGCACAGAACTTCATGCTCGTATAAGAAAATATTTCACGCAAAAAGTTGCAGCCTTTGAGTGCTGTAAGTTTGTCCACCAACTGTGATTATGCACTTTACGCAATCCAATAAGCCACAGAAGAGTCTGGTTCAAAACATACAGTTTAATGAAATGGTAATGATTTCATTAATCTATCAAGCCATGTCTAACTTCTTTCAAGGAACCTAAGACAATTTATATCCACTCTGAATGCACAACAAGTTAATAGTGCAATTGGCAATAGATTAAGTGCATTCTCTACAGAGTCTTGATATAGATATTTTTGCAATATCATTAGAGATTGTTGTAAAGGAACATGAAATGAGGTATAACATTGAAATGGCAGAAAATTTATTTTTGGTGTTTTTTTTTTTTCTGGTTATAATTATACATGAGGTGAATAATTAAGCCAAAATTCAAAGACCTACTTATTAAAGGTTTTATATTCACAGCTGCCTACCTGCCTTGTTAAAAAGCCAAAGTACTTCCTTTATATCCCTTCATTCATCGTTCCTTGGAGAAACCTTCGTTACAGGGTAGGCAGAGGAAAAGGGGCTGTAGTCAGAGAGATAGAAAGGAAACCAGGATAGTGCACAGACATGGAAATCAAAAAGGGTTGATAAGGCAGTGATACGCTCTGAGGGCCTCTGTGCCAGGCAAATCATAAATACACCATTTTATTTGAACATGATAATCCTATTTAGACTTTACAATTATCACCCCATTTTACAGATAAGGAAGTGGAGGTTGAGGGAGCTGTCCAAGGTCATAAAGCTACTATTGTAGAACTGAAAGGCGAACTTCATTTTTATTAACTCTTAGCTGCATGCTCTTCCTCGCTCTGCCACACTGTCGGACATCTCTCCAGGGGAAGAACTTCCAAAGGGAAAGAGGGTCAACAGTTTTAAACATCCTAAACTGGTTGAAGATAATGAAGGCAAGACTTGAATTGAGAGTCATGACATTCTCAGTAACACTTTCAGGAACTGGTGCCTAGAATTTGTGAATGAGGAAAACACATTGCAAAGGGGTTGGGGGGGGGGGGGATGAGGAACCAAGGAGAGCAAACGTAGAAACTTTTCTTTGAAGAGGTGTGTGGTGAAAGGGCAGAGAAGACACAACAGGACCCAGAGAGGATAGTGGACTTGGACAAGACTTCTTCGAGATGGGAGCGTGAAGGCCGAAGGGGGGCTGGCCATGAAAGCAAGAGCAGTGATAACAGAACAAGATTCCACAGGAAGGGCAAAGGCTCTGTTGAGGAGGATGGTGAGAGGAGTTGGCAGAAAAACAGAACCAGTCAAGGCAGAGAGGGTGTTAGAGACAGAGGAGAAAGCTACAAGGACTCCATTCTGAGAGCAAGGGTAAAAAAGGGGGGAGATTGGGAACATACAGTATAGAGTTTGTTCATCTTGCTGTAGGGTCCTCAGAGATGAGATATGACAAGTGGCTTTTACGGGTAAAATAAGTGTTGGGTGGTGTCTCCTTTATTTTGAGACATCCCAAACAAAACTCATTGGCATGGTAGGGGATAAAGCACTATAATCCTGCTCACATTAGATCCTGAAGCTATGGAAGTCTGAAGCAGAAAGATGAGCTTAAAGTCACTAACAGATTAAAATCAACCACCACTTACCCAGTGCTCTGCACCAGATGCTATACAAAAAGCTCACAATGCAGAGATAAATAAGGTGGTGACCCTGGAGAAGCAGAGTCCAGTGGACGAGGCCAAGGTATAAGTAATTATCACCCATGATGAGTCCTTGAGAGGAGGAAACACAAAAGGGAGTGATCACAGAGGAATCCATAATATTACGTTACCTCCAGGGCCTGCCGCATAGTAGGATCTGCATTGTGTTGTCGGCTGAATTAATTAATTCTGCCTGAGGGAAGGCTTCAGAGAGGAAGTTACAGGTGTCATAGGCCTTGAAGGACGCATAAAACACATTCAGTCTGGTTGAAATGGACTCTGGGGGCCCAACCTAGAGCTAATTTAAACATCCACCTTCCTTGGCCTGATTGAAGGGACATAAAGACTTCTTAGAACAAGCAGATCTAGGCTCACAGGCATAAAGAGACACACAATGGCTTAGCTCCTGGCTGTTGATGGCTGTTGGAAGGCTCTGGACAGCCCTTAGCAGGTTAGGAACACCAGATTCCAAAGGGCCACATGCGTGCCTTCTAACAGAGGTTATCCCAAGGCTCTCTTAGGTCATGAAGAAAGAAGAGAAGCTTTTTAGTCAGGAGAACTGGATCTAAGTTCCACATTAGCCATTGACCACCTGAGTAATCTTGAAGGCTCAGGTTCCCCAGAAAACAGACTCTGAAATGGTGAATTGTGAGCAGATGGTTTACTGGGGACTGCTCTTGGGAATGTCACCTGAACAGAGTGAGGAAAAGACGACTGGGAAGAGGGAGAAGTTGAATGAGCACAAGGCGTCAACAGCTGCTGCAGGAAAGGGTGCCTTGGTTTTCAAGGAGACAGAAGGGTGACGCGCCCAACGATATCAGTCCTGCTGGCCTAAGGAAGGGACAGTCCTTGCCACTTGGAGTCAATATGTCCCTGCTTGCTTGACCTTTCCCAATTGATTTGTAAGAGGCATCTCAAACTGTTTAAATACTCCCAAAGGGAACTCTGTATTTCTTCCCCACCCAACCCATTCCTCACTCAGTCTATCCTATCCATAAAATGGATCCATTGCCCATCAAGCTGCTAAGGCAAAACACTGGAAAATCATCCTTGAGTCCCGTCTTTACCTTTCAACTCCCTCCATGTCCAATCCGTCCGAAGATCTTGGCAACCATAACTACCAAGACTTATCCCATGTCTGTTCACTTCTCGGGTCTCTACCATCGCTTCTGAGCCCCAGCCAAGATCCTCTCTCGCCTTTGGCACTAGGTGGCCTCAAAACTGCTCTCCCTGCTTCCGTTCTTGCACACTATACCCATTCTCGTCATATCACCTGGAGTCATCTTTTTAATACTGTTAGAATACCCTTGGTTTTTTGAAATCTTTTTATTTCATTATGTGTACACATTCACATATGTATATAATTGTGTGTGAAGGTTATTTTTCATATGCTTTTTTAATTAGTCTTTTCTCTGTTCCTTTTTTGTCTGGTTCTCCCATCTTTCCCCTCTACTACATCAGCCTCCCTACTCCCCAAACATCACAGTCCATGCTGATAAGCTATGTTTCTCCATGTCTGTACCCATGTTATTCTCCATTAATTCAATCCTATGAGATATATATGGGCATATACATATATCTGCATGTATATGGAAGGCATTTTGTCAGTTTCATTTACAAAATAGAACCCTAATATGTATATTTCATGCATCTTGCTTATATTCTCACTCAACAATACTTAGTGGGAGGTTCTTCAAGTCAACTGAATACCTAATTCATTCTTTTAAAGACCACATAGCATACCATGGTTATAGTCCGTGCCATATGTATCATAATTATGTGCCATCATTTATCTAATGATTGCCTTATGGTGAGTATTCGCCAATTTGTTTCCAGTTTTATTTTGTTGTTGTTTTGCTTTGCCATTATGAATAACGCTCCATGAATCATCTTTATTTATGAGTCCTTACATCTTAGGAATTTAATCTCTATAAGAAAGGTCACCAGGATTAGGTCAAAGAATATATGTACTTTTAATATTAATAGATGCTGTCCATTGCTTTGTAAAAAGGCTATAAATTTTGAAATCTCCAAATTAAAACTGAAAGTGCTATTTTCCTTTCATACCTGCCAAACATCAGTTTTATATTTCCCTTTAATTTTGCCAGTCAGTGGGTGTAAAATTATGTCTCATTGTGATTTTAATTTCCATTTCCTAAACTGAGAGCTCATTTAAACATCAGTTAATGTTTACCGGCCACTGGTATTTGCTTTTCTCTGAATTGACAATTTATGCCTTTTGTTCATTTTCTTAATGGTTTCTTGCCTTCTTATCAACTTGTAAGAAATCTTTGAATATTCAAAATACCCATGCTTTGTGCATTACTGCAATAAAAATATTATCACAGCATATCTTTGACAATGGACTTTACTTGTGGAGGTTTTTTTTTTGTATATACAAAATTTTAATTTTCATATATTCAGATATGCCTTCATATTCTTATACAGCTTTTGGGTTTGCAGTGTTAATTAAGAGGGTATTCCCAGTTCCTACACTATATATGTCATTTTCTATATTTGTCTGCATTAAACTCTTTAATTCATCTGGAATGTATTTTTATATATGGCAGAGGATAAAATATGGCCTAGGCTGGGTGTCTGTTTTTATTTTCTTTCAGATGAACAGCTGGCTGTGTCAGCACCATTTATTAAATATTAAAGTCCCCCATGTAAAATAGGCATATTTACAAGTTCTCTATTTTGTGTCCCATTAATCTACTTGTCCATTCATAAACTAACCCCATACTGACTTGATTACAGTGGCTTTATGGTCTAAGGGTACCTAGCAAGGCAAATCTCTACTCTCTAATGGCATGACCTTAACATATAATACTAATTAAGGGTAATTAGCAAGTTTGTGATAGAAAGTCTTCCTAACTAAGAATAATGTATATATTGGGGTTAGGCTGCTTTTTTTTTTTTTTGCATCTTTAAATAAAATTACTGTAGTTTTCTTCATATAGATTTACTGCTTTTCTTGTTTCATTTACTCTTAAGTGCTTTAGATTTTTGAGTATTATAAATGAATTTTTTTTTCCGTATCAGATGAGAAAAGCATCAAATTTTTGTAGGTAACTTCTATATCCAGCCACCTGACCATAGTCTCTTAATAACTGCAATAATTTCACTACCGTCTCTTGGGTTCTCAAACATAAAATATATCATAAGCTCAACAATATAGATTTGTTTCTTCTTTCCAGATGTTTGTTGCAATTGTCTTACTTTCTTGTGTTTTGGTGTGTTTGTTGTTGTTGTTGTTGTTGTTGTTGTTGTCATTTTATGTTGAGGTACATTCCCTCTAAACCTACTGTGTTAAGAGTTTTTGCCATGAATGGATGCTATGCTTTGTCAAATGCTTTTTTCTGCATCTACTGAAATGATCATATGGTTTTTATCCCTTCTCTTATTGATGTGATATATCATGTTGATTGATTTGTGAACATTGATCCACTTAGAATCCCTGTAATAAATCCCACTTTGTGGTGAGTAACTTTTTTAATATATCATTGGATTCAGTTTGCTAGTGCTTGTGTTGAGGATTTTTGCATCTATGTTCATCAGAGATATTTGCCTGTGATTTTCTGTAGGGTTTTTATCTGGTTTTGTAATGGGTGTAATTTTGGCCTTATAGAATGAATTTGGAAGCTTTCCTTCCTCCTATTTTTTATTTTTTTAAGTTTATTTATTTATCTTGAGAGAGTGAGCAGCAGAGAAGCAGAGAGAGAGAGAGAAAGAGGGAGAGAGAGAATCCCAAGCAGGCTCCTCGCTGACAGCATGGAGCCCAATGCAGGACTTGAACTCACAAACTTTGAGAACATGGCCTGAGCCAAAACCAAGAGTTGGACGCTTAACCAACTGAGCCACCCGGGGACCCCCTCTTCTATTTTTTGGAATAGTTTGAGAAGACTAGGTACTAATTCTTCTTTAAATGTTTGGTAGAATTCACCTGTGAAGCCATCTGGTCCTGGGCTTTTATTTGTTGAGAGTTTTTTGATTAGTGATTGAATTTCATTGCTGGTAACTGGTCTGCTCAAATGTTCTAGGTCTTCCTGATTCAGTTCTAGGAATTTAACCATTTCTTTCAGGTTATCCAATTTGTTGGCATATAATTTTTCATGATATTCTCTTATAATCCTTTGTATTTCTATGGTGGATTTTCTTGTGTTTTTGTATGCACTAAAATCTCCCTGACCATGTTAAGTAATGGAGGGAACAGTAGACAAGCTATACAGTTCCTGATTTGATTAAAATAGCTTTTCCATTTAGAATGATGTTTACTACCAACTTTTCGTTATTAATATTGCCATGGTTGTTGTGTTCAGTCTTGCTCATACTTACCTAGTTTTACTTGGTTCCCATATTTCAAGTCTTCATTAGGAATTGCTGCTGAATCTTACCAAGAGCCTTCTCAGCATTACAATGATACAGGTTTCTCCAGCAGTTTGTTGATATTGTGAATACTGCTGACATATTTCGTTGATGTTGAACCTTAGTTTTCTGGAAAACAGCTCTGCCTCATCATCACATATTATTCCTTTGATACATGGCTGGAATGTATTGACGGATATTTGGAATGCTTGTCTTTATAGTAATGAGGGTGGTTGTTTTTTAGTTCTGTGGAGTAGATGGATTACCACAGAAGAAACCAAAAGATGACGGAAAGTCTACCATTGAAAAACTCATCAGGAACCCATGAGCTCCCAGCTGAATTTCATCTGACCTTTAAATAACAGATAATTGCATTGTTTTCTAATCCAGCGACTTTCAAACTTTGGTATGAGTAAGAATCATTCAGGGGGCACCTGGGTGGCACAGTCGGTTAAGTGTCTGACTCTTAATCTCAACCCAGGTCTTGATCTCAGGGTCATGAGGTCAAGCCCTTTATTGGGCTCTGGACTGGGCATGAGGCCTACTTTAAAAAAAGAAAAGAAAAAGAAAAGAAACAGAATCATCCAGGAAACCAGGTGGAAAAAGTAAATAAATAAAATCTGAAGCCCAAACCCTGCCGTACTTCAACAAGTGCAGGACTCGATACTTTTTTTTTTTAATTTTTTTTTTTAACGTTTATTTATTTTTGAGACAGAGAGAGACAGAGCATGAACGGGGGAGGGTCAGAGAGAGAGAGAGAGAGAGACACAGAATCCGAAACAGGCTCCAGGCTCTGAACTGTAAGCACAGAGCCCGACGCGGGGCTCTTGAACTCACAAACCGCGAGATCATGACCTGAGCCGAAGTCGGACACTTAACCGACTGAGCCACCCAGGCGCCCCCAGGACTCGGTACCTTTAATTAGCTTTCTAGGGGATCCTGACACAAACCAATGTTTGAGAATTTCTGTTCTAAACCATTTAAGATGCTCCCAACTCAGGGCGCCTGACTGGCTCGGTTGCCGATTAAGCAACTGACTCCTGATTTTGGCTCAGGTCATGATACAGCTCAGGTCATGATTTCACTGTTTGTGGGATTGAGTCCTGCATCTGGCTCCATGCTGACAGCTCAGAGCCTGCCTGGGATTTTCTCTCTCTCCCTCTCTCCCTCTCTGCCCCACCACTACTAGGGCTCTCACTCTCTCTATACAAACAAACGGACAAAAAGCTCCCAATTCACTTTACGAAGCCAAAAAATTTTAATACCAAAATCACATAAATCTAGAGCACTTTTATCTTTTTAAAAACATAAATCAGATTGTGTCAATGTCCTGCTAAAAATGTGAATGGTTTCCCACTGCACTGGAATAAAACCCAAATTCCATACTCTGGCCTATGACGCCCTGCATAATTTCACATGCCATATTCCTCTGACAGCATCCTGCTCTCTACACCACAGCTTTTCTACCCTCAAACCCAACAAGTTCAGTCCACGTTAGGGGCCTTCACAATTTCCTCCACTCAAACACTCCTCTCTGGATGTTGACATGCTCACTCCTTCTCAGCAGTATCAGTACCAGCCTAAGGGCAAGGCAATCTGTCCCTTGGGGCTCCTGGGTGGCTCAGTCAGTTAAGCAACTGACTTCAGCTCAGGTCATGATCTCATGGTTCCTGAGTTCCAGCCCTGCATCGGGCTCTGTGCTGACAGCTCAGAGCCTAGAGTCTGCTTCAGATTCTGTCTCCCTCTCTCTCTCTACCCCCCCCCCCACCAGCTCATACTCTGTCTCCTCTCTCTCTCTCTCCCTCTCTCAAAAATAAATATTTTTAAACATTTTTTTAAAAAAGTCTGTCCCTAACTACAGTCCTAAAGTCGGTCCTTATCTCTGATGTTTTCTCTTTTATTCTATCTGCCTGTTTAATTCCCTCTTTCTCTTTCTCCCCTATAGAATATCACCTCCATAACAGCAAGTTGCTTATCTGTCTTGTTCACCACTAAATTTCCAACAACGAGAATAATTCACACTGAGTGAATTCATTCGTTCCTTTATTAGTGTGTAGGCTTCAGGAAGACACACCTTTGTCTGGCTCATATATGTGGCCCCAGAGCCCGGTGCTCAGGAGGCATTAGCTCAGGATATGTGTGCTCATGAGGCATTAGCTGAATGAGCAAATGAATGCTTGTTGATTTTGTCTCAGCTCCAAAATTCATAGTAGAGGGTAGCTGATTTCAAAATATTGCTTTTAGAGCTTGTCAAGCACTGAAAACTCTCTAAGAAACAGGAGGGGAGACTGGCCTTAGGAAGAACGTCCCTCTAGGAGGGTCCAGCTAGAAATTCTCATCAACGCGTCTTCTCCCAAAGGTGAGACTACCCTTAAAACCATACCTGAACTATAAATCTTAAACCAAAATAAGCTGAAAATGGTCATCCGGTACACTCTCTGCCTTCAGGTTCACCATAGTTATTTTACTTTACAGATAGAGCTTGTTAGTAACAAAAGAAAATAGAGACCTTGGGATTAGAAGGGGGGGGGGAATGAGGTAAAAATACACAAGTCGAACTAGAGAAATTTCAGCGAACTGTTGGGACAGATAAAGGCATTTGAAGAAACCTATCCCGGGGCCGTGGAATACACCCCTGAGTGTGCTGAGATGAGAAGTACATGAAGAGAGCTGATGGTGTCTGGTCAGGATCTCATGCTATGTGTTGGCATTCTTGTGTGTCCTGCTCAGGTATCATCAGGTGACAGCAAAAAGCAGGCGAGGGGTGGGAAAACAGAGTTATTCAGAAAGGGGACTGATGACTGGAGCTAATATCATACTGAATACCAAAGATTTGCCAAGACAGTAGATTTCAGGTGCTGTCCTCACCAAAAAAAAAAAAAAAAAAAAAGGTAACTGTATGAGGAGATGATATGTTAATTTCTTTGTAGTAATCATTTCAATACATATATGTATATTAAATGACCACACTGTATACCTTTAATATAAACAATTGTTATTTTAAAAAAATAGAAGGAAAAAGGATGGAAAGGAAGCAGTCAGAGGACAAACGTGTCTTCCAGCCCCTCTCTGCTGCTGACTGTCTGAGAGGCTCTGCCAGGGCCCTTCCCAATGTTTTGTGTTAAATAAAGGGCAGTGGGCAGCATGGGGAGGGGAGAGCCCTGAGGATGAGGAAGGGGAGGGGAGAGGGAGGAGAGGGAGAGCAGAAGGGAGAGGAGAGGGAGAGAAGAGGGAGAGGAGGGGAGCAGAAGGGAGAGGAGAAGGAGGGGAGGGGTAGCAGGAGGGAGAGGAGAGAGAGAGGAGAGGGAGAGGAGAGGGAGAGGAGAGGGAGCTGCTAGATGCTTTCAGCTCGGAGTCTCAAGTCAAATATTTGCAGTATTCTCTCAAACACGGCTGAGAATTCAAGAAGGATATCACCTAAAAAGGATTCATTCTTCAAAAACTGTTGGCAATTTAGTCTTCTGAAAGGCAGTCTTTTTAGTATGAAAAAAAATTCAAGCTCACAGCCTCCACAGCTTACCGGGAAGGAAACTTTTCATCATGCTCTTTCTGCTCTTAATTGATTTAAGCATCTGTCTGTTGTCTTCAGAAAATCATCTTCTGGGAAAGCAAGAAAGTGGATATTTTTAAGCCCAATTTTTCACCTCAAATCACCTGGAAGATTGTAACAGGAAAAAAGAGCTGGCCATGTTCTGGAACAGCTAGTTCAGGGGGATAGAGCATAGGATGGGAAGGGGACAGCAGAAGCAAGGCAAGGGTTAAGAGAAGGTCAGAGTCTGAACTCTCTGGGCCACAGTCATGCACGAAGCCAAAGCAGTGGAGCTTTTTAAGTAAGGGGACAACCAGTAGAGGTTTGAGCAGGGTAAATCCAAATAAGGACGTCAGAGGCACATACTCTGAACACTAACAAATAGCCAGACACGAGAGTTCCTGCACCCCACCCTGGCCTTGGTGGTGGATCCCTTTCCAGATGCCACAGCCAAGAAGGAGGCTGGAGCAGGTGTGGGAACCCCCCTCTCAGCCAGGATGAGAACAAAGGCAAAGAGCCATGCTCTGTGCATGGGGTACAGAGAGGACTCCAGCTCATGCCCTGACCTTTTCCACCTCTGCATTTCTTGTGTAGAGCCATTAATACAGCTTTTAGTGTTCGTGCTCTAGAAGGACTTCTCAGCCTCAGCACTACTGACATTTTGGGTCAGATGACTCTTGGTTGTGGGGCTGTTCCGTGCACTGTAGGATGTATAGCAGTATCCCTGGCCTCTACCTAATAGATTCCAAGAACACCCCTCCCTCCCAGTTATAACAACCCAAAATGCCTCCAGATATTATTGATATCCCCTAGTCAAGAATCACTGCTAGGGGCACCTGGAAGGCTCAGTCGGTTAAGCATCTGACTTCAGCTCAAGTTAGGATCTTGCAGTTCATGAGTTCGAGCTCTGCATTGGGCTCTGTGCTGATAGCTCGGAGGCTGCTTCAGATTCTGTGTCTCCCTCTCTTTCTGCCCCTCGTCCTGTCTCTCTCTTCCTCTCTCTCTCTCTCTCTCTCTCTCTCTCTCTCTCTCTCTCTCTCTCAAAAATAAATAAACTTTTTTTAAAAATTAAAAAAAAAGACTGCTAGAGATTATGTGGGTCACCTAGCCTCTCAATTAAGAAGTAGAATTCCTAGGAGCAACAACCCCAGCCATTTCTCCTTTATCGCTCCTACTCCCTTAAAAACCTAGTTTTGAGTCTCAGATCTGCTGCTAAGCCTCCACTCTATCATTTGATTATAAATATAAAAGAAGAATAGCATTTCGATATGTTTTCATACAATTTTATAGGTTCTATACTAATATACCAACTACTGGCAGTCAAAAAGTATGGAGAATCAAAAGAAAAAAGCATTAAGAATCTCACGCTTGGAATTTATGATAACTGATGTGAGACTGAGAGCTACAGAGGTTGTTACCAACCAGGGATCTCATGTAATTAACTGCAGGCCCTGTCACTAAGCAGCTGTGTGGGCTTGGACACGTTGTTTGGCATCTCTGAGCCTCCGTGACCTCATTTTTGACCTGAATTATTTAAGGACCATAATCTCGAACTTTCTACAGTCTGTTAACGAAATCATAGTCAAGCTGCATGACATTCTCAGTGAATGTTACCTGGAGCCCCTCCAATCTTACTTCTGGCTGAGGCCCCCAGACGGTGAATGCCAACTACACCCGCAGGGCATGGTGAGGTAGAAGACTGGGCTAACTACCCACGCCAGCCATATTGGACGTTATATAAAGGACAGGGAACACTGGAGAGAGGATTTGGGACAGGCCATCAGTGTTCGATAGTTCTTCCTCCTCCCAAATTCCAAGCCTGTAACAGGGGCTTCAAGACCACTGGGAGAGCTCGTCCCACATCCCCAGAGTTTGTGGGACACAACCCACTCATGCCTGAGAAATCTGAAAGTCAAGGGCACTGTGGCTGACACCTGCCCACAGGACAACCTAGCAAAGAGAAGCTGTGGCCCAGAACCAGAAGAAATCCCCACGACACAAGGTGTGTGACTAGATGGGAACACCATGAGAGAAAACTGGCTGGGAGTTATCCTAGAGCCTGCCCAAAGAGACCTCTTAAAAACCCAAGGATACCTCAGCCAGAAAAATCGTAGACATGTATCCCCGAATGGCCAGGATCTTCACCACTGGTATCAAGAGCCAACCAGAGAAGGGGGCCGGAGGGCAGTGCTGGCTCCACAGTGTGGAAAGAGTTGGCTTCTTTCCTGTCACACTCCACATGGCCCATCGGTTACACGGGTAGTCTGCACCCAGACATTACTGTCCTCCTGGACTGCAGCCTTCACAACCAGCAAATGGACGCCCTCTACACTCAAAACAGCCTCCACATCCTAGCCTATACCCCACTCGTCTCAAATAATTAGATTCTTTTTTTTTTTTTAATTTTGTTTTTCAACGTGTATTTATTTTTGGGACAGAGAGAGACAGAGCATGAACGGGGGAGGGGCAGAGAGAGAGGGAGACACAGAGTCGGAAACAGGCTCCAGGCTCTGAGCCATCAGCCCAGAGCCTGACGCGGGGCTCGAACTCACGGACCGTGAGATCGTGACCTGGCTGAAGTCGGACGCTTAACCGACTGTGCCACCCAGGCGCCCCTCAAATAATTAGATTCTTAACTCACTAGTGCCTGGTCACATTTTTTTTAAATTTTTCTTGACATAAGTAATACATGAATATATCTACTTGTTAAAAATTCGGACAAAGCTTATTAAGAAAAATACTCTAGGGCCCGGTGAAACCAGCTCTTCCTCAGGGAAAACACTATTACCAATTTGGTTGCTTTCATTCAGCTTTTCTCCCTGGCCAATCACATGCACAGAAACCGAAACAGAGAGTATGGTTTTCTCGTCGTCGTCGTTGTTGTTGTTTTTAGCATAAATGATACATTGCTCTATATTTTAATTTTTCACTTAATAACATTAGTCCAAGGTCTTCCCACGTCAGCATGTATGGATTAATTCATTCTTTTAAAAAGAAAAAAAAACTATCTGTAGTATTTCATAGTATGGTTGTACCAGCATTCCCCGGCTGATGAGTCTTTAGGCTGGTGTTTGTTTGTTTTCTTCCAGGTTTTCACTCATAAACAATGCTGCAATGAAACCTCTTGCAAATGTTTACAAGAGTTTATAGACAATTTACGTGTTTAAATGTTTCCTTAGAGCAAATACCCGAGAGGTTGAATTGCTGCATTAAACGCGCATACGTATTTTAAATTTAGGTAGAAGTTGTGAAATTGCTCTCCAAGAATTCAATTCATACTCCCCCCAACAATAAATGAAAGGAGTTGCTTTTCTGTGCCCTTTCTAATATCTGAAGTACCAATATTTGGGCTTCAATACGTTGTATTTTTTTAATGACATCTCATTTTTGTTTTAATTTGCATGTTCTTGGCTACTGATGACCTGAAGTCCTATTCACGTTTGCATCCCTAATACCTAGCAGAGTCACGGACATGAAATCAATACCAGTAAGTATTTTTATAAGGTTTTCCAAATGCAATCGCAATGGCAAAAACCACTTACTATATGATATGTTAGGAAGTATGCTAGGCACTTTATATGCATTCCTCATTAATTCCCTCAACTCAATTATTTTTCCTTCCTATTTTGTAATGAAAAAAACTGAAGCCCTGCAAAATTAAATAAATTTCACAGGGTCAAGATAATCAGACACTACAAATTCCAGCCCAGGTTGGACTCCAGAAACTGAGTCACATTTCACCTCATCACCCCCAAATCTTGGTTGAACACCTGCTCTCTGCAAGAAGCTGCAGGGGGGGCCTCAGTTCATTAATGCTGTGCCCACTCCAAGCATAACTAGAAGGGCCTGGCGTTAAGTACTGAGCATCAGCATACAGTGGAAGTTACCACACAGCAGAGAGCTCACGGCCACCAAATGCTCTCTCCCCATGCACACTTGCTACTCACTGTAATTCCTGACGATGAGAAGGCTGCGCTCCATCCCTATCTGACAGATGTCTGAGTCTCAGAGAGGTTGTGAGCTGTCCAAGAACAGTAGTAGGAGATGCCAACTGTCTGTGGAGCGGCCTAGGGCGGGAAAACATTTGGAGTAGCTGAGGGAGGTCCCTGTAGGCTGAGCAAGCAAGGAAGGTTCTGGAAGAACTTGACAGAGGCCTAGAATACGGGTAGGCTTATGAGGGGACATGGAACACAAAGAATCAGTTTAAGGCTTCCAAATGCCAACATCAAAAAGGCAGGAGTATTGGTTCAGATTCATGAAGGTGCTTTGTTCTTCTCTATGCTAGGAGCTATAATCCCTCTTTCCTCCACTACCAGTAAAGTCTCTGGACACGTCCTGAGATCTTGCCCTCAAGAACCCTCATTGATTTATTTATAATATAATATAATATAATATAATATAATATAATATAAATTTATTGTCAGATTGGCTTCCATACAACACCCAGTGCTCATCCCAACATGTGCCCTCCCCAAAGCCTGTCACCCATTTTCCCTCTCGCCCACTCCCCCCATCCACCCTCAGTGTGTTCTCTGTATTTAAGAGTCTCTTGTGGTTTGCCTCCCTCCCTCTCTGCTTGTATCAATTTTTCCCCTTCTCTTCCCCTATGGACTTCTATTCAGTTTCTCAAGATCCACATAGGAGTGAAAACATATGATACCTGTCCTTCTCTGACTGACTTATTTCACTCAGCATAATATCCTCCAGTTCCATCCATGTTGCTGCAAATGGCATGATTTCATTCTTTCTCATTGCCAAGTAGTAGCCCATTGTGTATATAAACCACATCTTCTTTATCCATTCATCCGTTGATGGACATTTAGGCTCTGTCCATAATTTGGCTATTGTTGAGAGCGCTGCTATAAACATTGGGGTACAAGTGCCCCTATGCATCAGCACTCCTGTATCCCTTGGATAAATTCCTAGCCGTGCTATTACTGGGTCATAGGGTAGATCCATTTTTAGTTTTTTGAGGAAACTCCACACTGTTTTCCAGAGAAGAACCCTTATTTTAAAAGGTTGGCATTTGGGCCATAAGAGGGCCACATGGGACCTGAGGCATACTGCTTTGGCTCTGCTTTGGCTTTGGGTCTCTTTCTCTGATGACACTAATCATGGAGTCCCACTGGGGCCTGTCACCCCCCTTTATAAATTCCATCAGAGTAGGGACCAAATATTCTTCGTACCTCCCCGCCCCATCCTGACTCTCTCTGCCTACAGGATCCAGCATCACTGCTACCAACACAGGCACAGCACTGCACAGTCACAGGCTTGCTCTCTAGCCAAGAGCGGATATTACTTACCTGATACCGGGAACTTTTACCATATGAGGGACCTGCTACTAAAAAATTAGTATAGAGTAACTCACAAAAACGAGGTGAAAATGAATAATGATTCGGAATTGGAAATAAATTATTCCAAATTGCCAAGTTTTACAAGCAGACAAAACGATAACTATCATAAGATCTAGAAAGCAACATAACCATCTGCCTGATACACCCCAACAATCTTTTTTTCTACATTTTGTGGCTGCATGCTCTCTGATCCTCCTTTCTTTTGACAATGGTTGGCTACACCTATTCATATAAAGACAAAAAAAAAGCTAATGCAATCTCTCCTCCAGCAGGATTAATTAATTTTTTTATTAGTAGTAGTTGGGACGCATAGAACATGGGACTTTATATACAGACATACTTGCTGATTTGATATCCCTACAGATTAGTATTCTACAAATACAGTTATTCTGCGAAATTCCACTTCATGTGATTCTCATCAAATAACCAAAGTAGAGTGAATTTAAAATTATATACATTATCGACTATATTCTCAACAGGAAAACTTCCCATTTGGTCACTGAATGAAAACCGGACATCCCACTTAGAGTTTTACGCATCTCATGACTGGAAGAATTTCCCACAGCTTCCGGCTCTTTCCATTTCATGTCTGGTTTCTCCTGTGCCACTCACACAGGTCTGATGCCTGCTGCCACGGAATGTGTTCATACTGCATTATGACCTCTGACCCCACACCTTTGTGTTCTGATCCCAGTTGAGTCAGCATGGGAACCCAAGGAGGGTCACTGGAAGCCCTGACCCCCCCCCCCCCAGGGCAAGCAGCAGTAATTTATCCCTGAAAGTGACCAGGATCATGTCAATATATCCCACTGAGCACAGCAAAAGCATCCCCCAAATCAGTCTACTTTGGCCAATCCCACAAAAGCCTGCCGTCACTCCATCCCCGCTCCCCGACCTGAGGAGAAGAGATGAAAAGGAAACCAAGGTGGAGTAAAATCACGGTCTTAACCAGTTACAGGTATAATATCTTACTTTTGCGAACTTTACAGAAAGACCTGATCATGTGACCATAGGGTGAGGGGCCCTGAAGCTTCCTCTTCATTGGCCTCTTGGTAAACCCACCTCTGCTATGGCACCTGGTTCCACGGAAAACATGAGTGAACCTTTGTAGTAATAACCGACCTCTTGTGAAAACAGAAATAGTGGAAGCAGAAGACCTAAATTTGAATACAGACCCTGACTCTGACTAGCCAGGTGTCTGCCCTAGCCAGGGCAGGCGACTTATCTTTGTTGAAACTTAAGTTTCCTAATCTATAAAATGGGAACAATAGTACCAGTCCAAGGAGCCCTTGCACAGCACAATGAGAGCGTCGAGCACACAGTGGGCATGCTCACTTTGCAATAGTTGCATATTGAACGAAGAGGTTGGAAAGGGACAATCAGGAGGCAAGTCTCGGCTTCCTGTGCTAACAACCTCTTAAGTGCCTTCGGCTCAGAAGCGTTCTATGATTCAAAATCCCCATAGAAATAAGCCGGGGAAGGATTTAAAGAAATGGTTACATATGATTTTTCACAGGCTAATCTGTGGCTCCATGTGGGTCAAAGAAGATTAAGGGCTCCTGGAAATTCAAAGGCTGATTACTTCAAATCCCATCCCAGGAGTCAAGGGGATGCAGTCCAGCTCAATATTCTGTGCACAAGCCAGAATTTTTAAGAGAAGCATTTCAGGGGAAGCTAACATAAGGTGATGGGTTTCCAGAAAGCTGTGACTTAAAAAAAAAAACAAAAAAAACTCCACTGAAGCAGAGAGCTACTCACAGCCTCCACACCACACCCAATCAATCGGTTCCCTCTCTGAGCCTGTGGCCAGGTCCCAACTCCAGCTCAGGTGCCCCTGCTACTGAAAACCAATCTCTCCCCGCAGCCTCTGAGGCCCCGGGGAAGGCAGAAAGGGCCACCCTGGAAGCCAATCATGTCCTGACTTCGTCACTTCCTACCCAGCTCCTCCTCTAAGCTCTGCCAAAGGTGAGGAGGTAAGGATGTGCTGCCCGTAGAATGGGGAACAAATTAAATGGCAGTTTCAATCTTGTAATGGTCAGGCAGGTGGTGACATGAGTAATGCCTCGTCAAGAAGGTGATCCACCTTCTCTGTCTCTGGGGAGGAGGGTAGATCCGCAGAGAGGGACAGAGGGGAGTGGCGAACAAGCAATCAGGGAGGGCCTAACCAGCGGGTAGGCATCACTCAGCTGCCCTGCAGACTGGCCCAGCTCAAGGCTTCTGGAAGACTCCCTGGAGCTTGAAGTACCTATAAGGAGAGAAGTCTGATAGCCGAGAGGGGGCTCGACAGCTCCTTCCCCAGGGCACAGTGCTACTCATCGCCAGCATTTCCTGCTGGCCCACCGAGAGTCGGACACATTCCTTATCTCACTGAATCCTCACCGCAGCCCAACAAGTATGACCACAGGTGGGAAAATGGAGGCTCAAAGAAGATAGCAAGACTGGTCCAGGGCTCCACAGAGCCCAAATTCATAATCAGGAAAGGATCTCTGATGGGTCTAAGGTTGCAGATTGGCTTGTTTGGTTAAGCAAGTCTTTGCCCAGTCTTAAGCATGTGCCCATGTATGACCTTGAACGCTAAGAGGCTCTGAGGAAGGGCAAAAACTTCTTGGAAAATTGGTCAGAACCAGCAAAAAACAGCGTGATGGTGAAGTTGTGCTGGCCAGACTCAGCAAACAGACCTGTACTCACAATAACCAGCCAATCTTCAACTATCACCTGAAGGTTTGTATAAACCCACCATCCACGCTTCCTTCTCAAGCTCTGAGTTGCTGCCTTTACGAGCCCCGCCTTTGCCTTTGACCTGGGAGACTGTCCACAGGGCCACTCCCCGCCAGACCTCCCCTCTACTAATCAGTCCTAGGTCTCACAGCTGTCCCTGGTCATTCTTTGAGGTTGAGTCCAAAGATCTCTATCCCGTGGTGCCTCATCCCTCTGAGGGTGATGCTGGACTGCTTTGCCTGGAGGTAAATTCAGCTTAATACTCACAGGTCTCAAATTCTGCTTCTCTTTCATCGGTGGGTTTTCCTTGAACTACTGCCTAATTAAGCTTTCTTCTCCAGGCTTAATCCCCTCCAATCTAACCTACGATCCCTGGCAGATTAAATGTACCAAAGCTTAGCTTTGATCGTGTCAGCTTCTCCCCAGAACCTTTCCACAGGAGTCCCCTTTGAATCAGGTCGGACTCCCAAAATCAGTATTCACATCACTGTGTTCAAGCAGAGCGGAACTGCCTAATGTTCCTTGAGCAGAGAGCATACCTCACGCTGTTGAGATGCTCTGCTCTGCACACGTGGTCTCACCATGATGGCACTCCAGGCCTGGGTGAAGCTAGAGAGGCCTTTCTGGAGGAAGGCATTGCCGAGTCTCTGTGGTAGGAGTTTCAGGAACCTCCTCAGGAATCAAAGAAGTAGACGGGTACCAATGCGGACATCTGGGTCTGTCTCTGGGGGGAGCAGAAACCACATACGGGGCAAATAACTGAGATCCAGGAGCATTCTTGCTCTCTGACATTTGTTCTCTGTGTCTGTGTTCTTTTCCCATAAAAACCCTTTTAACAAAAGTAGCGACAGGGCAGGGGGGCCAGAGGGATGATGTGTCAATATCCCCCTTGTAGGAGGCGGAGGAATCCCCAAGGGAGGCGGTGGTGTTAGGGGAGATCATCATGAAGATGTGCCTGCTGGTCCACCCATGAGGTGGACCTAGGCCATCGGAGGCTCCTCATCTCCCCTATCCTCAAGGTTGTACCAAGGACATAGCCTTGAGAGAGTGATGTGGTGCTGAGACCATCTAGGTGACATACATGACTGAACCCAGCTAAAGCCTTGATATAAACTGCTAGGCTTTGGTGGGTAGGTGCACAGCCCTACTCACCTTGCAGCACCCAAGCCAAGCCTCATATATAAGTTCCCTTGCTTCTTAAATCTGACCCCTCCCCATCTGGAGTGGCCACCTCCTTCTTCCTTCTCTCTGCTCTCAGAGCCCTCAGGCGGGTTACAGGTTATTCCTGGGAAGCTCCCCAAACCAACAAGTAGCTGTTGAAAGGGGAATAAACCAGGGTGAATGGCTCGAGTGAGCCAGGAGGGAAGGCGTCTGGGACAGGGAGATGTCCTAAGTGGCTAAGACATGGGAGGGGCGTCCGGATCTGGTAATTCGTTCAGGACAGCAGCGGTCAGTATTCTTTGACTGTATACCAGATGAAGGAACAACTGAATCGTGACCAGAGGAAGAAATCCTCTGCTGCCCAGCACCTGCCCAATGGTAGACCTATGCAAACAATGAGCGTGGCACATTGGTGCCCTTGGTGCCCCTGCACCATCATGATGGTGAGAAGCATTGATGACATTTCTTCTGAGGGCGCTGCCAGCATCAATGTGCTATACCTTTCTTTCTTTCTTTCTTTCTTTCTTTCTTTCTTTCTTTCTTTCTTGGACTATCTCACCATATGCACAGATTTCTTTCTTTCTTTCTTTCTTTCTTTCTTTCTTTCTTTCTTTCTTTCTTTCTTTCTTTCTTCTTTCCTTCCTTCCTTCCTTCCTTCCTTCCTTCCTTCCTTCCTTCCTTCAGTACTGAATAGAAATAAGCCCTGGGAAGGTGGGATCATTTTCAGAGCTGAAAGCACACGTTGCAAAGTAGGCTTTGAAACAAACTCTATTTTAGTGACTGAAAGTGAAGTGAGAAACGAAGGTGATTTGTGTTTGTGCTTCATATGTTTCTCTATTTGCTTTAAACATGGACAGTATTTAATAGCACATGCAGCTTCTAAGTCCTCCTGATATTTTTGGAGCTGAGAATTGCTGGAGGCCTAAGCATAAAAACTTTGTCCAAATTGGTTCCTTTGGTAAGAAGAGGAATAACAAGGAAGGGAGGGGACCCTCAGAGGCTGGTGGCCTTTTCTCTGCATTCTTGTCGGTCTCGAAACGGGTAATTACCATCCTCAGGGTGAGAAAAGGCAGAAGAGACAACGTCATGCACCAGCTGGAGCTGAGTAGTGCAGCATTAGTGACCGCTGGGCAGTTTGGTTCCTCTCTATGATTACACAGGGTGTTGATGAGAATAGAAGAAAGCAGAGTGTGCGGAGAGGGGAGCAGAGAAACAAAATTACTCCAGGAAATCGGGAGAAATAAGTGACATGAGCAGCAATCAGGCTAATGACCAGGGAAAAAAGGAGAAGGAAGGAAGTACAACTTTCACAGGGAAGCTGTTGGCACTGGTCTCATTTGCGTCTCTTCCGAAGGGATGACCCAGGATGAAACCAACTCAACGCCACTCACCAATGCGCTGTGCGTTCTCCAAGGAGAGGAGCCCCGAGGGGCTGTGACCTTGACCGCACCCCCTTCCTCACCAGAAGTCATCCCACACCAGGTCCAAGAGAAGCCAGATACCCACAGGAACTCTGGCCTCCTGCCTGATAGCAGTCAAATCAGTAAGTGGAAGAGATTCTGGAATCTTCCTATGTCAATTAATAATTAAATTTGGCAAACCATAACCGAAGACTTAACCCAGAAGCCAGCAGTCTTTGTCAGAAAAGGGCCAGAGAGTAAATATTTCAAGGCCACATGGTTTCTGTGTCAGCTGCTCAACTCTGTCATCATGGCATGAAAGCAGCCAAGACAATACATAAACAAACAGGTGTGGCTGTGTTCCAATAAAACTTTATTTACAAAAACAGGCGGCAAGCCAGATGTGATCCACAAGCTGTCGTTTGCCACCCCCTGAGTTCAGTGATAATAACAAATCCTATTTGACAGCACTTTACCATCTAGGCAGCGTCCTTGCCTCCTCACTGGCTCATCTCATTAAGTTGTAAAGAGGCAGAGCAGGGATTGCTAGACTCATCTGACACACAAGGAGCTTGGGGTTCACAGAAACCAGTGCAGGGCACAAGGTCCCACAGTCTAGAGCTTTCTCAAAGTCAGATGTTAGCATAGCACACACTGCCAAGGGCCTATGATCTACAGGATAAGTCCCACCCTTCTTGGCTCAGGCCACAGGGGTCCCCCGGCTCTGGCCTCTGCCTCTCCATCCTCCACCCTTTGTTGAGATCTCCTAAACCCCAGCAACTTCAAACAGTATGGCATGCCCCAAGTCATTGCCCTGTGGCAGTCCCCTGGGCCTTTGCACATCCTGCCCCTGACACATGAAAGCCCAGCTCCACTCTCCACCCCTTACTCCAGGAGTTCTTAGGCAGGCCAATGTGCTATCTAGAGAGGACCCAAGAATTCCCCCAAGAGTGACAAAACCTGGCTTCTCATTCTACTTCTGCAAGGGGGTACATGGCCCTCTACTGGTGAGCCAGCCCTCCAGCACTCAGCTCAAGGTCTCTGCCAGAGGATGCCTCTGACCCCACCCCACAGGGCACCAGGGCTCCTGCTCACATCTGGGTGATGATCAAAGCCCTCCGCACCCCCAAGTGTCAAGTCTTACTGTTCATCATCTGCAAACTTGGGTGTTCAGGCAGAGACCCTCGTGTCCACCTGTGTCCCCAGCACAAGGCTGAGGGTCTGGGACGGAGCCAACCATAGTGAATGGTGGTTGACTGGATGGATAGAAGAATGAACCAGAGGACAAGGGTCACAGATGAGGAAATGGAAAAATTCTCACATGACCATTTCTAATAAAGGGTGAGGCTGAACAGAGGGAAAAATTTAAAATTTCCGGGGTACTTGGGTGTCCTGGTTGGGTGAGCAAATGACTCTTGATTTCGGCTCAGGTCATGATCTCACTGTTCGTGAGATGGAACCCTGTGTCGAGCTGTGCGCTGACAGCAAAGGAGCCTGCTTGGGCTTCTCTTTCTCCCCCTCTCTCCGCCCCTCTCCTGTTTGCGTGCGTGTGCTCTCTTTCTCTCAAAATAAAAAAACATTTAAAAAAATTAAAAATTTCCTTTGCTACGACATAAAATTTAGACAATTCCCCAGTGGTGTTTCCGATGACTTGGATTCCAAATAATAAAATGAGCATTCTATGAGACTGCCTGTTAATATGCTGATGTTGCATGATTTGTAGGTAAGGAAGGGGGAGGGGGGAAGGCCTGTGCATGGTTGAGTCCCCACATTGATGAAGAATCGGTGACAGCTGACTTGACAATAAACTCCCGCTCCGAACCCCCGCAGTCCAATTATTTCAGCTATATTCAAGCCTATTGGTGCTACACATGCAGAAGAATGAACAGCAAAACTGTATTAATGAGGTTCTTCATAAGATAGAAAAATAAATGCAATGTGCAGCAAAACATACTAACAGGGGGCTCAGTGGAGTATAGAATTAAGATTTCACAAAATAACTACAAAGGCAGGGTTCATTTCTGGTGTGGCCAGGGAGAATATGGAGGGGAGAAAAATTAACCTAGAAGTCAGAACACAAGCCTTTGTCCTGACTCCCCATCTCTAGCAAATGACTTTACTTACATAAGACTCAGCTTCTTCATCTGCACAACATGGGTAATGATCAATGCCCTGCTCACCTCACAGAGTTGTGAGGGTTTTAACAAGATGACCTCATTTTCTCAACTGCAGATAGCTATAAAGAGGCAAGGTGTTACCCAATGGCCCAGGCTTGCTTCTATTCAACCTAGCAATTACCTTCACTGAAGGACAGCAGGATGCTTCCCGTACGAGATGAATTTGGCCCATGTTTTGCTTTCAACACTGAGACTTCTGTTGGAAATGAAACCTAAATGCACTGGCTAGCACCAAAACATAATTGGGGAAAGGCTAGCATGCCACAGTGAAATGCCACACGTTAACAGGAGCTCCCAGAAGGATGATGTATCGAAATCAGATTTCAAAAGAAAGAACCCATTCTGCTCAGTTAGCAAAGACTGATCAATTCCTAAATATGATCTCCCCAAATAAATATCAAAATCTCAACCATGTATTTTCCAGCTTTCCAGAAGCATTCCAATTAGACAAATCGATCCAGGCAGCGTTAATTGACCAGCCCCGCTGGGTCAGACCCTGTGCTGAGACTTGAAAATACAATATGCTCCACTCTTGAGCTCCTAGGCTAACAGCAAACTGGTCAGGAAGAGAAAGTATTCTGGAATGGCGTGACAGGAGCTAATGCTGAGGAAGCACAGAGAGGGAAAGCATTCTCTGCACATGTGTGGGCAGTCATCCTAACCACCAGGAACACCGATCCACTGGAGTGTCCCCACTGTGCTTTGTTTATCTGAGATCATGGAAAGGTGTGACCCACACCCCCACTCAAAAATGCCCTTCCTGGCATCAGACGCAAGGGCCTGAAACCCACTACTGGATTTCAGATAAAAAATATTGCCATTTCTAATCTTTTCAAATCCCTGCTGGTCTTGGGCTGGGGAAGAGAGGATTGTTTCTCTTTTTTTAAATGTGAATTCTAGTTAGTTAATATACAGTGCCATATTGGTTTCAGGAGTAGAATTCAGTGATTCATCACGTACTGTTTCAAGAGAACTCCAAGTGCATAATCTCAGCCAATCCCCATTGCGCTAGAGTGAGACAGGCTACAGTAATCCAGGTAGAGAGGAAGGCACTGAAGCTCAGAAGGGTTAAGCAGCTTTCCCAATGTGGCACAGCCAGCAAATCCTGAATCCTCCCCTCTCGAGTCTCTTCAAATACTGCACACCTCAAGCATCACAGATTCCATTCCATCCTGGGACTCCCCACCCCCACTCTTTAGGGCGAAGGAAGTACAGGTGAAGCAAGTGCCCTTCTATTCCTAAACTGCTGATGTTTATGTCAGAAGTAGGTGTTAAGTTTTGCCAAATGCTTTTCTTGTCTCTGTTTATATGATCATATATTTTTTCTTCTGTCGTCTCTTAGTAAATTAGTCAGACTCGAAGTGTTAAGCCAACTTTGTATTCTTGACATGATTTCCACTTGGTGGAAGACTGATTTACGAAAATGTTCTTGAGGGCTGTTGCATCTATGTTCACAAGGATTATTGGTTCTATTTTCCTGCAATGTCTTTGGCTTTAGTAGTAGAGTGATGCTAACGAGGAGCTCGGCGGAGTATAGAATAGAAGACAAAGTCTCTTCTATTTTCTGGAAGAATTTGTAGAGAACTGACATTATTTCTTCCTTGAATGTTTGGTATCATTCACTAGTGAAACCATTTGGACCTTTAGCATATTAATCATAGTTCTCCCTTCAATTCCTCGTCAAATAGTCTCTCCATCTGTGCGGTATCTGTGTTGGATTCTGATGGTTGCTCTGTTTCTTGGGAGCATGTTGTTTTTTCTTGCCTTCTCTTGCCTTTTCACATACTTCATGATCCTTTGTTGAAACCAAGACATGAGCGCAGGACAGGACAGACTGAGGTAAATCATTGTACGTCTAGAAGAGGACACACCTTTCCTTTGGGGCTAGGTAAATCATTGTACGTCTAGAAAAGGACACACCTTTCCTTTGGCTGGGGCTCTCATGTGAGGGTTTGCGTTAATCCAGTCAGGTGCTGGGCTGGGCTGGAGCTTTGTCATTGCGTCTGTCTTGATGCTGAGTTTTGGTCTCCCCATTATGCTGTGTTTCAGAAAGGCTCTCTTTCCATACTCTTGGTCCTCTCCTGTCCCTCCCCAACAGTACCCTGCCGTCATTTGTTACTGAAATCTTAGGTTGGTGGGAGGGATGGGGGTGGGCAGACCCATCTCTGTAGTTCTGATTAGCCTGTACTCAGGCCTGGGTTCCTGGAGTGTGGCCTTCCAGGAGCCCCGCCTCCTCCCTTCTGCAGTTGTGGGCTCCACACTGGATCCTTCCCTTCCCTGAGGATGAGCAGAATGGCCTTGCTTGGGGCCCCAGATTAGGGCCGTGACTCTGCAGCAGACATGGAGGGAAGGGTGGGGCCCAGTTACTGGCCCCTCCCACATGGCCGCCATTTCTTTCCTTCACACCTTGTGCCCGAGTCCCTCATACAATAGTCGGGGTTCATAGGGCTGTGGGAAAAGCCTGCAAGTGGGTCCAGACCCCCAGTGTCAGCAGCCCCAGAAGCTTGGCTCTGTTCCTCCAGGGCATGCCCAGCCCTCACCAGTGTGTCAGCTGCTCTTGGCCAGCTTATCTTGCTCGTGGGGTGCCTGCCCCATGGGGGATATGTTCTCACACCTCCCCCCGCCCCTCCGAGGCACAGCCTCTCCTTGGATTTCCCCCAAGTCGCTACCCCCCATGACCTCGGTCAGCTCTCCACTGGGTTCAAAAGCAGTCATGAGTTTGAAGGAGGCCCAGCCGTCTCTCACTGCAAGGGCGGTAGCAATACTCTGTCCCCTCTCTCCATCCTGGGATAGAGGCCAGATTCAGTATCCTTCTATGGCTAATCTTTATTTTAGTTCTAAGGTTTAATTTCAATGAGCTGAAAACCTACCTTCACTGAAATGTCTTATTCCAATTCACACAAATCGTAAAACTTAAAAAAAAGAAAACTTTAAAAACTATCATCATATGTCTAACTCAGAGAAATATCTTTTAAGCACGGTACTCACATAATTGCAGAACTGGGGGGGGGGGGGCGGGATGGATGATCACTTAGACCCAAAAAACAATCTCTGAACATTCTGCATTCTTTAGGCTCCTGAAGCAATTAAAATGAGAATCATTTGAAGGCGGACAGAAAGCAAGTTTCCTTTCTGGAATAACAAGAAGGTGGTGCTCCTGCATGGAAATAGAAAAGGCGTTCTATTTTTATTTATTTTATTGTTTGCCCCTCTAATACTGGCAGTGGCTTTATTTTTAGTTCACTCCTAATTAGTCGTGCAGAAGAAGTCAGACTCAGTGCAAGGTGGAGAAAAGAGTTATTCTAGGCAACTCCACACTCACGATAACCTGGAAGGTACTGAGCGAGACATTTAACTCCCAGTTTGCTCAACGCCAGGGCATTGGTGAGGGGTCACCAAGGAGGTGACTGGGCCCTGAAGGGTTGGGTGTTGAGAGGCAATGTGAAGGCAGGGCAGAGGCCCAGGATCACAGTAAAGGGTTCCAGAAAGACCCATGAATCAGTGAGGTGGGTGTCGGCGGGGGGCAGAAGAGAAAGCCAGGGGTCCACCGGAGGGCGGTGTGGGGAGTGTGCATTCCGTCTGCCAGGTGCTCTAAGGGGCTGAATCTGTTGAGCAGGATGGATGCTCAAGGGGTGAGGCTGGCGGTGAAGCAATCAGGGTCTCCCCTCGGTGCTGGCAGGACGAATGAGAGAAAGGTTGGAGAGCGATGACACAGGCAGAGGAGCAAGAATGGCTCGCGCCTGAACGGGGTGAGCAAGGAAAGGAGGAGTCAACAGCGGCTGAGGTTCTGGGCCTCACATCCGCCTTCGCAAAGATGTGGTGCTAACGGGGGACAGGTGGCTGAGGCAGGCCAGGCAGCGGCTGAAAGGGCTGGGCACGGGCCAGCGAGGTGGATGCTGTGCCCTGGGAGGGAGCCCACGCCCTGCAAGCAAGAGACCTGGGCTACCGCCTCAGCTCTGCCCCTTACCAGCTATGTGACGTCGGGCAAGTTACCCTACCTCTCTGTCCTAGCTTCCTCAGCTGCAACACGGGGATACTGGTCTCTGAGCATCTTGTATAGCCGAAATTAGAAAACTGCTAGAAGAGGGGCTCCTGGGTGGCTCAGTACGTTCAGCGTCCGACTTCCGCTCAGGTCATGATCTCATGCTTCGTGGGTTCGAGCCCCGCGTCAGGCTCTGTGCTGGCAGCTTGGAGCCTGGAGCCTGCTTCGGATTCTGTGTCTCCCTCTCTCTCTGTCCCACCCCCGCTCCCACTCTGTCTCTGTGTCTCTCAAAAATAAATAAACATTAAAAAAAAAAACTGCTAGAAAAGGCTTAGCATGGTGCCTGGTCCAGAGCAAACAGAGATTGTTCTTTAATCCCGTGCCCCGAAAATGTCTATGGAAATCTTCCATGTGCCCAGTACTCTGCCCAGCAGTGGGGCCACGGCAGGGAGGAAGACAGTCATTGTCCCGCCCTCCGGAGCTCGAAGGCCCCCAGAACTGCCGGTGCAGGGAGAGCTCTGGGACTGGGAAGGAGTAAGCTGGTGCACAGAACAAAACCACCCCTGCAGCGGGGAGAGGAGGCAGAGGAGGCGAGAGAGCAAAGCAGCCTGGGCGTCGGGTGACGTGTCCCCTCTGTCCACGCCTGACACTGCCTCCCTGCCCTTGGAGGCCCTTGTGCAGGGCAGGCCCAGGCCCTCATGAGAAGCAGCCCCATCTCTCTCCACCCACCTCCGAGCACAGGCTACCTTCTCCATCAGACTTCTCTCTGAGGCCAGAAGCGCCAACCGCAGCAGGCTTTCCGGCATCAGGAAGCAGGATGGATCAGCTTCAGGCTCTGCCTGGTACTGACTTTGGCTCCCTTACTTCTCCCTCTCTGAGGGCCACTTGCAGCCTCAATCCTACATCAAGTGCTAACTCCTGTTCAGTCCCAGGTCAGACTGAAGGGAGCCCGGCTCAAAATCCAGAGACCGCCACCATTTCGAGGCCGTGGCCCCCGCTCTGCCTGGAACTCGGTTCAACACCACAGCTACTCCCTTCATCCTAAGACCAGCAGCTCAGCCCTGCCCTACGCTGGGCTCTTTGCTGGGCATATATCCCGAGTCCTACACGGACTGGGCAGTGTCCTCACACTAGGGCTCAGCCGGATAAGACACTGCCTCCCACCACGAGCTCTGTCTGGGATGATAACAGGCCACCAGAAGGCACTGTGGTCAATGTGCAGCAGAGAGAAGGAAGTGCTGGGGGACACAGAGGACAGGCTCCCAGCCCAGCCAGGCGAAGGGCCTGGCAGGCAGGGAAAGAAGCCGAGAGGACGGAGGATGGGTATTTAAGGAATTGCACCCTTCTCAGTGCAGCTGAGCCTTTCTCCAAAACCTGGAACGTCGCCTCAAACGCCAGTTCCATCCGGGACTCATCGTCTGTGCCCACGGCTCCCAGATGCCAGTTGTCTGCCTGCCAAGAGCTCAGGTGTCACCTGCTCTCAGACTTGCCACCATGCGTCAGCCACCTGCAGGGGCCACTCTGCTCCCCCGCCCCAGGCTCTCCCATGCCACCACCTGCTTGGGCGGCCTTGTCTCACCTCGTTTGTCACAGTGCTCTCTGGGGCACTGCCTCTGGGGCTTTCCTGTCTCCTGCAGACAGGAGGACCCCTGCTGCTCAGTGGCTCTCAGGTCAGCGCACCAGAACCCAGTGGACCTGTCCGCTCTGTGCCGGCTCCCAGGACATGGCCCTCCTGAGCTGCGACTGGGAAAGGTCTGCCGGCTATGGGCGCCTCCCGGAGGTGGGGGGTGGCTGGAAACAACCCTCCTCCCAGCACTTCGGCACCTCGGGACTGTGGACCTAAAACAAGAAACCCTAAGCCATTTGCTCTCCGAAATGGTGCTGAACTCTCCCGGTGGAGAACCTGCAGAGACACATGTCCTCCTCCGGTGCTGCCATCGGGCAAGGGACATAAGTGCCCACTGCCTCGCCACACGGGACTGCAAGGCTGGCCATGCATCCAGCTGGGGGGGGGGGGGACAGGCGAGAGGGGTGTGCAGACAAGCTGGTGACAGAGCTCAGAAGCCAGCAGCTACCTGGGGAGCCAACAAAGAGGGACACACAGAAGCTGGAAGAAATCTTTGTCCATGTGTGTGTGTCAATACCAGAGGCGCTGGGGACGCCCTCCCAGCTGCCTGCTCCTGGCAGCCCCAGCCCCGGCCGCAGGGCTGGACGCCTTAGGTGCCCTGGCCTGGAGCCCCCACACTGGATTTTGCCTCCTCAACTGAGACTCTAATCGATGTTCCCTCTCTCTGCACCTCAGCTGTGTCATCCATGAATAACCCGAGGCTTCAGCTCTTTCCACAACATGAGGTCTCCGTGACATGCTTTCCACTTCACACACGTCACTTCTCTTCGCTAGTGCTGTCCCGTCACCAGCCCCAGCACAACCCCCCACAACACTCCCTCCGAATGCCCGCTGCATTTGATACATGCTTCCTAAAAATCTTTCTTTCTCTCTCTTTTTTATGACTAGGCTTGATCTCTGCTATAGGTCTACAATCCTTTCTCTGAAACCTGAGGGGGCTTCAAAATTCAGAGTTTTCCAGATTTCAGAAAGGGGCAGAATGAACATCATGTCTAAGGTGTGCGTGGCACCAGCTACGTTTTAGGAGGCGCCTGGCCACTCGGCATTAGCGACTCCGCAGCAAAGCATACACATGGGAACCTGCACCCAGAATGGGATCAGGGTGACTCAGCTCAGCTCAGAGCAAACACCAGGACTGCTGCTTCAGGGTTGAGAGGCTGCGGTAGGCGGTGTGGGTCACGGCAGCACGGGGTGGGCCACGCAGCCCCCTGGAGCCCTAGAAGGCTACAGGCCAGTGGCACAGAGAGTTTGTACAAACGGGGCTGCTGGTGACGCGGCTGCTGGACAGAGCCCAGCCCGGGCATCCGGATTGGGCTCTGCTAGGGTTTTCACCTGCCCCGTGCGGATGTGGGCAAGTTCTGTATCCTGAGCCTCGTTCTTACGTTCATCAAGAGACCACGATACTGCCCACGGGCTCATAATGACAGGAATGAAGGAGGCCGAGAGCGATAGAAATCTAAGGAACGGTGGGAGGGTCCTCTGGGCCTGCCCAGCCCTGGTTTTCTCCACTGGATCATGTTAAGTGGGGGTCTGCTTGTCCCCTCCTAGGCAAGCCCCTCAGGGCTTTTTCTGTCCCTATTTCCCTGTGTCCCTGTGTTCCCTATGTCCCTGAGCTTTTTCTGTCCTTATTTCCAGTACCTAGAAGAGAGCTTTGCAACAAATGAGGATTCCATAAATGTTTGTTGAATGGATGAATGATAGAATGAGTCATGGAGAATGTACTCAAGGGTTACTTGGTGGCTGAACAATGAACACATCCCACATCCTCTTGTCCCCCTCGTGTTCCACCGTCCTCTGAGCAGCCACCCTTGGCCAGTGACAACCACTGTGTCAACACCTGCAGAACTGACTGTGCATCAGTCAGCAACCTCAGCAGAACTGGGTGATGGGCACCCTGCCAGGTGAAACAGGTGCAGAACGTAGAGCCACAATGGGATTTCATGGAGACATGAGAGAGAAGAAAGCCAGCTACAGACTGCGGCAGGAACACTGATTCTGAGTTGGACGCTTCTGCTTGTAAATTCCAACTCAGCCCCTGGCCAGCTGTGGTCCTGGGGCAGGAGCCCTGATCCTTGAAGGGCCTCAGTTTCCTGTTTTCAGTGAAAATAATAACGAAACCTGCCTCCCAGAGTTGTTGTGCATATTAAAGGCACAAAATAAGCAGCCAGAAGGAAGGTGTTATTATTTTACAGTGCAGACAATTGCTCTTTAGAGTGAGATGCAGTCTCATACCATCACCATAATTAGGTTAATTGCTCTAAAATATATTGCAATTAAGGCACCATATTTGTCTCGGGCATTTTATCACATATCGCTCGACGCCATTCTGAATGTCACGGAGGGACTTTGATCAAGTCAGTGATTGACAGATGGCAAACATCAATTAAGGAGCAACCAGATTTATTTCGTCCTCCTTGCCTCCTTCTAGAAATACTTTTCGAACCCTCGCAGACTGTTCAACCCCTACCCACTTTTTTAAGGGCCAATTAAAATGAAACATGCCCTAGGATAACTTTCTTTCTTGTCCCCCAGCTGTAAATACTCTCTCAGCCCCATGCACCTCCCGTAAGGCCCCATCACTGTATTACCGTGACCGTGGACTTCTCTCATCCCCCTTCTTGATGTGGGGCATCTGGAGGGCAGAGGCCAGGTTTGACTCATCTTTGTCTCTCTGGTGCTCAACACAGAGACTGGCTCTTAAAATACCCCCAGCAACTTCATATAACCCCATTAAAGAAAATTTCCAGATCCTGAGTTGGGGAAAGCAAACTAAAGCAAACTAAACACATCGCCTCTCAACAAGAAAGAATGAAATCTGGCCACTTGCAGCAACGTGGATGGAACTGGAGGGTATGATGCTGAGTGATAAAGTCAATCAGGGAAGGACAGGTATCGTATGTTTTCACTCCCATGTGGATCTTGAGAAACTGAACAGAAGTCCATGGGGGAAGAGAAGGGGAAAAATTGATACAAGCAGAGAGGGAGGGAGGCAAACCACAAGAGACTCTTAAATACAGAGAACAAACTAAGAGTGGATGGGGGGGTGGGGTGGGGGAAAGGGAAAGTGGATGATGGGCATCGAGGAGGGCACCTGCTGGGATGAGCACTGGGTGTTGTACATAAGCCAATTTGACAATAAATTATATAAATAAATAAATAAACAAACAAACAAATAAAGAAAGAAATAAAAATTTAAAAATAAACACATTGCCTCTGTCTTCAGTGGGACACTTAGGACCTAGCCTGTGCCCATGTGCTCACCTTGACAGCCATAGTTTTTGAGTCAGGTGCGATGGCCCTGGAGATCCTGGGGACTTTCCACAAAACCCCAGGACGTGGAGAATGTTGACACAATCAACTTCTCAATCCTGGACTTTTAAATACTCTTTCCTCCAATCCGACCTAAGAGAACAGTTGTGGTAGAGGCTGGCTTCACGGTGCCTCTCTCTACCTCCCCTTTCATGGGCATCCTTCTCCCACCTCCCACCATGCAAGAGAAAGATACACCTCTTCCCCACCTGAAACCCTCCCAGACTGTGCTACCTTGGAGCACGGAACAAGGAGAGTGGAAGCTCTCCGAGTCCAGAGCCTCCTCGGGCATGGGACAACAACCACCTGACCCATCTCGCAAAGACATAGCTTCCAACAGAGTTTACTTTTTACGTTTAGTTAGTAAGTATAAACATTTGTAAGATGCAGCTATATATAAATGGCGAATTAAAATTATTATAATAGTAATCCAGGGCAGAAGAAAATGTTGACACTTAAGAGTCTTAATAATTAAGGGAATTTACAAATTATATTTCAAAGCATGTACATGTCTTTGTGGCAGAGATGTACGGTAGGGTGATTAATAAAAGACTTTAGGTGTAAAAATATATACTATGTTCACTTAAAACCCTGAAGGGGAAAAGGAGTGGAAATTCAATATCAAGGATAAAAAGGAACAGTATAAATCTGCAGCCGTTAAAAAATAGGTTACTCGTGTTGTAGTTTTAAAGATGAATAATGGTGAGTTAGAATCAGTATGGTTTTTATATTCCGTTAAATACATTAAAAGAAGGGATGGGACATTTTTATTATAAAATGTCAATAGTTTACAGTAAGCCTGAAAATTACATCATTTGTAGCTCTTTATAAGTATGATTAAAATGTTTAGATATATACATTGATTTTAAAATTGTTTTAGGGCTATGGCATGTTTCTCTGATCTGGATTTCTACATTTTAACAAATAACTCTGTTGAAATCTGAGAAAGCAAAGATGAAATGAGGAAAATACTGCAATAGGCGATGTCCCACCCCACCCCCTAGATTTATATGTTGAAGCCTAGCCCCCAGTGTGATGATACTTGGGAAGGGGGGGCCTGTGGGAGGCAACTAGGTCATGAGAGTGGAGCCCTTACAAATGGGACTGGTGTCCTTATGAAAGAGATCCCAGAGAGCTCCCTCCCCCCTTCCACCTTCCGCCACCCCTGCTACTATGTCCCTAAGGACAAAGTGAGAAGGTGGCCATCTGCGAATCAGGAAACAGATCCTTACCAAACACTACCTCTGCCGGTGCCTGAATCTTAAACCTTAAATTTCCAGCCTCCAGACTGCAATAAATAAGTGTTTGTTTTTTAAGCCCCCCATTGGGTTTTTTTACTGTTCACTTATTTGAGAGAGAGAGAGAGAGAGAGAGAGAGAGAGAGAGAGAGAGAGAACATGCATGTGCACAGGAAAGAGGCAGAGAGAAAGAGGGAGAGAGAGAATCCCAAGCAGGGTCCATGCTGTCAGCACAGAGCCCGACAGGGGGCTTGATCTCACAACCATGAGATCGTGACCTGAGCTGAAGTCAAGAGTCAGACGTTCAACCCACTGAGCCACCCGGGCACCCCTGGGCCCTGCATTCTATAACATTCCATTACAGGAGCCTGAACGGACTAAGATAATACCCATGAAATTAGAAAGTCAAAGAAGTTAAAATGGCGTGTGTAGGGGCCGGCCCCAGATTCTTACCCTGGCGAATACCTCCAAGTCACCGTGTCACCTTGAACACCTCCCTTCCCTTCTCTGAGCCTCTGTTCACCCACAAAATGGGAGAAGTAGACAGGAAGTTCTATAAAGCTCTTTGTAGGTTTAAAATACTTCATCACCTAATTTCCTAGAAAGCAGACCCAGCTCAGAGAGGTAAAATAAAGCCTCAACAGATTTAGTTTGAATTCAACTCCTCGGAAACAACTCTCCCCGGTCCTGGGTCCTCTGAAGGAGACCTGGTGTCCTTCCTCCTCATGGTGTGGGACCATCTCGAGGTCTAGTGACCAAGAGGAAGGAGGCTGGGGTGCACGTGGTGTCCTCCAAGCCTTCCCAGGGGCACATTTGCCTCAAGACCAATTAGCAAATGAAAGGGAGAGAAACAGCAGAAAGAATGGACCTCTCTTCTTTCTGAGCCCAACTTCAAATCCAAAGCAACAAATGAGGCCAATTTACCTGTCTCCTCACAGTTAAAAAAAAAAAAAAAAAAAAAAAACTAGCTGCTGGAGTTTGGAGGCCTTATGGTGCGGTGGCTGAGTGATGTCCCCAAACCGGCCGAGACAATGGCTGTGTCCTGGGGGTCAGTCCCCTTAACACTGGACTCTTCGACGTATGCACTCTTTAGAAGCATTCTGCTCGATATTCACTGATTCTACAAGCTCAGCCTCTGCGCTGAGCTCTTTACACAACTTCTCTTTCCATCATTTCAGCAAAGCTTGAGACGGGTGTTGTCTCTCCATCGCACGGATGAGGAAATGTTTGTTCAGAGAGGCTAGGAAAGGTGCCCCAGGAGGTCAGCTCCTGCAACCTGCCGTGTTGAGGCCACATCTGCTGGTTGCTGAAACCTGGGTTCGAGTGCAGTTCCACGACTGGCCACTCGGGGACGCACTGACACTCCCAGAGCCCCATCTCCCTGGAAAAGAGGGTAGGCGGCCACGGCAGCTGCCTGTGGCAGAGGGGTGTTCTTTTCCAGTAATGAGAGGATAACACACATAACGGAGTTCTTGTCTCACATCCGCCTTTGGAGTAGGAATTTTCTCCTGTGCACTGTCCGGGTAGGGAAACTGAGGCTAGGGGCGCAGAAGTAACTTGCGTTACTAGCAAGGGGCCTAACCTGACCTTGAATCCTGCACAGCTGTTATGATAGATGTGTGGGGTGCCCAGTTTAAGGGAACAGATGGGAATTTCACATCGGCATCTCCGCATCATTCAGACGGACAGATGCACACTTCTGATCCTTCTTCTAAGGAACCTCCAGATGGTCCAGCTGAGTATGACATGTCAAGTGCACTCCCGGATACGTCCTCCAGAGCACCCATTAAACAATGCTTGAAAGCAGCAATTTCTATGCTGAGCTCCACTAACCGCCAGTGTGTTTACAAAATGTTAAAACTGACTCCAAAAGGAAAAACAAAGGAAAATTTGGGAGAAATCAAATAAATGTGGGACCGGGATTATCACCCTCAAAGATTCAGAGTGTCCATTAAGATGTTCAGAGGCTTTTTAAAGCCCTGTAGCAAAGGGATTTGCTTAACTGAGCTACTGCCTCTGGCTTTGGCCTATGTCATTCATTATGTCCGGCGTTTGGTAAATGACATTGGTCGATGGCTACCTGTGTGATCTTGGGGCGAGATCGCCTGAAACACTGATATAAAAGGAAAAGAGAGAGACACTAAGGATGAATCATAAGCAATCGGCAATGTTCTAGGGGAGAGCAGAGAAAAAGACCAGTCAAAAGTTTAAGAACCTAGTGGAGATACGATAGAAGAAATAAATACTAAGAGAGAGTGGAGGCTTATGAATCAAAGGAGAGAGTTTCAGGAAAGATGCATTAGCACGGTATCTGCCATTGAAGGATGGAGCGTCAGACGGACATGGGAACACCAGTGGCTCCCCAGACAACAGGGGTGAGATACAATCTCACCAGCTCTTCCTCTGCCTTCTCCTGCTCCTCTTCCTCTCCTCTTCCCTTCCTGAACAATTCAGTCCTACAGCCATTGGGTGGAACTGAGCCAGGTGCTGGGGGGGGGGGGGGGGGCAGGAGGAGCCACTGTTCCCAGTGAGGGGCACAGGAGCCAGAGAAGGAGGAAGAAGCTTCCGTGAGCCTGGGACCGGGTGGGAAGGGATGCCCGGAGCAGGGAGTCGGAGCCTGAACCTGGGCAGCAGCACAGGCTGGGAGGCCGAAGTCTGGACAGGTCGGGGGACTGTGTGTGTGGTAGACACGGGTGCAAGGCTGGTTACCCAGGGGGCAAAGATGAAAAAAGACAGTCCATTACCAGAGTGGGAGTCAGATTTCTCACTTTCAGGGAAGGGAGTTACAAATACGGAAAGGACGAAAACCAGAATGAACTTTCTGTCTTAGACTGAATTACACCTATTATGTGAATTTATGGTTTTCAACATCCAGCGTGTCCCGAAATATAGGTATAGTTTTAAGCTTTGATAACTTCAGACTATAAATACTGCAAAGTTACAGAACACAGCGTTTGAAAGATTAATCATTTACGTTTCTTTTACATGTATTTAGTTTGTGAATTTTGAGCTACGAAGCGTCCATTTTCTCAGTCCTTCTGAAGATGCAAAGCAAAATTTTATAACGTATTCAAAATTTTCATAATTAAAAGAGTGTGATGGAAAGTTAAAGAATTAAACTTTCAAATACTGGTTTTTTGTGTGTGTTTGTAGTCTTTATGCTTCTGACATTATTAAATCTTAAAATGCCACTAAAATCATGGCACACTATATGCAAATGCTATTGGGGTGATACAGAGCTAAGGAATGTGCACATGTATACATGTATTTATAAATACACATATACTATTATACTATACATGTTTGTATTTTTCATCTGCGGATATCAGTGTTCTACATGGCAGAGATGAACACCACTAACACCCAAATCTTGGTTTGTAAATACCATTCTCCATTAAAAGGAACACTATGTATACAGAAGATGCTTGAATAAATTAGCCTTAGAAAAACACAGCTTCACCTCTACTATATTCTTGCCAAAGATGCATAACCGGAACATAATCGCCAGAGAACATTAGACAAACCTCAACTGAGGGACAGTCACCAAAATAACTGGCCTGAAATCTTCAAAAGTATCATAGTCACAAAAGTCAAGAAAAAGTGAGGAAGTGTTCCGGACGGAAGGAGACTAAGGAGACAGGACACGAGACATACGAGGCAGCCCTAAAAACAATGCATCTGCTCTTAAAGACATCAGTGGAGCTACTGGCAAAACGTAAAAGGGATCAAGGGTTGGCGACTTTTTCCAGTCTTTTTCAAGTTTAATTCAAGTTTCAAGTTAATCAATGTTAATTTCATGGTTTTGTGTGTATGTTGTGGTTATGTGCAAGACTGTCCTTGTCTGTAGGTGTGACAGGGCACCAGGCGGGCAACCTCCCCTCAAATGATTCTGGAAAACAGAAGTGATCTGCACTGCACTTACAACTTGTCCATAAGTTCAAGGCTGACTTAAAGGTTTTCCCAGTGAAATGAAAAGGAAATATTGATTCTGAAGACACTCCATTTATTCACCTGCCAAATGAAGTGTTGGTGGCTGCCGAGGCTTATTGAGAAGACAATAATGTGCATACGTTTTTCTGTTGCCTAGAAAAACACCTTGCAGACATTCAGTATGAAGTACAGAATGACCGGAGGGACAGTGGAATACAAAGAAGCCTTGGGGAAGGTTGGATGAGCCAACGGCAAGAAGGAGGAAACAGCAAACCAGTTCTGGAGCAAGAAAGACCTCACGGAATTTGAAGGCAAGGGACTAAGGATGCTGCACTCACTTCCCCATTTTGCTGGCATTTGCCAATATCGGCAAGGCCAATGTAGAGTAGTTTCCCCCTACCCTGTGAATGGCAGGCCCCTTGGGCAACCAAAGAGAAACCACGCACCTTTCTGCCTCCTTCCTTCCCTTTAGGTTCCCTTATGCAAGGTCAGTGTGCATTCAGAAATGAACAGTGTACCTTTGTTGTAAACACCCAAAATATCAAGTTAAAAAAAAAAATTGGTTGAGGGCTGCCTCGATGGCTCAGTTGGTTAAGGGTCGGACTCTTGGTTTTGGCTCAAGTCCTGATCTCATGCTTCATGAGTTTGAGCCCTGCATCAGGCTCTGTGCTGGCAGTGAGGAATCTGCTTGGAATTCTTTCTCTCTCTTTCTCTCTCTCTCTTCCTTCTCTGCCCTCTCCCACTCACGCTGTCTCTATCTCTCTCAAAATAAATAAATAAACTTAAAAACAAGTGATGGGGAGCTGAGTGGTTGGGCAGAAGAGGAAGAGAGGCTATTCTTATACCCTTTGTTATCTTTTCAATGGAAGATCGTGTCAGTAGATCAGTGATTCTCAATGGAGGGGGTAGCAGGCAATGTTGCCCCCTATAGAACATTTGGCAATGTCTCGATTGATTTGGATTGTCACAACTGGGGAGCAGGGGTGGGGAAGAGAGGGCATGGCTGTTACCAGAATCCAGTGGGTAGAGGTCAGGGGTACTGCTAAACAGCCTACAAGGCACAGGACAAGCCACAACAAAGAATTATCCAGTCCAGAGTGTCAATAGTGTGAAGTTTGAGGAACCCGAGAAATATACACAAATTAAAAAAAAAAAAAAAACTGGCTACTGCTTTGAAAAAAAAGTTTTTTAATGTTTATTTTTGAGAGAGACAGACAGAGCATGAGCAGGGGAGGGGCAGAGAGATTAAGGGACACAGAATCCAAAGCGGGCTCCAGGCTCCTAGCTGTGAGCACAGAGCCTGACACGAGTCTCAAACCCACGAGCAGCGTGATCATGACCTGAGCTGAAGGCAGACGCTCAACTGACTGAGCCCACCCAGACTCCCTGGCTGCTACTCTGAATAAAAATAAACATACCAGAGATCACTGAGCAGATGGCTATTGACGTTTTAATGGGCTGAACCATAGAGAAGACAGAGGATGTAAGTTCCTATTCACAAGGCGGGCATGACAGGGTACTTATTGTACATACAGCCACTTATTCTAACCTAGGCCATTGTGGTTGGGAGGCAAGATGAAGTCCTTGAGGCACAAATGGCACTGGGTAAAAGGAAGCGGCTGGGATTAAGGGGTCAGAGGCCAAAACTTAATTTGGGTTCTATTGATTACTACTTTCACAGCCAGCCAGGAACTTCCACCTTTCCCCATCTGTAAAAGGCAGCTAATATCCTCACGCAGTCATCCGCTGAAGCCTGGATTCTGGGGGCCCTCACTCCATACACAGGCACCACATAAAAGCAGACCTGGAAGGCTGGCATTTGTGCTAAGCAGCAGCCCACATCCCCCAGGATTCCTTCGCTCTTGTTCCTAACAGCTCCCATTCTCCAAGTCCTTGCTTCAAACACCAGCTTAAGTGTCTGCTGCGGGCCTGTGTGCCTGAGCAATGTTCTAGCCTCCCTGCGGGCCTCCGAAGCCTGTCTCAAACTCTCTGTGCTTGACCCTGTTTTGGAGCATCCCCCGATCTTTCTGATCCCCAGCCCTTGCAAAATCTGTCACGAGACTGGGGTCGGTGCTGGTTGCACTAGTACATCGTGTTGAGGTGCAAGGGTCACTATGACATGACGGAAGTGGAAAGAATCTGTAGACTCAAATATGCTCCACATGTGGGGAAGTTATTCTTGTTAAGACAACCTCTCACTGTGTCCCTCACATCCTTAGAGCCCAGCACAAACCGATGCACAACTGATTTTCAGTAAATGTTTCCTGTTGGTGAAGGTCATGGGTGCAGGGTGGGGAAGGAGGGGAGAAGTTGAAACACAATGCCCAACCCCTCAAAGCTTACACACAGTGAGGAAGGAAGACAGAAGGCTCCAGAACCAGCAGAGAACCCTAACTGGAAATGGACAGGTGGGACAGGGGACAGGTGGACATGTCCCCTTCAGAAACTGTGTCCCTGAGAGTGCCAGCGGCCCCAACATAACCAGCAGAGTCCTCCCTGTGCACGGACCTGATTAGATCCACCCTGGGGTACTTAATTTGTATTTCTCATGATATACATATCCAGAAATCATCCAAAGAAGGCAAACAGGGCTGAGATGCTCTGGACTTCTTCCTAGAAGGACAGACTGAAGAAACCAAAGATGGTGACCCTAGAGAAGAGAGGCATGGACTAGAAACATTCTGTGCAACCCTGGGGCCTGAATTGGGATGATGGGGAGGATTTCAGCTCAACAAGAATTTTCCAGTAATTAGAGTCTGTCCGCAACAAGAAGGCTGGGCTATGGGGAAGTATGTACTCTTAGATGTGGAGGATTTCAGCTCAACATCAAGAACTTTCCAGTTCCTCAAAAAATTAAAAATAGAACTACCCTATGACCCAGCAATAACACTACTAGGAATTTACCCAAAGGATACAGGAGTGCTTATTCGTAGGGGCACATGTACCCCAATGTTTACAGCAGCAACTTCAACAGTGGCCAAATCGTGGAAAGAGCCCAAATGTCCATCAATTGATAAATGGATAAAAAAGATGTGGCTTATACATACAATGGAATACTACTTGGCAGTGAGAAAGAATGAAATCATGCCATCTGCAGCAACATGGATAGAACTGGAGGGTATTATGCTAAGTGAAATAAGTCAGTCAGAGAAAGACAGATATCCTATGTTTTCACTCATATGTGGATCTTGAGAAACTGAACAGAAGACCATGGGAGAAGGGAGGGGGAAAAAATAGTTTCAAACAGAGAGGGAGGCAAACCCATAAGAGACCCTTAAATACAGAGAACAAACTGAGGGTTGAAGGGGGTGGGGGGTTGCAGGGGTGAGGAAAATGGGTGATGGGCATTGAGGAGGGCACTTGTTGGGATGAGCACTGGGTGTTGCATGTAGGTGATGAATCACAGGAATCTACCCTCAAAACCAAGAGCACATGGTATACACTGTATGTTAGCTTGACAATAAATTATATTAAAAATAATAATAAAATAAAATAAAGCAAAGTAAAGTAACTTTCCAGTGATTAGTGTCTGTCGGCAGCAAGAAGGCTGAGCCACGGGGAAGTGTGTACTATTAGACGTGAACAATGATAATGGAGAAGGATGCTGGAGCCGCTTCAGAGGTCCATGCAGAGGCTGGTCACTTAACACATCAGACAAAGTCCTAATCACGGGTAGGTCCCCAAGACCCCACACTTGCTGAATGATGCTCAGTGAACCACCTAATGCCCCGGGGCTCTGCTCCATCCTCCGTGAAAGAAGGATAATTGTATCTGGAAGCATCAAAGTGAAAGAAGATCTGCAAGTTCGCTCGCCCTGCACAGGGTGTGGACTTGGGTTGCAAGTCTCTCTCCCCCATGAGATGTTCTCCGGAATGCAGCTCTGCCCCACCAGTGTCCCTGGGGGCTCACGTCTCAGGGCCACCATCTGTGCTGAAGTGAAATTTTCTGCGGTGGAAACAACACAGAGAGAGCCCTGGGTTTAATGAACTCAGTGGACTCCCCGGGCTGTCTGCATGAAGATCAGATTTGATTGAAAAGAGGGACATAGTACAGGGCCTGCAGAGCCCTTGAGCCCTGCTCTGATGCGGGCATTCACCAGGCAGGCGGCTTCCTTCCCACTCAGGGGGTCCGCGGCCATCCCAGACTTCCAGGGCCGGCCGCAGGTCAGGGAGCACGTCCAGCCAGGTGGGGCGGCGGAAGGACAGCTCTCCAAGTCAGGGGTCCCAGGACCCTCTCTGAGGCTCAGTGTTTCAACTGTCAAACAGGGGACAGCATCATAATCCTCTTTGAGGCTACAGGGAGGGTTATGGGAGACAGTGCCGGGCACGGAGGCACGTGCCCACTCCCCCTGACTGCCCAGAAACAAAAACAGTGTAGCTGTGCAACATGGGACAGGAGCCTCAAAAGTATAAGATATCGGCTACATGTCACATAAATCAGGTTCGATTATTCATGTCACGTAAATCAGGTTCAATTGTTCATTCAATTATTGTACCAGTGTAAAAAAAAATTACAATTATTTCACCTATACAGAACCCTGAGTACTCGCTTCTGAGAGAGGCTGAAGAGGACAGATATGAGGACAGAGAGGGATATGGTGATAAAACTGTGTCCTAGGGGATTTGGAACCAGAGACACAGAGCTTGCTCCCCTGGTATAAAACCCCGCCTAGGTATAGGTACTCGAAAACACACATGTGGGCACAGACACCCACACATGCACACTCACACACACTTGAACCCAAATAGGTCTAAAATGTTCACTGAGAGGCAGCCTGGTGTGGAGAAAAAGCAAAAGCTTTGGAGTCCAAACTACACCCTGGGTTTGGAGTTTTCTTATTAGTTTTATGACTTTGGGCATGTTTACTCCTCCAATCTTCATGACAACTAATTTTCAAAGTCATAGAGAGTAAATTAAATCGTATAGGTAAATCGCCCAGCCTAACGTGTGATTTGTAGTATTTGGTAAGTGGGAGTTTTGGGTGGTAGTCCTTTATTAATGCATGGGATTGCATTAACATGTACTGTGTGTTGAAGAGTCTCCCACTTGGGCGGACAGCTCCGAGGTCACATGGGACACAGTGGTTGGAGTAAGAACCCATAGGTCCCGCTCCCAGTCCTGAGCTCCACCCACCTGCTCCTCTGTGAGTGTGGCTCCGAGGGAGACCCACCAAGTGAGAGAACCCAGCTCCAGCCAGGAGCCCTATCAGTCTTCCAGCTCCCTCCAAGTTATTTGCGCAGAGACAATCCAGCAGGAAGCAATCTCAAATGTTTGTTTATGGAAACCATTTGTTTGCAAAATTCCTTTTTGTGTACATCACTAAAACTCTTCATTTGTAATTCCCCATCTGTGGCTTCCAGAAAAGCAAACCTTAAGGAAACCTTAAAGAAAAGTGTCACATGAGTAAACCTGCAGAAATATACATGAATCAAGAGGGCCTGGCAGGGAGGAAGAAGAAATCCAGGGGCCCAAGCGAGACAGGGTCCACCAGCACCCCCTAGGATGGACAGCGGAGACCCCAGGAAGCCCCCTCCAGACCTCTGCGGTGAGAAGAGAAGGTCCCATCTGCTGGGCGTTAGCGGGGCCATCCACGGTTCTGGCTACCACTGCTGTCACCAGTAGGGATAGAATGGGTCCTCCGGGGACTCACTGTAGAAGAACAAACCTGTATTGTTGCTGTCCCAGCTGCTGGCACCTTTAGCATTTCCCCAAGACTCGGGTTTTGCAATCTCACCTGCCACAGCTTTGAACCGGAGAGAGTATCTTCGCCATTGAGCTTGAAGGCTACCTCTCAGACTATCACCTATTATCCCGTGTTATCACTACACAGAAAATGGACTCGGTCAAACCACACAGAGCAGTGAGACGCAGGGGCTGCCACTAGGGCTGTTTATACTGGAGGAAGGATATTTGAAAACCCATCTCAGAATGTAACCCAGCATGATCCTTTTATATGCAATTATCCCCCAGTTTGGCATGAAATTCAAATAAATGTTTAGAAATGCTCCAACCTCCGGATGAAAGCTATAATTAATGTATCAATGATTTTTTTTTTCTAAAGGGCATGCAATCAAAAAGAGGAGCCAGCATATTAGAGCAATTAATGGAAATTATACAGAGTTGTGAGGACAATGGGTTTGCATTCTGGTTTTAAACATTTTCAGGATTTAGACACTGTCAGGTCAAAATCTGTTGTGGCTGGAACCCAAACTCTGATTAATGGCTGTGGCTTATGAAGGGCAAATGGCACAGGCAGGGTGAACTTTACAAATAGTAAAAAACAAAAGACAAGGTCCTGCCACATGGAACTCAAAATCTGAACAATATGTAAACTAAACAGCAGATGGAAGCTGAGTTTTCAATCAAAACAGTGTGGACAGGGAAAGGACACTAAGTCTAGGCAGGGGTGGGGAGCTTCTGGAAGGACCGAAATGGAGCCAAGGTTATCAGCACAAACAACGCCTTGTTGCCAACATTGGGTTCCTGAGCCACGCGTCTTTGCTGTTCCCCAGCAGCCAACTTCCGATGGCTGAGCTGTGCCACAAACATTCCTGTTTATTATATTATCAACGCTCGAACTGCTCTAAAATCACCCTTCTCCTGCCCTGCAGGCAACTCAAGGGCAAATGCCTGCCTTTGTATTGTATCCCTCAGCTCAATGCCTGGCAGAGTAGATTCCCAGGAAATGCTTATGAAATCACATTAGATTGAGTGCTCACTTCTCACATCTATTTAATTTTTAGGCAGGGTCTTCTCTTTGGGCTTCTAGAAATGTACATGCATCTTCCAAGACTCCCTGTATGTTGCCTCCTCCCAGATGCCTTCCTGAACTGCCACAGCCCATGGTAACTTGACCCACGTCTTAGCTCCAAAATCATTCATCATCTCTATATTTCTTTAGGTATCTCTACCTGACCTGAAAGCTCCTGGCAGATGAGGAGAATGTCTTCTTCATCTTTGCATCTTTCACAACTGATTTTTTAAAATATGTTAGATGTTATGGGCTGAAGTGTGTCCCCCCAAATTGACATGTTGAAGTGCTAAGCCCTGTACATGTCAGAACGTGTATTTGGAGATGGGGTCTTCGAAGAGGTCATTAAATGAGGGTCTTGAAATGAGATCATATGGGTGGAGCCCTAATCCAACAGGACCATGTCCTTAGAAGAAGAGGGAGAGACACAGGACTGTGTGCACAGAGTAATGGCCACGTGAGGTCACAGCAGACATGCCTGTCTGCAAGTCCAGGAGAGAAGCCTCCAAAGAAATCAACCCTGCCGGCACCTTGATCTTGGACCTCCAGCCTCCAGAACTATGGGAAATAAACTTCTATTGTTTAAGCAAAGGGAGATCAGAGAAAGAGGGATAGATTCAGCCTCCAACTTCTGAATTTGACAAGCACATTGATAATTTCCAGAATACTCCTAGAATCAAGGATATGCATAAGTTAACTGTGAACACCAATTTAGGACAAGGCAGAAATGACTTAAAGTTGACAGACTTTGGAAGGAAGAGAACTGGGGTTGAAGCGTAGCTCTGTCCTTTATAGGTCATGTGTCATTTCAAGTCCCAGGACCTTTGTTTGCTGATATTTTTTTCCTCAGGTTTGAAAAATCTCGTCTAGTGTAAGCCCGGGACTGCTGTGAGCATTACTGAGTTAATGTGGGTAAAGTATCTACCCCACTATTGGCACATTCCAGACGCTGAATTAAATAGCAGCCATAATTAAGAAGGCACCCAAAGTGGGAAGGAAAACAGAAATTCTGGAGACACCGAGGATGATACGTGCTCAGTATATGCTTCCTTGGAAGGTTCTGGGCCCACATCTCTACTGAGAGCCTTCACTCACGCTGGAGTAAGAGGCAGAAGTGATGAGTCCTGACGAGGACTCTCCTTGGCCAAACTTTTGCCAGGCTCCTCCAAGACCTTGATCCCCCAGGCCCCATCCTGGGACCTTGTCCTCAAGAGCAAGAATCCTGCTACATCAGTGCGGTGAGATTCTCCTACCGTCAATATCTAGTCATCCTTGATATTTGGCCAATTCCTCATTTCCCTTTATCCCCCCTGAGTGACATCCTATCACTCTGGCCTGGCTTCCGCAAGAATCCAGTATGGTCAGCTTAGCAAGAGTTCCCCTACCTTCCTGGTAATTTTCCATCCACTGACCCCCCTCAACTCCACCCCTTGGCTATAAATCCCTTACTTTATTCAGAGGGGAGCCCTATCTCTCTCCCCTATTTACAAAACCCCATGGCAGCGGTCCTTCCAATAAAATCTTCCTCACTGTCTTTAACAAGGGTCAGAATAATATTTTCTAACAGTCCAAAGCTCACTGTGTGGGCTTGAATACAGTCTCCTCTGGGGGGCAGAAATAGCATCCTAATCATCATTTGAACCCCCGTAACTATCACATGGCAGTTCTGATAAACTATACTCATAATAGTAGCAGTTGGTAAGCATAGGAAGAGAAATCGTCATTCCTACTCAGATTTGCTTTTCTAAACAGCAGGCTGAATTGTTCTGACCGCCCCAGCCAGAAACCACCCCTCAGGAAGGTGCCTGCCCCTGGCTCCTGTCGATTCTGGATACATCCCCGTATCTCCCAATGAGAGAAGAATGTGAGGACACACACACTTCGCCTCTTTCTGTCTGGCTTGTCAAAACTCTTGCAGCAGAATGCTCAGGCCTCCCTAAAATAGCTCCTGATTACCATGCCCAGCAGAAAAGCTGCTCTGGAAACTGTCGGGTTGCCCAGAGAAGCGATTCCATCAGTCATGACAAAAGCCTATGTTGTCCCTCAACACTCCAGCTTGAAATGGTTACCTTCAGAGCCTCCTGCGTCATGCTAATGAGTTCTTTTTCTGAAAGATCTCCATCTTTCAGACCACCAAGCTTGGAGGTCATGCTCACGGTGGGAACTACAGCTCTTATGGTTTCGTGAGGCTCAAGAAAAAAAAAAAGCAGATGTGGGAAAGAATTAGGGAAGATGGCAAATGTCACCACTGAAACCGTTTTCCAAATTCTGAAGGATTAAAAGCCAGGAGGCTTTGGGGCGCCTGGGTGGCGCAGTCGGTTAAGCGTCCGACTTCAGCCAGGTCACGATCTCGCGGTCCGTGAGTTCGAGCCCCGCGTCGGGCTCTGGGCTGATGGCTCAGAGCCTGGAGCCTGTTTCCGATTCTGTGTCTCCCTCTCTCTCTTCCCCTCCCCCGTTCATGCTCTGTCTCTCTCTGTCCCAAAAATAAATAAACGTTGAAAAAAAATTAAAAAAAAAAAAAAAGCCAGGAGGCTTTTCTCACCTCATCTCTGTAAAATCTCCAGTCATGTTCAGGGAGAAAGATAAATAATTACTTTTCAAGGCTGTTTTTCCTCAGCACCTACATACAACATGGATCTAAGCGCAAAGATAGACCAATGCTTGACTGAAAGTAGAGAAGCATTATGACAGAGAACCAGGGGGGATGCATGGAGCGGGAGCTGGAGTTACCTGATTCTTGATCCAGATACACCCGGGACCCCTTGGATGACATCGGCGAGGAAAAGCGCCCCTGACCCAGGTGCACCACCTTTGGTGAAGACCTCCACCATGAGGGGGTCAGAACTCTTTATTTAAAAAATGAATTCACTTGGAGCACTGGGCGGCTCAGTTGGTTAAATGACTTTGCCTCAGGTCATGATCTCGCAGTCTGTGAGTTCAAGCCCCGCGTCGGGCTCTGTGCTGACAGCTCGCAGCCTGGAGCCTGCTTCGGATTCTGTGTCTCCCTCTCTCTCAGCCTCTCCCCTGCTCATGCTCTGTCTCCCTCTCTCTCTGCCACTCCCTCGATTGCTCTCTCTCAAAAAGAAATACACATTAAAAAATTTTTTTAGTGAATTCACTTTTTAAAGTGGAACTCGATGGTCTGTTGAATTGCTGTCCCCCATGGGCCTGCTTGCAGTGCAGTGTCCTGGTTTTTTCTGTAGGTTTCCCATTTGAGGGAAACCAAGGGCCGGGAAGAATGGCTCTACAGCCCATCTCACTGGTGCCCCACATCCCACCCCCAACAGACCCAGCTCTCCCCTCAGACGTCCACCGCTGAGGCCCCTAATCAGGCCTTGGTTGGCTCTTTTTGTGTGCCTAGGCTCCATCCTGGCCCCTCTCGTAGCATGGATAAAGCTCAAATGCATCCACATTTAGACTAGAGGACTCCACAGTGGCTGCACCTGCTGTTGGCTCCTTGCTGCTCTACAAGCTTCATGTGTCAGCTCCTCAACAAGAGCAGGCACATTCTATGGCTCCCCTGGGCCTCCCAGCCAAAGGCCAATCAATTTCCCTGCCCTAGGTAACGGCTCTGTACCAGGACCACCAATCCCCTGCCGTGGAAAACTCCATCCCCCCTCACACCAGGGTGTGCCCTTGTCTTCAAGGCCCGCACCGCCATCACAGAATAGGCACCTTAGCACATTTCTCAGTGCACCGGTTCATCACGCCTCTGCTCCATTACACCATGACAACATTTCTTTGGAAGACCACAATGGAAAACAGATCCAGTGAAGCTCCTTTGGGAAAAGAAAAAACGGTACCTTCCTAGCCTGCTCCTTTATCTTGCAGCAGCCCACACAGGGCCTCTGATGAGCAACTTAAAAGCCAACGATTCTAGCTCTAATTCTTCACTTTGGCAGATGGAGAAACGGAGGCCCAGGAAACAACATGACTGGCACGAGAACACACAGTGGGTTAGTAGTGAAGTGGGTGTGGCCACAGCATCCAAAGTCGCCCACTCCAGTGTAAACCCATCCCGCATGCTCTTCTGATGACGTAAGATCAACACACCTCCACTGAGAAGAAGGATTTATGTTCCCAACCCAGAGGAAGAGGAGACAGACATTCCTAGTAAGACTAACTCTTTAAACCAGAGGCAGTTTGCCCCTCCCCCAGGGGCAAAGGTCTAGAGACATTTTTGTCACGACTATTCTCCACTGGCATTTTGCGGGTAGAGGCCAGGGATGCTGCTCTCCACCCTGCGACATACAAGACAGCCCCCATCACAAAGGATTGTCCAGCCCCAGACATCAACAGTGCTGAGGTCGAGAAACCCTGCTTCAAGCCATGGCAGAAAAACACCAACCAGAAGAAGGAAGACACATGGCTTCACGGCACACTAGAGGGAGGATGTGGATTGGTCCCGTCTAAGAGGACAGTACAATACACATCTACACAGTGTCTTCGTCAGCTGGCGGTGAGGGAGAGAGCAACAAAGATCTAATGAAAACATTATCAAGGGAAAAAATGAAGTGTACTGATTAAATCTTTGTAATCTAAGAGTTTGTAGAGTAAATAGACACACAAGCAAGGATATACATACGAATGAGCATTTGCATTTTTCTGCCTAATTTTTCAGATGGATCTCTGGAAGAGAGTCCTGTTTCTAAGGTCCTGGCAATATTTCCTCATTACTTTCCAAAAGTGTCACCAGATAAAACCCCCACCAGCAGTGTATGAGAGTAGCCGCCTCATGGCCCTTGCCAATATTTTTTTGCCTTATACTTAGTCTTTGTTTATATAGCAGGTTAAACGATCACCTTGTTGTGTTGTTTTCATTAACGTTAGTAATGCTAAGATTGCTTTACTTGTTTATTGGCCATTTGCATTTATTCTTCAGTGTATTTCCTGTTCAAGTCTTTTGCTCATTGTATTCATTAGAGTTTTAGCATTTTCTCATTGATCAGTATAAATATTTTTATATATAAATGTATGAATCCTTTACCGTGACCGTAAATATTCTTCTAATTTCTCATTTGCCTTTTCAATTGTCTTAGTAGTAATGAAGCTTCTTAAAATTTGTTATTTAGTCAAACCATTTAATTCTTTACCATTTAATTCTTCTAGAGAGAGGACTGCCTCTTTTAACAGTCCTTAACTGCCTCTTTTAACAATCAGGTAAATAGTTTCCTATTTCAACCCTGGTGTTGTCTTTATAGTTTTACAAACATTTAATTATAAATATTTAAAATTCTCAATAGGAAGCAATAAGGGGAATGGTAAATATATTGCCAGTTGGAAGTCACAGAGAACTGAAAATATGATATTGATGTTCTTCATCTACAAATGAGTATGTCTTGGGGATCCTGGGTGGCTCAGTCAGTTGAGCATCTGAGTCTTGATTTCAGCTCAAAGTTGTGGGATCAAGCCCCCCATCAGGCTCTGTGCTGAGTGTGGAGCCTGCTTAAGACACTTCTTCACTCTGTCTCTCTCTTTCTGCCCATTCCTTGCATGCACATGTTCCCTCTCTTGAAAAAAAATTGATTTTAAAAATTAAAAATAAAATAAAATAATAAAAATAAAAATGAGTATGACTTCCCATTGTATTTATGACTTATTTTACATACTCAATAGACCTTTTTAATTAAAAAAGAATTGTAAACATCTAAGACATATAAAAATGTATAAAGAATAATATAACAAAGTCTCCTGTATCTCAGCTTTAGGAAATAAAACCATATCAATAGACAGGGGAAGGCACTGGAGTCTTCCCCCAGCCATACCCCCTCCCTGCCACACTACAAGTAACCATAATCCTGAACTTGTGTTTATCATTTCCATGCATTTCCTTTCACTTTTATTGCTTAAAAAGTAACATACAAATCAACAGAATAGTTCAAAGAACTCAAAAATAAATCCAAGTTCCTATGAAAATTTGTGCAATGTCATAGGAAACACTTTAAACCAATGATAAAAACAATGATTTAATCAAAAATGTTGGGATGACTGGCCAGCTATTTAATTAAACTAGGCTGGATTTCTATCTCATTCCAATATAAAAATTAGTTTCATTTGGATTAATAATATAAACATGAAAGAAAAAGAAGGAAAGAAAGGAAAAGAAGAAAGAAAGAAAGAAAGAAAGAAAGAAAGAAAGAAAGAAAGAAAGAAAGAAAGAAAGACAGACAGGCACCGAGTGGCTCAATTGGTTAAGCGTCCGACTTCTGGCTCAGGTCATGATCTCATGGTTCACGAGTTCAAGCCCCGCGTCAGGCTCTGTGATGACAGCTTTGGATTCTATGTTGCCCTCTCTCTCTGCCCCACCCCCGCTCACACTCTGTGTGTGTGTGTCTCTCTCTCTCAAAAGTAAATAAACATTAAAAAAATAAAAAGAAAGAAACAAAGATGAAAGAGAGAGAGAAAGAGAGAGAGAGAGAGAGAGAGAGAGAGAGAGAGAAAGAAAGAAAGAAAGAAAGAAAGAAAGAAAGAAAAGAAAGAAAGAAAGAGAAAGAAAGAAAGAAAGAAAGAAAGAAAGAAAGAAAGAAAGAAAGAAAGAAAGAAAGAAAAAATATAGAGGAAAGAAAAGAATATGTGTATAATCTCAGAATGAAGAAAATCTTAAGAAAGCTATGACCACAAAAAATTGTAAGGAAAAATACCAACAAATTATATTTTGTTAAATAAATAATTTTAAAGAATCCATGGGGGTGGGAGAACCATAAAGTCAAAGACAAAGATCTGTGGAGGGAAAGATCTACAACTCATGTGACAGATACAGGGCAAATTTCCATAATAAACGAAGAGCTCTAACAACCTACTATGGAAAACCTGAAACCCACAACAAAAAAAACAAGTAACAGATTTCAAGGAGTGTGCTCACACACACACACACATACACACACACACACAATCAATGGATATATAAAGAGGGTCAATAGAAGTCACAGTGAAAGAATCCAGTATATCTCTTTTTACCTACGATAATGGCAAGGATTAAAGGATGGACAATACCCAGTGCTGGAGAGGGTGTGCCACCTCTGTTAGACCCAGGGCCCCTGGGTTCCAAGCCTGTAAGTCTTTCCCCTCCATTCCACGCCAACAGCAAAGGCCAATGTGCCTTCTCTCTCCTGGTGATATACCATTTCACCCATGCTAATGTGGAGGAGGCTGAATGGTAGAAAATATAAAGAAAGTGTCTGTGAAAATGTCTTCCAGGATCAGACTTGGATGGGGACCTCCATACCTGAGGCGACTGCCATTGTACTGTGGCATCGGGTTCTCAGATACCTTCACCACTGTTGGCCAAGTTCTCAGTTGAGCTGTCCCCAATGAATTCCTTCAAAATGGCTGTCGCCATGAAGCAGGCTAGTGGAACACTCGTGGCTGTCCGTCAGCACTGATTTAGAGGGCCAGTGCTTGTGCACCCAGTTGTACATTTGGATGTCCTACCCATGATTCCATACTTTGTTAGTCCCTGTTTCACGAAGAAACAGAGCAATATTTCACAACTGCTCAGAGCTTTTAATAGGAGCTGGTGGGATTGCTGTATCATAATTTAAACAATCAAGAATGAAATTAACAACCTTATTTATGCTATACAATCAAATCACAAATTACACAGAGAAATTCTGTATTTTTCAGTCAAGATGTCTCTCTTTCCTATATGTTATTTCACAAGGCTTACACCACTAGGCCCTGATGTTTTTCCAGCATGTATGTGGTCCAAGCATTTAGTCCAACAAACTTCTTTCTGTGTCAGTCATTTGCTAGGCCCTGGGATACAGTGATATGAATAGGACACCACCCCCTCCTTCAAAGGTGTTTCATGTAATAGTGGGAGCATGGATGAGGTGCTGATATGGTCCTGCAGTGTGTGATGCCTTTGGGAGGAGAGAGAGGGGCAGGAAGGTCATGGAGGAAGTCTCTGGATCATGACTTTGAAAATTGCATGGGAGTTTTCAAGATGTACAGAAAGAGAAAAGGCATTTTGGACATTGGGCCAAACATGTGCAAAGGCCCTGAGATATAGTTGGACTCGCAGAGGCCTAATGCTCAGAGTAGATTGTCAGTAAATCATCTGACAGAATCAAAGTTTATCTTGCAGGCAATAGGGAACCCTGAAAAAGTTTCCAACAGGGAGTAACAAGGTCAGATGAGTAGTTTCCCTATGGTGGCTGGGACGGGAACAGAGCTAGCAGGGGTATCACAGTATTACTATTATGAACAATAATGGGAATATTAATGAAGCTAGCATAACACATTCTCTCTCAGGGCACCTTCTTTTACTGATAGAAATAAATAACACCTTGTCCTACATTGAGTCTTTCTTTTAGGAAGTTCAAAGAAACTTGTTGACTTTGCCTCTTTAATCTTTTCCAAATTCTCTGAGAGATAGGATGAGGAAAATGACACTTCTATTCAGGCACTCACAAAAACTTTTTGAGTCTAGTGTGTGTGAACTACGCACATGAAGGGCTTTGATCTCTTTCAAGATCACCCCACCCTCTTCAGGGGAAGAGGCCCTAATCCCTGGACCTTTGGGGTGAGGACAGAACTTTCAGACTCTAGATCTGACTGCAGTAACTTTCCCAAAGCTTTTTCTCGTAAAAATTTGAGACCACAGAGAAAAAAAAAATGAAAATCACAGACACAAAAATCAGTAGTTATTCCATAACCCAAAGATGATGACTTTTCACATTTGGATGTATTTCCTTCTGGTCATCTTGGCCACATAAGAAAATCAGGGAGGATCCAGAAGAATATATAATTTTGTACCCTAATAAATTTAGATCTTACACAAAGTAGAGTGGGACACAAGAAAATGTGCATTCTATAGGGAGGAAAAAGAGGAAAATGTACTGCAGTTTAAGATGACCCGGTCCTGCCAGACAGGAAACTGCACACAAGTGAAGGTCACATCCACAGTAGCTTTGCTAGACTGCTCTCAGCTAGGAAAAGTGCAATGAAGTTTTAAGTGACAGGGGACTAACGAGGTGGCCCCAGAATCCCCTCCAAATCCTGGATAATCTGACTATGAAACCGTGAAATGACAAAGTACCAGATTAATCTCAGAGGCTTTAACCCTGATTAAGTTTGATTCTTCTGAAAACAGGAAATGTGAAATTTTGAATCAAACCAGGGTGAAATGAACTAATTCAGCCGCTTAACCAATGACCTTGATCAAAACACTGAGCTTCTCTAACCCTCAGTTTCCTCGTCCATAAAGTGGGAATGATATTTCCTTCCTCATGAATGTTTAGGAATTTAAAAGAGAGAATACTTAGGCACGCAGTAAGCACTCAATAAAGATACTCCTCACCATCCTGTCACTTTCTGGTCCCTAAGAAACCAATCAGAAGCCACCACCCACTTTTGAGACCTCTGGTGGGGGTCTATTGGGTCCACCACCTTCATTCCTCCTTTCCACACACATTCCCAAGGACGCAGGACCTTCACGTGCCCTCTACTCACCTGGATCCCTCCCTGTCAACCCTGCCACCACCTCTGGAGCAGCAGAGCCTGAATTATGACATGTTCACTTTCTGAAGCTCTTTTCAGGAAGACCTCCAGTCGTGCTTCCATCTGATGTGCCCAATCCATTCCCGAGAAATTCTTGGCAGACGTTGCCATCCTCCCCTGGGCTTCTGCTGCCCTCGGCACAGTCCCCCAGGTAGCACACACTCCTTATGTTGCAATTCTCCTATTTCTCAGCCCTCCGACAGACAGTGAGCTCTTCGAGGGCAGAGCTGTGTCTTTGTCATCTCTGTAGAGCTGGTCCCCATCTCCAAGGGCCAGACACAGAGTAGATGGCCAATACCTGCTTACAGGAGTGATGCTTATAATCACTCAATCTGTATGCCATGACTTTTTACATCGGCAAAGCAACAGCTCTTCTCTTTCCATGTTTGACTTTGATATAGACTAAAGGAATAGAAGAACTCAAGCCTACCCTAGAGGTTCATAGTAGATGAGGGGACCAAGGAGCACAAGCCAGATCCTCTGCCCCAGAAGCCAGTCCTGTCACACCACAGACATGCTGGCAATGCTCCAGGCAAGCAAGCAAATAGGTCTTCTCATTCAGCACTAGTGGATTAGGCAGGCTCTAAGCTGGAAGAGGACAGCACGTTCTCCTCCAGAAGACCTGAACCATCACGGTTAATGCCATCTTCTTTAAGCCCAAAGGGCTCCCATACACCTAGACATGTTTTATTAGATCTGAGCTGGTGAGAATAAGGCCTGGGTCCACACAGATTCAACTTCAGAGCAACACCATCCTTAAACACTCTCATGTGCCAATTACACTTCCTGCTGCTCTCCACAAACATTGGTCTCATGACTAACACTTGAAGCCCTCCCCAGTTTGGACAAAAAGAGATCTAACTGTTCTGGTTGTCTATTACTGCGTAACAAATTCCTCCAAAGCTCAGTGTCTTAAAAAAAGTGCGGGGGCAACAATTGACTATATCTCATGATTTTATGGGTCAAGGACTTGGGGAAGGCTCAGCTGGGTAAGTCTTCTGCTCCATATGGCATTAGCTGAAACTATGCGTTGGAATCAGCTGGTGGATGGGCTGGTCTGGAGGACCAGATGGCTTCAGTCTCATGTCTGGCACCTTGGTGGGGATGGCTGGAGGGCTGGGCACAGCTGGGCTGAAGGGTCATCATGTGACCTATCCAGCACGATGATCTCAGAGTAGTAGTCAGACTTCTTACCTAGTGGCTCAGAGCCCTTAGAAAGAGAATTCAAGGAACCCGGAAGTAGAAGCTTCCAATTTCTTAAGGTATGTAATAAGCATCACTTCCATCCTAGTCTATTGGTCACAAAGCCCACTCAGATTCAAAGGGTTGAGATAGAAACCCTGTATGTTGGTGGGAGGCCTGCCAAAGAATTCACAGGCAACTTTAATCCTTCAGATGGAGAAGGACTATCCTGCAGAAGTGGCCAACTTCTTCCCCCTGAATTCTCTCTGTCTCTCAGTGATGTTTTCACAGCCATACCCACGGTCATCTCTGTGGAGCTGGTCCCTCGCTCCAAGGGCCAGACACAGAATACACAGCCAATACATGCAAAATCCATTTCCCTGTGAACCCAACATCCCCAGGCCTCACTGGCCTGTGAGGAGCAATGGGGTCATGTTAACTTCAATGTAGGATTTTGGCTAGCATGCCATCCCTACCTGTACGGTTGTTAAACCTTCACGGTTCACTCTCCACAAGCTACTTCTGGGAGCTCTGAGGGGCTTCTCCAAGAGGGGTGTGTCCAAGATGGTTTATTCAGAAGTAAGTCCTCCCAGGTTGTTCCTTACCCTTCATTGAGCAACTCAGCCTAGACACAGAGATAGAGAGACAGAAAGAGATCTCTCATGCCACATTCACATACCTCAACCATGTTACCGGGACCATCCAGTGGACCCCAACAAGGCCACTAACACTGCACAGCCAACAGTCCACAGGCTTCCCGGACACTCGTGCCCTCTTCTGTCCCATGACCTCTTCATCCACAGATGCTACCCAAGAATCCCATTCTGTAGAGAGCTGCTCACGAGGCAGCCACATCCTTCTTCAGGCCTCCTCACCAGAGAGAAGCTCTGTGGGCCCGCAGGCTCTCTCTCTTCCCCATCCCATGTAGTTACGGCCAGGGGCCTTGTCCTTATGGACCCGAGCCCAAACTGCCCCACTCAGTGTGTTAGATGACTGCCCTCATCAACCGGAGTGATACAGGTATGGCTCTGACTGGTTGTGTCCTGAAGCCTAATTGTTTGCGACTTTGGAAGCCACATCGAAGGCCAGCTGTTTTTGTCCACCCACGGAGGTTGCGTTTTCCAGAAGGCACAATGCCACAGCCAACAGGGTAGTGTGGAGTCAGGCACATCTGGGTTTGAGTCACAACTCCCTAGATGTGGAACCCTCAGAAAAGTTTTTCACCTCCCAGCCTCGGTGTCCACGCCCGTGAGACAAAGATAACGACATCTGTCCCACGGGGGGATTGCAATAATTAAATAAAACAATTTAATGTAGAATCTGGCTTTAAAGAGCACTCAAAAATAATAGCTATTAAGAAAGTGAGGGCAGTGGGAGTGGTGCTGGAGGTATTATCAGACCGATTTACCTAGTTCTGACTCCAAGCCCTCTGCCGTGCCCGGGGCCTAGGACCATCTGTGACTCTGTGTCACCCACCTCCTGTGCCCGGCTCAGCTCCATCTGCTGTCACAATGATCTGTGTGCCAACCTTCACCCCCTCGCCACTCATCCACCAGTTCATTCACACACAACACGTGCAGAGAGGTAAGGGACAACGTTTCCCACCCCCCCCCCCCCTTTGAGGAGTTTCTCCTCCTCTGGAATATTTCCATTCACACAGGTCTCCCTGTGGTGGGCATAGCAACCCAGAAATAGGGCAGCAGATATGTGAAGCCTGGGGCAGGTATATGGGGTAGAGCGGAGGGGAGGTGACGGGTGCCACCCGAGGGGCAGGGGCCAGCCACTCCCCAGTGCTTTCCTCCCAGTTCCCCACTGTCCCAGAGCCTTGGAGTGGGTGGGCTTCTGCTTCCTGCCTCCAAGCTCGCACTTCCGTAGCTCACAAAGGGCAGGGCCTGCCTCCCCCCCTCCCCATCTCCCCAGCGTGAGCCCTGAGAGGACCCAAAGCTGATGACGGAGTACACAGCAGCAGCCTTTTAGCGTTTTTTAACTAAAAGCTGGGTTTTTGTTCGCCCCCACCCCCGGTTTGTCTGGAAGGAACAAAATGTCCTAGTCTACTCCACATAAAATATGTACCTCCTTCAGCACCATTTGCAAAAGTGTTCTAAAATTGAAAACTGTTGTGGGCTAAGATGGTCTGCCCTCTCCTGCATTTTTTATTCTGTCTCAGAATTCTGCCGTGATGAAGGAAGCACAGATGTTCAATACAGGTAGAGCCCGCTTTTACCAACATAACACACAGGATCATCAAGCCATTTTCACCCATCACGACAAGACTGGTTTTTCCAGATCTGCACAGATGCATCCGGGAGGGGAGGGGCATTCAGGGGCCCCTGGAATGGCTGAGCAGTTTGTAAAAAACCAGCCTGTTCTCCTGAAGGTGAGACTAGAGAGATGGGAAAACATGAGCCCTGTAAGGATCAGCGTGTCAGCCTCGGCTCTGTGCTTCCCGGCTCCGCGACCCAGGACAAGTGGCTCAAGGTCTCTGAGCCTGGCTTAGCATCTACAAGATAGGAACCAAAATGCACACAGTGGTAGGTTTGCCAGTTAGATCGAATAAGAAAACATATAAAATAGCTACCATGGTAAATAGTACATGGAAGGCACTCTACAATTGCTTTTGTTGTCATGATAGAAGGAATGTTCAATGAATTACAGCTCTCGTTACGTAATTAATCTATCATTCCCATGATTTGTTCTCTGAAGAGCCAGCATTAGAAACAGCCCCGTGTCTGATATGAACTCTATCCTGCTGACTCCAGATCACCTGCTGGGAGTCCCCATGCTTCTTCAGTTCCGGTCCCTCAAGGCAAGACAGAGATCCCAGCGCTCATTAAACTAACGCATCGTACCCTCTATCTTCCCGTACTGGTCTCAGGAAAAGCTGACACACACACACACACACACACACACACACACACACACACACACACACGGGAAGAACTCACGGAGGACTGTGTGCCCCTCACCCCCACATCACCCACCCACCTCTCTTTCTCTCCCATTCACGGTAAAGATAAAATTGCAGAACACTTAGATACTATAAGGCAGAACACATTATGCTCAGGTACTGTAAACCACTTTAAAATTATTCACTATATAAAAATCTATTGGTTGGTTTACTATAAAGATTAATTTTATGTGCCAGCCTGACTGGGCTACATACAGGGTGCCCAGATATTTGGTCAAACATTATTCGGTTTCTGTGAGGGAGTTTTTAGACGAGATTAACCTTTACATCAGAAGACTGAGTAAAGTAAATAGCCCTCTCTAATATGGGTGGGCCTCATCCAATCAGTTGAAGGCTTCAAAAGAACAAAAAGGCTGAGTAGGAGGAAACTCCTGCCTGATGGCTTTCAAACTACAATATCTTCCCCCCATCCCATCTTTGGACTTGAACTGAACTGAAACTTGGCTCTTCTCAGGTTTCAAGCCTGTCGTCTCCAGCCTGGAATTAAACCATCAGCTCTCCTATTTAGTCAGAATTTTTCCAGAGAATTCTGACTAATCCATCACTAGATGTTGTTCTTGTCTGTGCATTAAAACGGGTATCTGAGTAACTTCTAAGCAATACTGGTCACATACTAAGAGGTAGTTAAAGAAGATAAACTGAGGGGTTTTTGAACGTGATGTGTGTAGTCAGGCTTTTCTCCTTCCTCGCTCTGCCCTTCATCCCCAACTGGTCAGGCTAATGGTGTTTGGCTACAGATATTACAGATAAGGAAGACAAAGTGCCCAGCTCGCTTCCCCTACAACAGTGCCCCTAGAGGAAGGAAAATAGTAGGTGTCCTCGGGAACTCCTCAGCCAGTCACTCTCTGAGGCACCAAAAAAAAAAAGAAAAAGACAATCTTGAAAATCAGATCCTTTTCAGAAGGACGCTGGCCAGTCCTGCATGCGCTGGTAGAAGGACCGCCACCAGCCAGCGGTAGCAAAGGAAAGGAAATGCCAGCTGGTGTGACATTGACGAAAGTGAAGACAGAAGCCATGTCGCGTGGAGCTGGCACACGTTGACCTGGGTGACACGTGTTCCCAGCTTTTCTTTTCTAGCTCACCCCTTCATTCACTCCTTCATGTAGCCACAGGACAAATACTCACTGAGCTCCCATGGTCCCAAGCTCCTGCAGCAGGGACTCAAGAGGGCCTGACTCTGGCTAACTAGGTGGCACAGGAGCGGGAGACGCAAGGGAGGGGAAATCCTTTAGGACAGGAGGCAGCGTGTGCGGGCCAACAGTGGGTGAGTCAAGGGCAGGGAGCGGACAAGAAAGAGCACTGATCCGGGAAGGCGTCGGGAGGGAGTGCCCGCCTCTGAAAGAAGGAGAGGTGCGGTGGGCGGGCGCAACGGGGATAGGGACAGCTCTCAGGCTGAGAGTCACAGTTTCCCTGGTCCACGAGCAGCAGAAGGTAGCCATGTTCTTGTCTGGAGCCACAGGGGAAAGTGCCAGTCAAAGAGTTTGCACCTGATACATGACTCCACAGGGACGAAGAATTTTGGCGTGTGTCCTAAGAGCTGTGTTTTCACAAAATCAGTCTGACAGGGGACATATTTTTTCCCAATTTCCTATTTTTCTGTTAAATTCTTTCTTTCTGTTTCTCTATAAAGGCCCTGATGCTGAACAGGCAAAACCTTTAAAAGTGGAGAAAAAGGTGACAAGAGGCAGGTGTTTCCCTTCTATGGTAGAGTCTTCTGTACATGTTTCATGTTTCCCACTGGAAGGAAGGTTTCTTGAGACTGGCGGCCAGGGCTGCACATGAGCCCCCGCAGAGTCTACGCCCTGCCCCTGACACGTTGCACAGCCGTCTGCAGGGGGGCCCAGCAACTTCCGTGGGCTTTCCCTTGATGCTTCCTATTCAAGCACAGGATGAACCTTAGGACCACAGGATGTTAGATCTTGAAAACATCTCTTCCAATCTTACAGAGGTGGAGACAGAGAGTGGATGTGAACACCACCAAGCAATGAGTCCATGTTGAATCCAAGACAAGAATCCAGACCAGCTAACCTCTGGTTGAGTGTTGTCCTCACTCTAGAAACTGACTGGGATGGGAGAGAGGACACCTGCATTCAGGCCGATCGGGGGGCCTGTAAGACAGACGGGGCTCTACTGAGCTATGCCAGATCTACGCGGCCAGCACCAGACAAGCACAGAGCAAGGGGATCCACCTCCATCCCCACAGCCCCGTCCCCACGGCAAAATTACTCTCTCTCTTCTCCCAGGAATGTTCCCAGCCTCTGGAAGGCTGGATCTCATTATGCCAAATTACAAATGGTTTTGTAGTGCTTCGTGAACGTTAGAATGCTTCAAGGTCGAAAAAATGTAATTGCCTCTCAGTATATGCCCAAATAATTATTTTAAAGTCCCTAATCATCCCAGAGTCACAGAATACTCTGGACCCTCTCTAATCCAATTCTTCATTTTACATATGGGAAAACTGAGGCCTGGGGGAAGACAAAAGACTTGAGACCTGCCCAGAGTGGTGTTCCCAGCAGTGGCTTAGAGCTGGGGCCACCGGCTCAGAGACCCACAGACAGCATGTGGCGGGGCATGCAAGGCTGGGGTGTGGGAGAACGGGGTGCACTACAGGGTGAGAAGGGCTGCAGTGAATGATCCAGCAGTCGTCCTGACTCAGCTCCAGAAATTGATGTGGGGACACGCAGGCTCAAGGTCACAGGGAGTTCTTTCCCAAAAAAGCTGAAAGTCAGATTTTCCTGTTGTCAAGAGTGAGGATTTTTTTTAACCTTCTATGGGCCAAAAGCACGTGTCTGTGGGCCAGGGGTGGTAGGCACACCAGGTCCAGCCGTGGCCGGTCTCGTGGTCTCTGCCGCCTTGAGCGCTGGTCTTTTAAGCCTGATTGAGGGGTGATGTCACATCTCTTGAGTCACTGGGGACGCAGAGGCTGTGAGTTTCTAACTTCAGCTCTCTCCACCGAAGCTGACCCCCTCAGTACAGGCAACTCGGACCTCTGGGTGCATCACTTCGGCTCTGTAAAGAATGGCTTCCCAGGGATGTACAGTCTTACGTAACCTTGACATAAGACATCTGCCTGGGGACCATAACGGAATGTGATGGGCTGATCCCAGCATTAACATTCCGGTATCCATGTAGGGCCCAGGTGTTTTCAGTAGCATAGCTGCAGGACAGTCACCCAGCTCGAGCAAGCTATAAAAACCCAAAGAGAAACCGCGAGAACATCCCTTTACACTTACGCCCAAACCCCACTGTTGAAAATTACCAAGACATCTACGAAATTGTGCTCCAAATTGAAAAGTAATTAAAACAGGAAAACATGGCCTCATCTCATTATGTTTCCCTCACTGGGGAGAACCCACCTGAGGCTGTAAAATCCCTCTGGGTAGGTAGCCAGCTAACGCGCCTGCTGCCCAGATGCAGATTTACCTTGACGTTTCTGCTGACAAAATGCCCCTCTCCTTATTTGGAAAAGCCACAGGAAGCCAGAAGGCTTTCATGCCGGGGCTCTGCAGCCCTGTAGTAAAGGCATTTCAAACAGTTTTCACCCTGTAGCCTTAGGTAGCCTACACTGTGAGATTCGAGGGCGATGTCCTCCTTGGCAGTCTCCTCCTGCACAGAATCCTCGAGCTGACGCTGTGTCCAGCTAAGTCCTCAGAAGCCCTGAGCTCTGGAAAGATTATGGTACCTGGTGCCCAACCCTCACCTACACCTGTAATTCAAAACACACTCCAAGCCCTAACACAAACAAAACTTAAGCGGTGATAAAGTCAAAATAGCCTTTTCCTAGATAACTATGGTTAAAAAATTCTGGAGAAGTCCATGAAATCGGAATTTTTTTTCTGGTGCCCCAAAATGTCCAGGATACTCAACTAGCGACTGAGTTTTGCAGAAACAGGGTCTCAGTGAGGAGAATAAACCTGGGCCACCCTCTGACACAGATACTGCCACGAGGGCTCCCTTAGGGGTCATCTAGTTCAGTGACCTTCACCTTTGGCAATGGAAACAGTGGCCCCGCCCCCGTAGCGAGGTGTGAACTTGATCTCAGAAATTTCCAATACGCCGTACTGCCCTATTTTGATTGCCAGTGAGTAAAATGCCCACCCAACAGGCGATTTAAAGATTGCCAAGTAAGGTACGCTTTGGATGCTTCTCATACGAACTCCTCATTCCATCATTGAATTGCATAGCTGGTGGTAAGTCAATTTGCATACATTTCAAAAAACTTACCTGCTCTGGCTTCAGGAGCCCAGCGTGATAAATTATGCACCCTTGCCAAAGTAGGGAAGTGCATGCTCCAATTAGTTAGGAATGCAAAACACAATTAATTAGGTATGCAAAACGCAGTGAGTTCTGGACCTGAAACAAAGGAAGAGAAAGGGAGTTCAGGGTAAAAACAGAAAAAATATGCTCCCAAAGAAATGAAGTCATTGCTTCTGCTTTTTGTCCCCTCCCCACCTGGATGTGCTCTGCAAATATGTTACAAGTCTTAGTTTTCTTTTTAGCCTTTGACTCGTTGACATTCCCTGTTTCTGCAGTGATGTACTTCCTTCACCAGGTTCAATGCTCCCTAGCTGTGGATGCAGTCAGAACTTCCTCCAATGTGTCCAATTCACGGATAATTAGTCCAAACTAAAAACATAATCTGTTCAGGGTAATTGACTCTATATGAAGTCAGGTTCAAAAAAAAAAAAAAAAAAAGGAAACATGTCTACTTTGGGCTTCACAGATTTGCATATGGCATGATTATTTCTTAAACCAAGTTGAAATCATATGAGGTCTAATCCCCTTTTAGATCTGGTGGGTCACTGCTGGGGGAGGAAGAAGCAAGCTGAGTTCCATAAACAGAGCACTGAATCTTTACGCAAAACTCAGAATTTAACGTGGAATTATTCTAACATGTTTTGGGGGGTTACAGTTACTCAAATACAGCCAAGTGTTTATTCCTGGCACCAGAGATGTTCAAGGCCCTCCACGGGCTGGCCTAGCCACCTTTAAAACCTCAATTACTGATAGTAATCCAGGAAATGAACTGAAATTAAGAAGGTACTCTTGTGTTTCTGCCTAGCGACGTTCACAAACATGTTCAAAACATACTTCGTAAGTTCCTATAGGAAATATAAATTGGTACAAACTTTCGGGAAAGCCAATTGGCAATAACACTTGGAGTTATTGGAATTACTCACAGTAATTTCACTTCCAGAGATGACTCTAGGAGAGTAACTGGCAATACTGACCAAGAGTTTCTATAAGGAAGTTTATCATAGTGTTATTTACACGTACGAAAACTTGAAAAAATTTAAATGACCAACATTAGAGAATCAGGTAAATAAATTATGTTGTAATCAATGGTTAAATATTATGAAGCCATTTAATATGGTGTCTACCAGGCTCCAGGCTCTGAGCTGTCAGCACAGAGCCCGACGCAAGGGTCGAACTCACGAACCGTGAGGTCATGAGCTGAGCCAAAGTTGGATGCTTAACTGGCTAAGCCACCCAGGTGCCCCGTTTTTCTTTTTAATATAGAGAAACATTGTATTTTTCCAATTTATTACAATGCAAATGTATTCCTCTTATAATACAAAAGAGTTTTTAAAAAGAAAAAAGACAATTCTTTATACTTTACAATACTTTATAAATGTAAACTGTTTTTGAATTATAGTAGATGTTATAAGTAAGGCAGTTTCTAGCTACTAAGTTAAGAGACATAGAAAGTGAGCCGTGTTAATTTTAATAATAGTTTCAGAAAGATATACAATCTATGGAACCTTCGTTCCTAGCCAAACTGGAAAATCAGCTTCACATTTGATGGATCTCATTTTAAAACATACAAAAGGACGCTTCTATAAAGTAAAGCCCGTAAAAAAGTCATTTGCTGAGACCTGTCATTCCTGTCCAGTTCGGCCCTGGCTAGCTATTAAGGTAACTGTTTGGAAAGAACATATTCCCCTCTCTGGTAATCAAAATGCATCTTTTCCTCCATCTGTCTCATAATGAGAAGTCATAATCTTCTTTTTATGACATCACCATAAAAGACATCAATGGAACAAAAAAATACCTTGCTCCTGGTAATAATAGTGTTTGTTATGGAAATTGTAAAATGTTCCCATATAGGTGCAATCCACTTTAATTAAGCCTTGTCAAAGAATACATTTTCAAAACATCGAAATCAGATATCACAGAGCCATGAACTTGCTGTCTTGGAAAAAAAAAAGCACCTCAGGGATTAAGCTTGGGGCTGAATCAATTTTCTTATTAAGAGGCTGCATGGCTCAGGACGTTTGCAACAGAAGCCAAGCCAAGCCTCTCACTTTATGTTCAGCCTAGCAGTCCAGAACTGAGACTCCTTTGAGCTTACGATCTGGGGACTGATGGTCCCAAAGACTGTGCCAAGCTTCCCTCAGCAGGCTGAACCCTGCGGTGCCCCACCGGCTCCCTCTGCTGTGCTCTCCTCCAGACTGAGCCCTAATCTGACCGGAGAGACAGGGTAAGAGACCCAGAGGACTCCCACTACTGACTCCGGGATTCGGGAAGTTCCCAGAAGAGGGGAATGAGGCAGTCGTGGGCCCAGCCACATTCTAAGAAGAAACCATAATTTTCTTTTCATGTTACCTAACCCTTTTATTTAAATTTTTTTCAAAAATTTTAAGAGTGACATGTGCGCCCCATGATTTTAAAAAATTACTAAAAGGTACAGTAAAAACTAATCTTCCCTATGGCCTCTGTGGTTCACCTTCCCCACCCCTCTTAGGTAACCAAAGGAGATAGCCTGGAGTGTATCCTTCCTCACTTTCCTCCCATGCTCATAAAACATACATGGGGGGGGGGGGGTATTCAAATAAGGGCATTCACTTAGTCCTCCAGGCCAATAGCTATAGATCTAGGAAAACACCATTTTCTCTTTTTTTAATTTATTTTTAACATTTATTCATTTGAGAGAGAGAGAGAGAGAGAGAGAGAGAGAGAACACGTAAGTGGGGGAGGGGCAGAGAGAGAGGGAGACACGGAATCCAAAGCAGGCTCCAGGCTCTGAGCTGTCAGCACAGAGCCCAACGTGGGGCTTGAACTCACAAACCATGAGATCACGACCTGAGCTGAAGTTGGATGCTTAACCGTCTGAGCCACCTAGGTGCCCCAGAAAACAGGATTTTTAACCATTCAGTTCTGATCTCCTGAACACTCACTCTGTAACAGGTGGTAAGCTGCAGATAGGACCTGGGTGGGGGCCCCTATCCTGGGTGTTCCTTTGTAGGGGGACAGACACATGCCTGCAAGAATGCCTCAAGGAAGTATGAAGTCAATGCCAAGGAACATCCAACCACATCACCCCAGACAAAGTAACAATGAGAGCTAGGTCCAGAAGGATGAACAGATCTCACCTAGGGTACAAGGATAAAAAGAGCATTCCAGGATGTAGGGACCGCAAGTACAGAGGCATACGGGCATTAAAAGAAACAGTAAGAAGTCTGGCAAATCTAGAGCTGGGGTTTGTGGTGGGTAGTGGGTAGAGCAGTGATAAGAAATGATAATGGATACTTAAGCTAGAGTCAAACCTAGGAAAGGTTTTTTGTAGCAGACCAAGGAATTCACTTTTCATTCTATAGGTAATTGGGAGCCACTGAAGGTTAAGAGCAAGGAAGGGGCCACTGCAAAGGTGGAAGTCAGGAGGAGGGAGGACCCTGGGTATCTTCCTCCCCATCTCTGCTTCTGGGGCATCTTTGGATGTGACTTGTCTCCTCCAGGGTCTCAAGGCCTACGTGACATTTCCAGACCTGCTGAAGCTGCCACCGTCCAGTCCCTGCTTCTAGATAACTGGTAACAGCATCACCTCCCCTGTTCATCCAGCCCTTGATCTAGAAAGGGATTCCTGCCACTGCTAATCTCTGGGCCGTTCTCCGGATCTTCTGCTTGGCTGTGGGTTCTGTCACTTCCTTCACCCGTGTAACCAATTCCCTGCTGAAAATTCTACTAAAATACTTAGAGTGGCTCCTATTTTCTGCCAGACCTTCACTGATACACAGTACTTCCATTTTGTCAGGATATTACGAGGCCATTAAATTTGTTTCACAAAGGGTTTTAGTAAAGTGAAAAGGCATTTATGTTATAATATGAAAAAAATCACAAAATACAGACCCATCTACAGTTATCACCTCAACTATGTTTTTAAAATGAGATTTTTTTAAGACCACAAAGGCAACGTTAAAGTGTTTATAGTTGTCTCTGTTTTAGGAAGTAGAATTTTTTTTCTTCTTTTCACTTTTCCATATGCTCATAATTTTCAACAATGAGCATATTTTAAAGTGGTTTTTTTTTTTTTTCTGAGAAAGTATTTGAGTATTTTTACTCAGGATAAAAGTAGACAAGATTTTTTTTTTTTTTTGTAAACAAGGGCCTTGAAGTTTAAATTTGTGGCTTATGTTTCTCCAATAGTTTTTAGATAGGTTTTTGAAAAAAAAATTTTTTTTTCAACGTTTATTTATTTTTGGGACAGAGAGAGACAGAGCATGAACGGGGGAGGGGCAGAGAGAGAGGGAGACACAGAATCGGAAACAGGCTCTAGGCTCTAAGCCATCAGCCCAGAGCCCGATGTGGGGCTCGAACTCACGGACCGCGAGATCGTGACCTGGCTGAAGTCGGACGCTTAACCAACTGCGCCACCCAGGCGCCCCTAGATAGGTTTTTGAAAAGTTGATTCAGAAACGCTCAAATGGTACAAGACCTGTGGAAGGGGATTTGGAATATCCAACAAAGGTAAATGAATATTTGCCCTCAAAGTTTATTTATTTATTTTAATATTTATTTATTTATTTTGAGAGAGAGAGAGAGAGAGCGTGCGCAAGGGAGGGGCAGAGAGGAGAGGCAGAATCCCAAGCAGGCTCTGTGCTATCCAGAGCCTGAGGTGGGGCTTGATCCCAAACTGGGAGATCGCGATCTGAGCCAAAATCAAGAGTCGGATGTTTAACCAACTGAGCCACCCAGGTGCCCCAGCCCTGAAAGTCTATTTTGTAAAGCTGTCGTCTCCTGGACGGAGTCCGACTGGGAACCAGGCACATAGCCCGTGACTCCTCGCTTCCCCAGCTGTGCGGGAACAGGCCGCAAGGAGCCATGCCGCCGGTCCCCTGACCCGGCCAGCCCTCTCTCCAGCTGTCTCCCGCCACCACCAGGAGGTCTGGAGCGAGCAGGACCTTCCCTGTGCACATTAATACCCCTCCCCCTCCCCTGATGAACATGGCCCGTGGTTCAGTCGGAGGCCATGTGGTCCCCTTCCCCCAGGCCCTGGCAGGGAGCGTAAACTTCCCCTGAAAGCTGGACATTATTACCTCGTGGGTGGTTCTTCCCATCTGCTGTTCTGCATCCCCACCGCCATCAGAGGGCAGAAGGATCACAGTGTCTGTGAGCCCATAGGAGGATGTCCTAAAGGACGGGTCTGGAAGCAGTGCCCGGGTTCCCCAGCCCTGGAGCTGCCCTGACCCAGCACAAGCACAGGCCACGTGAGGCTTGACGGGGGGCAGACACTCGGGTCTGGACTTAAGGCACCTGGGCTGGGTGCCAAGAGGCCTATCAAGACACAGAGCTTGCGGCCTACCTTTGGATCTATCAGTTCTGTCAAACCAGCTTTTCTGGAGACGCTTCGCTTTAACACAAAACAATAGCTCGGCTCAGACGTACAAATATGAGCAGTTGCCCTCAGCCCCAAGGTTTTCCAAGCCCCACATTCACTGCTTTGCCTTTTCCAGGTCAGCTGGTCCTTTAACATGAGATGGAATACTGCCCCCCCACATTCACCAGCCGATCAAAGAGAGACAAAGACAAATTAGGTAATTAACAGCCCTTCCTGCTGTGATTCAAAGCCACAGCTGACATCCAGACCCAGCCTCCTGGGCCCCCAATGCAATCATTAGTGGCCCTCATTGAGGCCATTCTGGGGGCCACAGAAAAACTCTCTGCAAAACAAGTAAAAAACGAGAAAGATCTTTGGACACTCAGAGACAGTCCTGCAGCCCAGGAGCCCTTCTTAAGGCCATCCCAGTGCTTCACACCCCCCAGTCCTCCTTGCGGAACCCACAGTCTCTGAGACCAAGGACAGTCTGCCACCCACAGACAGCAAGATGCCATGCCACCAAGCACCTGTGACACTCGGGAGCCGTCAGCAGAGCAGGAAGGAGCAAAGAAGGGACTGGGTTTGCATCAGTAGGTCTGAGGCTCAGTCTGAGGGTTTGTTCCCTGAGCTCTCTGTCGTGATTCTCGTAGGCCATCAGCCACTTCACCCACGATACAAACTTGCTCTTTCTGACCTCCCTAGAATCGATTTGTTACCATCGCAACACAGACAAAACCAGGGAGATAATCTTCATTGAGAGTGAGCATGGGAGAGAGATGCGCAAGGAAAGAAGGAAGGAAGTGGAGCCTAAAACAAGGGAATGGGTGAGATTTGGATGCATAGCCATTATTATAAAGGTAATCCGTCTACTCTGAACATACATGCCTTTGGCTTTAAGAGTGAAAAGCGTTCAGAATATGGAATTTTTAAAAAAGTCTCTTGTTCTTCCTGCCACAACATGACCAATATTACACACAGCTACAATATGGCAACACGGTGGTAAACTAAATTGCATTCTTTGTCAGAAATAGCTTTTGGAAGATACACCAAAATTTCTGTGTAGGAACATTTGGGGGAAATGACATTAGAACACATTCTATAGTATCAATGTTTTTCCAGGCAGTTGAATTAAAGTGTGGATGTCTCCAACATGTCCCGTTTCATGGATTTGGATTTGAGGTGTTTTATTCCAGCGCCGCGTGCCTCCTACAGTTGCTCAGGTTGTGCACTGCACAGTCCAGAAGGCATCGTGCACATTTTAGTCTATGGGATGTGTGCCCCTGACACTGTGCAGTGCACATTCTGGGACCATGATGTAGTGACCTGAAATGACACATGGGAAGAACTGATTTATATAAGCCATGAATGGAAAGTTGTATTGGAGAAGATACAATCTCAACAATCAATTTTGTAATAGTAACTGTGTTTTATGGGAACACTACAGAAACATAACCAGGAGAATTGAAAAACAATTCCAGAGTGAGGTTACAGAGATAGCATCACACATGAAATTTATCCACAGCATCATTTCCCAGCAGGCTATCGCAGCAAGGAAATATAAGACACTATGTGCACATAGTGTCACAGAATACCATTCACATGATTATGTATAAGGGGAAAAGGATATTTGAATAGTTGAATTTTCACAAATCTTCATAACGATGTAAGGTATGACCATGAACTTCTTTTGGAACGCACGGTGTACTTGAAATAGTAACTGAACTAGAAGATGGGTTACGCATTTTTCCTTCACAAGGAGTGTCAAATTTGGCGACCTTTTCAGTGATGATTCAGTGGCTCTGAGCAGTGTGCCACAGGTTGATTTTTTTTTTAAATAAACACATTTAATCTGACCCTTTGGGGTGAAGAGTGAGTGATGAAGTAACTGCTTTGCTAAAAGAACTCAGACGGAGAAGAATACTTTTGAAAGCATTTCCATCCCTATGTGATTTTCTTACCAATACACTTGATTATCAACTATAACAACATTCACATGTGCACACTTAAACGGATGTCTGCAGCCTGCTTAAAATCTTCCAAATGAAGTTTCACTGGGTTTTGGACCCATTTGTTTAAAAATGTAAAAATGAAATATTTTCCAATTAGTTTGCAAGAATAACTGCCTGACATCAGGAAGACGGAAATTTACTAGCCCAATTTCAACAAAAACCTTTGCATAATTGGTGGATGGCACTGAAAAATGAGAATCATGATTTAGTAAACACAGCCGCCAATGCCCTTCTTTCATGTGGATGGACGCCTCTTTGTAAGGAATCCTTTTCAACTCTGACAGCCACTAAAGCCAAGTTTTTTTTCTTTTTTTTAAAGTTTATTTATTTTGAGAGAGAAAGAGAGCATGGGGGAGGGACAGAGAGATAAAGAGAGAGAGAACCCCAAACAAGCCCAGCATCGCCAGTGTGGAGCCCAACGCAGGGCCTGAACCCACAAGCCGTGAGATCATGACCTGAGCTAAAGTCAGGTGCCCAACTGACTGAGCCACCCAGGCGCCCCAAGCCAAGTATTTTTTTTTAACTGAACTTAGAACTTTGCTACCTTGCTATGTCATCTAATGTTAAAATTTTGAAAATGAAGCATATCCAGCCTCAATACTGGATAAAATATCGATTCTAGGGGGAGCAGGGTGGCTCAGTTGGTTAAGCATCCAATTTTGACTCAGGTCATAATCTCATGGTTCACAGGTTCAAGCCCCACATCAGGCTCTGTGCTGACAGCTCAGAGCCTGGAGCCTGCTTCGGATTCTGTGTCTCCCTCTCTCTCTGCCCCTTACCCACTCATGCTCGCTCACTCGCTCTCGCTCTCTCTCCTCTCTCTCTCTCTCGGAACTAAATAAACATTAAAAACATCCTTTTAATAAAATCAAATATTAATTCCAGTGCAGAAAACAAAAAGTGGCAGATAAAAAAGGATTTTATAAGGCAGAACCCCTGTAGAAACTCATTTCCCTGAAAGATGACAGAGGGTGGAAGAAGAAGGTTCAGGAAGGAAGGTGGACCTCAGTCTTCAGCGAATAATCTGAGGGCTCCTGAGAACACAATCCATCTGTGAGAGTAGAGATCACTGGGGCTTCTCCCTAACCCTCCAGAGGATGCCTCTGCATGGCTTTGGGGCCATTTCTCACGCTCCCGTGCTCAGTGACCTGCCCTTCAAGACCCATCTCAAATGTCCTTTCCACGACGTTCTCTAAGCCACGAGTTGGAGGTGAGTTCCGCTTCCCTTCAACCACCCTGTTCAGCAGCACAAGTATGGCCCGTTAGTTAGGGAAATTCCAAAGAAGAGGATCCTAAGTGTCCAAGGGTAACTACCCACAGTGACATGAAGGAAAACCTCAAAATCGTGAGAGAACATGCAAGTTCAAAATCAAGGAGGCAATGAAAAAGCATCAAGGTGGTGGGCTGATCCAGGTGCATGGTCCAAGACTGCATCCATACACGACACTCTCCACCCAGGCTGGTGTGCTCCCGTCCCTATCACTCAGTATGCCGGAGGGGGGGGGGGGATCAAGTTGTAGCCATACATCCATTTAACAATATTTAAGAAATATTGTCAGATATTGTCAGATGCAGGGCCAGGCTGGGCAGTTTCTACCTGATGTTGTAGTTATTTCTGCTCCTCCCTGAATTCCCCTACCCAACGGTGCTCCTATAGGGCAGACCTCTGTTCAGATTCGCAACTCCATGGGGTCTAGGATAAGGGCCCTCGCAGGTTTGATGAAGAGAGAGGGGATCTGTGAGCCCATCGTGAAGCCAAGGGACTCTCTCCAAAACGAGAGGCAGCTGGCTTGATTGCAGGTTTCAGCTACCCTGGATAGCTCTCTCTGTTTCCTCCCCCCACCAAGACTAGTTTTTGTCTTCATGTCAGACTAACCTGGAATAAGTGGAAAGAGCAAAAAGATAATGCGGTAACAATTCCAAAGTGTTTTCCTTGTCTCTACCCTTGTCTGGACCTCTGCTCTGGCCGGATAATCCATAGGCCTTGAACCAAGACTCAGTCAGACTGTTTGGAAAGAGGTCTTATTTGTTGAGGCTTACAGCTTTTGGAGGGTTGCATGTGGAACATTGAGGAGGAAAGAAGGAAGGAAGGAAGGAAGGAAGGAAGGAAGGAAGGAAGGAAGGAAGGAAGGAAGGAAGGAAGGAAGGAAGGAAGGGAGGGAGGGAGGGAGGGAGGGAGGGAGGGAGGGAGGGAGGGAGGGAGGGAGGAAGGAAGGAAGGAAGGAAGGAAGGAAGGAAGGAAGGAAGGAAGGAAGGAAGGAAGAAGGGGAGGGAGAAAGGGGAAGGGGACGGGGACGGGGAAGGGAAGGGAAGGGCCTGCCCAGGCCAGCCAGCAGCCAGTCAGTCAACAGAATCACCCTGATCGTGGGTAAAGAGGAAGAAAATCAATCTCACATGGGTCTGCTCCCAACACAGCCATGTTCTTAAGCCTCCCTCTGAACCTTCAGTCCTGTTGTCTGTGAGTCTAGAATGTTCCTCTGCCCTCTTTCACTGTTGTGACGGTTAACTGTATGTGTCAACTTGACTGTGCCATAAGGTGCCCAAATTAAACACTATTTTGGGGTGTGTCTGTGAGGATGTTTCCAGATGATATCAGCACTTGAATCATGGGCTCAGTAAAGTAGATCACCCCCTCCCCCAATGTGAGTGAGCATCATTCAATCCACGGAGGGCCTGAATAGAAACAAAGGCAGAGGAAGGGAGGATTCCTTCCCTTCCTGTCTGTTTCTTTGAACTGAGACATTAGTCTCCTCCTGCCCTTGGACTGTGAATTACATCATTAGAACCCCTGGTTCTCAGGCCTTTGGACTAAAATCATACTCCTGGCTTTCCTGGGTCTCCAGCTCACTGAGAGCAGATGGTGAGACTTCTCAGCCTCCATAATCTCATGAGCCAATTTCTCATAATAAACATGTGTCTGTATATCTACCAGTTCTGTTTCTTGTGGAACCTTGACTTATATACATGTCAAGCTTCCTTTTGAAAAATTTTACTGATGCCTCACCCTAAAAGTAAGGTCCATATTCAACATCATTACTATCACCTGAGGAACATCTTAAAATCCAGATTCCTAAACACTGATTCTCTGGCAGGTGACACATGCATTGAAGTTTGAGAAGTTTTATTCTATTCATTCAAAAGGCATACACTAGACACTTAATCTTTGCCCTCACTGTACTAGGTTTTTCCTGAATGTCTTCACTTTGTATAATAGTTCTTTATCTTCCCCCACTATTATATTGCGAGATACTGGGGAAGAAGGACCATGTCTTACATTCCTTTGTATCATTGGGATGTCTGGCACAGAAAAGTTGCTAACTAAATGATTTTAGATTAACTGATTAATCAAAATAACGTTTCTATATCTCTGGAGAAGCTGTATTTTTTCACCTGAAAGTCTTATATCAAGAGTTTAATTCAGGGAGCCTGGCACTGGTCCCAGAACTGAAGGAAGTGCAACAGTTATGGTCTGGTCAGAACAGAACTGTCACCTCCATGGTCTACACGGCTTACATACATCATACGTCCAAAAGAAAAGTTAGCTATTTTGAGGACCATATAAGTTTATTATGAAACTGACTAGCAACTGAAGATCATAATGGTGTTCGCGAAGCAGCTAAGTCCAGCCTTCCTATCTCCCCCATTGTGTACCAGTGAGAAATTAGCTTCTGGATGGAAGGTAGGACTTGTAATTATGCGTTCATTTAAGAATCACTTATTGTCCCTCTAACCTGCACTCAGCTGTCTGCTACACTCTGAGATACAGAAATAAAAGACAGGCTTCACTTCCAGAAGCAAACTATGTCACAGGACCACTTATCTGCTACATTTTTATTAGACTGAGGATGTCTCAGCATAGAAAAATCTTTCTGATACTGCACTGATTCGGTCACCCCAAGTTTTTATGGTCCCTCCCCACTTTCTAGAGAGTAGGAGATGTCCTCTATGGCTCATTGAAGACACCATTTAAAATCCATTAAAGAGTTCAGAACCAAGGACAGAACTCTCTGGCACCTGGAGACAAAAATTCAGGTCTAGTTTAATGCAAACATTTAATTAGCCTCTACCTACTAGGTAATTCAAGCTACTCGGGATTCAGGGATTAAGGAGGCACAACCACAATCCTATAAGAAGCCCCCAAATATGGCTGTGACAGGGACACAGCACACATGTACAGTGTGATGTGACAATCATCATCAGTCATGGTCAGATGATATTTCTCCCCTTGTCTTCCAAGATCGTCAGAACTTTGTCAGTCGTGTCCTTTTCCACAGAAAAGGCTGGGGCTTGTTTGGAATAGAAGTTGGCAAAATATTTCACAGATTACGATTGTCTTTTGCCTTAGGCTACATCTGTCCAAATTGGATTTACTTGAACAACGGGATAGCTATTACAACGGCAGTCTTTCAGCACTGTAATCTAATGAGATGGCTTTGGATACTATTAAAAGTTAAATCAGTCGATAAATGAAATATTAAAATCACCAGAGAATTGGCCCAATGTACAAAATATTAACACTGCAAGCTCTAAATCAAGTGCTGAACATGAATTTTAGTCAAAGCCATTAAAAGAGTGTGGACTCTGTCCTGAATTTTGGAGCTGGGCCTGAGGAGAGTTTTTCAAAACCTCAGGTTCCCCTCTTGTTGGAGCCTTGGTGTGAGAGAGGTCCACACTGAGGGCTCTCTCAGGACACTTGACACTGGAAAATCTCTGAGCCCACAACATTTGGGAAATGATGCATCAAATCATAAGGCAATGTGACGAGTGCTTTATCTATGAATCATCACATTGCCCCACTAGACCACGATGGCCTTGAGGACAGGGGCTGGGTCTCACTCACCTCTGTATGCCCTTCTCTTAGCACCATGTCTTTCAGAATACAGGCGCTCACCAAATGTTAACTTCAATCTCCTTCCTCTGATTCCTTCTCTCCCTTCCTCTCTCCCTCCCTCTCCCTTTCTCCCCTTTCTCTCTGGGTGCCATAAGAGTTCCCTGTCAAAGCTGTATGCACCCTTTAAGGCTCAGTTCAAACCCCACCTCTTCTTGGTGTCAGAATCACTCTCTCTTCCACAGTCAACCCCTCCTCACATGGCTTGATGTTTGAACATTTCTTGCACCATTTTTTTTTCCATTGAGTTACAGTTACCTGTACAAACACATATCACTGTCTTTTTTTCAGGTTCTCCTAGACTCAGGCCCTGAGACAAGGATTCAAGTTCAAATGGTTTACTTGGCAGATGGAAGGAACACTTGAATGGGAGCAGCCTAGAAATACAGGAAAGAAGGGTGGTAAATAAAAAGTGTGGTACCAAGCCAGTTACCAGTAGGTGACTGGTACTTTATCTCAAGAGACAACTCTGAAAGGTGGTATAAAAACCATCCCTCCAAATTATCCACCTAAGGGGCAAGATAGCTGGGGTATTTATACACCAGCTTCCAGAAGTACTTACTTCAGGACTGCTCCCAGAGATTGCTCCCCAGTACATCTAACCTGCCACATTACAGCCTCCTTCTGTAATTCCAGGGGGGAAAATTCAAGCACAGGGTAGGCTAGGTCTCTTCCCCCTACCACCTCCAAATTCGTATGTTGTAAGCCTTAACCCTAATGTTACTGTAAGTGGAGATAAGGCATTTAGGAGGTAATTAAGGTTAAATGAAGCCATAAGGATGGAATCCTAATCCAATAGGATTGGTAGCCTCAAAAGGAGAGAAAGAGAGAAATCTCTCTCTCCAAGGGCATGCACCAAGGGAAAGCCATGTGAGGACACAGTGAGAAGGCAGCCACGTGCAAGCCGGGAAGAGAGCACTCAGCAGAAATGAGTTGGCAGGAACCTGAATCCTGGACTTTCTAGCCTCCAGAGCTATGAGAAAATAAGTTTCTGTTGTTTAAGCCACACAGTCTGTGGTATTTTGTTACAAGAGTCCGAATGTTTGGAGGGTTGTACGCTGAAAGGTCAGAAGAATATGGGAGGGACACTGAAGGTATCTCTTCTGTCCCGTGTACAGACCGTGAGTCCAAGAGCTTCGACCATGCAATGTTGTCTTCCCTGAGTACAAACCAGAGAGAGAAGGGAAGCAACACTTCTTGAGCCCTTACTACATGTCAGGCACCATCCAGACATTTAAAAAAACTACTTTATTAAGATATCATTCACACACAATAAAATGCACACATTTTAAGTGTAAAATTTGGTTAAATTTCACTAAGGTGCATAGACATGTAACTCCCCCCACAATCAAGATATGGGACTCCTTCTTTCACCCAAAGATTCTCTTGTGCCCTTCCCCAGTTAATTCCTACCCCACCCCTGGTTTCAGGTTACCATTGATCTCTTTCTTTCTTTCTTTCTTTCTTTCTTTCTTTCTTTCTCTCTCTCTCTCTCTCTCTCTCTCTCTCTTTCTTTCTCTTTCTTTCTTTCTTTCTTTCTTTCTTTCCTTCTTTCTTAGGGAAAAAATGTGTATGGAGGAGGGACGGGGGGGGGAGAGAGAGAGAGAGAGAGAGAGAGAGAGAGAGAGAGAGAGAGAGAACCTTAAGCAAGCTCCACATTCAGCATGGAGCCCAATGTGGGATGCAATCCCACAACCCTGGGATCATGCCCTGAGCTGAAATCAAGAATCCAGATGCTCAACGGATTGAGCCACCCAGGTACCCCACCACTGATCTGCTTTCTATCACTACTGATCAGATTTCTCTTACCTAGAGTTTCATATAGAATCACATAATATGCAGTCTTTTCTGTCAGATCCCTTCTGTCTGCATAATGTTTTTTGCGAATCATCCATAATGACTCATGTATCAACAGTTCATTCTCTTTAATGCTAAGCAGAATTTCATTGTATGAATATGTCATAATTTATTTGTTTGCCCACGGGTGGACTTTTGGGTTGTTTCCAGTTGAAGCTATTGTTAACAAAACTCTTATCAATATTTGTGCATAAGCTTTTCTACAACAAATGCTTCTATTTCTCTTGGGTAGCTTCCAAAGAGTCAAATTGCTGGGTCATATGGTAAGTAAGTACATGTTTAACTTAATTAATTAATTAATTAATTAATTAATTAATTAATTTTGGAGAGAGTGCATGAGTGGGGGAGAGTGGCGGAGGGAGAGAGAGAATCTTACCGGCTCCATGCTGTACGATTGGAGCCTGATGGAGGGGCTCAATCCCACAACCCTGGGATCATGACCTGAACTGAAATCAAGAGCTGAACACTCAACCAACTGAGCCAGCCAGGTGCCCCAGTGCATGTTTAACTTTGCGTGAAATTGTATGCTAGGAATTCTTAATTTATCTCATTTAATTTTTTCACCACTCAACAATGAGGGTATAATTAGTCCTGCTTTTTGAGTACACTGAGGCTCAGAGAAGGGAAATACTTGCCTAAGCTCATACAGCTGGTAAGGATGGATTTGGGATACACACCCAAGTTTATCTATCCCCAAATCCTGTGTTTTTTTCATGAAATCAACCTGCTTTCCTTTACTGACTCAGCAAGGAGGACTTGACGTTGAAACCCCCCCCCCAAAAAAAAACAGATAAAGACTTACATCCTTCTAATCTCTAAAATTACCTAGTCCAAGAAAGGTTAAATGATCCCATTGGGGTGAGGCAAGCTTGGGATGGAGGAAGAAAGATGATTACAGAGGCAGAGAACTTGGCTGGGCCAGACTTAGGACAAGCACAAAGATACTACCAGCTACCACAAAAGCTGCCAAAACAGAGAAGACAAGCTTATACCTACCAGTGTAGAGCTCCTAGTTCTGAAAGCTATAAGTGATTGCCTACAGCCTGACAGGCTGAAAATATAACCAATGAATAATGAGGATGAAAGAACCAGTCCTTGCTTTTCAGTCAGCATCTGAGAAAGAGTTTTAAAACTCTGCCAGTGTCGAGGCAGCAAAGTGATTGCTGACCAAAGCAATCTAATCAATTAAAACCTAGCGAATACTCCTCCACACAGGCTTCAGAACTCACAAATGGGAGAATCTATTCACTGGAACGAGGAAGTAGTTGGGGTCAAGTTCAGATCTCTACAATCTGTAAGGGTGGAATTGACCTGTATGGCAAATCTGTTACTGCTAAAGATGCCCACTTTGGCTAAAGTCCAGAAATAGATACTATTAAAACTGCATTATAATGGCCATGTTTACATCTCTATGGTCAACTGAAAGCCTCTGCTCATATAAAATGAAGCCCCCTCTGTATATTATAGTCTTTCGTGCCTGTCAATAGACAATAATGTGCTTGAATTTCATAGAATTAGAGTTCTTGAAAAAGTGGGGAATATTCCGTGAGTGCATGGCCAGTATAGGAGATTAAACATATACATTACACAACAACAACAACCAGGAATCATACATTTTAGCGTGACCCAGTCACCCTGATGAATCACATAACTACTGGGGGTCTCCGCCTTGCCACTTGGAACTAAGGGAAACAACCTCTAGGCAACTTACCTCACGGGATGCTCTAATGTAGAAGTATGCCAGAAGGTACTTTGGGAATAAGTGGTGCTGTGTTAATGTAAGTTTTTTAAACATTTAAATTGCTTAGCTATTAAGTGCCTCTCTGTTTGTGTTAATTGTTCATTGTTAAGATGTATTTCTGGCAGATGGAACACATGTGTTAATCCCTTTCCCCTCGAAAGGTCACTAAAATGGCAGCAAAATCATTTTAAAAGTGTGAATCCACAGAGACGAAGGGACTAGTACAGGAAACCACTGGAAGTAAGAGAAGCCGATTAATTTCCAAAGCTGGAGGAGAGGCTAAGGGAAGCTTCACTCAAGGACTATATTTTTTTAATATGAAATTTATTGTCAAATTGGTTTCCATACAACACCCAGTGCTCATCCCAACAGGTGCCCTCCTCAATACCCATCACCCATGATCCCCTCCTTCCCACCCCCATCAACCCTCAGACTGTTCTCATTTTTTAAGAGTCTCTTATGGTTTGGCTCCCTCCCTCTCTAACTTTTTCTTTTCCTTCCCCTCCCCCATGGTCTTAAGTTTCTCAGGATCCACATAAGAGTGAAAACATATGGTATCTGTGTTTCTCTGTATGGCTTATTTCACTTAGCATCACACTCTCCAGTTCCATCCACGTTGCTACAAAAGGCCAGATTTCATTCTTTCTCATTGCCACATAGTACTCCATTGTGTATATAAACCACAATTTCTTTATCCATTCATCAGTTGATGGACATGTAGGCTCTTTCCATAATTTGGCTATTGTTGAGAGTGCTGCTATAAACATTGGGGTACAAGTGCCCCTATGCATCAGCACTCCTGTATCCCTTGGGTAAATTCCTAGCAGTGCTATTTCTGGGTCATAGGGTAGGTCTATTTTTAATTTATTGAGAAACCTCCACACTGTTTTCCAGAGCAGCTGCACCAGTTTGCATTCCCACCAACAGTGCAAGAGGGTTCCCGTTTCTCCATATCCTCGTCAGTATCTACAGTCTCCTGATTTGTTCATTTTAGCCACTCTGACCGGCGTGAGGTGGTATCTGAGTGTGGTTTTGATTTGTATTTCCCTGATGAGGAGTGACGTTGAGCAACTTTAATGTGCCTGTTGGCCATCTGGATGTCTTCTTTAGAGAAGTGTCTATTTATGTCTTCTGCCCATTTCTTCACCGTTTTTGGGTGTGGCGTTTGGTGAGCTCTTTATAGATTTTGGATACTAGCCCTTTGTCCGATGTCATTTGCAAATATCTTTTCCCATTCCGTTGGTTGCCTTTTAGTTTTGTTGATTGTTTCCTTTGCTGTGCAGAAGCTTTTTCTCTTGATGAGGTCCCAATAGTTCATTTTTGCTTTTAATTCCCTTGCCTTTGGAGAAGTGTCAAGTAAGAAATTGCTGCAGCTGAGGTCAGAGCGGTTTTTTCCTGCTTTCTCCTGTAGGGTTTTGATGGTTTCCTGTCTCACATTCAGGTCCTTTATCCACTTTGAGTTTATTTTTGTGAATGATGTAACAAAGTGGTCTCGTTTCATCCTTCTGCATGTTGCTGTCCAGTTCTCCCAGCACCATTTGTTAAAGAGACTGTCTTTTTTCCATTGGATATTTTTTCCTGCTTTGTCAAAGATTAGTTGGTCATATTTTTGTGTGTCTAATTCTGGGGTTTCTATTCTATTCCATTGGTCTATGTGTCTGTTTTTGTGCCAAAGCCATGCTGTCTTGATGATTACAGCTTTGTAGTAGAGGCTAAAGTCTGGGATTGTGATGCCTCCTGCTTTGGTCTTCTTCTTCAATATTACTTTGGCTATTCAGAGCCTTTTGTGGTTCCATATGAATTTTAGGATTGCTTGTTCTAGCTTTGAGAAGAATGCTGGTGCAATTTTGATTGGGATTGCATTGAATGTGTAGATTGCTTTGGGTAGTACAGACATTTTAACAATATTTATTCTTCCAATCCATGAGCATGGAATGTTTTTCCATTTCTTTATATCTTCTTCAATTTACTTCATAAGCTTTCTATAGTTTTCAGCATACAGATCTTTTACATATTTGGTTAGGTTTATTCCTAGGTATTTTATGCTTCTTGGTGCCATTATGAATGGGATCAGTTTCTTTATTTGTCTTTCTGTTGCTTCATTATTAGTGTATAAGAATGCAACTGATTTCTGTACATTGATTTTGTATCCTGCGACCTTGCTGAATTCATGTATCAGTTCTAGCAGACTTTTAGTGGAGTCTATCAGGTTTTCCACGTATAATATCATGTCCTCTGCAAAAAGCGAAAGCTTGACTTCATCTTTGCCAATTTTGATGCCTTTGATTTCCTTTTGTTGTCTGATTGCTGATGCTAGAACTTCCAGCACTATGTTAAACAGTAGCGGTGAGAGTGGGCATCCTTGTCGTGTTCCTGATCTCAGGGAAAAAGCTCTCAGTTTTTCCCCGTTGAGGATGATGTTAGCTGTGGGCTTTTCATAAATGGCTTTTATGATCTTTAAGTATGTTCCTTCTATCCCGACTTTCTCAAGGGTTTTTATTAAGAAAGGGTGCTGGATTTTGTCAAAGGCCTTTTCTGCATCGATTGACAGGATCATATGGTTCTTCTCTTTTTTTTTTGTTAATGTGATGTATCACGTTGATTGATTTGTGAATGTTGAACCAGCCCTGCATCCCAGGAATGAATCCCACTTGATCATGGTGAAGAATTCTTTTTATATGCCGTTGAATTCGATTTGCTAGTATCTTATTGAGAATTTTTGCATCCATATTCATCAGGGATATTGGCCTGTAGTTCTCTTTTTTTACTGGGTCTCTGTCTGGTTTAGGAATCAAAGTAATACTGGCTTCATAGAATGAGTCTAGAAGTTTTCCTTCCCTTTCTATTTCTTGGAATAGCTTGAGAAGGATAGGCATTATCTCTGCTTTAAACGTCTGGTAGAACTCCCCTGGGAAGCCATCTGGTCCTGGACTCTTATTTGTTGGGAGATTTTTGATAACAGATTCAATTTCTTCGCTGGTTATGGGTCTGTTCAAGCTTTCTATTTCCTCCTGATTGAGTTTTGGAAGTGTGTGGGTGTTCAGGAATTTGTCCATTTCTTCCAGGTTGTCCAATTTGTTGGCATATAATTTTTCATAGTATTCCCTGATAATTGCTTGTATTTCTGAGGGATTGGTTGTAATAATTCCATTTTCATTCATGATTTTATCTATTTGGGTCATCTCCCTTTTCTTTTTGAGAAGCCTGGCTAGAGGTTTATCAATTTTGTTTATTTTTTCAAAAAACCAACTCTTGGTTTCATTGATTTGCTCTACAGCTTTTTTTAGATTCTATCTTGTTTATTTCTGCTCTGATCTTTATTATTTCTCTTCTTCTGCTGGATTTATGCTGCCTTTGCTGTTCTGCTTCTATTTCCTTTAGGTGTGCTGTTAGATTTTGTATTTGGGATTTTTCTTGTTTCTTGAGATAGGCCTGGATTGCAATGTATTTTCCTCTCAGGACTGCCTTCACTGCATCCCAAAGCATTTGGATTGTTGTGTTTTCATTTTCATTTGTTTCCATATATTTTTAAATTTCTTCTCTAATTGCCTGGTTGACCCACTCATTCTTTAGTAGGGTGTTCTTTAACCTCCATGCTTTGGGAGGTTTTCCAGACTTTTTCCTGTGGTTGATTTCAAGCTTCATAGCATTGTGGTCTGAAAGTGTACATGGTATGATCTCAATTCTTTTATACTTATTAAGGGCTGTTTTGCAACCCAGTATGCGATCTATCTTGGAGAATGTTCCATGTGCACTCGAAAATAAAGTATATTCTGTTGCTTTGGGATGCAGAGTTCTAAATATGTCTGTCAAGTCTATCAGATCCAATGTATCATTCAGGGCCCTTGTTTCTTTATTGATCCTGTGTCTAGATGACCTATCAATTGTTGTAAGTGGAGTTTTAAAGTCCCCTAAAATTACCACATTCTTATCAGTAAGGTTGCTTTGTGTTTAATTGTTTTATATATTTGGGGGCTTCCATATTCAGTGCATAGACATTTATAATTATTAGCTCTTCCTGATGGATAGACCCTGTAATCATTATATAATGCCCTTCTTCATCTCTTGCTACAACCTTTAATTTAAAGTCTAGTTTGTCTGATATAAGTAAGGCTACTCCAGCTTTCTTTTGACTTCCAGTAGTTAGTTCTCCATCCCCTCACTTTCAATCTGAAAGTGTCCTCAGGTCTAAAATTAGTCTCTTGTAGACAGCAAATAGATAGGTCTTGTTTTTTTTATCCATTCTGAAACCCTATGTCTTTTGGTTGGAGCATTTAGTCCATTTACATTCAGTGTTATTATGGAAAGGTATGGGTTTAGAGTCATTGTGATGTCTTTAGGTTTCATGCTTGTAGTGATGTCTCTGGTACTTTGTGGTCCTTGTGACATTTCACTCACAGAGTCCCCCTTAGGATCTCTTGTAGGGCTGGTTTAGTGGTGATGAATTCCTTCAGTTTTTGTTTGTTTGGGAAGACCTTTATCTCTCCTTCTATTCTGAACGACAGACTTGCTGGATAAAGGATTCTCGGCTGCATATTTTTTCTGTTCATCACATTGAAGATTTCCTGCCATTCCTTTCTAGCCTGCCAAGTTTCAGTAGATAAGTCTGCCACTAGTCTTATGGGTCTCCCTTTATACGTTAGAGCATGTTTATCCCTAGCTGCTTTCAGAATTTTCTCTTTATCTTTGTATTTTGCCAGTTTCACTATGATATGTCATGCAAAAGATCAATTCAAGTTACGTCTGAAGGGAGTTCTCTGTGCCTCTTGGATTTCAATGCCTTTTTCCTTCCCCAGATCAGGGAAGTTGTCAGCTATGATTTGTTCAAGTACACCTTCAGCCCCTTTCTCTCTCTCTTTCTCTTCTGGAATTCCTATTATATGGATATTGTTCCATTTGATTGCATCACTTAGTTCTCTAATTCTCCCTCATACTCCGGGATTTTTTTATCTTTTTCTCAGCTTCCTCCATAATTTTATCTTCTAATTCACCTATTCTCTCCTCTGCCCTTCAATCTGAGCTGTGGTAGCCTCCGTTTTATTTTTCACCTCATTTATAGCATTTTTTAGCTCCTCATGACTATTTCTTAGTCCCTTGATCTCTGTAGCAATAGATTCTCTGCTGCCCTCTATACTTTTTTCAAGCCCAGCGATTAATTTTATGACTATTATTCTAAACTCCTGTTCCATTATATTGCTTAAATCGTTTTTTGATCAATTCGTTAGCTGTCGCTACTTCCTGGAGTTTCTTTTGAGGAGAATTCTCCCGTTTCGTCATTTTGGATAGTCCCAGGTGGCAGGGAACTGCAGGGCTCTTCCCCTGTGCTGTCTGGAGTAACTTGTGTTGGTGGGTGGGGCCACCGTCAGACCTGATGTCTGCCCCCAGCCCACTGCTGGGGCCAGTCAGACTGGTGTGTACCTTATCTTCCCCTCTCCCAGGGGCAGGACTCACTGTGGGTGGTGTGGCCCATCTGGGCTGCTTGCACCCTGCCCGGCTTGTGGTGCTGCTTTGATGGGATCTGGCGTAATAGCCAGGGTGGCTCCACAAGGTGCACAGGGGCGGGAGTGGCAGGCTCAGCTTGCTTTGCCATCAGTGGTCCCCTGTGGGAGGGGCGCTGTGGCACCAGGAGGGAGGCCGACCCATCAGAGGAATGGACCCACAGAAGCACAGCGTTGGGTGTTTGCACAGTACAAGCAAGTTCGGTGAACTGGTTCCCTTTGGGGTTTCGGCTGGGGGATGGGCGAGGGAGATGGTGCTGGCCAGCGCCTTTGTTCCCCGCTGAGCTGAGCTCTGTCTTCCAGGGCTCAACATCTCTCCCTCCTGGTGTCCTCTTGCCCTCCCGCTCTCCGAGCAGAGCTGTTGACTTTTAACATTCCAGATGTTAAGTCCTGCTGGCTGTCAGAACTCATGGAGTCCGGCCCCTCCACTTTTGCAAGCCAGACTTCGGGGGCTCTGCCTTGTCCAGTGGGCTGCCCCTCCACCGCCCCGGCTCCCTCCCGCCAGTCCATGTAGCACGCGCCTCCTCTCTGCCCTTCCTACCCTCTTCTGTGGGCCTCTCGTCTACGCCTGGCTCCAGAGAGTCCATTCTGCTAGTCTTCTGGAGGTTTTCTGGGTTATTTAGGCCAATGTGGGTGGAATCTAAGTGATCAGCAGGACACAGTGAGCCCAGCATCCTCTTACGCCACCATCTTCTGAACCTCTCCAAGGACTATATCTACAGGAAGTCACCTAGGAGCTCAGGACATAGGGTTACCAGGTCCCCTGAAGGCAGGTGGGAGGCATAAGGCACAAGACAAGTAAGGAAGGTGAGAGTCCACACAGAGAGGGCAGATGCCACTGGAACTCTTCCCTTCCAGACATTTATTCTTTGATCAGATGTAGACGCCCCAGAGGGATGATACGCAAGATAATTCACTGGGGTATGGGAAGAAAATACTAGAGCTTCTATTTCTAGCTTTTCTTAACACAGAAATAAAACTAGGCTCTACTAATACTTACTACACTGATCGGGAGTCATACATGTAAGGCGCTCATATATAAACATACAAAGATGGACAGCAAGAGCAAAGTCAATGTTAGCTCAAGAGAAGTTGGACCAGAGAGTTACAGTCTGTTTGCCAGACTAAGAGAGACGGCCTGTAAACAGTGGCATTACATGAGTCTAACCACCGAAGAGTGGAACACTCTGACCCCCTTTCTGCGTCTAAGGAAATACTTCCCATGCAGGAGATTGGAAGGTACCTTTCTGGAGAATATGGTCAACTGGAGGGAAGATCAAATCATACTGACAGTCAGTGTGCCCCAGTGAAAACTGTCGGAAACTCAATGGTTCCACTTGTAGGCAAGCCCTCTCCCACTTGTATTGTATACAAAGACACAGAGAAAACTCCATTTCACTTTTGATGTCACTTGCAAATATGAACAGACAATCTGAAAGAAACAGAAATCTGGGGAAAGCCTCTAGCATGAAAAACAAGGACCAAAATAAAAAACTTGAAGGAAATAGAAACAAAAAAGACAATACAATGAAGAATTCCAGAATCCCAAAATGATTTCTGGGGACAGACAAAGCAAAACAAAAATATGTATAAGAAGAGAAACAGAACATAATATACGATTTGAGTATAGAAATAGTAATTAATAATGACTCCACCGGGAAGTAACTATAAGGCCAGAACGGAGGGTGTGTGAGTGGGCACTGGGTTGTAAGGAAGCTAAATTCCTGTCCGCCATACTGGGAGTCAGTAGGTAATGCCTTAACATGGCAAGCCACGAAATACAGTACAGGATTCTGGGAAGATGGCAGTGAGATCAGTGGTTTTTAAAATCTAAGTCACAGCTCTAAAAACAGATAGAGCAACTAAGGTGGAAAACACAAAAACCCACATATGACCTCTACAACAAAACCAGGTGTCAGGATACACCCATGAGCTCCCGAGTTATGAGTGGGTTGAGGACAAACCACATGCAGGCTCTCAGCATCTGTGCAGAAGGACGCAGTGCAGCAATGGGTAGATGCAAGAACTGTAAAGTAACCAACAAGCACTCACCAGAGAGCTCAGAGGACCCATGTTGTGACAGCCAGAACCGTGAGGGGTTTACACACCCCAGTAGCACTTGAGTCCATGGTGCCCTCCATATGCTGGGAGGGGGATGGGCCAGTCCGGGCCCCGTGAATTCTCAGAATCACTCAGCCAAAGTTTCTTTCCAGGAAGAAGTAACCACAGTAAAACCACTGCTGGGAACAGAACCTACACTGAGGAGGACAATAAAGGGAAAAGAAAAAAAATAAAGTCTAGATAAAACTGGAGAAGGAGAACAGAGCCAGGAATGCTTAGAAAGTACTTAAGTCTACTTGCACAAAAACAGTAGAAGAGGGAACACTCAAGCCACAAAACTAGAGAAACTCTCCCAAACCAGCTTACTTTCTGATAGTTCAAGAAAACTAAATCATTAAAAAAAAAGAAAAGATCGCCACAAGGCATCAAGACAAAATGCAATGCAAAGTTATAAAAACAAAAATAAAAAGAAAAAAGATTAGAATAACATCACTAAGGATAATGAAAGCACACCAGAAAGACAAGTCAACAAAACAGATAAACGCTACAACTTAATATCTCAAAATGGGCTAAAATATATTGAAAGGTGGTACAAGCTATGAAAGAATAATATTATTCAGAATCATAAAAAATCACAAATGAACTAAAGAACACAGAAAATTAGACATTTGTAAAGTTCACTTCAGAAATGAAGGCAAAACAAGGAGGCATAAACACAATAGATAATGCCTTAAGAGAAGTAGACCATTAAAGGAGGGGGGTTGGAAGGGAAAAAAAGTTTTTAAAGAAAAAAACGAAAAAAATTGCAGATTAAAAAATAATGAGAACACAGGTAATGAAGAACATATATAATGGAGGACCTCAAAGACCAAAAACCTCAATAGGGGAACAGATTAAGTTCTAGATGTAAATATCGATTTATAGAAAATACAAAGGATGGAAGAACACATTAAACTATACTGTGGAAATGCAATCAGCAAAATCCCAACTGTGGGAAACCCAACAGGACAAATAATCTAGAATCTCCCACAAATAAATTACAAGGAAGTCAACAAAATGGAGAGGGATTCCATTAGTTGCTAGAACTGCTATAACAGAGTACCACAGATGGGGAGGGGTGCTTAATCAACATAAGTTTATTTTCTCACAGCTCTGGAGGCTGGAAGTCCAAGATCAAGGCGTTGGTTTCTTCTGGAGCCTCTCTCCTTGGCTTGCGGATACCCACCAGTTCTGCCCTATATCTGTGTCCTAATATCTTCTTATAAGGACAGTAGTTACATGGGACTAGGCCCCCATCTTTTTTTTTTTTTAATTTTTTTTTCAGTGTTTATTTATTTTTGGGACAGAAAGAGACAGAACATGAACGGGGGAGGGGCAGAGAGAGGGAGACACAGAATCGGAAACAGGCTCCAGGCTCTGAGCCATCAGCCCAGAGCCCGATGTGGGGCTCGAACTCACGGGCCGCGAGATCATGACCTGGCTGAAGTCAGACGCTCAACCGACTGCGCCACCCAGGCGCCCCTAGGCCCCCATCTTAATGACCTCATTGCAACCGACCACAGCTTTAAAGAGCGTAACTCCAAATACAGTCACATTCTGATATACTGGAGGCTGGGACTTCAACATATGAATTTGGGGGGGAGGGTGGGGGTGGACATAATTCAGGAGCCTGTAGATTAAAAGAGACTTAAAGGGGCACCTGGGTGACCTAGTCAATTGAGCGACAGACTCTTGATTTTGGCTCAGATCACGATCCCAGCATCAGACTTCGCACTGAGCATGGAGTCTGCTTAAGGTTCTCTCTCTCTCTGACTCTCTCTCTCTCCCTCTTCTTCTGCCCCTCTACCCCACTCAAGATCTCTCTCTCTAAAATGAAATAAATAAATAAATAAATAAATAAATAAATAAATAAATAAATAAAATAAAATAAAATAAAATAAAATAAAAATATAAGAGACTTAAAATTAGCACCTTCACAAAGTAAATATTTGGGTGATAAGACTATTAAGAAAAATAAAGACGTGGAGACAACAACAGTTAGGATAGCAAATAATTTAGGGGGGAAGATCGGGGCTGTGTTTGGCCATGGGCATGCAGAAAGCATGGAGGGTGACTCCAACGTCTATCTCTTGACAAGGGAGGGGTGTACAAGGGAGTTCCTCTTCTAGATTTTTTTCTTTAAGTAACCTCTCTACCCAGCATAGGGCTCCAACTCATCACCCCGAGATCAAGAGTCGCACGCTCTGCCGACTGAGCCAGCCAGGTGCCCCTGGAGCTCCTCTTGTAATAGTTCATTATGCTGTATGTGTTTTATATAGTATTTGTGTTATGCTTAACAAAAATAAATAGAAAAATAAATATGTTGGTATTCTGGAACATGATGATAAATATAAGAAGTAGTTGAAAGGATCAGAGTTTTCTGCATTTGGGAGAAATGGAGGCAGGAACTGCACATACATACTTCAATGCCTACAACATAAATCCTGTAGTTGCTAAAGGCTTTTCATTTACCTATAGTATACCCTTATGAAAAGTAAAAAAAAAAAATTAAATTAAAAAGCATATATTCCCGTTTGGGTCTGTCTTAGTAAACCGTGTATACTCCAGTGACTAGCCCATTGCTGGAAACTTAGCGCACATACCCCATAAATAGACTTCTAACACATGGACACTTGATTTCATTCCAGAATCAGAGATAGACAGTATCTAAACCCAGGTGTGCCTTGTTTACCTTGGAAAATGGCTTTATTTTTTTATTTTTATTTTTTTTGAAAATGGCTTTAATCTGTGCCTAGAACATGGGCACATCCATGTAAGAAATCAGATGCTAAAACATACAGTAGTAAGGTCCAGAGCTTGGATTTGATTATTTAGGCAAATTCATTTCCTAAATGGCATTGTGGGGGAAGATTTGATTATACTAAGTATATGTAAAAGTGCCCAACACTTTGTCAGTCTCATAGCAGATGTGCAAAAAATTTTCAGTAATTATTAATAGAGCCACCAACCTAGGGCCTCAGCGAGTGACACTAAAAATGGACAATGAACATTGGCCAAAGCTGTTCTTTTACTAAGTCACAATCCATATATAGATATTTCCAGGCCAATAGCTAATCTTCAGCCCTTTGTGATGCTTGAAAAGAAGGCTCAAGAACATCTTCTCACACACAACATATAAACTAAGTTTTCACAACCAAAGACTGTGAGGGTATTAGCCACAGAGAGTTGCAAAGATGGGCTGATGTTCAACTCGATTCTATTGGTCTTTAGGTAGTACTCAGCCGCCTTTGGGTTTTCCAGACTCCACTGAAATGATGGTCCTGCTCTTCATTGACAGGTATAGACCCCCGCGAAGGCTCACAAGGAAATTTTCTTTTGAAAAGACATCAGTCAGTTCAGGCTGCCACAACAAAATACCATAGACTGGGTGGCCAAAACAACAGACCATTTATTTTTCATGTTTTTGGAGGCTGGGAAGTCCAAGATCAAGGTGCTGGCCAATTTGGCTCCTGGTGAGCACTCTCTTCCTGGCTTGTAGACGGCCACCTTCTCACCATATCCTCACATGGCCTTTTCTCTGAATGCACACGGAGAGAAGGAGACCACTGGTGTTTCTTCTTCTTATAAGGGTGCCAGCCCTATCAGATTAGGGATCTGCCCTTATGACATCATTTAACCTTTGCCACCTCATCATGGGCCCTATTGCCAAATACAGCCACACTGGAGCTTCTACAGTGAATTTTGGGAGAACGCAAACATTCAGTCCATGACAAAGGGCATCATCGGTAACAATCGTATATTGATAACTTACATGTTGTAGCACTCTACAGTTTACAAACACTTGCACACCCTATTTTCGTTTGAACCCCTCAGCAGAAGGCAAGCAGTGAAAGGATTATTGCATCACATGTGCAGATAAAAAAAAAGTCTTGGGATGCTTTAAAAGATGCAATTAAACCAGCTACCTTTCAAGGATTTCTTGATTTAATGCATATACAGGTTGGGTGTTTTTATAAGAAAGAAAACAAAATCACATTAAATATGTATGTTAAGCTCATTTTACCATTCCAGCAAAAAAGCTTTGGAAAAGTAGAGTGATCCTTTTTTCTTTCTCTCATGAATTCTCTTATTGTTTTTTTTCCCCACCAGATGCTAACAAGACCCAATTTTCAAATCAATGCTCTACAAATTAGACACAGTACAGGAAGTCATGCCCCTCTGCTATATACATCAGCCCTCACGTGGCATCTGGAGCCATGCAGGGTCAGTTCATACACAGCCACAGCTTGAAGGTCTGGGTCAAGAAGCCGTCTACCCCCAGTACCACACTCACTGGGGCAACGGAGCCTGCTCGAAACAGCTCAGCACTCAAAAGGCAGCTGGCCTACCCCAGGAGGCAGGAAATTAAGCCACGGCCACTCCAGGCCAATTTCCCTGCCTTCTATCCAACCCATCCACTCTAGGACCTACAGAGGACAGACTTTTCTCATCCGGGACTCAGCTCCTCCTCTGCATCTGATGGCTACACCTCCCTGACTTCCCTGAGGAAGACCTTGCAAAGTATGTCCCCTCAGAAGGCCGGTCTCGAAACTTAACCCCAAGAAGAAAAGGAGACTCTATTGAGAAGTCTGGAAGTTCTTGTCTGAGCAGAGTCAGACATGTTCCTAACTGCTGGCCTTCTCAGGGCCTTTGCTGTGCGGATGCACCGATCTGCTAAAAGGAAAGCATTAGAGGGGCGCCTGGGTGGCTCAGTTAAGAGTCTGGCTCCTGATTTTGGCTCAGGTCATGATCTCACTGTTTGTGGGATCCAGGCCCTCGTCAGGCTCTGCGCTGGTAGCCTGGAGCCTGCTTGGGATTCTCTCTCTCCCCCTCTCTCTCTGCCCCTTCCCTGCTCATGCTCTCTCAAAATAAGCAAATATTTTTTTTTAAAGGAAATCATTAGAATGTACGCTTTTCCTACAGTGTTGGGGATCCCTTACGGGGGACAGTAATACCTCTTCCCACCCCTAGGGCTGATGTCACCAGAAATGCTTTCTGAGAAACACTGTCCTGGGGGGCAGGGACTGCACTGCCTCCACCTGCTCTTCCTGTCTGTGGGCCACCCTTGGCCTGTCCCAGATTCGCCCCAGCCTCGCCCATCCTCTCAAGAGACAGGGTGCTGGGGCCGCACAGGCACCTGCTGGAACATTCTGGGCCAGCATTCTGCTATGCACCCGGAGAGCAGCCAGGACTGGGCCACCCAGGAGGAGAGGCAGGACGGCAGAGCTCTGCTCTCACTCTGCCCTGGGTTCGTCGGGAACTGGCTTTATTAACAGGAAGAAAGAAGCAGTTCGTTATTGACCGGCCCTAGTCATTTGCTGCCCCTTGCTCTCACTCACAGGACGCCCCTCTTGACCCTGACGGTGAGCAGGGGAGGCCTTCGAGGGCCTGCGCGGACAAGGCAGACACTATTGATCCTCAAGTCTTTTGCTATTGCTGGTTCTCCGCCTGAGGCAGTCATTAATCAGGAATTTTGCGGGCAGCTGGACCAGCACAAGTTTATCAAGAAGTTCACCGTGGAAACTCCTGCAGAAGTTTCCATGTAGACCAGACGTGGGTTTATGCTCAGCCACTGTCATCATTAAAGGACATGGAGAGGGGCGCCTGGGTGGCTCAGCCGGTTAAGCATCCGACTTCAGCTCACATCATGATCTCACGGTCCGTGGGTTCGAGCCCATGTTGGGCTCTGTGCTGACAGCTCAGAACCTGGAGCCTGCTTGGGATTCTGTGTTTCCCTCTCTCTCTGCCCCTCCCCAACCCACACTCTATGTCTATCTCAAGAATAAGATAAATGTTTTTTTAAATTAAAAAAAAATGAAGGACATAGAGAGCCCCATGTGCCCCTCACTGCCCGTTTTTGTAACCAGGTTCCCACATGGTGTCTGGCTGGCACTGTGACTTGTTTAACCCACAGAAGGTAGACGGAGGGAGGGGGGAGTCAGATGCTCTCTCAGTTCCAGGCCTTACTGTCAGGAAGACCTGGCAGCTCTGCTCCGACGACGTGGGGATGCCTGTGCCGCCACATAGAGCTCATCGCCCTGCAGGTGAGACTGCGTGGAGAGGCCACGTGGAGCGGCCACAGAGACCACAGAGAGCGACACCGCATCCCACCAAGCCCAGCCTTCCAGCCTTCCCAGCCAAGGCGCCAGACGATGAAGAAGCCAGCTGGGTTGTACGGGTCCCCACAGACATCACGTGGGACAGAGGTGAGCCAGCCCCACCCTGCCCGATCCAGTTGCTGCCCCACAGGAGCCTGAGAGTAATGAACGTGATCACTTTCAGCCACTGCATTCTGGAGTCGCCTGTGAGGCAGCCGTAAATAACTACAATGGAGAGTAAGCCAAGGGTTACAGACTTTGGAGTCAGGATCCCAGAGCCAAAGGGCGAGCCAGCCGGAGGGGGTGGGGTCAGCAGAGGGGAAGGCTGAAGACCCAACAGGCCCAGAAAGGGACACGTCACAGAGGGGCTCAGACTCAGCCCAGACAAGTGCTCTGTGTCTTCTGTTTCTTTTAAAGTTTACGTATTTATTTTGTGAGAAAGAGAGAGCACAGGCACGGGAGAGGGGCAGAGAGACAGGGAGGAGAAAATCCCAAGCAGGCTCCGCGCCCAGTGTGGAGCTCGACGTGGGGCTCAATCTCACAATAGATCACAACCTGAGTCAAAATCAAGCATCAGACACTTAACCAACTGAGCCACCCAGGAATCCCAAAAGTGCTCTGTGCTTCTGGCCAAGCCTGGGGTCTGCAGCAGGCAGAGAAGGGAGGAGCAGGGTCTTAGGTCTGGTCACGTCTCGTGGCCTCGTGGAGGAGTTGGCCACACCTGGCACGGAGTCCCTGCTGTCTAAAGAGACACACGCTCCCGCACTCTCAGCGTCTCGGCATGAAACCTCACGCACACACATGCTATCAGTGATCCTCACCCCAATCCTGTGTGGCCGGCAGTGCCATCACCCCATTTTATGGCTTAAGAAATGGAGGCTCAACTGTAAGTGACAACCTGGAGGCATCGGACAGTGCACAGAGCTGGTAGGACTCCCGCCGGAGTCCTGGATGTGGGACATGTGGCACGTCCCCTGTCATCGCTGGGCAAAGGAGGTGAGGTCACTGCTCTTCCCCTGGATGTGGGTCTGAAGGGCACACACTGGAAGTGCAACCTTCCCTTTCTTAAAATAGCCAACACTGGCAGCATGGGTTTGACTCCCAGCTCACCCCGACCCGCTATTGGAACCCTGGACCACTTATCTGAACTTTCCGGGCCTTTGTTTCCTCCTGAGTCAACACGGATGTCGGTAGTATTTACCTTATAAGGTGGTTTCAAGGATTAATTGGGTGAATATTTGTAAAATACTTGTAGCAGCGTCTGGGCAGAGCAAATGTTGTGTGTTTGTTGAACAGGTAACGGTTGAGAGCGTCCTGGTAGCGACTACATTCTAGATAGAATGTAGCCTCCAAGGTGAGGCAGGGACCCCTACAAGCAGCGTGCGAAGGGTGTGGTACGGACCCCCGTGGTCCGGCTCAACATGAACCAGCTGTGGGGTGTCCCAGGTCCAAGGAAAGGGCTCAGGTATAAGGGAGCTGAAAGTGGGGGGAACCTGCTCTTCCCTGGTCTGCTTGTTTACACCAAAGGTCAAGTGCAGGGTTCCATCAGCCATTGGGAGCAAGTGCACAGTTGGGCCTCCGTGGCCCTTCCTGTGAATGAGGTCGGAGAACCCAGGACAAGCCTCCAGCCCCACTCTCTGTGGAAGGTGGGGTAGCCAGAAAACATTTTCCTCCGTGCCGTCTTCCCCACCAAAACCGTGATGTGCACTACCATGGGGTTCTCTAAAGTCTTCGAGAAATGCAAGAATACGATAAGCAGGACAGAGCTAACAAGTGCTGAGCACTTAATATGGAGACTGTGCATCCAGTTCGTGTGCATTACCTCCTTTCTTCTCCACCATAATCCTATGGGGTCAAGACCATTATTATCCAGATGTTTTGTTGTTTGTTTTTTTACAGATGAGGAAGCTAAAACTTAGGATAAGTGACCTGCCCAAGGTCTTGAAGCTAATACCAGGGCTGTTACTAAAATCTCCTTTGAAGCTGGTACTTCGACCCACCACGTTACATCATTATTGGTGATCAAAAGGATAATATCAACAGCAAAAACTACTGGGATTTTAGAAGCCATTTCTATATGATATGGCAGAGCTGCCCGAGGGTAAGTGCACTTGGCTGTGGAAAGGGCTGGGACTCAGGAAACAAAGGGACCTTGATTGAAAATACAGGCTGCCCCTACAAAAGCTCTCTTCAGGGCCTTTAACAGCGGCAGAACTGAGCACCTGAGGGGTTCCCGGTGCTCGAAGCCCTACACCATTCATCCACACACCTCTGCGCATAGAAGTCACCGCCCCTTTTGCAGCAGAGGAAACTAACAAAAAGGTCACCAGCCAGGAAGTGGCTGGGCTGGGGCAGGAATGCAGGAAGTCTGTGCCCCACCCCACACACCTCCAGCCCATAGCTCTCTCTGGTCTGCCAGCTACCCATGAGGAGGGAGGGCAGGGCTCAAGTGTTTCTGGAGGTCCTGATGACCAAAAATGTTTAGAACCCAATGTGGGGCTTTAGGTGGGCAAGTTTGAAGGACAGCCTGTCAGCCAACCGAGCTCCAATCTATGCCTCCTAAAATCTGAAGGCCCTCGATCCCACCCGTGACACCAGAAGCTAACAGAGGCTGACCATGAACATGTTTCTTTTCTCACTTCAACCAGCGAGTGCCTGTTCCATGTCAGGGTGTTGGTTGATAAACATTCTTGGCCACATTCAACGCCCACCACACACCTACAACGTGGATATTTGTATCCTCATTTTAAAGCCAAAGAAACTGATGTTTAGAGATGTAAGTGACATACTCACGCCTGTTCCACTCCTCCCTTGCACTCTTTCTACTCTAGGTGTGTCCGAGGGATAGGAAAGGGTGGGTTAATCCTGCCCAACCACCTGAGGTAGAAAGCTGCTATATTCTTACTTTTCAGGTAAGGCAAGCGAGGCTCAGTGAGGTCGAGGGCTCCTAAAAGCCCCCAGATGTGAAGTGAAGGATTTAGGATTTGACCCTGAACCGTCATCTGATGGTTTGACCCTCATTTGACCGTCATTTGACCTTGATTCCCTCTGCATCATCCCCTTCGAGGGCAGGGACCTGGCTTGTCCCCCTTTGGCACTCCACGCGTCAATGTGCCCTACACAGAAAGAGGATGGAACCCGGGAAAGACAAGAAGGAATGGGCACTGGGCAGGGATGTGTGACACGGTGAACAAAATATGTGAGGAATATCAGGCAGCCCACAGCCTCTGCCTCCCCGCCACGCTGGGGGCCACTAAGGCACCCCTGAGCTTTGCTTTGCTTCCACAAGAGGTATCTCTGGGCCCCGGCCTTTCTCTCCGCACGTAACCTTTCCCCCAGTAGGATGCCTTTTGCCACTGTCCAATGGCCTATTCCCAGCTCTCCTCAACCTCTTTCATTCCTTTTTGGCTTCCACAACATCTATGTTTCACTCAGCCAATAATTTTGCTCAATATCTAATTCATCTTCTGTCTTGATAGGAAGCCAAATGGGGATGAGATACAATTATTTCTGGATTTCCAGCCAGCCCATATGTCTACCAGCATGAGGGTCGGGTTTTCCTCGCGGGCAATCTTTGTTTTTCGTGGAATTACACTCTGAGACAGTGGCCTGCTTTGACATCCTAAAGGACAGGCAGGACACATCTTTCATCTCTCGGTGCCTCGTGGCCACGGTGCTTAAAGCCCTTCTGTAGCCAGAGTCTGCGGCCCGCCGCTGTCGCCACGACCAAGGCGAGAGAGGAGTGTGCCCAGGGGCCGGTCGAGGGAGCAGCGGGCAGAGTGTCACGTGAGCCACGCTGATGTGGGGATTCCTCTCCTCACGCTAGCAAAGGTGGGAAAGGCCGGAAAAGGTTTCAGGTGCACGCGAAAGCATTTCTTTCGTCTACGGAAGTGAGCAGCAAACCAGGAAGTGTAGCTAGCCACGCGACTTCGCCACCATAAACATGCAGGTATGTTTATATCGTGTGACAGCGACTGCAGGTATATCAAAAGATTGTTCACGCACGTGACTACTTCAAGCTGGCGGGAGTTATTACATCTAAACCAGATCGTGCTATTAAGTTTGTTAATAGAAGCACAAATAGGACTAGATCACAAATTGAGGATTTAAAAGTTTTTCTCTCTAGCGTATCAACATAATCAAACATTATTTATGTCTCACTCTCTGTAATCCTACGTAGTGTTTTATTTTGTGCATCAGGAGATGCTACTTGGAGAAGGGGATCCGCAGGCTTCATTGGACCACCAAAGAGGCCCACGGCGCATCAGTGGTTAAGATCTTCTGCTCCAAGGGAAGACCGAAGCTCTTCTATCCCCTCTCCAATGGGATGTAGAGAAAGAAAAAGGAGGAGAGAAAACAGAAGGAGGAAGTGAAGGAGAAGGAAGAGGGCTGGAAATGGTACCAAAGGAATCCAGAGGACCAAGAAAGAAAGCAGATTTGGAGCTGTACAAAACCCTTCTAAGAATATAGCAAAAAAGACTCAGTGAAGGAAGGAGAGATTTAAAATAAAGAATCTGAAAATAAATCTTAAAACTCTACACTCAAGTATCTATTGCAAGACAAACACTGAAATGAAGAACCAAACACCCAGAGGACCCCACTCTTGTTCCAGGGACTCCTAGAACGGCTTCTGCCTGAACCTGTTGAGGCCAAGGCCAGAAGGAGGAAAGTTCTGGGTTTTTCATGGGATCCTCCTGTGGAATGATAGGACCCGAACGCCTTCTCCCCGGCCGCAAGCAGCAGAGGATATAATCCGGCCGATGAGGTCCCGGATGACGCCGAGCTCCAGCTCAGTCCTCAGGGCAGAAGTGGAGTCCCCCTGTGCCTTTCTACGGGGGTGGCCCAAAGCAGGCACCACCACTGAGGCAGGGGTGGGGGTGGGGCGGGGCCGTGGGCTGTCGTCCCGGCCACACAGGTTCCGGGTCAGAGCAGCTACTGGACCAGCACCCTGCCCTCTCTGTTTCCCCTTCAGTGTTTGCGTCAGATCAGACACAGCCTTCCAACACCGATGTAGCCGAGGGGGCTGCTGGGACCAACGCCCCTGTGCCCTGCTTTCTAGCATCGTCCCCCACCCCTTTCACAAAGGGAAGGAGGTGGAGAGAGACCTGGCCGGAGATCAGGCTCCCCAGAAGCAGAAGCAGACCCTGACAGCAGGTGAGGGGTGAGGGGGACCACAGACAAGGGAAGGTGGGCAGAGGACTGTGTTTTCAAGCCAGCCACTTCCGGGGGGGCGCAGCGCTCAATCCCACTGCGGGAACTCTGCAGGCCCGTAAGCGACCCGCAACTCAGTTACCCCGCAAGGAGCCAGGGAGCTGGGGTACAGATGCCCCACATCCCCCCAGGGCCTGGCTGACAAGGTGGCAGTGATGATGGTGATTGGCTCTGGCAGCAGCAAGAGAAAATCTACCCGCCTAAAAATGCAGGTGCTGGCATCTGGAAGCCAGCTGGTCAGCACTTGAGGAGGGACAGGGTAGAGGACGGCGGGGCCCCAGCAACAGGGCTCCGGGGCTGAGATTTATTGAGCTCTTATTAGATACACACTCTCCCGAGTGTTCTACACACTTTTCTTATCATCACGTCCCCGGAGGATGAACACAACTGGCTCCACTTTACAAAGGAGGAGTCGGGGGCTCCCTGCTCTGTGTCCAAGGTCGACCAGCCTGTAACATGCAAAACTCAGAACTGACCACAGGCTTGTTTGGCTAGAATTCGGCTCCTTGATTTTTCTGTCTGCGTCTCAGAAGGCCCTGCGGCAGGGCCGGCTTCCTGGGCATGTGACCTGCGCGTTCACACAGGGCTCTGGGCTCCGAAGGGTCCCCTGCTTGGTTCTGGGCTCTGCAATTTCACCCTCTTCAAACTATTTTTTGAACAAGGGGGCCTGCATTTCCGTTTTGCGTTGGGCCACAAATGACACAGCAGGTCCTGACTCAGGGCCGTGCCCACCCAGGCTCTAATTTCTCTAAGAAACGCATCTCAAACCCTTAGCCACTCAAAACCTGACTGCCTCGACAGAAATTGAAAAATCCCCATCATATGGATGATAATCTTCCTCCCCAAAGTTACACCGAGAATTAACAGGTGATAATGGTTTAACAGCACACTCCCAGCAACAAAGACAGGCCAAATTATTTCTCAATGGTCCTGGCTGTTTCTTTAATCTTCTCACTTCTTCTCTCTGTCGTGGCCAGCAGTTAATAACTTGCAATAAATCCAAGCGGCTGTGACTTGAAAGCTACCGAGGCCCAACCAAAAAACAGATCTATATTTTCTTTGAGGGGTGGCATCTAGGTTACCTGGGCCCAGCAAGGATTCCTCGATATTAAGGCTGTTCTTTTAAGACCCACACTGACATCTCTACAGTCTCACCCAGGGACTTGTATTTTTCCTTTTAATCACTTGCACCCACCCTTCTCCTCTAACCTTTCCAGCCGGCTTGCTCTTTAAAGCGCAGTGGCTGGATTATCAGACAGCGGTGATCACAAACGTGGCGTTGAGGGCAACAGTTGCAAAGCCTGAAGATGTGGTTCCCCCCAAAGACTGTGTTCGAGTCCCATTCTGGGGCTGCAGCCATCGCCTGGGGTACCTGGACACCGACGTGCACAATGTTGTGTGACTCCAGAGGATTTACTGAGGCCAAGAAGGCATCACGTACACCTCTGCGATTGCAATTGCCCCGTCCGGCGAAGCCTTCTCTACTTGTTTCTTAACATTTATTTATTTTCGAGAGACAGAGAGAAACAGAGCATGAGCAGGGAGGGGGAAGAGAGAGGGGGAGACACAGAATGCGAAGCAGGCTCCAGGCTCCGAGCTGTCGGCACAGAGCCTGTCGTGGGGCTCAAACTCACAAACTTCGAGATCATGCCCTGAGCTGAAGTCGGACACTTAACCTGCTGAGCCACCCAGGCGCCCTCTCTACTTACAGACTATGTGATACAAGCCAAGTCTGAATTACTCCCGTCTGCCTGGCAGAGTGTATAAACGGGCCCCTTTATTCCCTCCAGCTGAACCCCAGAGAACACGAAAGGGCATTCCCAAGGGACCACAGGCCCAGTCTCTCATCCCCAGTTCCAACATCAAAAAAGCTCAGAAAACTAAGTTTTTCTCGACTTATTTGGATTATCAGACAGCGGTGATCACAAACGTGGCGTTATTTGATCAAAACCTGTCCTGAACGTGACTGCAGCCGCTACTGTCTTTAAAGATCTCTTTGTAAGGAATATTCCCACTTTCGCAGCAGAAGTATTAACGGTTTGACTACAAGGTCCCACCCCAGACCTCCAGGGCTATTCCATGATACAGAACACACGCACCATGTAGCGGTCCGAGATCCGAAAATTCCAAGTTCCACACCACATGCATTTCCTGGGGTTCGGCTAAACCCTTAACACAGCAACCGCAGGGCACTCACAGCTCAGGGCATCCCGTCAGGCAGTCTCTCGTCCGAGAGAAGGGATGACACACACCGCTGGCTTGAAACCTGGGGAACTTCCCTGGTGGCATCTCAGACTGGCCCTGCACTCAGAAGGCTGGATACGGAGGGCAAGGAGAGCTGGGAAACAGAGGCAGGTCCCCGCTGGTAGGTCAAAGGTTCAATAAGCGAGGAAACTTACATCCAAGGCTTGTCTTGGGCACCACGAGACTCTGCGCCTGCCTAAGTCTTAAAAGCGTATAGAGGGGCCTCTGGGTGGCTCAGTCAGTTAAGCAGCCAACTCCTGATCTCAGCTCAGGTCATGAGCTCACGGTCTGTGAGCTCGAGCCCCACATTGGTCTACCCACTGCCAGTGCCTGGAATTCTCTCTCTTTCTCTCTCTACCCCTCCCCCACTCATGCTGTCTCTGTCTCTTTCAAAATAAACAAACTTAAAAAAAAAAAGTGTACGTAGAGGCCTTAACTGAGTTCAGCCATGTACAATGTCCAGATGGCCACCTTGCTCTCTCAAGGCTGCATCTGTGAAATCGCTCCGCTGTGGGAACGCTGGACGAAATACACAGGGAAGGGGGCAGGAGTCTCCGATTGCCCGGGGCCATCTCGCAGGTCACCCTGTGGTCATGTCCCCCGGATGACCTCTACCCCGACACACACGCATAAATGAAGTATACAAAGTAGGACACCATCATTTCTGGTTTGGGGTGGGGGAGGGGGAGTGCTTCATGGAGGAAATATAACGGGACCAGGAAATGGCCTGGGAAGGGGAATGTCATTCCCAACCAGGCAAAGGCATGGAGGCCAGAAGCTGTGGGGAGATGTGGGACGAGGGAGGTCACTTTCAGAGAAGCCAAAGGTCTAAGGGAGAATAGGAAATAAAGCTGGAACGCCCACATGGGGGTGGGGGCTTGAATGCCACACTGAAGCCAAGCTTGGCAGGGCCACTGGGGCCGTTTTCGGGAAATTAAATCCTGGCAAGGCTGCAAAGAGCCCAGAGTGGCCGAGTGGCCAGGAGGCAGCTTCTGGAATCCCATGGAAAAATGACTAAGCTGTGGCCCAGGCCGTGGCTGGCTGTTGGAGTCAGGGGGAGCACACGCTGGAAAGACGATAGACGGCCTAGGCGAAAGGGGCCTGGGAAACATGGGCAACCCCGGGTCTCAGGCCACAGGAGCGGGACATTTGTGCCGCAGCTGGGTGGGCGCCACTCCCCTTGTCGTGAGCTCACGACTGGTGCACCTGTGGCGACCCCGCCGGCTGCACCCGTCAGGGCTCGGTATCATCAGCAAGGCTTTTCTTCATTTGTATTTCTCTCCTGACTTAGCCAGTGAGGCCTAATTATTTAAATCTCAATTAATCTCCGTAAGGGTTCTTGCATGAGAAGTTTGTTTAATTACCTCCTTTAAACTCCCTGTTGCACATGGCCTTGTTTGGCTTATTGATCACTCGGCCTCCACACTTCTCCCTCGGGGCTGGCAGCTCAGTAGCTCAGAGGACATTCTTCAGCAGCACATCCGCGGGTTACCCAGCTCTTCCTGTTACTGCCCAGGGTGCACCCCGACGGAGGACGGGGCTCGGGATAGCCATGTGGTAGAAAACGAGGTGGAGGGGCGCCCGGGGGGCTCAGTCAGTTGAGAGTCCGACTTCAGCTCAGGTCATGATCTCGTGGTTCGGTTTGGGAGTTCGAGCCCCGCACTGGGCTCGCTGCTGTCACCCTGTCAGCACAGAGCCCGTTTCAGATCCTCTGTCCCCCTCTCTCTGCTCCTCCTCTGCTTGCCCTCTCCCAAAAATAAATATTAGAGAAAAAAGAAAAGGAGGTAAGAGTCTCACCAGCAAAGGCCCCCACCTCCTGTAGCCACGAGCATCTCTGGCCAGCACCAATGATCCATGCGAGGCATTCCACGCCCCCTCATGCTGGCCAGACATAGGTCCGCCCTGTGTCTGTGCCCCCACGGACTCTCCCCACCACTCGGTGTGCCACCTACCCTTTGCCCATGTGAATCCCTCCCTTCCTCCAGGGCCCCATTCATGCCCTACCAGCTCCAAAAGACCTCTCCTGCACACTCGCTTTCCGTCACCTCCGTGTTCCCAGAGCCTTGCTCAGCACCTGGACGGGCAAAGGGACCCCTGCTCCTTGGAGCTCTTGTTATGGACTGAATGCGTGTGCCCCCCCCCAATCACCTGTTCAAACTCTGATCTGATGGTATAGGAGGTGGCTGCATATCTACACAAGTCTGCCCTCTAACACTCAGGCCAGACTGCAGCGTGCATGTCCAGAAGCTCCGAGAGATGAGTTCAGGAAGCCACTTCTGCCCTCTCACATGACTCACATGAAGGGGGCAAAGGCGGGGGGGGGGGGGGGGGGCGGGGAGGAGGAACTCAACACTGAGCTCCCCAGGCAACAGGGAGCTCTTCTGAGGAATCTGAGGAGAGGGGACAAGGAGATTTGCATGCAGCAGGTTACAAAACAGTATGGCTGGGACCATCCCATTTTTTTGGTAGAAGTGTGTGTGTGTGTGTGTATGTGTGTGTGTGTGTGTGTGTGTGTGTCTGTGTGCGGGTGTGCGCGCATGTATGTGTCTTTGTTAGCTGAATTCTAAAAATCAGCATATATAACTTTCACAACAGAGAGTGAAACAAATTCACTTCCTTTTCCAGCAGGTGCTATGTGCCTTTTTGAATGACTGCTGTTAAGAGCACAGAGTACCGGTTAGAAGAGACTTTCAGACTCGTCAACAAGATGTGTGTGTGATTTGAGCAAATCTTCTGCAGAATTGTGAGAAAACCACCTCCACACCCACCCCTCTGCCACCTCCACACCTAACCCTCTACCCACCTCCACACCCAGGCTCTACTCTTTATCATGCACATATGCAACATTCCTCTGCATGTCTCTCTCTTTCTCTGTTATGTACTGAATGTGTCCCCCCCTCCCCCCACCCCCGCCCCAAATTTAAATGTTGAAATCCTAACCCTCAGAGCTGATGGTAGGAAGAGGTGCGCCTTTGGGAGGTAATTTAGGCCACGCCTCCTACTACCATTACCAATTTAGGTAATGAGGGGGAGCCCTCAGGAATGGGATCAGTGTCCTTTAAAAAGGGACCTCAGGGAGCTCTTTTGCCTTCTGTCTGCCCCACGAGGACACAACGAAATGCGGGCAGTCTGTGACCTGCAAGAGGGTTCTACTGGAACCCAGCCTGATCTCGGCCTTGCAGCCTCCAGAACTGAGAGAAACACATGTCTGCTGTTTAAAGGCCGCCCAGTATGGTCCTTTGTCATAGCAGCCCTCCCTGACTCTCGCCAGGACTCTGGCTCTCCCCCTCACACGCACACATCACACGTGCACACGCAAATCTCTAAGGTCCAAGAAGAGAATGTCCTAGAAGGTCAATATTCAGACCATCTCAAAAACAAGAATGGAGCACCTGAATGCAAGGATCCTGACTTCCGCTGGAGGCAGACATGCCTGTGAAGCAGACGGATGGAGACATAAACACCGTGTTACCTGTTGGACTCCAGGCTCACCTGGGGCTCAGAACTGGGGGGGCTCTTGACTCTTTCATTCAAGTTTCCCCACCCCAGATCACACTGATGACACTACTTAAATCATTTGCTTCTTTATGGCTTTTATATCTACCCCCTTTTTCTAATAGTCTATTTAAAGCTGGAAAATGAACCTCATTTTTTCTAAATGTAATTTGAGCAAATTTGCATGATACACGCAGTAACAAGTGGGTCCTGAATTATGTATGATCCTTCTAATGGGCCGGAGCTTGTTGGGAATGTGTGATCTTATAAACTACTGGGTTTGCTTTTTATGGCAAATTGAACACCATTCCCCCCCTCTTGCTTTACATATTCTCCTAATTAGGGGAGATAAAATAGATTTTAGACCTGAAAAAAGTGATTTCTTTCCAAGAGCCTACATTTGTATGGAAAATTAAGCTCAATGCAGTCAGCTGCACCCTCTAATTTAGAGCTGTTGTCAGCATAAAGGATAATCATAAAAGATTTCCCCATCAGGAGCTCTTACGCAGTCGAGATCCTAAGGTGACATTTTCAAGTTAAGTAGGGGACCGTGAGCTGTGCTCCTGCGGGCGGCCTCAGAGACTTTGGGATGGGACTTGGATTTCACTAAGGAGGATCGATTTAAAGTTGTTCTACATGTGGCTTGTCTATTCCTCAGGAAGCAGAGTTAAGTTTGAAATTAATAACGATTGCGGCCCCTTATTGAACGCTGACAGCACGCCAGGAGAGGCGCTAACTGCTTTTGTGCTGTGGTCTTGGACAGGAGGCGGTTCGTTGATGGCACAAGGCCACTCAGCAGTGACGGAGAACCCCTGCTAGGGATTCCAGGGGATTCTGGAGTTGCAGTGGCCTTTCTTGCCCTTCTGTACAGGGGGAGAAGTGGGGTGGGTGAGGGTGGAGGGTGTGAAGAGGTGCGGGCACGGTGGGTGGAGGAAAGTCTATAATTATCCCGAAGTATTGCATCATCATGAGCCTGGTAGTAGGGTCACTTCTTTCCGCTTTCACCCCAAACAGGAAGACATTCTTTCAGAGACTTTAAAATCCCTTCCCCTGGCCACAGGCTATCAACACACCGACCCTGCGGAGAGACCACACACCGGCTGACTGGGTTCAAGAGAGAAAGCGCCAGAACCCACCACCATTCTCAGGGTGAAAGAGGCACAAGCCTATCCTTTCCGGGGCCCATGGTGGGGGCCTGAGGGGAGAGGCAGTGGCTTAGCCTCCGGCCCCTCGAGAAGAGAGAGGAGGAAGAGGCCCCCTCCTGCAGCCTGCCTTTTCTGGCCTCGTTTTCAACCTGGGCAAGCCCTCCTGTCAGAGCGGCTGCCAGCAGGACTGTCTTCTCCTTCAGGAGGGACCCCATAACCACACAGATATGAACCCCAACAAGACAGTCACAGAACACAGTGGTATCGGCCAGGGGGTGGCAAACTGCCTCTGGGAAGGGCCACATAGTAGATATTTTTGGCTCTGTGGGCCATACCACAACCGTTCAGGTGCACCACTGCAGCAGAAAAGCAGCCATAGACAATATGTAGATAAACCAGTGTGGCTGTGGTTCCAATAAAACTTTATTTATAAAAGGGGGTGGTGGGCCGGATTTGGCCCACGAGTCAACCCCTGGTCTAGACATCCTGCGTGTCTCAATGGTAAATAACATCACACCGAGTATACTAATGATCTAGCCATGCTGTTTATGGCCTCTTCTCTAGTAATAGGTGAAAACCTGCCTGTCTTTCTGTGACACTTAGTATCTTGTCTTGATTGTCTGCTAAAAACTACTGTGAATAAGAACATTCATGTCCCCTGGGGCAAGCAACTCTTGCACGGAAGTCCATTCCACACTCAAGAGAGCCACGAAACATCATAAGATGTGAGAAAAACACACCAGCTTCTTAGAACACAGCTCTGACTCCTACAATTCCAAACAAAAGGACTTTTCTGAATCAAACATCTGCAGTCAGGTTAATGGCTCCTTCAGTTTTCCCCAAGAGCAAATGGAAGGAGGGTCTTCACTTTGCATTTCTGTAACAACCTGCAGAGATTTCTCTCAGGAATAAAAGCATCATCTTTGCCCAGGGGAATTCACCTCTCTACCCCTGGGAGGGGGGAAAGTGTGCTCATAGCTATTCATCAGGATTCCAGAAGAAGTCTCAGGATTCTGATGCTGCTACCCTGACAGACAATAAATGGGCCCAGGCCCTGGGGCAGAGCATGGGCCAGATTTGGGGCTGGAGGAGGTCACATCTGAGCTAAGATTGGAGGGTAGGCAGCAGTTAGGCAGGTGGAGGGAGAGAGAAGAGAGGTTCAGGTAGGGGCAACAGCAGAGGCAATTTCTCTCCTTGAGGAGAAAAAGAGCCCAGAACCTTCTAGAATCTCAAATAGGTTCAGTGAGGCTTGAGGGAGGGACTCAAGGGTGGTTCTGAAGAGGTAATTAGGGGTTGGGTGATGCAGGCTGGTGAAAGTCGAGTTATATGATGTTGGGAAGGGGGTCTGTGAAGCATTTTAAGCAGAAAGGTGATGTCATCACATTTCGCTATGGAAAGAACATCGATCAGAATTCATGGAGCATTCTGCTCTGCACCAGAACCTGTGCTCTGCTTCTCAAACACTATCCCGTTTATCCCTGGGAACAGCCTGGTGTAATGGCCAGGAGCACAGGGTCTAGAAGCCAATTCCGAGGCCACACACCAGCAAGGGAACCCCAGGCGCCTGGTTCTCCTCTAACCTCAGACCTCAGAACCGAGCTGTAGGCCTTTTGTCTTCAAAACAATAGTTAACAAATGAAGAGATCAGCCCCCCCCCAATATTCAGAAGATGCTCATTTCGTGGCTAATTTCTTCAGACTCAGAATGTATCACTTTTGTGCAGTTGCTGAAAGAGACCCCATCAAATCATAAAGATAATTTATTCTATAAAGAGTAGGATAATTAAGACACATTAGTTAGCTCAGCGTGAAACAAAGAAGCCACTCAAAGAATTCACCTTTCCCTGGAAGAAAAAAGAGAAAGAGAAGGTAATCTTTTGTTTGCTCCCTTTTGCCTCCGAGATGCCAAACTTACTTTTCACATCTTAATTTTTCTGCTGATTTTTTGTTTGTTCTTGGAGGGTAGGAGGTGGGCGCTGTTTTTGCTCAAGTGCCCTAGCCTGGATTCCGGGAGCAAGGCCAGTGTGAGCTGCAAGACAATGAAGTAAGTTCTGCCTCTTTCGGAGGCTTCACCCACAGCATGACAATGACCCCAGCTGTGCCTCTCCAATTTACTTTTTTCCTCTGAAATGTCACAAACACAGGCCATTATCATCTTTTTAAAAAGTAAGAGGCTTTTTAAAACTACCAGAACGCTGGGGGTGGACAGCAGTGGGCAATGCTTGGAAAGAGAAGGCAGAATGGAGATTGTGAGGGCGACTGAAGACCGTCTGATGTCACCAGCAGGCCTGGCCCTTCTGCCTTGACTTCCAGAAAGCTCAGAGCTTGACCCTGTGTGTAAGTAGTGTAGGTATGATTTTAAGATAGTAAGTGTGGTTTTAGTGTGAGTTGCTGTGTGTTTTACTTTCTGCCTGTATGTGTGGTTTTTGATCTTCTGTGTGGGGTGTGTGTATGTGTGTGTGCATGCCGTATGGAAAGCCACCTCAAATCTTCTGTGGAATTAGGCAGGAAAGAGACATTTTGGAAACCAGAGAATCCTGCTGCCTGCTGCGGTGACCATTTGTTAGCCCCATTTGTGAAACGGAAGCATGAGAGGAACCGTTCCCCGGAAACCGAGCAAGGGTCCTTGGCCCCCAAGCAGTCCTTCAGGACTAATAGCAGGGGTATTAGAGTGCATGCCAGCTTGTGTTTTACAAGCCACAATAAACCTGCTCTTCTTTTTTCTTTTTTTAACATTTATTCATTTTTGAGAAAGAGAGTGAGCAAGCAGAGGAGGGGCAGGGAAAGAGAGGGAGAGAGAATCCCAAGCAGGATCCACGCCATCAACACAGAGTCCAATGTGGGGCTCGAACCCACAAAGTATGAGATCATGACCTGAGCTGACATCTGACCTGAGGCAGACCCTTAACCGGCTGAGCCACTCAGGTGCCCCCCACCTGCCCTTCTTATAATGTCACGTTGACATTCTTCCCATGGAGAGGAGAGATCTGTTTCCCCTCCTGGAATCTGGTAGGTTTGTGGCTACGGTGGAAGGGACGCCATGTGGCTCCCGAGGTGAAGTCACGAAGGTGATATATGACTTGTGTTCAGCTCATTTTTGGACACTTGCTCCTGGAACCCGGCCACCACACTGTGAAGCCCAAGGAGCCACATGGAGAGGCCACATGCAAATGCCCTGACCCCCAGCCCTCGCAGAGCTCCCACCAACAGCTAGCCTCCACGTGAGACGAGGGATGGGTTTCCAGATAATTCTACCTTCCAGCTGTCACATCACCCCAGTCTTCCAGTCTTCCCAGCTGGAGCCCCAGACAACATGGAGCAGAAACAGCCCTTCCTGCTATGACCTTTCCAAATACCTGACCACGGGATCCACGGGCAGAACACTCTGGGGGTTGTCTGACAGTGCCTGTAACTGGCACACAGTGGAAGGGGAAGGGAGCGTGAAGTTTCTCAGCACTGTCGACCGTTACCACTTGGTGACCTCCAACAAGTCATTTCACCTCTAGGAGGCTCAGGGTTCTCATCTGCAAATGGGAATAATACCTCCCTCATGGGGACTTGTTCAGAATTTTGGATAGAAATTTTTGTACGGAAAAGCATTTGATAGATATCAGGAAGCACTGTTCAAAGAGGAAGAATTATTATCTTTAAATTTCAGAAATGTCACCAGTAAGCCAAAGGCAAATTCAGCAGGAATCTTATATGACTGTGGGTGACAAGGCCGGATGGGGTCATTAGGACAGGGTGTCTCTGTCCCTCAACTTTTAACTGTGACCTAAAAGGTAGTCATGAGAATCCAGGAAGTGAAAGTGTACATGAAAAGCATTTAATGACATAGTCCTACTAACTAGCATTGTTTTGAGTATTAAGTTGTAGAACACGTTTACATTAAGGTTGAAAATAGAACATTTCTGGGGCGCCTGGGTGGCTCAGTCGGTTGGGCGTCCGACTTCGGCTCAGGTCACGATCTCACGGTCCGTGAGTTCGAGCCCTGCATCGGGCTCTGGGCTGATGGCTCAGAGCCTGGAGCCTGCTTCGGATTGTGTGTCTCCCTCTCTCTCTGCCCCTCCCCCGTTCATGCTCTGTCTCTCTCTGTCTCAAAAATAAATAAAACGTTAAAAAAAATTAAAAAAAAAAGAAGAAAATAGAACATTTCTTAGGGAAGCCCACAAGTTTTCGCTTGTAGCCAGGAGTAGACCGGGGATTCTTCTCCAGGACAAATGTCCAGGGTCTGGCAATTTCGTAAGAATTCAGTAAATGTGGACCATTGTTTCTGGTGCCATCTGACGTGGTTTTATTTCTGTGCAGAATATTTCTTTTGGAGGAAATCTCCCTCTTGGGGATTTCCTGGATCCATTGGCTAGCTCTTTTTTGGTCCTGATTTCTCCCTCCTCATTCCTTATTCCTTCCTCCTATTTCCTCATTTCCTCCCTCCTTATTTCTCTTTCTCACCCTCTCCCTCTGTCAGTCTCTCCAATTTGGAGGTTTGAGTTGGTACAACTCACTATTGTGAACTTCCCTCGCTTCAGACTCAGCTCCTGCCTGTACAGTGTCTTCTCTGAGCTCAACACTCCCCCGCGTGCGGGCGCAGTGAATCCCGGTGACTGGCGAGGTAGGGATCGCTGCTCCCATTTTACAGATGAGAACAGAAAGGCTCAGAGAGACTTGTGGTTTCATCCAGAATATACCACGAGAGAGGCATAGCTTGGATGGAAGCCCAGGCCTCTGACTTCACTGTTCTTTCCTCCCCATTCCAGCTAGGCTGGGGGCACGCCCCCCCCCCCTTCGTCCGCTTCTACCTCCATGTTCTAGAGGCTTGGGATGACATCACTGCGTTTTAAGTAATTTCAATTAGCCCCTCAAACTGAAGCAGGAGGAGCGTCTGCAAGTTGGTTTTATGAAGGCTAGACTCATTTTGATACAGAACCAAGACATTTCATGTATAATGTTGGCATATTGTCGATTATCCACAGAGTCTGTTTTTTCATCACAAGCCCAAGGGTTCCCTTTACCAGATTACACTCTTTCCCCAACAAGAAAGGGGCTGGTGGGTATCGGAGAGGGTTCGTGTCCGACGTGACTGAGTCGGGCATCGCACAAACCCAGATGTTATTACATCTGGATGTTTGTTTGTTTTTCTTCCTGGAAAGAGAAATAACGAGCTCTTGAAATTCAAATTCCCGTGGACTCTGAAGTCATGAACATATTTAAAGCCAGTGTGAGGCTGTGACATTTACAATCACCGAATTCATGTCGGAGAATAAATCCGGAATCACCTACATATGGAATATCCATTCATCTCCAGCCATGTGTTGGGCTATGTATGCTTCAGCACTGAAAATATTCAGAAAAGGTGACAGGCTCGTGTTCTGGAGGTAACCACCCTCAACCGCCAGCCTCTAGACACTCAGCACATGTGCTAAAAATCAGGGGAACCCAGAGACACAGCAGCAGGGAGGAGAGAACGGAACAGCGGAGAGAGACAGGGCCTGGCCGTTTGTCAGCGCCTACCTGAACGGGCGCACTTGGCTTTGCCTGGAGACACAGGTGTGTGGGCTGACCGCAGCAAAATGAATGTCACAGCCGGGACGGGCATGTGAGTTTCTCAGCCAGAAACGCATCCCCATTAAAACCAAATGAGGCTCCCGCAGATGACGTCGGGAGCGCTCAGCCGCTACTGCCACAGAGGGACAATTTATTGAAGAGCTAAAGATGCTCACCTCGGCGAGGCTGACAGGCAAACACGTGAGGGACGCTTCACTGGCCACCTACCCTTCCGAGGAGACATCTGCCAGCCCTTGCTGTGTGAGTCATCCCGGGAGGCCTTGCTAAAAGCTCCAAATACAGGTTTATTTGTGCCGCTACCTCCCATTGTCTGGGGGGTGGGCTGTGAAAGCTCCCTGTCTTCCTCCTCTCCAGCCTCGCCCTCCTGTGTCTGGAGAGGGTGAGGAACCCTCCATGGCCGGAAGTAAACACCCCGTGTCCAGATCTCTCGAGAGCACCTTTGTTTTACTTTCTGAACCTGCATCTGGCACACTGATGAGAAGAGCGAAAGCGCTGGAACTTCAGAAGAACCATTTCTCCACTTTTCTCATCGGTTTTATGCCTAGAGGCCAAGAAAAGGAAACCCAAATATTCATCCCGCCCTCCCTCAGCAACTAATTTTTGAGCACTAGTTCTGGGGAGCAAACAAAGTGAGCCACAGATTACCTCCACACAGCTTCCTCCGCTGAAATGTGCGCACGGTGGTTTTCTGCTTTCAGAGTGTGTCTTGTCACCTCAAAGAGAGCGGAAGCTTCCGGAAGCCCACCGTTGTCTACTCCTTCGGGCCCCCCGCAGAGCTTGGCCACGTGTTCAGCACCCTTCTAGGATTCCTTATCTCACTTAAGGCCACAGCCACCCTGTGAAGTCAGTTAGGACCCTCGTTTTACAAATGGGGAATCTGAGCCTGGGGAGCCAGTGGTTCTGCAATGGACCGATGTTTGTGACGCTCTGGTCCAGGCCTCTGAGCCCAGACTGTGCACTGTGTTCATACCGCAAGGCAAGGAAGACACAATGCTGATGAACGGAGAGAAGTTTTGATCCCGAGGCTCTTATAGTTTAATGGGCGAGTCAACTGAACATCAGGAGGAGGACTGAAGTTGGGAGAAGCCAAAGAACTTAAGAATAAGGGTAAGGGGAGGTCACCTGGGTGGCTCAGTCGGTTGAGCGTCCGACTTCAGCTCAGGTCATGATCTCATGGACTGTGAGTTCAAGCCCCGCATCAGGCTCTGTGCTGACAGCTCAGAGCCTGGAGCCTGCTTCAGATTCTGTGTCTCCCCCTCTCTCTCTCTGCCCCTCCCCCACTCACACTCTGTCTCTCTCTCCCTCAAAAATAAACTTTTTAAAAAAAATTTTTAAAGGTAAGGGGGGTGTTGCCTGGGTGGCTGAGTCGGTTAAGCATCCGACTCTTGATTTCCACTCGGGTCGTGACCTCACGGTTCCTGGGATGGAGCCCCGCTTTGGGCTCCACACTGAGCCTGCTTAGGATTCTCTCTCTCCCTCTCTCTCTGCCCCTCCCCCCGCTCATGCTCACGCTCTCTCTCAAAATAAATGAATAAACTTAAAAAAACAAAAAAGAATATGGGTAAGTCTGGGAGCTGAGGTCATTGGCTCAATGCTCCATCCAGGGGCCTCGTCTTGCCACTGGGGCCACAAGGACTGCATCTACTTCTCTGCAGCCCGTCAGAGGTTTGCCAGTGGTGGCTCTGCCCCTCCAGCTGCCCTTGGTCGGACTGTCATGTCTTTCACTGCCTGGCCCCGGGGCTCCCATGCTCACTCTCCCGCACTTGGGCACACATGACACCATAGCATGCATTCCACACATCAGGCAGTGTGGCTTCGGGCCAGGAGCGCCCCTCTACCCCAGCTGCCTTGACAAAACTTCCAGAGCCGTGTGCACCAAGGCGATTTCCAGAACTCATCCCAGGAAAGCCTGTCACAGACCCAACTGTCAAAAACGTCACTCCCTCAGAACTCTTGGCAATCTCCAAATCTAGTTAAAGAAAGGTAAGATTTGTTTACTAATGGAATGGCTTCTGTGTTGCACCCGTTTTATTACCGACTCGACTAGGGTTCCATTCAGAAAGCCCACATTGAGCAAATGCCCTGGGTGGGGCAGGGTGCAGGTGCTGCGGCAGACGGGAGGCCAGGACACAAGCCTGGCCCTCCAGAGCCCCCCCTCCCAAGGCAGAGGCTCACTGTGCGGCCATGACACAACACGTCCCAGCAGCCCACGGCTGCTGGCTTTGCTTCCGGTGTATTCATTGTTTAATAAAGGCAGTAGAATAGGAAAAAGTAGGGGGCTTGTAGTCAGCCAGCTTCCCGCCTAGGGCCTGACACGGCCTGATTCCTCAGAACACACCGGAGATAGTTGCCCTCTCTCCGCGTCGTCAAGGCAGCTCTGTGCCCTGCCTGTACCCATCACCTCCCGTATCCGTAGCCCCGAAACACAGGGCGGTTGCTGGCACGTTGAGAGACATAATTATCACATCACTTCATGAGCGAATTAGGAGCAAACAACTCATTTCCTGGGTCTCCTGTCGAGTTTAAATACAAGACAGCAGCCTCAGACCGGGAGAAATCTGGCAGATCTTACCTGGGGCCCGAAGCTAGGCTAAACACCGACTTTGAAAAAGAATGAAAAAGGCAGAGGTGAAGGTGTGTGTTTCCAGGCTCCTGGCACCCAGCTCTGTGCCAGGGGCGGGAGGGGTGGCAAGGACCCTCATGCCTGCTCTCTGTGCCCCTGGGAACCAGCCTGAGGTGGGGGACTAACATGACACAACCGGAGACCCTCACTGTGTGGTGCCGTGCTCCAGGGACTCAGGGGGCGGACAGACTCAGGTCCTGCCACTGAGGAGTCCCTGTGTAGTGAAGGACACGCAGATGTCTGTGGTGACTACAGTCCCCGCCACAAAGACCCAGGTTGGGGGAAGGTGAGTGGCAGGGCCCTAAACCCAGTCTGGGGGTGTCCAGACAAGCTCCCAGCAGGTGAAACATCACCTCAATTCTGGAGAACAAGACAGAGACGAAGAGGAAAACATTCCAGGTCTAGGGCAGCACTTGCGAGTACAGGACTGGGGACATGTTCAGGCAAGGGGGTGCTGGAGGTTTACCGGACGTGGGGTCTCACCTGATCCTGAGAAGCCACACAGGAGAGGACGCTTGACTTGTGTGAGCCCTGGGGCTGCAGCTCCATGGGACAGCAGTGGCTGAGGCCTCGCTCACGCCTGTAACTGCAGCCTCAGCAGGATGGCAAGACGGCTGAAATCCTGGCCTCATCACAACTGATGGGAGATATACAGAAAAGAAAGAATTAAGAATAAGAATACCTGTAGCCTAGAGATTTGAGATTTATTTCCTTATGTAAGTTCACAGCAATCAGATGAAATGACCCAGAGAGAATCTTCCATGGCTAATCTTCCCATTGTAGGAAAGAGAAAACCTTCTTAGATCCCAAGCTCTGTGGCCCATCAGTATGGTTTCCTGAGCGTGGGAGATGAACCTGGCATCGAGCATTTTGGTTTGTATCTGGGAGCGTTTGCCTGGATGGTCCCTGGTAAGCAACTTATATCCAGCTTGCCCTAAACCCCTGCTCTAGGAAGCCCTCCTCACTTACCGAACCCCTTGATCCTTTAGGGTGGACTAGAGCCACAAACTTTAATCCTAAGGTTCTAAGACTACTCATTAGGCCTTGTTGGAGGGGGGTCAGGGGCACAGGCTTTCTCAGAGCCAAGCCCATCAAAATCACTGCACACAGCCTTGGGCAGGACTCTCTATAACTGTCTATAAGATGAAGGGGGGCAGGCAGCTGAGTGGGGTGTGGGAGCTCAGAGGGCATGCACGGGGTACAGGGGAAAGGACAAGGGAACAAGAATCAGACAGGTCTGGGTTCAAGGTCCAATCTCTCCAGCTTACAAGCTACGTACCTGCCGGAAGTCAGGTGACCTCTTGGGGTCTCAGTTTCCTCCTATGTCAGCTTTCAGATAGCATCCGAACTCTTATCAGGAGGTAAAAGCTTTGTATTATAGCCAGAAGACAGCGTCAACATCTGGTCAGTTCCCAGGACCCTAGAGCACAGGGACACTCTTGTGTAGATGTTCACTTCGCTGACCAAAGGCCCTGAACAGGCTGAAAGGCCATGAGCCAGGTTCACAGAACAGGAGTCAGCAGCCTGGTGCCCAAACCCCTGCTAACAGAATCTCCCCTGAGGAGGACCCAGGAGGCTACTGGCTCCAGAGCGAGGAGGAGCAAATCCGATTCTCCTAGGAGTCTGAACGAAGAGATGTCCACCCCAGTGAGTCTGTAGCTGAGCCAAATATCGTGCACCAGAACGAGAGTGAGGCCTTCCCCACTAGCTCTCCCTTGGCTCCCCAAGATCCAAGTTTTTGGCAGTTCTCTTCTTTTTAAATAATTTTATTTTTTATTTGAGAGAGAGAGAGAGAGAGAGAGAGAGAGAGAGAGCGCACGCTGGGGAGAGGGGCACAGGGAAAGAGAGAATCTGAAGCAGGCCCCATGCTCAGTTCAGAGCCCAATGCAGGACTCAATCTCACGACCCTGGGATCGTGACCTGAGCTGAAATCAAGAGTTGGACGCTCAGCTGACTGAGCCTGCCCGGCAACCCCCTGGCAGGCCTCTTCTGAGGCACCCTGGAGTGTGTCTGTTCTAACAAAGGGTCCTGCTAGTTATGTTTTGCTAAAAAAAATTACGTTTTGCTGAGTAAATCTGAGGATCTAATCGGCTTTATTAAGCGATTCATGAAGCGGACGGCATTCCCTCCAGCAAGCAGATGGGAGCTCCACAGAGGGGCACCAATGGATGGTTTTCACAGGGAGGAGGGCAGGGTATGAAGGGGTTAGCGAAAGAAAAGAGGGTTCCAGGCAACATCACCTTCCCTGAAGGGGAAGGGAAGGGGGTCTTTTGGGGGGGATCTCCTCATCTTCCTTCAGAGGATGGAGAGAGCCCACGTGACAGATTACCTCATTGGTGCCAACCAGAAAATTCCAGATTGACCGGCTTAAAATTTCTTGCCTGGAGAGGTTGAGACTGCAATTAAGTCTTGCTTTGCTGTCCTGGGGGTCAAGTGACTCCATCTTGGGCCTGTGGCTTTCTTTCTAACAATTTATAGCAAGAAAAGCATTTCCTTCTGAGCCGGGTCCAGTCAGCTACAAGAGAGTGGGCCCCTTCCAGCTCCTCCCTTCCTGTCCAACCTCGCCCACCAGAACCGTCTTTATTGAAGCAAAGGCACGAGGGACAGAAGTCAGGGTTGAGATCCGCAGCCAGTTGGGACGGAATACGTGAAACACGGTTAAAGGGAGTTTCTAGGCCCACACAGGTTATAGAGCAAGACTGAAAAAACCTTGCCAGGATTTTTCGGAGCCACTTCAGGTAAGAAAAAGTATGGAGAATGATTTCTGAAATCGAGGGCAGATAGAAATTCAGAAGCTCCAGCCCAGTTAGCTCGATGTCAATTCTGGGCAGAAACCTGTTGATGGGGATCAGCCAGATGCGTGAGTTTGGTCGGTGACACTGACATTGCCCGTCTCACTTTAGAAATGTGCTGTGGGCAGAGTCCAGCTTCTTTCACCCAAATACTCGGTAAAATGCTTTTTTCAAAGCAAGATGAGGAAGGAGAAACGGCATAATGTGCGTTGAGGTAGCCATTCACAGAGTGGAGCTGTCCCTTTGGAAGCCACTTCGTGGGAGAGCTGACCCACTGGTTGCTTTTGCGTGGAAATCCACGAGCGGGTTTTATATGGTGGCAACTTTTGCCTCAACTTGCCAACAATCAGAGCTGTTCAATAATACACTGACATCCTCCGAGAGGGAGCTCCCCATCACAAAAGGCATTCAACTAACACATTAACATCTGCTAGCATGGCTCTTAGAGGCGCACACAGTGTCGGGGTACAGAACGAAAAGACCCAAACGCCAGGATTTACTTGGCCAATCACCACCTCCGCGACCTTGGGAAATTCCCTCAACCGTTCGAACTCTCGGCCAACTCTTATGTAAAATGAAGATAATTTTTTATAGGGAGGCTGTGAGTTCCAGGAGATGGTAAGCCATAAATTAAACGAGATAATGTCCATAAAAGCATTTTATAAACTAAAAAATGCTGTACTGATGTGTGTTATCATTAAGATTTTAGGGGCTTGGAAATACAGGACTCTTGAGGCTGGTAGCATTTGGTGCAGACTGCAGTATTTGGTGCTGGCGCTCTGAAGCCTGGATAGAAATAAAGTGCCGTGGAGCAGATCACGCCAGCTCTGGCACGTGGTGCACAGATTATTACTCAAACTTCTCATTCAGTCGTAATGATTATTTTAAAGCATCAAGGCCAGGCTAGTTATATCGGCTTGCAAGTTGGCATATTTTTATCTTGGTCTATTCCAAGTTCGAAAAATGATATATTGGGTATGCTCTAGGTCCGGCGACAGTCCAAGAAATCCCCTACCTAATTAAAGAGGTTGACAGATGGAAAGGAGTTCGGGACACGGTATCCCCAGCTCACTGCTGGGCTTGGAGCAAGGTTGCCGGCTGTGCACGGAGTCTCTGTGGGGAGAAGGATGCCGAGCTGGACAGGGTGCCTTTCCTCCTTCTGTCTCGCTGGGGCTACACAGGCACTGCGTCCGGGGTCGGCTTCTCGGCTGTGACTTCTGGCAGCCGGCCTCAGTTCCACCGAGAGCTTCCGGTTGGGAGAGTCGGGTGCTGGCATCTGGGGCCATGAATCCTCTTGATTCTCATTCGCTGTGCACCGTCTTTCTGGTAGAAAGGCTCGTTCGGCGAGAACTTGTGGAACAACTGCTCTACCCAGCAAAGCTTTTGTCTCTTCTGAATAAGACTTGAGCGCGGTCTGGTACCAACTCAGCACCTTCTAGCCCTAAAAGCCACCAGAAGTGAGAACGGAGTCGCCAGCTGACCCTGCACTCACTATTGTCCTTCCGTTCCCTTGGGTTCTAGCCCTTCACCCGTGGACGCCATGAGGGAACCAGGCCTGGGGAGGCAGGTGAATTCCAGTGACCCAGTCTATCTGGTGGTGGAGCTAGGGAGAAAACACTTCAACAGAAGACGTTCCTTCCATTCTCAGGGATCCCCACGCTAAAGGATGGCTGAATTGGGTGATTCCTGAGGATGTTTCCAGCGCTCTAAGCTATCGCACGTTTGCTGCTGAAGAAGAATTACATTTCTAAAATATCATAATATGATATAGCAGAGAAGCACCAGCTTGGGGGGCTGTCACTTGACTGGCTGAATATCCTTGGGCCAGCACTTGGTCTCTCTCATATTCCATTTTCCACCAAAAAAAAGAGGATGAAACTCTTTGACTCCCAGAATGAACTCAAGTTCTAGAGAAAAACAGGTATGTCGAGCCCTTAAAAGCTTGAATTGCACCTAGTAGGGGCTCAATAACTCCTTGTTTGTTCCTGTCCCCTTTATCTCCAACAAGGGATGGACAGCATTTTTTTTTAAGAAAGTGAGGACTCCTTTGTCTGGAGGCCTGACAGATAATGTGACAGGAAAGAGGGGAGCTGGAAGGACCAAAGTCAAGTGAGAGAGATCGAGGCTCCCGTCTCCTCCAAGGTGGGGTGTTTCTAAGACTACCAACCCCTGGCGGCTGGGGGGGGCCTCCCTTCCCACACTCCATGTGAGTCCCCGGGGGGCTGGTGCCATTTCCTGGTGGCTTCGAGCGGCACTAGATGCCCCTTTCCTGAACCCAGGAGCAGGCAATGTCCCACCACGACTCCAGACGGCAGGGCCACCCACTTCCAAGCTGGGCCGTGTTCCGGACGCTGCATTTTATGGCACGGTATTCGCAAGGCTCTGCATTTCTTGACGCAGTAGATCTTCCTTCTTCTTCCTGCAGAAGGAATTGCCATACGCGCATAAAAGTGACTGTAGGAGAAGTTTTAGGCGTCTCTCTGCCCCTTTCCCACCGTGTAAGCATTCCTGCGGATCCCGGCTTGGTCGCCCAGATGGTCTATGAGAAGAAATCCACAGCAACTCATCACCGGGCGTTTCTTCTTGCCAAGATGCACAGAAGGTTTATGTTTCACGATGGAAAGGTAAGTATCTCGAACAAGGCAGAATCCAGGGTAATAAAAGCTCCTTTTATTTCATATTCTCTTTCGCAGTGGTGGGTTTTATTCTGAATCTCACTAGACGCTTGACAAGCATAAAAAGCAACCGTTTCCTGCCTTAAAAATGTTGCCTTCTGAGGTCTTTTTGTTCCCTTGAACCCAGCCAGCCTAGGTTCTCCATGGGAGGGCAGAGATGCTGAGAAGGATACCATTGTTTGCACCGGAATAGCAGCTGTGTGGGGTGGGGGTGGGGTGGGACCTCTCCTACAGGCAGGGCGACAGGTCCCCTGGCAGAGGGTGGCAAAGCTTGTTTGTTTTCCTCAGGTATCTGTGTGTGAAGCTAACCCGTGTGACTGCCGCAGCCTTCTTTCCGTGCACGGGCCGTGTGCCGGGCACACACTCTACATACAGGATGCAATGCTGGTGTTTCCAGTTCTGTATCCAGCCATTTGCGTCACCCTCAGAAAGGTTCTCATCCACTGTTGCTGGATTTCAGAGAACCCAGAGAAAGCCATGGGCGTCTTCCTCCTCTCTCTCTCTTACACACACGGAGTAACAATGCATGCAATTTCGTGGATTCCCTGCGCCCCCTTCATGAAGCCCATCCATTAACCCACAGGATACTGGACCTCCGAGCTAAGAAGTTTGCTCTAATTTGTGCCCTATCTGGGAAGTAGCCTCCAAAGGCATCTTTCCCCCTTGAGTGTGAGCTCTGTGGGAGCAAGTCCACCTCACATTCGGCTCCGCGTTCCCCACAGCCCATTAACCCAGGACCAAAGTGACAATGAGAGATAGATTCCAGGTCCAAGTCAGCAAGGGCATTAGGACCCACCTGATGACTCTGCTTAATCCGTGACTGAAAGAGATTCTGCCCACCGAGCAGAGGGCAGAACGATAGCGCAGCTTAGGCAGAAGCCTCTTTCTCGGCAAACCCTTCCCCCCAGATCTGGGGCCGCGCTCCCCAGTCCTCTGCAGCGGCCAGCGTCTGCTCCAAGCACCTTCACAGCAAGCACCCCCCCCCCACCTTGCATCTGCTTGCGGGGACCACGTCGTCACCACCCAGAGGCCCCCTCCTAGGGCGACTATGGTACTGATCCGGCCTGAGTTGAACAGGCCATGACACTCACGTGTCTTTTTCCATCAGAAGCAAGATATCTAGGTATTTCACAGAAAGCTTCATCGAGCCCATTTTTTGACCCTAGAGATGAGAGCCGGTCTGTGAGTGTCACTTGGATAAGCCAAGGTGGTCGTGACAACTGTGGGAGGGCCAGGGAACAGAGGCAGGGATCTGGAGGGAAATAGCCAGTTTCCATCCCCACCCTTCTGTTGAGAGGCAAGGTGACCCTGTCCTCACCTCCGTTTGCTCATCTGGAAAGTGGGGATGACAGTACTTCCCTCGCCCTGTTGTTTTGAGAATCCAAGGCTGGGGATGGGCCTTGATACCTGTGGAGAGGGCTGTACGGGAAGAATATGAAGAGCGCCACCCTGAGTGCACAGCCCCAGCCTCTCCGCACACCCGGCGGGCAGGGGCATCCCGCCTGCCAGCTCATCCCACAGGGTGGGGGCCCTGAGCCACGGCACTGATTCCAGAGACCCCGATCCCTGGGGACAGGACTTCTCCAGGTCTCCTCCTTCGGGACCAAGAGTGCTGACCTTACCCAGCAATTACCCTTCCCTGGTAAAGCTCTCCGGCTCCCACAACTCGAAGCCCCGCAGTTAACAGCCGGTGAGAAGCTAATAAGTGAAGAGCCCGGGCCGTGGATCCTGTTGCCATGGCAACTCCTGCAGGTGTTCCTGAAAGGAAGGACGAGGCCAAGGGGTTCAGGTTGCCTTTGGCTCCCTTTCCGAAAATCTAACAGTAAGAAAGGTCACCGGGTGAGAGAGGCCTCCTCGCGTGGGCAGCAGACACAAAGGCCCTCGCCCGGGGTTGCACGGCTAGTAACCCGCACGGAGCGCCGCCATCAAATCCGCTCTTCCCCGCTCCGCCCGGGCTGCCGTCGCCGGGAGTTGGGGAGACTGTCTCTGCCGCCCAGGCCTCCCACCTTCTTGTCTAGGTCTGCAGACACCTGTTCCCTCCCCTTCCCTGTTGCCATCCAAAGGAGATCTCAAGTAGGACTGCTGCTGGGCCCCAGGTCCCCACCCCTGCCCTCGATGAAGGGGGCTCCCTTTCCTCCTGGTGTCCCAGCCATTAAGACTAAGCCCACCAGGGGCTACAGGTGGCCGGTGAGCCCTGCCTTGTGGAAAAGGACCAGACAGAGAAAGCCGCAGGCAGGGAAACTCACAGAGGGTTGGTAAAAATAAGAGGGGCTCTTGTCGCGTCTGAGCCCCTAGATCTGGTGTTCTCAGAGGTCCCCTACACCCTGCCCCTTCTGTGGTTGGTTACGGGAGCAAACAGTCGCCCCTCCCATTGCTCTGAGTTGTGCTCTGTTAATAGCACAGCTCCCACCCCCCACATCCTCTAAGGCTGTGGAGACCTCAGCTTGCTGCGGGGACAGTCACCGTGCCTTTCTGCTAGATCTTCTGTCTCCTCCTTCTGGCACCTGAAAGCCTCCACTCCAGGGAAAGGCTTAGAAGGGGCATCAGGAACAAGGAGGGAAGAAATCGGGGCTGGGGCTGCCTCTGGGGAATGCCTTTCCACATCCCTAAAATACCCTGCAGGCAGCCAATCACCTGCAGGGGATACGAGCAACATCACGAAGTCTGGGGAACCAGGAGGTGATTTCGGTGCAGAGAGCTCTGACACTCACAGCAGGGGGACCTCACCTCTATGTGCCTCAGTTTCCTCATCTGTAACAACACCCACCTCACAGAGTTGTAAGGATGGAAGTTGAAGAATGGAGATGATGCAGAGTACCAGAGTTTGGGCAGGACGTACATGGGTGCCTAAGCCCTGCCCCGCCCCCCCCCCAGCACTTACTATAATCGACAAGGAAAAACAAGGGAGGGGGATGGTACCCCAGACCTCAGACCAGAGAAGTCCAGCCACCTGTTGCAGACTTAGAGGAGTAGCAGCTTGTTACAGAGCAGATGGGACCGGATTGAAGGAATGTGGCAAACACGACTCTCAGTCCCTCAGCCCTCCACAAAATCCATGCAGGCTCCCAGGAGGTGGTGGAGGATGCTGGCAGAAACTCACTGAGCCCTTGGGAAGACAGCACTGAGTGCTGGAGCTGAGGGAGGGCCACGCAGAAGCCCCTCACAGAGTCAGGAGTTGCTCTCGGACAGTGGGGGAAACACCAGGATCTAGAAGTTAATGACGGATGTCTACGGACGTCACAGACACAACTCCTAAGCAACTTTAACCAGCCCGCAGTAGCAGCAGGTCAGAAATGAGTGGGAATGCGAACACGATAAATCAAAACTTAGAAGATGAGGCCAAAGTGACCTTTCAACCACCCAAAACACCCCAACGAACTTCAGTTTGCCTCATCGAGAAAGAGGAGAAAACCCTAGCGCACAAAATCAGAAATGATAAATAGTATATAACAAAAAAATACAGACACAGAAGACAAAATCTTTTTATAATTTTAGGCTATTATCTTAAATCTCGAGAAATGGGTGATTTTTGAGAACAATACTAATTTACCCCCCAACTGAGTCAAGGAGTAGAAAATGACTCTGAAAAGACTGATCACCATAAAAAAAAAAAAAAAAAAAAAAACAAAAAACAAGAAAAAAGAAACAACTGAAAATGTTGTCAAAGAATTAACTCCATAAAAGATACTAAGTCTCAATGGTTTTGAGTGAGTTCTTCCAAACTTTTAAGATTCAGTTAATACTCACGCTAGGTCAGTGACTTTAAAGCGTTAAACATACTTTTCATTTTATAAAGCCAGATTTAGTTCATCTAAAATCTCAGACCTTGATAAAGAGAATCTGGATGTGCACAAACACTACAAGCAAGTCTCATCTATTATGAAAAAATGCACACCTTTCACATAAAATACTGTGGTTGCACCCAGCGCTAGAGCAAACAGATGATTCACTGGAATCCCCAATTAGCTCTTATCAAAGAAATGCAAAGAATTTGAAAATAGGCAGAAAATGCAAGGTTTCATAGTAGGAGAGTTACCAGTTCAGCTCTTCAATTGATTGAAGAAAAAAAATTAGTAAGATTATTCTATGTTGAAATACATTTGATAAAATCAATATACAACCATTTCTGACTTAAAAAACAAAAGCAAAAACCAAAAACACCTCTAATGTTTTAAAAAGATTCCTCTAGGAGTAGAAGAGCTCTCCCTTACCGTGATGGAGGTAAAACCCAACTGTCTTTTGAGTTGACGGCCAGTCTTTTTCCCGGGGCCCAGGTTCCTCGCCCTCCCTGGCAGTCTACCTCCTCCCCCTCCCTCCAGCCTCTGACCCTCCAAGTGGGAATGGGTCTACAGGTCAGAGGCCACCTTTTCAAGGGGGGCTTGAGGACTCACGTCTGTAACTTGTAGGCCTGTGCTCCCAGGATTCATTCACGGTGGGGACTCCTACCGCTGGTACACTTCCAGATCACCAGCAAGCTCTCTTTCTGGGATTTATCCTGGCTCCCCTGGGGCATAAGCCATCCAGACAGAATCCAGAATGTTTCCCCCCGCAGACATTTGCCACGGAATAATATTACAACCTGGAATAGATGAAGGCGGTGAACATGACGTTATGACCACTGCTCAACACCCCCCACCCACCCCAGCCCTACTCCCAGCTCACTGTAGGCCTTTCCACACGATGGAAGAAGGCTCCACTTTAAAGGAGGGAGATTCTGAAATATGCTGCCACACGAAAGAACCTGGAGGACATCATGCTGAGCGAAATAAGCCAGTCACCAAAAGGCAGATAGTATGTGATGCCACTCATGTGAGGTTCCTAGAATAACCCAATCTGCGGAGACAGAAAGTAGAAGGGTAGTTGCCGGCTGGGCAGACGGGGAGACGGGGAGTTGTTGTTTAATGGAGTTTGTTTTGCCAGATGAGACGACTGTGGACAGTAGTTGCCCGACAATGTGAATCCACTTAACGTTACTGAACTGTGCACTTAGAAATGGTTAAGATGGCTAATGGTTTTGTTTATTTTTACCATAACTAAACACACACCCTGCTGCTGCTGTTAGTACTACTTGGGACACGGGAGTCAAGTAGGAGTTTGAGGCTCCTGTCACCTACTGGCTGCGTGATTTGGGGACACTGTTTAAGCGGTGAGGCTCACTCTGCTCTGTAAAATGCGTTTTAAAATGATATTATCCAGGGGCACCTGGGTGGCTCAGTCGGTTGAGTGTCCTACTCTTGGTTTCGGCTCAGGTCATGATCTCACAGTATTGTGAGTTCGAGCCCTGCGTTGGACTCTGCACTGGCAGCACGGAATCTGCTTGGGATTCTCTGTCTCCCTCTCTGCCCCTCCCCAACCCATGTCATCTCTATCTCCTTCAAAATAAATAGACTTTAAAAAGAAATGATAATATCTAGCATCAAGCTTGCTGTGGAGATTACTTACAGAGGATGTTGCACATTACAAGAAAGTCACCAATCCAAACATGATGTAAATAAAAGGCTTTGATTATCATGCTAGGGAGCTTATCTTGTAGAGCACAGAGAGCCACTGGAGGCTTTAAGTTGGGGGATGACAAGATTTGCTCTGTTTTAGAAAGATGGCTCTGCTGGTTGTGAGAAGGGTCCCTGAAGTAGTGAGAGTGGAGGTAAGGACACTGGCTACCCTAGTGTGGGATCCAGGTGACGATGGGGGTCTCCGTGCCCACTGCAGTAGAGACAGCAGCTTAGGGAAACACTCAGGGAGTTGGCCCAACACATGTGGGCAAAGGTGTGAGAGAAAGGAGGGCCCGGTGGTGCTCACTCGAGCATCACAGCAAGGTCCCCTGCAAAGGGAGATGCCAGGCATGTCCAGGGGATACAGCAGAGGGCTCAGGAGGCACCCTGTGCCCGGGATGAGCGGTGGGGCAACCTTCAGGCAGAGGCTGGGCCACCTGTCAAAGGCACTGAGCAAGGAAAGAGTCCCAGCGGGGGGGGGGGGGGGGGGGGGGGGCTGGGAGGCTGCAGCAGGGGACCTCCAGAGATCCCTCCCACCCACAGGGCCGATTTCCTGCTCCCTCACAGAGAAACCAATCTCATCCCATCTACTCTAAGGTATTTCCACCAACTGTGTGCGTTTACTGGGAGTTAGGTCTCCAAATGGGAACATCCCTCCTCTGGGTCAGGAGGATAAAAACGTCCACTCCAGTAAGAAGTTAGGGCTCAGAGGACTTCTCTTTCGCCTAACAGATCCTGGATACATTTTGGATCATCTCCTCTGCACAAGGAGACCTTCTGGCTGTGGTCGACCCCTTGGTTCAAAGTGCGTGGCCACAGAGACTATTAACAGGACATGCGACGCCGGGACTCTCCAGGAGTGTAGAGTCACACAGAAGTTAGGCTCTGGAATCAGACTGGTGTGACTGGTCCTGACCCTCTCTGTTCGGGCGACCTTGGGCAGGTCAGTTAGCACCTCTGAATTCCTCTTCTCTACAAAAACGGGACACAGTACCTACTTGCCTTGCCGGAGTGGTTCACGGAGATGAGACCTTGCGCTACACGGGTGCTCAATAAATTGTACTTTATCTTTAGGGTGCCTGGACGGCTCAGTCGGTTAAGTCTCCGACTCTGACTTCAGCTCAGGTTATGCTCCCATGGTTTGTGAGTTCAAGCCCCACATCAGGCTCTGCACTGAGTGTGGAGCCTGCTTGGGATTCTCTCTCTGCCCCCCCTCGTCCCCCGGTCTCACTCTCTCTCTCTCTCTCTCTCTCTCTCTCTCAATAAATAAATAAACTTAAAAACATTTTTTTATGTTTATTCATTTTTGAAAGACAGAGAGAGACAGAGCACAAGCAGAGGTGGGGCAGAGAGAGGGGGACACAGAATCCGAAGCAGGCCTCCAGGCTCTGAGCTGTCAGCACAGAGCCCGATGTGGCCTCTTCCAAAGAATAGGGCAAGAGATCTCATGGACCGAGAGATCATGACCTGAGCCAAAGTCGGACGCCCAACTGACTGAGCCACCCAGGTGCCCCTAAAAACATTTTTTAATAAATAAATACATAAATAAATTGTACCTTATTCTTATTGCTAATAGTAGCAAAGAGTAAAATTCTTCGGTTAAAGCAAAAGAGTTATAAAAAAAAAATGGGCTACAAGCAAATTTATCAAAGGACAGGAGGAGGCCTTTTCCAGTCTCCCAGGAAGAAGACGTGAACAGTGGGGCTAACTTGGACGAAGGGAGGCAAGGGAAGCCAGCGCGGGGAGGACAGTGCTGGAGACACGCAACACCGGAGACCTTCAAGTACCCAGAAGAGAAAGTCAATGTCCTTTCTAAGAGACAAATGTCTCAGGGATAGGGTGGCTTCACCCCCCGGCCTGGGCCACAGGCTGGGGGAACAGAGACCCTCTTGGAGTGGCAGCAGAGACCCACGCGGCTCGGCTGCCGCCACTGTCCTCAGAGCCCGGGATGCCCCTTGCCGTGTCCTCGTTGGTACACAAAGGGCCACCTGCCTCCTCCCAGAAGGAGAATTCTGAGCATCCTGACTGCTTGCCCTCAGCCCGGCTCAGGCATAGCGGGGGGCCCGTGACACTGCAGGTGCCAAAGAGCAGCAGAGGAGATCGGGGAGGTCACCTGAGGGTCTTGGAGACCACTCCCGGACCCCAGCTGTGCGGACTGTCCGTCCTGGTGACGAGCCGTCTCCGTGGCTGTCCTCTCCTCCGGCCTCTGCCCTCATTCTGACACACCCTCCCCTCCCCGAAGACCCCACGGGAAGCACTGCCCTGCTGAACGGGGGCCTCCCAACGATGGAGAGGTGGAGTCGGGAGGCACACAGAGAAAGCCAAGCAGGGAAGCTGCCCAGAGTCACGAATTAGGCAGGCCGGTGCTCAGACCCAGATCCCGGCTCCAAACCAGTCCTTTGGCCCAAGCGGCCCAGACTCGGCAGCAGGCCCGCTGTTCGGTGTCCAAATTCCATCAGGAGAAGGGCTGCCTGTCTACGGCGGAGTGGAATTTCCACGCTGGCCCCTTCCCATTGTCTGGTGAAACATCAGGAGAGCCCCCGCCTCTAGAGCCTCTGCAGGGCCACCTCAGTCACCTCTCCGACAGCTTCCGCCACTGCCCGGCTGTCGTTGAGGGTCTCGGTCTCTGAGATCTGCCTCGCGTGCTCTGAAGTCCCCTTTCAGGCCTCTGACAGCCACCAGGCAGGAGCTCACAGTCCAGGAGTTGAACACCAGCATCCAAACGAGAGGTTACACGCTACTCCTGAGTCTGATGTGCGCACGCCTGGCTCGCGACCCTGAGCGGGTTGCCGCGCGGTGGCTCTGGGGTCTGCAGCATCCGACTGTAGGGCCGTTGCTTCTCGCGTCTCCCATGGCCGGTGGAGAGAGAGAAAAACCAGCGCGTGGCTGCTCAAACAAGACCCTTCGTCTTCTTCTTTTCAAGCCCCGGGACAGATGCTAGCCTATTTTCCCATTGTCTCATTTTCTAAGCCACCTTCAGTTTATAATGAGTTTAAAGTTATTAAGAAGAGATACGGAGTCCCAGGCGTTGGAGCGCAATGAGAGCACAGAGCTGCTGCGTTTGCAGTAAGCTGGAGAAAAAGGCGGCCTCTTCCAAAGAATAGGGTGGAGCTGCCTTTGAACGCTCTCCTGCCGCACCGACCACGATGAGTTTCTTTCCAAGGAGAGAAGGTCCGGTTTTCAGGGGGAAGGTTAACGCACCACAGGCAGTGCCGTTCGGACGCGGGGAGCCAGCTGATTCCGGCCGCCTCGACTCCGCGTCTAAATTTCGTGGCAGGTCAAGCAAGTGGTGGGTCTTTTCATCCTCGTGTGAAGCCACTGCCCTTTAAAGGCGGCACATGCTCACCTCGCAGGTGAGGGCCTCCCAGAGTAGGCGGTGCTGGCCGGCACTCCCAGACCAAGGACTCCAGCCCCTCGTGCTCCAGGCCCCCTTTCCAGAGTGAGGCTGGTGTGGACGGAAGAGCCACATTCAGATCCTGTCCCATTCCTGGTTTGCTTCTGAGTGAAAGGCAAGCGGGTAGGGACACGGCTAACGAGAGACAAGAAGCCAATGACATAAATCTGGTTCTCCCGTTGGCTGTGGCTTCCCGTGATTTGGTGCCTCACCCCTGGATAACAGTCGGCGTCACGGTGGGGGTCTCAGCATCAGTGAATTTTAAACTCTCCTCAGGTTATTCTAATCTGCAGCTTGATCCTTAACCCCGGGTCCTGACGAACTCCAAAGTGGAGACGGGCACTTCCGAAACCCTTGGCTCATCCTCCTTTTAGTAAGCTAGGTGATGCCCCAATAATTGTCTACAGACAACAGGCATGGTGGCCAAAGCCACGTGTACGGTTTGGGAAACGTGGAATGCCAGGGAAGGTTTGAACAAAGGCCCCTAGGTATTGTGTGGGAAGTGGGGGAGTCTGGACATTTTCGAATCTGAGCTCTTGAACAGAGATCTCAGAAGGCTGGGATACCAGCAGGCAGCTGGGAAGACTCAAAGAACATTCCACAGACCCCTTTGCCATATGATCAGCTCATGAATGGAAAAGAAAGATGGAAAATACAGCCCAGTGCCATTCAGATGCCCGCCAGGAAGTTCACCCGGGTTCTTCAGCAGAGGGAGAAGGCACCACGACGACTGGGGTTTTACCCAGCAAGTGGCCAAGGTTGAATCAGACTACCTCAGATCGCCAGGCAGTTCCATTACTTACTAGCTTTGTGTCCCGGGGCAAATAACTTACCCTCTCTGGACCTCGTTTCCTTATAAGGTTATCATGAGGGTTAAATGAGTTAATGCATTTCAAACTTGGGGTATATGTTTGGGGGGAACTCCCTCGGCTGAAGCAGGGCCCAGCACCACTGACAGAGAGGAGTCCTAGGCAGACGGTGGGCTCAGCAGGGCACAGCGCAGGCCACGTGGTATTACCTTAAATACCTGGAAGGCATTATTAGCCCTACTTATGCGTAAGAAGACGAGGCTCCGGGAGATGAAGTTATCCGCTGAACGTGGCACTGTGTTCACACCCAGGTCATCAGATACCAAAGGCTCGCTCCCTACTCCGCCCACCGTTGGGTCCACTTTCCAGGCCAGCAAACCTTTAAAATCTGGGTGTGAGGGGGCCAGGGCAACCCTTTCTTATTCTGCTTCGTGTACAAAGAGGAAGGTTTGAGATAACTACTAGGAGCTTTTTACAGGCTCTGTGCTCGCAGCTCGCAGAAAATAAATTATCTCCTTTAACATGCATGGTGCACATCCTAAATACCGACACAGAGACCACCTCAGTCTTCTAGAGTATTTTATGCAGTTGGGAGGAATCTGGAATGCATTCCTTCATTTTTTCTTTCCTTCATAGAAACTGTTCAAACTTTGCAAATTTGATTTCTGGTGAGGACATGAGTCAGATCAGAGCAATATAGTTTATATGAAGGACTCCCTTCCCCCCCCTTTTTTTTAATATAAGGGGAAATTTATTTTAGTATTATTTATAAAAAATCAGAGACTAAAATTCCAACAATGAGGACATCATTACATTATTACAATTGGCTTACGAGTAGGTATTAACCTGTTCTAGAATAATTTTAAAGATAATTTCCATGGTATGTATGTATTTAATATAATTTATTGTCAAGCTAGCTAACATACAGTATATACAGTGTGCTCTTGGCTTTGGGAGTACATTCCCATAATTCATCACTTACATACAACACCCAGTTCTCATCCCAACAAGTGCCCTCCTCAACGTCCCGTCATCCATTTTCCCCTCTCCCCTGCTCCCCTCCCCAATCAACCCTCAATTTGTTCTCTGTATTTAAGGCTCTCTTATGGTTTGCCTCCCTCTCTGTTTGAAACTGTTTTTCCCCTTCCCTTCTCCCATGGTCTTCTGTTCAGTTTCTCAAATTCCACATGAGTGAAAATATGATACCTTTCTCTGACTTATTTCACTCAGCATAATACCTTCCAGTTCCATCCACGTTGTAGCAATGGAATTCATTCTTTCTCATTGCCAAGTAGTATTCCATTGTATATGTAAACCACATCTTCTTTATCCATTCATCAGCTGATGGACACAGCCACTCTGGAAAACAGTGAGGAGGTTCCTCAAAAAATTAAAAATAGAATTTATCCAAAGGATACAGGAGTGCTGATCCATAGGGGCACATGTATTCCAATGTTTATAGCAGCGCTATCACCAACAGCTAAATTAGAAGGACTCCCTTCCACATAAGCACTGCACAGTGGCCGGCTGGGGATGTGGAGACCCACAATTTGCTGTTGGCCTCCAGCAAGGCACTTTCAGCCCTCTGGCCCTCAGTTTATCAGTCTATAGAGTCATGGTGTTATGTTCATGTCTAGGGCATATAATTCTGCAAGCTGGAAGAAAAACATGGCTGGATGGATTCCATTCAAATGGTATCTCAGAAGAGTGCTCACCTTGTTTTCAGTCACCTGAAATGATGGAAGGTATCCGGAAGGTTAGAAAAAATCCACGTGACCAGTAGGCATGCTTCCTGAGAGAGGCTTGATCAATGCCATCTGGTACAGCTGGTGCCCTCAGAGTTCTAGGAAGGCCTGTTTGGCCTTGTGGATCTATCTGGACAGGTGTTCCCTAACTGGGGAGAAAAATGTTGACCCCTTTCCTTTGAAGCATTTCAGAGGCTTGTGTAAGCCATTCCCAAATTCCAGGTGCTACCAAAGGTTTGGACAAGGAACTCAGTGCTGGGGTAGACAACAGATCAGGAGTCAGGGGAGTGGGCTATTAAGCCAATAAATCTCATCCAATGATGAAAACTTTTTGTTGTTGTTAGAGGACTCTGTGGCTACATCCACAGGAGTAGAAATGAGATGAAGCCAATGATGAGGACGATGGTAGAGAGTTTAATGTAAAGCGACATTATTCTTAGAGTGCGTGCCCAACCAGGTAGGACACTGGTGACAGTGTGGGGAGATGTGGAGACTAGGCTGCCCCGGTATGCCACACGCCGAGACTCACACTGAGCCACATTACGTGCAGCCCACAGGCTTTGACAGAGCAATATAGAAACGGACCATCGGTTACCTTTTCAAATTAATCAAAAATTTTTCCTTATAACAAAGGATTATCCTATATAACATCATCCCATCTGTCTAAGTTAAACCTTCTTATTAACACACGGCCACCTCCCACCTTCCCTCCTGCCACGCACTTCTTTGGAGTTGGGGTAATGACCAGTGTGCGTCAGATGGGGCCTCACCTGGTCCGCTGGTCACCGAGCTGCTGTGGCTTGAATCTGGTGTGAGGCGGTCACAAGCGCAAAGTCCAGAACTTCCATACCAAGCCTCCACCTTCAAGCACCCACTTCTACAGCGGAAGCAAGTGCCAGGGAGTCATTCATGGGGATCCTTATCCCCCTGCACGGGAAACACCCCTTCTGTGAAGGTTTTCCTGAGTGTGTTGCCACCCACACCTTTGCTATTTGCTAGGATCAGCTCTATGCAAATTAGTGATCCCCTCACTAGGAAAAGTGTGCACACCAGTTAGCCCACCCACCTGGTTATCTAGGTGTCACAGACATGCAAATGTGCCAACCTTAGTACGGTGATGGTGTAAGTATGGGGACCCCTAATGCAGTAGGCATCTCATATGCTCGGGTTGATCTGGCTGTGGCCTCAAAATCATGATTCACATACTATAACACTAATGAGTGAGGGTAACATTTCTTGGGCCCCTACTATGTATCTCACAGAGCCTAAAGCACACAACCTCACATAACTCAACAACCCTTGGCACAAAAACAGACACTCAGATCAATGGAACAGAATACAGAACCCAAAACTGGACCCACAAATGTATGGCCAACTAATCTTTGACAAAGCAGGAAAGCATATCCAATGGAATAAAGATAGTCTCTTCAGCAAGTGGTGCTGGGAAAACTGGACAGCGACATGTGGAAGAATGAACCTGGACCACTTTCTTATACCATACACAACAATGAACTCAACATGGATGAAAGACCTAAATGTAAGACAGGAAGCCATCAAAATCCTTGAGGAGAAAGCAGGCAAAAGCCTCTTTTATCTTGGCTGTAGCAACTTCTTACTCAACACATTTCCAGAGGGAAGGGAAACAAAAGCAAAAATGAACTATTGGGACCTCAACAAAATAAAAAGCTTCTGCACAGCGAAGGAAACAATCAGCAAAACTAAAAGGCAACCGATGGAATGGGAGAAGATATTTGCAAATGACTTATCAGATAAAGGGTTAGCATCCAAAATCTGTAAAGAACTTATCAAACTCAACACCCAAAAAACAAATAATCCAGTGAAGAAATGGGCAAAAGACATGAATAGACACTTCTCCAAAGAAGACATCCAGATGGCCAACTGACACATGAAAAAATGCTCACCATCACTCATCATCAGGGAAATACAAATCAAAACCACAATGAGATACCACCCCACACCTGTCAGAATGGCTAACATTAACAACTCAGGCAACAACAAATGTTGGCGAGGATGCGGAGAAAGAGGATCTCTTGCACTGCTGGTGGGAACGCAAGCTGGTGCAGCCACTCTGGAAAACAGTATGGAGGTTCTTCAAAACATTAAAAATAGAACTACCCTACGACCCAGCAACTGCACTATATCCAAGGGATATAGGTGTGCTGTTTTGAAGGGGCACATGCACCCAATGTTTATAGCAGCACTATCAACAATAGCCAAAGTATGGAGAAAGCCCAAATGTCCATCGATGGATGAATAAAGAAGATGTGATATATCTATACAATGGAGTATTACTTGACAATCAAAAAGATTGAAATCTTGCCATTTGCAACTACGTGGATGGGACCAGAGGGTATTATGCTAAGGGAAATTAGTCAGAGAAAGACAAATATCATATGAGGACTCATATGAGGGCTTTAAGAGACAAAACAGATGAACACAAGGGAAGGGAAGCAAAAATAATATAAAAACAGGGAGGGGGACAAAACGGAAGAGATTCTTAAATATGGAGAACAAACAGAGGGTTACTGGAGGGATGGTGGGAGGGGGAATGGGCTAAATGGGTAAGGGGCATTAAGGAATCTACTCCTGAAATCACTGTTGCAGTATATGCTACCTAATTTGGATGTAAATTAAAAAAAAACAAGAAACAAAAAAACTCAACAACCCTGCGACATAACACAACCCTCATTTTACACATGGTTGACTAAGGTTCAGGGAGTAGAGAACTTTGCCCAAAGTTGCATAACTAACTTGAGGCATTCCTCCTCTGTCCCAGGACATCTGCTCCAACCAGTGACCATCCCACACACACTCCGTTTCTAGCGCAGCCCTACCCACCTCCACATCCAAATGTCTTTATTCGCTGTATTCTATCCAGAAAAGATAGTTCTGAATAAAGGGTGAGGAGTCGAGACTCTTAGTCAAGAAGAAAGTACGTTAACCGGTCACGGCCAGAAAGAAAACGTGTACACGACGCTCATCACTTATATACAGCTTTATTTGCATTTTTGGAACCACTGAGAACGATCAGCAGGTGCACCCGTGGCCCATGGAACAGCATTTGGCTTTGGGGTTCCTTCCCACCGGGTGGCTGAGAAACCTCGACCACGCAGGCCCAGACCGGACTCACACCCAGTGCTCTCCCGCGCTGAGCGCCGCGTTGAAGGTTCGCAAGGCCCGGTGCGTTCCCCGCAGGGCCAGAAGGAGCGACCCAGCTTCGGCTCCGTGGCCGGCCTCCCGCAGGTGTCTGGCCAGCCCCTCCGCATCCCAGGGCCCCTGCTGCGGGCTGGCCAAGAGGTGCTCGATGATTCGCGGGTAGAAGGGAGTAGAGATGCACTTGGCCAGCAGCCTGGCGTCCAGGAGCAGGGAAAGAAGTTCTTGGTCGCAGTTGGAGTCATTCACCTTCAAGAAATGAGACAGGTAAAACATGAGAGGGGCCCTGCTCACTTCTTCCTGCCAGAGAACTCATCACGCACGCCCCCCACTGGCTGCTCCACGCCGCCTTTCTTCCCGCTTTCGTCATCCTGCACCCTTCACCGGGGTTCACGGCGCTCACGCCAAAGAGCACACACGGGGGCGCGAGCCTGAGCTCACACACACACGGGACCACAGACACGGTTCCCCGGCAGCAGCAGACGCAGCCACGTGCCAAGAGCCCCGAGCCGCTGCCACGGCTACCAAACACCGAGGGCCAGAAACTGCCAACTGTGTCCCCATCAGCCCTGGAAGTCACGGATCAGGGAAAGGAGGGGTAAGAACGCTGGCACACATCGTGGCAAGTCACGCGGCCAGGACGGAAGCTGAATTCAGGCCAGTCTCGACTTCAGAGCCCAGGCTTTCAACAACCACAGTTACCATCTCGTTGGTGCTTTGCCACGGCCCATTTTCTTTAACCCCAAACCTCTGCTGTATGTAGAGGCCCAGGCAAACAATTCTTTCTACAACAGAAAAACCTGTTTTTTACTCCACTGAGAAAATATATCCATCAACCCCACTGATGTAACTAGGAAGACGGACAGGAAGGCTTTAGGTCGTTCTTGCTTAAGCCTCTAGAAAGCTCAGTGCCCAACTTACCTTTTTAAGACATTTTTGTATTTTGGAGACCAATGTTATGTGGCCTGTTTTACAGGCTCTTTCAGCTCGGATGTCCTCTGTGTTTCCTCCCTGGTCTTCTCTGCTTAGTCTCTGTATGGTTTTCGACAGGGTTGACACTTAGCATACGCCTTTCTATTTTCTATTATTTCCACATTTTTTTCTATAAGGAATCAAGTCAACGCTCGTCGCACGTCAAAATCCAGAGCTCCTCATTTACATGGGGCTGTCATAAAACAGCTTCAGGACAGTCCTTCCTAATGTCACTGAGCATTTTTAGCAATTTTGGTTGTAGGGACCACAGGAATAATGTGGCATTTCAAAGCCAATGAACTAATGTTTGGACCAACTATGTTATACAACTGTTCACAGGGTGCTCGTCCTGCATGTTCTGTGACAAGGAGGAAACGCTACTGAAGACGAGGTCAACTGCATCTATGGACTGCAAGAATGAAAGCAAGAGCTGTTCTGAGAATGAGAGTCACCGCCCGCTGTCAGAGAGCATCAATCTTTCCTGCAACCTAGTGATCCTTTAAAACCAACCGCAACGTCAGTCTCATCTCCTGGGTGACATTTTCCCTACGTCTCTCACCTAAGCTGATTCCTCCTTCCTTACAGATGTTCTTCCGCGGGAGTGATTTGTAGGTCTGGCTCCCTTGCCAGACTGGGGGCTTCTACAGGGCACAGAGGCTTTATCCTCCTCTCCCAGCATCCAGTTTAATCAACTCTTGTTACATGGCTGGACGAACCCACATCATTGAATGCTGTCACACTTTTGTCAACGGCGCAAGTACACCCTAAGAGCGCTATCCCAGCAGAGGATCTGAACAGAGCCAGATTCCAGGACTGAAGAGTCTCTTGCAAACCCTGGGCCTCGTGCTTTTGTCAATACGAGCACATGCAGCTCATCCACTTCGGACTCAGGAAGACACTTAGGTTGAGCTCAATTTAGCATCTCTTGCTGGTTTTTGTTTGTAGAGGTGGGATGGTGGGAAAGGAAAGGGCTGTGGAAGACCGGTGAGCACTCTCCACTGGGGTCTGCTTATGGGTTCTGTGTCTCTTCTTTCCTTCCAGCTTCCCTCCCTCTCTTCTTCAGAGCTAGGAAACAGGAGTCTTGACCCTATGTGAGTGCTGCCCCCACTGTCACAGTGTCTTCCATTTGCTGAGGGCCATCCACGTGCCAGTGAGCACTCAGTCTCAACCTTAAAGCATCCTTGCAAGACAGTTACAATCTCATTTGATGGATGAAGAAGCCAGTTCAGTGAGGTCAAAGTCACTGTGCCCAATGTCATGTGGCTGCTGAACGGTGAGCTGGACAATGAGCCCTCATCCTTGACTAGTTGTGTATTATTTGTTTACCTCCAGAGCAACGATCTCGTCTTCCTTGTTTATCCCCGAATCCCCCATGGCCAGAACAGTGTTGGCCACAGCTGGGGGCTCAGCAAGACTTGTAGGATGAATCCAAGAATGAGTAACCCTAAAGCTCTCACCCTTTCCTTGAACACTACTGCTTTCCTGAGCACATGTGCACGCACACACATAGGGCATCTGAGTTACTGTGTATTTTTTTGGTTCGCCCTTAAAAACAAAGAATCCCTGCACCCAGCCCTCTAGGAGGGAACAAATGTGTGCCAGGATGCTACAGGCAAATGTTTGATAAAATAGACAGATAAAAGACTCAGAATCCAAACACTGCAGGGCAATACATTCTCCGCTGCCCTGAATAAGTCTTCAAGGCTAGGACACCTTTATTATTCTCTCTGTTTCCTCACGAACCCTTCCTTTGGGGGTCTGAAAGACTCCTAGAAAGGGAGTGATGGATTTTTCCAGCTTGAGGAAGAGACAGGGGTTCTGTCAATGCTCACAGTTACTGCTCCTCTTATCCCTCTCTTCTGTTTGCTTCTCTCCAGGGCGAGGACATCCTCGAAATCGGTTTCCTGCTGGCCAGGTTGGGGTCAGGGGCGGGCGGCCAAGCACCGACCCCCTCAAAGCTCTCGGTCCACTCCCTTGGCTAAGAAAACAGAAGGGGTGCCCGAGTGGCTCTGTCGGTTAAGTGTCGGACATTGGCTCACATCATGATCTCATGGTTCCTGAGTTCCAGCCCCGCATTGGGCTCTGCACTCTCAGGACAGAGGCTGCTTTGGATCCTCTGTCTCCCTCTCTGCCCCTCCCTCGCTCATGCTTGCTCTTTCAAATATAAATAATAAAACATTAATAGAAAGCAAGCAAGCCAGCAAGCAAGCAAGCCCAAGGCAGAAGTCACGGAAATGAAATACAATGATTCCCCTTGGGCCCTGGCCCACTCAGATGTTGCTGACCTCCACTGAGCTCTGTGGTGGCCCGGCCAAGGCCTAGGGGGAAATTCTGGTTTAGCTTCTCGTAATCAGGTCCTGAGAAAATGGGAGTGGCTGCCTTTGTTCTATTTCCTTTCTCTGACCTTGCACCTGGCTCTGGCCCTTTGCAAAAGGTACAGAATGGTCAGAGCATACTTTGTAATTGTCACGCACACAGGAAATACCGTGTAGACACTTAAACTGTGCACATTTGGGACAAAATAGAGAAAGAACACAGAAAGAAGGAGGGCCTTTGTGAGGACTCGTTCCAACAACTGCATCTTAAAGAAGAGGGGCCTGAGGGTCAGAGAAGAAATGGACTGGCCAAGGTCCCACACCAGGCCTCCTGCCTCGGGGGTGCCAAGGCCAGACTGAGTCACTGTCCTCAGTCCGGCAGGGTGCCCGGCGGTGCCCCAGACCTTCCCAAGCATGACGGCCACATTCCGAGCTGCCCGCTTCATGTGTTGAGCTTCAACTTTTCTTCATTTTTCTTGTTTTTGACTGAAATTCTAACAAAGTACTACAAGTCTGGTAGCCACCCATCCCTCATTCTAACTCAGTGTATTTTCCTTTTTCAAATCCAGAAAAAAAGAAAAGGTGGAAATAGTTTGAAAAAACAAATCCTCTATATGTGGATCCCACAGGAAAATGACTTCCCTCCTTTCCTCTCTAGTAATTCTCCACGTGCAGAGATTTTGTGGTCTACTTCGTTCACAATATATTAAAAGATTCGTAGGTGCTTTTACACAGTTTTCATTCTTAAAGATCCCAATGGCTACAAAATAGTCTATTGAAGAGAGAGAACAGTTATATACCTTCTCCTGCTACGGATATGTCAGTTGTTTTTAAATGTCTGATATTATCGAAATACCAAAAATCAATTTTTTTATGTAAATGCTTTCTGTGAGTTCTAGAACTTAAATTATCGACCCTGATTTCAGTTGTAATAAACATTCTAATCTGTTTGCTATTCTGTTTTTATTATTTGTTTTACAGAAGTTTTACATTTTTATAATGTCAGGAAAAAAACTGTTCGTTTATGATTTTTTCTATTGCTTTAAATATTAAAAGTTTTAGTAGAATTCCTCAAAGGATCTGATACACACACACACACACACACACACACACATTTTACTTTTAAAAATATGTAACTTTTTAATTGATCAAGAATTATTTTGGTATACAGTCTGTGGAAAATCACACATTCCTGACATTTGCTTGATTGGTGCTTTTAGAGCTTGAGGAAAAAAATATGTTCTGTCATTTCTGGACTCAGCTGGATGTTGGAAATAAATATGAGACAAGTCCAGGAGGATCAGCTGATTTAATTCCTCTGATCAAATAACTCTGAATTCGAGTCAGAGGCAGTCTGGTCTTGGGAAGAGAAGACAGACTTTGGGCTAGAGACTAATTTCCAATCCTGGTTTCTTTGCTGGACAGCTGTGTGACCCTGTTAAGGACAATCTCTCTGAGCCCCAGACCCGTAGACCTCAGACTATCCCTGCGGGTTGTGATAAGCTATGTTTTTAAGTGCCTAACACAATGCCTGGTGCAGAGTTCAAGTTCAGTAAATGGCCAAAGTTGTTACAGTCAGACAAACCAGGCAAGATGCATGTTCCAGAAGGAGAGGACATACATCTATCATAAAATGACTAAATGCTTGCCATCTCGGTCACTGATTGTTTCTTCTGTCAGTAATTAATTTTTGAGAGTAAAAGAAACTTTGCAGATCTTGGGAAATAAATCTATTAAAGCACAAAGGGCTATCATCTTCCAAGCCATTAAAACGTTATCTTCTTAATTCCAGTTCCAACAACAGGTAATGAACTTTCTCTGAATTAAAGTCTCCGACTTTATGGATCTATACAAAACTAAGAGTAATTATACAAACCTAAGAGGTAAGCTGAAATTCGGTAGGTACCTGAAATGTATGCAGGGCCTCATTCCAATAATTCTGCAGAAGATTATGTACTATTATTTCACTGTTTGCTGGAGGACAGGGTACCTGTCTCATTTTTACATATACTGCTACTAATAAAAGTTATTGAACATCAACTGCAAGGGCAGAAAAATAAAAGGGCAGCACGAGTGTATACTCGGAGAAGGAAAATGCCTGCAGGGTTTCTTTTGTTTTCTGTTTATTTGAAAGATATTCAGACTCCACTTCTCAGCATAAATACCAGCCTCTCCTAGCACGGGATTTCACAGTATGCCTCTTCTGAAACCAAAATTAGGGCAAATCTTCTAACTTCTGCTCTAACATTGAGAGAGAATCTTTGAAAAGCCGAGTCTGATTGCTTCTATGACCACAGCAAACACTGCATCGTGGGCCCTGAGTTTTGCCGGTTCCACACTTTGTACTTACCCTGTTCCTACCTTCGTTTCTTGTGCTGTTATCTCACATATGAATCTCCATATCATTCCTTTAAATAGAGGATGTGATTTTATTTTATCTTCACAAACATCCTGCCCATTCCTCACTCCTACACACACTAACAGGCTAGCACAATGGATGCTTAGCACATCTGCTCACACTAAGTAAGTCAATCAACCACCAATGAGGCTTAGAAATCGAACAGATTAACTGACAGGGAGTGAGCTGCCTGTCACCAGAGGCATTCAGCTGAGAACTGTGAGAAGGCAGTATTGAGGGAGCTCTTCAGGGTGGAACAGACTCTCATCAGGGAGGGACTAGTTGGAAGCCTGGATAGAGTTAAAGAGGAGACAAAGAAAGGAAGAAGGTTTCTTGGTTTTGCATAACAATGTTAATCCAAACGTGTTTTCCTGAGCATCTTTAAGGCTCTCCCTCCTCCTATCTAGACACGGTGCAGTGTAAGTAATGTCTGTGGGCTCCAGTGCCTTCAAGGCAAGACAAAAGAGGCTAAGAGTCACCAATGCTAAATATGTGAAGGACTGTCCATGGAGGCATCTAATCCTGAGCAACTCCATCGGGCAGGGCCAAGACCAACATGTTCAAGGTAAAGGTGCAGCTTTCAATCCCAATCCAGAGGTGCTCCCTTACTATGAGGTTTATCAAAAAATGGCCGAGAGCACCCCGGGGAGGTGGTAAGCTCTCAGCCCCCAGCAGTGCTCACCCAAGACCCAGGTTTCCTAGTGGGTTTGAAAAAGGAAGCCCTATAGTGGGCCACTTATTAGGCCAGCTCAGAGCTAATATGATTCGAGATGCTCTCAGCAATTTCATTTCTCTGCAGAGACAAGCCGTTTCCAGGATAAGACAGCCTGCCTCGCCACATGAATGCAAGCAGCATTACAGGCTTTGAACGCTGGATCTACAGTTTAAATTTCAGCTCCGGCCGTGCCCAGCTGTATGACCTCTGGGTGTGTGTTTCCATCTGTGAAACTAGAATGCCACCTTTTCGCAAGATTAGTAAGAAGATAAGGTGAGGATGTGCCCGTAACGATGTCGGGAAAAGAGCCGGTACTGGAGAGACACGGGTTGTCACTAGCTTCAGAGAGGAATGCTTAATTAGGTGACAAGGTCTGTAACCCCTCATCTGTCACCCCTTGAATTCTTCTTTCACTAGGCACTGCAGTCCAGGACAGGCCCCAGGATGGAGGCCGGGCAGAGGCGGTGAGCAGCACTGACGAGGAGGAAGGAGTGACGAGCAAAGCTACCACAAGTCCGGAATTATGCGACGGGGGGTGTCGGTATACAGAACTCTTAGCGGTCGACGTCTGCTTACTCTGAGGAAATGAGCGAGTGACTTTCCCAGTGCAAAATACTCCAGAGACGAGATTCGAACACAGCAGCAGGAAGATTCTTCTTGGAGAGAAGAAAGTTTTGGAGGTGAGCTCGAATCTCACTGGGGCTGATGGACGAGGGAACCCAGCAGTCCATACCGACGGCCCCTGACTCGCAACACTCTTACAATTTTTTGACTTCACAGTGGTGCAAAAGTGATACACATTCAGTAGAAGCACCACTTTGATTCTGCATCTTTTCCTGGGCTAGTAATACCCAGTATGATCCTCTCTCATGGTGCTGGGTGGTGGCAGCGGCCACGGCTCCCCGTGAGCCACACGACCACGAGGGTCAACAACCAATATGCTGACACATCTTCTGCACCCGGACGGCCGTTCCGTTTCTCACTTTCAGGACAGTCTTCAGTAAATTATATGACACATTCATACTTCGTTATAAGGCAGGCTTTGTGTTACATGATTTTGCCCGACTGTTGGCTAACAGAAGTGCTCCGAGCACATGTGAGGCAGGTGAGGCTAAGCTCCAGTATTTGGTAGGTTAAGTTCAGTAAGTGCCCTTTTGACTCACGATATTCCCAACTTGCAATGGATTTATTGGGACATAAGCCCATGGTTAGCTGAGGAAGATCTGCACCATGCGGGGGTTTTAATTATTCATCGACAATAAGCTCTAAGAAAGACTTTCTCTTGCTCCAGGAAAGAGGCTGCTGGCCATTTGTAAGAGGTTACATGCTGAACACTAGAGGCGGGCAATTTCAGAAAAGCTTCGAGAAGGAAATGAAGAAATGCGGTCCAATCTCTGGCATCAGCACTTAACGCACCACCTGCTGAGCTGTAAACACCTGTAAAGCTGTCAGCCTTTTGTAACCAATAGTGAAGTAACACGTGCCAACAGCAAGCACGTGGCACTGTTTTCCCACGTGGATCCACGTGCTGCGCAGGCGCGGCTGCCTACCAGAGGAGTCCCTTGGTTTTGTCTTTTAATGTCAACAGGAACTACCGTCAATAACCACAAGGGAGAAACTGAAGTTACTAATGAACCCAGGCCCTCTACTAATGGACAGAGTGAATAGCAAAATAAAAACAAACAAAAAAGCAAATGTTATTATGTTTTTCATTGCAATACCACATATGATTTCAAACAGAAAAAAAATTTAATAAGACAGAATAAAGACAGCTAGTCAGGAGTCCTGTAAAAAGGCCTACTGAAACTCTGCCCTTAGACAAGGGTCACATGACCTTTTAATGGTGTTGGGAGAGCAATGATGAACTACAGCTAAGTTCTTCTTTCATTTATAGAGCATTCTTGAATGACAAAGTGACAGAGATGGAGAACAGATCAGTAGTTGTCACAGGTTGCTGAGGGCGGGGGGGAGTATGTGGGGGAGGGAGAAGGTGGCTGTGGCCACAAAGGGTCCCCCACAAGAGATCCCTGGGATGCAACTGCTCTGTGTCTTGACCGTAGTGGTGGTGACACAAATCCCCATGGGACAATATTGCACAGGACTTCACACCCAAGTGAGTGCCTGTAAAACCACTGCCATCTGAATAAGGTCCAGAGAGTGAATCAGAACATTGCACTACAGCTATGCAACATGCTACCATCAAGGGAAACCATGTGAAGGGTACAAGAGATCCCGCTGTACTATTTCTTCCAATTGAATGCGAATTTAAAATTATCTCAAAATAAAAAAGTTAAAAATTTTTAAAAACTGGAAAACCCTGCCAAACTTCAGCTCTTGGGAGAATGCACAAGGTCTGACGATACTCAGCATTTCCACAAACACATTTTAAGGTCACAGATGGGTTGGCCTAATGTAAAAACTCAACCTCAGTGCAGGGAATTACAGTTAAGTGCCATTACCAACCTCCCCCAGGTAAGGGCCTCGGTGGTCGGTAAGTAACTCACCTCAGCAACTGACATCTCCGGTTTTGATTTGTGGATCTGAAGGCCACTGAGGTTCTGGGTGTCATCATCACAACCCCACACAAACCACCCACAGTCTGAAGGGCTATTTCACAACCACAGAGCTTTAGCCCAATGCTGCACATGACATGGAAGTGTTATGGAGGTAACTCAGCACCATTTACAAATGACTTGGGTGTTGCAGTGTTCCCACTTGGTTTCTTACTGTGATAGCCAGTGGTAGAGGGTGTGCGTGTGTGTGTGTGTGTGTGTGTGTGTGTGTGTGTGAGAGAGAGAGAGAGAGAGTATATGTGTGTATGAGTGTGTGTCAGGGGTGTGTGTGTGTGTGCATGTGAGACTATGTGTCAAGGGTGTGTGTGAGCGTGTGGGGGTGTGTGAGTGTGTGTGTCAGGGGTGTGCGTGGGTGCGTGTGTGCAGCAAAGCCAGTCTGCAGGTGGGGAGCCCCAGTTCTAGTTGCAGTCCTCACGGATGCATTCGGGATGAAGAATCTTTACAATGAAACCTGATCTACTCGCCTCTGGAATTTAGGATGCACTAAGGGAGCTCCATGCAGGATGAGTACAGAAGGGTGATGGATAGCACGTCACTGTAGTCTTCTCAGAGAGGCCCATGGCCAATTTAGTGGGAACGCCTAAGCAGAGACACTAAGACAGAGACGACAGTGGGGAGAAGGAAAAGCACTAAAACATGCAGCCTGATTTTCTTCTGTTTCTCCCTTCTTCCTAATTTCTTGGATTTGCAATAAAAAATGGGCTAAAGAAAAAAAAAACATTGTAATTCTTAGGTTCTTGTCCATTCCCAACACTATGCAGGGTTTATCTGAGCACAGTTGGATGGGGGGTTACAGCACACAGGCCCCTCCACTCCCTACTAATGCCTTGTTTCCAAAGAGGCCCCTGCTATGATCAATCATCAGTGATAATGAAGAGTAGTCATAAAAATGTTTGCAGAAGCTTTATATTATTTCAGAAATACATCTCAATGAATAAATGCATTAGACTCTTTTCATTTTGCTCATTATGACAATTTCCAAATGGAATTATTGCCTACTTTCTGTAACCATAGACCTAACTTTCTGTATCCGTTGTCATTAAATCTCTTCATGGTTTTGTTTGGCAAGTATGTGCCCAGGTTCTAGAATTCTCTTCTCCTCTCTTGTCCCTAGAAAACATCCTCTAACATTTTTGTTAAAAAAAAAAACAAATATAACTGTGTGTGTGCATACATGTGTGTGAGTATACACGCATACCTAAAATTATATCTGTGTGTGTACACACTCACACAGACACACACACACACACACACACACACACACACAAATTTTACAGTGAAAGAATGATCTCTACAGAAGGGTTTCAGTAAGGATCATACAATGGAAATTCATTAAAACACAACTCTGAGCTACCTATTTCTAAAGTGTAAAATTTGAAAAGGGAAGTGAAAGTTTCTTCCTTAATCACGATAACAAGACAACCAGCCTTGAGGGAGAAATCTCAAGCCTTGACTTTAGTACGTCATTCCTCAAGCCCAGACACTGCTTCAATGGCGCGTTAGTTTGCCAGGGGAAACAGGGCTTGAGATTTTAGAAGGTGCCAGTAAACATTACCTGCAGCCACTGTCTCACCTTTAATTAGCAGGCAACCAAACACATACATCCAGGCACAGAATCCTGCCTGACGCGACAAATTCCTGTGATCTAAATTTCAAGTGGCAAGGACACGTCCACTTGTCCTGGGCTGCTCTGACATTTCTTTAAAGGGTATACAATACACTGGCTTCTCCAGAGAAACTGCTTCATCATTCGGATTTGTATTCTCAGCACATGAACACAGAGTCTGGTTCATGAGAGAGGTTTAGTAAATGTTTATAGAATAAACAAATATTTACTTCTTAGACAAAACAGAAACAGCGTGGTCAGAGAATACTGCAGACAAAACAGCCTTAAATCAATCACGGATGTTATTTCTGAGAATGACAATGCTAATTCGTTTCTCCGAAGCACAAGCAACGGTAAACTCCACCGGGGATACCTGGACAAAGGCGGTGATGTGCTCCAGCGCCGTGGCGTGAAGGCCGTCGTCCTGGCTCTCGAGGAGAAGCTTCAGGGCTGGGAGCGGCAGGGACTGGCTGAGCAGCAGTGAGCTCAGCGCCCTCACACCCTGGAACCACAAGGGCAGTTACGTGAGCAAGCAGGCAGGAGGCACTCCGGATGCCAGGCGCTAATCTGGCGGCGTCCTTCCACACCTTTTCTAGGAGGGTGTGTGCAGAAAGCGCACACGGGACCACACGGATTGTTTGGTATCTGCTTCACTCACTTCACCATGTATATTGTAAACATCTTTCGGCCCGATCAGATATTCACTTGATATTCACCAGATATTGCGTTTAACAGCTGCAAAGTCTCCTTCCGGGTGGACACAGGACTGTAATCTATTCTCCTAATCTCTCAGAGCCCTAGTTTCCTCACAAGTAAAATGGAGGTAATTATATCTACTTTGCAGTTTTGTGCCTGCATGCATGCGTGCGTATGCATGCGTGCGTGTGCATGCGTGTGTGTGTGTGTGTGTGTGTGTGTGTGTAGACACTTAAATGATACAAATGATTACAGGTTGTTAATATTATCACCAAGATCCAGTTATCCTCTGCAACAATAAGAATCAGCAACTTACGTATTGAAAAACGTGTTTATAATTCTACTGTCAAGGTGAACTGAATGTTTCATGAAAAGTATCTGTAGTCCAAAAAACTGAAAATGCATTTGGATCTCCAACATACGCATTTGAATTTTATTCTCAGCCCTTTATTACCCTAGCTGAACCTGTCATCAGAGAGCAAGAGTTTATACAAGATAACAAACGATGGCCCTTCACAACAAAAGTACAAGAACATAGGATATCTGCAAGCTCTTCCTCTCCGCGGAGCTATATGCTCCCCCGGTGTCCTGAATGTAGCTATAACAGAAAGAACAGAACATGTGCATGGAGGACCAGAGAGTGCAACCTCCTTATACAAAACAGGGGTTGTTTTTGAAAACTAAGAATCCCTGTCCCCCATGGGACTGGCCTTTCTCCTATGCTACTCCAACAGCAGCATTCCAGAGAAGAAACACTCTAATTTATGACATTTTGATAATTTCTTTACATTATTATAAAGTCTTGATAAAACAAGGGTGACACGAAGAAGCTCCTATTCAAAGCCCCCAGGAGAAAAGCGTTCTTCAGAATCCCACTCACTGGAGGGTTTTACCCTTTTCTCCTTAGCACATCTCTGCTGGAAATCAGCAAGGCCTTCAATTTCAGACTGGAAGGTTGTACCACGTGAACTTGGGTGGAAATGATCAATACCGGCAGGGAAACACGTTTGTAGAATGTGCACTTCAAGCATCATGGATTCTACCTCACACTCTGTATGCCCTGAAGCACACGGTCCTACGAGGAACCTCACCGAGCTCCTGGGCCAAAGAGAAATGCGGATCTGCCCTCTGGGATGCCACAGCCCACAGAGAGTATTTGGGAGGAGGAAATACGGACTCTCACACACGACAATTTCACGCAGCTGTCCTGCACCAACTTGCCTCTGTCGCCCTCCACCTCCTCCTCCTGGAATGTCACAGCGATGTTCCCCCACCTGCACGTTGCTCAGACAGCGCTCAGACCGCACGGCCCAGGAGACCTCGCGGCCACGACAGACTATTCTGTCCAACATGGCAGCCAGGAGCCTCACGCTTATGAGCATTTGAGATCTGGCTGGTGCAACTGAGGCACTGCTTTAGAATTTTTATTCCATTTTCCTGAATTTAAGTTTTAATAACTGCAGGTGGCCAGTGTCCTGACGGTACAGCTACAGTTTTGAGTTTCTGCAGACCTCTGGGTCTGTGCACAAGAGGTGACCTCTGCTGTTTCTCTTTCTGATGGACCCCTATTGGTTCATTGAGGCTCCGCTGAAAAGGGCACAGGAAAACCCCATCTCCTACCAAGCTGCCTTGGATTTCCGACGTTTGGCAACTCCTATATTCCGACGACACTATTTGTCATCTTACGATATTGTAATTAACTCATTTGTTCAGCTGCCTCACTTGAGGGCAAGGATATTTTCCCTTCTCTGTATTCCAAATTTGCTTGGTAGAGACTATACCTAAAAATATTTGTATATCACTCCCTCCCAGCACTCATATTTACTAAGTTCTCTGTAACAGGTAAACAGGTATTTCCCAGCAACTTATGATATTTAGACTAAGCGTATCACTTGGCTGACCTTAGCTTTGATGACAACTTTTACCAAAATAACCTGTATACCCCTCTGAGCAGGCATGATGGACAGATTATGCCAAAGTACATGTGCCTAACTGTCCGGGACATGGTACTTAAAGGGACTTACCTTTCCCTTCGCCCCCACTTCCCATCCCCTAAGTTCCCGTATTTAGAAGGTTGTTTTTTCTTCATGGCTCTTTAGAATGCATTTATGTCTAGCCCGTTACTGCTCATGGTACTTGCTGACTTACGGCCACGATGGTTTTGCTGACAGAAATACACTTTACCTGAAGTATAAAGTCAAGGACATCCAAGAATGGAGGAGTACTTTTTGAGCTACTGAGTACTTTCTATCTCTTAGCTAACAGTTACTGGCTAAATACTTACTCTGTATTTAAATACTCTACTAGGTCCTTCGGTATGTTCCCCTGTGTTACAAGAAGAGTTTATCGGGAGATTTACAGGGGGATCTGGGAAGCTCTAAGAAAGGACAAAGCAGCAAAGAGAACCATAAAATACCTCATCAGCACCTTCCCAGCTCAAACCTGTCTGGCCATCAAGATACAGAACGAGAGGCCTTGACTCAAGAGGAACAGGTGCATCTGGGCCCAAAACCAGGCCAGAACCCCGCACAAATGTGATTCATGGTGATGTCCCCAAGGCATGGTCCCTGTGGCTGATGGTTGTCAAAGAAGCAGGACCGGTCCACTAATGGTCCTTCTGTCCTTGCACAGCCCTCCTGCTCGTCCTGGGGTATCCTGCACCCAAACGTGCTGCAGGATCTACAGCAGGAGCAGAGGGGCACAGAGATGCAGGTCATCTGATCTGCAAATCAACTCTAGACTCTATCAAAAGTACCTCAACTATGAGAAAGAACAATCACACTGAGACTTAGAGGCTGCAGATTAGCTAGGCTCGCTCATTAGCTGGGCCTCTAACTCGCAAACACCTGACCCAAAGCATGTGTGACTCTAGTTCATGCTGTGCTTCAGCAAAACCAGGGACTTTCAGGGTCAGTCACAAAGAGCTGCAACTTGGAAGTTTAAATTTGTAAATGCCAAGAATCTGTTTTATGCTGGTTTCTAATTCTGAATATCCCCCATTCCTGAGAATGCTTCATATATTGCCATGGATACAAGCTAAGAAGGATACAGAACTTTCAAGACTACAGAAATATGATCTGCGAGCAGCACTGATCTTATCCTTCTGGTAATATTTTCCATCAGCAAAACCAACATGGCGGGAAGTAAACAAGAACCAGGAACAACGGCAGGTATTGCATAAAGACATTCTGAAGAGTCACGAAGAACAGAAAACAATCTCTAAATATGGGAACTCAGTGGGGAGACAGGAAATGTGGATGAAGTACCATGTCCTAGATAGTTGGACAAACGTACTTTATAAACCACAGAGTAGAGCAACCAAAAGTAATAAATTTTAAAAAATTGAGTCATGGATCATTTTACCACCAGAGTGATATTAAATATTATGCACTTCTGAAATTAGACAATGTAATTTCCAAAGGTGGTAAAATAAACTTAAGAAGACATTTCCATTTCTTAATTACCATGTTCCTTCCTCTGTAACCATTTTAACTCACATTTGAGCACCTTTAACAATCAATAAAAATAGTACCTAACATTTGCAAGGTTCTTTTAATCATGGCATCCTAAGGAAAAAAAATCTGTAAACATACCCAAATTCAAGACAGAAGTGAGGCAGCGTAAGGAAAATAAAGAAAAGTCACTGTGGCAACACAACTCGTTTGATAATGATTATCTTTCACCTTATCAAACCGGAACAGAGAAGCGCTAATGGCTTACTTCAACATGGGCTTTAATCCAGTACCTTCCCCCCTGCCCCAAGAGAACCGGAGGTTGATGGAAACTCGTGATTAGGTGCTTTGGGTGCAGTTGGAAATAGCCTCCAGTCAGCCTCCTCAAAGGCCTGGAGACCTTGGGGAATACTCAGAACTAGAGTCCCCTCGGAGATCACATGATCTAACTCCTTGTTTGTTCCCGGGGCCAGAAAAGGGAGGGGCAGAGCATCTGGCGCTTTTCTCATGGCCACAGATCACACTGTGGCCCAGTCCCGAGAAGGACAGTACAATTTGCTGCATCACCAGGGCTCCTGCTGCTCTTGTACATCTGATATCCCCTGCCCTTCAGGTGCTCCCAGTCCCAAGAAAGAGGACAGGCTCTAATCCCCTTCCCTGGTGTGTGAGGAATACTCTAATAGACGTGTGCTTCAGGCACTGTGCTATGTATTCTGAGTTCCTTAAAACACTCGGGAAGCATTGGTCCGATGATTCTGAGATTAAGCGGGACCACTGTAAATAAAATATTATTCCATTTGTCAAGGCACCTCAACCTGGCCGTAGAAGCATATTAGGGAGCTGAATCATTATAGTTATTTAACTTCTCGTTCAATCACCAACTTTTTTTTTTTTAATAGGAAACAGAGCACAATTTACAATGTGTTGGTCAATAAAAAGAAGAACAACATACTTCTCCCTGCATGTCCTCGAAGGTCGCCCCTAAACTTCACATGCAATGCTGACAGCTCTCACTACTGCTTTGGACACTCAGATATGTTTATCACCCGCTGCCGGGTGGCTGCAAGACAACACATGTAACTGTTACTGAACCTCAATTATGTAATGAATGGTATGACGTCAAGGTCAAAGATGCAGTGGCCGTGTTCTCAGCTAACTTACATTCCTTGCCTCAGAACTAACGGTAGTAAAACCAAACCAGTGAGGATATTTAAATAAAAACCAAATTCTCCAGGTAATGATAGAGATCTCGACACACTAGAGCTAACACACTACAGGCCATTCTTGAAGGAAGTATCATAGAAAAGGGGGATGACAATGAAGCTTATACAAGCACATAAAACATGCACATTCAATATGCAGACACCCCAAGCGTAGGAAGCATGGCTCACTAGGAAGTATTTATTTTCCAAGCATTCAAGTGGAACGTCGGTTTGATGACCAGATCTGCCCTTTGTTGCCCTAGTGACCAGGAGCCAGACCTTTGTTCTCAGAGCCTCAGTTCCATCAGCTGTTAACTGAAGGTCAAGGAGCCTCCTTACCGGTGGTGGAGAGGGTTAAGTGGGACGATGGAAGTGGACGCCCAAGAGTGGTAGCAAACGCTAGTTTTACTGCCATTACCACCAGCTTGCGATACAGAGACAGTCGGTCCTAAATAGTGCTTCCCTAACTCAGATTCGGCAGAACTGGCATTTCTGGGGTTTGGTCCTGACCTAACGGTGCTTGATCTTAGGTTATGGTAAGGCGAAGGTGAACCCCTCATCACGTAAATACCACTCACCCTGGTGAGGGCAATAAACTGTGTTGAGTCCCCGCTCCACACAGTAGGTTGAAACCCGCTGCAGGTGAGTGGTAACACAGCCACGGTTCCCACCCTTCCAGTGCTCACAGCGCAGTGCGACAGATCGCAGGTAGGTAAGTAGCAGAGACAAGCAAATCACACACTCTGGCATAAAGGGAAGTTATTTCTGCTGTTGGTACTTTAAATATTTTATAGAAGAATTTTGTCATTCTGGTGGTTGGAAACCTTTAAATGGAGAAAATATTTTAAAATTCGATCAGAAAACACTTAGCCGGTCCCTCATTCAGAAAACAATCCATTAAATGTACATTCATAATGAGAATATCTTCCTTGAGTGATTACTGTGAGGATTCGAAGCATCATATTTACAATTTTATTTTCAAGTTTACCTCCTATGTGGCAGGAACCTGAAAACCAATTAATCAATTTAGTGCCATTATCCAAATGCTTATATTTAAGACATGCAGAAGTTGCTCAAACAGCACACTGCTGAGGTCAGATTCACAGCAGGGAGCTGTAATTAATATGTACTTATTTGAGAATGTACAAATTTACATACATTAAACAAATGCCTCAGTGACAGCCAAATTATGGGCTCAGAGAGAGAATGGTGGTCAAAATGGAGGTGGCTGAGTCTTTATCGTGTTTACAGAGATTAAACATTGTGGTTATGTGATCTTCCTACAACAATGGCAGAAAGCACGGAAAAGCGAGAGCGGCTGGCCACCTGCCCAGAGGGGGGCTAACGCTTCCCACTCCATCACCACCTGGTCCGGTTCGGGCAGAGACAACACAGGGGCTGGCTACGCAGACCCCTGGGGATGTAAGCTTGAGTTAGACATGAAAGGGCATCCAAGAGGAACTGGAAGCTGAGTCACACCCTAAGATTTGCAAAGGGAATCGGCTTCAGAGCATCCTTTCAATACGACTTTTCTTCATTTGATCTACTGGAAATTATGGGCTTTGCCTACTGGTAACTTCAGCCAAGTGTTCCTCAAGCAGAGTCGCTGATGACTGCTTCTAATAAAGACTTTGGACAAGGAAAAGGGATGCCCCCTGGGAAAGCCCCTTGAAATACCCGCTTACCTCTGTGGGGAGCATCTGCTTGGTGTCATATAAAGAGCGGCACATTCTCAAAACCTCATTCCCCAGTCCGTCCTTGTTCTCCGATGTGCACCTGGTCAGCATCGCTGTTGCCAGTCTCACCCACGGATTGCTGGTTATGCTGGACCTGAGGGAGGAAAACACGAGACACTGGGAATGGATGATTAACGCTCTAACAACTGCGGTGCGGAATTTTTAAAGAGAAAAGAAATGCCACCTTTTGAAACAAAATGCTTTGGGCAAACTACAGTCACAATCTAGATGCTGCGTTCCTCCTTCAAGTCTGTATTGTAGAAGGGAGAACATCTCACAGAGAAAACAGCTTGCTGTGGCATTACCAAGTGCCCAGCAGCGTGGAGGCCGTGGGCAGACACTGAGCAGAGGCCTCCCTCGGGCCACAGGCCGGCTCCTTGGCTTCCTACTTGGGTGACTCAGGGAAGTCACTGAAACTCTCTCTGCCTAGTCATTTAGTGCTGGGGAAGCCACCCAACCTCTCTGGGCCTCAGTTCTCTTTCATTCTGAAAGAGCAATTTAATGTTTTCTTTGCAAAATTGCTTTATTCAATGAATGATGTTTGTAATTGTGAATTATCGCTCTTAATTGCAGGCACATTTCACTATCTACTACCTAAATAATGGCTTTTGTTTATCATAGGATTATGACAGACTCAGGGGTCAGGGCGGGGCTGAAGGACACAAGGGCGCAGCAGAGGTCAGCCTGTGAGCATAGACCGAGGAAGCAACACATAAGAGGTAGAGACATCACACTTCATACAGCTTCCTTATTTCTGAAACATAAAAGCATCCAGAAGTTTGCTCTGTTTCCTTCCTCTGGATGTCAGGACCTCATGTTTCATACCAACATCACGATTTACATTTCAACAGACAAGGTAAAGGCACATTCATCCCATGGCCTCAGGAAGAGGGTACCAATTTTACTTAGATACATTAAAATAATTTTCCTATTTATGAAGATTCTGTTGTCTCATTAGAATGGCTCTAGAGTCTAGACACTGAACACCTAAGGATGGTTCTTCCCTTGAAAGGGCCTTATCCCTCGCCCCCTAAGAAAAATGTCACGTGTAACAATGACAAAGGGACTCACTAGCCTCTGGCAAAGCCTTTGTGTCTCAGCTCAAACGAACAATGTGTGAGGACAAAGAGTCCTGCTTATTCAAGGTACAAAGCTCTGAGAGTGTCTGGTAGACTGAGGAGTCTTCTTACATGCAAGGACCCACCTTCTGCTTTCCTGTATCAAAGTCTGAATTCCACCTTTCTGGGTTTTCCCTACCAGGCCGCCTCACTGCAGTAGGAACACTGGCCTGCCCAAACAGTGGGCCCCGATGGGCCTTGTGGCTTTGACGACAATTATCAAGATGTACTTTGCACCAGCCAGCTTTGATACACTGGATGAGAATTATACATGTCCCATAAGTATGAATCTATTATTCTTCCCATGCATTTTCCCACAGGGGAATAAAACTAAAAAACCAAAATTGGTTCCAGTAAATTAGCAATCACGTGGATCAGGCAGATTTCTCAGTTTTTACCTTTATTGTGTTAACTGGCAACATTCCGTCATTGTCACACTATCCTTCCCTTCTCCTGCCTTTCCTGATTTTTCTCCCCTCTTTCCTTAACGGGGGGTGGGGGGTGGTGATTTTGGAAGTGAGGTCACACATTTGATTATCTGGGAACAGAAAAGGGACTCAAAAGTACTTTAAAGAACCTATTGGTAAGGTGTCCCATCATACAGTGCCTTGTGGTGAAACACAAATTTGGGAAAGGAAAAAAGCCACAAGAGACCACTGTATTTGACTTATCCTCAGGTACACAGCTGGTCAGAGGGGTTAGGCAGACTAGTAGTGCATTGTTTCGATTCTAATGATTTTGTAAAGGAGGTTTTTAGAACACAGGTTAGCAATTTAGTGATTTCACTTCATTCTGGCCACAAAAGAATATACCTTTAAAAACTTAGGTTTTAAAAACCTGCTAATGCATTAAATGTTTAAAATGCAATACATGCCTTAAGTGATTAAGCTGAGTTCACTTCGTGTGGGTAAGCCAGTGTTTTGAAATGGTCACTGTTCTAAACGTCACAAGAAACTGTAAAACCACAGTAAGCTCATCTACTAGACGGTATCGTTTTCCGATTTTGAAAAACTCTCTTTAGACCGAGACATCCGTTCGGAGGGTATGAAGGAATCCGCAACGCAACCCTGATCACTTTCTTAAAAAGCAATCTAATTAGTGAGTGAACCGCACACCATCGTCACATGAGAGCTGCTTGGGAACCGTCCAGAGAGGCGGGCTCAGCAGGCCCGGCGGGGGACCCTGCTCCCAACGAGAACCCGTGGGCTCCGGGGCAGCCCCGCCGTGACAGCTGGGACCCAATGGAAACGCTGCTCCGATACACGGTCACGTGGGAAACTGAAGGCTTGAGTGTGAGAAGCTGTACTGCAGGGCTTCAAATAGGGAAGGTGAGACCCGAATCTTAAAAGTTACACATCCGCATGTCATCTATGCCACAAACGGTAGAGATCAAAAGAAACGGTCTTCCCCCTTTCTGAAAACACTCGTTCGGACACAAAACAAAACCACCGCTCTCCTTGGTTGGCTTCAGGAATTCCAACAGGCTCACCCTGGGGTTAAGTGAGAGGGCCTTTGCCGGCTGTTTGGTAGCAGTCCTTCACAAACTGCACACGGAAGAATGACTCTTCAGGGAAAACCTCCGTTAGCTCCTGGGGGCACAGAGGTGCACGCTGGCCTGGGCAGAGCCAGTTGCTGGGCCCGGGGCGGGGGTGGGGTGGGGTGGGGTGGGGGGGTGGGGTGGGGACAGCTGAGTCATGGGGCAGGCGGGCCCGTGAAGCAGAGGCACGGGTGGGCATGCCTGCTTTTTGCCAACGAGGAGCAGCAGTTCGTCACAGAAGGCGCATCTGCCCAGAAGACAGCTGGCCGCGTCTTCCACAGGCATCCTTGGCTGACAGCACGGGGACTGCGTGACTACCGCGTGCGGCCCTGAGTGGCAGCTGCGAGCTCAGCACGACGTGCAGGAAACATGGGCTGTGAGGGCGGCCGGTCGTCAAGTGAGACCTCTGCCTTGTCCACTTATTGACCACGTGGGGCCGAAAGTTCTTAGACTTCTGAATTCCCACTCCCTCTTTAGAAAATTAGATGATGTCACTCTCCATGCAGGTTTACTGAATGAATTAAGACTAAGCGTAAAACGCACGTAACACTGTGTGTCCTCACTAAATGGGAACTATCAGTTGATTCCATTCGGATTCTCAAGTCGGCACTGCAAGCTGTGTTAAAAGAGACTCAGAACATTTCCCGGTGAAAATACTGGAACGGAATTATTTTGCTGATGTTATAAATCAGATGTTATTATAAAGCACTGATATTTTTGAATAAAATATTCGGCCGTAGGGGCAAGGAGAAACGGAAAGAAACAGCAATATTTCCAAAAAAAAAAAAAAAAAAAAACAATTTTAATTTTCTCCAAAGGTTGATGCTGATTTTATATATTTCTTCTCACTGGCTCTTTTGAAGTTACTGAATTAAAAAAATTTTTTTTACTCTTTATTTATTTTCAAGAGAAAGAGACGGAGTGTGAGTGGGGAAGGAACAGAGAGAGAGAGGGAGACACAGAATCCGAAGCAGGCTCCAGGCTCCGAGCTGTCAGCACAGAGCCTGACGCGGGACTCGAACTCATGAACCGCGAGATCATGACCTGAGCTTAAGGTGGCCGCTTAACTGACTGAGCCACCCAGGCTCCCCTGAAGGTACTGGATTTTTAAATTTTTTTTTTTAAAGTTTATTTATTTTTGAGACAGAGAGAGACAGAGCATGAACAGGGGAGGGTCAGAGAGAGGGAGACTCAGAATCTGAAACCGGCTCCAGGCTCTGAGCTGTCAGCACAGAACCCGAGGCGGGGCTTGAACTCACTGACCATGAGATCATGACCTGAGCCGAAGTCGGCCGCTTAACTGACTGAGCCACCCAGGCGCCCCCTGGATTTTTAAAAGTAAAGAACAGACCAAGGAAATTTAACTTGATGTTAACACTCACACGTGGTCGTGTTTCATAGGCGGCCAAGCTTGCAGGAGCAAAACCAAGTGCTGAAATTCAACCTCCTGGTGGCTACATTCCAGGAGCTCCACGAAGAGAGAATAGCGGTTTTCTTCATTCTCGACGTCAGCTATGTCCACCTGGAAGTGGAAATACACACTTGACACTGGTGGCAAAGCCTACTTCACTGGTTTACAGAAGAATTCGTATTTGATGACTTTGAGGAAACATTCTCGAAAACTTTTACAATGTGGTGGGAGGTAAGATTCAACACCACCACCCTCACCTCCTCCCTACCGCCCCACCACCCGCAAAAAAACATTCAAAAGCTCTCTCCTTTACCCAGCTTAAAACGTTAACGTTAAACACTGTTTAGAACAAATCACAGGAAAGTTCTGAACGTTCCTTATGAAAATAAATTTAAACAAGTAGATTTCCAGAGAGCTGGCTTAGTGATTTCCTAATATATGTTAAGTTAAAATACAGAATTATTTTATAAGAAACTATAATAATTCGTCTCACTTAACATTAGCCAATTTTTTTTAGTTTAAATTATCCTCCATGTACTTCTACTTTTCATTTTAGCGTTTTTTTATTGCTGAGTCTTCATGTTGTCTAGAAAATTTCTCTAGACTTGACTAAATTGTATTTGCTACGATTTTTGTTACACATCAAAATAAAGCAAAATATCTTTTATTTGAATCTCCATTTCTGATGCAAAAGAAGTCCTGATCAGTAAAAAACACTAATTTTTCCTCTCATCGCATAACTGAATATTTCCTTTATGTACACTGAGGCAGTCCTGAAACGAATCACATCTCCAACACCTCTGTGGATGAAAATGTTTGCTATGTTAAGTTAGCAGTTTTAAATATAAAAGTAAGCCAAAGGCTGGTTTGCCTGTTCCCTAGCCTCTCTTAACACAGATGCCCCGCATCCGAGTACATTAGATACAGATGATGATAGAGGCCTTGAAAGGATAAAAGAATGGATGGTTACCTACACATTTGTTAAATTTTCTGTATAAATACATATTTCCAAAGCATTTAATTTAATGGTCATTCTGGCTCTGGTCCCAAGTAGCCACCGGAAAAGTCACAGCATATAGTCTGCATTCTCACAAAAGCTGACATGTACTATGAAATGTTCAGCAATTATAGGGGAAGTCCTGCTCACATGGTGACCTGGCAGATCAAAACCTGCTTGAAAGCTCCACGTCCTTCTTCCATGGACTAATAACCCAAAAGCATTTTACAGTCTGGGAAATCATTTCATGACCCAGGAAGAGTTCACCCTTATAACTGTTTTGGGTAGAGAACGGCACAGGTGTTATCAGCCCCCCTTTACAGATGCAGAAACAGGCTTATCTGTCCCAATAACAAGGCGAGCAAGTGGCAGAGCCAGTAGGTAATTATGATCATATCAGAATGTTCTGGAATTAGAGGACTCAATAAGCTAGACAAGCCCTGAAATATTTAAATAGGGGGTCTAATTGGGAGTTAGGCAACATTTTCTCACCTATTTATACAGAAATGTTTAAAAAAATTCCAAACTGAAGAAATCTACCTGTTTTTCACCTGACCTCCCACCTTCAACTCCTCTCCAGGCTCAGGGTCTCTCAGATCGTCCGCATCCACCACGTGTGCCTCCCCTCGGGAACTTTGATCTTGTTTTCTCTGCCTGCCACATTCTCTCTGCAGATGTCTGTATGGTGCATTCGCTTATTTCCTTCAAATTCCTCAAATGTCACCTCATCAGGGAACGTGCTGTGTAACTGTCCACCTTAAGTAGCATATTCCCCCACACCATCTGTCTCCCTCACCTTGTTTTGCACTTACAAGGATGGGATATGTTTCATATGTGTTGGTTGATTGCCTTTCTTCCTCTATAAGAATGGAAGCTCCTTGAAAACAGAGACTTCCACTTATTTTGTTCACCGGTTTATTCCTACTCCTTAAAATAATGCCTGACAGACAGCAGATGCAGAATACTATTGAGTGTATGAACTAATGCGTATACAAGTGAATAAATGAAGACAATCCATCATTTATAAAATATTTTAGCATAGAATGGTGATACTAAATATTCACGAGTTGCCGTAAAGTTTTGGCTCTTCTCTCTCTCTTTTTTTTTTTTTTACTGGAGACAGACATGAGGCTTAAAACGAAGATGCCAGTGAGAAGGGGATCACTAAACATGACTCAAAGGAGGCCCGCGTATTGACTGATGTCTCCACCAACAATGCCCTGTGGCGAGTTGTGTGATTTCAGTGCAGTCCCTCTCTTTGGGTCCTATTTTCCTCATTTCAAAAATGTGCTCCAAGAAGCCCTGAAGTTTCAGAAGATCTGAGGAGGTGCCTGAAGGTCTGCGGGAGGGAAAAGGGCAGGTAAATGGCTGCTCTTGTCGGAGTTACAATCCACGCTTTTATAGCTTATTTGTAGGAAAGGTTTTGTGGGTTTTTAAACATGTTTATTTTTGAGAGAGAGAGAGAGCGCACACATGAGCAAGCGAGCGGGGGAGGGGCAAAGAGAGAGGGAGAGACAGAATCCCAACCAGACTCCACGCTGTCAGCACAGAGCCCCACGTGGGGACTGAACTCATGAACCATGAGATAATGACCTGGCCAAAGTCGGATGCTTAACCGACTGAGCCACCCAGGCAACCCATGGGTTTTGCATTTTAAAAATAGTTAAAAACAACTGAATGATGCCTCTGGTGTCAGTCCTCCAGTTCCCGTAATTAACGACTGTATGATGAATAACAAGCAGTTGCTCCTTGACATGAAAGGCAGAGTCTACATAGGTTTCCTGAGGACACCATGAAAAGGAAGAGATTAGGAAAAAGTGATTCTTGCTTCCAAGATCAATTAGATTTTTTAAAATATTTTTTGAGAGAGAAAGAGAGAGAGAGAGGAGAGAGAGAGAGAGAGAGAGAGAGAGAGAGAGAGAGAGAATCCGAAGCAGGATCTATGTTGTCAGTGCAGAGCCTGACGCAGGGCTTCATCTCCTGAAACATGAGATCATGACCTGAGTCGAAATCAAGAGGCAGACGCTTAACCGATTGAGCCACCCAGGTGTCCCAAGATCATTTAGATTTATTTTCAGAAACTGTAACAGCCTGTAAATTTTTAGGAAGTGTAGTGTATCTAAAAGGAGAGAAAGATTTTTAAAAAACTATAAATTAGGGGCGCCTGGGTGGCTCAGTCAGTTATTTGGCTCAGGTCATGATCTCATGGCTTGTGAATTCGAGTCCCACTTTGGGCTCTGTGCTGACAAGCTGGAAGCCTACAGCCGGCTTCAGATTGTGTCTCCCTCTCTCTCTCTGCCTCTCCCTGACTTGTGCTCTCTCAAAAATAAACATTAAAAAAGACAAATTTTAAATAAATTAAAAAAAAGCAGTTTTAAATTATCTATCGCTGTAGCTGCAAAAACTTCGCCTTACACGAGAGAAGAAAATGGGCCTGAAAATGGACTCGAGTGCATGTTTTTTTAACACGAGAAAGAATATGCCTTGCCAGATAATCAGTACACACAGTAAAACCTTAGATTATGAGTAACTTGTTCTGTGAGTGTTCTGCAAGACAAGCAAACCTTTCTAATAAATTTTAACTTGATAAGCGAGCAATGTCTTGCAATATGAGTAGTATATGACAACAAATGTCATATGATCACCAACTGAGCCAATGTTTCTCCCTCTCCCCCTGCCTCTCTCGCTGTGGGACTGTGGGTGATCACCAATGCAATGTCACATTTCTGCAAAATCCTCAAAAGGAGGCAAAAGCAAGTGTCATTGGCCAGGTTCCTTGTTCAAGCTGCACTAAAAGGAAAAGATTCCACTGAGCGATAGATAGCAGTGATTCCATTAGTGATAGTGAAAGTCGTGCTACACAATTACCCTCTTCTCTCGTCTCCCTCATACCAGCCACGAAGGCTTTCAAAGGTAAGTGCAGGTTCATTTGTTGATTTTTCTTTATATTTTGTGTTTCCTTTATTATTTTGTATTATATTACAGTATTGTAGTCATTTTTATGTGAGTATTTTTGGGTTGTGGAACAAATCATCTGAGTTTCCATTATTTCTTGTGGGAGAATTTGCTTTGATATACAAGTACTTTGGATTACAAGAATGCTTCCGGAACAAATTATGCTTGTATACATATTAAAATATCTAAATTGATCTAAATTTGCCAAGGTAATATAAGCTTATCTTGTTTATCATATCCTATAAGATTTTAAACATAAATTCAGGTAACCAAAACAAAATGAATTTTTGTATAAAGAAATACACACATATACAAAGGACTTCCAGCCTGAACAAAATGGCTTTGACCCATTTTTCCCTACTCCTCTCTTAAGCGCAACTATAAACTTTGGAAATAATGAGAGAAAACAAAAGAACTCTTAAAGGTGGTAAAAAGAAAGTTAACTAGTTGGGACCCGAGGACTGGAGAAACAACACAGGTCTGGGGTCTGGCATCCCCTCACCCAACCCAAGGATACTCAGACTCAGTATTTCCTGACTCCTGATCGAAAAATACAAGACAGGCCAGGTAAGGTCATTTCTCGTCAGAGTTCCAGAAGGAAGGGAGAAAGATCGTGGAGTTTAAAGAGTATTTTAAGAAGTAACATTTAAAAACATCCCAAATCTGGTGGAAGACATTAACCTACAGATTCAAGAAGATGAGCTAACCCCAAACAGGGGTTAGTGAGTCCAAAGAAATCCATGCCCGGACACATCATAATTAAACTCTTAAAAATTAAAGACAAAAAAAAAAAAAAATCTTGAAAGTGGCCAGAGAGAGAATACAGTACCTATAGAGAGAAAAGCAATTTTAATAACAGTGTATTGCTTATGTGAAGCCGCAGAGGCCAGAAAGAAGTGGCCCGATATTTCTCAAGTATTAAAAGAACTGTCAATTACAAATTCTATATACAGTAAAACTATCCTTTAGGAAAAAAAGGGGAAATGAAACCATTCTCAGGGAAGGAAAACTAAAAGAATCTGTCACAAACAGCCTTCGTCTTAAAGACTGGCTAAAGAAACTTCTTCAAATAGAAAGGACATGGGTTTTGGCCCAATATATTTTTCTATCACAACTAGTAACGCTCCTCATTAATGGCTGCAAAAATTAAACAATCTTAAATTGAAGAAAATCACTGTGTCATATATCTGACAAATTATCTGGAAAAACAAAAGAGGGAAGTATTGTTTTGAGTCAATAAAAGAGAAAGCAATGGGCCTCAGAACCTGCAGAAGTCATGGGAACATGAGATCAACATTAATACCACAGGAATTTAAATTCTCCAAAATACGTGGACACAAGGTGTCGCGTGAACATGAATGCAGACCTAGGAAACAATCAGATTCGCTCTTTTCCAGAGGGTAGCACAGTTCCTATTCAAATATGTATTCCCAGATCCTAAACACACTTCAGGCAAGGGTGAGCAAGCAATACAGTATCTAAACAGCTACAAGATGAAATGGCCATAGAACATATTTTAACATAGAGGGAAAACCAACTGGAGGTGGCTAGCAAATGCTTCCTCATACCTCACCAAGGAGACTGTAAAATAATGATAAAGGACAATTTGGTGAAACACGCGGCTTTCAAAATTGTGCTGATAAAGTCAAAGTAACATGGAAAGACGCCATACTTTGGAGGTGTTGCTGGACCTTTCTGACCTTAAGTGCCTCTTCTGTAAGATGAAGGTAACATAGTGCATGATAGTTCTGGTTATTAAATAAGAGAGTGTGAATAAAATAGGCTGCAGAAAGACTGGCCCATTGTAGGCACATAATAAATGACAGGTATGATTTATATTACAGCTCCATATAAAAATATGGGCTGTGATTTCTTCTAATAAGAATTGGGTCAACAGATTAGATGGGACAGGAGAAGAACACAAAGAAATGTGGCTGTTTGGGGATAATGGAATCATGGGTTAACTTTCATCCCTTTTTAGAATCTCATTTATTTGTACAATATAGGATTTGCAATGGCTTTATAGCATGCCTTCTAGAGATGAGTGAAAATAATTAGCAATTTCTCACAAGTTTTTCTTCTATGTTTTGTTTGATTTTATCCTTTTTTCCCTCGAGAGAGAAAGTAATAATATGCCTCTGTCTCTCTGAGTGAGCGGGGGGCGGGGGGTGGTGTTGAAAATGTCCAATATTTCACAGGCACCCTATAGTTCGTGATGATTCCATACAGACACCTCGAACTGAACATTACTGGATTTTAAAGGGCAAAATTCACATGTGAGTCAAACACAAAGATATCTCTTTCCCTTTTGTCTCTGAAAGCGATGCTTCTGTCTTCACTGAATTAGGTGACTTTAGCCCTTGCTGTAAGTCAATTTGTCAAGTAGCTACAGCCTCCTTATCAGACATTGAGTCACTGTCCTTGAAAAAGTGGACTGAGTCACCTATTCTCAGATGAAAACAGCTTTAACTTGAAATTCCTCTGTGGCCGCGGACAGTGAACATGACTGTCGTAAACTGAGGCGCCCCTCCTGAAATCTGCATCTTCCCACAGGCACGGACAACGTGGCTTATTTGATCTTCAGATACGTGTGAATATGAAATCAGTATTAATGTACATAACCATACTATGTGAACAGAAAATAATTAGCGTCACATAAAGGATTATTCTCAATGTACTACCATCAATCACCACAGTCCTACCTTCCATACGGGCTGATGAGCTGTTACACTGCCTCTACGATTTATGAAATTTTGGGGGTAAATCTGAAATTATTTCAAAACTAAAAGTTACAAGAAACAAACAAGAGAAGTCATCCCCAGCTACCTCCTATCCTCACCACCCTGCAAGATGCAAATGCTGGGATGTTTCTTGCCTCTCCTCCCCTTCGTCCTCCAACCTTTCCCTCTAAGCCCGAGAAGGAAGGAAGGGACAGCACTGCTATGCACGACGCCAGGAGCACCACCCGTGTGGTGGTTGAGGTTCTTGCACCTCTGGGCAGGAGGCTCTGGATGTGATTCCCCCTCTACGGACAGAGCCCAAGAGGCTCCCCAGCTGACCTGGCCCTGGGGGAAGTGCCCCGGGGTGGAGGAAGCAGTCCCACCCAGGAGCAGTTGCTAAACCCGAGTGTGCGTCCCAGGAAGAGGTTGCTGTGACCCAGGAAACGTACAAGGCTCTGAAGGTCTGCCTAGTGAAGGGGAGAAGCAGGGCCTCCCCATCTGACCACACCGCCCCCACCCCCCAAAAGCGTCCTTTTGAGTGAAAACACAGCCCTGACCTCCAGTGTCTTTCTCCACAAAACTAGTTTGCCTTCTGCTCTTTCCTCATGCTGCTCTGTCTTTAGCAACTTAAGCAAACCTCAGAGGGGCACTAAATGTGTTTCTTGTCCCTCCACGTCTAAGCAGTCACCGGGCCCCTGGGATTAACTCCTTCAGCTCTCTTTACCCTCCTCTATCTTCACAGCTGGTACCAAGTTCAGGGCCAAGTTTGGGCAACCTGACCCCTGCTTCTGTCCCCTGCCTGGCACCCTCCAGTCTGTTGTTCGTGAAGAGGTCAGAGGGTCTCTCCTAAAAACGCATCTCTGATCACGCTGCTTCTCACGTCTCTCTCTCTGCCACGCGGTCTCCGCACCACCACGGTAAAATGTGCACAGGACACTGGGGGCTCTGCTGCGCTGAACTGAGTTCGGGAATCACCTCCTCAGAGCAGTCTCTCCTCACTGCCTCCAGGCAGGACGACTGCATGCCCTGCCCTGAACCCTATGCACTGTGCAGACTCTTAACAGCAGCGTTAGAGCCTTCGGGGTACGGACTTCTTTGTGCGCGTATCTACGTGCTCCGCTGGATTGGGATCCCCACACGAACAGCGTACATTTACCTGGACCGGAGTTAGAGATACACACATACCATCCCATTTAGTCTTCACACATCCACGCATTATGTCCGTTTTACAGACGAGGAAACTGAGGTTGTGAGAGGTTTAGTAACTTCTCCAAGGCCACAGAGCGCGTGAGTGGTAAAACTGGGATCTGAATGCAGTTTTGTGTGAAGCGCCCAAACGCTTTACTGCTAACTGTCTGGTCTCTTGTCTATCCCCAGAGTATACAGGGAATGGTGCATAAACCATGCCGGAAGAATCTTCGATGAATATTTCACAGACCACGGTTCCTAGGCATGGCATTTTTCAGCATGTTTTAATTGAGCAGCAAAGAACATACGCAGTGCTCTGTACTGAGCCAGGGAAAAATGCTACTAGATGAAGCAATGCTTTCTGTTTTCTGAATCAAGCTCCTCACTCCCCTTGCCTAGTCACACTCAAGCCAGGCAGTCACAAGCAGAAAGACGAGATGAACAGAACACGCGTGACATGGTGCAATGCTACCCAGACGTTAGAGCTGAGTATCTTTCCCTGGCAGATGGGAAGAAGTGCGGTAAAGGGCCAAGAAGACAGGCATTGACATCAGACAGAACCAGGTTCAAACTCCAGGACGATCGTTCACAAGCTGGGTGACCGTAATAGGTTATGTGACCTCATCTCAAACAGAGACTGGTAACGACTTTGCAAGCTGTTCTAAAGAGTACACGCAGTAATGTGCACTTAATACACATTCCTCAGTCCCATCTTCTTCCCTCGACGATGCCCATGACAAGAAGGAATATGTTTAAAGGAAAGGAGCCCTAAGTCATCAAGAGAGGCCTTCTGAGGTGTCCAAATAGTTGCAGAACCCAGTAACACTGACGCTCTCTCAACCTGAAAAGGCACATCAAGCTCCATTAGAACATTTCAGATCTCTTGCTTCTGTCCAAACATGCTTGTGAATCATTTGCTTCCATACGAGAAGCAGCCGGCTGGTCAGAAATCACTGGGAGCAAAGGACAGCAAATTAATACAAAACAGTATCAGTCTAAACACACCAGGCCACTCTGTAAGGAAACCTTTCCATTATTCCAAGGAAATCATTTTGCTTCTACGTAAGCGGGAAGCAGCATGGTCTGAGCCTTCATCATTCACGGCAAGAACAGCAGATTGAAGCTCAGGGGTCCTGGCCTTGCCATTTTAAAGGTGACCTTAGATAAGTTTTTAAAAATCGAATATTCATTTATTCAGCAGATATTTACTGAGTGTCCTTAAGATCCATGTTCTCATGTTATTTATATTCTAATGGAAGAAGAAGGACATCATATAATAGAATGACAGACAGAAGGACCAGCAGGGAGAAGTCAACAGATACTGGTGATCAGAAGAAAACTAAGAGCTTGTGAAATTGATCGTGACTGGGGCCTGATTTAGGATGCCGTATTTTAGAAATGGTGACATTTAAGCTAAAATCAGAGGAAGTAACTTCTTGTTTCTGGACAGCATGTCCTTTTCTATAAAATGTGACTTTGGAATTGGCATGCTTTTGAAAGTCTCCTCTGGTTCCAGGAATCGGTTTCCATGGCTAGCAAAGATATATTACATGTACGGGTAATTCACATGTGTGGGATATATTATATGTGTGTGGGCACATAGGCACATATATTTTTAACATCAAATCTTATCCTATACTTGATTAAGCAAACCATTTAGGGCAGGGAGTCTTAGCTTTGAAGACATTTAAGGTGACAGTAAATTCTTTGTAAGAAACTAAATCTAGCTTTGCATCCTGAAGCTGTTCCACTGGTCTTGGTCTGATAAAGAAGTGTGTATTTTGTTAATGTTTTGGCAAAACGAAGCCAAACTGGCCTTTGACCAGAGGAGTTAATATGTCCTTGCATGTTTCAAAGTAGGCAAAATGCATGAATTTGTAATCAGATTAGGAGTTTCCTTAAACTAATTTTTCTAGTGATCACTTACAACCACAAATCCAGACAGATCGAAATTTTAAAAGGTGAAACTCTAAGCCACATGTCCCTTTTTATACAAAAACAGAAAAAACAATAAGGTGAAGGGGTATGGAATCTTTTAAGGAAACATCAGTATTTTGACCCATATTTTTCATGCACCAGTTAACCAGAAAATTACAAAACCTGAAAAACTCAGATAAATTATACCAAGGGAATTAATACAATGCATTCCTCCCTTCCCCCTCCTTAAGTCTTCCCCCTTCCTTCTCTCCTGTACTCCATGCTGGGGTACTTTTCTGGAATGGAAAAGGAGGCCTCTCAAGCTGTTGAAAAATGAGGGCCTCTGAATTTTTAATTCTGTTAACTAATCATTAGAAAACTAGGAATTGCTGTCTCTCTGAGAACCAGTGAGGTAGCAGGCTCCACAGACTCTGCGTTTAATTTTGCAGGAGCTGGCTGGTTTCCCGGCAACACATTGATTTGTAGGGCCACTACTTTGGGCACCTCGAGGATAATTAAATATTAAGTCCCTCTTTGATGTATGCAAAGTCTGCTTAAGAGGATTACCAGCCACAGCGAAGGTAGCAGTCCTACATTTTCTGGTAATTGAACGTTGCAATATCATTATCTATTCTTATCTTTGCTCTGTAAGAATCTGCCTCTACCCTTAATATTACCTTTGAGAACAGAGAAAGGGGTAGGGAGTGGAGAAAACGAGCGCCTGTGTAATCAACATTTTGGGGTCTTCTAGGTGTTTGGGATATGGAGATGAGGAAGACTCTAATGTGTGTGGAAGAAAGAAGAGTGAGCAAACCATCCTCTGTCTCCTCCAGCTCAAGGTTCCATTTTGCACACCAAGAAGGCAAGGCTCACGGTTTAGGAATCTTTTCCAAGATGATGAAGCAATGGAGGTGGGAGGGTGGCCAAGATAATAGGCTTCTGAAGGATTTGTGCACCAGCACCCCGATCTTTCTACTGCTCGAGTGAAAGGTAAAACAGTTTTTTAAAACCAATAATGGAGATGGCTTCAGATTTGAACTAGGAGCATAATTCTGTAACACTCTACAAGTTGCGGTTTTTCCCACTGTGAAGCCACAATTTTTCCACATTCGCTTTCCATGTAGCAGTTATTTACAATAATAAACAGAGTGCCCTGGCCAAATATGCTTGCCCTCCAAAACAGATTTCACACAGCAATGCCAGACTGACACAGAATACTTAATTTTTATAGGAGGAGGAGATAACTCACTGATTTATTTTGGAAGACTATAGATGAATGACATAATTAAACTATGGTAGTTTTGTTATTTCCACTACCAAATACTTTGAAGAAACTCAGCGCAATAGCTTCAAAGAACAGGGAAATTGCTCTTATATGAGGACAAAGTAAGAGGGGGAGAACCGAAAAGGGGTAAGGAGGCACGGGACGAGTTTTACTGGAGTCAGGGGCATTGGGAGAGAGGTTTTCTAAGGGCCTGAAAAAGTTCTCGCCACCAGAGCAAACAGTGGTGAGATAAGACTCTTCGTACACACTGTGCAAAGGACAGAAACCAGACTGCGCTCAGCGAAATGGTCAGGTCAATTTAGAAAAGTACACGGAAAAGGAATCTTAACAAAAGGCTGAGCTCCCTTAAATCCTGTATTTGGAAAAAGTTTTGCTATAACGAAATTAAAATCTCAGAAATATCCAGAAATCACTGAAATCGTATAAAAGATGGTATACCTTTTATACCTTGTTCTCTGGGTAACTGGAAAGTTAAGAAAAGCTTAAAAGAAGAAATCATGGTTATACTCCTACTATTTCTGAAGCATTTTGGCCCAAATACGAAAGTGTGTGTTCTACTGTTTCAACATGACAGGTAAGATAGATGTTTTCCCTTTCCCTGGCCTCCACGTTGTTTGGTAGTATTTTTGGTATATTGATCTGACATAACTCGAAGTGAGGCTCCAACCGGAGAAACCGGCCTCATCGTTCTGCCAGGCTTCAGCCAACAGCGAAGACGAAACTGAGCAAGGTTGAGCACTTGAAAAATGGAGGTTCTGTCAGAAAAGTACCTAACAGTAGGGGCGTTCATTTGTTTCAGAATGAGTCAGAATCCAAGATTCCACGTGGCAAAAATAATATGACCTAATTTTGAGTTTAACTCAAGAGATGCTACGTGAACCTTCCTGCCGCTAAAAACAAGCATACTTCTAACGTCTACTGTGCCGGAGACCTGGAATATATTTTGTAGCCTATTGCATCTGTGTTCATAGACCACTCTTTAAAAAGACTGTCAGTGATCCCTTCATGTAATGCAAGGCAACATGTTGAGACTAAGTATGTTGGTAAGGTCATGGGGCTTCAGAAAGAGTATTATTCAGATACCAGTGACTTTTAATACAACCCATTTCAGGAATTTGGCAAGATTAAGAGAATACCTGATAATCCATCTCTTCTGAATCTCAAATTCTCTAATTCTAAAGAATACATAAGAGTAATTACCCATTTCTCTCATGTGGGAAAATAAGAATACTTAAAATAATAATTGTGAAGTTCTGAGATGAGTCTCAAGATATTCTTAATATCTGATGCATTTTTTAAAAGAAAAATTCATTGTTCTTTCGATGTAGTAATAAGGACATAAACATTAATTAGAAAGCGAAGCTTTAAAATTAGAAGGTACATTGAGTTGCAGTCAGACTTCCAGGAAAGTCTCTTGCAGAGTAGATTATGTGGGAAGCCTTATTTTTTTGGCGTATGGTCTGCAGGCTGACACACTTGACTGAGATTACTGATCCTTACATCCTATGTCTTTAGGCTGCATCAATTTAGAGTTTGAGCCAAACTTCAATGGCTACCGTATTTCTTTGATTTAGGAATCAGTATTCTCATTTACTCAATCAACAAATACTTGAGCTCCCAATGTGTGCCCAGCATACTTAGGGGAATTCAAAAGACAATATATCCTCCAGGGCTTCTGAATTTTCCACAGTAGTGGGGAGACAAGACAATAATAGTAACAACAATAATTATTATAATTATATTATAATTATAATTATTATATATAATTATATACATAATTATATATTTATAATCATAAAATATATATAATTATATATAATAATAATTATTATTATTATATAGCTAAAGCTCAAATGTGTGGAATTCAAGGTTTAATTAAGTTTGAAGTGGTCAGGGAAGGTTCCAGAGAGAAGGCAGACCAAGTGAGTCTTGAAGGATGAGTGGAGAAACTAAGATCTTGTGTGTGCCTACGTTGTCGATATAGGGACAGAAGAGAGAGGAGGGCACCTGCCTGCCTGGGTAGAGTATGAAAAAAGTGCATTAGCTAAACTGCACACTGAATTTCCATTTAGATCCGCATTTCTCCAGGGACAGGGAGAGTTGCGATAATTAACGGATACTGTCAAGAATCCTGACTATATCCTCTGAAGAGAAAAATGCCACACACATGTGAAGTGAATGAGACATCACTCCAGCACCTATGCACGTTCAAACACAGGGAAAAATCCAAACCAATTCAATCCAATCCAATCCAATCCAAACGTATTTAACTACTAAACAGCTGGACTGAGGAACACAGTGGAAAGTCTGCATTACCAAGCTGATTATTCACTGGAGGGTGGTTTAAAGTAATCGAGAAATAACCTCCAATTATTTTTAATAGGGAAAGCACGCAAAAACCAGTCGGACGCTCCCTTACCTGTCTCTGGGGCCAAGCGGCTTTGAGAATGGCTTCCGTTCGAAAGAACACAAGGAGCTTGCCATCCTCCTCAGTCAGGTTAAATGACTGTCCCAAAATCTGCAGCACCTGAATGCGGGGCCTCACGGGCCAGGTGTCATCAGCACAGAAAGGCCGCAGCCACAACAGCAGGTCCTCAGAGGAAACCAGGTCTTCCCTGAAGGGCAAAACCAAGGGTTAGGCAGCAACTCCTAAACCTTCTTTAAAAAAATTCCAGTAACCCAATATAGTGATTGAGCCAAAGACTTGTTTGTTGGGTGACCTTGCCTTTTTCCTATTGAGAAGAGAAATTGAGGTTCTTTTTTTTTTTTTTTAATTTTTTTTAATGTTTATTTTTGAGAGAGACAGAGACAGAGACAGAGACAGAGACAGAGACTGAGTGTGAGCAGGGGAGGGGCAGAGAGAGGGAGACACAGAATCCGAAGCAGGCTCCAGGCTCTGGGCTGTCAGCCCAGAGACTGACGCAGGGCTCGAATCCACAAGACGTGAGATCATGAACTGAGCCGAAGTTGGACGCTTACCTGACTGAGCCACCCAGGTGCCCCGAGAAATTTAGGTTCTAAATGGCTTAAAGAAACCATATTAGGTATTTAAAAACTATGTAAAATGAATGTAGTTTTTACATATTTTATAGTATCATATTGAGTTACATAAAGCAGATGAAAAATAACCATGTTCTTAGCTATTCTATTTCTTATGAAAAGCTTAATAAGTATGTATTTCTATTAATGCTACTAACAAAGGTAGGCATCATTCTAAGTAATTTTAGGTAAACTAGTTTATCTAAACTAGTTGACAATACCTATGCAAAATCATTATTATAAATATTCCATTTTATTTAAATTTTTTTTCCATTTGCAGAGATAACTGACATAACATCATATAAGTTTAAGGTGAATAATATAATGGTTTGATGTATGTATATTGTGGAATGATTATTAATAATAAGTTAACATCCATTACCTGACATAGTTACAAAATTTTTTCTCGAGATTAGAATTTTTAAGATCTACTCTTTTAATAACCTTCAAATATATAATATTGTTAACTGTAGTCCTTACGCTGTACCTGTAAATTCCTTTTTATAGATGAGGAAATAGCCTTTAAGGAAAGGCTGTGATATGCCCACACACATCTAGAATAGCGCAATATGACCCCAAAGTCCATGTTCTTTCTACACTTTTCTCTCTGATAGAATTTCAATACAGGGTTAGAGTATCAAGTTTTCTACTAAAGATAAAATATGAATGCATGGTTATTAAAGACCTGGGAAGTCTGAAAGGCTTCAGAGAAGGGAAGATTTGTACGACTTTCTATCCAGTGCTAGAATCTATTCCTTTGTAAACCCAAATGGGCCATCTCAGGAAAACAACTCCTTTGATGATGATGTCAAAGAATTACTATTGATTACGGTTAAGAGGCCTCATATAGATACCTCACGTGCACAACAGCCCCGGAGAGCAGTGCTACAGCACTGAATCATACAGGTTTTGCTGTAATGACATCCTTATGAGGCTTCCAGCAATATATCACCAAGTCCCAAATTCCACGACCCAACAAGACCACAGGATGTTTTTTAAAATTCTACAATACCACTGAGTGTTTCTGTTACTACACATTCTATAATACACTTGTCAGTACAGTTTCATGGAAATTCGAATTAAAAAACAATTCATCATTTGTATTTAGGAATAAAAGAAATTCTAAAACACCACGGACAAGTGGCTTAAGCATTTTCTAAATCTACGAAGTCGTTTGTTAGTTTTAACTATGTGAGCCTTTGACATGTATCAAAAACGGCAAAATTGGGGTGCAAGAGAAGTAGATTTATTGGAAATCTATGTGCAAAGTGAGCAGATGGTATCATGTGGGGGGAAAACATTTTGGGGAAACGTGATGGACCTGTGAGCCCTGGCCCCACCATGTGCTAACAACTCTAGATAAAAACCATGAATGTCATCATTCCCATTTTATAGTTAGGTACCAGAGGTCCTGAAAGTCTGTCTCTTGGGAGTCTGTGAAATCAAGATAATGTATAGAACGTACTTAGCCACAGTACATGGCACAGAGGACGTACTTAATAAATAGTAAGCATCATCTGCATAACGATCATTATGATTATTATCAGTATCATGAAAGCACCAGCTTGTGCATGATGACACAGGGATGAAAATTATAGGATTCCTGCCTTCAAAGAACAATGGTCCAGAGAGATTTTAAAAGTGACTACTATTCAAATTACTAATATATGTAAATATGAACAATCATTTTGGAGGAACAGAGTAGGGCCAGGGAAGTCTTCACCGAGGTCGTGGCATTGGAACGGGATCATAAAGGTCAAGTGGGCTACGTGTCAATGGCAAGGTGAGAAAATATCATCCAGATCAAGAGAACAGCAAGAAAAAAGAACCAAGGATTTCCAAGGACAGAGCACGTTCAGGGAGCAATGCAAGTGGGCGGTAAAAGAGAGGAGAGAGCTAAGGCAGCACAGGCCTCCTCACCTGGGTAACCGAGAGCACGCACCCCCGGCCGCAAAAGCAGTGCAGCTTCCTGCTTTGACAGCACAGGATCTGCAGCTGTCAGGCTCACATTCAGCTCCCAGAATCCCCTCTTCCTGACAGCGTGCCAGTGACCGGGAAGTCACTTAATGGCTCTGAGCCTCAGTTCCTCATTAGTAACTTGGAGAGAAGTACAACCCCTTACTTTTGAAGCTTTTGAGAATTAAACAAATATGTAAGTAATAAATTTCAAGCACATAATACATTATCAGATCTATAACTAAGTGCTTCGATTAACTGGCAACCATTATTACTGAGGCCAATATTTGAACTTGGACTCTCTTACTGCCGTTATCAATGACTACACAATGCTCCCGAACCAAATAGGGGATATGTTCCAGAACACTGTGGCAGCTGATTAAAATTAGATACTGATGTGATATAGAAAGATTATTATAATGTCTTCCAAGTCAAACTGAGTTCGATTCCATTTACATTAGAGGTTATCATGCAGTTGATAACACTTGATATTTTGGAGGAATCTGCTCTAACTGCGGGTTGACAGTTCAAACACATAATGAAGTCGGCAAAACTCATCCCCAGAACAGAAATGCTGTGTTCTGGAAGCACCGTGTTCCAAATGAGCTTCACTGTATGTCCACGTGAATACTGGTGTTCAATAAGACCACACAGAAACGAAAGGCAGCTCTATAGGAGAGCTACCCAAGGACATGGCCTGGACGCTATCTCCCAAAGACATCACCTGCAAAATGGTTAACATTTTAATTTCAATCTGAGTTTTTAAAATCCGTAGTCAGTCACTCCCATGACTCATCAAATACACATACACACACATACAGAGAAAGAGCAGGATTTTTGATAAAATGGTAACAAATTGGCAAATCAAGGGGAAGTGTACATAGGTATTATTTTTTTCTATCCTTACAATTTTTCTGTGGGTTTGAAATGTTTGAAGTAAATAGGTGGGTGAAAAATAACCAATTATGACTTTTATAATGTCAAAAAAAAAAGACTGAGAAGAAGGAAAATGATTCCATTTTTAGAGTATCTTATGAAGGCAAGGAGAGGATTTAATGAGCTTAGGAATAAAAAGAACATTATTTCAAAACATTTTTACTTTATTATGAAAGTCATACAAATGTTTTTAAAAAGTTATAAACAGATAAAAGAAAAAACTGCTCATAGTTTCACTGCAAATACATAGACATTTTCCACCTTTTTCTCTATAATGAGTATTTTCTGGGGAGGAGGTTTTTATACTGCACAGAGTAACTTACTACTCTATTTAAAGAAAAATTAGGGGCGCCTGGGTGGCTCAGTCGGTTAGGCTTCCGACTTCAGCTCAGGTCACGATCTCGCGATCCGCGAGTTTGAGCCCCGCGTCGGGCTCTGGGCTGATGGCTCAGAGCCTGGAGCCTGCTTCCGATTCTGTGTCTCCCTCTCTCTCTGCCCCTCCCCCGTTCATGCTCTGTCTCTCTCTGTCTCAAAAATAAATAAAAACGTTAAAAAAAAAATTTAAAAAAAAATAAAGAAAAATTAACAACTACTGGAAACACGTTCATACAATCGGTTTGGGATCAAAAAACAAAGAATCCTCTGAAATAGCTCTATTAACGGAGAAGGACAGCAGAAGCAACAAGAACAACAAAAATATACTCGCCAAACGATTAGTTCTATAGTGGAGCATGACAGGATACTCACTAAAGGAAGGGAACTGTCAACAAACAAAAGCAATTATGGAATCAAAGCAAAAAGACAGATTTTGAGAAAATTAGTAAGCCAATCCTTGGTAAAAGAATTTTCAGATTCCGCCTGGCATACTCATACGAGGAGAACTCAACCTTGCACTTAAACAGTTAAAGTACATGAAAAGACATGGCAAACACAAAAAGCACTTTACATAATCTTGATGCACTACACAAAATGAAATTACCGTTCTCATTTGAGAATGGGGGAAGGAAAGATACTGCATTCAAACAGGAAAAACACAGACCACTATGATTTCTTGTCAACATGAATGTCACAGAATCTGAATGCCTAAAGGGAACAGAGGGTCACTTAGTTGAATCTTCTATATTTGAGTTACAAACTGGCAGCCAAATTTGTGTGTTGCCTTGCACGGCATACGACAATGTTTCAAAATTTAAACATTTTACAGAAAAATCAAGATTTTCCAGTTCCTTTTCCCGGCCTCCCCCCCAGTTTTACTGAGATACTAGCGACATACAGAGCTAAGTTTAAAGGTGTAGAGCATAACGATTTGACTTACGTGTACTGTGAAATGATTACACAATAAGTTAACATCCATCACCTCATTGAGATTTAAAAAAAAAAGGGGGCGCCTGGGTGGCTCAGTCGGTTAAGTGTCTGACTTCGGCTCGGGTCGTGATCTCATGGTTCGTGAGTTCGAGCCCCGCATCAGGCTCTATGCTGACAGCTGGGAGCCTGGAGCCTGCTTCGGATTCTGTGACTCCCTCTCTCTCTGCCCCTCCCCCTGCTCGCACTCTGTCTCTGTCTCTCCCAAAAATAAATAAAACGTTAAAAAAAAAATTAAAAAAAAAACAACAAACTTTTTTCTTGTGATGAGATCTCTTCGGATCTATTCTCCTAACAACCCAGCCCCTCTTGAAAAGCTGAAAGAAGAGGACAAGCGGGCTGCTGTTTCCTTTAGACAAGGCGTGTGTGAGCTCCCGTGCCCCTCAGCCTCCACCACCCCCAACCTCTCCTCAAGCCAGGCCCACCTTGCTCATGTCCGTTACCTGCCTGGCCTCAGTGGGAAATGAATGTGCAAACCCTGATCTGTAAAATTCTAGGTGAGGTTAAAAAGGGAGGGAGGAGGGTCGAGCAAGTAAACGTAAGTAAGCAAACAGTGAGAGACACCAACACTCATGTTCTAAGTAGGTCCCTTGACTCAACTAACTGACCCACACACCACGCACACTTTGCTCCCTGCATACAGAGCTGGGTGGGGTGGACGCTCCCCAGTGTAGTACCTTCTGTTTCCTGGCTCCCATGAAATAACTGGGGCACCCGGCAAGGAACAAGGGAGAACTGCAAATAAATGAATGCAGGGACACATCAATGGTATTGCAGGAATGTAGAAAGAAGTGTGACTTTTCTTCAAATAATTAACAGAATTAAATTCTATGAAAACTTCCTGCAAATGAAATCATTTCGATGTGCATACAATTCCAATCTCAAGTCTGAACTTTTGACAAATACTAAGAAGCTCTTTGTGGCTGCTCTTGAATGTATGCAACCCAGAATCTCTTCCTCAGGTTCATTTATCAGTAAAAACCTGGGTGCATCTCACTATAATGAGGCAGGAGTGACGGCTATGAAGTCTTAAGCAGAACCTGAGCTGGCCTCGAGAAAGACCGCAGTGGGAGGGTGGCTCTGCCGTGCTGCCCGTTGACCAGGGCTGTTGGCAGGGCTCAGCGTCGCGGCACACGATGTTCATGCTTTGGGGGCACTCGGCGAACATCTGATGATTTACTCTGTCCCACAGAGCACGAAGACTAAGAAGAAATCAGATTCTATTTGCTTTCGTGGGCTTTCTTTCTCTTTTTTTTTCCTTTCATTTTCTGTGCTTAAAAATACTGTGAAATCGCTAGGTAATACCAAAGAACTCAATGCAGTCTGAATATCTGACGCTGCTGAGTATACATGAAGCTTTTACACAGCTGAAGCTGGACTGCGATCGAGGAGCAATTTAAACAAACAAATAAAATCTTCTAAAATACTCCAATACTTTTGGAGGAAATCTTTCTTCCTTTTTGAGTAGCGTGCAGAGGAATTCCTCATTAATTATCTGTTTTCTGAGTGGATTTATTTCTGCACGTCCTTTTGAGAATCACTAATATGCCGGTTCACACCCGTGGGTCATTCCTGTTAGGAAACTGTTTAAAGGTATACAAAGGCAGGGAACAGAAGAGGGAATGAGGCCAAGGCAGAGAGAAGTAGACAGAAAAGGCGAGAAAACTGAGGGAGGTAACGCCTGAAGACCTTGCTACATGAAGTTCAGTCCCTGGATGGAGGAGCACTTGGGAGCTGGTTACAAATGTAGAATTTCAGGCCCCACCCAGACCTACTCTAGTAAAGTCTGTATTTTAATAAGACCTGCAGGCAATTCCAGGGCACGATGGCATTTGAGAGGTGCTACCTCACTCACTGTCCATTGCAGGCTCTTTAATGTCAGAAGCGGATGAGATATGGTGAGAGAAATTCATAGCATGTCGTTAGCTGGGCAACCCCGGAAAAATAACAAAACCTGTCTGAGCATCATTTCCTAATCTATAAAATGGAGACAACAATAATAGAATAGGGTGGTTGTAAGGATTTGGTGAGTTGCTGAGAGCCATTCCGGAGATCTTGCCACTGACTGATAGATGCTCGTTAGTTTTTTAGTTTTTAAAAAAAAAATTTTTTTTTTAATGTTTATTTATTTTTGAGACAGAGAGAGACAGAGCATGAGCAGGGGAGGCAGAATCGGAAGCAGGCTCCAGGCTCTGAGCCATCACCCCAGAGCCCGACGTGAGGCTCGAACTCACGGACCGCGAGATCGTGACCTGAGCTGAAGTCGGACGCTTAACCGACTGAGCCACCCAGGCGCCCCAGTTTTTTGTTTTTAAACGCATGATGATATTTTCTTAATTCCGGGTTTACCAAATATATTCTTTTAGAAAAATATTATTTTAGTTATTGGAGGCTTTTAAAATCCATTTATCTTAAGCAATCTAATCAATTAATTCTTAAACAGGACATTTGGATTCTATTCTTAAAATATGTTATAGGCATACATAAAAAATGGGAGAAAACATACTCATCAATTTAATGTGCACGAGCCTCTCAATAATTAATTACCCTAAACTCGTCTTCAATTGTAGAGGTTGTACAAGATTTTTGACACTATTTCAAATTCTTACGATACTCCCCCCTGATGTCCGGAGGCAAGGATGTGGTGAAACTGGAAAGGAAGTCTGTCTGTCCCGACACTCCACCGGTGGCCTGTCTGGGTGTGGTGGCTGTGGTGGCTGACACTTAGCACAGGCGAAAGAGGAGGGAAAGAGGGCTTTACGAATGGGGCAGAAGCTGCGGGTCAATGGCAAATCATACTTGTACCAACATAAGGAGTCAAAGGAGGATGTACCCACGACGCCATAAAACCCAACACGTGGTGGTAGCCACGACTCTCCGTATGCGGTCTGCCTGCCAGGACACTGTGGGATGGCGTATGCCTAACCTAAGAGCACGTGAATGTGTGTGACAGCTGACAGTGTGCAGAGAAAGAGGTGACTGGCTCTCTAAACATGCCATGGAGGGCAGTGGATGTTCAAGCTTGGGGGCGGGGACCGAGGGAGGCTGATGGTATGTCCCTGAAATACCCAGGCCTGGTGTGGCCTCCTGGGGGTCAGGCAGTCAGGTCAGGCTAAGTAGTGAGTGACTGAGAGGGTTGCTTCGAAAGGGTCCAAGTCCCCATGTCGCTCCAAAGACCCCACTGAGAGCTGCGTGGAAAGGAGGGACTCCCGCATGTGACGCTGCTGGGCAGAGTTTTGGGAAGAGAAACTGAAGCCAAGGATCTGGGTTTAAAATCCTTGTGGATCCAAAAACTACCTGTCAGGAATAAAAGTTATGACTTTGTCTTTCTTCTTCTTTTTCTTTTTTAAGAAAAAAGAAATTGTTCACTGAAGTTTTTCTGTTGAGAAGACTTTGTTATCCTGTGTCTCTGGAAGAAAAAAAGTAAGATCTCGTTCTGTTTCTCCATTCCCCAATGTCTTCCTCTTTGGAAATCAAAGCTAAAGGAAAAAAAAAATAGTCTGTATGCAAGACGCCCGAGTTGGATTCCTGTGTATCTGTGGCCGGAAACCCACTAAGAAAAATACTGCCTTCTAATCCCTCTGTGACGTGTCCCCTGGAAGGGGCTTAGTGCCCTTCCGGATCCCTGTCATCCCGCGAGGCCAGGCTCCGGGGCGTCCTGCCCTGAGAGCAGCTGTGCTCTGACAGGAGCGGCCGGCAGCGAAGGGGCGGCCGGGCAGGTGCGAGGAGGCGCACGTCTGGAAGGGGGCTGAGGGTCTCCCACGCGGCGTCTCTGCTCTGCCGCGTCTGCAACGGTTCTGGTAGTTTCCTCAGCCCGGAGTACCGGCACCCTCCTCCTCGTCCTCACAGACTCACATTTCACAGACCAGGCCCAACGTGGCCCCTCGTGTATCCTGCTCTGACCTCTCCAGGCAGAATAAAGTGCTCCCTCTACTGTGCTCTCTGTCCAGCACCTGCCCCTCCAGAGTGTGGTAACCAGGGCTAGGGGAGGGGCGCAGGGGGCTCGTCGCCCCTGCAAGACTGAGCTTCTGAGGTTGGGGGTTATTTCCTCCCCGTGTCTTACTCCTCATGACTCCGCACATGGTGCACACGTAGGTCACTTCATTTCTCTTTAGAACGAGAGGTAAATCGGCCCCTGCTGTGGCTTCCTTCTTACTGAAAGACCCACGAGCAAAGGGGATCAGAACAAGCGTGTGAGGCAAAAGGCTGAGTCGGTAGAGGGCCCTGACTGCCGTGTTTTCCCACTTTGACCAGTATGGCTTATCCTCTGTCTTCCACTCAAACCTCGGGCACAGAGCAATGCATGGAAATAGGCTGCAAAGGCATCTGAGAGCTGAAAGGCATCTCAGAGCCTGGCTGGGATCCTGGTTCCATCTCCCAGGCCTACGACTGGGGGCAAGGCCTCCTCCGAAAATGGCAACAGCGTACGCAACCATCAGAAATAATATTCAGGGAAGCTACAAAGACCAATGGGAAGACTCACAATAGCAAGCAAATAAAAAAAGAACAGGAGTGTTTATACGTTTTGATTGAAGTTATATAAAAATACATCTGTACCTGCACAATAACTAGAAGGTAATATACAAATAAAAACAATTACAATACTCAATGAACTATGAGGAGTTTTTGCAAATATTTCTTCATTGATATTATTATATCATATTTCCTATTAAAAAAAAAACGGAGGGGCGCCTGGGTAGCTCAGTCAGTTAAGCATCCAACTCTTGATCTCAGCTCAGACCTTAATTTCAGGGTTCTGAGTTCAAGCCCCACACTGGGAAACCTATAGGAAGGAAAGGAAAGGAAAGGAAAGGAAAGGAAAGGAAAGGAAAGGAAAGGAAAGGGAAAGGGAAAGGGAAAGGGAAAGGGAAAGGGAAAGGGAAAGGGAAAAGGAAAGGGAAAGGGAAGGAAAGGAAAAGAGAGGGGAGGGGAGGGGAGGGGAGGGGAGGGGAGGGGAGGGGAGGGGAGGGGAGAAAAAAGAAAACTGAGGGGCGCCTGGCTGGCTCAGTCAGTAGAGCATATAAGTCTTGATCTCAGGTTTGTGAGTTCAAGTGCCATATTGGATAGAGAGATTTCGTTAAAAAAAAAAAAAAAAAACAACAACAACATAAAAAAAGGAATTGGGGCCCGGCCTTACAGGGATGACATGAGTAAAAGCCACAGGAAAGATGTCTGTAAACTCTGGTGAATATATAACCACCCACTTGATGCTGTTAACCCTGTCACTGCCACTGGACCTAAGTGAAAAATTCTTTCTAAAAATGGCATTAGAGACACACACCTTTCTAGACTCATAAAACCTGTACACTCATAGTCCTCCGACAAGACAGACCTAACATATATAAAGCTCTAAGAAATATATACATAAACATTCTAGAAATTTCCATACTTCACTCAGTCCAGCTAACCTCTCGGAGATGTGAACCCCTCTCTCCTAAGAAGCTCAGAGCAGCTCCCCCTCCTGGCCTCACTCAAGAGGTGGCGAGAAGAAACCATACTCTCCCTGCAGACGGGGCTCTGGAGAGAAGGGGGGTGTCCTGCTGGAGCTGAGGAGTGAGAGGGCAGCTGCGAAACTGTGTCTCCAGATGGAGAGCCTCTGTAGTGACAAAGTTCTCAGCAATTCCTTCCGAAAACACCTGGGAAGACTGCTTCCTCTCGGCAGTTTCATAAATATGGATATTCACAATAATTCTAAGATCCTGCGGAGTGCCATGAAGCGAGACATGCGAGCCGTTCTAGGCTTACCCCTTGTCCACGCTGGCGTGGACGGCTGCGACAACACCTTCCAGGACCTGGAGGGGGTCCCTGGGCCCACCGAGCTCAGCGCTGCCTCCGCTGCAAAGGGAGAGAGAAAGAACCGGTTCAGAAGGGGGCTCCGTGCTCAGCAAGCAGCACGGCGTTCGCACTCAGAGCCCGGCTGGGCTGTGGCAGTGCGCGCTGCCGGCTCCCAGCCACGCGGGCTGCGTGTGGTCTGCGAGGGCACTGAGCCCTACACGACGTGCCAAAGGTGTGGAAACGAAACACCTTCTGCCTTGAAGACGCTCACGGTCTCATATGTGCTTGTTTTGCTGGCAAGAAAATACAATCTACCTGCCTTCTGTCCTCCAAAAAACAGTCAATGGACATTATTATACGTGTGCATTAAATACATAATCATCCAAATTCTCCAGCTGGACTTAAAAAAACCCTAATATTTACGTGACGCTCACCAGGCACAAGACACCGTTGAATGTTGTACAGACATGTACCATTTAATTCCCAACAGCCCACAAGGTAGGTACTATTATTATGCCCATTTTACGAGTGTATATATCTGGGACTCTAGTAAATTTTGAAAAAAAGGCAACAGAAGACAAGTTTTAGCTGAGTGTTCTGAATAATTTCAGCGGTAAGACTTAAATCAACTGCTGGATTCAGTTCTTTACACGCCTTTGTTATTTCATATCTACCAAATTCTACTAACTTTCTAAAAGGTGAACGTTATGGATGTTGTCAGTAGCAATTTCTTTTCCTTTGAAAAGGAGGTAGCTGAACTTCTGAAGTTCCCTCTCCTCCCACTACTGAAAGATTTAATTCACATTTATTGAGTATCTTCTGTGTGCTAAGCATAACGTTTATTAGGTGAGAACCAAATCTTAGTAAGTGGAGCTGGGTGCAGGGAAGGAGAGAGAAGTGTAACTTCTGGCACAATTTTACAAGGGTAAAAATATCACATATTTTCATTATCTACAAAAATAGGCAATTTTTAGGAAATAAATTCATCAAAGCACTGATTTTTCAAAATGTTTTGTTTTTGTGAGGTTCATCTATAGTTTGATTTAAGAAACACTAAAAAGATAGCTATGAATCAAAAGGTGCAAAATGTGACCAAGTATCTGTCATCAATGAAAAGAGGGAAGGGGCGCCTGGGTGGCTCAGTCAGTTAAGCATCTGACTTCGACTCAGATCATGACCTCGAGGTCTGTGAGTTCGAGTCCCGTGTCGGGCTCTGTGCTGACAGCTCAGAGCCTGGAGCCTGCTTCCGATTCTGTGTCTCCCTCTCTCTCTGCCCCTCCCCTGCTCATGCTCTGTCTCTCTCAAAAATAAATAAACATTAAAAAAAGAAAAAAGAAAAGAAAACAGGAAAGTGGGCAGCTCTTATAACCACCACCACCACCAAAACATAATAAGCTAATAACAGAACACTGCTTTATTAACTTGACATTTGTTATTTCTTACAAAGTGTTATATTTTATTTCTCTATCTCTATCTCTGTCTCTCTCTAAAAATTACCAGATACCTCAGATCATTGTAAGGTGAAAACCGTATGAGGCTGGGGTAATTAAACTGATAAAGGCTCATTTGATTTCAGTTCAGCTGTGGAAAACTGACATGCATTTAATCAAAAAGTTCCTCAAGAGCAATGCAGAATTACAAAGAATGCTTAAAAGGAGAATACATTAAACACAACCAAATCTTTCAGCCTAATTGCATTATTCACAGAAAGCACTTCATGCCTCATTCTTCTTTTAGCTTAACTTTCCCCCTTTTCTAACCCTCCCGGATGCATTCCCACGAAGACACCCGCATACTGACATAAAGCTAGAATTTCTCAATTGTTGGTTTCAGGCCATTAACTGCAGGTAAATAAAACTCTAAGAGACTTAACAGATGTCTAACTTCTTCAGTATACGATTAACCTTGCCTTGTGTATACTTCGAAAGAAGCTTCTGGGAGCCATTTTGCAAGCTCTGAAAAGAAGTGTGAGTAGAAAAGTCAGGATGTGTACATCCACCGGGGGTCACATGATGACCTGACATTTAGCTACCTGCTAATCTTGGCCCTTCTCCTACTTCAAGAATTATTTGGGGATGGGGATGATGGCGGGAGGAGGGGGAGCGGCAAGAGGGTCTAACCAGAAGTTAATTTCAGGGTGGGTTACACACAATACCAATGGGGAAACACTTTCATGGTTCTCCACCCTTGAGGTATTTGAAGACACAAGACTTTGAGAAATCTGATAATAACCTCTCACTTTTATGAAGTACTTCCTAGTGAATAAAATGCCTCTACATACATGATCGTATTTTTACCTTCGTGACTGTGAAACGAGTGCCATTACTGGCAAACTATCGCCTCGGCTTTCCGGGGGCTCTTTTCTGGCTTACCTCAGGGCAGAAACTATTCTCCTCACTGCATTCTGCACTACGTCCTTGGGCGAGATGTCGAGAGGGCCCACGGCCACCTGCAGCAGCTTCTGGATCATTCTCAGAGGCAGGCCATCTAGACACATGGCCACAGCTTGATCGTGAACTTTCCCCTTTTCTGATCGGGACAGATCATACAGGCGGCTGTATTTCTGCAGCGCTTCCTGAAAAGATAAGGGGCACAACACCTAAACATCAAGTAGAAATAAGGTGTGGCCACATGTACAGATTGAAGCAGAGTTAGACGACTCTCAAACCAAACACACTCGAACTACAAAGGCCACACGGAAGGAGACGTAGTGGTTTTCAAGAGCTTGGGCTTCCCGGACACCAGACTGGAGTACAAATCCTTGCTTTTTCGTATTTATTAGTTGATGAGCCTTCGGGACCTGCAAAATGAGGATGATGACAGAGATTCTTGGGAAGAGAGGGTGTTGTGAATGTTACATGAGATCATATAAGAGCCAGGCCTTTAGCACAATGTCAGACACAAAGTGAAACTCATGAAGTCTGAGTTTCTTGATTATTATTACTGTGATTATTATTATAACCACATAACAGCTCTGATCTGCACAAACCCAGGTAGTACACGTGTGTTACCTAATTTAATGCTTAGAGTGAGCCTGCAAAGAGTTTTAATTAGCTCCGTTTTACCAAAAAGTAAATTGAAAACCAAAGATGTTAAGTAACATGCCCAAAGGCACACGGGGATGTTCAGGGGGACTAGGATCAGAATCCAAAAGACTACATCTCCCCACCCCCATGGCACACAGCCTGCCCCTCTTCGATAATATCTGTAAAAATTAATGTGACAACAAATAATTTATGAAATGGGCCACAAACTACTATTTTTCATCATACCAAATGTGGTCACTTAGTGTTTAGAATGCTTTCCAGGTTCTTTATAAGCTTCTCGGGTAACCTAGAATGCACTGTTTTGCCTTTCAGAACCACCATGTAAAAATCCGTTAACTGGACAGTTGATGATACTGAAGAAATACTGTTCATGTTTTGATTGTGATAATGTTGCAGTGGTTGTGTTCACATGTATCCTTTGAGAAAAAGATAAGGAAATATTTACGGATAAAATGAAATGATGACCGGGATTTTCTTGAAAATAATCCACAGGAGTGGGGAGAGGGTAGGGGAGGTAGGCATGAGATGACGGGTCACATTCTGATGACTGTTGATGCTGGGAGTTGGGCGCATGACATTTCGTTTTACTCTTCTCCCCACTGTGAGACTTCTGATAACAGAAAATGCCCGTGAGTTCAACAGAACAGTTACTCAGGTCCCTGCTGAGCAAGAGGGAACTGAGGCATCACAGGATAAAAACCTCGAGTTTAGACCGCGCTAACGTACGGTGTGGGGGATCTTCTTTCACTGGGTGTAGAATTAAAGAGGTGAAAGTTAAAGCCTGAACTCAAAAGGGACAAATGTATGGGGATAAAAGTTATTTCCAGTGTTTGCTATGAGAGGAACTCTAATAAAATCAAATAGGGTCCAATTTAGGAACCACAAGAGTATCCTATTATGGACCATCCACGGTCTGACTGAATAGCATTTGCAAGCAGTCATTTGGTACCTTTAAATCTCAGCCTATTTGAAACAAACAGCTGTTTTTGTTAATAACCCCCCTGGCCCCATAGACGTGATTCAAGTCACTGAAAGATAATACTTGTTCCAAGGACAGTAATGACAATTCTCCAGATTTGAATATAGCATACTTAATTAAAAAACTAAGCAAGACAAGTATGTACATTTTTATACTAATCAGCATAATCATTTTAACTTGGAGGAATTCAAATTTTACCCTAGTTCTTATAATTATGGATTACAGTTCTCTACATGTCAGTAGGATAAAATCAAGATTGGAAAAGCCGACCCGTTCCCTGCAAAGGCTTCTATCTGGCTTGCACATCATTTAATGTTATTCATTAGGCAGGCGAATAGCACTGAAAAATACAAAATGAAATAAAACTGCTATCAAACTTTTGAATTCTGCTCATTATCTTTTCCACGAGGGTTTGCATTTATGCGTCTCCTACACATTTTGAAATCTTCCATTTGTTCATTATCTGAACTGCTCTCCACTGACCGATCTTTCTAGTCAGGAATATTTCTTTACAAGCCAAGAATACGATTCAATCAATATGTAAGGTTTTAGAAAAATAAAAGAGGAGATTAGTGGCCACTTACAGGTTCATTTACCGTAACATTAATGGAGCAAATGAAATATTGCTTATATATCTAAACATTGTTTTTACCTATATGAATCCATTTACTTATTGATCTGTCAACTTCTCAGTTATGGAAAAGAACAGCTTAAACTCCCTCAGCTGTAACAATACAGAAGAAAAACTAGAAAAGCTACAGAGGGTTCCCCTGTGTTGTCCTGACACCCTGTCCTAACTGCCCCAAGAATCATCCTGGGCAGGGGGCTCCTGACTCTCACGAGAGTATTTTCTGAGACACCATGAGGGTCTCAACTAGAAACCATGTGGGAACAATTGTATCAGCCAAAAAAATGCATATTGGGGCGCCTGGGTGGCGCAGTCGGTTAAGCGTCCGACTTCAGCCAGGTCACGATCTCGCGGTCTGGGAGTTCGAGCCCCGCGTCAGGCTCTGGGCTGATGGCTCGGAGCCTGGAGCCTGTTTCCGATTCTGTGTCTCCCTCTCTCTCTGCCCCTCCCCCGTTCATGTTCTGTCTCTCTCTGTCCCAAAAATAAATAAACGTTGAAAAAAAAAATTAAAACAAAACAAAACAAAAAAAACAAAAAAATGCATATCGATAAAATTATGTTGGAAACAGAAAACAAACAGGATGGGGCGTATAATTAAAAAAAATCTGAAGCAGGCATGGATGGCTCTTTCTGGACTTTTTGGAAAATTCAGGGGGAAAAAATCTATCATTTTTCAGTTGGAGAGCAAAACACCTACCGGCTAGAAGCAGGGCTTGCAAACCACCGACCCCATCCTTTCTCAGCCTCAGTGACCACTCCCTCCCCCAGGCACCCATCCTGGGCCATACCCCCCGGGTGCCCATCCCCCACTCCAACCACCTTCTGTCCCTCAATCCCGTTGAGTGGCCCCAAATCCTCTTCAAAGAACCGCAAACCTGCAAATGGGGGTCCACAATCAAGAGGTGATGAAGAGGCTAGAGGATAAAGGGTTGAGGGACATTTGCCAGGACATCTGCAAGACTGAAACCCCTATCAACACCACTAATACGGCTCTAAAGGACGAATGTAAGCCCTACTGAGGTTGCCAGAAGGAGTGAGCATGGAGAAGAAGTTTTCCCTTCATTACCTGCTCACTATTCCTCAGAGAAACAAGGAAGCTGTGGTCGAGGGTTTCCAGGTGAGCAAGTGATTTCTCCAGATGGCCCCGGGCATCCGCATAGGTGATTTTAGAGTCACTAGCTTCTTGAATGTCGTCTTCTGAACTTCTTTTCCGCGGCTTCTCAATAAAATGCTGGACTGCCTGGACAGCCTTTCTAGTCATCTCTTTGCGTGCTTCCACAGACAGCTTCAACACAAAAAGGTATTGAACGGCAGTGAGACAAACCGGCCCTGCGTTTGTATTCAATACGGTATTAATAAGGTGTATTTAATAAGGTATTAGCGAAGTAAAGAGAACAAGAGTGAAACGTTGATATACAACTTTAATTGGTGTCTAGGACTTTTGTTGTATTAGTTTTTCTTCTGTGAGGAGAACAACAGTGAGGTGCCATATGCACTATTAAGGTAGTAAATCCAGATTTTTTTTTAATGCTAAAATGCAAAAGTAGGTGGTGTTATGATGAAACTAGCATTCAGATAGATTACTGGTTACAATGCAGAAATGAGGAGTCATTTCTACAGTTACAATTCCCAGTTTCAATCATTTATTACAAGGAAATGATTAAAAAGAAGAAAATTGTATAGGCATAATGATTTCAACTGGAATAATACTCTAAAATAAAGTCTCAAAAGCAACCTAATTGCCTGGTAATAACAGAAATGGTAACTAACTTATGATAAATTACTAGATAGAACATTATGCAGCCGTTAAAATTAGATATAAAATCAGTATTAGCAATTTGGAAAGTGCTTATCATAAAATGTTGAATTTTAGGAATCAGAAATCATAAAACTGTCTACACCACGCTCGTATTAAAATCCAAACGAAACCCGTACGGCTAAACAGAAATACACACACACACACACACACACACACACACACACACACACACACACACAGACACCAGTGACTGTTATGTTATGGTTATGAGCAATTTTGTTCTCAATTTTGTCAATTTTCTACACTAATGTATTCATTCAATTACTCACCAAGTATTTGAGTTGTGACACGCGAAAGTCACTTTCTTAGGTATGCACGAGTTGTCTTTTTCTTGTAATATTAAAAATATTAAGCTTGCTTGGCCTCAAGTCTAAACGTAACCCATCTTGACGGACGCACCACAGACTGGTGAGCCACGCTGGGCTTTATGAGGCCCCGCTGATTTGCGCTGTTTTGGATCTTAGATTTAGCCTCATGTCAACTACTCAAGCACATTTTTACTACAGCCTTAAAAGGGCTCTGTGTTGATTTAAGTAAATAAAATAAAAAACAGATGAGGAGTCTTAGGACAAAATCTTATCTTTCTTTTCTTTCTCAACATCAGGTACCCTGTGTGTCTGGTTATTCTGAAAAATACCACAGACATCAACATGGCACCTGCGACCACACCAGGAGGCAAACCCCGCTCAGCCCTCCCCACCAGCTGCCTCCAAGTCACTCTGTGTAGAATTCATGTGGCATAATGAGGACGGCTGACATTTTCTTCGGTCTATACAGATATGGGTAAAAAGGAACTTTAGGAAAGTACTATTTCCACTGAACTGTAATTAAGTGTGTGCTTTGCAAATGCAGCTTCAAGTAAGTTTTGTGGCCAGACTGCTACCCCCAAGCACCTTGGCATACAACAACATCAGAAGCCACTATTGACCATCAGTATCAGTTCATCATTCTCCTCCCTTGCATACCCTGTGAACTCTTTTCTGTGGTTGAGAAATACAAGATCACAGAACTTGTGTTCAGTTCAACAGCCCTCCTTACTTTCCCCCATCATATGGATGGAAGGACTGAGCCCTGGGGAGGTTCTGTGATATGTTGGGGTTCCTCGCATGAGTGCAAGAAGGAAAAGCCAGAAGGCAGGGGCCTTGGTCATGGATCTGGTGCTCCCCTTTCACTGCACGTCACACAGCTTCCACTTTGCCATTTCTACCCCCTCATGGGCTCACTCCTATCTGCTTCCCCAAGAAACACGGGTTTGGGGAATGTTTGGATATCCAGCTGGCCAAACGTCTATGCTCTCCCAGCCCATCAAAGGGCGTGGAAGGTTTCCACAACAGACTGGCAAGAGAGTAGGAACAGGACAGGCAATTCCCCTGTGCGGAAAGCAGCGTCCTGAGAGAAACCACTGGCCTCTGTGCCCTGGGAGGAGTCCAGACGCCATCTCTGTTGTCCGAAGTCAGCCTTGTGACTGTCAACCACCCCTGGAATAGTTGGTAAGTGTAGGGAGAGCACTAACCTCACAAAACCCGTGTTTGATTTTTACTACTGGGGTGACACTTGACAACATGCTTCAAGCCTTCGTTTCTTCATGCATAAAATGCAAAAAAAGTCACCCGCCACACAATGTCATTCTGGCCATTTAAATGAGAGAATATGCAAAACAATCAGCAAAATGCCTTACCCATAATAGTAGGAAACTCAGGAAATCGAGGCTCAATTCTAATTTGACCAACTGATACACCACCCAGGCCATCATCTACCTGTTAGGTTTTTATCTTCCTAGTAAATGTGCCATGTAATCTCTTTCAGAAAAACCTTTTCATAAGCTCCGCAAGTTCCTTGGCATGGCAACCCGAGGACTCTCCCAAGCTGGCCCCAAGCTACCCCTCTAGCCTCGCAATGTAACCGTAGCCCACACTCGAGGCTCCACACGCGGAAGCTTTTCTTCATTCCCCAGTGTCACTGGTATCTTATCTCAGTGAAACACTGTCTCTTCTCTTCTTTGCTGGGCAAATGCCCGGTCATGACTCAATACCGAGATACACACAAGTCACCCTGGACTCGGTTTCTTCAGCCTCGACAGCTGGTCCACTGGCAGGCCGTCTGCCCCAACAACCAAGTGCATACTCCATGCTGACATGCGTGTGGACCCCAGCTGCCCAGCAATACTGAGCACAGGCCTCACACTGACATCCGTGCTTTCCTAGAATCTGCTATGGAACCGCCACAGAACAGCCAGTAGAGGCGAGTGAATTCTCTAGGAGTTTAAGTTGTTTGACCTCATCACCAATCTCATCAGAAAAGTACCTCCCCCGTTATTCTTAATGATCTTTCAAAATAAGTAAATAACCACGGTTACTAAGAATACAGTGTGTAAACAAGTGTAAACGTAAGTTAATTTTCCTGAGGGAACCGGGGCCTGTACAAGAGGCAGAATGATAGGATAAAAGATGCAAGGGCTTTTACTTGCCTGGGCACTGTGCTTGATTGGATATTTAAGCTTTTCACTCTTTGTGAGAACAGATTCATCGCTGAAAGTCCCTAGGGTGAGGGGCGCCTGGGTGGCTCAGTCCGTTAAGCGTCTGACTTTGGCTCAGGTCATGATCTCACAGTCTGTGAGTTCGAGCCCCGCGTCAGGCTCTGTGCCGACAGCTCAGAGTCTGGAGTTTGTTTCAGATTCTGTGTTTCCCTCTCTCTCTGCTCCTACCCCATTCATGCTCTCTCTCTCTCAAAAATAAACATTAAAAAAATTTTTTTTAAAAAGACTATAGGGTGAGATTAAATACAAGTTTCACACCGAGTAAGTCTATTAGACTTATTTTGCTTAAACTCTTCCATGACAGAAGAAATAAGTAGTAAAAGAAAAAAAAAAAGATAGACAAATGTACCAGAGAGAAAAAATCACAGTTTCTTCACTGACCCTAGTAGCCACAAGGTACTTCTGTTCCTAACCTTCTATTCTGAAGCCCACGGCATTAACACATCACTCATACACATATTTCTATAATTAGAAATCAAAGATTTTGTAAAACTATCCCCTGACAGCAATTAGTAACTACTTACTATTTAAGAAACTGTGGGTTGTATAAAATAAAGTTAATTGTTCTAGCACTCAGTAAGTATGTACTGTGCATCTATTTCGTAGGCCCTGTGGAAAAACAGGAGCCAGGCTCAGAGAAATCCCATTTAGTATAGGAGATAAGCTGGTGGGAAGGGGTTGAAATCTAGGAGTCATCCCCGACATCCCTGAATCTCACTGGGTCTACGTTTGAAATATATCCAGGTCTACCCAATTCCCACCACGTTCACCGTCACCCAACCCTCAGTTCTAGGCCACGTCACCCCTCTTGTACTGCAATGGTTCTAACTGGTCTCCGGATGAGGCAGAGAGTGCAGCAGTCAGCAAACACAAGGATTCCGTGCATTCTACCTCACTTGCCAATCCCCCTGCAGCTAGGATGAGTCGTGTTCCAGGCAATGGAATCTGAGCAGAGGTGACAGACACATTTCTTTTCTGAGCCAAGGCAACGTATAACCCACGTGCGTCATTATCCAGTCTCCCTTCTTTCCCAGCCGTGGCAGAGAGTGCTGGTCCCAGATGGCACCAATACAAGATGGCAGAGCTCCCGTCAGCCTGGATCCTACGTGACTTTGTGGTAGACAGCCCTTTGCAGTCTCTTACTGGATTGGGAGCACAAGGGAATATTAACCTTGGTTGTGTTAAGCCACTGTGATCCTGGGGCTAACTGGGTACTCCAGCATTACCCAGTTGCACAGTGATGTTTTAAAAACATAAATCTGGGGCGCCTGGGTGGCGCAGTCGGTTAAGCGTCCGACTTCAGCCAGGTCACGATCTCGTGGTCCATGGGTTCGAGCCCCGCGTCGGGCTCTGGGCTGATGGCTCAGAGCCTGGAGCCTGTTCCCGATTCTGTGTCTCCCTCTCTCTCTGCCCCTCCCCTGTTCATGCTCTGTCTCTCTCTGTCCCAAAAATAAATAAAAAACGTTGAAAAAAAATTTAAAAAAAAATAAAAATAAAAACATAAATCTGATCACGTCACTCCTCTGCTCAAAACTATTTAACAGCTTCCTAATTTACGACAAATAAAATCCAGCCTTCAATGCCCTATGAAGCCCTATGATTTGTTCTTCACCCCACCCTATCTGTCTAATCCTACTTCCTTTTTCTACACTCCTGCTCCGCTCCAGGCAGACTGGTCTCCGTGAAGTCTGTCAGCGCCTTTCCACATGTGGGTTCCTCCGCTTGTGATGTTCTCCTCCAGGCTTCCTCACGGCTGGTTCCTGAGCTTCGCTCAGGACTCGGCACCAATGCTGCCTCATCAGAGAGGGCTCCCCTGGCCACTCTACGAAAGCTAGCACCTCCCGGTGCTCTCTCTGTCCTTACTCTGTGTTCGTTCTTCTTCATAACTGACACCCTGTCTTTCCATCTGCTGGCTGCCTCCCTGTCACTTACATTCCTAGAGCCCCAAACCCAGAATGGTGGCTCGTACGGAACAGCTTCCCAATATGTTGAATGTACAAGTGGATGAATGACAACATTTTATCTATTTATTTTTAATGTTTATTTTTGAGAGACAGAGAGAGACAGAGTGTGAGCAGGGGAGGTGCAGAGAGAGAGGGAGACACAGAATCTGAAGCAGGCTCCAGGCTCTGAGCTGTCAGCACAGAGCCCGATGCAGGGCTTGAACTCGTGAACCACAAGATCACGGCCTGAGCCAAAGTTGGATACCTAACCGACTGAACCACCCAGGCACCCCTCTCGGTTCCCATTAAATGGGAACACATTGCCAGACAATCTTACTTCAAAGAAAAATATGAAAATGCAGATATCTGAGGAAAAAAACATCATCCTTTCTCAAGCCTCCCCTCACGTCCTTCCAGAATCTGTTCAGAGTTCACACATCTGGAAGCGTCCCCTGACATCACCTCTTCTCTGGGTCATAAACCACTCGTAGGCGCCCTTAAAGCACTCTACGTTCATCCGCATCGAAGAACATATCGCACCACATCCACATCGTTGGGTTACTTTTACATCTCCTTGACTAAACAAGGAAATCCTTTCAGGGTGGAAACTGTGCTTTTTAAAATCTCCGTGTTTCCTAGCACCTAATTCAATGCTCGGCACATTGTAGACAGACAAAAAACAGCTGTTAGATTACTCAACTCTGATCAACGCGGTAGCTGGGGCTGGGGGAGAACCTTCAGAGGAGCAACGAAATGACATGTTCTCAATACGTCCCTAGAAACCTGTGGTCCAGAATGGGGCCAAAAGGCTCCAATTTACCGTGGCGTCCTGTTCCTGTGAGAGGGCCTTTGGAGACTAAAATTGCAAAAGGATATTTTAAAGGACTTGAACAACAAAAAAAACCGTGATCGGATGTGTGCCATCAGGACAATGCCACTTGTGGCAATCGGAAGCCATGCAGGAAGAGACACCTGGACATTAAACCCGGGGCGACCTTGAGCGTATGCACTGGATGCACACCCGGTGAACACACGGTGTACATGTGCCTTGGGCCGGGTGCTGGCAGCACAGACAAAATTAGATCAGGTCCGGGTATCTAGGAGACGGCGCACAGGCCTCAGAAGGGGCGCCCCGGCTGACCGGAAGTGAGTCTTCCGAAGGTGGCCACTGCCAAGGCCAGCCTCTGCGGTGCGTAGGCGTGAAGACAGGCCACGCATCCCGAGGGGTCAGCAGCAGGTCAAAGGGGCAAGTGGGGAACCCGGGAGTCGGCTGTCTCGGCTGGAATCCGGGGTGCACGGAGAGGTCTGCCAGGGAATGAGGAAGAGCCGAGCAGGCCGGGGGGCACACGGAGGGGCCCGCTCGCCAGGCTGGCCAGACGGCTCTCTATCGCTGACTGGGGAGCGGGGGAGCTGAGGCAGAAGTCGACACAATCAGTGCTATCATTTTCAGGTAATGGCTTGATTCAAAATTCACCAAGACAACTCTCCTCATCTGTGCGTACCTGAAGGCCGATAAACCTTGCAGAGCAGAGACCGTTTGCTTTCTTTTTAAAATGAACACAGCATGGTTTTGAAGATAAGGCCGGTGTTTAGGAAATGGCAGGTGACTCAAGAAAACCCAGTTGCTACTTCCAGTCAGCTGGAAAAATCAGCGTCTGCATATACCGTTCACGTTGCTAATAGTAACTATATAAGATGATGGAAAAATCAAGGGCAAAATTCTTCACTTTTCATTTTTTTAACATCACAGCAAATAAGACAGATGGAAGAAAATCTCTGGCTGATAAGTAGCCTCTCTTTTCAGGTCCCCATTTAAAACCTCCTGTACTTTGAGGTGCCTGCGTGACTGTTGAGTGTCCGATTTCGGCTCAGGTCACCATCTTGCGGTTCGTGAGTTCAAGTCCCGCGTCGGGCTCTGTGCTGACGGTTCAGAGCCTGGAGCCTGCCTCTCATTCTGTGTCTCCCTCTCTCCCTGCCCCTCTCCCACTCGCTAGAGCTGGTCTTGGCACAGGGGATACAAAGGCAAATTAAGACACAGTCTCTACCTCTGAAGAACATACATCGTACTGGGAAAGCCAAACACAAAATGAGCACTTCTAAAATGTAACAAGTATAAAACTAAGCATGGGGGGTGTATCAAGAAAAAGGCAGGAAAGTCTTTACAAAGGAGGTAACATCTGAACCAGAACTTGAAGGATGAGCAAGAATTCACGTGGATGAAGCGGGTGGGGTGGATTTCAGGCAGAGACAGCAGCATAGGGACTTTAAAGAAAGGCTTTTATAAACGAGAATGTTCTGCAGCTGTGACTCTAGAACACCTGAGGGATCGAATATCTTCCCCCCACAACCAGCGGCTCACTACCTCAAAGAATCTCAGGGAGGTGGAGGAGTGGGTACAGAGCACCAGCCAACAGTGCATCTGGGAAAGGAGAAGAAGTGTTTTTGGAAACAAGTGGTCCCAGGACTTCGATGCTCCCCGGCTCCCCCACAACCCCATCCCCACAAAAAACTAGACACTACCTCCTCTAGCGTCACTCCCGCACGAGACCTGGACGGTCACTGTTCGAGGGGTGAGGAAAAGCCCACGGTGGTGTCCACGGAGAGTCTGCGGGCGCTTGGGCAGGAGACCGCCCTGCAGGGGAACAGATGCAGAGGAGGGCTGGGCTCCCCAGGGGGCCACGGTGAGGAGCTTACACATTCTCCTTGAGGCCAGGGAGCCGCACACAAAGCTCTTCTGAAGGGTATGCCCGGGAAGAGAGTGTTAAGGGAATCAGTTTCTAAATCTTCACCTTCTCTAAACCCTCTGTCCTAAAACTGATCTGGAGAACACTCTGGAAGTCAGGATGTCAACCTTATTTCTCCTTTTCGACTCTCCTTTCACAGAGGCCTTCCTCCACTTACACAAGAAAGACACGCACCACATTCTTCCTGAATCTGACTCTGCCGCATGGACCTGAAATCTACAAAGTTCCAGACCACCAAGCAAGGGACAGCTGACAATCCTGGTGTGTGACAGGCCTCCGACAACTGGATAATGAATGTCTTTTCGCACACAGCACGGTTTCCCCTTCTTTTGCTTTCAACAAAATTTATGAAAGATTTAATGGAGTTGTCAGTTGATAAAGCCTTAAAAATAATTTTTAACAACAGATTGACAAAGCTCCTTCCCCATCCACTGTGAACAAGGCTTTTAAATATTCCTATCTCTGAAAATGTAAAGGGAAACAACTGATGTTGAAGGCAATCTCAATCTAGCCGTCACTAGCGCTCATCAAAGGGCACATAAACTAATTAAGAAGCAATATTTAAAGCCCTAAGCATCTCATTAAGAGGTACATTTTAAATACACTTTTAATGCTATGATAAATTCTTATGGATCAAAAGTTAACACGTTTATGTTGTTTTCATCAAATGTATGACTGAAACAATAATACAGAAAAAAAGTTTTAAAAAATCTCAGAGTGCTTTGGTCACAAGAAAAACTTTAAATGTTAATTTCTCTCTCTATAATTCTTTTTGATGCAGAGAAAGGACTTGTAAGTATAAAGACGTATACTTTTAAGTATAAAAACACTGCATTGGCACAAAACAACTCAGTGTGTTTACTCACCAACTCCCAAACTCCTGCACTAAGAGACCTGAGCAGACTACTGTGAGATCTAGCAGTTTAAGTCTCTCTCTGTCTCTAGGATGACCAAAGTCTTTTTAAATGTTTGTTTGTTTGTTTGTTTGTTTGTTTGTTTGTTTTGAGAGAGAGAAAGACAGTATGAGCCGGGGAGGGGCAGAGAGAGAAAAGAAGACACAGAATCTGAGGCAGGGTCCAGGCTCCGAGCTGTCAGCACAGAGCCGGATGCGGGGCTCAAACTCACAAACCCATGAGATCATGACTTGAGCCTACCTGACCCGACTGAGCCACCCAGTGCCCTTAAGGTGACCAAAGTCTCTCTTAAGATTCCTTCCTGAGAAAGCTCAAAACTGCCAGTAGAATCTACTGTTTATTTCAGTCAAAACCCAGAGATAGGCTGATAGGCCCCTGAACCCTTCTTGGAGCAGTGACTTTAGAAAGCTTGCCATTATAAGTCCTCTCTCTGCCTCTTTGAGATGTAAATCTGGAAGCGTCTCTTTAAAACACAGACATCCAAGGAGACATCCAAGGAGGTGGTCCATGCTCCCAACCCCGTGGCAGGGTGGGGGCACAGCGTCAGTGAGCCCCTGCTCCACCCTGCACACTCTCTTCCGTCATAAAGACACAAGGAGTTGTTTCCCTTCTGGGTACGCGTCAATCAGCAAAGAGAGAGCAGCCCAGTTCTAGAAACCAGCCCCTGAGGGCCTTTCCTTTAGCACACCCCAGCGTTTAGTCTCCTGCCTTTCATTTCAGAGGAGCTGAGCTCAATTAACACGGGCTGTCCTCCCTGCGGCAACAGTTACCGCCAAATGAAATCTGTCTTGGGGCGCCAGGGTGGCTCAGTTGGTTAAGCATCCGACTCTTGGTTTCAGCTCAGGTCATGATCTCATGGGTTCGTGGGTTTGGGCCCCGCGTCAGACCCCACGTCAGGCTCCGTGCTGAAGGTGTGGAGCCTATTTGAGAATCAATCTCCCTCCTTCCCTCCCTCCCTCTCGCTCTCTCTCTCTGCCCTTCCCCAACTCGCACCGTCTCTCTCTCTCTCTCTCTCTCTCTCTCTCAAAATAAATAAATAAACTTTAAAAAAAAAATCAGTCTTTATTGCCTTTAACTAGTGCCCTTTATTTCTTGTTGACAAAAGAAACAGAGTATAAGTCATTGGAAAAGAACATGACCTTTCTAACGCTAGAGATGTGCTTGTTCTTGTACTTTTTAAAGGGACCGTGGTAGTTATCAAATCGCTGTGTGATTTGTAGATGACTCTGGACACAAACAGAGCTACCTAACAGTTTTACTTTAATGCCAACATTTAAAATATAGAAAATTACATCCTCCTTTGTACCCATTTAAAATTATGATTTAAAAAAATCTTAGATAGCAAGTGCTAGGGTCTGAATGTTTGTGTCTCCTCAAAATTCAGATATTCAGATATTGAAATCCCATCCCCCAAAGGTGGGGCCTGGGGGGGGGTACTTCAGTCATGAGGGTGAAGCCCTGGTTAAAGGGATTAGCTCCTTATAAAAGAGGCTCCAGAAACCATAAAAGACTCTTAAAAACTGAGAATAGGGGGTGCCTGGGTGGCTCGTTCGGTTAAGCATCCGACTTCGGCTCAGGTCATGATTTCACGGTCCGTGGGTTCGAGCCCCGCGTCGGGCTCTGTGCTGACCGCTCAGAGCCTGGAGCCTGTTTCAGATTCTGTGTCTCCCTCTCTCTCTGCCCCTCCCCTGTTCATGCTCTGTCTCTCTCTGTCTCAAAAATAAATAAACGTTAAAATTAAAAAAAAAAAACAAAACTGAGAATAAACTGAGGGTTGATGGGGGGTGGGAGGGAGGGGAAGGTGGGTGATGGGCATTGAGGGGGGCACCTGTTGGGATGAGCACTGGATGTTGTATGGAAACCAATTTGACAATACATTTCGTATTAAAAAATAAATAAATAATAATAAAAATAAAAAGAGGCTCCAGAGAGCTCCCTGCCCCTTCACTATGTGAGGACACAGGAAGAAGGTGCCAACTGTGAGCCAGGAAGAGAGCTCTCACCAGAACTCGACCATGCCCGTGCCTTTATCTTGGACGCTATTTCCCTGAGGTGTGATTTTTAGACCACGTGCATTGAAATAACTGAGCGCCACTGCAAAAGTGAGAATCCCCGAGCCCTTGCTAGACTTACAACTCTTTCTGTGGAGTTAGGGAAGGCACTGGCACCGATGGAAAGAAATCTTTCCTTTGCACAAGCTTCCCCAGGTTAATTCTAATGGTAAAGGAAGCGTGCGACCTCTTACTGTAAGCTCTGGGGACTTTAAACTTCTGAAGGACCCAATCAACTGGCTGATGGAGAATGTGGGGTGGCTGGAGGTGGCTTCTGGGATGGCAGCTGAGGGACAGGAAGGAGGTCACTGCAAGAGTCCAGACAGGTCGGGAGAGTGGGGCAGGAGGAGACGAAAGAAGGCGGCAGTTCTGGATTTAGATGACATTTGTAACAGAACTAAGGGATACCAACACGCTGTCCTGGGCTAGGTGCCCAAGGATGTGCTTCCCCTGGTATATGTAGCCAGGTGCCTATCAGCTGACCCAGCAGCTTCCAAACCCTTTTGTCTAAGACCCAGAGTAAGAAACACACTACATACCAAAACTCATTGTCTGTATCTATATATGCATATATTAAAAGCAAACAAAAGTTTCCCGAAACAATACAACCCCTACTCCGGTGGGACGCATACTGACATTTTCTGATGTTAATCTACATACTAGTCTTTTTTGGTTTGATTGTTTTTAATACCGATCACAACACTTAATTACAGGCCGCACTAATGGGTCATAACTCAGTCTGCAAAACACCTGCAAATCCGCTCCAGCGACAACAGGATGGTTTGCAGGGGCCAGCAAACATGGAGGCTACAAAGTATCAAATTGCCTAAGTCATAGTGAACTGACTTCATTAAAGAAGAAATTACTTCATGTTTTACCGATGGCATAACATTAATTTCGGTGTGGACACTGAATGCTGCACAGATGTTTTATTTCTAAGTCAGCTTTCCTTATTAGATTATGAGATCCATCAGAGCAGGGCCCTTATCTTCTTCATTTTTTATTCCCAATGCTTAGATAGCACTTTAAGCACCGTTTTTAAGTTACAAATATAAAATATTATGACATAGTATCTTAAATATCATGCAACAGAAAATGAAAAATGAGAAGTCTTAACAATTTTGCTTTAATATAGTTAACCAGATATTCAACCACAAAAATAAGAAGGCAGGTCTTGTCACATTTGGCTATATACTTCACAGAAAATCAATGTTATAACTTTGCCTTTTTGCTTTAACTATCAATTGCTTATATAATAAAAATGAATGATGCAGGACACAGAGGCCACTTTATCTCTGCCTTTTGCCTTGTAAAATAACCAGAGAAATATTATTCTTCAGCAAGTGTGAATAGTCCTGTCTTTTTTACTATTCACGTTCAGTGGTGACATAAGCTTCTCCATTCCTAAGTTTTTCAATAGCTTGAAGGTCACTTTTATCTTAATAGGGAAAGACGTGAAGAATGCTAGAAATGAGATGAGACGTTACCGCAATCGGTAATGAATGCTACCGTCCACCGCTGTTGTGCATATACAGGTTTTAGCAAGCTCTGAAAGCACACATTCACACTTCCATTTAAAAACCTTTTCCTATCATGTAATTATTAAGATCACTTTACGTAGAGCCACTAAATTTATATCACAACCAAATGTAAATTTGAAAATCCAGATCTTAATCCAACACTTACAACTACACAGGGTCATTTAAAACCCAAACTGTGGCTAGAGTTTTCAAATTGGACCCAGAAAAAATCAATGGGTATTTCTTGTTGTTGTTTTGTTTTGTTTTTACCTTCTAGGTAAGAATAAAATAGAGCGATAAATAAAAGCAGAGGGGAACCGACTAATACCGCGTACCTACTTGCACCCAGATCTTTATAAGGGTTATTTTATTTAATCCTCACAATAGCTACACGTGAACATGTTCCAGATATCGTGGGCATCTTCCTGATATCCACTCAAAAGCACGTGTACCAAGAGCTGACCGTGCAGTCTGTAAAGGACCCACTCAGTGCTGCTCTGGGGAGACTTCAGGTAGATCATTCAGGGGACCCCACCCCTCTCACCACAGTGATTATTAGTGCAGGTAAATCCAGATCAAAGCCAGTCAGGACCTGGCATACCAGGGCCACAGGGGTTGGTTCGGGGGTGACCTTATCAGCGTAAACTTAAAATTTCTGTGCGGTGCCTGTGGGGAGCTTGCTCACTCGATCTGCCTGGATGTAAATTAGGAAACAGCATAGCCCCAATTACTTCCAGCCATCACACTGAAGCAAAGAACCTTACGATGAAGCTAACACCATAAGACAGCGGGGGGAAAAGAGATGGAAAGAAATTGGCTCCTTGATGACCACTCACTGCTGGGTCAGACGACCCTGAAGTCAGCCCCACCTCTGGACCTTTCAGTTCATCAGCCAGTAAATTTTCTGGTCAATTAAGCCAATTTAACTGGATTTTTTACTTGTGTCTAAAAACATTCAAAAATTAATCTATATATATATATATAGTAGTGATTATTGTTCTCCATTATACAGTGAGGAAAACTCAGAAGATAGAGTAATTTTCCAAAGGCCCAGCCAGATGGCAACTCAGGAAATCTGACTATAAACTTGCCTCTTTCTCCATCACCATGCTACCATCAAAAGAACTTAAGATGCGTCTAAGATCCATCAACACATCAACATTCAATTCAACATGTTGAGAAGCCACATTATTAATGTATGACACTTTTCAAATTCCTGGGTCAGTGGTGATTTAAACTTGCTTTTCTCTGTTCTCCTCATGAGAATTTTTGACATCTGCTGATCAGTGGCATCAATGTCTCATAGTCTTTAGACAGAGACGTGGCATTAAATATCCCTCATCAGACCAGGTATACTGGACAAAAACTGGTTATGCTCTGATTAAGGAACTCTGCTAGGTGACAGTGAAGACAAAGAAAAATAAGGTTATATAGTATGTGGAATTTCCTCACAGGATGTTTAGAAAAATGCGCTACAAAAACAAATACATACAGCACATATGCCAATACTACAATAATGATCACAAGTCAGGTGAGTCTGGTGTTGATGCCTTACCCTGGTCCGTCACCATCACCCAAAAGACAGTGCAATGACTATCAACAAAACCAAAAGGCAACTTACTGAATGGGAGAAGATATCTGTATATGATTTATCTGATAAGGGGTTAATATTGAAAGTATATGAAGAACTCATACAATTAAACACCAAAAAAACCACAGAAAATCTCATTAAAAAACAGGCAGAGTACCTGAACAGACATTTTTCCAAAGAACATATACAGATGGCCAACAGACACATGAAAAGATGCTTATTAGTAATCATCAGGAAAATGAAAAACAAAACCACATGAGATACCACCTTATGCCTGTCAGAATGGCTAGTATCAAAGAGACAATAAATAACAAGCGTCCAAGATGTGAAGAAAAGGAAACCCTCATGTACAACTGATGGAAATGTAAACTGGTGAAGCCACCGTGGAAAACAGCATGGAGGTTCCTCAAAAAATTAAAAATAGAGATTCCATATGATCCAGCAATTCTACTACTATTCACCCAAGAAAAACAAAAACATTAATTTGAAAAGATATATGTACCCCTATGTTCCCTGCAGCATTATCTACAATAGCCAAGATATGGAAGCAACCCCAGTGTCCACTGATAGATGAATGGACAAAGATGTGTTATATACACCCAACAGAATATTACTCAGCCATAAAAAAAGAATGAGGTCTTGCCATTTGCAACAACATGGATGGACCCAGAGGGTGTTATGCTGTGTGAAAAAAAAATCAGAGAAAAACAAATTATCATATGGAATCTAAAAAACAAAACAAACAAAACCGAAACAGACCCATAAATACAGAGAACTGGAGGTTGCTGGGGGGTGGGGGGTGGGGCAGGTATTAGGCCAAATAGGTGAAAGGGATCAAGGGCTACAAACTTCCAGGTATGAAATATGTAAGTCATGGGGATGAAAGTATAGCACAAGAAATACAGTCAATAATAATTCAGCAACTCTGTATGGTGACAGATGGTAACTATACTTACCGTGGTGAGCACTGTAATCATGTACAAAATGGCTGAATCACTGTGTTATACACCTGAAACTATGTCGACTATACTTCAATTTAAAAAAAAGGAAAAAGATGTTGCAGTGGTTTCACATTGGAGTTTCCCTGTCCCCACGCTGGTGCCATAGGTTCCTTCTCCAATCATCACCAAACTAATCTTTCTTTTTTGTTAAGTTTATTATTTAGAGAGAGAGAGAGAAAGCGTGTGTGCACGTGTGCATGTGTGAGCCAAGCGGGGGGAGGGGCAGAGAGAGAGGAGACAGAGAGTCCCAAGCAGGCTCCACACTGCCAGAGCAGAGCCTGAGGTGGGGCTCGATCGATCTCACGGTTTGTGAGATCGTGACCTGAGCCAAAATCGAGTTGGACCCTGAGCCACCCAGGTGTCCCCAAAGTGATCTTTCTAAAGTGAGAATCTAACAGCATCACTACCCGGCTTAAAATTTATGTCTGATCCATGACCAGGACAAAATATAAACTCTTTAGTCAGGTATGTGAGAGTTTTCATTACCAGGCCCTGCCTTATCACTATAGCCTCATTCTTACCCTCTCATTCATACCATATTTCTTGTAGTTTACTGAAGGTACTAGGTTTTGGGGTTTTTTTGTTTGTTTGTTTATGCCTTTATGACAACTATATCTGTCTGGAATGTTCCTCCATGGTACTCAAGCTTTCCCTCCATGGTACTCATGACAAAATATCCTCATTTATTAAGACTCAACTCGAAGACTCTTCTTCTCTGGGGCCTTTCCTGGCTATACCCCAGCCCTACTGACCATGTCTACCTTGCTTCTTCCACATCACGAATCACATATATCAAATCATCAATTACGAACCTATCACAAATGTATCCGTTGACCATCTTTCTCTGTGAAGAGTACCCTCCAGCTGTCAAGTAGACAAAAAAACCAGTATCCCGAGGTGGGCGTAATGACACCGGATCTTCCCACCGGTACCAAGGCTCAGAAAAAGCAGTAGGCAATAGCTCAGAAGAGGGGGCGTGGCTTTTTACTCCAAATTCCTTTGCTGCACAGGCTGGAGAAAGTATTCATAGAAGAGCGATTAGGAGGTAAATCCGTTTACAAGTTTAAGCAGTACTAAAATGAGAGAACGGAGTTTACAGGATGAACAAAGAATAGAGAAGTCAAGAGAAGCCATGGCACTGAGGAATTACAACCGCACAAGACGCGGTTCGGAACTGGGGAGTCGGCCGGGGAAGAGCATTTCAGTAGGCACGGTATTTTCAGACTTCTCCACTGCTTTATTTTCATGGTAAAACATGCTCTGGCATTTGCGGCACATGATTCTGAGGTGGCTTCTTTATTCCCGTGTCATCCCCACGACTTCCACCCGCTGCGGATTCAGAGCCTGCGGCCTTCCCTGCAAGGGGCGTGCCTTCCTTCTTGCACTTCCTAACGGGGAGGCCTGCGGGGGCCGCAGAAACACATTCCGGCTCCGTGTCCCGCCAGACTCGTCTTCGGGAGCAGGGGCACCATCATTTATGATTGGACTGGCCAATTTTCAATCTCTGTCACTAATTATTACTTTAGCCAATTTGAAATAATTTTCCCAGCACAAACAGAATGCGTTTTCAGTTTGCCAGTCAGGCCAATAATTATGATCGCCCCAGATGGGCTTCCTGCAGCCAAATTTTTCAGGCAAGGGAGAAAACAGAAAGCGAGATTTTGGGAGCAGGCCTCTATGTGAATCCTGACTTTGCCACTTTTAGCTCACAAGACACCGGGAGCTGTTATTCAACTTCCCTGAGCCTTCATTTTCTTTTCTGTAAAAACGGTGATAAAGCATTTACTTCCCAGGGCTGGCTGGACAATTCACAGAGGAACATTACAATCAACACTGTCTTCTTTCTCATCTGGCATCTGTTTGGAAGGCTGGATGTGAAGAGGTAGGTGAAGGCAACTGGTCCACCCATACCAGTACTCGGCCCGGAGGATTATGGGTAGACTTTTGGAAGGGAATATCAGTTCCCCTTATTGTTGGGGGGGTGATGAGGACACTGACTGATGTTTAAGGGCCAACTTTTAGACTTCTGCATGTCCCAATATCCACGGCAAATGCACGTCCACAATCCTCCTTTGAGGAAGCAGCCAAAAGGAGCCTGTTAAAAATAGGTTATCTGCTTGGCTTCATAATCTGAGCACAGCTGATGGCACCAGAGACTAGCACTGCGGCCAAAGGCAGCCACAGAGGTTGGACGGTGAGACAATTAAAAAGGATCGGGTCAGGGGCAATTTTCATATGCATGGTGTGGAGGTTCACACCTCCAAGTCATGACTTGTGAGTTGTTCACTGAGAAGTTTCCTTCACTCACATCCTCAGTGGACACAGTAATCTTACTATCATGCCCCATAAACTGAAGTGATCAGACTTGGGGCGGGTGGGGCGGGGGAGGGGGGGCGGTCCTTACAACCTGAAAGAAACCAACTGTCACAGAATTCTAAAGCAGAGCTCACTGTACATCTGCCGTAGCAAAGAACACGTGGCACTGTCCTTCCTTAGGTCCCTGAGCTAGCGCTCAAGGCTAACTCCATGCACTACACGGCTCCGTTCTGAGCCACACTCGTGTTTACAAATAAGATGTACCAGACCACCTGGGTGGCTCAGTCAGTTGAGCGCTGACCTTGGCTCGGGTCATGATCTCATAGTTTGTGAGTTCGAGCTCTGCATCAGGCTCTGTGCTGACAGTTCGGAGCGCGGAGCCTGCTTCAGATTCTGTGTCTCCCTCTCTCTCTCCCCCCCTCCCCAGCTTGTGCTCTGTCTCTGTGTCTCTCTCTCAAAAATAAACAAACATTTAAAAAAATACAAAATAAACAACAAATAAGACGCACGGAGCACGAGCATGAGGAAAGCGGAGGCTGATCTCCTCCTGCCAGCTTATGCTTTCAAATGTTTTACACGTGGAGCCATTTCCAGGTCACTGCCCTGACAAAGGCACCTCAGTTTTATATTTTAGTGACTGTCCCCTAGCTGCCCCACTACCCTGCACAGACGATGTTATCAGTTTAAATTAAGTAAGTGAAAATAAATTTGTAAAATAGAGCTACAGTTTTTGTATAAACAGCATGTTCAGAACAAGGTTTCAGAATATGACAAACTTAAAGTCGACTCCTGGTTCTGTCACTCAGATGCTAGCAGTTTAGGTTAAGCCCCCTAGCTTCTCTGAGCCTGTCGTATGCACCATGAAAGAGGGGCGGCATCGTCTACCGCACCCGGTGGTTACGGAGAGCGGATGAACTACACTAGGCACCAGCACCTGGACCACCGGGCACCCAGCCGCTACCTCTCTCCCCTCCTTCTGCGGTCCTTCCCCAGGCTGTCTGTGGCCCTTCACAGGTGTCCACCGGCTTAACTTCATCTCCACGTCACATTCAAAATCACTGGTCTTTAGGGGACTCTTCATAACAGAGGCCCATTTGGACCAAACTCTCCAACTTACTAACGTTAGACTTTTTATGCGTTTGTGAGCCTACAAAATAATGATGTCCTGGACCTCACTTACTTCAGCTCCAGTGACCTTCCTTCTCAGTTCCTAAAGCGGAACCGTGTCATGTGATCACCATCAAGTCTGCAATCGGAAGACCTGGGTGTGAAAATGGGATTGGACCCTTAGTCCGATTTAAAACTCAGGACGGTGATCCTTCAGGAATCTGACCTTCCCCCTGGAGATGGTAATACCTGCTCCATCACCACCCCTCTAAGAGATCTGAGACTGTAAGATGACCTAACGTACAGGGATATTACTACACTCAAAAATCCATGTTCATTTTCATGCTGCCTTGAATTCCTTGCTCTGTTTTTACCAGTGTTTGCCTTGTCTTCCTAGGTCGTTAAGGCCACTGAAAGTGGGGATCACATCCCACATTTCCTTAGGGTTTCCTGCAATGGACCAGCACAGGGCTCACTAACAACAAAAGCAGCAGCAGCAGCAGCAGCATTAGCAACAGTAGCCAACATTAACTTTGATATTAACTGTGCCCAAGCATGGTTCAAATCACTACACTGGTATGAAGTCATTTAGGTAAGGAAGCCTAATATTTGCATTTCATCATACAGAAACTGCTGAAATGAAAAGGAAAAAAAAGTTCTAGTATATGTTTTATGAACATATAAACCTTATTAAGGATAAAAATAGGCATCTGGCAAAAGGAGGGTCAACCGTAGGGTCAAAGCCAAGGCTCCAGAGTGGGGGTAGGTGTGTCCAAAACATGCAGATTCTAGGGATGGGAGACTTATTAACATTTCGGGAGCTCATCATCAGGGTTACAATGAAAAACTGGGAGAGGCACTTATTAAAATGCTAGGAGGTGGGCAGTAATCGGACGACATTTCCCTGTTTTTCCCACTCTCCTATATGATTACTGCTTCGTACCTTCTCCTGTCTCAAGTCTCCACAGTCCTGGGGTGCCTGGGCATTCAGCCAGTTAAGCATCCGACTCTTGGTTTTGGCTCAGGTCGCGATCTCATAATTTGTGGGTTCGAGCCCCACACTGGACCCCGCAATGACAGTGAAGAGCCTGCCTGGGATTCTCTCTCTCTCTGCCCCTCCTGTGTACTCTCTCTCTCAAAATAAATAAACTTAAAAAAAAAATCTCCACAGTCCCTACTTTATACTCATACCGAGTTTTCTTTCTTTGCCTCTTCGCTGAGAAAACAGAAGCAGCGAGAAGCTAATGACTTCCATCTCTTATCGCATCTGTGTCCATCGGTTCTGACTCCCTCCTGCTATCATGGGAAGCAGACAGGGATCTTGGCCAAGGCCAACCATTCCATCTGGCCTCTAGGGCCTGTCCAGTCTCACTAATTACAACAGAAATTAGTACCATTTTTTTTTCATTCATTACTATGTCTTTTCCATTAATGAATAGAAAAAAAATTTTATATTAAAAAAAATCTTAAGTCTGCCTGTCAGTGTTGGTTCTTCCTCATCCTCAAGTCCTAATGTTGGAGTGCCCTGCGCTCTTTTTTTCTTCTCCACCTACTTGCTCCCGTGGGAATTTTACCCAGCTACCTGGCTTTGACTCCTCTCTATATGCTGACAATTCTGAAATGTATTTCTGTGGCCCAGACTTTTCTGTTGACCTCCAGATTCATACTGACAACTTCCTGTCAACAGCCTGACTTGAATAAGAACCACATGGTCCTCTCAATAGATGCAGGGAAAGCATTTGGCAAACTACAGCATCCTTTCTTGATTAAAATCCTCAAGAAAGTAGGGATGGAAGGAACGTAACTCAAGATCATAAAAGCCATATGTGAAAGACCCACAGCTAATATCATCCTTAATGGGGAAAAACAGAGAGCTTTCCCCCTAAGGTCAGGAACACGACAGGGATGTCCCACTCTTGTTCAACATCGTGTTGAAGTCCTAGCCAAGGCAATCAGACAACAAAAAGAAATAAAAGGCGTCCAAAACACTAAGGAAGAAGTCAAACTTCTGCTTTTTGCAGGCGACACGATACTCTACATGGAAAACCAAAAAGATTCCACCAAAAAACTGCTAGACGTGATACTTGAATTCAACAAAGTCGCAGGATATAAAATCAACGTACAGAAATTAGTGGCATTTCTATACGCCAATAATGAAGCAGCAGAAAGAGAAATCAAGGAATCGAACCCATTTACAACTGCACCGAAAACCATAAAATACCTAGGAATAAACCTAACAGAAGAGGTAAAAGACGTCTCTGCTGAAAAACTACAGAGAGTTATGAAAGAAACTGAAGAAGACACAAAGAAATGGAAAAGCATTCCATGCTCATGGATCAGAACAAATATTATTAAAATGTCGATACTACCCAAAGCAATCTACACATTCAATGCAATCCCTACCAAAATAACACCAGCATTCCTCACAGGGCTAGAACAAACGATCCTAAAATTGGCATAGAGCCTCCGCTCCCGTTCCTCTCCTCTCTCATCCCCCTTCAGCCACAATGGCCTCCTTGCTCCTCCTCCAGCACATTCCCTGTCAGGACTTTTCACTTCCCCGTCCATCTTACTTTTGCTAACCAAAGAACTTGTTGCCGCCTTACTTCCTTAAGATGTTTGCTTGAATGTTACTTTCTCAGTGAGGTCTTCTTTAACCATCTTATTTTAAATTGCAGCCATCCTGCCCTCCTGAGTCCTTTCCAGGTTTATTTTTCACTTGTACTGATTGCCATCTCACGTGTCTGAACTTAATCATCCTTCTTTATTGTCTGGTTTCCACCTGTCCCTAGTGAACGGTCCCTAAAGTCCCAGGTGCCTGTCTATTCTGTTCAGTGCTATATAGCCAGCAATGAGAACAATTCCTTATATGCAGTAGGCGCTGATAATGACTTTCCGTTGCTGTGTAAAAAATTACCCAATTTTAGAAGCTTATTTATTATCTCATAGTCTCTATAAATCATGAGTCTGAGTGTGGCTCTGGATCAAGGTCTCTCATGAAGTTATGATCAAACCATTGGCCAAGACTGTGGTCTCACGTGATGACAAGGCTGGGTGGCAGGAGGAGATCCACTTCTATGCTTACTCATGTGGTAACAGTAGCTGTGGTCTCTTGTCAAATGGAGCTCTTCACAACATGGCAGCCACATCCCCCAAGAGTAAGTGACCAAGAAGGAAACCACAGTCTTTCTGTAACTGAATTTTATACATGGCATCCCATCATTTTTGCCGTATTCTGTTCATTAGAGGAAAATCAATAAATCCAGCCCATACTCGGGGAGAGGGGATTACACAGGGGATTAAATACTGGGAGGCAGGGATCATTAAGGGCCATCTTACAAGCTGTCTTCCCAAGCACTCGATAAATATTTGTTCAATGAATGAACAAATTAACCAATGATGTACACTTGAAAACAAGAAGATCCTAAGCCAAATGGGAAAATCAGACTGACTTCTCCAGGAACTTATGGATTTTTTACTCTTAATAAATGGGAAAAGGGCAGGTAGGACAAATAATCAACTTTGGAAGTATAAACACCATGTAAAACCTTTACCAGAGGAGACTTTCTTTAGAGTCTTGTGATAAAAGGTCATTTTTCTCAGGACTATCTGTATTTTATTTATATATGAGTAAACTGTGTTATGTTATATCAAGTTTCAAAAACTATATTCTCTATCCTTCAAGTATTCTCTGTTCCCATTTATTCTGTGCCTTTGACAGTCATAATGGGAAAAGAAAAACAATTCCTTTTTAAATTTCTTCTTTTATGCTTATCTCCCAAGCTCCTGGGTTTTTGTTTTGTTTTGTTTTGTTTTTGCATTTTTGTCAAGATAGGATATGCTTAGCGGACTAAACCCTCACCCTTGAAAAGAGAAGGAAATAGTTCCTTAAAAGCAAAAACATTCAGGAGGAGGAATGGAAAGATAATGTTCACAATGACAGTAATATACACAGGCTAGCTGAAAGTCACATGGGAGTGATATGCTCTGCACATTTGAAAATCTGGAAACAATCGTCACTATTGGGCATCATTAACAAACATATGCCTGAAACAGAAGGCCTTCAATAAATGTTGGTTGTGTCTTCCTTTCTACACAGAGCATTTATTAAATGCTTCAACAGTACTTTTTACATTAAATTATCACTCATCTGTTACACATGCATACATTTGCACCAATCAGCCACGAGCTTCTCAAGGGCAGTCTTTTGTTTACAGCATCTAGAACAATGGCAATGAAAAAGCGCTCACTTAAACATTTCCTCAATGTATCTGGTATGAAAAAAACTCATTCAGTTCAGAATCAAAGGAGTCAAATGATGACTATACCATAACCAGAGATCAATGGGAAAAATACTTATTATGAAATTAAAAAAAAAAAAGAGTTAACATTTAGTCATCTTGTAACACTGAGTAAACATTTTATAATACTTTCATAGTCAAGCTTAGTATGATTATAAAATAGCAAAAGTGAACACCGTAAAATCTGGGGAGGGGACTGACACATAAGTATAACCTGTGACCTTTGACAAAGGAGCAGAGGAACTATAACGGGACGAAAGTCTTGTCAACAAATGGTGCTGGAACTGGACATCCACATGCAAAAAAGTGCATCTAGACCCAGATCTTACATCCTACACAAAAATTAACTCAAAATGGACCACAGACCCACCCATAAAACATAAAGCTATAAAACTCCTAAAAGATTACAAAAGAAAAAAAATCTAGATAGCCTTGGATATGGCTGAGAATATGGCTGTGAGTTTTTCAAGAGTACCAAAGGCAAAATGCATGAAAAAAATAATTGATAGCCTGCCTTCATTAAAATTAAAAACTTCTGTTCTGCAAGACAATGTGAAGAGAATGAGAAAAGAGTCACAGAGTGGGAAACATATTTGTAGTAGTCATATTTGGTAAGGGACAGTTCTACAAAATACACAAGGAATTCTTAAAACAATTAAGAAATACTGATTAAAAAATGGGCCAAAAGATCTTAACAGATACCTCACCAAAGAAGATATAAAGATAGCAAATAAGTACATAAAAAGATGCTTCACATCATGAATCTTCAGGGAAACACAAGTTAAAACAACAGTGAGATAGCCCTACGCACCCACCAGAATTGTGAGAATGACTTAAAATACGGAACAGTGACAACATCAAATGTTGGGTGAAGGTGTGGAGCAGTAGGAACGCTCACCTGTCGCTGGTGGGAATGCAGAATGGTGCAGCTGCCTGGGAAGACAGTTGGGCAGTTTCTTACAAAAGTAAACATACTCCCACCATATAATCCAGTTACTGCTCTCCTTGGTATTTACCAAAAAGAGTTGAAAACTTACGTCCACATAAAAACCTGCACATGAATGTTTATAGCAGCTTGCTTCAAAACCACCAAAACCTGGAGGAGACCAAGATGTCCTTTAACAGGTGAATGGATATATAAACTGTGATACATCCAGACAATGGAATACTATTCAGGACAAAGAAGAAATAAACTATCAAGTCATGAAAAGTCAGGGAGGAAACTTAAATGCGTATGACCACGTTTAAGAAGCCGATCTGAAAAGATCACATAGTGTGCAATTCCAACTCTGTAACATTCTGGAAAAGGCAAAACTATGGAGACAACAGAATGATGTAGTTGCCAGGGATTGAGAGTAGAGGGTGAATAGGCAAGGCACAGATAACTTTTAGGTCAATGAAAATATTCTGTATATTATAATGATGAGTAGATGGGTACACTGTCCACACCCATACAATAAACAACGCCATGAGTGAGACCTAAGGCAGACTACGGACTTTGGGTGATGATGATGTGTCAATGTAGGCTCATTGTACAAAATGTACAAAAATGTACCTTCTGCTGAGGGATGTTGATAATGGGGGAGGCTGTGCATGGACGGGGGCAAGTGGCATATGAAAAATCTCTGTACCTTCCTCTCAACTTTGCCGTGAACCTAAAACTGCTCTTAAAAAAAAAGTCTTTTTTTTTATTTTTTAAACTTTTTTTTTAATGTTTATTTATTTTTGAGAGAGAGAGAGAGAGAGAGATTGAGAAAACAGGGAAAGGCAGATAGGGAGACACAGAATCCGAAGCAGGCTCCAGGCTCTGAGCTGTCAGCACAGAGCCCAATGCAGGGCTCAAACCTACAAACCGTGAGATCATGACCTAAGCTGAATTTGAACAGTTAACCAACTCAGCCACCCAGGCACCCCCCCCCCCCCCACCAAAAAACCAAAGTCTTAAAAAACATAGGAGTATGCCACTTTCCACCTAGAAAACAGGAGCTTCAGAAATGCAGTCAGTGCTTCCTAAGACAAATGTGGGTCAAATATCCTTTCAATTTTAAAAATCTTAACAACAGGGGAGCCTGGCCGGTGCCAGTCAGTGAAGCACGCGACTCTTGATCTCAGGGTTGTGAGTTCGAGCCTCACAGTGCGTGTAGAGATTACTTAAAATCTGTTTTAAAAATTATAATAAAAAGATCTTCATTTAATATTCCAATAATTATACATAAAAATCCCTGTGGTTCTTTCTCTCTCTATATATATGAATAAATAAATATATACTTATATGCATACATATACACACATCAGAAATTAGAAACAGATACATGTGGTTTATTTTGCTTTAAAATGTTATATATTGAATAAACTAAAATCCATTTACTTACAGATAAAAATAGATTTCAGCTTTGAGTTAAATATTTTTTTCATTTTCCCAGTTTGGTTTTAACTTCAGTTTTTTGTTTTGTTTTGTTTTTTTCTGTAATCTCTATACCCAATGTGGGGCTCAAACTCACAACCCCAAGATCAAGAGCTGCATGCTCTTCTGACTGAGCCTGTCAGGCACCCCTAACTCCAGTCCTTTTTTAAAACCTTATTATAAAGCCTATAAGGTCTCTAAGCCCTTAGTGCATGTAAAGGTATAGGCAGGCACAATTATGGTTCCCAAAGAGGTCTACACCCTAATCCTTGGAATCTGTGAATATGCTCCTTAGATGGCAAAGAGACTGTGCATATGTGACTAACAATATGGACCTAGAGATGGGAAGACCATCCTCCATTATCCACACAGGCTCCAATCTCATCACATGGATCCTTAAATGTGAGAACCTTTCCTGGCTTTGGTCAAGACAGGAAGATGTGAAGACAGAAGGGTCAGAGACAGGCTACTGCTGCTGGCTTTGAAGATGGGGACAAGGAACCCTGAGCCAAGGAATGAGGGCAGACAGCCTCCAGTTATGCACAGAAGGCAAAGAAATGGATTCTCCCCAGAAGCCTCCGGAGACCTTGGTTTCTGCCCACTTCTATCTTAGCCCCATGAAACCTTCGTCTGGCTTCTACCCTACGGAAGTGTCAGGCAATAAATTTGTATTGTTTAGGCCACTAGGCTCCTGGTAATTAGTTACAACAGTGCTAGGAAACTAGACACAGAGAAACCTTCTCTTTTTCTTTTTTTTGTCTTTTTCTTTTTTTTTTTTTAAAGAGGAACACATAAACCGTTGAGGACAAGATGAAGCGATGTAAAGTTCTGGGTGATATGACGCCATAACTTATTCTATTACCCAAAGAGCAATCATGAGGAGGGCAGGTGGCTCTACTCCTCAGTAGTTACAGAACGGAGGGATCAAGAAGGTAGACGTGGAGCCCATATGAGAGAGTAACAAATAAACGGGCCCAGTAAAGGAACAGGTTGCCTCCGAACATAGCGAGTGGGCCCTGCCACATGGAGTAAAGACGATCGTTGGCTGAAGGCCTCTAACATGCCGTAGGTAAGACTAGGAATGGCATTCTGGCTCAGCTACTAACTTGCTTCTGACCTTGAACAAAGTACTTAACCACTGACCTTCAGTTACTCATTTCTAAACTGAGATTGAAAGCTTCGTTGCAGGGCTTTCACGATTAGTAAAGTGAAATGTCAAGCCGGCACCTGGAACCGATGGTAAACAACCAATGGTGGCTATTATTACCATTATTGTGTAGTGGGGGCAGTGATTTCTGGAGATGAGAGATAATGGCTCAGGTCTTAGAATTTATTATTATTTAGCTGGACATCCATCTGGGTATGTGTGGGAGGAAGAGTTTTCTCCTGCTCTGGAGTGCCTACCTTAGCTGTAAAGCAGAAAGTTCCCTTTGGATGCCAAGAAAGTAAAGGGTGCTTCCAATCTTTCACTTCTCAAGACAGGAGGAGTGAACCTGGAGCCACAGGGAGAGGAAACATGATGGGTGGCTAGTCCTTTTCTTTCCTTTTTGAGACCTGCCTGGCAGCGGGGAGACTACATTTTTCTTCTGCTCTTCTCCTTCCAGTGGTAAACACTTGTGGGTCAGGCCCAGACTCCGGTTCCCAAGAAGCATTATCCGTCCGACACATTCTTGTGACTAATGAGTATCTGAAATGTAACTCGTTGGAACTGATACGCGCTTTAATTTACGTACACCCTAGATTTCAAAGACCATTAAAAAAAAAAAAGAATCAGTGTCTCATTACTATTTTTATACTGATTCCATGTTGAAATGATAATATGTGGGACAATTTCACCTATTTTGTCTCACTTTTTAAAATTTAGCTACTTGAAAACTTCAAATTCCACACGTGCCTCACATCATATTTCTATTGGGCAGTCCTGATCTAGAGGCCACTTCTCTGAGCCCCACAAATAAAACTCAAGTTGGGAGACTGCCCTTCTGAGAGAGCATATAAGCTCTGCAGCCCTAGGGTGTGCCCGGCAGAGCCGTCTGAAGGCCATCTGAAGGTCTGGCACAGGAAGCGACACTCAGGACCCCGGTGTGGAGGGTCGACCCACGTCTGTCACTCCCAATTTGACCAAAAACAAAGCTGTGATTTCCAGCCACCTGATCTATCTCTTAACTGATCATAACTTGAGAAGAAAGGATGTTATTTATTGTTCTTTCCCCATCAAACCCTCAAAACATGATAGAAATATTTCTGTTCTCATGAAGTAGCACAAACATAAACTCCGGGTACACGTACCCAGGGAAGGTAGTGTAAAGGTAGTGGTCCTCTTTAGGTCCAAAGGGGCACAGGCTTCAAAAACATCTCCACTGATTTCAGCAGAGGGCGGTTTTTGACCAAAATGAAACGTGGGCACGAATGGCAAACTCCCCCAGGAACCTGGTTTCTGAGACACGTGGGACTCTGCAGCAAAATGGCAGCATCAGCCGTGGTGGGATTCGACTGAGAGGAACGCAGGGCCTAAATGATGCAGCGGGAAGCAGGAAGGCAGGGTGACTACCAACAGGGACACGCAAAGTAAATCCATCTCAGAGAGGAGGCAGTACGGATAGATGCATTTTCCTTCCCGCCTGGTGAACGTATGCCACGGTCAACTCCAGACAGGCGACTTTCTCAACCCATCTCCTTGCTTGACTTCACCTGGCATCCTGGCAAAGCTAAATCCGGAGGGGTTCCCGTGTCTACTCTCCTTCCCCCCATGTCACCGAGCCACTTCTGTGCTCTCCAGCATTCTAGGAAGGTGTGTCTGGATTGAACTGAAACCAGGCCTCTAGAGCCATGTTTTGCTTGGCTGTTTCATGGCTGGTTAAGTTGCATGGCTATGGAGCTGATGCTGATATGATTTTTTTTTTTCTATTTTTAAAATGAGATGCATGAAGAACTGCAGGTGGGATTAATGTAGCTTCAGATGTGCTGAAGAAGCTCCACTGCTCCAGTGAAAGAAAGTGTATTTTGCTGAAGGAACCTGCGATTACCCAAACTCCTAAGTCAGACCTCTTTGTCTACGACAGCAAAAACCAGGGAAAATCATCCGTGGGCCTTACCTTTGTGAACTTATGAATTTTGTATTTTGATGTAACTGAACTCTAACTAAAAGGACAAGAGGCTTTGATTTGGGGGATGTCAGTTTTTCCTCTGGGAATTTCAATTGCGACTGTTTTACAGTTGCTGACCTGTATTACTTGGCGTATTTTCTACTCTCGCTTAAACTCATTGTTTCATCTCTGATGAGTTTTAATTATCAGTCCAGTCGGGCAAAATCTGAGAGGAATTGATGCCTGAATCTGGTGTTGTGTCTACAGGGGGTCAGAAGAGTGTGCTCCTCTGATCTATTTCAGAGCCTTCTGGAAGCAAAGGCCACTAAGGGTCTCAGAAGACATAGCATGAAACTCGTCTGTGTGAGGGGAATGGCCTCATGAAGTGGGAACACCAGGACCAGGTTCTGAAAGAAGTCGGACTCCTTTCTCCCCTTGTTGGCAACAGCTTTTGCGATTAAGCCTAATCAGGTAAGGGAACAAAAAGCCCACTGCCCGTGCCCCATCCTCCCCCGACAGGGAGAAAACTTCACTCCAAACAACGGACAGGAAACTACAGGAGGAATGCTTGTGGCATCTCTCTCCCTCTCCCTCCATAATCTCCCCCACAGGAGAGGACCTGACTGGAAGCCGTGGGGAGTGTGGCTGCCCCCTGGCTGCGGCCTGCCCGTCCACAGAATGACCTTCTGGAGCAGCTCTCAGGAGTCAAGTTTCACGCAGGTGTAAACGTGACAGAGAGGCCATTGGGCCGCAGACCCAGGCCACACTCTACAATGCCAGCTGTTCCAACAATAGCTATTAACACTTATTGATTGTGGATGTTTTTGCTTTCAGCTTTCTGAATCCTAAAGTGGGTGTTAGTGAAGTAGAGGAACATATTTAGGCATCACCCTCAAACACTGCAGCAAAGAGACCTCAGAAAAATCACCTTTTCTCCGATCTGATACCCTGGCCTGGGAACACAGTTGAGGGTCTCTTAGGAGACGCCCCCTCATCCAAGCCCTGTCTCCTTTTGGATACATCTCTGGGTCACCTCCCAGAGAACTCCCTGCTGAGCTTGATTAACAACAAAAGATGATGTGCTAATCAAAAAAATTAGCGACGCAGGGCACCTGGGTGGCGCAGTCGGTTAAGCGTCCGACTTCAGCCAGGTCACGATCTCGCGGTCCGTGAGTTCGAGCCCCGCGTCAGGCTCTGGGCTGATGGCTCGGAGCCTGGAGCCTGTTTCCGATTCTGTCTGTCTGTCTGTCTCTCTCTCTCTCTCTGCCCCTCCCCCGTTCATGCTCTGTCTCTCTCTGTCCCAAAAATAAATAAAAAACGTTGAAAAAAAAAATTAGCGACTAAACTGTGAAGAAAGAAAACCGATAGTGCACAATTCACAAGTTCAAAGGGTGGTGTAATGGCATTTCTAGGCACACATTCCATCTTTCATTTTCAAATTATTTACAGAATCTCCACATCTGGACACTGATAAGAAATTAATCTCTTTTAAGGAACTGAAAATTTAAGGCAATCCTCTATGCATTTATCAGAACAAATCTTCATGATTCTTATTTATATTATAAATATTTAGGAAGCTGAAATGATCTCTCACATATCAAAGACAGTTGTAGTTTTAAAAACAATAACCTATGACAGTGGTTCTCAAAGTGTGGGTCACAAACCACAAGACTCTATCAAGGAGTCTGCTGAGTCAAAATTATTTTTAGGACTCTAAGACATTATTTATCAGTTTTTACTGTATTGACATTTATAGGTTGGTAAAAAGGCAATGGTGGACAAAAGTGTGGGGTCTTAGCACAAATCAAGGGAGTGGCACCAGACTGGACTAAGAGTCACTGTGTTCTTTGCTGGCAAAGTTTCACTTAAGAGTGTTATTCTTCTTCTTTTTTAATACATTTATTTATTTTTATTTATTTATTTAAATTCAAGTTAGTTAACATACAGGGTAGTATTGGTTTCAGGAGGAGAACCCAGTGATTCATCACCTACATAGAACACCCAGTGCTCATCCCAGCAAGTGTCCTCCTAATGCCCATCACCTATTTAGCCCATCTCCCCCCCACTCACCTCCCCTCCATCAACTCTGTTTATTCTCCGTATTTAAGAGTTTCTTATGATTTGTCTCCCTCTCTGTTTTTATCTTATTTTTTCTTCCCTTCCCCTATGTTCATCTGTTTTTTTCTTTTTTTTTTTTTTAATGTTTATATTTATTTTTGAGACAGAGACAGAGCATGAGTTGGGGAGGAACAGAGAGACAGGGAGACACAGAATCCAAGCAGGCTCCAGGCTATAAGCTGTCAGCACAGAGCCCAACACGGGACTCGAACTCACGAAGCATGAGACCATGACTTGAGCTGAAGTCAGACGCTTAACTGACTGAATTACCCAGGCACCCACATCTGTTTTGTTTCTTAAATTCCACATACAAGAATGTTCTTGGGGCGCCTGGGTGGCGCAGTCGGTTAAGCGTCCGACTTCAGCCAGGTCACGATCTCGCGGTCTGTGAGTTCAAGCCCCGCGTCGGGCTCTGGGCTGATGGCTCAGAGCCTGGAGCCTGTTTCCGATTCTGTGTCTCCCTCTCTCTCTGCCCCTCCCCCGTTCATGCTCTGTCTCTCTCTGTCCCAAAAATAAATAAACGTTGAAAAAAAAAATTAAAAAAAAAAAAAGAATGTTCTTGATGAAGGAGTAAAAATTACTAATATTATTAAGTCTCCTCAAACATGGAATGCACGGGTTTTTAATATTCTGGGTGAACTGACATATATACACAAAGCATTTCACTGTATACCAAAGCATAATAAGGAAAAAGCATTTGTGTGATGGTTTGATTTATGAACTGAAGTAGTTTCTTTTTGCGTGCATGATCATTTTTGCTTAAAAGAACAACTAATAGAAAACTCTGGTTGTTCAGACCTGGATATTTCGCAGACATTTTCTCCAAAGTGAACAAAATGAGCCTGTCACTTCAAGGAAAACGATTCATACTATTTGTTGCCACTGATAAAATTTGAGCTGTCAAGCAAAAAATTAGAATTTTGGAAAATTCGTATCCACCACTGTGAGACTGACAGCTTTCCGATACTTAAAGACTCATCTGCTAAGAGGAGTGCTCATATTAGTACATGTGACTGTCGATACTGCATAATGCAATTTATCAACATCTGGTTGATCTGCAAAACTCAACGGATCACGATTTTCCAAAGGCCTAACGCGTTATATTACAAACCACACATGGGTAAAAGATACACCCAGAGTGCAACATAGACCAGTGGTTTTAATGTAACAGAGTACAAAGGGTTCAACGATATGGTTTTAGATTCCACACTGCAATTGGCCTTTAAAAAATCTACCACTTGTGGAGTTTCAGTGTAGGATCAAAGGAGAGCATGCCAACTCATAGGCTATGAAAGCACTCCTCCCTTTCCAACCTCGCATCTGTGTGAGGCTGGGTTTTCTTCATTTACTTCAACCCAAACAACAAAAACTGAAGGCATAAACACGAGAATCTAGCTGTGTTCTCTTAAGTGAGACATGTAAATATAAAATAATGTTAGTCTTTCATTAATCTTTTTTCTTTTGGAAGCAGTTATTTTCCATTAACATATGCTATTCATGTCAACCCATGTAATGGGTCTATTATTGGTAGTTATAAGCGAATTAAATAAATATTTCTAAAATTTCTTCATTTCAATTTCTAACATGATAAATATCTATAGCTATATCCTCAATAAACAAACTCTTTTTACAGTTTTCAATAATTTTTAAGAATGTTAAGGCACTCAGATCAAAAGGTTTTACCATCACCAGTTTTGATAATAACTGTTTAAACAACACTGAAGGAGTTCCTACTTCATACTGTGCTAGGAACTGGAGAAGTAGATAAAAGGCAGCATCCCTAGCCTCAAAGAATTTCTAATTTCATGAAGAGTGTAATTCTCAATTATAACCATTTTACTGTAAAAAAGAAAAAAAAACATTTCAACTTTCTTAGGAATGTATTTACATCTTGATGTTCTCAATGGCAACTAACCTTGTATATGGCACACAGCTGATATCTAAATACTTAGTGATTCAGTCTGAATCTACATAATATGCATTTGATTTGTGCATCAGAAAGTCCTGTATCTGCCACATACTTAGGTACTGGGCATTGCCTAAGCATTTTTACATAGGATTCAGACACTGACTGCTCTTTATGGTGACAACGGTGCTCCGTCCTTAGTGAAAAGACCCTGAAGTTACAGCAACAGTGCAGCCTTTCACTGAGACAAACCTTAGGAAATAAATTTTATTTTTAGGTCATATCATGGTTTTTAAGACAAATTTACTCTTCCAGATTTTATATCAAATAGTCTGGATAACAGGATGAGGGAAGAAACGGTAGCTTATTTCAGGAACAATCATAACATGAAAAAGAGATTCCCTTATGCTGTTTCCATAGCTCTAGAAGGCAGAACCGAAAGGTGGAAACTATAAGGAGCCTGAAAAAAAATGTGTTTTTACACACACACACACACACACACACACACACACACACACACACACACACTAGGGGCAGTAACTTAATTATCAATAGGTATGATGCTTGAGGGTCAGAGGTCAGACCTATTTTTCTATTTTCCCCCACTCTAACCCAAAGGAGACAGCATGTTTCCATCAGAAACAAACGGTGGGAGTTGAAACAGAGAGTGCAACCAGGGTGGGGTGAGGGTGGTCAATGTCCATCCAACTTCAAGTTGAGAAGCACCTGGCAGGAGGCAGAAGGCCTGTGTTAGTTCTGTGATTACCTGGGGCTCTTAAAGTAGGGTCCTAGCAAGCTCCTGGGCAGCAGTTCGTAAGTGAGCAGAGGATTTCCCAGGTCGTCACTTAAGGATGCAACCCTCCCCGCCATTCCCAGTGCGTGGGGGTATAAAAGGCTGGGAGTAAGGAGAAGGCTGAGGTCGCACCTAAGTCCCATCTTAGCACATCACATGTGAACCAAGCACACAGTGTTTTGACCCCAACTGCAGCTTCTTTGATCATTTTCCTGGATTTCTAACCCACTAACTTGCTCTCTGTCCCTTCTACAAAATGTATCTAATTGCTCAACCGGAAAAGCAATAGGAAAGCAACTCTTACCTGACTCCACAAAAAAAACAAACAATTTAGATTTGCAGCAAATGAACTTTAAACATTTGTGTTCTCTGAAGCTTCTGCATATTCATCACCTCAAATGTCATGAAAATTCAATCTCTGCCTATATGACATAATACCACTTTGTGCATATTTTCCCCAGAATTTCTACAAATTCTGCCAATGCAAATGGCAACTGAATGACAATGATCTCGAAGGCAAACAGCCCTCTCTGGCTTATTTCGTCGGGGGAAGGGTACAAAGTGCAGGCTTCTGGACCCTCCTGTCTGAATTCTAGCACCTATACAACAGCTTCGTGCTCTTGTCCCGCACTCTAGAACTAGCTCACCAGTTCCTTCCACAGTTCGGTTTGGAATTAAACGTGGGTACACATTTGAAACCCGCACACCACATGTGAGCAGTACAGACTTACTTTACATTTTAACATCATGTACGAGCTGTGGGAACATCTGGTGTTTTGCAAATTTGGCCAAATCCAGCTGCACTTCCTTTTCCAAACGTGTCCTCTGACATGTTAAGGGTTGTATTTCAATTTGAATTTCTCTTGCTCTCTGTCTCTGTCTCTCTCTCTCTCTGGCACAGTACTGTGGGACTTCAAGCAAGCACTGTACCTAAACTTTATACTTTTCCTCTCTCAAAGGAAAACCGAAAGCTTGCCAATTAATAACATGAGGAAAAACAGCTAGACCAAAGATGTAAAATTAATTTTAAATGCTTCTCTCTCATTTTCCTCTAGCTTGCCTGACTCAGTAGAAAACCATCTCTTTTTTTTATATTTATTTAAGCAATCTCTATCCCCAATGTGGGGCTCAAACCCATAACCCCAAGATCAAGAGTCACATGCTCTTTCCTACTGAACCAGCTAGGCGCCCCGAGATAGTTGACTACACAAGGGTATCTTGCTAAGGACGACACCATCTGAATGGAGAGAAAGCAATGCCATAGTTATTGACTCACTCTTTACTGGGTCAGCCAGACATGTTCTCCTCAGGAAAAGTGCGCATGTGTGCACAAACAATTGGGTCATACGTTTTCAGGTGGTTGGAGAATGTGCTATAACCGAAAATCATCGGACTTGAAACATCATAAATAACAGCTCAAATTCGGAGTGGATTCTATGTCCATGTCTTACGTTTAATCCGGAGTAAATCACTGCTGCTGGAAATCTAGACTCCTCTGTCCCCTTCCATACACATACTCACAATTAGCACATGGCCTCGGTGATGGCATGCTACTCTTTGTCCTGCCCTCACATAAAGCATTGAAAACCCACATCAGGCTGAGGGGAAAGAAACGGCCTTAGAGTGAACCCCCCCAGCGCCCCCCCCCCATCTTCCTGGCTTCCTGCCTGGTCTGTTTGCTTGTCCAGCTCCTGTAGCCAGTTCATGGTCCCACCTCTGGAGCCTTTTCCTTGCACCTCAACTCCCCACTTGGTTCCTTCCCTTCCCTGCATGTGTACTTCCTTGGACTCCAACCCTCTTCTCGTTCGGGGAGATTCCAAACCCATGTTTGCTGGACTCTTGCCTTTTTCCCATACTTGCCAGGTTCCTGCCCACCCTTCTTTGTTCAGACTCAGCCCTGCTCCGGGCACATCCCAGGACAGGCTACTCCACTTGGACTGAATGTCCCTGGGGCTCTCTGGGCCCTGCTCCCCTACAGCTCCTACAATGGCCCCAGGCCCTTGACTCTAGCTGCTGGTTCCAGGGCTCCTCACATACAGTACAGTTCGGGGGTTAAGAGCAAGGACTCTGGAAAAAAGCCTTCTCGACTTCACGCTGTGGCTCCTCTATTACCAAATTAACTTTGTAGGCCTCACTTTCCTCACCTGTCAAAATGGGGGTAATAATGTATCTGTACCACAGATTACTCAGCCACAAGGAGGTCTACCAGATTCCTCAGTCTAAACCACAGAGGTATTAAGTTGCTGGTTCAAAGTTCAAAACCAGGTTCAAAGGACTTGAAACACGTACTCTTTTCCAATATATGAGGCTATCTTCCTTTAAAATCATTTTTAGTTGCTTCCTTGGAAACAACAAAAACGATCATTTCCTTTTCGTAGCAGTGATTGTAAAATTTCTTTATTTTAACGTTTATTTATTTTTGAGAGAGAAAGAGAGAAAATGTGAGCAGGGGAGGGGCAGAGAGAGGGAGACGCAGAATCCAAAGCAGGCTCCAGGCTCTGAGCTGTCAGCACAGAGCCCAATATGGGGCTCGAACTCACAAACCGTGAGATCACGACCTGAGCTGAAGTCGGACGCTTAACCAACTGAGCCACCCAGGCGTCCCTGCAGTGCTTGCAAAATTTAAAACCAAGTTATTAACTAAAGTGCTTGAGTTCTAATAGTGAACTAAAGTGCTTGAGTTCTAATAGTCAGTGATGAGGTCCTTGGTTCCATCCACAACTGTTAATGGAATAAGTTAGTTAGAACTAGAATTCCCCACAGATGTTTGAACCTCTACCTGTATCAACCTCCAAATGAATGACTTGAATTCTTAGCCTTTACACTAAATTTTCAGGCTAATATGAGCCATGTGAAAAATACTTGTAATATAAAAAAAAAAAAAGGAATGTATCTCCAAAAGAGATTCAAAAGAACTGTATCTCCAAAACTCTCTTTTTTCCAAAAGAAAAAAAAAAAGTACTCGTGATAGTGGGGCACCTGGATGGTTCAGTCTTAAGTGTCCAACTCTTGATTTCTGCTCAGGTCTTGATCTCATGGTTTGTGGGATCGAGCCCTGCATCAGGCTTGGGATTCTCTCTCTCCCTCTCTATCTGTCCCTACCCTGCTCACTCTCACTCTCAAAATAAATAAACTTTGGGGGCGCCTGGGTGGCGCAGTCGGTTAAGCGTCTGACTTCAGCCAGGTCACGATCTCGCGGTCCGTGAGTTCGAGCCCTGCGTCGGGCTCTGGGCTGATGGCTCGGAGCCTGGAGCCTGTTTCCGATTCTGTGTCTCCCTCTCTCTCTGCCCCTCCCCCGTTCATGCTCTGTCTCTGTCTCAAAAATAAATAAACATTGAAAAAATAAATAAATAAATAAATAAATAAACAAACAAACAAACTTAAAAAAAAAAGTTTAAAAATACTTGTGATACGGTACTGGGCAGACTTGCCAGCTTGGAGACCGGGGGAGCAGCAGCAAAGACCGTCAAGCAGAGGAGGAAAAAAGTTCCAAAGGCAACAGAGCTCAGCAGTTGAGACCAGAGGTGGGAGGTGTTTTCGGGAGAGACATTCCCCGCCACCAAACAGCAAGAATTTTGTTTTACAGTAAGGTCCCGAGACGGCAGGAAGAGAAGGAGAAGAACTCACGTTATTTACTCTGTATGAAACTAGGTATGGTTGAAGGATCCAGAGCAGGAATTGGGAGTCCAGTTAAAGGTGCTCAGACCTAAGCGTGGAGCAGACATTAGAAAATGTCTACAGAGACTTCCGTGGATAATTCTATCACCAAGTCATACGCTACATGGAATTCATGCAAAAATTTTTAGGGGCTCGATTTCACCACAGCTGAGCTGTCGCCTGCCACTGAAAGCAGCTAATGTGGGTGGGGCACTGGACGTGCTTCCCGCTTCGCAACTGGAAAGAACAAGGTGGCGTATTCACTGTGACACAGGAGAACCGTAACGTGTACAAGACGCACACGTGAATCAGAAAGAGCCAAGTCAGATTTAGACTACTTGCACATCTGTGACGGAGGAAAACGATTTCCCAATTAGAACATCTCGCGCTTAGCAAGAAACGAAAACGTCAAACACGTTAAGTATTCTCCATCCCAAGAACGGAAATAAAAACAATCTACTGGATTTAAGAGCCATTTTGGTTTCTTCTACAGCATTCAATGCACTTTCAACGATCTTTTCAGTTACCTTGGTCACAGCTTTCGGAGAAAATGTAATGGCATCCACCACCGCGAGGAGGTCGCCCGGGTGGAGGCGATCGAAGTACTTCACGCAGACGTCATAGGCGCGGAGCCACTCGGGGGAGGACTCCGGGACTTGTTTAATGAGGTGCGGGTCTCCAGTCCAGAACAGCTTCTGCAGCCAGATGGCGTACAGAGAGCTCGGGGAAAGCATGTGTCCATCCTTTGCGGGGATTTTGGGAACAAGTTTGGAAATAGATAAGATATTTTGACTTGAAAGAACTGGCTCCAGGGCTTCAAGAGGATTTGTGCTGTCATCGGTCAGCTTTTTGTAATTAAGACCTAATGGAACGAAAAGAAAAAAAGGGAGTGGGTTCTTTCCAACATAAACATACAGGAGCTTTCACACACACACACACACACACACACACACACACACACACACACACGCACACACACACAGCCCTCTGGACCGCTGAAGGGAAAATTTTATCTACCAATTTATAGCAGATATTCTGTCGATTACAGAGATCAGAAGATGTGAGCTCCTGTCCCAGCCTGTGAGGCAGTCAGCTGTGCGGTCCTCCACAGGCCGCCCATTCCGCGTGCCTCAGGTTTCCTGGCGTGCACGCTGGAGAGGGCTTATCCTCTGGCTTCCTCCATCCTTCTACGTCCTTCCACGGCACCTATATTTCCTTTGACCAGCATGCTCATCGCACTGCATTCTATTTCCCCATAGTTCATCTGCCATCCCATCAACTACCTGCAGGCAGGGATGCAATTTTGCTCCTTTTCTCGCATCTGGTCCAGCTTCTAATTTGGTTACTCGGTAAACCACTGACAGACTGAAATAAATTCTCACAACTGTTTTAAGTATTGAATGAATATAGATTTCAAAGTAAATTATAACGTTTATTTATTTTTGGGGCAGAGAGAGACAGAGCATGAACGGGGGAGGGGCAGAGAGAGAGGGAGACACAGAATCGGAAACAGGCTCCAGGCTCCGAGCCATCAGCCCAGAGCCCGACGCGGGGCTCGAACTCACGGACCGCGAGATCGTGACCTGGCTGAAGTCGGACGCTTAACCGACTGCGCCACCCAGGCGCCCCTCAAAGTAAATTATAAAGTATCACACAGACTGGAGAGGTATTAATGTGTTTAATGTCTTAGTTAGGAGCTTAGAGAGACAGGGATAGCATTCCAAAGACTGCCACCATTTATCAAAGGTGCAAATGCTCTTATTTTAAGGGTTTCACACATCCTTAAAACACAGAGTCTCCAGTGAGGTGAAATTCGGCCAAATTGCCAAATGTGAAGTGTCCCAGCCCTGTCCTTTCTATAGATAAAACAGAACCACTGGGAATAGGGAACAGACCTCTGGAGGATTAGTCAAAAACTCCAGATCTCAGCACCAGGCCTACTGTAAGACAAAGTCAATGTGTGACTTTCCATAGGTCTCTTATAGTTTTCTTTGGTATTTAATTCCTTAAACAGTAAGTAAAGGAGTTGCAAAGATAATAACTAAAGTCAATTAGCATCAGATCCTGTGATTTCTGATCTCTGCCAGTCACAAAATGCACAAACATGACTGTGCACAAAAAAAATTAATTCCTGGCTTTAGTTTAAAGAATGAGTTCAAGCAGGGAAAGGATCGTCTTACCTGCAGCAACGACCTTAAATTTCTTCAGCAGCCGAATGTGCGTTTCTGGCTTAATGGCATATTGCGCCAAATCTGCACAGCCACAGCTTTCCAGAAGAGAGAAATAATATAGCAACCTTTCGTGATCAAAGCCACCTATAGCGGGGTAAATATACTTGACCATGTGCTTGTGAAAGGCTTCAGGATCAGTCTTCAAAGTCTCAAAGAGATGAAGGGCTTGGGCTCGATTTTCAATTTCTACTGTGGACAAACTGAAATTAAGGAGAAAGAAATTGTGTTAAGATTTGGTCCCTTTAGTAAACAATTTGTTGTTGTTTTTTTTCCCCCTGACTGAAAAAGACAGGCTGCTTCTTACAAGTCCCTTCTTCTTGTCAATCAATTTCAGCAAACCACCAGAATGTGGGCTGTTTATATAAGGGCAAATAGGAGTGTTAAATGCTTACTATTATACAATTTTCACGTTCTCTCATATGGGTCACAGCAACCCTGTGAAGTAGGGTTCACATTCCTTCAGATGGGAGAGTCACCCAACGCTTAACATCCAGGAGATGAACCCAGACTTGTCAGCTTCCGTTATGCATTATTTACTCATGTCACAAGAAACACTTAAAATCTGAGCTTCATTATAGAAATGTAAACAACCTTATTATTTCAGGAATTTAGGAAATGGTGGGGGAGAAGAAACAACTCCAACTTTGAGGCATATAAGTTTTACACCCAAGAGCCCCGAACTGCTATTCAATACACCCAAATTTGATACTCTGTTCAAAGAGAATTAAAATGGGAAAGAACAGATATGTTCACTTGACTTATCTGTGGTAATGAGTGCCATTAGAATGAACACACTTCTTGGTATTTTCACCATGATTTAGAGGTCTTTATAATGTAATGTAAAAAAAGGCCATTTAAGGTTAAAGTACTGCAAACAATTTTTAAGGAGTCTTACTTTGGTCAATCAGTTTTTATTTCTGGGGGTAAAGGGGAAGACTTAATTTTGGTCTTGGCTTCTCCCCGGACAGAACATAATGCCTCCAGCCCGGTGTAACCCTGATGCCCCGTGCAGAGTAAGTCAGCACTCATAGAAATGTCCAGTCTCCGGGGCATTCAGCAGTAGCATACAAAGGATGCAAGGGGTGCCAGGGAGACTTCTGGCGAAATCAAAGTTAGATCACATACAACTGAAAAGCAGCATCTCTGAAATATGATGCCCTATTTAATGGAATTCCCACTTTTAGGAAATGCCAAGACATGTTTTTTGGTTTAAGGACATAAAGTTAATACAAATTATGTTTTAAAATTTTTATAAGGGTGTGATGATACTTGGGATACCAGCAGCAATCCATAAAGTGAAAATATCAAGTAATTTTTTTAAATGCTCTTTTAACTGTCACTTCTCGAGAAACTCTGTTTTTCTATTAAGACATAGTTCAAACATCTATAAAAATGTCCCCAGTCTATAAAAATGTCCCCGACTGCCTCCTCTGAGCATCCTTCTCTTCTAGCACTCATAACGTGCTGTAACTTTTCATTACCTTGTCTGTCTCCCTCACTAGGCTATGTACCACTTGATGGAAAAGATGATACCATATCTTCGTCTTTAGTTTCTCAGTTCCAAACACCAGTGTGTGGTAAAAAGGAAACATTCAACATGTGTCTTATGAATGCCAAACAGATGGGTGGATGAGCAAAACGTAGGTGTCCTCCAGGGACCAGGCACCCTGCTCATCGTGGGGGGGAGAGTATAAAGATTTACAACAGTGGCGCCTGGGTGGCTGAGTCGGTTAAGCGTCCAACTGTTGCTTTCAGCTCAGGTTATGATCTCACGGCTCCTGGGTGTGAGCCACACTTCCAGCGTGGAGCTTGGCTGGGATTCTCTCTCTCTCCCGGTCTCTCAAAATAAATAAATAAACTTAAAAGAAAAAAAAAAAAAAGATTGACAACACAGAGCTCTATCCAGCAGTTTGAAAAGCTAGTTGAGTTCTAAATACTTAAGAGTTAAACCACAATGCAAAATAATGGTAAGGACAAAGGCCACACAACCATATTCTAATTAACAGTAGGATCCCTAAAGCTGTATCTTGAGAGGAGGTAAATGTCAATGTTAACAGAAGGCTTACTGAAGGAAGCACTTGAGCTTGGCACTGAAAAAAGGAATGAAGACAAGAGAGTTTAACAGAGGTATCGAGACAAGAAAGCACCAGGTCTGTACAACAAATGAGTATAAACGAATGGCTGGTCAGAAAGCAACCTTGATAGTATCACTATTCAAAGTATGCAATGTCACCTCTGAAATACACTGTACGCGCCGTCGTGTATGAACGCGATTCACGGAATTTCTGATGTTTCTGCATAATTTGTCAAACGAAGTCTGCAGTAAACAGCAAACCGTGTAACCCCATGAAGACAGGTCAGATGGATGAAAACTTGCAGGCAGAACAGCATGCCAATGGAGGGGGGAGGGGAACACACGTGCACTTCTTAGGCTGATTCCTAAGCAAGGCAAGTGAAATCTAAGTAATTACCAACCTACAGACGAGAAACTGCCATCAGAGAGGTTAAGCGACCTGCTTAAGACAAAGGGTCCACATCTGTTTGGACTTGGCGTGTGTTCTGCTCAGCTCATCACAAAGTAGCCTTTGACTAATGAAGGTCAAGTGTCTGCAGTACCAACCATGTCAAAAACAGGAGTTTTTCTGTAATGAACATTAGTTCTCTCTCCCAGCGGCAATACTCTCAAAGAGTTCTCCTGTCATACTTCATTCTTAACACCCTGATAAACAGAATACTTGAGATAGACTCATCTACAAAGTGGCCAGTGATTAAGCCCTAACAGTTTTAGTTCACTGGTGATTGGCTTCATTCTGAATATAGTCTCTCCTAACCAACACGACTTTCCCCTTTGCCCACCCACTTATTCTTCTGTGCCTACAATTCGGTTTGTCTGACGTGCAATTTTACCTACTTATCTTGTCAAGAGAGATCTGGAATACCTTTAGTGATACATGATTAAATGCCAAAACCTGCCTCTTCAGTAAATTACAATGTGCTAAGATCTTTTATAGACGCCAGTAATCAATAACCCATTTTAATAGTTTCCATTGAAAGAAGCTGTTATCTTCCCTTTGGAACAAGAAATGAAAACTCTGCTTGGAAAACAATTCCAAAGAACCCACATTCAAGAGAATAGGAAGAAATACCATGAAACCACTATGGACTTTTCACTAATCAAATTAATGATTACCCTTGAAAACAGTTTAAGTGCTTTATCTTGAGCCTAGTTTTAGCCATAAAGCAGCTTATATATATAATGCATATTTAGCTTTCAGAGATTAACTAAAGGAAGAAACTAGCATGAGTTGTACCCGGTGCACAAGGAATAAATTAATAGCACTAATCCTTTGATTAGTGTTCTGTAATGGCTTCAAGTTGTCAATCACCCAAAAACGTGATTCAAGAACAGGATGTATTGAAAGAACTTATATTCAAATAGGAAAACAAATTTATTTAAATATGTTTTTCTTTACTCAGTCTGAGACTGATTGATAATAAAGTTCTATTACCTGTCTGAACAATACCGAGAAGAGGAAAGGAAGGAAAAAGGACAGTGGGACAGGAGAAGGCAGACGGCCGCTGGGAAAGGCAGAGACAAAGGGATGGGGATATGGCTTCACACAGTCCAGATGTACTAACTTCCAGGCATTTCCGCCAAAGACTAATCCTAAAAGCTTAAAGACATATGGGTCCAAATTCATGACCATGATCATGAGCGAACAGGGTTCCTCCACTGATGCCTGTGCAAAGAGACAATTCTACCCTCTAAGTTATAACTACTCTGACCTGAGGGAAACAATCCAAGGTATTCACCACACAAATGCTCAGAATGAACTTGACGTGGCCGACTTGATGTGCAATGCTGCCTGACAGTTGCACATGGGACTACAAAGAGAAAATAAGGTCAAAATAGCCGTGGCATTTTTCAGTTTTGCCAACATTTTGGCCAAGTCTTTGTAAACTGAAAAATGGAATTTAATTTTACAAGTTCACCTACACGGTTGATGGGATGACCAATAATGAGCATCTCTGTCTATTTCTTGTCATACAACTACTCAGATCCTCTGCGGAATGTTGTATATGAACAGAGCATGATGGGGCAGGCCATGAGAATAGGCTTCGTCTCCTCTACAATGACAATCCTGACACCTTAGATTCTCACTGGTTTATATAGTCTCATATTATTACCTAACAAAAAAATATTTTCAAAGACACCACAGAACAGAAATAGATGAATAGGTACCATTTACTGAGCATTTAGATGTTAAGTGCCATGTCAGCTCATTTATTTCTCACAAAGCAGATACCTTATAATTAACGTTGACTTGAAAAATAACTATTCAAAGATAAGATGTACAATGTTGGGCTAATACTGGTCATAGGATGGGTTTGGTGTATATGATCTGTTTCCAGAATTAACAACAGCTGTTTTTTGAGCACCTACCACATGTCAGGTATTTTGTATAAATCTCTGAAATCTCACAGCAGTTTTGTCAAATGGAATGAGAAAACTCATTTTGCAGGCAAGGAAACCTAGGCATACATACAGGGCTGAAGCAACGTGTCTACCTGGCAAGAACACTTTAGTAGGAAGTCACAGAGCCAGAGTTTGAACCCAGGATTCAGAGTCTGAACACTTTCCACCAGATGGAAACAAGCCAAAGTGCATTGTCTTGCTTACATTTTATGCCAGTGTCAGGAGCTTTTGACAGTTTGGGAGAGAAGTGGCCTTAATGGTCACAACATGGAAAGGAAGGTTGCAGATGTATGGAAGGAACGGCTTCCGCTTTGGTAATGGTGGTAATCAGTTCTTCCACTCTTAGGAATGGCAGGTTTCTTCTTAGGCACAATGCAAATCAGAGTGTGGGTCATGATCCACAACCCCCTGCCCTTAGGCCAAAAGAAAGATCAAAACCAAATTTAACGACTACAGAAGGCCTATGTCCTGAATATATATTCAAACTTCCTACTCTAATATGGATTTTTTTTTCCTGGTCCTGAGTTTTTATTTTATCCTAATTTTCAATGTTATGAGCTACTTTTAGTAAGCCGAGCTACCTTAAATCCTCTCTCTATACGCGAACTATTCTCACACTAACTCCTCAGCCAAGCCAGGCTTCCTTAAGGGAGGAGACAGAGAAAAGGCCAGGATTTAGAATCCTTTACAGTGTGGCCGTGTGGACACAATTCTGCCTCTGAGCAGCAGCAATCCTGGGACACAAGTCCCGTGTATCTTCTGTTTCCATTCAGAAAGAGACAGATGCCTTACAGTTTATTCATCCTCCCACAGCTAGAACTTGCGCTGGTTCATCCCTGTACCTGAGAACAAAAGAATCCTACCAAAGAATATGAAACTGATTGTGAAAAATAGAAGAGTGCAGGCAGGTTCCATGCGCCAGGGGGCCCCTTGCCACGCATCTAAAGGAGACTGAGAAGACGGTATCGTGATCTCTGACACTTGGGTAATCACCTCGTGATTCAAAGGTGGCTATCAGAGTGAAATGAAAATGCAGGATGCAGGCCTTCAGATCTGCTGTTTAATTAAGAAGGGAAACAATGGAGAGTGTCACCAAGGATGACAGTCGAAGGGAGTTCTGGCCCCTACTTAGTTCTCCAGTGCTAAGGAGCCATATGCTCCAGCCACAATGGTTTTCCTTTAGTTATGCAAAATACCAAGATCCTTCCTGCTCCAGAACCCGTTCCCTCTGCCTAGACTGCTATCTACAACTTGTGCACTTCCTTTATGGTACTTACTAGGACTAGCAATTTACTTTTTGGCTATTTTCAAGTGCGTGCATGCGTGTGTGTGTGTGTGTGTGTGTGTGTGTGTGTGTGTGTGTGTGTGTGTTGAGAGTGGGCATGTCTCCCCTATTACAATATAAGCTTTGTGAAGGTAATAATGTGTCTGTCTCATTCAGCACTTAAACCTAAGCTTAGAATAGGAAGACACTATAAAAATAATCATATGTAGTGAGTGAACAAATGTACTATTCAATCGTCTAGAAGCATCCTCTGGTATTTTAAAAATGATCTTGTGTCCAAAACTTAAAGGTGCTCACAGAGTCAGCAGAATTGACAAGAATAATAACAGGAATAATGCAACAGTATGACAGAGCGGCCAGGCTATATACTTTCCACAGATCCTCTCTTACCCTTAGAACCTTACAAGGTAAGGATAATGGTCGGATCACTGAGGAAACAATGACTCAAGAGGATTAAGAGGCCTGCTCACAGCTACATAGTTGGGGTTATGGGCAGCAGATGTGGACCAAATGTGGCCAGACTCCAAAACCCGTGCCCTCATGCTAAGCCACACATACACTGGTAGTTGATGGTGTAAGTATTTCTGCTGGTCTCTTCTAAAACGTCCCTCTTCTAAAACATCCAGAACAGCCCAGAAGTGAAGGTGGCCACCGAGGCTGTAATGAGTGATAGATATACATCAGCCCTGAGCATGGGGAGCTGAACATGCCCTGCAGAACAGCTGGGGTGTGCCAGCTGGAAGGGACGCCAGGCACACATGGCCACTCAAAGTCATCACTGATATTTACAATGACTAAGAAGAAAACAATGGGGGCGCGGGGGAAATAAGGGGAAGAAGGAGACCAAGAATTCAAGTATGGGTGTTTACGATGATTATCTCCTTCTCACAGGAGTGAAATTCCAGGAATAACTGCCAGTAATGATGTACTGGTCATGTGAAAAGGGGTGCAGGTTTGATATTTTACCGTGAAGTCATTTAATTTTTGTTACCCCTTAGAGTTGAGGAAAATAAATTCCCGAGAACTGAATGACCTTGCATCGGGACATACAGCTAGAGACTGACAGTTAGTATTTGATCCAGCTACGGTGATTTGAAGGCTTATGCTCTACTGCATGACGCTGCCTCACCCAAGACGGTGTGCGCCCCTCTGTATGTGAGCTGGGCAGGGAATATCTCCAAACTCAACCAACAGGAAAGAGAATGTAAAATTATAGGAAAATCAACTTTTCAGGGAAAATGACTTTTTAAAGGGACAGAAAAGCAAAAATCTTCAGGAAAGGAACATTATTTTTCTGACCTATTAACTTCTCATAGGCATTGACTCAACAAGTAAATGTTGGGCAATCTCTCTTCTATTAACAAGGCTGGTTTCAAATGCCTGTGTTACCAAGTGTGATTAAACAGTAAGGCGAACCACATCTTTTAAGTAAGGAATGAGGGGCACCAAACACCACTTGCTAAATCAATATTAGGTGTTTTGTCACTCACAAGTAATGATGCCAGGCGGTAATGATTTCCTGCTTTTGTAATTGCTGTGCGTCTCCATAATCACACTGCTATCAGGTATAATGATATGCTGTGAACAGTCTTGCACATTACTAGATTGCCTGATAATTTATAATAAATTCAGACCAATGGACCAATCCTGCTTATATAGATATGATACCCTTTTATGTAACATTCAATGAAAGGAAAAAGATATTTAATAAAATGCCAAGATATTTTCTAAATGCCAATGTGCATAACAAACATTTATTTGAACCTATTACTGGGCTTTAAAAACGGTGCAGTGCAATATTTATCACAGATAAGACTATCACCCGTGTGGTCATTTGTTTAGCATCATCCAATTATAATCTGTCGCCCACACTAGACTACAGGTTCCAAGACAGCTGGGATGCCAGTGTTTGCTGACTACTGTAACCTGAGTATCACCACTGTTCCTGGTACACGGTAGATTCTCAATAAAAGCAAACAAACAAACAAAAGAAACCTCTGAATAAACACACCAACATTACAGTAACTCAGGGCTATTATTACTGAAAAACAAAAACTAATAAACTGTTGTTGGAATATGGACGTATCAGGAGACATATAAAGGGAGAAGGTACAGATGTTGGTCTACTACAGGTCAAAAGGAAAGGTGAAATTGCACTTCACAAGGTCAAGATCCTTCTAAAATAGAACTGAGAAAAGACAGACACGGAAATAAACGTACATCTGAACCGTGCACTTACCCGCTGTCCGTGAACAGGAACTCCAAATGCGTCATGAGAACTTCCCAGCGGGAGACACTGTAACGCTGCGCCAGCGAAAGGGCAATGCTGTAGACGTTCTCCTCAAGTGTTCTTCAAGAACGTCCACCAGCCACAGGGAAGGGAGAGAAGAGAAACACATCACCCTTAATCAGCAACGAAACTATTCATTAGGACTCTCTCCAGCTGCAAGGGGTGCAGCCGGCACGGGCCTTAAAAAGACATTTCACAGCAATTCAGGAAACGTACTTCCCAGGCACGTTAATGCTCCTTTCTCACCGCGGTGCACTGCAACTGACCAAGGAACTGTCCAGAACGGTGGTTCTCCACCGAGGGGGATTCTGTCCCCCAGGGGACATCTGACAGTGTCTGATTATCATGGCAGGAGAGGAGGAGGACAACGCTACTGGCATCTGAGCGGGGAAAGGACAGGGATGCTGTCGAACTTCCCGCAAGGCACAGAAGGCTCTCCCACAAGGCATGATCCAGTCCAAAATGTACGGAGGTCAAAAAATTCTGGCACAGACACCAGAGCCTACAGGCCAACAACAGTGCAAAGGAAATGTATCCCTGCCCTACAGGCATGTATCTGAGAAAGCACAGTCACTCAAGAAATGTTTGTTTTCCAGACTGTATCAGGTATTGTGCTAGCTACGTGGGACACAAAGACAAACAAGACATTTCTTGAGGAACTCACAGCCTAGTGGAGGATGTGAGATGTCAACCAGGAACCAAATACAACAGCGGGGGGGGGGGGGGGGGGGGGGGGAGGGGGAGGGGAAGGCGGGGCTCCCAGAGGACTTCAAATACTGACAGCAGAGATGAGCGAGTGACCGATTTGAGCTGAAGCCTGGAGGATAAAAAAGCAGAGCTGAGGGAAGGTAGTTACGAGAGAGAAGAGCCAGAGGGCTTCTGAGAGAGAAGGCATGGGGGGTGGGGCAGGAGGGGTTCCTGCCAAGGGACCTGCACCTTATCCTACCGGCAGTGGAGAGCCAGAGGAAGGTTTAAACCAGGGCATGGGGTCACCAGACTTGAGACCTTGTAGGTTTATGAAGAATTCTGGGCCCCAGCACCCACCATGAAGGCCATTCTGCAAAGACTACGGCAGCACCTCTATTTCCCAGAAACAGAGAAATTCTAAGGATGAAATTCTCGTTTGGAAGATTGGTGGACAGAACCACAGGAACAGAAATGAAATATCTTCTTATTAAGGGATATTGCTAAGACTATATACATGCTAACTGAGAAAAACAGGACGTTTACTTCTATGTTTGATTAGCCCACAGTTGGTAAACATCTTCTGTGAACAGCAAGACGGTAAATCTTTTAGGCTTCGCGGCCATACGGTCTCTGTAGAAAATTCTTCTTTTTATTATTTTTTAAAATTCTTGTTTTTCCACAAACCTTTAAAAATGTAAAAACCACTCTGTGTATGTGGACTGTAAAACACAGGCCCAGGGCTGGAATAAGTCTGTCACTGCGTGAAGTACTAGGTCATTGCCGATCAGAAATTTCTTCAAGTATTTACTGAGTATACTCTATGGAATGAGAAACCCTTGAGAATAGCGACCATTAGCAATTCATCCTTTCTCTGAGGGGAGTCTGACACAGTGCCTGACCCCAGGAACGTGCTCACTAGGTACCGGTACCTTCATCACCTGAGAAAGGTGGGAAGAAGCCAAGCTCTGTGTGCCCTCCTCCAGGTTAGCCCAACGAAGCACCGAAACCTATTATCTAAGATACACGGACAATAAAGGACGGATAAAAGGCACTTATAGAAAGCCAATGCCATCAAAATGGATGCACGATTCGCAAGAAAACGAAGACTGGTCACGCTGTGTACAGTGAGGGGGCCGGGCGGGGGGGGGGCTGCAGAACAGGAGGAAGCAGACGCGTCAAGGATTTTTGTAACACACTGAATGCCCGCCTCCAAATCGGAACTGCGAACTCAAAAACGCCACACCCACTCTGACATTTTAAACATGCCGTTCAGAGAATGTTGGATATTTTTCTAGGTAACAAATTGTGGAGAAGGTTCTATGGTATGTTTGTCAAAAGCATGTATTTGTCCTCTAGGACACACTTCAAATAGCATCCTGGATACTTACAAAAGAAAGTAAAGGACAAAAACCCCGGCAAAATGTAACAGATGATGTTAAGACATGCCTTACCTCCTAACCTGCATTCTGCATAATAACATTCTTCTAAGAAACCATGAGCATGGGTGGCACCCAGGATTACCAAATGCCCGGAGGAGAAGCCCACTGGACTTGGCAATGGGAAGCCGAGTCTCACCCCTGGGCTGTGTGACCTCGAACAACTTTTTAAAGTTCTCTGGTTCTCAGATCCCTCTTCCGAAAGTGAGGAGGCTGGATTAAGTGACCCCTTCAGTCACTTTCAAATTAGACATTAAACGGCTCCATGACATTGTGAACCTCCAGGAGAACAGAGGAGGAGAGAAAAAACTATTCCACATTTCTCTTAACTAAATCCCACTACAGGCTGTTCTTACTATCTTTTCTTTGATCTGTCTATTCCCCGCCTTACTCTAAAGAGAATTCGGGGCGGGGGGTGCCTGGGTGGCTCAGTCGGTTAAGTGTCCGACTCTTGATTTTGGCTCAGGTCATGATCTCACAGCCCGTGAGTCTGAGTCCCGCATTGGGCTCTGCGCTCACAATGCAGAGGCTTCGTGGTATTCTGTCTCCCTCTCTCTTTGCCCCTCCCCCGCTTGCTCTCTCTATCTCTATCAAGATAAATACAAATAAACTTTAAAGAGAATTTGGGGTGCTTATGGTAGGAAAGAAGCTTGGGCTCATATAAAGTTATTACAAAGTGCCAAGGGTACTTTGCCACTTTCTTAGAGGTTTAAATAATAATAACGAAAAATAGCATATACTACAACCATAACCAGGGCTACATTTGTTATTTTAAAGTAATGTAGCAGGAAGGAAGAATAATCACTAAATATAGGCACAATTTAACCTTAGCTTCAAAGGCTGGAAGCCTCGACTGCATTGCAGGCCTCGCTTGCCTGGGAACACAACCGTGCATTGGGGGTAGGGAGTGGGCGGGGGGTCGGTGGGGGGGGCACAGGGCGTTGTGAAGATGGGATGGCTTTGATAATTGAGAGACCAAGGCCAAGATTAATATCACAGTGATGATCCTTACCACCCATGTAAACTTGGGCCAGTTACCTCACACTCCCGAGTCTCATGTTCTTCAGCTATAAAATGGAAATACCATTTTACGCCACAGGGTTATTATGTCCGAGGAGTAAAAGAGATTTACAAAATAAGCTTTATAGAGCACCTAACACAGCTCCTGGCCCATGGGAAGTGCTCCACAAATTGTGATGTTAAGAACAAAACAACTCTACTTAATAACCATTATGGGTGAACACGCTTTCCCGCTTTTTTTTTTTAATTTGTATTTTTTTCTTTTTTTGTTTTTTTCCACTTTCCCACCTTCTGACATGTAACTAATTCTCATTTGATCTCAACTAAAAAAATGGAGACCAGTATTAAAACCAAGGGGCATCCCACGCCTCCGAAGAAATGCTTCTCACTGGGCCTTAACCTGTACTGCCATCTCACATGGGGCTTGCTGCTGAAAGGGGTAAGCGACAAAGGGAAAAGTGGCAGGTGCTACTGGCTTCCACCAAGAGAGACTGCTGGGCCTAGCTGGTCAGCTCTCCTTCCTCTGGAAACCCATGACAGATACAGGGGCCCTGAATCTAGACTCTGGGTCCTTCCCCCGGTACTCAGTCAAACAACATCTCATTCTCAACACATGGGGGAAATTAAACTGCCCCCTAGTTTGCAGTGAGACTTCCAGGAATAACAGGCAATCTTTTTAAACGTCTATAATAAGCTTCACATTTTTTATGCCGGTCATACCCTCACCCCGCTAACATGGTAAGAATGTTGGTATTGGGCTAGCCAAATCATGGGAAACTTTTAAATAATTCCCACGCTTATTATTTAAATCTGCAGGTTTAAAACTTTGTCTGCCATCAGCTGATCCAACTGGGAACAGCCACGTGTCCATCACACCCCAGGAAGAAGGAAAGTCCTATTTATAACAACCACAGATGTAAACCTTCAAAGGACAGTGTCCTGACCATTCAACCTGTTCTTTTAGGCTTTAAATCCACCCCTTTAGGAGACAAAGGTATCCCTTACTCTGCCAAACCAAGGATAGTTTCCCTTTTATACTGGTCATCTGCCGTAAACCGCTGTACATCCACACCCTTCCGGAGGCCCTGAAGGATCTGGGCCTGCGTGAAATCCAGGAGACGTTCGTTGTAGTAGTGTAACTGCTTGGTCAGTGAAACCAGGTCCTCTGGCCAGGCGTCGTGTCCGTATCGAGTCACATGCCTGGTGACCATCTTGATGAGCTCCTTGGGATCAGCCTGTAACAAAAACAGCAACAACCAAAACAAAATAAAGTAACAACAAGACGACCGCGTCTCCTGGGCAACCTGTTTGCCTCTTCCCCTGCTGCCATTTTATCAAGGCTCACAGCCACCCTGAGAAATCAGTGAAGGCTCACAGCCACCCTGAGAAATCAGTGGGGGAGCCAGTGAACTTTGCAGACCAGAGAGACAAGACACAGAAAGGAGTCTAGAAGGAGTTTTCTGGACGCCTGCTCTGTTCTTCCACCTTAAAAATCTCCACCCGTTGAAAAAATAACGTACATTTGCTTTTTCAACTCTCATCACCCTACGTTAGATTGGGGGCCAAATTACCTGACCATTTATAATAATTCACCCTGAAGTAATTGTCATCTTCATTGCCCCTGGATAAATTTTCTTTGGACCATGTAAGTGTTCTCAATAACTAAGATGCAGCTCAGTAATGCCACTCTAAATGCCAAGACAGCTAAGTAGAAGAGTGTTTTCTCCAGGGATAAGTTAGGGGGGGGAAAAAAAAACCCATCCCTGTTCCTGAAATCACAAAACACTTCTAGTTGCATAAGAGATCATCCAACCAATTTTTCCTCTGCTCAATTTGGAGCTCAGTGGGATATTGCTCTATAATTCTTTACAGCTTCTCTAACAACAAAAAAATTACTCAAAGAGAACAAAACCTGGAATCTGACAGCCGGCAGGAAAGAAAAGTAAGTGATGAACTGGCCACATTTATTTACATTAAAGTTGGTCAGGGTGTGTCAACGAAGCAAAAGCAGCTCAGCTATGATTTTGGAATTGTTTAATAGGGAGCCTAATACTTGAACAACAGTAATTCAATCCCTCAATTCCTAGGAAGACATGGTATATATTTTAATATAAGCAAATTAGGGGGAAAAACTTCAGAATCTATCTTTGGTTCTTAGAAACACACCTAATTATAGTAAGCTGTCAGCATTTCTAACGTGTACGCCATTATTCTGAGGTACACAGGAGATCTGTCAACGTCGAGTCTGTATTACCAAACCTAGCCTGACATTTCTCTCTTGATCCTATTAGGAAACATTCTGAGAGAACCGATAAAAACCAATTAGAGAAATCTTCTCGGGTTCCGGTAGGTGGATTTGAGAAAAAGTCAATGTTTTTTTCCCTACCTCTATGCACACACTCGGTCCTGTTGCATAAACCACAGATTAAGTCTCAAGTCAAAAGTCCTGGGTTTGAAAACTCACTCTTCAAAGTAAGCTATGAGCCATCTTTCATTCATTCAACAAATATTTCTTGTGCACCTATTATGTGCCAGTGAGAAGATATGACCCTCTCCTCTAGGGATGCAGTCTCTGGAGAGAGACGATCAAGCAAACAATTGTAAAATGGTACGATACAGGTAAGCACAGGGTTCTGTGGGAATTCAGAGGAAGTCTTCTTGGAAGATTTAATGCCTAGACTAACCACTCCGGTATCAGCAGTGAAAACGCCAGGAAAATCTAGGGAGACAAAGTGCAGTGAGGGTTCAATATGCGCTAAGGCCTGGGGAGCTAAGACCTGACGGAAAGATGGCACGAATAAAGCAAATCTAACTGCAATTAGAAGAGATTTGGGAATCGGCTGCATATGGACGGTGTTTCTGGCAGTGGATTTAGACAAAGGGGATCCCACGCCTCAGCACTTAGTGCCGCCTCCACAGCTGCCATCGAGCCCCACCCCCTTTCCGCTCAAGGGCTGAAGCCTCGGGGCAGCACCCTGAATCACGCAGCAAGGGCTCAGCCGGCCCTGAAGTCACGCGGTACAGGGCCACTGCTCCAGGGCCAGCGAGCCCATCCACACGGGCTCTGTCCCCGCCCCCAGGTGGGCACCGTCCTTGCCTGTTTTCCCAGCCTCACCCCGTCAGCACTTTCTGGCCTCGCAGCAGAAGAGAGCAAGAGCGCATCTCCAATGATCGGGTTTCAGGGCGGCACAACTCTCCTGTCGTGGCCTGTCACCTTGTGCCCCGATTCTACACCCTGCCAGCAAACCCATGCTCACCACCAAAGGACAGCTTTTCCCCCACAGACGCTCTGACCCGGCGGTTTCGGACCAAAGCCCTGGGTCTGCACTTGCCCACTCCGCTGCGTTTGGAGGAGAGGCTACGAGCATCCCGCCATCGGGCTCTCCGAGCCCCTCTCTACCAGGCTGTGGCTCCCACGCCTGCTCGTGGAGTCAACCGGTTCCATTCTCTCAAGGTTTCTCCCACAGGTCTTGTCTCCACATTCATTTTTCACTTTGTTTCCTGGCATCTCAAGGATTTGGCACCTGTATGGGGGGAGCGGCCTGCATACTTTTCACTTGACCTCAATAGCATAACGTCTCCTCCTTTCTATTCTCTTACACTTTAACACTAATTCAAATTTACAATTTACACTGCTTTTTCTTATAAATATTACATTATAGCTTATTAAATTATGGCAGAGACCACGAGTATTTCGTGAATTTGTCTTTTCCAGAGCGCAGTAGCCTCTCTTGCACAAATCAGGTACAGGGTAAAAGGGAAAGACGATGAACGGCAGTAGTGGCTTTTGTTTATTTATTTATTTTGAGAGAGAGAGACAGAGATTGTGGGCATGTGCAAGAGAGGGAGCAGCAGGGAGGGAGAGGGAGAGGGAGGGGGAGAGGGAGGGGGAGGGGGAGGGGGAGGGGGAGGGAGGGAGGGAGGGAGGGAGGGAGGGAGGGAGAGAGAGAGAGAGAGAGAGAGAGAGAGAGAGAGAGAATCCCAAACAGGCTCCTCGCAGGCTCCTCGCTGTCAGCATGGAGCCCGACGTGGGGCTCGAACCCACAAACCACAAGATCATGACCTGAACTGAAATCAGGAGTTGGATGATTAACCGACTGAGCCACCCGGGTGCCCAGGTAGCAGTGGTTTTAAAGTCAATAGTCCTTCTATTCCAGGTCCCTCAGTCAGTAGGGATGCAATTTGGGGCAAGTTATTTCAGATCCCCACTTCCTCACCATAGGACTCGATGCGCACACCGTCCTGATGGTTTGCTAAGAGGCACAGATAAATAAGGTATGTTAAAGTGCTCTTTCTCTATCATTATAAGAAAGCAAACTGGGCCCAGGGCTTACTCTCAAGCAATTAAGAAGCGGTGGCTGGCAAAGATGGGCACATAAGCAATTCACAGAAGGCATCTGCATATACCCACCATTGCCGAGTCACAAACCCAGAGTGCCAGGAACTCCGGGCAGGGAGCAATTACTCCTCTCTGGACTCTTCTGAGGCTCAGCTTCTTCAGATGTGAAACAAAGGAACATCACCAGAGGATCGCCTTTCTCAGGCTAAAATCCCACGAATGTAGAGGAATTCAATCATAAAAGTAAAATCCTTGTACATCCCTCCAGGTGTGGAATTAGGGAAGTTCCACACCTTTCCTCATGTATGCCTCCACTAAATATTCAGAGCAGATTTCTTGGTTAAAAGTACAATTTTAGACCAATGAATCGCAGTCAGTACATTCCTTCATAGTTTAAACAACTGTAATCTCTTTTCTTCTACTAAGTAGAAATTATCTAGCCACTCTGGAATTTTTATTTCATGTTCTTTATACATCAAATGTGTTCGCTTTTCTAAGAAATATTTAAGAACAAACACCTAATATTTTTCGGTATTGGAGACCTAAAAGTCTTCGGTATGGAGACAGGCATAGAGCTAAACATACGTGAAGTGAATCTCACTTAAAACTAACCATTCGGTGGGACCAGTCTGCTAGTACCATCTGTTTTTACAGAGGCATTGGGAGGTGAGAAACTTGACCAAGGCCGCTGGGTTGAGTGGTGGTGTGGCATGTGACTCCCGAGCATAATGCCTCCCCCAAACCATCCTTGTACATTTGGCATGCAGGGGAGGGGATCTCTTGAAATTGTAAGGATCCTGACGAGACCAGTGTATACACAGCTCCCCCCGAATGTAACAAAGTCATGGCACCAGAGTCCTTTTACAAACGATCAACTGTCACTGATGGACTTAATGCTGTCATCTGTTATTACATCCAGATTGGCTTTTTTTTTTTTTTTTAACACATAGGTACATTCTCCCTCACAACCCTTTTATACATGTATACACATATGTAAATACGAGCGACCATAGAGGACACACAATGGTAGGTGTTCAACTAAATACCTGATTCGAGCTGTATCTTCAAGTCTTTTGGTTCTTAATTCTCTAATGACAACAGAGAGAGTTTAGAACACCATTTTCTGTTAAACCCCTTGACATAAATATACCTTGTTTAAAATTCTGTCTTAATAAGGTGGTGAGAGTAGGGGCATACTATTAACCCTCTGATGATGACTTCCAAGCGTCTTCAAGCTTATGGATCATCAAATCTCTGTTAAATATACAGAAAGGTTTTCAGTACTTCAATTGACTGTGTAAAACATAATACTAATGAGAAGGGACAACTCACAAAGGCTTCTAAGAAAAAGGAAATCAGATATGGGTAAAAAACCACAGGAATAGGCGTCAAATAACCTGGGTTACTGGTTCTTCTCCCCTGAGCCTCGGCTTTTCCATTATTAAAATGGAAGCAATTTCTTCTTTATGGAGCCCCCATAAAGATTAAACGAGGCTAGGTGGATTAGCATGTTGTAAGTTCTAGCCCTCCATGTAAATTATCTTCTTACCACTAGCATTACTACCTCTCTCTCTTCCTCAAGGAACTTCACTGGTCGTGATTACTTCCAAAATTTGATTTAAATTTTAATCACCATTCTTCCCCTGAGCTTACCACAACTTCTCTCAAAATATTCCAAAGCATCCCCCACTCACCCCGATACGTTATTTCACGCATTCAAGCGTCTAAGCACTCTGGCACGAATGTCATTTGACCCTCACACCGGCCCAGCAACGTGCACAGGAGGCCATGGTTCCCATCGCAGAAATGCCAATGTGCACCGCCGACATCCTCGGCTGGGGGCTGACAGCAAGGAAGTGAGTCAAGCCTCTTGATTCTCACCTACCGCGCTCCTTATGCTGCTGACAGGTCCCCACAAATGTTCTACACCCGAACTCACATCACAAATTGCTGTTTGTGTGTGTGTAGACAGAGCCCTCCCTCTTCTCCCAACTAAGTCCAATGATATATGAAAGCATATGAAAGCTTTTAGCTTCTAAGAAGCTTTTGAAGGACTTTACAGGTAGCCTCAGAATCTCTCATATTTGGCATTCAATGTGATATTGCAAAACATCACAGGCTGCAAAAATAACCACATAAAAAGGCATCAAAAATTTTAAACGGAAAAGTGTGGAGAATTAAATTATTCTAAATTTTTCCCCGAATTTGGCAACACAGTTCTTCAGGGGGTGAATAAAATATGATTTCTTTAAAGAATATGGTCAGATCCCTGTAAAAACAAAATATGCATAAATATTCATGGCTACAGAATGCTCGATGACTTAATCTACTGCTTACAAGTAGAGGTAATAAATCCATTCCAGTTTAATAGTCTCCATTTCTTGGTAATATTGGTTGGAAAGTTTTAAACAGGTGGTGCGTTTCCCCTCCAGGGTTGTTATTTGCTTGAGATAATTTTCTACTTAGTATTTTCAATTAGTAGCTTAAAAAAAAACCACATTTAGAAATGGTCTACCATAAAGTTTTGAATTTCATCCCCTGCTGGGTTTGCTTCTCTAGCATATAAAACTGAAGGGCATGTTTCCATTTTTAACTGATTTTATCTTCTGAAACTTTAAAAAAAATGCTAGCAAGATCACACTTACACAGATGCGTTTACAATAATTATAAAGGTAAGGTATAAATGCAAACAAAATCAAGGTACCTAACAGTGGGTATATTCACATTTGTATAAAAAACATTTCCATAAATACGTACATCCATACACCATGTCTGGAAGGAAACAAAAGGGAACCACTGACTTTCTGCTGTATACCATTTTCATCGTTTGAGTTTTGTGGCCACATATGTATTATTTCTTAAACATAAAAACAAGTCAATCAGGACAAACACAAGGAGAGAAAACTCTCTCCAGCTGACCATTTGTCAATTGTTACTATAGGTCCCTAAAAACAAGAGTTGAGGTAAGGTGGGCTGCTCCAAAAACGATCTAGAAAAGCCCCAGGAGCCTGTGCTGGCAGGCTTAGAATAGTGCTTCCATTAGGGTGCACAGGTTTGTCAGAAATAACCCCACCAATTCTCTCAGTACCTGTATTCAAACCTAGTAATCATCCCGCAGCTCAGAACTCGGGTGGGGGGGGGGGGGTAGAAGGAGAATTCCTGAGGACTGAAAATTGAAACGAGCTGAAGTGGCGAGTGAGGGAAAGCTAGCTTCACGGAGTGCTGTTATGTGTAGGCAACAAATCGAAACCACTTTGATTCCAATTTCTACGATGACTCATTGGGAGTTTGTTATATTTAATTCCAAACTCAGCAGTGTTGTTTTATGCAAAGGAAGATGCTGAAAAGACTCCAACAATGAGCCGCCCGGTTGCCAGTGGAAAACTCTACGTACTTAAAACACACAGCTACTGTTTCCATCCGCAATTCCTTCAAACCCAAGAGAGCGGGAACTTCAAGCTGCAGAACTCGGGCCTGAAGGCCGCCCTGACCCACGGCAGCTGAAATGCCTCCTGAAGCTATTCCTGTGCCGATAAACACCCACCGAGCCACTACGATGGGTGAGGTCCCGGGGACTCGGAGAGAGATGGGGTCCCTGCCCTACCACAAGGAGAGGGGGCAGCTGTGTGTCACCTACAGTACCATGGAAGAACTGCTCGCGGGGTGTCCACGCTAGAGCAGTGAGACATGGAAGGGACCCGTGTGTGCTCAGAGGCAGAGAAGGCTCCACACAGGAGGCTCTTTTGAGTCAGACTTATCTGCTGAGAGTGGGAAGAAGGAGGCACTCCAAGCGGGGAAATTACATCTGCACAGGCACAGAGGTGTGAAAAAGGATGTTAAATGCAGAGAAATATAAATTCTGAACAGCTAAAACATAAACTTCAAAAGAGCTAGCGTCAGGATCGTGCTGGCGGGGTAACGAAGAGCCAGTCAGCTCAGGGAGGGTCGTCTCTGTCACACAAAGGAGTTTAGATTTCACCTGTAGCCACAGCGGAGCTTCCCGCAGCGACTGACTCATTAGACTGCACGCCAGAAACCGCTCTGGTGCAAGCAAAAAGCAGGTAAAGCCTAGAATCAGGAGCTTTAAGTGACAGGATGTCACTTTCCACCAGGGCAACCTGGAGCGAGTAACTGGATTTCTCCGAGTCTTATCTTCTGCAAAATGGGCTTGCTCAAAGGATCAAGTGACAGAATAAATGGGAGAGGTACTTTAAGACAGCCAGTGCCTTCTCAGGGTTAGTCTGATCTTTCTAGCATCCACTGAAAATTCCCATAGTCCAGACCCTTGCTGCTACTGCCCCCCCCCCCCACCACGCCTTTTGACACTTTTTAGCTGGACAGAGGAGACCCTGCTGTCACAATGAGGTCTGGTCACAGACTGAATTTCTATCCTTTCCATCTGGGGTCAGGCAACTCTTCAAAGCTCTGAGTTTTATAGAGTAAAATTTCAATACTATCTCAAATACTTTGTGAAAAACTGCCACAGTATGCAGGATGGGTGCAGGGATGCTTCAGTACTTTCGTCATGCTATTCCCTTTGTTTGGAAGGCTCTTCCCCTCCCATCCTCCTGGCTCTGCCCTCGTCTTTTTGTCCTGTCAAAAGTCATTTTCTGAAGTGAGGCCTCTCCTGAGCCTGTTTAAATTGTGCTCTCCACACACACGCGCACGCATGTGCTGCTTACTCTTCTTTGCTTTTTGTTTTCATAGCTCTTACCCCCATTTCACGTTGTATATATTGTATATATTGTATTTACTTATTTTGTTGATGGTGTCCTTTCCTCAATGGAATGTAAGTCCCAAAAGGGCAAGGGTTCTTATGTGTCTTGTGCGCTTGTGTTTCCCCAGGATCTAGAACATGGCCTGGCATAATCACCTGATAAATCCCTGAGCGCATGTGCACGCACACTCTCTCTCTCTCTCTCACACACACACACACACTTCAATCATTTCACATGTGCTGAAGAATTATTCATTAATTTTCAATAATCTACCCACTGAAGATTTATTTACTCCTCTTTATTATCCTGGTCCTGCTCTAAGCATTGGGAAAAACAAATGCCACTCAGACACTGGCCTCAAACAGCTCATTATCTAGTGAGATGAAAGATACATAAATGCAAAACGAGAGCGTAAGCACAATGACTGGAGTAAGTACAGGCCACTACAGATGTCCACAGAAGAGCACCAAACACAGCCTGGGAGCACTGCCGAGTGACGGCAGGGGACAGGAACCCAGCCTGGGCGAGGTAACACCTGAAGCAAGTAGCTAAGCAAAGAAATGCTGGGGGAAAACATCATAGCAAAGAACACAGGTTTGAAGACAAGGAAAGAGAACGCACAGGGCATCTGAGAAATTTAAGTGGCTTGGTATGGCTGGGCAAAGGAAGATGGAGTTGGAGAAAGAGGCGGAGGCCAGACCGTGGGGGACATGCAGACCTTGCCCGGACAACAGGAAATCACTGAGGGATTTGAGGCACAAGGCAGGGTGACCAGATCTCCATTTTAGAAACACCACTCTGGCAGGTGTTTGGGAAAGAATACAAACCTAACAAAAGCAAAGACAGGGTGGTGTTTATGAGACGTTTCCAGTGCTCCAAGTGAAGAACCACGGAGCCCGGAGACTGAATTAATTTGAGGACCTGGGGCAGAGAGAAGAAAAACAACTGGAGAGGTGTTCGACCTCTCCCACTCCCTTTTAACACATCTATCTGGAAGAATTTCAGAACATCTTTGCATCTTGATGTTAAAAAAATTCATGGGTACTTTCTACCTCTTCAGCTCACCTTTCAGACTACCAACCAACCAAATGCTTTCCACAGAACTGCCACGAAGTCCCTGGAGAATGAGCTGGCCCCTGAGCCGGCCATGTGCTGTCTTAACACTACCGGAAGAGACACTGTTTCTGTCTGCAGCAGCCGAGAAGTTAGAAATCATGTGTTGAAGCAAACACGCGGGGCTACGTGGACTCTACTGTTTCTGTTCCCACATGGCTCTACTGCAGTTTCCTGAAGAGAGGACCCTGAACAGCAGCTGCCTTTTGCTACCGGGCCCAGAGACAGAGGAGGAGCAGGTGTCCCAAGCCATGCCACGGGGTGGATGAAGAGTCTAACAACCAAGAATCAGAGGCCCAGGGCTAGGGCAAGACAAGATAGCTCTGAGGGACATCTTCAAAGGAAGGATAGTTTGATAGGAGGACGGTGACGGGAAAAGGGCCCAGAGTTGACGGGTGGCGGGGTGACATGAGATGGAAGGAAGAAACAGAAATTGTGGTTAAGGGTAAGAAAAGGGCAAGAATCAAGTCTCACTGTTCTTCTCACTGTGATGCCAGGCTCCAGGTCGTTCACACTGGGCACTTGATAAACACTGGATCTATGGCAGGATATACAAAATACAAGATCTGGAAATAAAATGTTCACACTTCTACTCAGTGAAAAGAACTGCTGGGAACACGGAGGAAACCAAGATGGAAGCACCTTTACTTCTAACCCCGAGCTTTCCATGTTCTTTGTCTCTTCCCATGGTTGAGTTGGGGAGATTTTCTTTTTTTAATTTTTTTTTTCAACGTTTATTTATTTTTGGGACAGAGAGAGACAGAGCATGAACGGGCGAGGGGCAGAGAGAGAGGGAGACACAGAAACGGAAACAGGCTCCAGGTTCTGAGCCATCAGCCTAGAGCCCGACGCGGGGCTCGAACTCACAGACCGCGAGATCGTGACCTGGCTGAAGTCGGACGCCCAACCGACTGCGCCACCCAGGCGTCCCGAGTTGGGGAGATTTTCAATGGGGCTCCTTATGGAGTGACTGCAGGATCTGAAGAAGGAAACAGTGACTGCCAGATATAAAAGTCGGGGTGGACTTGAATGGTTTTCTCCTAACTCACCTCTCTCACAAACAGTACATGATTTAAGGACTTTCAACTTTTGTTACAAATAATTTTTTATAAAAATAATTTATTATCAGGGAAAAGAGGAACATATGTTGTACTAGAATTCTCCTCCAAGAGGACTACTTTTTGAGGAGGACTACTTCAATTAAGATTTTTTAAGAAACGACACTGAAGACTGGGCCAAAATGTAGCTCTACAGCAAGCTCTTTGGCCCTTACGGGCCCAGCGAGTCTGTGGTGCATCGGTCTGCAGCGCTCTCCTGCAAAGCCTGTCCAGTCCCCTGCATGTAACTGTCTTCTCTGCATTTATAGTAAGCGGCCGGTTCATGGCGCTCAGGCAGCCATATTCGTCTTTTCGTCTTAATGCTCAGAGCCCACGGCACGCTTGAGGTACCCAGATGACTGACCTTTCAATGCTCTGTATTCATGGAAAGTGCAGCACAGTGCTAGGCACACAGTGTGATCTTGATACAGAGTACATACATGGGAACAAGAGAGGGCGATCCCACTCCAGCACTTGGATCCCATGCCAACGGCACCCACTTAGAAATCGCAGTCAAGGAAGTCCTGAGGACACAACTGACTGTGTTTGTAACAAGGCACAATGCTTTGGGTCAAAGTAAAGCTTTACTGCATTTCAACACGCTTGGTGTTTTGGAGTAAATTACTTGTTGCTTATGTATGTGCCCAGCACTAACGAAAGACAGACACCGGCAAATCTGCCGCGCACATTCTCTGACGGCCACCTAACATAACAAAGACAGTGAGTACGCTGTTCCGGAAGGACATTCGCCACGCTTCCACCTATGTGATCACTTCTGTCCCTCAATTTACAGCGCAGTGGTTCAATTTGTTATTTCACACAGAAACATACCTGAGACATAAAAATAAAACAAAGGAAAATTACTAGAGTATGGAATCAAGTCACTGCACAAAGCAATAGCTATAAAAGACAAAACAAAAAAATTATATGTATGTATACACACACACACACACACACACACACACACACACACACACACACAATCCCCAAAATAAAGTAATATATTAAGTAGCTAAAAAGAAGAAAACGTTCCTTACTTGGCCAACTGTCATCATGATAAAACTATGCCTGAGGACAATACAGGTCTAATAACAGTATGCCCTTGCAAGATTAACGTGTGTTCTAGACGATCCCCCCTCTTTCTCTTTTTAAAAAAAAATGGATGAATGAGAGCCATGAATTTTTGCCACAAAGGGAATGTTTTCATGTCTTTGTAGATTCCTAGAGATGTTTGGGAAGGCTGAGGCAGCTAGAACTTTGATACACACTTGGATTGTAAAAGTACTTCTTTAAAGTGTGCTCTGAGGTCAGGACAGAAAGAATCCTGCCACGAAATTTGACCTTTTATCTGTACACATAGTGGATTTCAAAGTCCGATTTGCTTATCTACTCTTAAAGTAGTAATTCTCTTAAAAATAGCTCAGTACAAGGGCACCTGGGTGTCTCAGTGGGCTGGGCATCCCACTTTGGCTCAGGTCATGATCTCACCACTCATGAGTTCGAGCCCAGCATCGGGCTCTGTGCTGACAGCTCAGAGCTGGAGCCTGCTTCTGATTCTGTGTCTCCCTCTCTCTCTGCCCCTCCCCCACTCATTCTCACTAAGTATAAATAAACATTAAAAAAAATACACCAGTACAAAAAAAAAAAAAAGTAGATAATTTCCCAAGGCTGATAATTAAAACTGGTATATGTACAAGTAAACCTAGAGGGCTTTGATTTTCCAGTGGCATCCGTAATAAGTCTGCGTCCACAAAAGAATGCACACATAACTTGAGGCCACACTTTATAAGTTATGTAAAAGTTGTCTGGAGCTTGGTGGCAAGTAGACATACCATGTTTCAACATTTCATCGGCACAGTAACTACTCTCGTATTTCTGGCTTAAAAATAAATAAAAGTACAGCACTGCTCAAAGAACTGCATTGCCTACCGTCCTAAATTAGAGCCATCTTCCTTTCGGGAGGTGAATTAAACACTCAATTCTCCATTTCTCCTCTCCTACTACTTTAACCTTTCCTAAGAAATTGTAAAATAAAATAAATGACAGCAAAGTTGTGGGAAGAATCAGCATTCACAATAACATGAGAAATTACCTCTTCCAGTGCCTGGAAAAGTTATTACGTCCAACGCTGGGAATGCATTCTGGATATAAAGCACATCAGTCCCTCCAAAGATAAACATGTGTTTTAACTATTTTAGACAAGTAACTCAGCTCTGCTTGTTAATAAAGTGGAAACGAGGAGGACTCACCCTGTAAAGAGGATGGCACTTGTCCCTGAAACATGGAGCCAGTCGGGCATAGATCTGGAGGCTATAGTAATATGCTGCCAGCTGGAGAGATAAAGCAGAGTGGGCCTGCTTTTCAAAGCACTTGTTAGCATCTAACACCTAGAAAGGAACATGACAGAATGAACTCAGCTGAAAGGAAATTAAGAAAATCATCAGAAGCCATTACATTTCTCGTCATCACTACAGAATTTATGTTCAAAGTCTCCATCACATCAACGCAAGCTCACGCTCAACTGAACAAGACGACGTTAAAATTCAGAAGACACTGTAAAGGCAGATGCTGTGATGGAGAGGCAGATTTTGAAATGAACACTTCAGCTAAAATGGTAGAATTTGCTCTCTGAATACTGACACCACAGTCCTTCCAGCACATAAGAACAATCAGAAGGAAGTGAGACATATAACAATTTATTGGTGAAAAATCCCCAGCACAGATTTTTTTGTTTGTTCATGAAGTCCCTTCTTGGTAACGGCAAACTCACCTGTGGTAAGGCCAGGAGGTACGCCAGAGCCAAGGTCATGTCACTTGGTAAAGCATCACTTGCCAGCTGCAGGAGAACTGAAGGCAGGGGAAAAAAATGCATGATTTTACTTGAAGATCTATACGACATTCATGGTTACTACGTGCTATGTTTTCAGTCCTACAGGATTTCAACAGATACCTAGCTCGAGAGGACTCTCTGAGACCTTCTACGAAGGTCTATGCATACCATCTAATACAGATCACATGAAACCATGCTATTAAATAGTAACCTTGCCTTAACTCAGACAAACTGTGCTATTCATTACACTTTTAAATAGGAGAAAATTCTCTTAGTGCAGGTACAAAGTCTAAGTGCAAAGAGATCAGTGAGGATGGTTTCTTACAGCTAATCTTTTGGTTATAAAGGCCCAAGCCATGCTATAAAATTATATGTATCAATGACAGCTGACATGGTAACTGAGCATATGAGCAACAAAGAGCAAAGCAACAAGAAAGCTATGTGAGTGCAAATTTAGGATAAATCTTTTGAATACAACAATGAATAGGTTTTGTTCCTTCCAAGAACATCCCTCTTCACCACACTCCACAAAAAGCCCTTGCTTTGATTGTATAAGATCTTAAGATTCCCAACTATTAACAACTTTTCCACACAATTTTTTTATATAAGCAACAACTTATCAGTCTCATGGCTTTAATAAAAGAGAGCACACTGCCAACAAAGCCTGTGTTTATGCGTGGTTTGTATTAATACGGGATTCATTTAGGGTTTTAGCGACAAATACCAGGTAGTCATATGTAATCACAATGTAAATCCTTTATTTTTAAAGGACACAGAATCTCATGATCTGCACTAATGAAGGAGAACTGTTACGTGGATAATCCAAAGTAAATGATATTTGACTTCAGAAATACACCATATAATATTTTTCCAGAAGATTTACCTTCCTAATTGTGTCTCACTTGAACTAAAATTTAAGTCATTTATATAATCTGAGTTTAGCTAACAGTCTGGACAATGAGACACTGGTGGGGCGAGGAACCACCTACAAGTGGATGAAGTGTCAAAAGCTGACTTAGAATTCAGAATCTCCTGTGGATGACTCACGGGAGGGATCTGAGCTTTCTCTGCTGCACCTTACAGAGGCAATATTGGTTCTGTAAATACTCATTTCCTCTGTATTCTCCAAACCTTACGGACCAAATTGGACCACCAGTCAGCCTCAGGACTTCCGAGGAATCACACTATTTTATTTTATTTTTTTAAATTTTTTTTTTATTTTTTTTCAACGTTTTTTTTATTTATTTTTGGGACAGAGAGAGACAGAGCATGAACGGGGGAGGGGCAGAGAGAGAGAGAGGGAGACACAGAATTGGAAACAGGCTCCAGGCTCCGAGCCATCAGCCCAGAGCCTGACGCAGGGCTCGAACTCACGGACCGCGAGATCGTGACCTGGCTGAAGTCGGACGCTTAACCGACTGTGCCACCCAGGCGCCCCCGGAATCACACTATTTTAGAGGTTTTCTACTCAAAAGCTACTCATTTCAAGGCCCAGCTGCAAATTCATTCCTTCATTCTGTGGCAATGAGAATCTTCTCTGAACCAGACATTGCCCTAACAATCAGTCTCTGCCCTTTGGGATAAACACACTAGGACAAGAGAAAGTCTCCAAATAAATAATAAAAAATACAATGCAAAGAGCCCAAATCAAATTTTCTACAAATAATTGAGAGCAAAGAAGAAACAGTACTGGTGAGTGTGTTGTGGAACACTATTAAAACTGAAGGATGAAGGCTTAGCTCTATCTTTGGGACGCCAGAAGATAAAGCAAGAAAAGCATGTAAGTTTAATCTGTGAACATTCTGGACAATATGCGGCAAATTTACTTCGTGTCTAGAAACTGCATACTGTACACACACACACACACACACACACACACACACACACACACATGCATAAAACCCCTGGGCTACCATTTTGACTTCTACCTGCCTTATATCTTCTACCATTTGATGCCTGCCTAATAGTCCTTCAGGATCCGTATTTTGGAGGGAAAAAAAGTCCGATAGTTTCACAAACTAGTGATTTTTCCCTTTTAATTTTCTTTCTTACATTATTTCTTATAAAGTGACCTACAATCTCACCCAATTTTTTCCTCCTCCCATTCTGTTTTCAGATACCTCCTTTCTTTGTGCACAAGGGAAACCAATTTTCAAATAAGCATATCTGAACACACTCATCAAAAGAGCCCAGTCCCCTCAAAGTTCAGGAGCTTTTGTTCAGGTGTGTGGCTGTTTCTCTGGCTATTGAAGGACCATTCCTCCTAAGAGTTGTGACAGGGGCCAATCTGACGCCTATCTGTCATAATACCAGTTCCATTACTATCTTCCAGTCAGATCTATTTTTTTTAAATCATATCACTGACTTCATCTTTCACTCCATTTAATGTGCATTTATCTGTATCCCCAAACCAAAGCACCCTCAAGTGATGAAAATACTCCAGGAGATATTCCAATGAATATGCTACAGACCCTGAAGGAAATTCCAAAACAAAAACAACCCAACAACAAACTAAAATGACAGAAAGGAACAACTGACAACATAATTGAAATAAATGCAGAGTCCTCAGGAAAGATCATTCAAGGGGAAGATCTTCATCTGAACACCTAAATTCCAGTAGGTTTATTTTAAAAAGGTATATTATTACAAAGATACAACTGACAAGATGATCTCTAGCATTTCTTGAACATATAATAACTGAATACAAAGCTTATTACAGCAGGAAAGATAAAAGAAATACTTCATGACAAAAATCACCCTCAGAAAAAAGTCTAAAGAATCATCACTGTTACTTTGACCAGTAACAATAATCACCCTAAAATATAAATGTTTGCTTCAAGTGAATAATATCCACACAGATTTTACTTCATACGCACAAATGTGTTAATCTTTTTTTTTTTTTTTCCTATTTTATGATGCTTTGACATTCTGGGTGTTTGATAATCCTGGAAAGACTGCCGTTCTCAGAGCTAGAAATTCCTAAAGATAGCAAACAAATTACTCTGAGCACATCTCTGATATGCAAACCAACCAATTTAGAGCCAATACTCTGAACCACCTTCTCTCCAGTGGCTTTTATATTCCTCCACTCTAACCACCCCAGGGCCAGCCACTGGACAACCAGAGAAAACTACAGCCTGGAGTCTTACAAAATTATTCAAACAACCTATTTTAGGCTCGCTCAAATTTGCCTACAATCCCTCCCCGACTGTTCCCATGGAAAGTACAATAAAGACTTTTGCCCAGGCTTTCCCCTCACACCTCCGCCTCCTCTGCCTCCGACCCCAGGCTGACCCAAGTGTTCCCCCCGTGCTGAGAAGGAAAGCCGGCAAGAAGTGATTTAAAAAGGCCAGCCAGGTGTCCGAGGCCGGATACTCTCCTTGCATGCTTTTGGCTTCTGTAATCCTGCTTGCCTCTTGCATCAGCCAACTGCCCACATAGCACAACTGATAACGCCTCCCACCCACCCCGTGCAGCCAGTAGAAGGTTTCCAATACCCGGAAGCTAGCCAGGCATAAAAGAAGGCCAGCGCCAGGGCTCACGGCTCAGCCTTTGGAGGTGACTCCGCTGGGCCAACCCTGGTGCGAAATAAACAGTCTGCTCTGATTCCCCGAGTACATGTCGCTTGTCTCTTCCTGGGCGTCAAGTATTTGCTGTAACAATGGGGCCCTGGGTGGCCTGTCCTGCCTCCTATGTCCAGGGATCTGCAAGTAGAAACTTCCTTCATGACCATCATTTCCACGCCTGGGTGTCTTACCATACCTAACATAAAACCAAAATCCCAGGTACATTTTGGAACAACTAAAACAGCCTCTATAAACTATAAAAACAGGCAGAATGATACAGTAATTTGGGAACCATCTTCAGAAAGAGAACCCAGACCCACCATTGATTTATTGCATGGCTCTGTGTCCCAGAATTCAGAACGTTCTGAACTTTCAGGAAGTTATGCTAGAAATGTATCACATATGACATGATACCTTCAGCACGTTCTGAGAGCACCCAGAATCAAAGACATTACATTTCTGCTGTAAAACATTTGAATGCTCACACTAGATGAGATAAAGCAAAGATTAAATAACCTCATGTCAGTTTAATTCAGGTTTTGATGCCAAACAAGTTATAAGAAGTCCTTTTGGTTTTCGAAGCATTGTGAATTTTAGATCAGAGCCTTAGTTTTCAACGCGTATCATCTCTTTAGCATATAGAAAGCATCTAGAAGTTCCCTCCCCCCGCCCCCCACCAAAAAGTACAGACTTGAGGGAACAAATGACTTTCTTCAGTTAGGACACTTTTTGATTCCCCCACAAAGATGACGGATAATAGGTAATAGGTTCTTCTGTTAAAAACTGGCAGAGCGGAAACAGAGGCAATTACTTCCATTTCATATAAATCATAATAATTATTTTTTTTTAATGTTTATTTATTTTTGACAGAGAGAGAGACAGAGCACGCGCGGGGAAGGGGCAGAGGAAGAGGGAGACACAGAATCTGAAGAGGCTCCAGGCTCCGAGCCGTCAGCACAGAGCCCGATGCGGGGCTCGAACCCACGAACTGCGAGATCATGACCTGAGCCGAAGTCTGACACTCAACTGACTGAGCCACCCAGGCGCCCCTAAATCATACTTGCTAATGGATTAGCCGCTGCATTTAGGCGTGGAGACGGACTGCAGCAGGACGACAAGAGCAGACATGCACACCCGAGAAGCAGGTGCACTTCTGCCATCCCTGCTGTTACTCAGCCTCTTCTCACTGGGACCCGACCCTCACTTAGCTGCTCCTCCCAACCTGTCTGTGGAAGAAGCTCGCGGTTTTCCTCAGTCAACAAAAACGGAAGTCCCTTTCTACCGGTCCTGTGCCAACACATAAGTAAACCACACCGGTCTTGGGAAAAAAGGTTCCTCCCTTGGGAGCTCTCCCTTCTAACCCACTCTGCAGGCCTCGCCGTCCTCTCTCAGATCTCGCCGAACCACAAGGCACCGCCACCTGGTCCCTCCTTGGCTTTCAGGGTCACGGGGTTCCCCGCAGCTCTCCTCAAATGGCCCTCCTCCGTGTCCACGTCACCAGATCGCCTTCTCCTCGACCGCTGACTGTGGGAATTCAGTTAGACTATTTCATCCCTACCTGTCAGCTCCACTTCACACTCTCTTCCCAGGAGAACTCAGCCGTGTGCTTCATTTCAGCTGATACCTCAGTACTTTCCTCATCTTTATCTCTAGAGCCCTGATCCGTTTCCTACGACTTATATTACCGACCGGTTATTGTGACACTGCCACTCAAATATCCCCCCACGTTACTAATTCTCTCCTCGGTATCGTTCATATTTCTGAAAAGGGTGCACTATTCTTCCAGTTAGCAACACACAAAATCCCAGAGTCATCCTGGACTTCACCCTCTCCCCTGCTTCCAGCCGTCAGCCACCCAAGCAGGCTGATTCATTTCCCAAGAACTCATTCCCACAGACTTTCTACTTCCACTGCCACACACTCTCCTTTAAAAACTGGAATCTTTCAACCCTACTTGATGCCTTCCAATCCATTCCAATCCATTTTAAAACCGTACTTTCATACTAACTTCCTGTTATTTTTCGTCAAGCATCAGTGTACTCGTCTCAACAGCTTAAAACACACATATACGCAAACGCAATGCAGATATGCAGCTCTTCAATGGTTTCCCATTTCCTGAAGAATGAAAATTAAATTTTATTTGATGTTCAAGGTCTCGATAAATATGGGCCAACCTTAATTTACAGTTTTAACTGGTATTATCCCTGTCCTACACACCAGCTAAATTAGTCTGAATCTCTAATGATTTATATGCAAACTCTCTGCCTGCATTCATGCCATTTCTTTACCCAGCAATGATTATTAGTAGTATAAAACAAAAATACCTATAATTTTTAAAATATCTGCTCCAACAAGCCAGATATGAGAAAGATGCTTTGCATGAATTAGCTCTAATTCTTTTTGCATCACAAAAACCCCCCAAAGGAGACAGTGTTATCTTGCTTTCTACGCGGGCTTGGAAAGCAAATGTAAATCACCTACACTCAGAAAAGTAGCTAATTTGTAAAGACAGTGTTGTGAACAAACTGTCTGTGCTCCCTTGAAATTTATTTGTTGAAACCGCAATCCCTAGTGTGACGGTATTTGGAGATGGGGCCTCGGGACGGTAATTAGGGTTACATGAAGTCACACCTCTGGGCATTAAAACCTTATAGGCAGCATGGAGACTCCAGGACTTCTGCAAAGTGAAAATCAAACCCCACATACAGGAAGCTGCTCAGTCTTTGAATCTGAAGCCACTGAAGAACATTCGACAAAATTATCAGTGAGGATGTGAAGTAGACTGATCCCAAAAGGTCTCACTGGGATTCACCAGGTGTCATGATGACTATAGACTGAGTCGGCGTGATTTTACTGTACCATTAAGGTATATGGGGGGCGGGGGGGGGGGGAGGGGGAAGCCTGCCTTACATTTAAAAGTGTATATGAATTTAATTTGCAATGCTGGCTCTAAAATCTTGAATATAATGCATTTTCTAAACAAGTTATACAGTCAAAATCAGATGAAATCTATGCATAAGCCTCCAAGCACTAATTCTGTGCAAACTAAGTGCCTCTGGAAAGCACTCTATGATAAATTTAATTCCAGAACTAAATTCACATAGGAGAGCTGCCCATATTATTGATTTGGAAATCATTAGCCATTAAATCATTCATTTAGCTAAATAAATAATGATCAATTTTCTTCAGTTAGTCTCCATAAAAACCTTTTCATCAACTTTATTAAAAAATTCTGAAAAGCCAGATCATATTGGGAAGTTTAATTTGTATTATGACCTATTTCTGAACCAAAGTTATAAGTCATATTTTCACAATTTCTATTTTGGGTCAGTTAGCCTATATCACTCTTCAAATCTGCTGAGTTTCTGACAAATATTTGATTTTATAAAGTACCCAAAGATACCTATCTCAGATAAAATAGCATTATCAAGGGATGTCAAATGTTGACAGTGCTTATGAACATGCATCATAAATTGCATCCCCAGATGTAAACTAAAGAGATTATTAAAATCACCTCTACATTTTAAAAATAATTCCATTTTTAATATATACAAGCATTCTGAAATCTTTTTCCCATTCAACTGAATAATATTGGGAAAAAATTTTTAATACTTCAACGGACTTGGATTCTTTCCCTTGGTAGAGTAGTAAAATCCGAGCGTCAGAAAAGATAATTTGATGAAACACCAGGACACACACACACACACACACACACACACAAAAACCACATGCAGTCCCACTAAAATCTCACAGACACTACTAAGAACAGCGCACACGCCCCTGGGAAGTTAGAGTCGGATTCGCCAAGAGCGTGGCCTCAATTCCTGTCCCAGCAACTGACGCACACACGGTGCTCACTCTTGTCACCGTGGAGACGCTGATTTCATGTCTGCCATATGGAAAACCTGAGCAGGCCTTGTACACCTTAGAAACAGATAGGACACGCAGGGTTTGACCCCCGATGGGAAGAGAACAGACACAGACATAACAGGTATCGGTGGCATTCTCCGGATTGCCAGGTGAGAGGTTTACAAAGCAAGTGTGTCGGTTTGAAGAACAGACACGTGATGGCTAGGGAGATGCTAGCGTGTTAAGTGAAACTTCCAAAGGGTCTTCACCATGGCTTCCCAAGTGAATCGCCTTAGGAACTCTAAAAATATCTCATGCATGGGCTGCACTTCAGACGTTCTGAAATACAAGGTCTGTAGTGGATCCCAGGCTTCAGCACTTCTTAAAATTTTTTCCAAGGGGCTCTAATGCGAAACAACTCCCCCTGCTCTTTTGATCTACGTTGCCCTTCTTCATCCTTCAAATCCCAGGTCAAGTATCACCAGCTTGGAAGCCTCTTCAGGCCACCTTTCCACATGGCTGTCACACGTCTATAATCCCAACACCTCTTGCGTCTGCTCTCATAGCCCTTATCACACACAAATGTGTCTGTCTTGTCTCCTCACCTGGACAGTAAGCCCTTGGAGGACAAGACCAGGTCTTCTGTGACTTTATATTCCAAGTACGGGGACAATGCCGAGCACACAGGTGGCTCAAGGACCACTCCTTCAGTGAGTAAAGGACGTATGGTGAGAAAAGGCACTGGAAGGGGTCCCCTGGTCCATCATCAGGCACGTGTCCCCTGCTCCACACAGCGCCTGAAGAAAGTCTCTCTAACCTGCTTCATGTTTCAAGATCACTTGAATGTCCCATCATTTAGTTACCAAGTGCAGCAGAGATGGTCAAGTACTCTCAAGACCCTATGAAAAGGGGAGGCCTACTAACCCAGAAATCTGCACCTCATGAGGGCCTTTCACTTTCTCAAAAAAAAAAGAACACAGCTCTGGAAAATAGCAGAAGCCTTAAATACACTGAGAAATCAGTCTCAGACGGGATGCTTGCTCTAAGAAGGCATCTGCAGGTTGGACAATGTGATGCCACTGTTTTGCCTTTGGGCGAAGCATGCCTTTTGTATGACAGATACCCTCATCAGCACATATGTGTATGATGCAAGCTAAGCAAAACACTGTATCAATCCATGTTTCCAAACTTCCCGGTTATGATTTTAGTCCATTATTATGCCAATCAATGGGTGATACACTTCGACATCCAACCCACTATTTTCCTAAGGTCTTAGATTCTATCTGTGCAAAGCAGCTCAATAACCATTCATACTTTGATCCACAAGCAAACAATTACAGAGAATTTATCCAGAAACAGTTCTGAGGAACAAATGGGTGAAACAGAGGACACTCCCTACTCCTCTGGTATCCCTGCAGAACATGAGTACGGACAGGTCACATGTGGTAAGATGAAAAAGGTCACGTGTGATAAGATGAAAAAGGAACAAACAGTGATTCCATTTTGAGATGCTTTTACTCTTCAGGACAATTTTTTCTCCTGCAAACTCCACCCTGCAAAAAATGGTATCTTCGACATATTAACAAATTTTGAATAGAAAATATCAAACTAAGTGACACTGGCATGTTTTTGTTCGTTGCTGTTATTATTTTCAATTCAAGGTCTAATGCAGTCCCGTGCAGAGGCTGATAAAATGGGGAGAATACTACCCACAGCAATGATCAACGCTGAATCTGAACTCAGTTCAACCAACCACTGGCTGCGTATCTTAAAACAAACAAAACAAAACAAAAATAAAAACAAAACTATTCTTATCTCTGAGACATGCTTCTTTACACTGTAAAATATGACTGGTGGTAACCATCAGGTGGTCTGTTATTCAGATTAAATAAAATACTGTACTAATAGCATTTGATACGGGGTTTCTCTTGCAGTAGGCAAAGCAAATGCTGCCTACCAATAAATGTCTATGGAACTGAAAAAAAATACTTAAAAGACAATCAAAAAAAGAAAAGCAAGCAGTAATAAAGAATAATTAAAAGGGGAAACAGCAATGTAACTACACTCTTCATGTATATTCAGCATTGTTTCTAAGACGTGCCATGAATGTAATAATAGCTTTTTGGAGAAAAGCAAACAAACAAAAACGTACTCATCGATTGTGAGACACCCTGATTTCAGAAATAAGAGGTAAAAAAAAAAAACATACATTCAGAACTGAAGGAAAAAGGTATACTTAATAAAAACCTCTAGTATTCAAGAGGCCCACACAGTAGATAGAAAAGTGGTATTTGTTCCCCCTCTTCCCAACTACATATAAATACTGATTCAAAGAAGGATTATCCAAAAATGAGTGACAAGAACAGGATTCTGGGAAAATAGCAGTTCTATGCCACATACACATTTTTCCCAATTTTATCCCATACATCGATGTGCTCACTTAAGACAGCATCATCCAGATTTACTGGTGGTGAGAGACAGTCAGAAATATGTAAGTGGCAGGTGTGGATAGGTCTGCCAAGGACACAATGTTTTGCCCTCCCTCCTCTTTTCTTCTTACTGATGCCTGGAATATAGACAAGATGGCCGGAACTCCGGCAGCCTTTAAATCATGAGGTATTCACTATGGATGACAGAGCAGAGAGAGAGGGAAATGAAAGAAAACAGCTGAGGCAACTATCCTGGAACCTTAAAAAGAAGTAAGGAGATGAAAGAGAAAAAAAACACACAAATGGTAAGATGCCATTGGTGAACTTGCGTACATTGAATTCTTTTCAAAAAATTCTACATGGAAAGATATGCTGCCACACAGAAAATTCTTAAATGAAATACACATCTACGTTCTGTGAAGCAAATACTTCAGAGTTCTTAATTAACACATAAAATCGGAAAGCATCGAATATTTATTGAGCACTTTATACCATTCACTGTAACAATCACTTCACATAATTAGAAACTTAAATACAGGAATCCTATCATCTTTATCCTTTTAAATCCTCAATATTAGTAAGTATCCAGAAAACGGAAGGTACTCAATAAATGTTTTAAATAAGTGAATGGAGGTGTCAGGTTAAGCTATTCAAAACTACTGAAAACTTATATTCTTGTTTTTCCCAACTTCCATTCACTCATATAGTTTTTCACTTACGGATCTCCTAGTAAGACTTACACACAGTCAAGGAGCTGGAACTTTCTTTCATACCTTCTGTTGTTGGAAATACCTCCTCCCCTTCAGTTTTCGTCTCAGCCAGTTTTCCAGTTCTTAGCAATACTTCTGCAAAGCTTTCTACTGGAACGTGCTGATACGGGTCACAGGTCACTGCAGACTAGACAGAAGCGGTCACACCATTTAGTAGGGTGTCTTTTCTTCTATGAAGATGTTCTAAGAACAGAATCATAGGCTTTTATATCTTCTGATGATGCGAATTATAACTTCTCACTTACTAAAGCACATTATTTTATGTAAAGTTTGAAACAGATTTTAATCTCACAATATGGCATAATAGACACAAGTCATATAAAACCAGTGAATAACACGAGTACGAAGCCAAAGATGTACATTTTCCACAATATTTTAGGTTTTTTTTTACTGAAATGCCACAAGAGCATGACAGTTGAGCCTACGTTCTTAGGCGCACTGTCCTTACCTCTGTGACAAAGGGATCGGAGAGGACAGATTCATAAAACGGATGGTAGCCTTGTCTTTCTAGCCCTTCATTGGCTATGGTTCCCGTTGGATAAGCACCGCCAAACTCTCGCCCCTAAATAGAACAAAGTGAAGAACAGTGGGTAAAAAGAAAGGCCCTGGGGGTGGGGGGAGAAGGGAAGCAGGGGTGATTTCAGGAGAAACTGACCCACATGCAGTGTGTTAGAGCTACAGACAGTGTCACAGCGACACAGACACCCAGGAGAGGACGTAGGAGTCACAGCTGCCCTCTAAGTGGCGTTTCCACCTGACCCTGCAGCGCCTCTGGATTCTCCGGTCACTTTGACATCAGGGAATCAGAAACAAAGAAGCAATCAGTGTTCGACTCACGGCAAGTTCTCTAGCCTAGAGTCAGAATAACCTTCCTCAAACATCACTTGGTACACATAGCTCCCTTGCCCAGCTTTGAACAATACCAACAGGCGGCAGCATCAAGTCTAAACCACGTAAAATAACACTTAAAGTTCCTTGAGGTTAGTTAACATCATTAGTTAACATCGAAGGCTAATTCTTCCCTCCAACCAGCCGATCTACTACATGCATCATACCAGCTTCTAGGCCTTTCTTCCACTAGGAGCGGCCTGTCCATTGCTGACTGCCTTGTTAACCACCCCCCTACCCCCCTGCTTGCAGGCCTGCCTCATACCTCACCGCTGAAACCCTCCCAGCTGGACGCTGGAAGGAAGTGCACCCCTGCCACGTCCCCGCTCATGTCCCCGCTACCCCACACACCACCGTGTGCCAACCATGACCTTGGGCAGCAGCAAAGGCCCTTCTGTACCTGACGATGACAACTACAACGGACACTTAACCAAAAATGATCCAGTATCAGGCACAGGGCTAAACATTTCATCTGAGACACATACCCCCAAAAGGTCCACGAGGGGAGACAGAAAAGTGACCAAAATCATAACCCCAGTGACGCACACCACGATAGGAGACGCAGGGCCGTCCCCCAAAGTCAAGCACTTTCCATCGCAGTCAGTGGTATGGACATCTACCCAACCGTCTCGGCCAGGTCATCCTCGGTTCTCCCCTTTCCCGCAGAGTCCACACCCAGACCACCCACAGGTCCACAAAACGCATCTCCCACTTCCTCCCTGGCTCTCCAGTCACCCCAGCCCTACCTCTCACCTGGAGCCTCTTTGCTCCTACTCCTGACTAACCCGGCCAGCTCTCTACACAGCACTCAGATGACCTTAAATGAAGGTGGATCACACGACAGCATTGCCTGCACTCCACACCAGCTCCCCGTCCTACTCAGAATAAGACCTGTGGACCCACCAGTGTCTCTACAAGGCCCTGGACACCAGCTCCTTCCTCTCATCTCCTACCATTCTTCCCTGCTGCTCACTCTGTTCATACTACACAGGCCTCCTTTCTGTTCTACAAGGATGTCAAGCACCTTCCTTCGAAAAGGGCTCTGCATGTGCTCTATGTGGCTCATTCAGGCTTCTGCTGAGGGTGAGTCCTGGGAACCCCACCTTCTATCCACGTCAGACATCAGAACTTCTCTCTCCCCGATGCGGATCCTTCTCCCGCCACCTTGCAGAAGCCTCCTCACCTTCCGCATGACTGCCTACCGCTACATTATTGCACAATTACTTTATTGGCGGGTCTGTGTGCAGGCTCTGCCAGGCGAAGGGCTTGCCGCCCTGCTCCCAATCACTAGCTTGGGCTCTGGCACACCGAAGACGCCTGAAGAGTACTTGGACAGCGAATAAAATGAACGCTACACCCAGAGAGCATCTGGGGTGACCTGGTAAACAGCACGTTTCTCTTTCCTCTGAGCTTTCCGGAGAGCCCAAGGACTGCAGGGTGAGAACGCACGGAAGTCAGCAGAGGGGCAGTGGGTTTCATGCGTCACGGAGAGCACAATCGCTCAACCGCTTGTCCTGACCTCGACTTCCAGAATGGGTGAAGGAGGCTGGTACGCTGCTCTCTTTACCCAGAGCACCTACTAGAAACTGAATGTTCGTGTCACCGGCTGAAATTCACATGTTGAAATTCTAAGCCCCAACATGACAATTAAGAGGTGGGTGGGGCTTCTGGGTATATATACACGATGAAATATTACTCAGCCATAAAAATGAATGAGATCTTGTCATTTGTGTTCACATGGATAGACTTAGAGGGTATTATGCTAAGTAAAGTAAGAAAGACAAATAAAATATGATTGCACTTAACCATGTGGAATCTAAAAAACGAAGTAGCAAACCAAAAGAAAAAAAAAAGGCATAAGCAGACCCATAAATAAGAGAACCGGTGGGGGCCAGAGGGGAGGGGATGGGGGATAGGCAAAATGGGCGAAGGGGAGTGGGAGGTACAGGCTTCCAGTTACAGAATGGGTAAGTCACAGGTAGGAAAGGTAGAGCATAGGGAACATGGTCAAGGCCACTGTAAGAGGGTTGTATGGTGACAGACGGCAGCTATATTTGTGGTGTGTACAGGATAGCGTATAGAGTTGTCAAATCACTATGTCATACCCCGAGAAAAATAAGAGTTGGGACCTTGCAGAGGTGGTCAGCTCTGGGAAATGGAGTCCTCATGAATGGGACGGACCAGACCTCTTATAAAAGAGGCTCCAGAGAGCTCCCTCACCCCTCCCACCATGTGAGAACATAGCAAGCAGACCCCAGCAGACACTGAATCTTCCGGAGCTTTGATCTCAGACTTCCCAGCCTCTAGAACCGTGAGGAAGAAATGGTTGTTGTTACGCCCCCCAGTATGTGGTATTACTGTCATAGCAGCCCAACAACCTCAGCCTTCCTGCCAGCTTCTAGCGCTTTTTCATGACTACTGGCCCACAGAAATACAGCAAAAACAAGTAAGCATTGATGGAATCATTTTCCTTTTCATCCCCCTAAATTCTAATTCTGACATCTAATCACACCTAAATCTGTAGCAGTGTCTTTTGCAAGACCCTACAAAATTCTATAAAATAAATGCCACATTCTATAAATTACTCTTCCCCTGGATGATGGGAGGCTTAGATTTCTTAACGCATTATTTTAAGGATCTAGAGAAGAGAAAGCTGTAACAACATGAACACAACTGAAAACCAGTGCTGATGGACTGACATAAGCCACACAATGGGTCTTTAGAAAAAAGAGGCATCGCTTACTTGAAGTGGCCGAAGGTAAGTTAAAGACTTCTTCCACCACTGCCCATCACTCACGGCCTGCAGCACGGCCTTGGTGGTAGTCGTGGTGCTGGACAGGACTTTCATGGTGGCCGCGGTGCCCCAGTGGAACAGGTCTGTGTTGCTGCCAGGAACGCTGGCTTCACCCTAGTTAGAAAAGAAAATGGCAAGATCAAAAATGTAGGCTGTCACTGTCGTAGGAACAGAGGGTGATCATGAGGTTACTGACAATTATCAGACACAAAGATACACTGTAAAATCCATCTGTGGGGCACCTGCATGGCTCAGTCGGGTTGGGCTTCCGACTCTTATTTTTGGCTCAGGTCATGATCTCGCAGTTTTGTGGGTTCTAGCCCCGTGTCGGGCTCTGTGCTGACAGCAGGGAGCCTGCCTGGGATTCATTCTCTCTCTTTCTCTCTCTCTGTGCCCTTCTCCCACTCATGCTGTCTTTCAAAATAAATAAACTCAAAAAAAATAAAAATAAAAAATAAAATCCATCTTGGCTAGCAACAAAAAAACGGGAAATGAAGCATTATTGGTATATCGTACCTTCTTGGAGCACTTACAAAAGAAAATTTGGTAAAGGAAAAACCATCATGATGCATTGTCGAAGAATGCCCTTCAGAAACATTTACAAAGCAAATAACGGGTTCTTGATTTTTCACCAATCTAATATCCTACAAAGACAAACTCCCATTTATTTCTTAGACATTCTGAAATATTTGTTATTTAGGTTAATTATGAAATAAATTATTCATTTGAACAATGCTACTACGACCCAGACAAAGGGAGAGAATTCAGAGGGCCCATCTATACATGTTGAAAGGTATTTTGTTTTTCATCTAAACAACTTGATGATTAATAGGGTTTAAAAGGTTTATAACATGAAACTTCCTGCCAATCTTGAAGCAATCAAGCGAAAATTCTGACTCCCCATTTACTCACCTGAGAGATTCCATGTGGAGAAAAATGCTAATATATTAACTTCATTTTAAATGGAAATGACAACAATCACATCTGCTTCTGATCAAAGAAAAACATTACTTGTTCTATAAAAACCAAGTTCTTGGTTTAGTGTTAATCTACTTCCACTTATTTTAAGTTTCCCATTTAATAGAAAGCAAAAATTGAGGCCTAGTCCCACTATTTCAATAGCCTTCTTAATACTAATAGAAGGAGAGTTTAGTTTGGCTATTTAGATCCATATCACAGCACAAGCAATAAAAAATGTAAACTATGTAATCAGTCAGTAGTCTCCAGGGCATTATCACACCACAAATAATGCACCATTACAGACTATCCGGCCAGTTGCCCTTTATGGTAAGTAGCATTAAAGACCCCCAAAGATGTCCACATCCCCATCCCTGGAACCTAGGAATACACTACATTTCATGGCAAAGGGACTCTGCAGATATGATTAAGGACACTGACCCTGAAGTAAAGATTATCCAAAATTATTGGTCCTTTAAACGAGCCTTTAATCACACGAGCCTTTAAACAGAGAAGCTTTCTCAGTTAGGGTCAGAGAGAGGGTGTCCGGGACATGCCATGGGGGAAGAGGCAAAGAGAAACCTGAGGCATTGGAGACTCAACCCATCGTCGCTGGCTTTGAAGATGGAGAAAGCGACCACAAGCCCAGGCATGTGAGCGGCATCTAGAAGCTGCAAACAGCTCTGAGGTGACAGCCAGCAAGGCTACAGGGACCTCCGTCCTACGACCACAAGGAATCGACTTCTGCCAACACCATGAGTGAGCGTGGAAACAGATCCTCCTCTGAGGCTCGAGAAAAGAGCACAGCCCTGTGTGCACCATGATCTTGGCCATGTGAGACTAAAGAGAGACCCATCAAAGTCTGCCAGATCTCTGTCCTAGGGGAATTAGAAGATAATTTATTTGCATTGTTTTTAAGTGGCTGAATTTGTGGTAATATGTCATAGCAGCAATAGAAAACAAATACATCATGTTAGGATACTTAATTTCTAGAAAACTTTGTGAACTTTACTCTTACTTCCAAAAGGAAATGAATTTAAGCTTTACTAACCAATGCTTACAACTTAACTTATCCAGTTTTTGTTTAAGGCTTCTGGTAAGATTTTCTAAACTGTGCTTTTAACATGAAAAAAGTTGTGTCCCAACACTAGAAGAAATGATAATTAGGTGACAGAGTAGTGGTGTTAGCTAAGCTATAACAGCAACCATACTGCAATATAAATATGCCAAATTAGTAACCTTATGCTAAAACAATGTTTTATGTCAAATATATCTCAATTTTTAAAAAGTTTTAAAAACTGTTTCCTGTGGGCTCTTTGGACACTGAGAAAAGTATAAAATACCAACTCAATGTAATCATTGTCATTTGATTATAAAAACAACATACACACTGGATGTAAATATGGAAAAAAATCACATTAAGTTGCTTCTATACTTATAAGAGCAACAATGTTAAAAATAACTGAGGTTTAGGTGCCAATAAAACAGAATACCTCTCCTGGGTTTCAGATCATCTCAGATACTGCAGCTTGGTTCACTGAATGCCATTCTGCCCCTACAAACTGTCCTACTACTGTTACAAGTTAATACGTTAAAGACTACATCTCTCAGACTCCCTATATTGGCATTCCACACATAATCTAGTTCTCCTCTGGTAAATGCACCTGCTGCATGGAATTTGGGAGGCGGAACTCTAGTAGAGACCACACGTCTGTTACTTCTGCCTTCTGCTTTCCTTCCTTCCTTCCTTCCTTCCTTCCTTCCTTCCTTCCTTCCTTCCTTCCTTCCTTCCTTCCTTCCTCTTTTCCTTCCTTTCATAGTCTTAGTTATTCTTCTACAACAGTGGTAATAGAAGCCCCAGTGCCCAGACTCTAGTTTTATGCATGTAAAGGCTAGCTTGTATCCTGGTCGTCAGTTACCACTGGAGCCAACTGATAAGGAGTGGCTTTCTGCTTTCCCAGCTTATTTATGGTAGATTGCAGCTCCCCTAGCAGGCAGGTTCTGTAATTTTTCTAGTAGTTGGTCTTAGAAACACATCTAAAGTCTGCTCCTCCAGTCCTTTCAGTGATTTTTAATCCTAATCTCCATAAAGCCCTTAATTTTCCATTAAAAAAAAACTCCTTCTGCTAAGAGCTAGAATATTTTCTGTAACCCCCAACTGAATCTTGCATGATTTTTTTAATTAAAAATATAAAGGTAGGAATCAGAGAAATCAGCAATACTATCTTCATTCTGGAATAGAGAACATGGCTTAAATCCACTGTCATAATTAGGCTAAAATTTTTCTGCAAGTCTTGGAGTAACTTTTCCAAGGAGGAGTTGAGTCTACAGAGTAGACAAGCCTAACCAAAATCTCCATGGCAGCTCAGAGGGAAACTGAGCAGAACGAATACCCAGAACTGCCTCAAACCAGTGCCGTCCAACCCATTAGCCACAGTCATGCGGGGCTATCGCACGCTTGATACGTGGCTATTCCAAAATGAGATGTGCTGTAATGTACCACACTGGATTTCAAGGGCTTTGTACTAAAAATAACAAATAACATAACCCTCATGTGCGTAACCTCAAGGAACAAAGATCAAAGCAGAATGCACCCTTTGTGTGGACAGGCATAAGCAGGAGGGAGCCCAGCTGGGGTGGGGTGGGGTGGGGGTGCTAAGCCTTACATTTCCAGTTTCTTCTCTCAATTTCAGCAATCAGGACAATTACACACACCCCCTCTCCTTAGCATGTGTTGGACGGAGGAGGTGAAGAGCATGGAAGGAGAGATGATGAGAGACTTAAACTCATCATCCAAACCTCAAAGGACAAGGCAGGAAGTCCTACGTAGGAAAAACCAGACTTCTCCCTTCAAGAGTAATAATGATGGTAGCTTGCTATGTGCCAGCACTTTACAAAGTCCTTCATACATGTATTGGGTATAAGAACCAGAAGGAAATACACACACACACACACACACACACACACACACACACACACACAATAGCTTCAGTGGTAGCTTCAGTGGTAGCATTACTAGAATTCCTTTCTGTCCGTAATCTCTTTGCTATGTGAGGAGACAGCAGTGGAAGCTCATTTAGTCACCGCTTTGGTACCACAAACAGCTCGTTCATCAACGAAGAAAAATAAGCTGATTCCAGCTCCTGCCCTGCAGAGGCTCCTCTTCGCTAGTAAGGCCACAACCCCAGCCAAGGAGCATGTGATGTCACACAGTGGCAATGTTACCTCCAGCTCCTGTCCCGCATTTACAGGGTGTGGACTTAGTCCCCTGGTCCGCCTGTCATCGTGCATGTGACCCACCAAGTCCGGCCTAAGCACACCTCTCCGGGTTACCGAAAGCTGTGGAGCTCGTGTACACTCTGCTTCATTCTGTGTCTAAGATCCCCCCACTTGCCAACCGCGCGTGGAGAGGAGAGAGCTCTATGTGTCCCTGTGTGAATAACACTGCCAAAAATAGTTCTTCGCCAGAAATAAATCTCAGAAGGAATCTGAAGTATACATTGTCTCTCTTTATATAGATATAGGAGATACAGATATATATGTAAAATATACAGCAAGCATCTCGATTTATTGGCTATATTTCTGAATTACTTAATATTTACAACTGGAAAAAAAAAAACACAGAAGCAAATTAGAATTCATTCACTTACACGGCAGTTACTGCGTGACTCTCATTAGGGGTCATGCCCTACACCAGGCAATGAGGTGACAAAAACAGGGAAAACACAGTCTGTGCTCTCAAGTTGCTCAGAAACCAGGGAGGGAGGCAGAGATGTGGACACAGCCCTGCAGTACAATCTCAGCCTCTAAAGTAGACAGACATCTACGGTGCCACGCGACACAAAGAGAGGCCACACCTCCTCTGCCCAGAGGCGCAATCACAGAAGGCTTCACACAGAAGGTAGTATCTCATCGGGAAAGAATGCAGGCCCCCCCCACCCCCCAAAGGAGGAAGAGAGACTTTCAGGCAGACTTACACAAGAACGAGAGCGTGAAATGAAACGACACAGCAAACTGGAGGAATCTTGATCAAGTCAGTGAAGGTGTGGACAGTGGCACGCGAGGGCAAGGGGCCGATCGATCACCAGCATGGAGGGACAGAGAAGGAGCTGGAGCGAGAACCCCGCTGACCAGGCCAAAGCACCCCCGCTGCCGGCCTGACAGACGGGAAGCCACTAAAACCGTTCACGCAAATGGGGTGGCAAACTCAGATCTGTGTTTTAGAAATATCATTCCAGGCACAAGAATCCAGTCAGGAGGTTGGTGTGTTAGTCCAAGCTTAAAATAATCACGGGCCGAATTAGGATCATGATGCTAGGAATATATGAGGTTGCCATAAGGGTATTTTGCCACCTGAATGCATATATTAAATTCAAATGTTTTTATTTCTAATTCTTCTCAAAGTGGAAAGGGCCTGAGGTAAGTCAGATAAGCAGAGAAATTCAAGGATTCTGACTCCAACTTTCTAAGAAATAAAGTACATGGTCACCAAGCTGGGTCTTAGTGAAGAGCAGAGAGAAAGAAGAAAAGAACAGAAGATAAGTCAGGAACCCAAGCAAACATTCATGTTTAGCTAAGCAAGGTTAGACGCAGTGGGGGAAAAACAATGAACAATGCAAGTTACTGAGAAAGAATGAAGACAGAACCAGGTTTGCAGAGAGGAATAAGAAAGATCAGGGGGCAGCTGGATGGCTCCATCGCTGAGCATCTGACTTCAATTCAGGTCATGATCTCAGGGTTCGTGGATTCGAGCCCCACATCAAACCCCGCACTGGGCCCAGCACTGACGGTGCAGGGCTTGCTCGGGATTATTGCTCTCCCTCTCTCTCTGCCCCTCCCCCACTTGCGCTCTGTCTCTCTCAAACTTAGGAAAAAAAGATTATATATATATATATATACACACACACACACACACACACACACACATATACATTTTTTTTTTTCTAGGAGTGATGTCTAATAGGAGTCTGGTTTATATTACATAAGAGACATGACGGCTACCATTTACTAAATGGTTCCTATGTGTCAGGTGCTGGGCAGGTGCTTCCTCTGGTCATTCCTGGGTTTTAGAATAACACTGCAAGATAGGTATGCGGAAGCCATATGATGCACAAGTAAAGTGCAGATGCTGCCCACACGCAACTGGCCTAGGGGTGTCTCCTCTTCCTGACCAGGTCGGACTATCAAAACATGTGGTCCACTTGTTCTGCAGAGGGATGTGACACACGAGTAACATCACAAGCACGTACGAATGTATTTGAGAGTACTTACTCTCCTCTGTCATGAAAATACGATCTCATTAAAGATGGTTTAAAAATTCAAAAGGTTAGGGGGAAAAGAAGATAGTACTTATTCACAGTATCGCAATACAAAGACAATACTGCCAGGATACAGTCTCTCTTCCTGTCTTTAATCCAGGCTTAGAGATCTTTCTTTAAAACCTTTTATCGAAGAAGAAGATACATTAAAAAATGTATGCACGCAAGCATACAGTTTGGTAAATTATAACACACTCATGCAATCGGCACTTAGACTAAGTCACAGACCATCACCAGGATCCCAGATGCCGCTTTTGAGATCACTTCTAGCCATCCCCGTGGCCGAGGTAGATGCTATTCTGACTTCTGGTAGTATAAATTAGTTTTGCCTGTTTTTATACTTTATATGAATGGAAGTGTGTCTTGGGGTCTGATTTCTATCATTCAACATAAATTCATCCATATTCTTGCAAGTAGTTGAAGACTGTCAATTCGTTGTTAGTGTAATATCGTTACACTGTTAATGTAACAGTGTTATACAGCGTGAACATATCAGAACTTACTTATCCTTTTTTTCTATTGATGAGTATTTGCATACTCTCCAGTTTGTAGCTAATACCAATAGTGCTGCCTTGAACATGCTAATAGTTATCTTTTGGTGAATATATGCATTTCTGGAAACAAATCTAGTAGGGGGATTACTAAAACACAGAGTATGCATATGTCCAGACTTAGTGAATAGTGCCAAACATTTATACTCTAACCAGCAATTACAACAGTCTGGTCACTCCACATCCATGCCAACATCTAGCATTACATGTCTATTTCCTTTTAGCAGTAGCACTGAGGATATAATAGTATCTCTTTGTGGTTTTAATTTGAATCTCTCTGATGACTAATGAAGTCGAACAGCTTTTAATAGATCCACTGGTCATCTGACCATCTTTTGTGCAGTGTCTGTTCAAGTGTTTTGCCTTTCTTCTGTTGGTTATCTGCCTTTCCCACTCACCTCTAGTTCTTCACATGTTCTGGACACACATCCTTATTACATGTACAAATTGTGAATATGTTTTACTACTTGGCAGATTATATTTTCATCGTCTTAATGTTGTCTTTTGATTAGAAGTTCTTAAATTTTACATTACTCTAATTTATCATTTTTTTCACTTTACGATTAGTATTTTTTGTATATTTAAGAAATTGTTGCTTACTCCAAGCTCACAAAGATGTTCTTCTATATTTTTGTTGACCTGTAATATTTTTGCTGTAAGTAAAATCCTGTTAAGACAGTGTCCCACCCTCTCTCCTATGCACCTGGAGCATTAGATGCATCCTTTCCATGCACTTACCATAAAATTTTGATAATCTCATTTTTTTTGTTTGCCTTCCCAACTAGACAGTAGCTTTTCAAAGGTAGGGATTATGTTTCTTTACCACTATATCCTCAAAGCATGGGAAAATCCCTAACTTATAGTGTATATCTGTAGATACGTAGAAGTCTGGCTTTACTGCACTATTGAAATGTTTGAGGATACATTTTCTCAGGCCTAATATGTTGTGCCTATAGTAGCTAATATTATTCAAATAAGACTTCATGCCACATTTCAAATCTTGTTCACCTTTATAATCTTCTTAATTGAGAGGGTGTATTGAATGGTTAAACTGTCATCAACTAACCCAAGTACAGAATTAAAACTACAAACAAGGTAAGAAATAAACGGCACTTGAACACAATGCAACTTCACTCGGAGGAAAATCAAGTCAACTGAAAGATACCAAAAAATACAGGCTATAAAACAATCATTCCATTTCATAAAATGAACCTAAACTTTACTTCTCTATTTCATACAGATAGGCTAACTTCAGACAGGACATTTAAGACATATGAAAATTAAAAGCTTGTTCCAGAAGATAAATGAAATTGACATGCTCAGAAATGTACAAGATAAAAGGCTTGTAAGAGATTCCCTGATGAGAATTACAAAAAAGAAAGTAAAATAAAAGGCTCATTTGGACCACAGAAGAAGCATCGAACTTGGGGACAGTCTACCAGAATTATACTCTACCTAGAATAATTAATGAGGAAAATAGTTTTCATTCAAATACATATAATGGGGGGGGGGAGGCTGGGCAAAATTTACTCCTGAAACGATTACTACTGGCACTTTTTATATTCATAGTTGCACACTGTTAATTAACTTAGAATGTGTAACAGCAGAAATAGATTAATCCCCCAAACCAAATCAACAACTGCCAGCATAAAATTTAACATGAAATCTCATTAACGTCAGTATGTTACACAGCTCAGAGGTTAACTTACAAAGCACTAATAGTATCTCTCAAATTCTACCACAGACACCATTACCGACCAGGTTCACGAGAACAAGAATAGTTCCACATCTCAAGTCTAGCTTACAGAGTCTTGTTGATCAAGGACTATAATGAATAATCTATTTTGGAGTTGCTATCTCTGGTATCTGGTAACATAAGGGTTAGTTTCTGAGAAATCTGTTTGCCTCCTATAACCTGAGTTGGTGGGACACATAAATAGGTAAGGATTACAAATAGCGCTCGAACTGAACTCATCCACCATCCCTCCCTTCCAACTGATCTTTAGATGCTCCAAAGTTCTTCCCTGCACCCAATGCTTCTAGCAAATTTCACCCTGAACCTAAAATATTAAGAATATAGTCTTTATTATTACTGGTGATACTACTTTTGAAGTGTCTGAGGGAAAAGAAAGAAAAAAGAAAAGAAAAGAAGGAAAGAAAGAAAAGAAAAGAAAAGAAAGAAAGGAGAAGGAAAGAGAAGAAAGAAAAGAAAGGAAGGAAAGAAAAGAAAGAAAGAAAAGACAAAATAAAAAGAAAAGAAAAGACAGAATGAATCTGTCAGAAGCAGCAATAGAAAAATACCCCATGGAGCAAATCGCTCCAAGGTCTGACTCTGCTTCAGTTCATCTGCTAAGTAACAGGTCAGGTTATGTAATTCAGATGTTTTCACCTTTGCGAATCATGAACCCCTACACAATTCCGATCAAAGCTGGAAGTCATTCCTCCAGAAAACAGAACGCACATGCTGTGCACACACAGGAACACACAAAGTCACATACACCCCCCCCCACACACACACACACCCAAATACAGCACACTACTTCAGGGGCTTTGGGAATCAAACCCTTCTTGAATCTGCTGGCATTCCTGGACCAAGATTAAAAGACCTGTAGTTAGGAAAAATACAGGTATGTGAAGTATATTTTTATTTTCTTTCACCATGCCAAATTTTTAAATCTCTTTTGATTAAATAATTTGGGGTTCTAAATCCATCCGCAAAATAAATTTACTGAACATATACCTCTGGCATGCTTACTATGTTTAAGACCCAGTGCTAGGCAACAGGGTTACCACAATGATTAAGACATTGTCCCTGCTCTCAGGAACTCATGGTACATTAGGAAAGACAGGCAAACAGGAAATTTGCCTTATTTCACCAATGAACTGAGAACTTATCAAATTGGATCCCACTGGAATATTCCTCCCCTTATAATAAAAGAATTTATCCACACCCATCATATCCACATCTTAACCTTCTTCATTTATTTTCTTCACATATTCAACGAATATTTGGACATCAAATACAACAAGGACACTTGTAGTAGATACTGAAAACAGAGCAGTGAACAAAACATGACTCCTGCCACCCAGAGCTCCTCTTGTATTCCAAGAGGAGATAAGCCAAAGATAAATATAAAGCATGGCAGAGAGGTGTATCAGATAAATGACAGGAAAAGAGCTAGGAAGAAAAATAAAGCGGTATATTGGGAGTAGGGGGAACACTGTAATTGTGTATGCAGGGACCGGGGAAGCTCTCACTGAGCAGACATTTGAGCAGAGACCCGGAAGGAGCGAAGATAAGTCACTGAATATGTGAGAGAAAAACACAGCAAGGATAAGGACCAGAGGGAATGTTTAGAGAATGGAAACAAGGGCAGTATGCCTGGAGTACAGTGGGCAAAGTCAGTGGGGGGTTAAGGAGAGAAGAGATCAAGTCAAACAGGTAGTAGGGAAGATAGATCACGGGTGTCCTCATAGGAGGTCATAAAAGCTTAGCTTGTACTCCACGGAATGTGGCGCGATCTGACATATTTTTAAAGAATCACTCTGGCTGCCTTGTTGAGCACCAACTAGAGCAAGGAAAAGGGCCGAAAGAGGCAGACAAACAGAACACTACCGTAAAACTCTAGGTGAGACACAGCAATAACTTAACCAGGGTGGTAGCGGTGGTGATGGTAAAATATGGTCTAATTCCAAGTCCACTGGGAGAGTGGAGCCACCAGGCTTTCTTGACAGACCGCTTGCGTTACACAGGACAAAGAGAACTGAGAACGATGACAAGGTTTATGACCTAAACAACTAGAAAGACGGAGCTGCCATTTTTTGACATAGGAAAGAGCACAGAAGGAACGCCGCCGGTAGCTGGGGTGAAGGGTGCGATGCTAAGATCAGTGGCTCACTTTTAACACGCTGAGATGCGATGCCTGTAAGAAAGGGAAGTACAGATGCCAGACTGGCAGTCGCGCACACAAGCCTGGAACGCAGAAGATCAGGGCCAAGCTACGTGTAGAGAATCATCCGCACAAAGTTGCACGATCACAGGTGCAATCATCTAGGGAATTGGCAGAGACAGAGAAGAGATTAAAGACTGAGACCTGAGGTATCTAACATTTAGCTAGAGAAATGAGGAAGGACCAACAAACACGGTGAGAGTAAGCGGCCAATGAGGTATAAGGAAAATGAATAGACTGTCCCTGAAACAAGTACGCATCCGATGTTACTGATACGTCACATAAGATAAAGACAGACTTGACGTGTGAATTTACCAATAGGAGGTCACTGGTGACCCAAACACAAGCTGTTCTGAGGAAACAGTGAGGAGAAAAAGACGCGTGGAGAGCATGCAAAAGACAACAGGAGAAAAAGATGCGGCCACTACTGTGTATAAAACCAAAGCGTGTACACAAAGCCCCTCAGCATGGTACAGATGAGCCGTGTGATCAGATCACA